>NW_025766359.1:0-1461264 GCF_003918875.1 Haliotis rubra | reverse complement strand
TAGACACTACTCCTTTTTCAGGTTAGCAGACTCTGTTTGTGTAGGCTAGTAATATGGTTAGATATTTGTATTCCATGTTAACGCTCGAATGTGAAAAACTATACATGAAGTACAATAACATCTGGGACAACAGAAAATATAGTCATTATAAAACTGACCATACTTTCCCGTTCTTTTTATGGTGATTTTTATATTCCTTTGAAGCTATCGGTTTCTTCAGGGCACGTGTGTGTCATGTTTTATTTTTTTTGTGTAAACAGGTACAACAACGAGTGGAACAACTACCTCTGGAACAACAACTAGTGGAACAACAACATCTGGAACGACAACTAGTGGCACCACAACAACTAGTGGAACAACTACTACCAGCGGTACAACAACCAGTAGTGGCACCACAACAACTAGTGGAACAACCACAACAAGTGGTACTACTACTACATCCGGAACAACAACCACAAGTGGAACAACAGGTAAGTTTTCTTATTAGTGATCTGCAACAACCACATCTGGAACAACCACATCTGGTACAACCACATCCGGCACAAACACATCCACAACGGGTTAAAGAAATCACATCGCTGGTATATGTTTTGGCTCAATAATAGAATGTTTATTTTGTGCAATTTACAATATCTTTGTACTACAATGCTTATTGATCTCGACATTTTTGCCTCGGTTTCTCTTTGTTAATGGCTAAAAACAAATATACCTCTATTCTCAGCTCAAATATGCACTGTTGCTATATCGCTGTTATGTTGTTATGTATATGTACTTGTCATATCTCGATGTACTTAGATTTGGCTTTTTCTTTATAAAATGAAGACCTACAACCTGCTTTAACCAATACTACTAGAAGAAGTTATGACCCTTGTTATATGACATCATTACAGGAACGACTCCATGTGACAAGCTTGATCTGATGAACACAAGTGAGAACCCATCACCACCACCAACACCATCCGCAGTCGGAAATGAAGCCGGCGACCCTCTGTCGGAAATACCTTTGGATGAGACACCCTTTGTTGACTCAGTAAAGGTCACATCGGAAACGATCTTCACTTCTGTGCCCTCTGAGGAAACCACCAACCCTCAGGTATGTCTAAAGAAAATCTGTGCTGAATGAATAATCAACGTGCAAAACATTTTCGATATGAATAAAAACTCATGGAATGAATGATATTGAATATCCTACAGTGATGAGCAGTTTAAATTGTATGTATGCAAATACTCAACTGAAGAAAATATAACCACAATGAAGATTTGTTCCTTACCATTTGATTGTACTGAAGAAACGATGTTCAAGTGAAGGTAATAAATATTTGTTTGAACTCTTTAGGTGACTGAGTTCCCTGTCAAATCTTCGACTGATGAGATTATCTTGGTGACTAAAGAGATACCTGATGGCTACACAGTCAATGGGACACCAGTTGATACCTCTAGCAGTACCCCAGGCACCATTAAAAACGTGTATCTCACTACTGTGCCAGTTACACCAAGTACAAATCCAGTGACAGTAACCACTCCAGCTGGAAAAGACAAACCTGAAGTCTTCCAAAAGATTGTGGGCACTGTCGACCCAAGTGATTCTTCTCTTTATGAAGTAAGTATTTGATCAAGTCGCACAGACACAGACACACACACACATGCACAGAGAGAGAGAGAGAGAAAGAGAACCACACCCACACACACACATAGACACACACACGTGCCTGTATGTATATATATATATATATATATATATATGTATGGAAGTGGATATATATCCACTTATATTCCTTGGCCGTTGTGTCTATCGTTTTCATTTATTTCACTTTTCTTTACATTGTTCATGTTGATGCATACACTGTCTTGATGAAAGCTGTAAGTTGTTTTTTTAATTTTTAGGTTCCCGTCAATGGTCCAGTATCAGCCATTCTTGTGCCAGCAACTGCTAGTGTAACTGAAATTGTCATATGCCAGCACGAAACAACAGGTAAGATGTACATATGTACCTAGTGTTTGAGGATACCTGTAATTGATAAATTTATGTTTCTACGACCGAGTGGAAGCATCAATCTGATTGAAGCGAATCCTTTTTTGTGAGAGGCATTAATTCGAGGTGCTCAAAAGAAGTCACTCAGATGGATTACATTTCAAATTTCTTCAGAAACATTAAGTGACATGCCATTGAGTGTACACTTGGACACTAACTTGGCGTTATGGTTCGTTTGTTTGTTATTCAGGACTAAAAAGTATGTTACGTTATATGATGAAACTCAAAAAAGTGTCAGTCGACGATTGGTTAAAGTCTTATCTTATTTTGAGAAAATACAGACACAGGAAGGGCACATGTAATTCAGATAGTTGTGAGTATCAGACGCCCTTCACATAAAGTTGTCGATCATAAGTGAAACATTAACAAAGACACGTTTCAAATCATTTAAGGTATTCACGGGAGCAATCTGCTTCTGATGTGGACCCACACCCACACACATCAACAGCAACATCTGACATAATTCAGTACACTAGGCCATGCTAAAATATATTCATTCATTCAGCGATATAATGTACTCTAGACACTACTCCTTTTTCAGGTTAGCAGACTCTGTTTGTGTAGGCTAGTAATATGGTTAGATATTTGTATTCCATGTTAACGCTCGAATGTGAAAAACTATACATGAAGTACAATAACATCTGGGACAACAGAAAATATAGTCATTATAAAACTGACCATACTTTCCCGTTCTTTTTATGGTGATTTTTATATTCCTTTGAAGCTATCGGTTTCTTCAGGGCACGTGTGTGTCATGTTTTATTTTTTTTGTGTAAACAGGTACAACAACGAGTGGAACAACTACCTCTGGAACAACAACTAGTGGAACAACAACATCTGGAACGACAACTAGTGGCACCACAACAACTAGTGGAACAACTACTACCAGCGGTACAACAACCAGTAGTGGCACCACAACAACTAGTGGAACAACCACAACAAGTGGTACTACTACTACATCCGGAACAACAACCACAAGTGGAACAACAGGTAAGTTTTCTTATTAGTGATCTGCAACAACCACATCTGGAACAACCACATCTGGTACAACCACATCCGGCACAAACACATCCACAACGGGTTAAAGAAATCACATCGCTGGTATATGTTTTGGCTCAATAATAGAATGTTTATTTTGTGCAATTTACAATATCTTTGTACTACAATGCTTATTGATCTCGACATTTTTGCCTCGGTTTCTCTTTGTTAATGGCTAAAAACAAATATACCTCTATTCTCAGCTCAAATATGCACTGTTGCTATATCGCTGTTATGTTGTTATGTATATGTACTTGTCATATCTCGATGTACTTAGATTTGGCTTTTTCTTTATAAAATGAAGACCTACAACCTGCTTTAACCAATACTACTAGAAGAAGTTATGACCCTTGTTATATGACATCATTACAGGAACGACTCCATGTGACAAGCTTGATCTGATGAACACAAGTGAGAACCCATCACCACCACCAACACCATCCGCAGTCGGAAATGAAGCCGGCGACCCTCTGTCGGAAATACCTTTGGATGAGACACCCTTTGTTGACTCAGTAAAGGTCACATCGGAAACGATCTTCACTTCTGTGCCCTCTGAGGAAACCACCAACCCTCAGGTATGTCTAAAGAAAATCTGTGCTGAATGAATAATCAACGTGCAAAACATTTTCGATATGAATAAAAACTCATGGAATGAATGATATTGAATATCCTACAGTGATGAGCAGTTTAAATTGTATGTATGCAAATACTCAACTGAAGAAAATATAACCACAATGAAGATTTGTTCCTTACCATTTGATTGTACTGAAGAAACGATGTTCAAGTGAAGGTAATAAATATTTGTTTGAACTCTTTAGGTGACTGAGTTCCCTGTCAAATCTTCGACTGATGAGATTATCTTGGTGACTAAAGAGATACCTGATGGCTACACAGTCAATGGGACACCAGTTGATACCTCTAGCAGTACCCCAGGCACCGTTAAAAACGTGTATCTCACTACTGTGCCAGTTACACCAAGTACAAATCCAGTGACAGTAACCACTCCAGCTGGAAAAGACAAACCTGAAGTCTTCCAAAAGATTGTGGGCACTGTCGACCCAAGTGATTCTTCTCTTTATGAAGTAAGTATTTGATCAAGTCGCACAGACACAGACACACACACACATGCACAGAGAGAGAGAGAGAGAAAGAGAACCACACACACACACATAGACACACACACGTGCCTGTATGTATATATATATATATATATATATATATATATATATATATGTATGTATGGAAGTGGATATATATCCACTTATATTCCTTGGCCGTTGTGTCTATCGTTTTCATTTATTTCACTTTTCTTTACATTGTTCATGTTGATGCATACACTGTCTTGATGAAAGCTGTAAGTTGTTTTTTTTAATTTTTAGGTTCCCGTCAATGGTCCAGTATCAGCCATTCTTGTGCCAGCAACTGCTAGTGTAACTGAAATTGTCATATGCCAGCACGAAACAACAGGTAAGATGTACATATGTACCTAGTGTTTGAGGATACCTGTAATTCATAAATTTATGTTCCTACGACCGAGTGGAAGTATCAATCTGATTGAAGCGAATCTTTTTTTGTGAGAGGCATTAATTCGAGGTGCTCAAAAGAAGTCACTCAGATGGATTACATTTCAAATTTCTTCAGAAACATCGAGTGACATGCCATTGAGTGTACACTTAGATCCTAAATTGGCGTTATGGTTCGTTTGTTTGTTATTCAGGGCTAAAAAGTCTGTTACGTTGTATGATGAAACTTAAAAAGAGTCAGTCGATGACTGGTTAAAGTCTTATCTTATTTCGATAAAATACAGACACAGGAAGGGCATATGTAATTCAGATAGTTGTGAGCATCAGACGCCCTTCACATAAAGTTGTCGATCATAAGTGAAACATTAACAAAGACACGTTTCAAATCATTTAAGGTATTCACGGGAGTAATCTGGTTCTGATGCAGAACCAAACCGCCCCCCCACACACCCACACACCCCACATCCCCACACACACATCAACAGCAACATCTGACATAATTGAATACACTAGGCCATGCTAAAATATATTCATTCATTCAGCGATATAGTGTACTCTAGACACTACTCCTTTTTCAGGTTAGCAGACTCTGTTTGTGTAGGCTAGTAAGATGATTAGATAATTGTATTCCATGTTAACGCTCGAATGTGAAAAACTATACATGAAGTACAACAACATCTGGGACAACAGAAAATATAGTCATTATAAAACTGACCATACTTTCCAGTTCTTTTTATGGTGATTTTTATATTCCTTTGAAGCTATCGGTTTATGAGAGATGTGTGTCATGTTTTATTTTTTGTGTGTAAACAGGTACAACAACAAGTGGAACAACTACATCTGGAACAACAACTAGTGGCACCACAACAACTAGTGGAACAACTACTACCAGCGGTACAACAACCACTAGTGGCACCACAACAACTAGTGGAACAACCACAACAAGTGGTACTACTACTACATCCGGAACAACAACCACAAGTGGAACAACAGGTAAGTTTTCTTATTAGTGATCTATTTGCATTATAAGTATTAAGTATTATAAGTATTAAGCTTATGGTCTGCAAAGAGTAAATAAGCAGATTGTAGAAGTAATTATTTGGCTCTCATTTGAGCTACAAAATCTTGTCAGCAAAGAGTGACCATACGGGTACGAAAAGGTGAGCCTACCATACCCCAACCGATATCAGGTGAAATACCATAGCATAAAAGATGAAGGTGAAAGCTCCAAGGGTGGGTGAGGGTCGGGAATGTTTGTGTGGGTGGGTGTAAGTATACATCTGGAGCTCGGAACTTCGTTCTCAAAATAAGGTCAACGCCACAAATATATTTGCTTAGCCAGTCCTTTCCTACTCTTTTTGGAGCAGTTGATTGCACATGGCAACACATCCAGAGTCTTTACCGCCTGAACCCACCACCTTCGGTTCCCTGGTAATCGTTTATGTATTGCAATAAAATGGGGTTGTAGTGGTTTGATAATGTTGAGGCTTTTCATGATAGAATTTAATTTGTACTTTTGTACATGTCTATTTATCGGATGATCCTCTGGTGATGCTTGTCAAGAATCAGAATGAAAGCAAGGAATTCCACAGCCATTTTAAGTGCGCCAAAGTTGTTAGACAGAATCTGGAGATGCACGGCTGGAGCATTTTATTTTCCTTATTGAAAAATTACATTTATGTCATTGAATGTTCTGTCCTTTTTGGCAGAAACGTGAATGGTAGGATTCCGGAATAGCATGCTAAATATGCAGACATTGTCGTGCAACTCCCCATTGTTCTCGGTGACCTTGGTTTGGTACCTCCTGATCTCTTGGCGCATATTCCACGGAAAGTTTTGGGTGGGTTTGACAAGGCAGCGCATCTCAGAGAAGTCCCATTCTTGGCTACGTGTAGAGGGGAAAAGGGTACCTGAGCTGATGATGAGCTCTAATAGCTGTCCAGAAAAGTGGCTAGTCACTTCCCACGTGTAACCGCCAATGTGTGATTTTGCGTCAAAATGTAAATATAAAATGTAATCATGGAATTTAACGAGACTGTCCAACACCTAATCAGTGGATGCCAAGCGTTGGCACAAACACAGTATCTGAAGCGACATGGTGGTATGGCTCGGTCCTTTTATTAACGTCTACGCTATGCTTGCGTTTGAACTCAGAAGCCAATCCATGATACGACCAAGAAAGGACCTTGTCTAGATAAGCCTAACCAGCCTGCAGTGCTAGGATCACCACTTTTAGTTTTGGGTGTATTTGGATGACAGACTGCCTTTTTAGTTTCGTAGGTTTTCTTTCATGACATGTACATGCTATACTAATAAACAAATAAAAACAACACACCATTGAGACAGAATATCACATGCAACTATTTTACCTATGTCATCACAGTAGAAAGGTGCAAGGAATTTAATATGAATGGCACGAGTGACAACGCTCCGTTCGAGGTGCAGAAGTTTGTCGTCGGAAACAAGACGGTTCTGGAAGCGATATATAGCCCTCCAGCCTTTGTGGATAGGTACTACACAAGAGCACCACCAGGCACAGTACCCAACTTCTTTGAAGTTATTACATCGACGGTAAGTATCAAACTTAACGGCTAAAAATATACACCTACGTAAAAGTATCACGAAGCCAAGCTTGTTCATTTTTTTGTATTAATTGGCCCTTTCTTGTATCTCTTCCTTACATCTCCTATCGTATTGACACCGTAGCCCCAATGACGTAAAAAACTATATAGACTGTGAATATACCGTCAGACTCAGCCAGATGCTCAACGCAAACATGCTCTCCCTTGCTTGTCATCGTTATTAGTCAGTTACTCAACGCAAGCATGCTCTTCCTTGCTTGTCATCATTATACCTGTGCTATTGCACAAAACAGTCTTTTAAACTGAAAATAACGCAGTGGGGCGTTAAAAGCAAACATACACATATATGTTCTCCTTTTGATTGTATTACTCCGTTTTATGTTCCATCACTTACTCCACAAAACACGACTCTGTCACCCTTACCTTTAAGCATGATCCTGGTGTCAGTAGAAAGTTGACGTTTGAGGATACCACCAAAGATAAACAGACAATCCTTGTGACGGTTCTGTCACTCGAGGAAGCAAAAGGCCTAACATTCACTCAAGGTAACATTTTACATATATTCCTAACTGAGAATTTAAACATATTTAATGTTTTCTTCACGAGACTGAGACTGTAATACAACATACCAAATACAATTATTTTTACTATATCTAAACAAGAACAAAAGTAGTGAAAACGGGGAAACATTAGCCTCCTACCTTCGAAATACTAATGTCCTTTGTGTTTGGGGAAATATTGGAATGGCATATCTTTATAATTTGCTGATGCGATATCAGTACACACGCGGTATAAATACCCGCTGCACATTATTGTGCATTATGAATTACCTTAAGGTACACAGATAAAATACATTTTATGATCTTCATTTTCAGTGGGCACAAATAAACTAATCACGCCCATTGCAAAAGAATTGGGAGAAAACGCATTTAGCAAGGAAACCGTCGTATGTGCTTTCTTTAATAAAGAAGACGTAGTCAATGGGATAAAGGTGCAAGGAAACTTCCAGCAGGCAACTTCGTTGAAATATTTTGCAGAGCTTGTTGAAGTAAGTATCGTAGAAGCATACCACATTTCTGCAACTATTGCAGAAAGCAGCAATATCCGTCGTTCGACCTATCCGCTATACTTAAAAGCTGTGCACAGTTGTTAGTGAGATTAGTTAGTCGGAAAGCAATTGATGACATCATGCCGACTTCTGAAAAGTGTCTCTCCTTTATGGATTATCGTTGTATTTATAGCTTTTTCTGGTTTTGAATTCGCCACAGGAATGTGACAGCCAAAGTGTTATGTCTGAGGTAGTTACAGCTACAGCTTCATATTGTTTCATTGTAATAATTGTATGATTGGTTTGTTTGAAATGATCATATATCACATCTTTTCAGAATTCCGTGACCATTAACAAGCTGATCAAAGGCTACGTTGTTACCTTCAACGGTGTGATCGACAACATAGAGGACACTGTGGGTGTTTGTGAGGAAGAAAGTAAGTTTTCTCTTCTACTAATATAACACAAGGTTTTGTTACGTGCGAAAGATTGTGCACTTAGCTGCCTATCAGAATTCGTTGATGCAATGAAGGTATTAGGCTTTATTGTTCACATATAGATAAGTCTCCGTCTATTCTAAAATAATACAACAAGAAACAGTGTGCAGTGTAAAACAGTTATAAAATATTGGCATCTGTCACTGTTTTAATTGTATTTTGAATGAAGGTGACTACTGTATCCATCAAACTATTTCCTTTCGCCAATAACTGCATAGAGTTTCAATGAAATGAATAACCGATTTATCATTTTACATATTGTGTCCACAGATAAACTCTATCGGTAATATAAGCTGTACAATGCATCATTGGTTGAACAGTGTTCAAATGACCTCTTGTTTCTCTCATTCATTGTGCTTATTGCATATTTATTCTGCTTTCAGCAACCGGAACTACATCAGGTAATGTTGAAATAAAATGAAACTATTAAGAAGAAATCCAATGTTTTGCAATTTTATTAGCTTGCATTTAGTAGGAAGCGAGGTGATGGGGTGAAGGAGGAACGGGAGGTTGGTATGAATTAGTAATGGTTTGTTTTGGATGGAGAGTAGGATGGCTTACACTTGCTGCAGTGTCCGTTCAGAATGGACAAATTGAAAAAGTATGGTTCCCATAGATACACAATAAAGTGTGCAAAACATGCAATATACGCTTTAGCACGTAGCTAAAAAAAGACCAACTCCACACTTTCCGTGATTGTCAGAAAGCTCACCTTACTTGAAAGAACAGCAGCAAGAGAATAATAATAATCACCAACTAATAAGGTTGCGCATTTTAGGAACAAAAACCAGTGGAACAACTACAACCAGTGGTACAACAACCAGTGGCACAACTACAACTAGTGGTACAACAACTAGTGGTACAACAACCAGTGGCACAACTACAACTAGTGGTACAACGGCCAGTGGTACAACTACAACTAGTGGTACAACAACCAGTGGCACAACTACAACAAGTGGTACAACAACCAGTGGCACAACTACAACTAGTGGTACAACAACGAGTGGTACAACAACTAGTGGTACAACAACCAGTGGCACAACTACAACTAGTGGTACAACAACCAGTGGCACAACTACAACTAGTGGTACAACAACCAGTGGCACAACTACAACTAGTGGTACAACAACCAGTGGCACAACTACAACTAGTGGTACAACAACCAGTGGCACAACCACAACTAGTGGTACAACAACCAGTGGCACAACTACAACCAGTGGTACAACAACCAGTGGCACAACTACAACCAGTGGAACAACAACAAGTGGCACAACTACAGCTACAAACCAGTGGTACAACGACCAGTGGCACAACACAACTAGTGGTACAACAACCAGTGGCACAACTACAACCAGTGGTACAACAACCAGTGGCACAACAACTAGTGGTACAACAACCAACTACCAGTGGCACAACTACAATAGTGGTACAACAGTGGCACAACTAGTGGTACAACAACCAGTGGCACAACTACAACCAGTGGTACAAAGTGGCACAACTACAACCAGTGGTACAACAACAGTGGCACAACTACAACTAGTGGTACAACAACCAGTGGGTAACTACAACTAATTGGTACAACCAGTGGCACAACTACAACCAGTGGTACAACAACCAGTGGCACAGTGGTAACCAGTGGCTAATGGTACAACAACCAGTGGCACAACACAACTAGTGGTACAACAACCAGTGGCACAACTACAACTAGTGGTACAACAACCAGTGGCACAACTACAACTAGTGGTACAACAACCAGTGGGACAACAACCACAACACAACAAACTAGTGGTACAACGAACAAGTGGCACAAGTACAACCAGTGGTACAACTAGTGGGTAAGTACAACTAGTGGTACAACGACCAGTGGCACAACTACAACTAGTGGTACAACAACCAGTGGCACAACGACCAGTGGCACAACTACAAATGGTACAACTACAACTAGTGGTACAACGACCAGTGGTACACCAGTGGAACAACAACAAATTGGCACAACTACAACTAGTGGTACAACAACCAGTGGCACAACTACAACCAGTGGCAACAAACAACAACCAGTGGTACAACTACAACCAGTGGCACAACTACAACTAGTGGTACAACTGGCACAACTACAATAGTGGCACAACAACCAGTGGCACAACTACAACCAGTGGTAACAACAACCAGTGGCACAACTACAACCAGTGGTGGTACAACAACCAGTGGCACAACTACAACTAGTGGTACAACAACCACCAGTGGCACACTACAACCAGTGGTACACAACAACCCAGTGGTACAACAACCACAACCAGTGGTACAACAACCAGTGGCACAACTACAACCAGTGGAACAACAGTGGCACAACAACAACCAGTGGTACAACCAGTGGCACAACTACAACTGGTGGTACAACAACCAGTGGCACAACTAGTGGAAACTGGTGGTACAACAACCAGTGGCACAACAACAACTGGTGGTACAACAACCAGTGGCACAACTACAACCAGTGGTACAACAACAAGTTGGCACAACTACAGCTAGTGGTACAACAACCAGTGGCACAACTACAACTAGTGGTACAACACCAGTGGCACAACTGGCACAACAACAACAACAACCAGTGGCACAACTACAACTAATTGGCAACAACCAGTGGCACAACACAACAAACTACAACTAGTGGTACAACAACCACTGAAACCAGTGGTAACCAGCCAGTGGTACAAACAAAGTGGCTACAACTAGTGGTACAACAACCAATGGCACAACTACAACTAGTGGTGCAACGACCAGTGGCACAACTACAACTAGTGGTACAACAACCAGTGGCACAACTACAACTAGTGGTACAACAACCAAGTGGCACAACTACAACTGGTACAACAACCAAGTGGCACAACTACAACTAGTGGTACAACGACCAGTGGCACAACTACAACTAGTGGTACAACAACCAGTGGTACAACTACAACTAGTGGTACAACAACCAGTGGCACAACTACAACCAGTGGTACAACAACCAGTGGTACAACAACCAGTGGCACAACTACAACTAGTGGTACAACAACCAGTGGCACAACTACAACCTAGTGGTACAACAACCAGTGGCACAACTACAACTAGTGGTACAACAACCAGTGGCACAACTACAACTAAGTGGTACAACAACCAGTGGCACAACTACAACTACACAACCAGTGGTACAGTGGTACAACAAACAAGTGGTACAACACAACCAGTGGCACAGAACTACAACCAGTGGTACAACAACCAAGTGGTACAACAACTAGTGGTACACAACCAGTGGCCAGTGGCACAACTACAACTAGTGGTACAACAACCAGTGGCACAACTACAACTAGTGGTACAACAACCAGTGGCACAACTACAACTAGTGGTACAACAACCAGTGGCACAACTACAACCAGTGGAACAACAACAAGTGGCACAACTACAACCAGTGGTACAACGACCAGTGGCACGATTACAACTAGTGGCACAACAACCAGTGGCACAACCACAACTAGTGGTACAACAACCAGTGGCACAACTACAACCAGTGGAACAACAACAAGTGGCACAACTACAACCAGTGGTACAACGACCAGTGGCACAACTACAACCAGTGGTACAACGACCAGTGGCACAACTACAACTAGTGGTACAACAACCAGTGGCACAACTACAACCAGTGGAACAACAAGAAGTGGCACAACGACAACAAGTGGTACAACGACCAGTGGCACAACTACAACTAGTGGTACAACGACCAGTGGCACAACTAGAACTAGTGGTACAACAACGAGTGGTACAACAACTAGTGGTAAAACAACCAGTGGCACAACTACAACTAGTGGTACAACAACCAGTGGCACAACTACAACTAGTGGTACAACAACCAGTGGCACAACTGCAACGAGTGGTACAACAACCAGTGGCACAACTACAACCAGTGCAACAACAACCAGTGGTACAACGTCCAGTGCCACTGCTACAACCAGTGGAACAACAACCAGTGGCACAACTACAACTAGTGGTACAACGACCAGTGGCACAACTACAACTAGTGGTACAACGACCAGTGGCACAACTACAACTAGTGGTACAACAACCAGTGGTACAACTACAACTTCGATTACAACTGGTGACAACAACCAGTGGCACAACTACAACTAGTGGTACAACAACCAGTGGCACAACTACAACCAGTGGAACAACAACAAGTGGCACAACTACAACTAGTGGTACAACGACCAGTGGCACAATTACAACTAGTGGCACAACAACCAGTGGCACAACCACAACTAGTGGTTCTACGACCAGTGGCACAACTACAACCAGTGGAACGACAGGAACTGGCACAACTACAACCAGTGGTACAACGACACGTGGCACAACTACAACTAGTGGTACAACGACCAGTGGCACAAGTACAAGTAGTGGTACAACAACCAGTGGTACAACAACTAGTGGTACAACAACCAGTGGTACAACAACTAGTGGAACAACAACTAGTGGTACAACAACCAGTGGCACAACTACAACTAGTGGTTCAACAACCAGTGGCACATCTACAGCAACAAGTGGCACAACTACAACTAGTGGTACCACACCCAGTGGCACAACTACAACTAGTGGTACAACGACCAGTGGCACAACTACAACTAGTGGTACAACAACCAGTGGTACAACAACTAGTGGTACAACAACCAGTGGTACAACAACACCTAGTGGTACAACAAGCAGTGGCACAACTACAACCAGCGGTACAACAATCAGTGGCACAACTAGAACAAGCGGTACAACAACAAGTGGCACAACCATAACTAGTGGTACAACAACTAGTGGCACAACTACAACTAGTGGTACAACTACCAGTGGCACAACTACAACCAGTGGAACAACAACAAGTGGTACAACAACAGGTGGTACTACAACCAGTGGCACAACTACAACCAGCGGTACTACAAGTACATTTTATTTTGTTGATTTCATGATGTATTTTCCAGGTTTATACTCTGTTAGTTGGACCTTTTTCTTGATTTGTCTCCATGGTCCGATGTTTTATCGGCGAAAGGAAGAGCCTTTTCTTGAAGATCTAAACATATTGTTGTGCGGTGTTTTCAGAAGGTTTTATTTATAAGTGTTAGGGTCAATTGTAGTAATAAAAGAGTAGGAGCAAGTCACTGCATCATAAACAGGAACGAGAACACTTCACTGAATGAGCACAATATGTTGATCTTACATCCTGAGATATGTGTAAACAACGTGACATGATTTTAACGACGTTTAAGATTCCTGTATGTATTGTCTTTTAATATTAGCACGTGTATTTGTTAATTAAAGAAGTGATTGAAATGAGTTTTCTTGTACTGGCGGAAAGGGTGAGTATGTCATGTTTTAGGGGACAGGAAGCCATAGAGTGAAGTATCATGCAGGGATGTACAACTAATGCTCTCTTCACGTTGAAATGATATGAATGTTAAACCCTAGCACAACAGCGTGGTCTTTGTTACCACATACTCTATGAGATAAGACCTTAGAATCATCCTACGAATAACGTTGTTTCTTGACATTGAAAGATACGTGTACCATCAGAGACAGCATGAATTCTTTGGATGATCATGGGCATGGGCTCTATTCTTAAACGTTAGATGCCATGTTATAGGATGGTAGCTGTCATGGACATGTGCATAACGTCTACACACAATATTGGTTTAATTGTTTGACGCCGCGACGCACTGCCCTATGTTATCGTGGAGGTTTCTCAACTCAGTGAATGAAGACCATTTAATCTTTGATCTTGTTACATTCCATGCGACTTCAAGAAGTATGGTTGCCAAGTGTAAAGTGTAGGGATTGAAAACCATGTACTATATTGCTGGAACACGTGGAAGCTAATGAATGCCCATTTTCCATTATGGAATCAACGAGCCTTCCATACTAAAAAGTAAGGGAACAAGGAAATACTAATATAAATTATCAATTGATAATTCATGATAATATAAATTATCAATTGGTAACTCATGATTTTAGGAACAACAACTAGTGGTACAACGACCAGTGGCACAACTACAACTAGTGGAACAACAACAAGTGGTTCAACAACCAGTGGCACAACTACAACCAGCGGTACTACAACTAGTGGCACAACTACAACCAGCGGTACAACGACCAGTGGCACAACTACAACCAGTGGTACAACAACTAGTGGTACAACAACCAGTGGCACAACTACAACTAGTGGTACAACGACCAGTGGCACAACTACAACAAGCGGTACAACAACTAGTGGCACAACTACAACCAGTGGTACAACAACCAGTGGTACAACAACTAGTGGTACAACAACCAGTGGCACAACTACAACTAGTGGTACAACAACCAGTGGCACAACTACAACCAGTGGAACAACAAGTGGTACAACAACCAGTGGCACAACTACAACCAGCGGTACTACAAGTACATTTTATTTTGTTGATTTCATGATGTATTTTCCAGGTTTATTCTCTGATTGTTTGACCTTTTTCTTGATTTGTCTCCATGGTCCGATGTTTTATCGGCGAAAGGAAGAGCCTTTTCTTGAAGATCTAAACATATTGTTGTGCGGTGTTTTCAGAAGGTTTTATTTATAAGTGTTAGGGTCAATTGTAGTAATAAAAGAGTAGGAGCAAGTCACTGCATCATAAACAGGAACGAGAACACTTCACTGAATGAGCACAATATGTTGATCTTACATCCTGAGATATGTGTAAACAACGTGACATGATTTTAACGACGTTTAAGATTCCTGTATGTATTGTCTTTTAATATTAGCACGTGTATTTGTTAATTAAAGAAGTGATTGAAATGAGTTTTCTTGTACTGGCGGAAAGGGTGAGTATGTCATGTTTTAGGGGACAGGAAGCCATAGAGTGAAGTATCATGCAGGGATGTACAACTAATGCTCTCTTCACGTTGAAATGATATGAATGTTAAACCCTAGCACAACAGCGTGGTCTTTGTTACCACATACTCTATGAGATAAGACCTTAGAATCATCCTACGAATAACGTTGTTTCTTGACATTGAAAGATACGTGCACCATCAGAGACAGCATGAATTCTTTGGATGATCATGGGCATGGGCTCTATTCTTAAACGTTAGATGCCATGTTATAGGATGGTAGCTGTCATGGACATGTGCATAACGTCTACACACAATATTGGTTTAATTGTTTGACGCCGCGACGCACTGCCCTATGTTATCGTGGAGGTTTCTCAACTCAGTGAATGAAGACCATTTAATCTTTGATCTTGTTACATTCCATGCGACTTCAAGAAGTATGGTTGCCAAGTGTAAAGTGTAGGGATTGAAAACCATGTACTATATTGCTGGAACACGTGGAAGCTAATGAATGCCCATTTTCCATTATGGAATCAACGAGCCTTCCATACTAAAAAGTAAGGGAACAAGGAAATACTAATATAAATTATCAATTGATAATTCATGATAATATAAATTATCAATTGGTAACTCATGATTTTAGGAACAACAACTAGTGGTACAACAACAAGCGGAACAACTACAACTAGTGGTACAACGACCAGTGGCACAACTACAACTAGTGGAACAACAACAAGTGGTTCAACAACCAGTGGCACAACTACAACCAGCGGTACTACAACTAGTGGCACAACTACAACCAGAGGTACAACGACCAGTGGCACAACTACAACCAGTGGTACAACAACTAGTGGTACAACAACCAGTGGCACAACTACAACTAGTGGTACAACGACCAGTGGCACAACTACAACAAGCGGTACAACAACTAGTGGCACAACTACAACCAGTGGTACAACAACCAGTGGTACAACAACTAGTGGTACAACAACCAGTGGCACAACTACAACTAGTGGTACAACAACCAGTGGCACAACTACAACTAGTGGTACAACAACCAGTGGCACAACTACAACCAGTGGAACAACAAGTGGTACAACAACCAGTGGCACAACTACAACCAGCGGTACTACAAGTACATTTTATTTTGTTGATTTCATGATGTATTTTCCAGGTTTATTCTCTGATTGTTTGACCTTTTTCTTGATTTGTCTCCATGGTCCGATGTTTTATCGGCGAAAGGAAGAGCCTTTTCTTGAAGATCTAAACATATTGTTGTGCGGTGTTTTCAGAAGGTTTTATTTATAAGTGTTAGGGTCAATTGTAGTAATAAAAGAGTAGGAGCAAGTCACTGCATCATAAACAGGAACGAGAACACTTCACTGAATGAGCACAATATGTTGATCTTACATCCTGAGATATGTGTAAACAACGTGACATGATTTTAACGACGTTTAAGATTCCTGTATTTATTGTCTTTTAATATTATGACGTGTATTTGTTAATTAAAGAAGTGATTGAAATGAGTTTTCTTGTACTGGCGGAAAGGGTGAGTATGTCATGTTTTAGGGGACAGGAAGCCATAGAGTGAAGTATCATGCAGGGATGTACAACTAATGTTCTCTTCACGTTGAAATGATATGAATGTTAAACCCTAGCACAACAGCGTGGTCTTTGTTACCACATACTCTGTGAGATAAGACCTTAGAATCATCCTACGAATAACGTTGTTTCTTGACATTGAAAGATACGTGAACCATCAGAGACAGCATGAATTCTTTGGATGATCATGGGCATGGGCTCTATTCTTAAACGTTAGATGCCATGTTATAGGATGGTAGCTGTCATGGACATGTGCATAACGTCTACACACAATATTGGTTTAATTGTTTGACGCCGCGACGCACTGCCCTATGTTATCGTGGAGGTTTCTCAACTCAGTGAATGAAGACCATTTAATCTTTGATCTTGTTACATTCCATGCGACTTCAAGAAGTATGGTTGCCAAGTGTAAAGTGTAGGGATTGAAAACCATGTACTATATTGCTGGAACACGTGGAAGCTAATGAATGCCCATTTTCCATTATGGAATCAACGAGCCTTCCGTACTAAAAAGTAAGGGAACAAGGAAATACTAATATAAATTATCAATTGATAACTCATGATAATATAAATTATCAATTGGTAACTCATGATTTTAGGAACAACAACTAGTGGTACAACAACAAGCGGAACAACTACAACTAGTGGTACAACGACCAGTGGCACAACTACAACAAGCGGTACAACAACTAGTGGCACAACTACAACCAGTGGTACAACAACCAGTGGTACAACAACTAGTGGTACAACAACCAGTGGCACAACTACAACTAGTGGTACAACAACCAGTGGCACAACTACAACTAGTGGTACAACGACCAGTGGCACAACTACAACTAGTGGAACAAGAACAAGTGGTTCAACAACCAGTGGCACAACTACAACCAGCGGTACTACAACTAGTGGCACAACTACAACCAGAGGTACAACGACCAGTGGCACAACTACAACTAGTGGTACAACGACCAGTGGCACAACTACAACTAGTGGAACAACAACAAGTGGTTCAACAACCAGTGGCACAACAACAACCAGCGGTACTACAACTAGTGGCACAACTACAACCAGCGGTACAACGACCAGTGGCACAACTACAACCAGTGGTACAACAACTAGTGGTACAACAACTAGTGGTACAACAACCAGTGGCACAACTACAACTAGTGGTACAACGACCAGTGGCACAACTACAACAAGCGGTACAACAACTAGTGGCACAACTACAACCAGTGGTACAACAACCAGTGGTACAACAACTAGTGGTACAACAACCAGTGGCACAACTACAACTAGTGGTACAACAACCAGTGGCACAACTACAACTAGTGGTACAACGACCAGTGGCACAACTACAACTAGTGGAACAACAACAAGTGGTTCAACAACCAGTGGCACAACTACAACCAGCGGTACTACAACTAGTGGCACAACTACAACCAGCGGAACAACGACCAGTGGCACAACTACAACCAGTGGTACAACAACCAGTGGTACAACAACTAGTGGTACAACAACCAGTGGCACAACTACAACTAGTGGTACAACAACCAGTGGCACAACTACAACTAGTGGTACAACAACCAGTGGCACAACTACAACCAGTGGAACAACAACAAGTGGTACAACAACCAGTGGCACAACTACAACCAGCGGTACTACAACTAGTGGCACAACTACAACCAGCGGTACAACAACCAGTGGCACAACTACAACCAGTGGAACAACAACAAGTGGTACAACAACCAGTGGCACAACTACAACCAGTGGTACAACGACCAGTGGCACAACTACAACAAGCGGTACAACAACCAGTGGCACAACTACAACCAGTGGTACAACAACCAGTGGTACAACAACCAGTGGCACAACTACAACCAGCGGTACTACAACTAGTGGCACAACTACAACCAGCGGTACAACAACCAGTGGCACAACTACAACCAGTGGAACAACAACAAGTGGTACAACAACCAGTGGCACAACTACAACCAGCGGTACTACAACTAGTGGCACAACTACAACCAGTGGTACAACAACCAGTGGCACGACGACAAGCGGGACAACATCCTCAGGTACAAGAAGTTTTAGGTTGTATAAGTGATGGGTTTCTATTTGTTGGTTACATGATGTTTTTCCCAGGTACATTCTCTGATCTTTTCCCCTTTTTTGGTTATTTGTTTCCATGGTCGGATGTTTTATGGGGGGAAGAAGCGATGTGTTCTTGAAGATAATTCTGTTCGGTCTTTTGAGAAGGTTCTATTAATAAGTGTTATGGTTGCCCAGTATACAGTATAACGATTGAATGTATCTACTATGATGCTGGAACAGTTTGGCAACAAACGAATGCCCTCTTTAAAGAATGGCATACATGAGGACAGAAGAAAGAGTATTCACAAATATATCACCAATTGATAACCGTGCAAATTTTAGGAACAACAGCCAGTGGCACAACTACAACTAGTGGTACAACAACCAGTGGTACAACTACAACTAGTGGTACAACAACCAGTGGCACAACAACCAGTGGCACAACTACAATTAGTGGTACAACAACACGTGGTACAACAACTAGTGGCACACCTACCACTAGTGGTACAACAACAAGTGGCATAACTACAACTAGTGGTACAACAACCCGTGGCACAACTACGACTAGTGGCACAACAACCAGTGGAACAACAATCAGTGGTACAACAACCAGTGGCACAACTACTAGTGGTACAACTACAAGTAGTGGTACAACAACAAGTGGAACAACCACTAGCGGCACAACTACAACTAGTGGTACAACAACCCGTGGCACAACTACGACTAGTGGTACAACAACCAGTGGCACAACCACCAGAGGCACAACTACAACTAGTGGAACAACAACTAGTGGTACAACAACCAGTGGCACAACTACAACTAGTGGTACTACAACTAGTGGTACAACAACCAGTGGCACAACTACCACTAGTGGTACAACAACCAGTGGCATAACTACCACTAGTGGTACAACAACCAGTGGTACTACAACCAGTGGCACAACTACGACTAGTGGTACAACCACCAGTGGAACAACTACAACTAGTGGCACAACAACCAGTGGAACAACAACCAGTGGCACAACAACAACTACTGGTACAACAACCAGTGGCACAACTACGACTAGTGGTACAACAACCAGTGGCACAACTACAACAACAACCAGTGGTACAACAACTAGTGGTACAAACAACCAGTGGTACAACAACAACCAGTGGTACAACAACCAGTGGCACAACTACAACTAGTGGTACAACAACTAGCGGCACAACTACAACCAGTGGTACAACAACCAGTGGTACAACAACCAGTGGTACAACAACCAGTGGAACAAACAACCAGTGGCACAACTACAACCAGTGGTACAACAACTAGTGGCACAACTACAACTAGCGGAACAACAACAACCAGTGGAACAACAACCAGTGGCACAACTACAACCAGTGGTACAACAACTAGTGGCACAACTACAACTAGTGGAACAACAACCAGTGGTACAACAACCAGCGGAACAACAACCAGTGGCACAACAACAACTAGTGGAACAACAACCAGTGGCACAACAACAACTAGTGGTACAAAAACCAGTGGCACAACTACAACTAGTGGTACAACAACCAGTGGCACAACTACAACTAGCGGAACAACAACCAGTGGTACGACAACCAGCGGAACAACAACCAGTGGCACAACTACAACAAGCGGAACAACAACCAGTGGCACAACTACAACAGTGGTACAACAACTAGTGGCACAACTACAACTAGCGGAACAACAACCAGTGGTACAAGAACAACTAGTGGTACAACAACCAGTGGCACAACTACAACTAGTGGTACAACGACCAGTGGCACAACTACAACTAGTGGTACAACAACTAGTGGCACAACTACAACTAGCGGAACAACAACCAGTGGAACAACAACAACTAGTGGTACAACAACCAGTGGCACAACTACAACTAGTGGTACAACAACCAGTGGCACAACTACAACTAGTGGTACAACAACAACTAGTGGTACAACAACAACTAGTGGTACAACAACCAGTGGCACAACTACAACTAGTGGTACAACAACCAGTGGCACAACAACCAGTGGCACAACTACAATTAGTGGTACAACAACACGTGGTACAACAACTAGTGGCACACCTACCACTAGTGGTACAACAACAAGTGGCATAACTACAACTAGTGGTACAACAACCCGTGGCACAACTACGACTAGTGGCACAACAACCAGTGGAACAACAATCAGTGGTACAACAACCAGTGGCAGAACTACTAGTGGTACAACTACAAGTAGTGGTACAACAACAAGTGGAACAACCACTAGCGGCACAACTACAACTAGTGGTACAACAACCAGTGGCACAACTACGACTAGTGGTAGAACAACCAGTGGCACAACCACCAGAGGCACAACTACAACTAGTGAAACAACAACTAGTGGTACAACCAGTGGCACAACTACAACTAGTGGTACAACAAGCAGTGGTACAACTGCAACTAGTGGTACAACTAACTAGTGGCACAACTACGACTAGTGGCACAACAACCAGTGGCACAACTACAACTAGTGGTACAACAACCAGTGGCACAACTACAACTAGTGGTACAACAACCAGGGGTACAACAACCAGTGGCACAACTACAACTAGCCCGTGGTACAACAACCAGTGGCACAACTACCACTAGTGGTACAACATCTAGTGGAACAACTACGACTAGTGGCACAACAACCAGTGGAACAACAACCAGTGGCACAACCACAACTACTGGTACAACAACCAGTGGCACAACTACGACTACTGGTACAACAACCAGTGGCACAACTACAACTAGTGGTACAACAACTAGTGGTACAACAGCCAGTGGTACAACAACTAGTGGTAAAACAACCAGTGGCACAACTACAACAAGTGGTACAACAACTAGCGGCACAACTACAACCAGTGGTACAACGACCAGTGGCACAACTACGACTAGTGGTACAACAACCAGTGGAACAACAACAACCAGAGGCACAACTACAACCAGTGGTACAACAACTAGTGGCACAACTACAACTAGTGGTACAACAACTAGTGGTACAACAACTAGTGGTACAACAACCAGTGGCACAACTACAACTAGTGGTACAACAACTAGTGGTACAACAACCAGTGGTACAACAACCAGCGGAACAACAACCAGTGGCACAACTACAACCAGTGGTACAACAACTAGTGGCACAACTACAACTAGCCGAACAACAACCAGTGGTACAACAACCAGCGGAACAACAACCAGTGGCACAACAACAACTAGTGGTACAACAACCAGTGGCACAACTACAACTAGTGGTACAACAACTAGTGGCACAACTACAACTAGCGGAACAACAACCAGTGGTACAACAACCAGCGGAACAACAACCAGTGGCACAACTACAACAAGCGGAACAACAACCAGTGGCACAACAACAACTAGTGGTACAACAACCAGTGGCACAACTACAACTAGCGGAACAACCAGTGGTACAACAACCAGCGGAACAACAACCAGTGGCACAACAACAACTAGTGGTACGACAACCAGTGGCACAACTACAACTAGTGGTACAACAACTAGTGGCACAACTACAACTAGCGGAACAACAACCAGTGGTACAACAACCAGCGGAACAACAACCAGTGGCACAACTACAACAAGCGGAAGAACAACCAGTGGCACAACAACAACTAGTGGTACAACAACCAGTGGCACAACTACAACTAGTGGTACAACGACCAGTGGCACAACTACAACTAGTGGTACAACAACCAGTGGAACAACAACAACTAGTGGTACAACAACCAGTGGCACAACTACAACCAGTGGTACAACAACCAGTGGCACAACTACAACTAGTGGTACAACAACAAGTAGTGGTACAACTACAACTAGTGGAACAACAACAAGCGGGACAACATCGTCAGGTACAACAGGTTGTCTGGGTGGTACACGTGATGGATTTTACTTTGGTTGTTACATGATGTATTTTTCAGGTACATTTTTATATCATTTTCCATTTGAATGTCTTTGCCTGCATGGTCGAGATTTTCATCAGCGAAAGAAACGGTTATTTCTTGAAGATATATACGGATTGCTTTGCGGTGTTTGAGAAGCTGTTATGTCTAACTGTAATCTCTCAGTTTTGGTAATGAAGGTGCGCGAGCAAGTCGCTGAATCTTAACAGGACTACAAACACCTGAATGAATGATCTTGTAATACTGGCATAAATGAAAACAGCCTTAAATGATAAACACAAGGTTCGAACATTTATTGCATTAGTGATACTAATACATGTATTTGTTATTAATGAAGGGATTGAAATTATTTCTTTTCATTTGAGAGAAGCCTGGAAACGCGCGTAATAAATATTCCATTAATAAATATATAAATTATACTATACATTTATGTATAAAATATCCGTATGGCATATTTTGTTTGACGTGAGCGAGGAAACCTTTCGCGCGTTTAGTTTTCACAATTTCAAGAGGTATTTTCAACAAGGTTCCACTGGCTTGAAAATGGCGGATGTGTGGTAAATATATCTATTTGTCCTGGTCTATTAAGATGTACTTAATGTGAAATTATTAACATCTTCTATGCTAATTGAACAATGGAGACTTCTAGCTATAGTTTGAAAGTCAATGGCAAACGAAGTAACGCAAACCATTCGTCAATACAGTCATTTAGGTAATTCAATGTCGAATTATTTTTATCTCAAACATGTTCTTGCAAAGAGAGAACGAGACGAGAGGAAAACAAATCAGTGACTCTTGCTGAAACAGACATTTTGAGGAACATTGTCACAACCTACCATAAAGCGATATATTTCCAAAATAGGTACAACAACCAGTGGTACAACTACTACATCGGGAACAACAACCAGTGGAACCACAACCACTAGTGGTACAACAACCAGCGGTACAACAACATCTGGAACAACAAGTGCAACAACAGGTATGAAAGTGAATGCCATAAATTAATCCCGAAACTGTGCTTAAAACTCAAACGGATCAGACTGACAACAAGCAGTGCAACTACAGCTGGACTTGCATGCATTGATTCATAAAAGTATGTGGTTGTTAAAATAAAAGACAAAATGCCGTACATTACGATATAGCCGTACCATGCCAGGTGGCACTACCCATCTGCATTCCCTCTTACAACAAGGTGTAAGTCATGTTTGTGTATTCATTGTCTCTTAATTTATTTACAGGAACCTGCACACGTGAAAGTATCACGGATGCAACTGTGGAAACAGTTGGTGATCGTTTCTTGATCTCTATTATCACTAAGGCGAACGAAATAGTCGGTGATCTGAAGTTTGGTTTGGCATCTGGTACTGCACAGTTGTTTTCAGACCTTCAAAGAACACCGGTAAGTAGTGTGACCATAGCGAGTATGTAAGTCAGACTCAATTAATATTAATTTCTCTTTGAATGGTATTGTCTACAATGAACATGCAATATTTGGCATCTCCATTTTTCTGCTATCAAAATATGTGTATAATTTCGTGTCCAAAGATAAAATCATAAGGTACAGTAGAATGGACACATATATTTTTATTGAATAGTGTTCTAGTGGCAACTCTTCTGTCTCATTCACGTTACTTATGGCATATTTAATCTTGCTTTCAGGAAGGGGGACTAAATCAGGTAAGCTTTATGCCAATGCCATTGGCAGGCAACCCACAGCAAATGTTTAAGTTACAGTAATCACAAATTATGAGGAAGCTTTGTCATTGATTCATCTGCACCTACGTTCAGTGCAGTTACTTTCAGAAATGTAAGTTTATGTAAAGATAGATTCCTTCGAGAGTCAGGTTAATGCGTACCTAGTGTCCTAGGGTGTAATAAAAGTTACTTTCTCAGTCAAGCAACTAAAGAAAAGTGTTGACGAAATGGTAATATTGTGATGCAGTGCCTTGTCGCGGTAGCGAAATAGCAAATCCCACGAACTAATCGATTTGACTATGTTACTATACGATATGGTTCAAAGCAATATCTGTCACATTGAAAGTGTTCATTACTGCATATAACGTAAGACTAAAAGATGCATCATGTTACATTCCTTTTCCTTTAAGGATGTCAACGGAAAGAACATTTTTGAAGTGACAGAGGAAATGCGCAATGGATTTTCTGTGCTTGCTGCTGTATTTGTAGCAGGCAGCTTCAATATTACCGACACAGGTAAACTTTTTATCGATGCAAAGTGTATATGATATTGCTCGGTGTGGGGATAAATGTAAAAATTTAGTGATTGAGGTTACATTACATATATCGCAATTGATATACAAAATCCGACGGATACCAAATAAACCAAGCAAATTAAAAAATATACTGATTGTGTTATATTTTAATATGAATATAAATCCTAGGCTACTATTTAATCATGTTCACATTTTCATTCCTTGCAGACACTGGTGCATCTGTAGACATCAGTGAGGAGTTCCTAAACATTAACCTGGTTTTAGTCACTGTGACTAATCCCAGGCCACACAAAAGGTTGACAATTCAATCTAAAGAGTCCTTGATCAATCTAAGGATTGTAGTATCGCTTGGTACATTCAGTGTGAGTACTGGCCAATGTTTGTCTATAGCTAACTTTTTTTATTAAGGCCATTTGAACATTTCCATAGTAGTAAATATTGCCGTACATACAGCTGATGTTTTGCTTGTTTGAGCAATCTTCTCCAGCTTGTTGAACGCCATTCGCAGAACTAAATAGTACAGTAGTCCAACTTCGCTAACCGCTCTTCATGTGAAAACACATCTCTTCTTGCCCTTAAAGCTTTCTTATGTGTTTTTATAGGTTTCAAGTCCCATAGCACTCAACAAAGCAATACCAGTTCTCGTTGCGCTTATCCAGTCTAGCATGACAAAGAGTATGCTTGAGGATAACATGAATGACTATGGTGGCATTAGTTATTGTGGAGAAGAAACCACAGGTACGTTTGTCGTTTTATGAAGTGAATAAGAGTGTGTAGTTTAGTTTTACGCCGCACTCAGAAATATCCCAGCTATATGGTGGCGGTCTGTAAATAATCGAGTCTGGCCCAGACAATCCATTGATCAACAGCATGAGCATCGATCTGCGCAATTGAGGTTTTATGAAAGATTCTCTCAATGGCATATTTAATTTTGAGGAACAGCTTAGACGATAAGGATTTGGTTGTAATAGTCCTTATAGGTCTTGACAAGAACAGTTGTTTGTAACAATATGCCAGTTATATGCCAATTAATCTGCCGGGGGACCTTTAATCACTTATAAAGATCGAAGTCAGATTGTCGGGGGATGCGAAAATAAAACATGTTGTGGTTGACTGTGATTTCTACAAACTAAACGTCAGGAAAGCTGCAAAAAGTGTTCATGTGGTTTGCCATTTTATCATTTCTATTCTCCAATCTGTGTTTGTTGTGGCTTACAAATGACTTCATGTCCGAAGGTTTGTGGGAGATATGGTCAAAGTGGGTTGTACGTCTCTGACTTTTGGGGGGACAGTAGGTAATGGTACTAGATGTAAGGTTTGGAACTATGACAATTTCTGAGTACAGTGTCACAACCAACAATACACATAATATGAAATATAACTGATTTACAATCTAGGCACAACAACGAGTGGTACAACTACGACATCAGGAACAACAACCAGTGGAACCACCACTACAAGTGGTACAACAACAACCAGTGGTACAACTACAACATCGGGAACAACAACCAGTGGCACCACCACTACTAGTGGTACAACAACAACCAGTGGTACAACTACTACATCGGGAACAACAACCAGTGGAACCACAACCACTAGTGGTACAACAACCAGCGGTACAACAACATCTGGAACAACAAGTGCAACAACAGGTATGAAAGTGAATGCCATAAATTAATCCCGAAACTGTGCTTAAAACTCAAACGGATCAGACTGACAACAAGCAGTGCAACTACAGCTGGACTTGCATGCATTGATTCATAAAAGTATGTGGTTGTTAAAATAAAAGACAAAATGCCGTACATTACGATATAGCCGTACCATGCCAGGTGGCACTACCCATCTGCATTCCCTCTTACAACAAGGTGTAAGTCATGTTTGTGTATTCATTGTCTCTTAATTTATTTACAGGAACCTGCACACGTGAAAGTATCACGGATGCAACTGTGGAAACAGTTGGTGATCGTTTCTTGATCTCTATTATCACTAAGGAGAACGAAATAGTCGGTGATCTGAAGTTTGGTTTGGCATCTGGTACTGCACAGTTGTTTTCAGACCTTCAAAGAACACCGGTAAGTAGTGTGACCATAGCGAGTATGTAAGTCAGACTCAATTAATATTAATTTCTCTTTGAATGGTATTGTCTACAATGAACATGCAATATTTGGCATCTCCATTTTTCTGCTATCAAAATATGTGTATAATTTCGTGTCCAAAGATAAAATCATAAGGTACAGTAGAATGGACACATATATTTTTATTGAATAGTGTTCTAGTGGCAACTCTTCTGTCTCATTCACGTTACTTATGGCATATTTAATCTTGCTTTCAGGAAGGGGGGACTAAATCAGGTAAGCTTTATGCCAATGCCATTGGCAGGCAATCCACAGCAAATGTTTAAGTTACAGTAATCACAAATTATGAGGAAGCTTTGTCATTGATTCATCTGCACCTACGTTCAGTGCAGTTACTTTCAGAAATGTAAGTTTATGTAAAGATAGATTCCTTCGAGAGTCAGGTTAATGCGTACCTAGTGTCCTAGGGTGTAATAAAAGTTACTTTCTCAGTCAAGCAACTAAAGAAAAGTGTTGACGAAATGGTAATATTGTGATGCAGTGCCTTGTCGCGGTAGCGAAATAGCAAATCCCACGAACTAATCGATTTGACTATGTTACTATACGATATGGTTCAAAGCAATATCTGTCACATTGAAAGTGTTCATTACTGCATATAACGTAAGACTAAAAGATGCATCATGTTACATTCCTTTTCCTTTAAGGATGTCAACGGAAAGAACATTTTTGAAGTGACAGAGGAAATGCGCAATGGATTTTCTGTGCTTGCTGCTGTATTTGTAGCAGGCAGCTTCAATATTACCGACACAGGTAAACTTTTTATCGATGCAAAGTGTATATGATATTGCTCGGTGTGGGGATAAATGTAAAAATTTAGTGATTGAGGTTACATTACATATATTGCAATTGATATACAAAATCCGACGGATACCAAATAAACCAAGCAAATTAAAAAATATACTGATTGTGTTATATTTTAATATGAATATAAATCCTAGGCTACTATTTAATCATGTTCACATTTTCATTCCTTGCAGACACTGGTGCATCTGTAGACATCAGTGAGGAGTTCCTAAACAGAAACCTGGTTTTAGTCACTGTGACTAATCCCAGGCCACACAAAAGGTTGACAATTCAATCTAAAGAGTCCTTGATCAATCTAAGGATTGTAGTATCGCTTGGTACATTCAGTGTGAGTACTGGCCAATGTTTGTCTATAGCTAACTTTTTTTTATTAAGGCCATTTGAACATTTCCATAGTAGTAAATATTGCCGTACATACAGCTGATGTTTTGCTTGTTTGAGCAATCTTCTCCAGCTTGTTGAACGCCATTCGCAGAACTAAATAGTACAGTAGTCCAACTTCGCTAACCGCTCTTCATGTGAAAACACATCTCTTCTTGCCCTTAAAGCTTTCTTATGTGTTTTTTATAGGTTTCAAGTCCCATAGCACTCAACAAAGCAATACCAGTTCTCGTTGCGCTTATCCAGTCTAGCATGACAAAGAGTATGCTTGAGGATAACATGAATGACTATGGTGGCATTAGTTATTGTGGAGAAGAAACCACAGGTACGTTTGTCGTTTTATGAAGTGAATAAGAGTGTGTAGTTTAGTTTTACGCCGCACTCAGAAATATCCCAGCTATATGGTGGCGGTCTGTAAATAATCGAGTCTGGCCCAGACAATCCATTGATCAACAGCATGAGCATCGATCTGCGCAATTGAGGTTTTATGAAAGATTCTCTAAATGGCATATTAAATTTTGAGGAACAGCTTAGACGATAAGGATTTGGTTGTAATAGTCCTTATAGGTCTTGACAAGAACAGTTGTTTGTAACAATATGCCAGTTTTACGCCAAGTAATCTGCCGGGGGAACTTTAATGACTGATTAAGATTATAATGAAAGGAATGAGACCACTCATTTCGTAATACCTGTACATCTTTATACGGAATCCGACAGAAAGTATCTGTCTGATAATATTGTGTTTGTTGTACGTGTTGTTAGCTGTATCAGATTTTAATGTATTAATTGCCAAAATTAACACCAGGAAATTTGCAAAAGCGAGTTGTTTTGTTTGCCATCTTACCATTACCTCTTTGTACCTGTATTTGTTGTTGCTGAGAACATAGTTTGTTTGTCTTAGACATGGTCAGAAAGTAATGAACGTAATATTTTGTGTGGCTTTGCATATACATTCACATGGTATGCTACGATTGCGGAGCCATTGTATGACCTTCATTCCATTCGCGAAGCATATTTGTGTTCACATTGCTTCACATTGCTACAGAAAGATTTGTATTTCATTTTCATGTCTAACCATTTCAATATTTTCTCATTATACAGCAACAACAAGGTCGAAAACCAGATGCCTGGGACATTTTAATAAAATTGGAATCAAACAACATAACACATAGAAATAAAGAGTTACAATATCAAAACTTGTGTTATTTCATGAATGATGCTTACTGATGTGTTAAATCACATACTGAATCGAGTGTTACTTTTCATACAGATCGATGTATTAAGTATTACGATTTATCAGGTGCCTTTTCATTTGCATATGAATTCTATGGTTTGTTTCTTTACCATGGTTTTCCTTATTATCTTCGTTTGCGAAATCTCCTGGAGAAATACCAGTGGGTAATTGCAATTTTTATCTGCCTTATTATAGGTTTTGAATACGTTTAACACTTGTAATCATGATGTTGAACTGGTTATTCATTTGTCAGCTGGTCTCGGCGCTTTGTGGCTGAAATAACACCATTGCAACGTTAAATTTTAACTCGCTCACTAACTCACTTGTTGTAGGAACTACTACCAGTGGCACAACAACAAGTGGAACAACAACCAGTGGCACAACAACAAGTGGAACAACAACCAGTGGAACAACAACCAGCGGAACAACAACCAGCGGAACAACAACCAGTGCCACCACGGGTAAGTAATGCCTAAATGTAATATACTTACTGAAATCAAAAAAGGTTCATGTAGATATGGTAGCCATATCTCCGAAAATAATTGACGCGCGACTTGCTACTACTTGAATCTCAAAATCCACAACACGATTGTGCAAACATGTAACATTCAGGTACTAATCCAACCGTTGGCACTACCACATTTGGTACAACAACCACTTGTACTACCACATCTGGTACAACAACCAGTGGTACTACTACATCTGGAACAACAACCAGTAGTACTAACACATCTGGTACAACAACCAGCGGTACTACTACATCTGGTACAACAACCAGTGGTACTACTACATCTGGTACAACAACCAGCGGTACCAACACATCTGGTACAACGACCAGTGGCACTACAAATCTGGTACAACAGCCAGTGGTACTACCACATCTGGAACAACAACCAGTAGTACTAACACATCTGGTACAACAACCAGCGGTACTACTACATCTGGTACAACAACCAGTGGTACTACTACATCTGGTACAACAACCAGCGGTACCAACACATCTGGTACAACGACCAGTGGCACTACAAATCTGGTACAACAGCCAGTGGTACTACAACATCTGATACAACAACCAGTGGTACCAACACATCTGGTACAACAACAACCAGTGGTACTACTACATCTGGTACAACAACCAGTGGTACTAACACATCTGGTACAACAACCAATGGTACTTACACATCTGGTACAACAACCAGTGGTACTAACACATCTGGTACAACAACAACCAGTGGTACTACCATATCTGGTACAACAACCAGTGGTACTACCACATCTGGTACAACAACCAGTGGAACTACAACATCTGGTACAACAACCAGTGGTACAAACACATCTGGTACAACAACCAGTGGTACTAACACATCTGGTACAACAACAACCAGTGGTACTACCACATCTGGTACAACAACCAGTGGTACTAACACATCTGGTACAACAACCAGTGGTTCTACTAGATCTGGTACAACAACCAGTGGTACTAACACATCTGGTACAACAACCAGTGGTACTACCACATCTGGTACAACAACCATTAGTACTAACACATCTGGTGCAACAACCAGTGGTACTAACACATCTGGTACAACAACCAGTGGTACTAACACATCTGGTACAACAAGAACCAGTGGTACTACTACATCTGGTACAACAACCAGTGGTACTAACACATCTGGTACAACAACCAGTGGTACTTACACATCTGGTACAACAACCAGTGGTACTAACACATCTGGCAGAACAACCAGTGGTACTAACACATCTGGTACAACAACAACCAGTGGTACTACTACATCTCATACAACCAGTGGTACTACTACATCTGATACAACAACCATTGGTACTAACACATCTGGTACAACAACAACCAGTGGTACTACTACATCTGGTACAACAACAACCAGTGGTACTACCACATCTGGTACAACAACAACCAGTGGTACTAACATATCTGGTACAACAACCAGTGGTACTACCACATCTGGTACAACAACAACCAGTGGTACTAACATATCTGGTACAACAACCAGTGGTACTAACACATCTGGTACAACAACCACTGGTTCTACTACATCTGGTACAACAACCAGTGGTACTAACACATCTGGTACAACAACCAGTGGTATTACAACTTGTGGTACAACAACCAGTGGTACTAACACATCTAGTACAACAACAACCAGTGGTACTACCATATCTGGTACGACAACCAGTGGTTCTACTACATCTGGTACAACAACCCGTGGTTCTACTACATCTGGTACAACAACCAGTGGTTCTCCTACATCTGGTACAACAACAAGTAGTACTAGTACATATAGTACAACAACACTTCAGGTACTAGAACAACCAGTGGAACTATTACATCTGGTACAACAACCAGTGATATAACTACATCTGGTACAAGAAAAACCTACTAAATCTGGTACAACAGATAGAGGAACTACCACTTCAGATAGAATAACAACCAGTGGTACTACGACATCTGGTACAACATAAACAAGTGGAAGTAACGAAGTACATGTAAACCATTACACGCATTGTCGATCTTACTACGGAAAGGTCACAGCAACATGTCGCTTAATATATGGACCATACTGATCATGCTCGATGCTTGTATAGGATCAAATGTAAAATCTCAATAGAATTGATACGCATCAGCTCTGTTACTGTAGGCTGAAAGGATTTATTTGCATCTCAGGTCAGAACATAATTAAAATTTACAGAATTATGAATAATCATATATTCTAAATTGCAATGTCTTGTACTACACTGTATTCTTTCTGAAAATCAGTGATTGAGTTTAGGTTTGCTCGAGTTTAGCAATATCACATCGGGGGACACCGAAAATGGGCTTTACATAGTGTACCCATGTGGAGAATCGAACTCGCGTGACGAGCGAACGCTTAACTGCTAGGCTACCGTATGGCACCGTCTATTATCAAAGAACAAATACAATTATAAAGAAGATATTTCTTTCAAATATTTCCCTCCTCGACGTGAATATCTGTCACTAAATGTTATTTCAGGGCCGCCAACATGCTGGGAACCATGGGGAGAGTGGTCCGCCTGCGATACTGGATGTAAATCTGTTACGGTTTCAAGGACCAGAAATAGAAACTGTTCTGATGACACCAGATGTACCTGCACAGAGAGTAAAGTGCAGGAGTTGGCATGTGAATCGGACTGTTCTACACGTAAGTTAGACTATCATTTGTATGCCTTTTGGAGGCCTCATGTTAGTTGGCACGACCTAGGTTCTCACACTAGACAAGAGTATACCTTATAGAAGCTACAAGTTAGTTGGTACAAGCTAGTTTTTTCACACCAGACAATAGTATACATTTAAGATGCTACAAGTTAGTTGATACAAGCTAGTTTTTTTACACGTGAACTAATTCTCTTTGACATAAAGGAACATTCACTATTTATTTTCGTTTGTGTAGCTGTCTGTGGTGAAAACATGAAAATCAGCACTAACTGCAATGAGACGTGCGAGACCTGTTATGGAATGCGATTTTCCGCTGCCTGCTTGAGTTCAGGGGACTGTGTCATTGGTGAAACATGTGTCTGCGAGGAGGGCTACAAGATGGAGGACGGCAAATGCATACCTAAAGAAGAGTGCGGATGTTACGACAGTGAGGGGAAAAAATACAACGAAAATGAAGTTTACCCATCACCATCCGGAAGCCCATGTGAAGAATGGTATTTGAAGTCTTTTCATATATTTCTATTAAATATAAATTTTATATTCTTGTTATAATACATAATACTGATAACTAAACTATCAACTTATAATTTGTATCAAAGCAAGCCTACTTTGTATACTTTGCTGTAAGTCTATGAGTGAGTGAGTGAGCTTAGTTTTACGCCGCACTCAGCAATATTCCAGCTATATGGCGGTGGTCTGTAAATAATCGAGTCTGGACCAGACAATCCAATGATCAACAAAAGGATCATCGATAGGAACCGATGACATGTGTCAACCAAGTCAGCGAGCCTGACCACACGATCCCGTTTGTCGCCTCTTACGACAAGCATGGGTTACTGAAGGCCAATATTCTAACCTGGACCTTCACGAGTAAGTGAGTCTATAGAGAGTGAGTTTCCTCCACATCAACACTTAACAAATGACGTTTTTTATTCCACCTGTCCACATGAGCTTCAGTGATGATAAGTTGTCTATTGTCTTTCTGTGCAATAACTGAAACCGTGTAACTGAATGGAAGAATGAAAGAATGTTTGAACACGAATGTCATTCAGGAGATCATATCGTATTCTGGTATAATCTTCTGCTCTGGATGGGAATAAAATACACAATTCTTTTACAATATTCTTCTTGAAATTTCAAATGTAGTGAAACATAGTGCTGTGGAATATGAAAATGGTATCTTTTAGCAGCTAATGCTAATGGTAGTAGAGTTATTCCTCATCGGTCGGGTGAGGAGATAATTTAAACCTGTACACAATATTCTGATAGTGTAACTTCTCTATTATCAAGACAGAAACATGTAATCCTTTGATGGATGTATCTTCATGCTATACCAATCGCTTTTTTTCAGCAAATGTAACAATGAGAAGAAATTTGTCTGTGGACCTAAGGCTGCATGTAAGTATTTACATTGTTTTGGTTATGACTGACTTGACAGTATACATGACTGGGGTTTATATCACATAGCCGAACAACTACTGGCATGTCAAAACACTGACTACGACTGGTACCTAACAAAGTTAAAAGTAAAGCAGTAGAATATTTCGTGATGTTTTATGATGTGGCGAACATAATATAGCAAGCTGATGTTTACTGTTATCAATTTGTGTTTATTATCTGTATTTTTACTGAATATATACAACCCTTTATTACATTAAAGACAGTATGCATTCAGATAATGACAAGAATCCCTGAGCAGCAGAAAAACGAGGAGACGCTCAGTCAGCTCAATCACCTTGTTGATTGTACAGGGCCTTTAACTGTCCTGCTTTGTTATAATGTCAGCCTGGATAAAATTTTCTCCTGGACAAACGGTGGCATTATAACCAGGGTATGTGTATGTCACGAGACTTATTGTGTGATGGGTCATGGGCGGATCCAGGAATTTTGAAGGGGGGTGGGGTGGGGTGGGATCAGGGGACTCGAACCCCTTGAACCCCCTATTGGCTCCGCCAACGCAAAAAAATCTTCAATGTGGTCTTAAGTCATTTTCAAAAGGGGGTGTCGAACCCCTTGGAAACCCCCCACCCCCCACCCTCTTGATCTCTATTATTAACTATGTTTTTTTCCCAGGCTGCGACTGGGCTGAATGGACATCGTGGGATGATTGCAATCCATCATGCGGAGTGAATGCAACAAAATCGAGGACAAGGTTAGTGTGGCCTGCTGATCACTTTTCCTCTCTAGGATATGTTTGATGTTTGGAATTTGAATATAGACATGATCCCATGTTTAACATACACAATGATACTTAAGAAACACGGTATGCACTGTATACATACATGTGTTACAATCTATAACCAAATATGTTTGTTTCTACAGGGTGTCACAGAGCGCAGTTACGTGCGATAAGCAGAACCCAGAGACAGAGACCGCCGATTGCGTTGTACCACTATGTCCCTGTGATTATCAGGGTGACATCATCAAAAGCGGCACTACTGTCGATGAGGAGTGTTTCACTGTGTACGTATAAACAAACGTTGTTGAAATGAACATCGCCAATAAAGGCGCATTTTCAAATAATTTTTAAAATCAGTGTCTGTACAAAAGAAGGCAGTTGTTGTCTTCTCAGTCTGAATTAATGCTTGGCGACTATCACGATGACCATGTCATTAAACCTCTCAGCTAGTATAAGCATTGTAACCGGCTTGGCTGATGGCGCTGTCAGCAGGAACAGCACAAACACGCAAGCTGGATAAGGACTCATGCTCTTGCATAAAAACATACATATGTTCTCACACATACATCGCAGAACACCTACTAAATTCTGCATGTTATCTTTAGCTTTTGTCTAATGAAGCCCACTCCATGTGTTTCAGGAAATGCGAAGACGGAAACGCCACCAAGGTTCCCAAATCACCAAGTACGTTATGCTAAAGAGTTAACAACGATTAGAACCTAAAGTCGATTGATCTTTATTGTCCTAATTTACTTCCAATGAAATGGCTAGTATATAAGGATAAATATCGACTTTCAATAGTCAAATCTTATTCATTTATATTTTTGAAAGTGTGTATTAAGCATTGCATGTCCGACTATTTTCCTTCCCTAACGTTACCTGTCCACTCTCTAGCAAACATAACAATGGCTCGGCATTGCTGATCTGGCTGTAATATCCGTTTACTCTTGCAGTTGATGGTACGTATAAGGAGTGGGCCGAATGGTCAACCATCACTTGTAATGGAAAGATGTGCAGGGACAGGAACATGACAAGACAAAGAGAGTGCGATGGCCCTAAATGCGACGGCAAGGAATGTGAAAACGGCCCCAGAGAAGTGGAGACAGAACCTTGTGGAACTGCCGAATGTAAGTTCGCAATCTTCAGTTGCCAGATTTGTTCAGACTCGTTTCTCTGAGGGTCTTAAGTATGTCAGGCCCATGACTAGTGTACCATGCAGTAATATGAATGTGCATCATAAAATTACTTTCATTTTAGCGTTCTGGTGCAAATATACAGGAAAAAAAAGTTAAACTGATTATAATGCACGACATACTCACCTCTCTTTCGTGAACTCAGCTAGGCTCGTGACGTCTTCAGTGAAGTTGAGAAATACATATCGGAAAGCCTAATTTTTCACAAGTCCTTTGCTAACGTTTAATTTCCAACCTAAATATAATGTGCGAGGTTCACTGATGCTGCTCTGAATTAGTGGTATTCACATTCAGGTGAATGATTTGATGAATAGAATATCATTCTTTTCTCTCACAGGCTGCGATCCTGTATGGACTGCTTGGACATCTTGCAGTAAGGACTGCATCAAGGATGGTGAAGCTTCAGGTATCAGGACAAGGAACTTCACAATCGCAAATCCCGACGACAAGAGCTGTCAAATTACTGAGCAGACCCAAGAACCTTGCGGAGAACCCTGCTATTGTAAGCTTCTGATCTACATAACAATAATTGTAGAAGTAAAGGTTTTCTCAAACGGCTAGCTATGTACCGTTTTCTACGTCTGCTAACAATGTAACGTTTACTCCACCTGCTAACATTCTCATGTTTACTCAGACACAGTGTAACGTTTACTCCACCTGCTAACATTCTCATGTTTACTCAGACACAACATTACGTTTACTCCACCTGCTAACATTCTCATGTTACTCAAACAATGTAACAATTACTCAGGGGGCTAAGTGTAACATTTAGTGGTGACGGCATCAAATAATGAGTACATATGCTTGAACGGTAAACACATATCATATTTTCTCGAAAAAGGCAACAAGTATATATGGAGCGAATGGACAACATGTGAAGGCACATGTGGACTTCAGAATGTCACAAGAACACGTGATACACAAAATGATGTGAGGTGCGAACACTTGGATAAATTGGAGACCCGTGATTGCTACGAGGAACCATGCAGTGAGTACATTCAGTCTCTCTCCTTTTATGAGCGATGTTGTTTGTTTTTATCATTGACCGTTTCATGAGATAAATTATGACAATTACCAACAAATATAAACACATTAATGTTCCCGTCATAGCCTGTGATTATTTCCAAGATAGTTAAAGCACAGACTAAGTGTATACACGTAGAAGAACATTATTTTTTCCTACGAAAAATATAAGTATTTTGTCCACTATGTTTTACTACATAGTTTCCATATAACTTGCTACTTGCTACTGTTGTATTATGGCAACAGGCTAGCTAAATAACGACCAGACACTTGACCAGACAATACAGTGATTGACACCAATATGCAGGAACCAAGTCTGGCCAACCGATCCCATTAGTCCCGATTCACTACAAGTTTGGGTTTCTGGAGATCAAACCTAACCGGGAACTTAAACCGAACGCCAAAATCTATGACAAAGTTTCCTTTTTTCAGTATGCGACAAAGCCAACGAAGAGTATAGTAACTACACCTACTGCCAAATGACTTGTGAAGACAGGAGCCCGAGGGACAACTGCGAGTCCCCTCCAAAACCTGGTTGTATGTGCACCAACAACACCATGAGGCGTGGTGCAGATTGCGTCACGATCGAGGAATGTCTAGACTGTGTGTATAATGGCAAAATTTATAAGGTGAGTTACCAGTTCAACGTCACTACTAATATTGTCTAGTCAGTGGACGAATGAGGCAGTAATGTCATAGTTATCCACCATTCGTGATGACAAGATGGCACTTGTCTCTTCTGAACCTTGTTAATGAAACATAGTTACAAAGAAATTATTGTCGCTGAATGTAATTGTTTGGAAATATGATCAATCGTACAGTCAATTATAAGTGTTTTAGATGATGTGATGTCTGTAAAGATACACTACTGCTGGACGTTTTACAAGACGTCGTCCCAAGAGTAACTTAAATGCTATTCAATTCTTCTAGAACGGAGAAAGCATCACAGATCCAGCCGATAACTGTACCAAGTTCATCTGTGAAGAAGGCGAGCCAATGCCTACTGATAACTGTGTAAAGTCATGCAATTCCGTAAGTTACGTTTTCTTGTGGTTATTCGGAAGGAGTATCCCTTTGGAGGGACACGTCATTTCCATGCTATCAGAGGTCACACATTGATCCTTGTGGACCCCTCTGCCATCCCCAACACACGTTCTCATTATCCTCAATTACCTGTGCGTAAAAAGGAAAGATGTAATGGCACGTAAATATGCAAATATGCGACACAAATATGTAAATCAAAACAATCTTAACTGTAAACCACTTTTTTTCCTTAAGAATAGAATATGATATTACCTATTTAAAAATATTTAGTGAACATTAACATGATTAATACACAGAACAAATAGGTTAATATGACAAGTTTAAGTAATTGTGCGCTCAGTCTTCACTTCGATATCGCCAGAAACATTCACGATCCCTAACTGTATATCATAACAAGTACCTGCATGTAACCAGCCAATTCTCGACATGATGTAAGAACAATCCCATTTAGGGTGAGAGAATAAAGCAAGTGGAGACTAAGTCATAACAGAGACAACTATCTGACAGGAAGGATTTGAATAGATATGCCTTAATCAGACAACAAGTTACACTGAATATATGGCAACAAGCTATCCATGCTCCCGGCAGAATTAAAGATTTATCAACAATAGCAAACTCGGTGTCAGCCAAATCAAATCTGGTGAATGTGAGTGTGGAAGAGTAGCAACTGACATTGTCCAACACACCCTTATGTTGTGCTCTATTTGAAAGAAATGAACTGTTTGAAAGTTTATGTGGTGTCATTTATGTGAACACCTTGGCCTGATGACGATGTCATTATGTCTTTTATGCTTGGAGGGGTACCCGACTGTTTTTCGGATGTTCCATTTGAAACGTGGAGAGATTGTATGTTCCTTATTAGCACGCTATTTTAAGAAATTGTATCATCTTTTGTATCCTCATTTCATTGTATAGATATCACGTACACACGTCTTGCTGCCGTTTAAATCAAATCTGTGTTCATGTTTAATGTTATCCAATAACCTGTAATCTTCAATCATGGAGAAAATAAAAAACAATCCATTTATCATAATATGCACCTGTATGTAACCAACCAATTCTCGAAATAATGTAAGAACAATCCCATTTAGGATCCCAACGAAAATGATAAATGAGGTGAAAATGTACACAAACTATTCATTCCAGGACACCGAAGATATGATTCTTGCTCCCGAAGGTTCTTGCTGCAAGTATGAATGCAGAAAGAAGACATGTCAACCCTCTCCTGAAAAGGTCACGATTGGCGTTCAGGGCTGTGTCGACAGCTTTGAGGTAGAGCAGTACTCCTGCAAAGGTGACTGCGGTCCTAGTACTGTCACCTTCGACGTGACTAATAATAACGCCATGGTGAAGGAGTGCAGATGTTGCATCCCTGTCGAGACGTCACTCAAGAACTACACCGTCACCTGCACTGACTCTTCTTCCCGTACCATCAGCATCAGGGAAATCACCAGCTGCTCTTGTAACATGTGGTACGTATAACAAGCTGCACACTTTAAATGTTTGGATTTCACGTCCCTGTCAACAGTATTTTCAAAACAGGTAGAATTCCAACGAAACAGGATAATACTCATGGTGAAATGAGGATTTGAACCAATATCTAGCATTTTGACACATTGACTGATGTAATCTCCCGTATTAGTACACATATTAGTACTTTGTCTCCATGTAATTAAACTTTTCACCGACCAGTGACCTTACTCGGTCATAGTGGTAGTTTCTTTACTTGAACACATTTCCATCTGTAAGGCTATCGTCTCAATGTGTCGCTGGTGGATTTTCTTAGTACAATCAAACGAACGTTTAAGTCTATCTACCCAAGTGCTATCAGATTCTGGTCTTTGCCTGCAATATGGTAATTGTGGTACTGAAGTCTCATACACTGAAATATAACCAAAGTGGTCCTGCTTTACTTCTTCAGAGGTTTGGATCCAGCATAATGTATATTATCTCTTATGCCGTCTCTATTTATGAGTATTCGCTTGTCTGACTATGTACATTGTATTGTTATAATGATGTAATTTGTCGTATTGAAGGTCTTGTGACTGTTTTTATTTCTTTTTCAGCATGTAAAGCAGAGGTAACCAGTCTAGGAATATGTTGAAACAAAGACTGCAGTGCTCGCTATACAGCGCCAGCATTATTAATTTATCTATGTATTTTTGAATTGTAATTTGAAAAGTGAATAAAATATGCATAATTATATAAACTGAAATGTCTGTTTTGTATTATGCAGTTATTCCCCATCAGGGTAGCCTTGAATACTTGTACACCGCCATATAGCTGGAATACTGCTGAGTGTGACAAGAAACAAACATTACAGGAGCGTGTTGTCTACGTTACTCATTGGGGCAGCCTAGTGGTTAAATCGTTCACTTGTCACGCTGATGAACTGGGTTCGATTTTGCAAATGGGTACAATGTGTGAACCCCATTTCTTGTGTCCCCGCCGTGATATTGCTAAAAGCTGCGGAAAAAAGCTAAATCACTCACTCTCACCCATTCATCTGCGAGATAGACTCGAAGCACCATTAACAAATTGCTTTTCTGTTCGCCTAGCCAATCAAACGGACACAATTTGAAGGTTTGACAAAGTGCTGCGTCTGTTGCTGTATATTTATACAGGAGGCGACCAGCAGATCATGTACTTATTTTTGGTTTTCAGTACATCAATATTGCAGAGTAAATACAATGTGTCGGTTTGCACATGACACTAAAACAGGGAGATGAGTACGTTATCAAAACTCCATATAAAAAGAATAGTCAGTGTAGGTTTGAATAGACCAGCACAACGCTAAAACATATGTAAGTTTGAATAGACCAGCACAACGCTGAAACATATGTAGGTTTGAATAGACCAGCACAACACTGAAACATGTAAGTTTGAATAGACCAGCACAACGCTGAAACATATGTAAGTTTGAATAGACCAGCACAACGCTGAAACATATGTAAGTTTGAATAGACCAGCACAACGCTAAAACATATGTAAGTTTGAATAGACCAGCACAACGCTAAAACATATGTAAGTTTGAATAGACCAGCACAACGCTAGACCAGCACAACACTAAAACATATGTAAGTTTGAATAGACCAGCACAACGCTAAATCATATGTAAGTTTGAATAGACCAGCACAACGCTGAAACATATGTAAGTTTGAATAGACCATCACAACGCTAAAACATATGTAAGTTTGAATAGACCAGCACAACGCTGAAACATATGTAAGTTTGAATAGACCAGCACAACGCTAGACCAGCACAACGCTAAAACATATGTAAGTTTGAATAGACCAGCACAACGCTGAAACATATGTAAGTTTGAATAGACCAGCACAACGCTGAAACATATGTAAGTTTGAATAGACCCGCACAACGGTGAAACATATGTAGGTTTGAATAGACCAGCACAACGCTGAAACATATGTAGGTTTGAATAGACCAGCACAATGCTATACCAGCACAACGCTAAAACATATGTAAGTTTGAATAGACAAGCACAACGCTAAAACATATGTAAGTTTGAATAGACCAGCACAACGGTGAAACATATGTAAGTTTCAATAGACCAGCACAACGGTGAAACATATGTAGGTTTGAATAGACCAGCACAACGCTGAAACATATGTAAGTTTGAATAAACCAGCACAACGCTAAAACATATGGGTTTGAACCCGTCAGCACAACGGTAAAGAAATTTACGGAATTGAACCCGTCAGAACAACGGTAAAGAGATTGCTGGTTTGAACACACCAGCACAACGGTAAAGAGATTGTGGGCTTGAACACACCAGCACAACGGTAAAGAAATTGTGGGTTTGAACACACCAGCACAACGGTAAAGAGATTGTGGGTTTGAACCCATCAGCACAACCATAAAGAAATGTGCGGGTTTGAACCCATCAGCACAACCATAAAGAAATGTGCAGGTTTGAAAACATCAGCACAACGGTTAAGAGACTGCGGGTTTGAACACACTAGCACAACGGTAAAGGTGAGAAGGAATGAGGTTAAACGTGGTACTTGAGAATATTTTGCTCATGACGACGTGCATGCGTGTGTATGTATGTGTGGCTGCTTGTACTAGCCCAGACTTAAGCTGGTTTTATAGTGCTTGCTAACTGAGATACCATGACGAAGTGAAGCATGAATACCCCACTCAGACACATTATATTGACTCTGAGCCGGCCAGTCCCTGTTGTGCCTATTAATGACGAGCGCCAGGCAGGGACCAACAAGTACCATTATTTAACGTCTTTCGGGTTCATGCGGCCGGGGATCGAACCCGCGACCTTCCCCTCTCCGGGCGGACACTCTAACAACTACACAACAGAGACGGTCCACAGCGTCCACAGTGTAGGTTTGCACACACCACCACAACCATTAACATGTGCAGGATTGCACATATACCTCAACCATAAAAATGTGTAGGTTGGCACACACCACCACCACAATCATAAACATGAGTAGGTTGGTACACACCACCACAACCATAAACATGAGTAGGCATGCACCATAAACATGGGTAGGTTTCCAAATATACCACTCCCATGAACATGTATACGTTTGCACACACCACCACAACCATAAACGTGTATAGGTTTGCACAAACCACCACAACCATAAACATGTGTAGGTTTGCACACATCGGCACAACCATCAACATGTGTAAGCTTGCACACACCACCACAACCATAAACATGTGTAGGTTTGCACACACTACCACAACCATAAACGTGTGTAGGTTTGCACCCACCACCACAACCATTAACATGTGTAAGGTTTGCACACACCACCACAACCATAAACATGTGTATGTTTGCACACACCACCACAACCATCAACATGTGTAGGTTGCACACACCACAACCATAAACATGTGCACACACCACCACAACTATGAACATGTATAGGTTTGCACACACCACCACAACCATAAACATGTATAGGTTTGCACACACCACCACAACCATAAACATGGCTAGTTTGCACCCACCACCACAACCATAAACATGAGTAGGTTTGCACACACCACCACAACCATAAACATGAGTAGGTTTGCACACACCACCACAACCATAAACATGAGTAGGTTTGCACACACCACCACAACCATAAACATGAGTAGGTTTGCACACACTACCACAACCATAAACATGCATAGGTTTGCACACACCACCACAACCATAAACATGAGTAGGTTTGCACACACCACCACAACCATAAACATGAGTAGGTTTGCACACACCACCACAACCATAAACATGAGTAGGTTTACACACACTACCACAACCATAAACATGTATAGGTTTGCACACACCACCACAACCATCAACGTGTATAGGTTTGCACAAACCACCACAACCATAAACATGTGTAGGTTTGCACACATCGGCACAACCATCAACATGTGTAAGCTTGCACACACCACCACAACCATAAACATGTGTAGGTTTGCACACACTACCACAACCATAAACGTGTGTAGGTTTGCACCCACCACCACAACCATTAACATGTGTAAGATTTGCACACACCACCACAACCATAAACATGTGTATGTTTGCACACACCACCACAACCATCAACATGTGTAGGTTGCACACACCACAACCATAAACATGTGCACACACCACCACAACTATGAACATGTATAGGTTTGCACACACCACCACAACCATAAACATGTATAGGTTTGCACACACCACCACAATCATCAACATGGCTAGTTGGCACACACCACCACAACCATAAACATGAGTAGGTTTGCACACACCACCACAACCATAAACATGAGTAGGTTTGCACACACCACCACAACCATAAACATGAGTAGGTTTGCACACACCACCACAACCATAAACATGAGTAGGTTTGCACACACTACCACAACCATAAACATGTATAGGTTTGCACACACCACCACAACCATCAACATGAGTAGGTTTGCACACACCACCACAACCATAAACATGAGTAGGTTTGCACACACCACCACAACCATAAACATGAGTAGGTTTACACACACTACCACAACCATAAACATGTATAGGTTTGCACACACCACCACAACCATCAACGTGTATAGGTTTGCACAAACCACCACAACCATAAACATGTGTAGGTTTGCACACATCGGCACAACCATCAACATGTGTAAGCTTGCACACACCACCACAACCATAAACATGTGTAGGTTTGCACACACCACCACAACCATAAACGTGTGTAGGTTTGCACCCACCACCACAACCATTAACATGTGTAAGATTTGCACACACCACAACAACCATAAACATGTGTATGTTTGCACACACCACCACAACCATCAACATGTGTAGGTTGCACACACCACAACCATAAACATGTGCACACACCACCACAACTATGAACATGTATAGGTTTGCACACACCACCACAACCATAAACATGTATAGGTTTGCACACACCACCACAACCATAAACATGCCTAGTTGGCACACACCACCACAACCATAAACATGAGTAGGTTTGCACACACCACCACAACCATAAACATGAGTAGGTTTGCACACACCACCACAACCATAAACATGAGTAGGTTTGCACACACCACCACAACCATAAACATGAGTAGGTTTGCACACACCACCACAACCATAAACATGTATAGGTTTGCACACACCACCACAACCATAAACATGAGTAGGTTTGCACACACCACCACAACCATAAACATGAGTAGGTTTGCACACACCACCACAACCATAAACGTGAGTAGGTTTACACACACTACCACAACCATAAACATGTATAGGTTTGCACACACCACCACAACCATAAACATGAGTAGGTTTGCACACACCACCACAATCATAAACATGTATGGGTTTGCACACACCACCACAACCATAAACATGTATAGGTTTGCACACGCCACCACAACCATAAACATGAGTAGGTTTGCACACACCACCACAATCATAAACATGTATGGGTTTGCACACACCACCACAACCATAAACATGTATAGGTTTGCACACAACACCACAACCATAACCATGAGTAGGTTTGCATACACCACCACATCCACAAACATGATTGGGCATGCACATATACCACAACCACAAACATGAGTGGGCATGCACGCACCACCACAACCATAAACATGAGTAGGTTTGCACACACCATCACAACCATAAACATGAGTAGGTTTGCACACACTACCACAACCATAAACATGTATAGGTTTGCACAAACCACCACAACCATAAACATGAGTAGGTTTGCACACACCACCACAACCATAAACATGAGTAGGTTTGCACACACCACCACAACCATAAACATGAGTAGGTTTACACACACTACCACAACCATAAACATGTATAGGTTTGCACACACCACCACAACCATAAACGTGTATAGGTTTGCACAAACCACCACAACCATAAACATGTGTAGGTTTGCACACATCGGCACAACCATCAACATGTGTAAGCTTGCACACACCACCACAACCATAAACATGTGTAGGTTTGCACACACTACCACAACCATAAACGTGTGTAGGTTTGCACCCACCACCACAACCATTAACATGTGTAAGGTTTGCACACACCACCACAACCATAAACATGTGTATGTTTGCACACACCACCACAACCATCAACATGTGTAGGTTGCACACACCACAACCATAAACATGTGCACACACCACCACAACTATGAACATGTATAGGTTTGCACACACCACCACAACCATAAACATGTATAGGTTTGCACACACCACCACAACCATAAACATGGCTAGTTTGCACTAACCACCACAACCATAACCATGAGTAGGTTTACACACACTACCACAACCATAAACATGTATAGGTTTGCACACACCACCACAACCATAAACATGAGTAGGTTTGCACACACCACCACAATCATAAACATGTATGGGTTTGCACACACCACCACAACCATAAACATGTATAGGTTTGCACACACTACCACAACCAGAAACATGAGTAGGTTTGCACACACCACCACAATCATAAACATGTATGGGTTTGCACACACCACCACAACCATAAACATGTATAGGTTTGCACACAACACCACAACCATAACCATGAGTAGGTTTGCATACACCACCACATCCACAAACATGAGTGGGCATGCACATATACCACAACCACAAACATGAGTGGGCATGCACGCACCACCACAACCATAAACATGAGTAGGCTTGCACACACCACCGCAACCATAAACATGAGTAGGTTTGCACACATCACCACAACCATCAACATGAGAAGGTTTGCATACACCACCACATCCACAAACATGAGTAGGCATGCACGTATACCACAACCATCAACATGGGTAGGTTTGCAAATATACCACAAACATGAACATGTCTAGGTTTGCACAAACCACCACACCCATAAACGTGTGTAGGTTTCCACAAACCACCACAACCATAAACTTGTGTAAGTTTTCACACATCAGCACAACCATCAACATGTGTAAGGTTGCACACACCACCACAACCATAAACATGTGTAGGTTTGCACACACTACCACAACCAGAAACGTGTGTAGGTTTGCACCCACCACCACAACCATTAACATGTGTAAGGTTTGCACACACCACCACAGCCATAAACATGTGTAGGTTTGCACACATCACCACAACCATAAACATGTGTATGTTTGCACACACCAACACAACCATCAACATTTGTAGGTTGCACACACCACAACCATAAACATGTGCACACACCACCACATCTATGAACATGTATAGGTTTGCACACACCACCACAACCATAAACATGTATAGATTTGCACACACCACCACAACCATAAACATGGCTGGTTTCAACACACCAGCACAACCATAAACATGAGTAGGTTTGCACACACCACCACAACCATAAACATGAGTAGGTTTGCACACACCACCACAACCATAAACATGAGTAGGTTTGCACACACCACCACAACCATAAACATGAATAGGTTTGCACACGCCACCACAACCATAAACATGAGAAGGTTTGCACACACTACCACAACCATAAACATGTATAGGTTTGCACACACAACCACAACCATAAACATGAGTAGGTTTGCACACACCACCACAACCATAAACATGAATAGGTTTGCACACAACACCACAACAATAACCATGAGTAGGTTTGCATACACCACCACATCCACAAACATGAGTAGGTGTGCATACACCACCACATCCACAAACATCAGTAGGCATGCACATATACCACAACCATAAACATGGGTAGGTTTGCACACACCACCGCAACCATAAACATGAGTAGGTTTGCACACACCACCACAACCATCAACATGAGAAGGTTTGCATACACCACCACATCCACAAACATGAGTAGGCATGCACATATACCACAACCATCAACATGGGTAGGTTTGCAAATATACCACAAACATGAACATGTCTAGGTTTGCACAAACCACCACACCCATAAACGTGTGTAGGTTTCCACAAACCACCACAACCATAAACTTGTGTAGGTTTTCACACATCAGCACAACCATCAACATGTGTAAGCTTGCACACACCACCACAACCATAAACATGTGTAGGTTTGCACACACTACCACAACCATAAACGTGTGTAGGTTTGCACACACCACCACAACCATTAACATGTGTAGGTTTCAACAAACCACCACAACCATAAACATGAGTAGGTTTGCACACACCACCACAACCATAAACATGTATGGGTTTGCACACACCACCACAACCATAAACATGTATAGGTTTGCACACAGCACCACAACCATAACCATGAGTAGGTTTCCATACACCACCACATCCCCAAACATGAGTAGGCATGCACATATACCACAACCATAAACATGAGTAGGTTTGCACACACCACCACAACCATAAACATGAGTAGGTTTGCACACACCACCACAACCATAAACATGAGTAGGTTTGCACACACTACCACAACCATAAACATGTATAGGTTTGCACACACCACCACAACCATAAACATGAGTAGGTTTGCACACACCACCACAACCATAAACATGAGTAGGTTTGCACACACCACCACAACCATAAACATGAGTAGGTTTAAACACACTACCACAACCATAAACATGTATAGGTTTGCACACACCACCACAACCATAAACATGAGTAGGTTTGCACACACCACCACAATCATAAACATGTATGGGTTTGCACACACCACCACAACCATAAACATGTATAGGTTTGCACACACCACCACAACCATAAACATGAGTAGGTTTGCACACACCACCACAATCATCAACATGTATGGGTTTGCACACACCACCACAACCATAAACATGTATAGGTTTGCACACAACACCACAACCATAAACATGGCTGGTTTGCATACACCACCACATCCACAAACATGAGTGGGTATGCACATATACCACAACCACAAACATAAGTGGGCATGCACGCACCACCACAACCATAAACATGAGTAGGCTTGCACACACCACCGCAACCATAAACATGAGTTGGTTTGCACACACCACCACAACCATCAACATGAGAAGGTTTGCATACACCACCACATCCACAAACATGAGTAGGCTACACATATACCACAACCATCAACATGGGTAGGTTTGCAAATATACCACAAACATGAACATGTCTAGGTTTGCACAAACCACCACACTCATAAACGTGTGTAGGTTTCCACAAACCACCACAAACATAAACATGTGTAGGTTTTCACACATCAGCACAACCATCAACATGTGTAAGGTTGCACACACCACCACAACCGTAAACATGTGTAGGTTTGCACACACTACCACAACCAGAAACGTGTGTAGGTTTGCACACATCACCACAACCATAAACATGTGTATGTTTGCACACACCAACACAACCATCAACATTTGTAGGTTGCACACACTTCAACCATAAACATGTGCACACACCACCAAAACTATGAACATGTATAGGTTTGCACACACCACCACAACCATAAACATGTATAGATTTGCACACACCACCACAACCATAAACATGGCTGGTTTCAACACACCAGCACAACCATAAACATGAGTAGGTTTGCACACACCACCACAACCATAAACATGAGTAGGTTTGCACACACCACCACAACCATAAACATGAATAGGTTTGCACACGCCACCACAACCATAAACATGAGAAGGTTTGCACACACTACCACAACCATAAACATGTATAGGTTTGCACACACAACCACAACCATAAACATGAGTAGGTTTGCACACACCACCACAACCATAAACATGAATAGGTTTGCACACAACACCACAACAATAACCATGAGTAGGTTTGCACACACCACCACAACCATCAACATGAGAAGGTTTGCATACACCACCACATCCACAAACATGAGTAGGCATGCACATATACCACAACCATCAACATGGGTAGGTTTGCAAATATACCACAAACATGAACATGTCTAGGTTTGCACAAACCACCACACCCATAAACGTGTGTAGGTTTTCACACATCAGCACAACCATCAACATGTGTAAGGTTGCACACACCACCACAACCATAAACATGTGTAGGTTTGCACACACCACCACAACCATAAACATGTGTAGGTTTGCACACACCACCACAACCATAAACATGTAGTAGGTTTGCACACACCACCACAACCATAAACATGAGTAGGTTTGCACACACCACCACAACCATCAACATGAGAAGGTTTGCATACACCACCACATCCACAAACATGAGTAGGCTACACATATACCACAACCATCAACATGGGTAGGTTTGCAACTATACCACAAACATGAACATGTCTAGGTTTGCACAAACCACCACACTCATAAACGTGTGTAGGTTTCCACAAACCACCACAAACATAAACATGTGTAGGTTTTCACACATCAGCACAACCATCAACATGTGTAAGGCTGCACACACCACCACAAAACATGTAAATGTGTAGGTTTGCTTTGCACACACTACCACAACCAGAAACGTGTGTAGGTTTGCACACATCACCACAACCATAAACATGTGTATGTTTGCACACACCAACACAACCATCAACATTTGTAGGTTGCACACACCACCACAACCATAAACATGTGCAAACCATGAACATGTATAGGTTTGCACACACCACCACAACCATAAACATGTATACCACAACCATCAACATTTGTAGGTTGCACACACCACCACAACCACACACCACCAAACCATGAACATGTGTAGGTTTGCACACATCACCACAACCATAAACATGTGTAGGTTTGCACACACCAACACAACCATCAACATTTGTAGGTTTGCACACACTTCAACCATAAACATGTGCACACACCACCACAACCATGAACATGTATAGGTTTGCACACACCACCACAACCATAAACATGTATAGATTTGCACACACCACCACAACTATAAACATGGCTGGTTTGCAACACACCAGCACAACCATAAACATGAGTAGGTTTGCACACACCACCACAACCATAAACATGAGTAGGTTTGCACACACCACCACAACCATAAACATGAATAGGTTTGCACACGCCACCACAACCATAAACATGAGAAGGTTTGCACACACTACCACAACCATAAACATGTATAGGTTTGCACACACAACCACAACCATAAACATGAGTAGGTTTGCACACACCACCACAACCATAAACATGAATAGGTTTGCACACAACACCACAACAATAACCATGAGTAGGTTTGCACACACCACCACAACCATCAACATGAGAAGGTTTGCATACACCACCACATCCACAAACATGAGTAGGCATGCACATATACCACAACCATCAACATGGGTAGGTTTGCAAATATACCACAAACATGAACATGTCTAGGTTTGCACAAACCACCACACCCATAAACGTGTGTAGGTTTTCACACATCAGCACAACCATCAACATGTGTAAGGTTGCACACACCACCACAACCATAAACATGTGTAGGTTTGCACACACTACCACAACCATAAACGTGTGTAGGTTTGCACGCACCACCACAACCATAAACATGAGTAGGCTTGCACACACCACCGCAACCATAAACATGAGTTGGTTTGCACACACCACCACAACCATCAACATGAGAAGGTTTGCATACACCACCACATCCACAAACATGAGTAGGCTACACATATACCACAACCATCAACATGGGTAGGTTCGCAACTATACCACAAACATGAACATGTCTAGGTTTGCACAAACCACCACACTCATAAACGTGTGTAGGTTTCCACAAACCACCACAAACATAAACATGTGTAGGTTTTCACACATCAGCACAACCATCAACATGTGTAAGGTTGCACACACCACCACAACCGTAAACATGTGTAGGTTTGCACACACTACCACAACCAGAAACGTGTGTAGGTTTGCACACATCACCACAACCATAAACATGTGTATGTTTGCACACACCAACACAACCATCAACATTTGTAGGTTGCACACACCACAACCATAAACATGTGCACACACCACCAAAACTATGAACATGTATAGGTTTGCACACACCACCACAACCATAAACATGTATAGATTTGCACACACCACCACAACCATAAACATGGCTGGTTTCAACACACCAGCACAACCATAAACATGAGTAGGTTTGCACACACCACCACAACCATAAACATGAGTAGGTTTGCACACACCACCACAACCATAAACATGAATAGGTTTGCACACGCCACCACAACCATAAACATGAGAAGGTTTGCACACACCACCACAACCATAAACATGTATAGGTTTGCACACACAACCACAACCATAAACATGAGTAGGTTTGCACACACCACCACAACCATAAACATGAATAGGTTTGCACACAACACCACAACAATAACCATGAGTAGGTTTGCACACACCACCACAACCATCAACATGAGAAGGTTTGCATACACCACCACATCCACAAACATGAGTAGGCATGCACATATACCACAACCATCAACATGGGTAGGTTTGCAAATATACCACAAACATGAACATGTCTAGGTTTGCACAAACCACCACACCCATAAACGTGTGTAGGTTTTCACACATCAGCACAACCATCAACATGTGTAAGGTTGCACACACCACCACAACCATAAACATGTGTAGGTTTGCACACACTACCACAACCATAAACGTGTGTAGGTTTGCACACACCAACACAACCATTAACATGTGTAGGTTTGCACAAACCACCACAACCATAAACATGAGTAGGTTTGCACACACCACCACAACCATAAACATGTATGGGTTTGCACACACCACCACAACCATAAACATGTATAGGTTTGCACACAACACAACAACCATAACCATGAGTAGGTTTGCATACACCACCACATCCACAAACATGAGTAGGTTTCCATACACCACCACATCCACAAACATGAGTAGGCATGCACATATACCACAACCATCAACATGGGTAGGTTTGCAAATATACCACAAACATGAACATGTATAGGTTTGAACAAACCACCACACCCATAAACGTGTGTAAGTTTCCACAAACCACCACAACCATAAATATGTGTAGGTTTTCACACATCAGCATAACAATCAACATGTGTAAGCTTGCACAAACCACCACAACCATAAACATGTGTAGGTTTGCGCACACTAGCACAACCATAGACGTGTGTAGGTTTGCACACACAACAACAATAGCCATGTGTAGGTTGCCACACACCACCACAACCATCAACATGTGTAGGTTTGCAAACCACCACAACCATAAACATGTCTACGTTTCCACACACCACCACAACCATTAAAAATGTTGGTTTGCACACAACGCAACAACCATAAGCATGAGTAACATTACACATATTCCACAACCATAAACAAGTGTAGGTTTGCGCACACCACCACAACCATAAACGTGTGTAGGTTTGCACACACCAGCACATCCATAAACATGAGTAGTTTTGCACATATACCACAACCATCAACATGGGTAGGTTTGCAAATATACCACAAACATGAACATGTCTAGGTTTGAACAAACCACCACACCCATAAACGTGTGTAGGTTTCCACAAACCACCACAACCATAAACATGTGTAGGTTTTCACACATCAGCACAACCATCAACATGGGTAAGCTTGCACATATACCACAACCATAAACATGTGTAGGTTTGCACACACTACCACAACCATAAACGTGTGTAGGTTTGCACCCACCACCACAACCATTAACATGTGTAAGGTTTGCACACACCACCACAACCATAAACATGTGTAGGTTTGCACACATCACCACAACCATAAACATGTGTATCTTTGCACACACCAACACAACCATCAACATGCGTAGGTTGCACACACCACAACCATAAACATGTGCACACACCACCACAACTATGACCATGAACATGTATAGGTTTGCACACACCACCACAACCATAAACATGTATAGATTTGCACACACCACCACAACCATAAACATGGCTGGTTTGCACACACCAGCACAACCGTAAACATGAGTAGGTTTGCACACACCACCACAACCATAAACATGAGTAGGTTTGCACAAACCACCACAACCATAAACATGAGTAGGTTTGCACACACTACCACAACCATAAAGATGTATAGGTTTGCACACACCACCACAACCATAAACGTGTATAGGTTTGCACACACCACCACAACCATTAACATGAGTAGGTTTGCACACACCACCACAACCATGAACATGTATAGGTTTGCACACACCACCACAACCATAAACATGTGTAGGTTTGCACACACCACCAGAATCATAAACATGTGTATGTTTGCACACGCCACCACAACTATCAACATGCGCAGGTTTGCACAACACCACAACCATAAACATGTGTACGTTTCCACAAACCAACACAAACATAAACATGTCTAGGTTTGCACACACCACGACAACCATAAACATGTGTAGGTTGCCGCACGCCACCACAACCATCAACATGTATTGGTTTGCACACACCACCACAACCATAAACATGAGTAGGTTTGCACACACCACCACAACCATAAAGATGAGCAGGTTTGCACACGCCACCACAACCATAAACATGAGTAGGTTTGCACACACCACCACAACCATAAACATGAGTAGGTTTGCACACACCACCACAACCATAAACATGTGTAGGTTTGCACACACCACCACAACCATAAACATGAGTAGGTTTGCACACACCACCACAACCATCAACATGAATAGGTTTGCATACACCACCACATCCACAAACATGAGTAGGCATGCACATATACCACAACCATCAACATGGGTAGGTTTGAAAATATACCACAAACATGAACATGGCTAGGTTTGCACACACTACCACAACCATAAACGTGTATAGGTTTGAACACACCACCACAACCATTAACATGAGTAGGTTTGGACACACCAACACAACTATGAACATGTATAGGTTTGCACACACCGCCACAACCATAAACATGAGTAGGTTTGCACACACCAACACAACCATAAACATGAGTAGGTTTGCACACACCACTACAACCATGAACATGAGTAGGTTTGCACACACCACCACAACCATCAACGTGTGTAGGTTTGCACACACCACCACAACCATAAACATGAGTAGGTTTGCATACACCACCACATCCACAAATATGAGTAGGCATGCACATATACCACAACCATAAACATAGGTAGGTTTGCAAATATACCACAAACATGAACATGTCTAGGTTTGCACTAACCATCACACCCATAAACGTGTGTAGGTTACCACAAACCACCACAACCATAAACATGAGTAGGTTTGCACACACCACGACAACCATAAACATGTATGGGTTTTTCACACACCACCACAACCATAAACATGAGTAGGTTTGCATACACCACCACATCCACAAACATGAGTAGGTTTGCACAAACCACCACAACCATAAACATGAGTAGGTTTGCACACGGCACCACAACCATGAACACGCGTAGATTTGCACACCACCACAACCATACACATGTGTACTTTTCCGCACACCACATCCACAAACATGAACATAACTAGGTTTGCACACACCACCACAACCATTAACATGAGTAGGTTTGCACACACCACCACAACCATGAACATGTATAGGTTTGCACACACCACCACAACCATAAACATGTGTAGGTTTGCACACACCACCAGAATCATAAACATGTGTATGTTTGCACACGCCACCACAACTATCAACATGCGCAGGTTTGCACAACACCACAACCATAAACATGTGTACGTTTCCACAAACCAACACAAACATAAACATGTCTAGGTTTGCACACGCCACGACAACCATAAACATGTGTAGGTTGCCGCACGCCACCACAACCATCAGCATGTATTGGTTTGCACACACCACCACAACCATAAACATGAGTAGGTTTGCACACACCACCACAACCATAAAGATGAGCAGGTTTGCACACGCCACCACAACCATAAACATGAGTAGGTTTGCACACACCACGACAACCATAAAAATGAGTAGGTATGCACACACCACCACAACGATAAACATGTGTAGGTTTGCACACACCACCACAACCATAAATATTAGTAGGTTTGCACACACCACCACAACCATCAACATGAATAGGTTTGCATACACCACCACATCCACAAACATGAGTAGGCATGCACATATACCACAACCATCAACATGGGTAGGTTTGAAAATATACCACAAACATGAACATGGCTAGGTTTGCACACACTACCACAACCATAAACGTGTATAGGTTTGAACACACCACCACAACCATTAACATGAGTAGGTTTGGACACACCAACACAACTATGAACATGTATAGGTTTGCACACACCGCCACAACCATAAACATGTATAGGTTTGCACACACCAACACAACCATAAACAAGGCTGGTTTGCACACACCAGCACAACCATAAACATGAGTAGGTTTGCACACACCACTACAACCATGAACATGAGTAGGTTTGCACACACCACCACAACCATGAACGTGTGTAGGTTTGCACACACCACCACAACCATAAACATGAGTAGGTTTGCATACACCACCACATCCACAAATATGAGTAGGCATGCACATATACCACAACCATAAACATAGGTAGGTTTGCAAATATACCACAAACATGAACATGTCTAGGTTTGCACTAACCACCACACCCATAAACGTGTGTAGGTTACCACAAACCACCACAACCATACACATGTGTAGGTTTTCACACATCAGCACAACCATAAACATGTGTAAGCTTGCACACACCACCACAACCATAAACATGTGTAGGTTTGCACACACTACCACAACCATAAACTTGTGCAGGTTTGCATACACCACCACAACCATAAACATGTGTAAGCTTGCACACACAACCACATCCATAAATATGTGTAGGTTGGCCCACACCACCACAACCATAAACATGTATAGGTTTGCATACACCACCACAACCATAAACATGAGCAGGCTTGCACACTCCACCACAACCATAAACATGAGAACGTTTGCACACACCACCACAACCATAAACATGTCTAGGTTTGCACAAACCACCACACCCATAAACGTGTGTAGGTTTCCACAAACCACCACAACCATACACATGTGTAGGTTTTCACACATCAGCACAACCATAAACATGTGTAGGTTTGCACACATCACCACAACCATAAACATGTGTATGTTTGCACACACCACCACAAACATGAACATGTCTAGGTTTGCACACACCATCACAACCATAAACATGAGTAGGTTTGCACACACCACCACAACCATCAACATGAGTAGGTTTGCACACACCCACCACCACAACTCACCACAACCATAAACATGAGTAGGTTTGCACACACCACCACAACCATAAACATGTATGGGTTTTTCACACACCACCACAACCATAAACATGAGTAGGTTTGCACACACCACCACAACCACAAACATGAGTAGGTTTGCACAAACCACCACAACCATAAACATGAGTAGGTTTGCACACACCACCACAACCATAAACATGAGTAGGTTTGCACACGGCACCACAACCATGAACACGCGTAGATTTGCACACCACCACAACCATACACATGTGTACTTTTCCGCACACCACATCCACAAACATGAACATAACTAGGTTTGCACACACAACCACATCCATAAATATGTGTAGGTTGGCTCACACCACCACAACCATAAACATGTATAGGTTTGCATACACCACCACAACCATAAACATGAGTAGGTTTGCATACACCACCACATCCACAAACATGAGTAGGCATGCACATATACCACAACCATAAACATAGGTAGGTTTGCAAATATACCACAAGCATGAACATGTCTAGGTTTGCACAAACCACCACACCCATAAAAGTGTGTAGGTTTCCACAAACCACCACAACCATAAACATGTGTAGGTTTTCACACATCAGCACAACCATAAACATGTGTAAGCTTGCACACACCACCACAACCATAAACATGAGTAGGTTTGCACACACTACCACAACCATAAACTTGTGCAGGTTTGCATACACCACCACAACCATTAACATGTGTAGGTTTCCACACATCAGCACAACCATAAACATGTGTAGGTTTGCACACATCACCACAACCATAAACATGTGTATGTTTGCACAAACCACCACAAACATGAACATGTCTAGGTTTGCACACACCACCACAACCATAAACATGTATAGGTTTGCACACACCACCACAACCATCAACATGAGAAGGTTTGCACACACCACCACAACCATAAACATGAGTAGGTTTGCACACACCACCACAACCATAAACATGTATGGGTTTTTCACACACCACCACAACCATAAACATGAGTAGGTTTGCATACGCCACCACATCCACAAACATGAGTAGGTTTGCACACACCACCACAACCATAAACATGAGTTGGTTTGCACACACCACCACAACCATAAACATGAGTAGATTTGCACACTGCACCACAGCCATCAACATGCGTAGGTTTGCACACCACGACAACCATAAACATGTGTACTTTTCCGCACACCACATCCACAAACATGAACATAACTAGGTTTGCACACACAACCACATCCATAAATATGTGTAGGTTGGCCCACACCACCACAACCATAAACATGTATAGGTTTGCATACACCACCACAACCATAAACATCAGCAGGCTTGCACACTCCACCACAACCATAAACATGAGCAGGTTTGCACACACCACCACAACCATAAACATGTCTAGGTTTGCACAAACCACCACACCCATAAACGTGTGTAGGTTTCCACAAACCACCACAACCAGAAACATGTGTAGGTTTTCACACATCAGCACAACCATAAACATGTGTAAGCTTGCACACACCAACACAACCATAAACATGTGTAGGTTTGCACACACTACCACAACCATAAACTTGTGCAGGTTTGCATACACCACCACAACCATTACCATGTGTAGGTTTCCACACATCAGCACAACCATAAACATGTGTAGGTTTGCACACATCACCACAACCATAAACATGTGTATGTTTGCACACACCACCACAACCATCAACATGAGTAGGTTTGCACACACCACCACAACCATAAACATGAGTAGGTTTGCACACACCACCACAACCATAAACATGGATGGGTTTTTCACACACCACCACAACCATAAACATGAGAAGGTTTGCATACACCACCACATCCACAAACATGAGTAGGTTTGCACACACCACCACAACCATAAACATGAGTTGGTTTGCACACACCACCACAACCATAAACATGAGTAGATTTGCACACGGCACCACAACCATCAACATGCGTAGGTTTGCACACCACCACAACCATCAACATGTGTACTTTTCCGCACACCACATCCACAAACAAGAACATAACTAGGTTTGCACACACCACCACAACCATAAACATGTATAGGTTTGCATACACCACCACAACCATAAACATGAGCAGGTTTGCACACACCACCACAACCATAAACATGAGTAGGTTTGCACACCACACAACCACCACAACCATAAACAAACATGAGTAGGTTTGCACACACCACCACCATAAACATGTGTAAAACATGACAAACATAACATGGTAGGTTTGCACACACCACCACAACCATAAACATGTGTAGTAGGTTTGCACACACCACCACAACCATAAACATGAGTAGGTTTGCACACACCACCACAACCATAAACATGAGTAGGTTTGCACACACCACCACAACCATAAACATGTGTAGGTTTGCACACACCACCACAACCATAAACATGAGTAGGTTTGCACACACAACCACAACCATAAACATGTGTAGGTTTGCACACACCACCACAACCATAAACATGTATAGGTTTGCACACACAACCACAACCATAAACATGAGTAGGTTTGCACACACCACCACAACCATAAACATGAGTAGGTTTGCACACACCACCACAACCATAAACGTGTGTAGGTTTGCACACACCACCACAACCATAAACATGAGTAGGTTTGCACACACCACCACAACCATAAACGTGTAGGTTTGCACACACCACCACAGGTTTGCACACACCACCACAACCATAAACATGAGTAGGTTTGCACACACCACCACAACCATAAACATGAGTAGGTTTGCACACACCACCACAACCATAAACATGAGTAGGTTTGCACACACCACCACAACCATAAACGTGAGTAGGTTTGCACACACCACCACAACCATAAACATGAGTAGATTTGCACACACCACCACAACCATAAACGTGTGTAGGTTTGATTACACCACCACATCCAGAAACATGAGTAGATTTGCACACACCACCACAACCATAAACAGCAGTTGGTTGGCACACGCCACCACAACCATAAACATGAGTAGGTTTGCATACACCACCACAACCATAAACATGTATAGGTTTGCACACACCACCACAACCATAAACATGTGTAGGTTTGCACACACCACCAGAACCATAAACATGTGTATGTTTTCACACACCACCACAACCATCAACATGCGTAGGTTTGCACACCACCACAACCATAAACATGTGTATGTTTGCACACACCACCACAACCATCAACATGCGTAGGTTTGCACACACCACAACCATAAACATGTGTACGTTTCCACACACCACCACAAACATGAACATGTCTAGGTTTGCACACACCACCACAACCATAAACATGTGTAGGTTGGCACACACCACCACAACCATAAACATGAGTAGGTTTGCATACACCACCACATCCACAAACATGAGTAGGCGTGCACATATACCACAATGATAAACATGGGTAGGTTTGAAAATATATCAGAAACATGAACTTGAGTAGGTTTCCACACACCACCGCAACCATCAACGTGTGTAGGTTTCCACAAACCACCACAACCATAAATATGTGTAGGTTTGCAAACACCACCGCAACCATAAACATGAGAATGTTTGCACACACCACCACAACCATCAACATGTGTGATTTGCACACAGCACCACAACCATAAACATGAGTAGGTTTGCACACACCACCACAACCATCAACATGTGTGATTTGCACACAGCACCACAACCATAAACATGAGTAGGTTTGCACACACAACCACAACCATAAACATGAGTAGGTTTGCACACACCACCACAACCATAAACGTGTGTAGGTTTGCTTACACCACCACATCCACAAACATGAGTAGGCTTGCACATATACCACAACAACCACAAACATGAGTAGGCTTGCACATATACCACAACCATAAACATGAGTAGGTTCGCACACACAACCACAACCATAAACATGAGTAGGTTTCCACACACGACCACAACCATCAACATGTGAAGGTTTGCACACACCACCACAACCATAAACATGTGTTCGTTTCCACACACGACCACAACCATCAACATGTGAAGGTTTGCACACACCACCACAACCATAAACATGAGTAGGTTTGCACACACCACCACAACCATAAACATGAGTAGGTTTGCACACACAACCACAACCATAAACATGAGTATGTTTGCACACACCACCACAACCATGAACAGCAGTAGGTTGGCACACGCCACCACAACCATAAACATGAGTAGGTTTGCATACACCACCACAACCATAAACATGTATAGGTTTGCACACACCACCACAACCATAAACATGTACATGTTTGCACACACCACCACAACCATAAACATGTGTATGTTTCCACACACCACCACAACCATCAACATGCGTAGGTTTGCACACCACCACAACCATAAACATGTGTATGTTTGCACACACCACCACAACCATAAACGTGTGTAGGTTTGCTTACACCACCACATCCACAAACATGAGTAGGCTTGCACATATACCACAACCATAAACATGAGTAGGTTTGCACACACAACCACAACCATAAACATGAGTAGGTTTGCACACACCACCACATCCATCAACAGCAGTAGGTTGCCACACGCCACCACAACCATAAACATGAGTAGGTTTGCATACACCACCACAACCATAAACATGTATAGGTTTGCACACACCACCACAACCATAAACATGTGTATGTTTGCATACACCACCACATCCACAAACATGAGTAGGCATGCACATATACCAGAACCATAAACATGTGTAGGTTTGAAAATATACCAGAAACATGAACTTGAGTAGGTTTCCACACACCACCGCAACCATAAACGTGAGAATGTTTGCACACACCACCACAACCATCAACATGTGTAGGTTTACACACAGCACCACAACCATAAACATGAGTAGGTTTGCACACACAACCACAACCATAAACATGTGTATGTTTGCATACACCACCACATCCACAAACATGAGTAGGCATGCACATATACCACAACCATAAACATGGGTAGGTGTGAAAATATACCAGAAACATGAACTTGAGTAGGTTTCCACCCACCACCGCAACCATAAACGTGAGTAGGTTTCCACAAACCACCACAACCATAAATATGTGTAGGTTTGCACAGCACCACAACCATAAACATGAGTAGGTTTGCACACACAACCACAACCATAAACATGAGTAGGTTTGCACACACCACCACAACCATAAACATGCGTAGGTTTGCACACACAACCACAACCATAAACATGTGTTCGTTTCCACACACGACCACAACCATCAACATGCGTAGGTTTGCACACACCACCACAACCATAAACATGTGTAGGTTGGCACACACCACCACAACCATAAACATGAGTAGGTTTGCATACACCACCACATCCACAAACATGAGTAGGCATGCACATATACCACAACCATAAACATGGGTAGGTTTGAAAATATACGAGAAACATGAACATGGGTAGGTTTCCACACACCACCGCAACCATAAACGTGAGAATGTTTGCACACACCACCACAACAGTCAACATGTGTAGGTTTACACACAGCACCACAACCATAAACATGAGTAGGTTTGCACACACAACCACAACCATAAACATGAGTAGGTTTGCACACACCACCACAACCATAAACATGAGTAGGTTTGCACACACCACCACAACCATAAACATGAGTAGGTTTGCACACACCACCACAACCATAAACATGAGTAGGTTTGCACACACCACCACAACCATAAACATGTGTATGTTTGCACACACCAACACAACCATCAATATGTGTAGGTTGCACACACAACAACCATAAACATGAGTAGGTTTGCACACACCACGACAACCATAAAAATGAGTAGGTATGCATACACCACGACAACCATCAACATGTGTAGGTTTGCACACACCACCACAACCATAAACATGAGTAGGTTTGCACACACCACCACAACCATAAACATGAGTAAGTTTGCATACACCACCACATCCACAAACATGAGTAGGCATGCACATATACCACAACCATAAACATGGGTAGGTTTGCAAATATACCACAAACATGAACATGTCTAGGTTTGCACACACCACCACAACCATAACTATGTGCAGGTTTCCACACACCACCACAACCATAACATGTGTACGTTTCCACACACCTAGACAACCATAAACATGTGCAGGTTTCCACACACCACCACAACCATAAACATGTCTAGGTTTGCACACACCACCACAACCATAAACATGTGCAGGTTTCCACACACCACCACAACCATAAACATGTGCAGGTTTCCACACACCACCACAACCATAAACATGTGTACGTTTCCACACACCACCACAACCATAAACATGTGCAGGTTTCCACACACCACCACAACCATAAGCATGTGTACGTTTGCACACACCACCACAACCAGAAACATGTGCAGGTTTCCACACACCACCACAACCATAAACATATGTAGGTTTGCACACACCACCACAACCATAAACATGTGTAGGTTTGCACACACCACCACAACCGTAAACATGTGTGTATGCCCAATGGCATAATCAAGGCCATTATTTTGGAATTGAGGCATGTATGCTGATCAAACCATCAAACAAATTGCACGACTCCATGAGATGAGACAGTATTAATAGTTTAGTGAGGTGCGAGTGGCCAGGATATCTTTGTTCACAGTTCAAACAAGTGCGGTTTTCGCTTTCAGACATGATATATTGACATTGATTTCACCGAGACACTTGGCATTGATGACAAAGACTATTTGTCATTTTCTTGTAAAATGTACGAGGAATTCAGGAATTCATGAGTTTGAATTATACGTGATGTAATAAGTGTAGCTTGATTTTATAAACGTGAATGAGTGAGTTTACTTTTACACCGCAATCAGCAATATTCCAGCTATATGGTGGCGGTCTGTAAATAATCTAGTCTGGGCCAGACAGCATGAACATCGATCTACTCAACTGGGATACGATGACATGTGTCAACCTGTGACTCAACCAAGTCGGCGAGTCTGACCACCCGATCCCGTTAGTCACCTCTTACGACAAGCATGGGTTACTGAAGATCAGTTCTGACCCTGACCTTCACGGGTCCTGTGGTGGTGGAAGGCTGTCGACCAGCTGCATGTCGCCGGGTGGCTGATCCTGATCTTGATTCCATGCCGTGCTTAACACACTCGCCGACACAAAAGACATTGAGTGAGTGAGATTAGTTTTACACAACTGTTAACAATATTCCAGCAATATGGTGGACACCAGAAACGGGCTATACATTGAACCCATGTGGGGAATCGAACCCGGGTCTTCGGCGTGACGAGCGAACGTTTCAACCACCTGGCTACCCCATCGCCCTATGCTTTGTGTATGAATACACATGAGGCACTACAGAAATGACTTGCCATTTAGAGTACTAGCGATTAGGTGTTTCATCAGGTTTCGTGTCTGTGGTTCGCAGTTTGACAGGCTACACACTGCTGACGTAAGTCTGTGAAACACACGGTACCAAGGTCAATATTAAGTGTGTAAAGAAAGAACCAAAAAAGTAACACTCCATATTCACCACAAGTATCTGTAATATAAGATTCGATTGTCATAGCGAGAATGACATGCTTTCGCTCGTTTGATACCAAATCATTAACTTGTTTAATAAAAATGGTATTACACGGAAGGTCGTTTTTAGTATCCTCTCTCCATATATTCAGGGAGACTATATATGTTGTAGAAAACATGTTTGGAGCATAGTAATGAGGAAGATGTAAGAAGAACTCAATTTCTAAAAAGAACAAAATGGTATGAAGAAGGAGAAAAACCCACCAGCTATTTTTGTCACCTGGAAAACAGAAATTTTACCAGGTAGCTTACAGGAAGTGTTATGAAAGATAATGGCGATCTGATAACTGATGGTAGTGGTATTCTAGACGAACTGAAACAATTTTACAGTAATTTGTATAAAGGTATTCACCAACATGAGGAACAAAATGATATTGATTTAAGTTCTATTAACACTCCAAAGATGACTAAAAAAGAATTTGATGATTTGGAAGAAGAAATGAGCTTAGAAGAAATAAATAAGGCTGTTTTATCCATGAAGAATGATAAAAGCCCAGGAATTGATGGCTACCCCATTGAATTCTTTAAGTTCTTTTGGAAAGATTTAAGCCCTTGGGTTTATAGATTTATAAAAGAAACCTTTACAAATAATGAATTAACTATTACAATGAACAGGGGAATTATTACTTGTTCACCTAAACCAAATAGAGACAGAAAATTCCTAAAAACTGGCGACCTATCTCATTACTAAATTCCCTTTACAAAATAATAAGCACATGTATTGCAAACAGGTTTAAATCAATATTAGATACAATTGTACATGAAAATCAAACAGGTTTTATACCTGGGAGATGTATGTTTGAAAATATAAGACTTCTATATGATATTGTCTTTGAAACAAGAAGGTTAAATAAACCCGGCCTATTGTTACTAATAGATTTTGAAAAAGCCTTTGACACTATCTCCAAAACATTTATAATACCGGTAATGAAAGCGTTTGGGTTTGGGCCCAATATTATCAAATGGATTCAAATTCTAACTGGTAATAATACAGCAGCTGTGATACAAAACGGGCACATCTCTTCCTTTTTCCACCAGGAACGAGGGTGTAGACAGGGAGATCCGGTCTCACCGTATTTATTTATTCTTGCCGTTGAAATATTAGGTATTATGATAAGGTCGAATCGTAATATAAAGGGTATAGCACTTAACGATACAGAACAGAAACTCGGACAATATGCGGACGATACACAGCTATTTCTAGATGGATCTGAAACAAGTCTCAATGTTGCAATTGAAACATTGAATAAATTCTATCAAATGTCTGGACTCAAAATGAACATAAACAAGACAGAAGCTATCTGGATAGGCTCAATGACAGGTAGTAATATAACTTTAGCCAGTGACTTTTATCTTGACTGGCACAGTGGAGACTTTGAAATCTTAGGAATAACACTTAAAAATGCTTCTCTTAAAGACCTTTGGGTACTTAACACAAGAAACCGCCTAGAACATATTAATAGATTACTTGCTAGTTGGCGAAGAAGAAACCTGACTCTAATCGGGAAAATCACTGTTATCAAAACTCTAGCAATCTCTACTCTAGTACATATTTTCTCAGCACTTCCTAACCCTATATATGTTGTAGAGTATCCCTGATATATTAAACAGAGGAATGATAAGACGGGAAGTTAAAGTATGATGCTTCAAAAACTTAGAAGTGACGATAGGTCTATCGAACAAACTTAAAGATCACATATACTCTAGGGGGGGTACAAATACATAAATCACTAACGGGCATCGCTATAAATGAAACCCCGTCATTAAAACTACTCACTTCGGTCTTTAATCAACTTAAATCGACCTTTTTGACAACAGTGCACAATTCTCACCCGCGAACGAAATTTCAACCAATCAGAGCGGGGCGTCTCTGTGACGTCATATTAGGAATAGATATGAGGGCCGATGCAGAATTCATATACATTTCAGGGGGTAAATTATCTTGTTTACAGGTTTGTATAAACCTGAAATCGTGACAACTGTTGTGGAAAATGAAAGCTATATGTTCTCACAATCTACTGTCATATAATTTTGTCTCCTGCTTTGCCTAGTTTCCGAGTTACAACTTGTTTTCATAGACAATTCTGTCAAAATCGCTTGGTGTCGTTAGGCCTTATTTGTATAATGACTGATCTAAATTGATCCCATTTCTGTGTTTTTTTACCTCGATATTTAATCATGTCATATAAAAATATGACGTCTATTACGTATGATTTTAAAATATGGCATTTGATTTATTTGAATCGGTAAACTAAACAACCCTATTTTGCCATTGCTAGAAGAATCTGAAATTTTACTTAGGTAAATAGGTACATACAGTTTTAGCACACAGCAAATGCTTATATGTATTTCTTATGCAACAATGAAGTTCTGTTTGTATTCTCAAAACAGTGTCGGGCCATAAGTTTTCACATGCAATACAGCAATTAATACTCCCTCGTTGTAACCCGTGTTAGGTGGTATAAACCTACACATGTTATTTGCCATCATTCACTTGATGGTCAGTTAATGAATTTATAACAGGTATAATTAGTGGTAACACCACTTAGATTACCCGACAAAGGTTCCCACAGCGGATTTGTCAAAAGGTAGTGTAGTGTTTATGTATGTAGATTTACTAATCTATACTGAATACACTCTGTCGTGTCTGTGTCTGCGTAAAAACAACGTCCTTCCTTCAAAGGATTAACCGCCAATACAGTGATTGATTGCTCATTATTGGCTAACAAAATTACCGTTTTTAAAGAATGGCGGACATTATGCAATCAGTTGCCAAATGTGCTATCTTGGGTGATCAATGAGACTATATACACCAATGTGACATACCTGAAACGATATATCACTTTTTGTGTAGGAGAAAGTCTGAAATCTGTCGATTAGTTTCGCTCGTGAGGCTCGTTCGAGGCCGTTAGGCGGGGAGAATACACAGATCCAACTGATGGGGCTAAAGCATAGAAAATGCGACCGAAAAACTGTCACTGTCAGGGAAAACAAACCCCGCCCAGAACGATGTCTAGTGCGACTGTACGAGAAGTGTATATCCCTTTGGTAAGTCTAGCAGTTCATTTAAGAATCATCATGTAATTACGTGTAATATGTTGAGGAATTTTGGTTCAGTAAATGATAATGTTATATTTCCCATGTGTGTCACAAAGAATTAATATTTTCAAGACCTTTAAATGATATATATTTAATAATACACGGTACATTTGATTTGTATAAAGCTGCATATTAAAAATGATTATTATAATATATTCCTGAAATTACTTAGAATACTGTTTAATTTGGACTCTTTATGCACGTTTATTCAAGGCCACAAGGGTTCGTGTACCAGTCTGTACTTGGATCTCTCCGCTACCAGTTAGCTGATGCATTGTTTGCTGACAACCCCATCGGTGTACACCCACCGACACAGACGACTCTGCAAGGCAGCCGTTTTCTCAAACCACTCTGAGGGCGACACCTGCGACACGCCTGTATGACTCTCGTATGGATGAACAGCTCATCACCGAACGGACCGGACACGTCATCAGCAGTCCGTAGTTACAAGGTATTGTCTTTTACAATAATTCGTTAATGTCTGACAAATCAGGGAATTAACGTAAAATGCTGTATGTAATTCACATTGAAGCTTTTGGGACAGAATTTTTACATTTCTATAGATTTCGTAAACATTCATATTTCACGATTTTAGTTAAGAGATATTGTAAGACTGGTAGGACAATATATACATGTAGTTGTAAACAAATTTCTGCTTTTCTTGTGCCACAATTAGTTGGAAACCTTATTACTAGTACCAACATTTACAGTTAAATGAATAATAACTCCATCGTGATTTAATAACATTGTTCGAAGCACACATATGATGTCTGTTTCTGATTAAATGACATAATAAGTGAAATAATATACCTCTACACAATTAAACATCACTACTGTTTCTTTCAGCGAACGTCCAAAGAAATGGCCAGAAAAGTAGATGTCATCGTTCAAAGGAAAAGAACTGCGACAACAACAACGAGCTCATCGACAGCAATCCGTTGGCACAGAAGAACCGCCTCTGGAGAAGAGAATATTGGAGTGAAATAAATATAGTCCTTAAAGGACAATACGAACGAAAACAAAACTTTTGATATATTGCAAAGGATATTCAAAAAGTCACATTCCGTGATTAACATTGAACAAAAAGTTTGTAAAATAGCAATAAAAACACAAAAAAGGAACAAAAACGGGTGTTTCCGCCTATTACGGAAACACCCGGCAATTAATGAGCAGAGGGGGTATCACGTGACATGACGTCACATGTGCCTGTTGCTGATGGCTTCCTCTTTGATTTTACCTCACAACTTAACAGTGTCCGTAGATTCTGAAGTAGTAAAAGATGTTCCTGATGTCGTTTCTGAAATGGATGTTAGACCGTATTAATACGATCCGATTTTACATCTTGCAAGACAATCTTCCACTGAAGATGAAGAAGATTCAAGCGAAACGGAGGCATCGCTTGAGGTCAAAATATATTGAAAAATAGACCATATCATTTAACAAGATTACTATTTGTCAGCAAAATGTCATACAGTTCCAGCCAGCAAACCCACCCCTATAAATATATGACCAGTCACTAAGAATTATTTTTTCAAAACTGTGATTACAGTTCATTTTGTGTCAAATGGGTGACTGTAGGGTGTCTGGGATTTAAAAACAAAATAATTATGTTTCAGACGAGGGAAAATAAAAATTATCTGCTTCAAAAATTACACTGGATTTATTTTGTTGAAAAATATTAGGATCCTAGTTCTCATTAATAACGTATCAAGTCTCGATACAAGATCCCAGCCTGGTCGAGCAGAGATAATATTCGCGACGCAGATAAGTTATTCCCCAAAAACTGGTGAATTATAAAATACTAGTCAGGACAACGTATGTTTCCCCATTGTTTGGTTATGGAAATAGTTATGGTACACGGTCATAGCCTTAGAATGACATCTTGTCAGCCAATGAGAATACAGAAAAACTTTCACGGCACACACTACTGACAAATAGTGAGTCTGATGCCGACGTGCATAATTGGACAAAATGGAAAACAATGAAAGCAACAAGTACTTCATGATTTGCCGTTGTATTCGGCAATGTTTCGAGTAGACTGCATCATATAGGGCAGCGCTCCAAACCGAAAAGAACGTTATAGCAAAACATTTTCAAGCTCATGTGAAATCTCTCACTGATTTTGATAATATATATCTCATGTGTACCAGTCGAACTGCCCCAGCTACAAAATGCCCCAGGAAATTTGGTCATTCATTCTAATTTGTTCAAATTTATTCCTAATGACTGAATATATGCCGTAAATGCATAGTTTTTGTCAACTTATTATGATATTATGTTCTTCATATAAACGTCATTAGGAAGTAATATTTCTGATAAATGTTTCATTAGTAAACTCATAAGTATGTATATACTTTCATATGAAGAACATAACATCAAAGTTGACATAATTATGCATTTATGGCCTATATATATTCATTTTAAATAAATTGGGGCATTTTGACTACCCCACTGGGGCAATTTGACCAAATTTGCTGGGTCATTTTGTAGCGGGGGAAATTCGACTGGCAATCGGACTTAATTTATGTTAAAAATAACACTAACAGTAAGTTGTTACAGGGAATGATGGAGTATAAATGAATCTCGTGGGTACTTTTTCCTTCTTCAGCCTAGCTTGGGGATTTCCATATCCTATGCGCGCATGTCTCTTTATATGCGTCCGACTTGGTAAGATCGGCGCATTTCTCCTGCCGAAATCTGTCCTTTCACTTGGAAAACGGAAGAAATGGTGGTTTTTTCCCATGTTCGATGATGCCGTGCATCCCCAGGCAACGCAAAACACCATCGTACCGTTTAAAAAAACGACAGAAACAACACGATTTGTACTACTGTAGCGCTTGGTCTTTGGCAATATGGCGGACTCCAGGCACATATGACGTCACGAGCGGAAAGGTCACGTGGGTTCCAGCGAAATATGCATAATGGCCGAAGCTGAGATTTACAGAAACTGTTTTCGCGATTAAAACATAATTATACATAATTTTTAATTGAAAATGTGGGAACATGTTTCTGATGACTTAATTTTTTACCCAGCAAATTATTGCAATTCACTCGTATTCTCCTTTAAAGACGGCACCCGCACCTCCGTTCAGTTGTAATTCTTGAATCAATTAAATACCTGAAACCTGTTTTTTGTTATGTTTTCTGGAATTGTTTGTGACATGGTGCACCCATGGACAGTTGTAATCGAAAAAGTTTATTTGATTGTTCCTTCTCGTACATGATTATGAAGATTCATCGGGTGTGTCTTGTCGCAAATGGATTGTACCATGTATTCTGGGTGGCTTTTTAGCCACGTGATGGAGAAGTGGGGTGTATTTCAAAGGCTGCAGGCATGTAAAACTAATCAAGACTTTTCGTACATTATCTGACTAATCTAGACAAAAGACTACTATTTGAGGTCTCCACGTGAATGTAGCAAGAAATTTGTCGCGCAGTATTGTCACTTCGACCCCCCGCCTCGCTTCCGTGGAAGAAATCGTTTTGTTATAAGTTGTGTCATGCAAAATCCTTTTGGTTATGATTCAAATATATATTTAACTACGAGTAGAAAGTAGAGTTGATTTTCTAACTTGATGAAAACAAACCATAATCTCATTAATTCTAACAGACTTTAGCCCGTGACTTCACGATTTTCACAAATGGCGGCGCCCTATCGCGAACATCCGCCAGTCTGAGTATAAATGGTTTGTTTTCACCGAGTTACAAAATCAAAACTACTTTCTACTGTCTTTCAGTGGCATTTAGAAGTTGTACATTGATGTCCAAGATATTTTTATGGATTAAACTTCTTTGTAATTTCTCTCACAAAGAAGTTTAATCCATAAAAATATCTACCTTCTACTGGTAGTAAAATATGTATTTAATTGATGGCCAATAGGATTTTGCATGACATAGCGTATAACATAACAATTTCTCTCGTGGAAGCGAGGTGAGTGTCCTTACAGTATTATTGTTACTTCGACCACAACCTCGCTTCTGAGGCAGAAATCGTTATGTTACAAGTTGTGTCATGGAAAATCTTTATGGTCATCAATCATATACATATTTTACTACGACTAGTAAGTAGTTTTGATTCTTTAACTTCCGTGAAGCGATCTGAACACAAGTAAGATATCGTTTCAGGCTTCCACAACGCTCGCTTCGCACTCACAAACATAACCCATTTTGCACGAACTGCGGGGTCCTGTGGAAATCTGTGCGTGGCGACACCATCGCCCGACCCCTAGGAGCAATTGACGACAACGCAACGATTTTGCATGTCTTCGTTGATGTCGAGAAATCATCAAAATGACGAGCTTGCTACACACTTTCTATACAATTAACTGAAAATCCTTCCTCATATGACGTCACTGCAGTGCTCTGGCGACAGAGTTACGTAACCTGTCTGTGGTATCGTTGGCGGGCGAGAGAGAAGCTCGGTACTAATTAACCACAAGTTTTTAAAGAATGAATTTGGTGTTCCGCAGAAGACTAACCACAAATCTTTCATATGTAATACTAGTAGTTAAAAGAGTAAAAAAAAAACCAAATTTTATTTGTTCTTTAAAAACTTTTTACTCTCACCAACGATTCTAAATTTTGATATCCTACTCCATGGATGTATAAAATTAATAAAAATGAGTCACTTACGTGAGGTCGTTTGTAATATCAGGGATACTGAAAACTCTAGATATCATTGGTCATTGACCGTGTGCGGAGTTTCCGATAAGTCTAGTCCCAACTTAAGCTGGGCCCCAGTCTCGCATATCGCAAGTTGACCCGCGCAAAGGGAGCCGGGAACCAGTGTACGCCTGAGTGTGACATCTGCGCATTAGTTCCTCCAGTACCAGCCAATAAAAATGACTATAACAAACGGGAACTACGGAACTGATGACAAATTGCTCATGTGGTATTGTTTACGCCATTTTCGTGAACTGTCGATGTGTTGTTATAAGAAGAACATTATTTAAATTTAGGGCAATCTGCACAAGTTACCATTAGGGTTAATATCACGTTGCACTAATGGATGAGCAGGAAATCCTCACCACCTTAAAGATACTGATTATAGGAGAAAGCGGAGTTGGAAAGTCAAGGTGAAATCTTTTGTTTTGATTTTGCCAGCTTGGCCAGTTACAGCTGTTTTGCGCATTAATACTGAGACAGGGTTTACGGCACCTCTCTTCGTCTTGCATGTCATTCTCGCTATGACATTCTTACTTACAGATACTTGTGTGAATGTGGAGTGTTACTTCTTTGGTTTTTCTTTGCACACTTAATATTTGACCTACCGTGTGTTTCTCATACTTAGTCAGCAATGTATAGCCTGCCAAACTGCGAATCCCTGACACGAAACCAGTTTTAATGCAAGATATGAGAAGCATCTGGTGAATCTGTCTTAATTTAATGAAGTAAGCTTTTTTAGGGACATTTTGGTCAAATGAAATGTACTGTATTTTTTAACAGTTTTGATGAGACTTCATCATGTTGTATTTGGCAATATGGTTGGAAATGTGCTTGTATGATGTATATATTTTGACTACCCATTGCATCTATTTATATATTATATCCGATAAATCCTTGACAAGAACTACATTTGACATTCCAAAATGACAGTTAGAGGCACTACGACTGGTTGTATTTGATAGAATTTGTCTATCTCTTGCTTCAGTGGGATAAACTTATTAATGGGAAGGCTTTTAATAGCCCATGGGAATCAATGCCATAAAACCTTGGCATCAGTGAGACTTTTGAGACTTTTCTTTTGCTTACTTTTCACATTTTTGTACTTTGTCAAAATACAGTCGGGTTGCGTTAAACCGCTACCCGATAATCCGATTCCCGGTATGCGTATGTATGTGTATCCATTTACTATCAACTACACTTTACTTCGAGACTCATGCTGTAACCAATCTTGTTTACTATGTAAATACATCAGTTGTTGATTCATTAATCTTATGCTTCAGTCTGCGACTCCGAACATTAGTTATCGGTAACGGATTAGCTTTGTACTTGTTTTTGCTTCATTAATCCGGCTGTACATGTGACAGCCATGTTGCTTAACAACAATAGCCAATCACTAACATATTCCGTCTACTCATGTCTCGAAGTGAAGTGTAGTTGATAGTAAATGGATACACATACATATTTTGTTTCGCCACAAGTCATAATTAGTGTTGCTGGACGATCACATGTCAACGAACTGCTTTCATAGTGGAAATAGCGAGAACACGCAAAACCTCATCGGTGACAGGTCAAATTGTTTTATGCATAACTCTAAAAAGCTGTCGCATAACCATAGTTATGATTATAAATATTTTACATTTATATATAGAGCACAACCTGCAACTAAATTGACATAATACTAGAATAAATTTATCTTTATAAAGTAATAATTTCAGATACTATATTTTTAAGATCACTGCATCAGAATTAATCTCGTTATATTATCAGGTACGTTGTAATTAAGAATGGTGCTTTCTGCATGTCCTGATTACCTGATGTCAACTTCCTGTTAGTTTTTTCATTTGTTGTTCTTACATGACCTGCAACAGGATGCTCTTATATCTTTGGGTAGTGGTAGCAAGCACACAAATATCATTATAATGGGATTGCTTGAACAACAAAGCATAATCTGCGTTACCAATATGGAATTACAAAACACCCCAAACAACCTCAGACAAGTTCTCATGAGAGTTGTGCATCATTATCAATTTTTGTATCCTTATTTCAAATAAGATACAGCTTAGTCTATTGGTCTAATATCAATGTTTGATGGGTTCATTCCCTTTATGACTACTCCCAGTTTGACTACCCGTCCAATACACAACCTGTTCCAGTTGAGTGGCTTTTAGTTACTAGCTCTCTCCCCTCCATCAGGTAGACTGTTCCACCAACACTTATAGGTGGATCAGTTTCATACAATATTTTTTCGGCTAATTCTATAGGTCTTTGTTGTGGAAGAGTTCAAGTATACACATATACTGACTTACACAATATATCATAAGAATAATACTGAGACAAGATAACAGATAAATGATTGCATAATAAATATGTTCGTTATGGTGTTGGTTATGCCTAGCAACGAAATTTGCTTCCGCAGAAAATCAAGTTAAATAAAACTTGTCTAACATTGAGTATGTATGTTTATATATGTATATATGAAGCAGTTACTATAAGAAATGAACTGGTGTAATGTGTTGAGAATGTCACTATTTGTTGAGTTATTTAATGCGCCAATACCGTATAAAGTAGTTTTAACATCGTACCCTTGAATGTAAAAATACACAGTTCTTAAATTTTGATAGTTCCGACATGCTAAAAGGTAATGAATGACGTCTTCATTATTATAGTTATCACATGAACACTTTGATGTTTTGATATATGTCGATTATGTTTGTCTCCGCTTAGATTACTACAGCCGAACTTGAGGAGACAATGGATGGTTTGACAAAATCTAGTCCCAAAATTTAAATCAAAGTAATTATGAGTTTCAGTTGTGTTTATCATGGTATTTAATCTATTCAGGGAAATAGTGTTAACAGCTCCATCGGGCAATAAATTCCACGAAATCGCGTTCGGTAAAAATGATTGAGAATATCTTTGTGTACTACAGTTAATAGTTTGAATGGTGTTTGGAGGGATTATGTCCAATTTTCAAAACAAACAACCTGTACAGAGTTTTAATCCGAGGAGAGGAGTTATGTCCAAATATCAAAACAAACAATAAATGATCACAAGATCCCTGGTTCACTTGGCTTCTAAACATTATAGGTAGACCTTGGGAGTCTCTGTTATAGGTCTATTTCAAAGGGTAGACAAACTGGGAGCAGTCAGCTACACAGGTACAGTACATTATTAAGTGTAGGGTTGCTCCACTATATGTTTTTTGTTCATGAGTAGTACGCCTCCATATAGCTGGAATATTGCTCAGTGCACCGTAAAACTCACTCACTCATGAGTAGTCAAACTGGGAGTAATCATAATGGAAAAATACCGTTTGATGGTACTAAAGACCCTGGGTTACAAGGTGTTGCTCAGTTGTCATGAATGGAAACTTTCATTCAATGATGATATGTCAGCGGAGTGGACTAACATGGTGGACTCATGATCTTTTGCTTATCTCCCTTTCCTTTTCGAATGGTAGTGGAACACTTGAATCCCTTGAAGTTCCCGAAGCGGACGTAAACATACACTCACCCATGAGTTACCTCCCTTTTGCCCTTTTCCCGCGCAAACAGTTAGCAATAACTACTATGTATTATATGTAAAAAAATTGTAAAAATTATTTGTATTTGTGTCTTTATTTCATCGTTATGTAACTTTGTTTACAATTCATGAAATTTTACAGTGTTTGCAGGCACAGGTTATCCGTGGCTGATCCTCACCCCCAATGCCCTTCGTGCATAAAATCATGTTCTTCCAGCTTGCGCTGTACTTATTGTTGATTTATCAAATCTTCAATTTAATCAATATTTGTCTTATATCTATAGACGTGCCATGGATCGGGTGAGGAAGTCATCTCAAGTCATGGCTGATAAAACAGGAGATCAGCCTTCGAACCGTATGTTGCTTGCTACTGCTGAAGTTCATAATACTGGTGCTATGATTAGTGCGTTGCAGGGGCAGTCTGCTGTTAAGGGAGCCAAGAAGAGATTGACTACAACGCAGTTGATTCCGTCTCAGGCTAAGAAAAATAAGTCATCTTCTTCTACATCACAGAAGAAAGCATCTGTTACCAGATCGGAGGGTAAATCTCCGCGTGCTAGTAAGTCAACGCAGCAGAATAGAGAAGAGATATTACCTCCACATGAAGTAGACGTTTTTGATGATCCCCCGTTACTTCTACCCGAAGTACCTATTAGATCAGCGACTCAATCGACTTCTACGACTACTAGATCATCCCCTGCAACACTCACAGCAGGCCAGCTGTTTGACGAACTACCACCTACTTCTCAACAGAGTGAAGTTGAGGCGCAGAACTCATCAGCGTTCGCGAACGCTTCGTCTACACCGCGGCAGCTTCAACCAACGCAGAACTTTGACCCGGGCGAATTTATGAGACAATTCACCAACCAGATGATGGCCATGATGGAACGTAAGAGGCAGAAGCGAAGGCTCGGCAAAGCCTCTCATCTACCGACACCGTGCGCAAACCTTCGGACCTGCGCGAACCTGTCATCTTGGAAGAGGATAGAAGGGATGAGATGCCTACTCACAGTTCTACATCCGCGAACCCTCAACGTTCGAGAACATTGAAGGATCCATCTCCTACACCTAGCCGCGCTAGATCGAGATCTCATATCTCTCACAGACGTTTGCGAAGTCACTCATCATGAGACAGAGGTTCGCGAGGAGAAGGCTCACTTCACAGAAGTTCGTGAAGGGATACATCTAGTGACAGACGTTCGCGAAGGGATAGCTCACATCACAGAAGTTCGCGAAGGGATACATCTAGCACCAGACGTTCGCGAAGGGATAGCTCACATCACAGAGGTTCGCAAAGAGATGAATCTACAGATAGAGGTTTGCGAAGAGAGCACTCTCAAGGTAGACGTTCGCATAGGGAGGAATCTTCAGATATAGGTTCGCGAAAGGATGATGAAGGTTCGAGAAGGGATACAGGTTCGCAGATGGATGAGTCGCAGAGGCCTAGCACTGATATGCAGGAGACTTTGGATCAGCAAGCAGACTTCGTCTTCCCAGACTCAGATGTTACAGCGTGGATTGCCAACGGGTTGAACTTGGAGTCTCCTTCTAAGGATAAAGATGAAGTCTACACTTATATGATGCGTAACGACGACTTCGACTCCGTCACTATCCCTCCGATTGAACCTATATCCAAGGTACCTCTAACCTACGCACAGCTTTCGCGAAAGCATTCAAGTACCAGAGTGAGCATCTACCATCATTTAATGTGAAGAGATTCCCCTTACATCATATGGATCAATTTACAAAGGCGCCTGAATGGGTAGATAACATAAAGTTAGTCAACGACTCCCGAAACAAGATGTATAAAGTGGAAGATAAAAAGTTATCTCAACTTGATACTGCTACAAGGAGATCCTTCTTCGGGTTGGCCTGGTCCAGAGCCATCAATGAAGCATTGATCAATAAATTCCAGAACTCAAGTTCGGAAGAGGACAGAATGATATATTCGGTGCTCATAACACAGAAGAAGGACCAATACTTTTTATCGGACCATGTGGCATCTATATCTGCAGGTCTCACTTTACTACACAGACAAGGGCTACTTGCATCCTGTTCATGGAGTGACAGATTCACCCAACCGCTACTGAGAGCTCCATGGGAGGCGCCTACTATCTTTGGAGGACAAATAGAGGATGCAGCTAAGGCAGCTATGCACGACTCTAGAGAAGTTATGATGATAATATCCATAGATACTCTGGCCAATGTCATCCGTCATACTTCGCAAAAGTATAACAGCAAGTCCAAATATTCCGGCATACAGAAGTACCCCAGCTTCAGAGGCAGCAAAGGATCTTTTCGTCGCCCATCCGGAAATTACAGAGGAAACTTATGGAGAGGCCGCACTCCCAGAGGATCCAGAGGAACTAGACGTTGATATCAAGGTTCGAAACGACTGGAGTCTTCCACCCCCAGCCATTCCTGTAAAACCGTTGACAGTGGGTGGACGTCTACAAAGGTACTGGAAAAATTGGGGAATACTAGAGGACGACTACGTCTCCCGAGTACTAAGGGAAGGATACAGTGTACAACTCAAGGCCACACCTCCGCTAACCCTCAGCCCGATGGTCTTCGACTATGCAGAGGAACAGGCAGACAAACTACAAGAAGCCATCGACTCACTACTTATGAAGGAGGTGGTAGAGATATTAGATCAGCATCATCTCACTCCAGGCTTCCATTCCCCAATTTTTCTAGTACCCAAGAAGAACTCCAAGGAGAAGTTCAGACTGATTTACAACATGCGCAAATTCAACAAAGACTATCTACTGAAACCAGAGAGGTTCAGAATGATCCATCTACCTCAACTCAGTCTACTCGTCCATCCAGCAGATTACATGGCCAGCATAGACCTGCAGGATGCGTATCTACACATCGCCATACATCCGGAATCAAGAAAGTGTCTACGATTCCTATTCAGAGGGCAGCACTTCCAATGGAATGTCCTACCGTTTGGAATAACTTCGGCTCCGTGGCTATTCACACGAGTAACCAAGCCTATAGTCGCATATCTACATCATCCAGGTCTACGCAATGCCTTCTACTTGGACGACGGATTTCAGGTTCACCAAGATGCCAGTCAACTCAGACTACAGCTGAACTTCACGATCAAGTTGCTCACTCAACTAGAATGGCTGGTGAACCTTATGAAGTCAGAGTTGGAACCAAAACAAGATCTGCAATTTCTGGGGATCAGGTTTATCACAACACAGAATCGTATTGTCGTCCCAGAAGATCGTTGGGTCAAGATACAAGCCATGATTCCACCAGCAGTCATCTCTCCGTTAACACTATGATCATGGCAAGTTCTACTCTGTCTACTAACCCCGGCGCAGGACTTGACTCGCACAGGAAGGTTACAACTAAGACCGCTGCAACGGTTCTTGGCAAAACATCTAGACAGCGTCGACCCAATCTTGCTGCCAGACAACCTCAAGAGGTATCTACTATGGTGGACGCACAGGTTTGCAGAGGGACCTATTTACAAGAGCCGGTCTTCGACACACATCTCTACGTAGACGCTTCGATACAAGGCTGGGGTGCGCATCTCAACAATCAAGTTGCATCAGGAAGGTGATCCAAAATAGAGCAGCATCTTCACATCAATCTGCTGGAGATGAAAGCCGTGATCAACGCCTTACAACTATGGTCGAGCTCGCTGAACAACAGAATGCTGATGGTCCACACAGACAACTCTACAGTGGCATTCTCCATAAATCGGCAAGGATCCACAAGGTCTCCAAGCCTGCTACAGCTCACATTCCAGTTGTTCCACATCACAGAAGAAGTAAACATCTAGATAAAGGCGTGTCACATACCCGGAGCCAAGTACATACTTGCAGACGCTCTCTCCCGACCACTGCACCCGACCTACGGAATGGATGCTCCATCCAGAAGCGTTCCGGCTCATGATAAGGGAAATAGGATCCCCTTGCATAGACCTGTTTGCCACAAGGTTCAACAAACAACTACAGACGTTTGTCTCACCAGTTCCAGATCCTCAAGCCTGGGCAACAGATGCACTGAGCATATCTTGGGAAGGACTAAACGCTTACCCATTTCCACCCCCAGTATTACTTCCGGAAGTACTGTTGAAGATCAAACAGACACAGGCACTACAACTGACTTTGGTCGCGCCATACTGGCCAGCGAGAGTATGGTTCCTAGACCTAATAGAAGATCTCGAAAGTCCAACAATCAAGTTACCAGATTGGACGAACCTACTAATACATCCGCACACCAAGCAAGTCCACGGGAACCCGACAGTGTTCCAGCTACACATGTGGACCGTATCAAAACATGTTTGAAGAAAAGAGGATACTCCGCCAAGGCAGTAACGCTAGCGTTACGCAGATCTACTCGTAACCTGTATGATGACAAATGGCTGAAGTTTGAGACTTATGCAAGGCGGAAAGGCTTCACTGTGATGAAAGCTACTCATCCTCAAGTGGCGGAATATCTGTGTCATCTTAGACAGACTAGACATCTGAAAGGTTCGACATTATCTACATACCTCGCCGCCATCAGTACAGTGATTATCATGAAAAGAGGCATCAAGTTGACGAAAGTACCCGAATTACTTGCTCTGCTGAGATCTTTTAAACTGGAGGACCAGCAAAAGAAGTTCAGAGTTCTGGCCTGGGATCTGAATGTAATTCTACATCATCTTACGAGTGATGCCTACGAACCTCTAGACCAGACTACCCTCGAGCTGCTGACACAGAAGACTCTGTTCCTGCTTGCTCTAGCCACGGCAGCTCGAATATCGGAGATACTTGCGCTGGACTTTGGTCGAACCAGATTCGACATGGGGCAACATGCTGCAGTTCATCTAGGACTTAGATGGGACTTCATTGCCAAGAACCAACTACCTGGTCAGCCAGATAGACAGTTCCACGTACCAGCGCTATCCACAATCCTCGGCCCAGAGGATGTAGAAGACCTACCCGTGTTCCGGTCAGAGCCCTGAAGATATATCTTCAAAAGACTGAGAAAAGGAGACAAAAATTCAAGCGCCTGTTCATCCCATTATCAACAGAGACATCAGCAGAAGTCTCAAGAACGACCATATTGTTCTGGATGAGAGTCGTCATATTGAGAGCCTATAAAGCAGCAGGACCAGAACCTCCTAGAGCTTCCAACCCACATGAAGTCAGAGGGGTCCTAGTCAAAAGATCTTACCTGTACGTGAAGGGGTCGCAACTCATTTATGATAAAGATCTTATCATAATCTATGGGTTGTTATGAGATATATAGTAATAAGAAGATACTAGTTTATCTGTAGCCACATGAATCAACATGATTCAACTTGTCTGAAACTGAAGTAAGACAAGAAATTGTCCCCCCCACGAGTTATAACTGAAGTTGGAAGAATAGGATCACGGAAATGCCGTTTGGCAGTTCCCATGGGGGGGGATACAGGACGTATCTAAGGACAGCTGATGAATCGACGGAGTTGCTTGACCCACCACCAATCCGTCAGATTCTATAAGCAAAAGATCATGAGTCAGGATAAGAAAAAGTATGTAATTTTTCAAGTAAAATTGATATTTTTATACTTATCCTGACTCATGACGAGCAGCCCTCCCAGCCTCCCCGCTGGGACACTTTGGATTTCACAGCAGATCCAAGTGCATGGGCAGATAATCAGGAGAGAGTGACAAGTAAGGCTGGTCACATGACTGTTTGCATGGCAAAAGGGAGGTAACTCGTTGGTGAGTGTATTTTTACGTCTTACGCTTTCGGGAAGTTCAAGGGATTCAAGTGTTCCACTACCATTCGAAAAGGAAAGGGAGATAAGCAAAAGATCATGAGTCAGGATAAGTATTAAAATATCAATTTTACTTGAAAAATTACATTTTTTATACTGGAGGGCACACAGTTCTTACTAGTGCTTGTTAGCAAAGTGTTAAAATGTTGAACACCTACATCACTCTCAGCCCTGATATAACTGAAAATTGTTAGTGGAATGCAAGTCAATATCTCAATTTTTTTTCTGATATTTTAATCAGCAGTTAGATGATGTCTGTATCTTTCTTGCAGTCTGCTGCTGCGTTTCACAGATGACACCTTTGACCCTGAACAGGCAGCCACAATTGGTAGGTGTGGACATTAGTGCTGTAATGATTCTTCGAACTATCAATAGATCGCAATTGTTGAGTCTCAGACAGCAATTAATCGATGGTAGAAACGAAAAACTATTGATGCATTGATAGTATGTGTGACTATCGATAGTTTAGTATGACTTCTTCCTTGATAAATGCACAGCACAAAAATACAGGAAGTACGAGATTCGTTCACTTTGATTAAGAGTTATCTGCTCCGGTTACCTCTTCATCAACATGGCGGCAAACACAGCTTACAACTCAGAGTTTGAAATTGTGAATAACAGTAAATTTATGTTTCAGCTGCTTACTTGATCTGCGTTTCAAGTTTCAAGAGACTGAAACTACTTCAGCTTGTTTTTATTTCATATAAACTATACATTCATTTGGGAAATGGCTTCAAATGAGACAGATTCAAGGAGAAAAATAACTACTGCAATAGTATTATCATTATGTATGATGTTTGTATGTGTGAATTTTGTGTGATCACATAATCATTAAACTGATTACATATGTCAGAAGTATATATTTCCTTTAAAATTATTTTATCATCAAATATGGCCACATTTGTGAACATGTGCAGTCAAGCATTTAACAATTTACAGCCTCTTTTGTGCAGGCATCACCTTTGCTATGACTTTAATGTAGCACACAATTAATAGAGAGTAGAATTCAAGGAGTTGTCATCATAGTGAGCTGTGGGTCATGTTTAGGTCACGGAGAGGTAATTCTTTCTTCACTGGACCAGAGTGTTGCTTGTTTTGATGAACATGATGAATGTACATGGTTAAAGTCATGTTTTTGTGCTGGCATGGAAACCAAAAACGCACACACACTCTTAGTCCTGTGTGTGTATATGGTATATATACCTGATAGGACTGCAGTGTGTCAATTGTTCACGACAATAACCATCAGCAACATTACGGTCAAATGAATTATTATAAGAGTGTTGACTACAGAGGTACAGATAAGCTGCGTATCTGCATAAATTACGCAAATATTTATGTGAAAACTCAATTCCTATTAAGTCTATTGCGTACAGGTACGCTTGAAGTTTTGTAAATACTCAATAAATGTGATCTTACACGCGTACACACAAAAGTGTCAAACCTTAGCTTGTGTACAGGTGGATAGATAAATAGCTGCAGTATATTGGGGGTTCTATATCAGGACATAAACTTGGCACCTTGCAGTCTTTCTTATTGTTTCTCATATTACAGATCAAATTTAAATAACAAACACTAACATTTAAGCTTCAATATATTTTTAAAATTAATGGAAAATGGCAAAATACCCAAATGAGTTTCAGTGAGGTGAGTACAATATGTTTGGTTACTCAAAGGAAAATTAGGATACCCAATTGAGATGAACAAAGCGAGTACATAACCCAATGGTCAAAAAAGTTATCTGTACCTCTGTGACTATTATCATACCTTGGACTTTTTCCATTTTGCATATTGCTCTTTCTTAAATGACACCCAGATTAATGTAAAAAAATTCATTAATATTACCGCAGATAACAAATTGAGTATGGTTTGATTAGCCAGATGTGAGTATTATTATTATTATTATTATTATTATTGGATATTTATATAGCGCAGATACCCACACACTAGTGCATGCTCAAGGCGCTGATATTTCATAAATCGTAATCTCCCTAGTACATATGTTTCATTTAATATTTCCAGTTGCATAGATCCAGTTGATATTGATCACTGGATTGTCTGGTTCAGGTTCGATTATCTATAAACTGCTGCCACATACATGATATAGCTGGAACATTGTGGAGAGAGGCATAAAACTAAATTTACTCACTCACTCATTTAATATTTGTATATTTGATAACCTGAAAGCTCTTCTTGTTACGATAGAAAACTCATAGGTCGGGTCATTTGTGAGCAGGTCTATTGCCTTTGACATGTCTTAACCTAGTTTTCATGATTCATATTTATAAACCTCCAGTGACGGCACTCTATTGTTTCACCAGCTTCTTCTTTTACCCAGTAAAACCTGCAACCCTTCGCTTACTGGCTTGGTGGTTTTATCCACTAGGCTATGAAGGATTGTTGTGAAAGATGAGATTGTTTGTCAGTTTGAACCATGTGTCCCTCACAAGATGGGTAGTTCAGGCAGTGAACATGCAGGACACAGTTAGCGTGTGCAGAGCACGTGTATTGCGTGTGCAAGACAAGGTATCAGCTGCCAGTCGCATACCAGTTGATTTCAACAGTAAATACCAAATATTAAATGTTTCCTTATCCTGACTCATGCTCTTTTGCTTGTCTTCTTCTTCTTGCGAACATAGTGGAACACTTGTATCTCCTTAATTGAAGCTCCCTTCAATGTAAAATCACTAATTGGTACTCACCACGAGTTGCCTCCCTTGCCCCTTTTGGCGGGAACAGGTGTCGCCACCCTCTGGCCTCATGCTTCACTCTCTCCTTCTTCGCCCAGTGAGCAGGATGTGAGAGCGCCTGTGTCTCCTTACACACTATATCCTTTGGTTTTTCTTAGTTTATTACCTCTTATAGGTTACTATAGAGGTATAGCTAGTATCCTTCATTAATTTGCATTGATATTTAATCGTATTTCTACTGTTTATTCACGTGAGTTCGTGATTGTTCAGCTAGTATTTACGCTTGATGAAAATCTGTACTATTTGCAATTTACGCTTTTCGATTGCTGACCCGCATGTATTATGCCCTAGTTGTGCTACTTTGTGCGCTTTGATACACGCTGCAGTTACTGCATTAATCTATCCAATTCTGCTTTTCATAAATATCTTTGCGCCGTGAGACGCACCGCAGATAGGTCACGCAAACAAGGGTTAGACATGGCCGATACATCGGATTCCCCTTCCAGTCAGCTGCTGTCGATAGACCCTCCCGCCTGGTGTTTCGCAAGAGACTCCGCCGAAGATGGGCGTGGGATGCAGTCCGCCACCTCTAAGAAGCGCCCTGCCTCCCCAGACGCCCCGCCATCGCAGATAAAGTCCAAGAGGGCCACGACGCCTTCCCAACGCAGACTTCGACCCCCAGGGCAGCGCCGACATCCAATGGGAAGGCTACGAAGTCGCCAAGAACTTTCTCAGCCGAGATCGCTCCAGCCGCCGAACTGGGCCTCTACGATGATCAGCCGATCATCATCCCTGACGACGCCACAAGAAGCGACCGGTGACAGCTACAGTGACATCAGCAGAGATCGCCATGCAGCCTGATGCCTCTACACTGATGTCAGACGACTTCCCTGAGGGGTCAGCAGCTGTCATCGCGAGAGAGGGCACCGACTACTTCGCCGCCGCAGACCATCCCAGACGAAGCTGTTGCGGCAGATCATGACCATGATGGAGGGCCACTACAGTCGGGGAAGCAGCCAGCCCAGGGCCCGAGCAACGCAGACGATACCCCCAGAGGCACCCCCAGTCAGCGTAGCAGCCACGACGAAGCAGCCTTCGAAAGGAAGTCACAGACCACCTCGGCGAAGGACGATGTACAGTCTTCGCGAAGGCCTTCGCAAAGACGGGAGAGATCGTCATCGTCCTCGGCCTCATCCTCAGATGCAGACTCAGACCACCAGACGTCACGGAAACCGTCACGGAAGTCAAGGCGCCGCTCCCCAGGTCCGGGCCTGCAGAGGAAGCTGCACGAAGGCCGTCACACAGATCGTCATCGTCCAGAAGGACGTCGAGGGACTATTCAAGAGCTTCACGAAGCCGTCAACATTCTCCTCGCAGATCTAGGTCTTCCCATAGACGCAGATCACCTAGACGATCTCCACGCCGATCTCCACGCAGATCTCCACGTACATCACCTCGCAGGTCATCACACAAGTCGGCACACAGGTCTACACTCAGGTCTCCCCGAGTGTCACCCGACATAGAGATAGCAGCCCACAGGTCACCATCAGAAGAGCATCAACCTCTCATCTCCGATGCTGGTACAGAAGATGATGGAGGCATCATCTTCTCAGACGCCGAGATAAGATATTGGATGGTAAACAACCTAGATTTATCTTCACCGTCCAAGAGTGGCAACTCAGCGCAGACATACCTGATGAAGGAAGACGATGCAGACGCCATCACCTTACCTCCGATCGACCCGATTGCTGCGGTGCCACATAATCTAGATACAGCCTTCATTAAAGCTACGAAAGTGCAGACACCACATCTGCCGAACTTTCACGCTTAAGAAGTTCTCCACGCACAACATGGACCCTTCCTGAAGGCACAAGACATCGATGAAAACTACAAGCTGATCAGCGATGTTAAGAACAAGAACTACAAGATTGACGATCGCAAGCTGGTGCAGATAGAAAACATGACGAGACGCATGTTTTTGGCCTAAATAGATCTAGAACGATCAATGAGACACTTATCACCAGATTTCGTAATATACCTCTCTGAAGATGATAGGATGATCTACTCGCCCTACTGATGCAAAAGAAGGACCAGCAGTTCCTTACAGATCATCTCACATCTGTCTCAGCAGCACTGACCTTAGCTCGTCGTCAAGGCCTCCTCGCTTCCTGCAGCTGGGGTGAGAACTTTACAGCTCCACTCTATACAGCCCCGTGGTCATCCCCAAACATCTTTGACGGAGGAATAGACAAAGTCTCCAAGGAAGTCACTAAGGACTCCAGAGAAGTCCTTATGATCAAGTCGATGGACACGCTTAGCCAGCGTCATCAGGCAGACTTCACAAAGATACTCAGGGAGATCTAAGTTCTCGACTACAGAAAGCACGGGATAGGAAGATAGCCAGCCAGGGAAAAGATTCTTTTCACGCCCATATGGCAACTATAGAGGAGGGTCAGGAAGAGGCAGGACACCCAGAGGTTCCCGCAACTATAAACGCTGAAAGACAGGTTCGGAACGACTGGAGTCTTCCACCCCCAGCCGTTCCAGTACAACCGTCACAAGTGGGTGGACGCCTCCAACTACACTGGGAGAACTGGGGAATGTTAAAAGACCCTTATGTCTCCAACATTCTTCAACACGGATTTCGTATCCCACTACAGGCCACGCCTCCGCTGACAGTCAACCCTTACAAGTTCGACTTACAGGCACAACAACTACCAAAGTTAAGAGAGGCAGTTACATCACTCATAACCAAGCAGGCCATAGAAGTACTAGATCAAGTAAACATCGAACCAGGCTTCTACTCCCCAGTTTTCCTAGTACCCAAGAAAAACTCCAAGGAGAAATACAGACTCATTTACAACATGAGCTTTTTCAACAGGAATTATCTCGCGAAAACCACCAAAGTTTCGCATGATACACCTTCCTCAGTTACGGCAGTTGATTCGCCCCATGGATTACATGGCCAGTATAGATCTGCAAGACGCATATCTACATATCCCGATACATCCCGAATCCAGGAAATATCTAAGATTTACACTAGACGGGCTACATTACCAATGGAAAGTTCTCCCATTCGGCATATCATCAGCCCCCTGGCTATTCACGAGGATAACGAAACCTATTGTCACCTATCTACATCGTCTAGGGCTACGCAGTGCGTTCTACCTCGACGACGGGATACAAGTAGATCAAGATCCACAGCATCTCAAACTACAGTTAAACTACATCATAAAGCTACTAACACAGCTAGGATGGTTAGTAAACTTACTCAAGTCGGACCTAGTACCATCGCAAGATCTGCAGTTCCTAGGCATTCGATTTATCACGAATCACAACCGTATCGTCGTACCAGAAGACCGTTGGCTCAAGATCCAACAGACCATTCCGTCAGCTCTTCTCTCTCCGTTACCACTACGACAATGGCAGAGCGTGTTGGGTCTCCTCACATCAGCCCAAGACATGACAGTCTCAGGCAGATTACAGTTACGCAAGAAAGCAAGCTCCATATAAACATGTTAGAGATGAAAGCTGTAATCAACGCCATACTTCAATGGAGCAACATTCTACAGAATGCGCACTTAATGATTCATACCGACAACTCGACAGTGGCGTTCTATGTGAACAAACAAGGTTCAACAAGATCACTGAACCTATTGACTTTAAGCTTTCAACTGTTCGATCTAATACACGATCTAAACCTACATGTCAGAGCATGTCACATTCCCGGAGCCAAGAATGTACTAGCAGACGCACTCTCTCGGCCACATCAACCTTCACCGACAGAATGGATGCTCAATACAGAAATATTTGCACAGATAATCAAGCAAATAGGAGCCAGCTAGTAGATCTATTCGCAACACGCTTCAACAATCAGCTACCGACATTCGTGTCACCAGTCCCAGACCCACAAGGATGGGCAACGGACGCTTAAGCATATCCTGGGAAGGCCTCAATGCGTGCAGCGTTTTCGCGCCAGCCAGCAATAATACCTCAAGTGTTACAGAAAATCAGACAAACACAGAGCCTCCAACTCACTTTGGTCAGCTTCTACTGGTCGGCCAGAACGTGGTTTCCCATTCTAATTCAAGATATCGGTCAACCAACACTAGAGCTACCCAAAGCCAAATCTATTAATACATCCACACACCAAACAGGTGCACGGAAGCCCAGAAGTATTCCAACTTCACGATGGACTGTATTAAAATGTGTTTAAACAAGAGAGGGTATTCTACCAGGGCTGCAAAAGCGTCACGCTTTGCCTTACGCTTATTCTACACGTGAACTTGTACGGCGACAAGTGGCACAGTTTTGAGAATTACGCAGCAAATAAGGGATTTACAGCAAGAGATGCTACTCATCCACAAGTGGCAGATTATTTGTGTTACTTACGGCAAAACAAACATTTAAAAGGCTCGACATTGTCAACATATCTTGCCGCTCTTAGTTCTGTCATTACCATGAGAACGGGTGTTAGATTGACAAGAACTCCAGAGTTACTGGCCTTACTACGGGCTTTCCCATTGAGGACCAAAAGCGGAAGTTCCACTTCCAGCTTGGGATCTGAATATAGTGTTACAACACCTCACAAGTGAGGCTTATGAACCGTTGGAATCGACAAACTTTGAATTTCTCTCACAGAAAACACTTTTCCTGTTATCTCTAGCCACAGCAGCCAGGATGTCGGAAATTCACGCACTAGATTATGAGAGGATACAGTTTGATGACAATCAAAACACAGCACACCTGGGATTAAGATGGGATTTCATCGCCAAAAATCAACTACCAGGTCAACCAGACAGGTTATTTCATATCCCTGCATTATCCTCCATTCTCGGATCTCAAGATACACTGGACTTATCTTTATGCCCAGTCAGAGCTCTCAAAATCTATTTACGACGCTCCAAAACAAGGCTTAAGATTTCTCAAACGATTATTCATTCCCTTGTCGGCAACAACTCAGACAGAAGTCTCTCGCACCACCATATCTATATGGATAAGAACTGTCATACTTCTCAGCCTACAAGGCAGCAGGACTGGACCCTCCAACAGCATCAAATCCCCATGAGATCAGGGCTTAGCTTCCACTCTCGCCTTACACGGTAACTGTTCATTGAATACAATTATGGAAGGATGCTTTTGGAAATCTAACATGGTGTTTGCTAATCACTACCTGAGAGATATCACCACCGAGGACGTCTCAGGCATTCACCATTTCGGTCCCTTGGTCCTCGCGACAGCAGTTGACAGTCCCTCAGAACGCTAACACGTGAGTCTTACGAGATTAATATGCATAATTGTTACATGCATTATCTAGCTTATAACTCTACGGAGTTCTAGCAGTATGTATATATGTTCAGTGGTATAGCTTCTCTATCAGAGTCGCTTTGATATTGTTGTTTATAATATCTCAGTATATTATTAATGTAAATACCCCAGTATGGCATTATAACCTATGGCTTATAATAGAGGAATTATCCTAAGTCTATGCCTTTATGAAGTTCCCGTAGGGGTTATTACAGTTATATCTATATAAATCACTAATTCTATAAATCCAAAGTATTCTGTTTTGCCCACCTCCGCTTCCTCAGTAGGATTCTACAAGCAAAAGAGCATGAGTCAGGATAAGGAAAAATATGTAATTTTTTGAGTAAAATTGATATTTTATACTTATCCTGACTCATGAGGTTAGCCCTCCCATCCTCCCCACATAACACTTTGGATTTCCCTGTAAATTCAAGTGTTGGGCTCGCAAAATCAGGAGAGAGTGAAGCATGAGGCCAGAGGGTGGCGACACCTGTTCCCGCCAAAAGGGGCAAGGGAGGCAACTCGTGGTGAGTACCAATTAGTGATTTTACATTGAAGGGAGCTTCAATTAAGGAGATACAAGTGTTCCACTATGTTCTCAAGAAGAAGAAGACAAGCAAAAGAGCATGAGTCAGGATAAGTATAAAATATCAATTTTACTCAAAAAATTACATAATTATGTCTAAAGTATATCATCGGTCAGGTTCATAAGTTGCATTAAAACCTCCTTTTCAGCTTTGATTGAAAAAGTAAGCCCTTGGCCTCGGGAAATAGGGTCGGGCCTGTCAACCCTCCCCAATTTCCCTCTGCCACGGGCTTAGTTTTTCCAACAATATAGCGGAGTCAGTTTTGATCCTTCAAGTATATTTCAATGATCATTTTCCCACATCTAAGGCATAGAGACTTTGCCTGTGTGTTTGCAAGGTCTTCATGTAGAATTATCAGAGTTGAATCTAGTGGTCGGGTCTGTAATATGGTTTCATGAGTTGACTGTCCCTATTTTTTCCTGTTCATACACAATTGACCCGTGAAGGTCCGGGTTAAAATGAACCTTCAGTAACCCATGCTTGTCGTAAGAGGCGACTAACGGGATTGGGTGGTCAGGCTCACTGACTTGGTTGACACGTTATCGGTTCCCAATGGCGCAGATCAATGCTCATGCTGTTGATCACTGGATTGTCTGGTCCAGACACGATTATTTAGAGACCACCGCCATATAGATGGAATATTGCTGAGTGCGGCTTAAAATTAAACTCATTCACTCACTCATACACAATTACAAGTGACTTAGTTGATCTTTTGATTGCTGCTCACTGTTCTCATTGCCAGTCAATAGATTGTTCTGGGCCACACTTCATTATTTGCAGCTTCATATAGCAGGAATATGCTTCATGTGCTGGAATGCAACAATAAACACAGATTATTCAGAATTGATGTCTTCTATATTTTGTATCTTCGGAAGGTGTGGATTTCAAGGTGAAGACCCTCACAGTTGATGGAAACAGGACAAAGTTGGCAATATGGGTGAGTAATAGTTGATTTGTGTTTCTTATCCTGTAGATTTCCACAAAGGAGAGGGCATTACTTTTGTTGTTGTCTTTTGGGGAAAATAGGTCCTCGGTACACTTGCTTGTAATGGGGATTTCCAGGGCAGGGTAGGTCCTCAGTAGACGTACTATCTTGAGGATTTCCAGGCAAGGTAGGTCCTCGTACGCTTGCTTGTAATGGGGATTTCCAGGCAATGTAGGTCCTCAGTACAAATGCTATCTTGAGGATTTCCAGGCAAGGTAGGTCCTCGTACACTTGCTTGTAATGGGGATTTCCAGGCAATGTAGGTCCTCAGTACACAAACTATCTTGTGGATTTCCAGGCAATGTAGGTCCTCGTACACTTGCTTGTAATAGGGATTTCCAGGCAATGTAGGTCCTCAGTACACATACTATCTTGAGGATTTCCAGGCAAGGTAGGTCCTCGTACACTTGCTTGTAATGGGGATTTCCAGGGCAGACTAGGTCCTCTGTACACATACTATCTTGAGGATTTCCAGGCAAGGTAGGTCCTCAGTACACTTGTGGATTTCCAGGCAAGGTAGGTTGTAATGGGGATTTCCAGGGCAGACTAGGTCCTCAGTACACATGCTATCTTGTGGATTTCCAGGCAAGGTAGGTCCTCGTACACTTGCTTGTAATGGGTATTTCCAGGCAGTGTAGGTCCTCAGTACACATACTATCTTGAGGATTTCCAGGCAAGGTAGGTCCTCGTACACTTGCTTGTAATGGGTATTTCCAGGCAGTGTAGGTCCTGAGTACACATACTATCTTGTGGATTTCCAGGCAAGGTAGGTCCTCGTACACTTGCTTGTAATGGGTATTTCCAGGCAATGTAGGTCCTCAGTACACATACTATCTTGAGGATTTCCAGGCAAGGTAGGTCCTCGTACACTTGCTTGTAATGGGGATTTCCAGGCAGTGTAGGTCCTCAGTACACATACTATCTTGAGGATTTCCAGGCAAGGTAGGTCCTCGTACACTTGCTTGTAATGGGGATTTCCAGGCAGTGTAGGTCCTCAGTACACATACTATCTTGAGGATTTCCAGGCAAGGTAGGTCCTCGTACACTTGCTTGTAATGGGGATTTCCAGGCAATGTAGGTCCTCAGTACACATACTATCTTGTGGATTTCCAGGCAAGGTAGGTCCTCGTACACTTGCTTGTAATGGGTATTTCCAGGCAGTGTAGGTCCTCAGTACACATACTATCTTGTGGATTTCCAGGCAAGGTAGGTCCTCGTACACTTGCTTGTAATGGGGATTTGCAGGCAGGGTAGGTCCTCAGTACACATACTATCTTGAGGATTTCCAGGCAAGGTAGGTCCTCGTACACTTGCTTGTAATGGGGATTTCCAGGCAATGTAGGTCCTCAGTACACATACTATCTTGTGGATTTCCAGGCAAGGTAGGTCCTCGTACACTTGCTTGTAATGGGGATTTCCAGGCAATGTAGGTCCTCAGTACACATACTATCTTGTGGATTTCCAGGCAAGGTAGGTCCTCGTACACTTGCTTGTAATGGGTATTTCCAGGCAATGTAGGTCCTCAGTACACATACTATCTTGTGGATTTCCAGGCAAGGTAGGTCCTCGTACACTTGCTATGTTGAGGATTTGCAGCCAGGGTAGGTCCTCGGTACACATGGTTTCTTCAGGATTTCCAGGGTGAAACGCTATATAGGTCTGACATCAGTTTGAAGTTGTGTAGTGAAGGTTTGATTGTATCAGGCCATGTTCACAAGGATTCATAATGATTCATTTTGGGCTACATGTAAAAAAGTATAATAATTAAGAATATGACTTTCTGCTCTAGTCTCAAGAACTAATTTATTCATTCATATCACATCAAAGGCTGAGTTTGTAGGATGATGTATTGTAATATGTACCTTGTCAGTATCTGTGCTGTTGTCAACAGGAAACATTGGTGCCCCGTGTATGTCACACAGCTGTGTAGGATTTACAGTGGTTCTGGTTTGGTTCATCTTTTTAATGTTGCACATCTAGCCATGTTTGCAGGGATTCAAAAATCCCATCGCCCGACACCCGGGACAAGTCAGTTTTCATTTCGTGCAATCAGATAATGGTATCTTACTTGTCCGTGGGCTTCTAGATAATTTCCACTTATGGTTTCAAACTGCAAATAAACTTGGATTTAATTTCATATCTGCTCAAAATGTAGCTATTAAATTTCGCAATGATAATAAAGTAGACTTATCTTTCTTTGCTATTTATCACTTTTCAATAAATAGTCTAGTAAACATTAACATCAAGTACCATGTTGATTTCTTCTTTCATAATTACATCATCATAATTATGTCATAAAATCAGGGCAAGTGGAAAATTAGTCAGGACAAGTTACTTGCTTAATGTCACCTGCCCTGTGGCAAGTGGCTTTTTAAAAAAAATTGAACCCCTGGTTTGTCTTGTATGTTTGTCAGGATACAGCAGGCCAGGAGAGGTTCCGGACCCTGACTCCCAGCTACTACAGGGGCGCTCAGGGAGTTATACTAGGTGGGTACAGCTACAGTAGCAGCAGCAGCAGCAGCAGCAGCAGCAGCACTGACACTGGCAGTAGTAGTGCAGTTTGTGAAATGGCTCGTTGTGAGATGTCATACATAGAACTTTCAACTGTTCACAAGTGAAAGGCATCAAATTGGCATCAAATGCATGTTATCAGGCCAAAGCTTGATCATATTAGCATAATAAGTGTACACATAGCTTGTATGTCGTCTCTCTCATCAATGGTTTGTTGGGTTACGGGTCTGTTTAAAGGCACTACCGTATATGACCGTCTATAAGAAGACCCCATGGATAAGACGACCCCCAAACTTGACCCTTAAAATCAGTGTCAAAATGGTGTGTTTCGTGCATAAGTCGATCCCCAGCGATGGGGTCCTAATCGCGGCAAACACAGACCACAGACAACTGGCAGTTACCAATAATTATAACTTTGGTCCACATTATTCAAAGAATTCACTGTCATATATATTGTGTCTACTCACGGATCGAAACGAAGTGTAGTTGACAGAAAATGCATAATATATTTTGCTATATATTTTACATGATAACTGTAAATAAAATTACACAATGCTAGGATATATTTCTTTGGGTTAAATAATAGTATTCTGTATTATATTTTACTGATGACTGCGTCAGAATTCATCCCGTTATATTATTGTGCATGTTTGAACTTGTTCGCCGGGAAACGTGTGCACAGCTGATTGCTATTTCCGGCTCAAATACACACGGTAATCTTAATTAATTTATAGAGCAAAAACTGTAACTAAAATTCCATAATGCTAGGATTTATTTCTTTGGGTTAAATAATGGTATTCTGTATTATATTTTACTGATGACTGCATCAGAATTCGTCCCGTTATATTATTGTGCATGTTTGAACTTGTTCGCCGGGAAATGTGTGCACAGCTGATTGCTATTTCCAGCTCGGATACACACGGTAATCTTAATCCCTGCAAATAATACAATGCCCAGCAAAAACAACTTATAACTTAAAAGGTAAATAATCTTGTCTAGTGATGTTTAATTGCAAATTTGACGTCTCTACTGACAAAGTCGTCTTCTGTTGTTTGTTCACGATGTTGTTTTCTTACCCCTGGAAAAAAGTTTGACGAAAGCGTAACCCATGGACCCATAACCCTACACGCAACTTGTGATTGAAACCAGTTCGGCAAACACCGACAACACCACATGCAACAGTTTTTTGATGTACGGAGTAATTGTTTACATTCCATATATGGCAAGTGTTCTCTGTTTGGAAGTTGTTCGCATTGAAGTTTCAATTATTGATATCAGGCAAGTGAGAGCATATAACCCAATATATATAATATAGGCCAAAATATTGTCAAAATTGTGTGAAATTGTGCCTTTGATGTTTGAATTGCCTGTAAATTACATTTTTAGCTTTATGATTTCAGATTCTTGTTATTCCTATTAAAGCAAATTGGATCTTTGTTGGTCAACATTTAGCTTGTATGGTTCTGTGCAAAAGCATGTTTTCTGTTTTATCAATACTTACACATTTGTATCAGAATTTGTGAATTTACAACACATCAAATCTGTAAGAAATGAAAGGATTTGCTTTTCTTTTCTTTGCTTATCAGTATAGTGATATTTCATGATGTATTAGGCTTAAAAGTTCAAGAACACCTCATTCGTTTTTATTACCATAACTTCTCATTTAATGTTAAAGGTCGCATGCAACGTAAAACGCAACTTTGCAGATTCCGATTCCTTTCGGTATGGACCGAAAATGCAATTTCAACTTATAAAGTTCAAACGATTCACTAATTTTCCCCCCAGCGCTTGGGGGAATTGAAGTGGTTTCATAGCACATGCGCAGTGAAATAGGTTCATGCAGCTTGGAAGCGGGTTGTCCGGTGAATACTCGGTGAAGGCTTTGGTGTGAGCTATGTTTTGTTGATATTTCACAGGCGCGAGCTTTTTATATGTTATTACAGTAGATTACTGATTTAACAGTTTATATAATTTCATTTGTCTATTTCACCACACATTCTTCTTACCGAGTCACTTTCTCAGTTCAATGCTTGAAAGCATGACATTATTTAGCGTTGACAGAATTTTTAACTGTGATATAGACATGTCAATGTCTGTTTTATTGACACCTATGTATCTGCCTTCCCGTCTGCTAATGACAATATTCAATACATGTACACAACTTCGATCACTGACCACATGCAATTTGAACTTAACACCTATCAGGCTATACACCATAAACAAAATGCATTGATTTATGGCCCGAGTTCGGTCTCTGTCACATTATGTAATTACACAGACAGGCAGGTGTGATACTTGTACACATGACATGTTATGATGTCTGTTAATTGCAAAATGTTATACACAAAAAAATGAGCATGTATTTACAAAACCCAACATCTCTATATATACACACACAATGAGACGTGAGGGCTTCTGCAAATGAACCAGCCAATACACTTGAGTGCACACCCACCCGCTCTGACTGGGTTCGGTATCCCGGCTGCTTTGTTTCTTGGGAAGTAAACCCAAGTACAAACAATTGCACTTTTGATTTGCGATTGTACGCTTATAATTTTGTTTATATGTTTTTTCATAACCAGCAATGTATAATATATGTCATGAATAAGTGATAATTGTGTTTTAATTATGTTGATTTTTTTGGTTGCATGTGACCTTTAAAGATTCGGGTGTTTCTAACTTTCTTTCACATTACTATGGGTAATGAATTGGGTGTTGTTAAACATTTTGAAGTAAAATGTATTTGCTTGTTCTTGTCACATGCAAGATCATTCATTTTTCTATATCTGAAATGGCTTGTGTTATCTCAAAGGGCTTGTCATATTTTGTTTAGGTTTGATTCTAGAGTTGATAACATCCTAGGGAAGCCAGGAGCACTTGAAACAGCATTGTTAACATATTGTATTTTTAAAAACGTGAACTGCAGTGGAGTCTGTCTATTACAGACTGGCCTGGGACCGACTGATTTGTCCGGATTGTAAAGCAGTCCGGATTAGACAAATTTTATCTGTTACCATAGACACTGCCACGATGAATTACCTCCCTATGTTAAGGACAATCAACTGCTTGAATAAGCAAGTAATCTGTGATTAATTAATAAGACTGCAAACTGACACTGAGTTAACTGGCATTAATCTCTTTGTAGTATATGATGTCTGTAGCAAACAGTCCTTTAGCCGGCTGGATGCATGGCTGAATGAACTGGAGACCTTCGCAACAAAGCATGATATGGTCAAGATGCTGGTAGGGAACAAGATTGACAAGGTGAGAGTAATTGATGGCTTCTGCCATAACCCCAATATTCACAATGAGCTCAAGTAGCTAACAGTTCATATCCAAACCGAAGCATTCACAATAAGCTCAAGTAACTGTCAGTTCATGTCTGAACCCCAGCATTCATACAGAGCTCAAAGTAGCTAACAGTTCATGTCTGAACCCCAGCATTCATACAGAGCTCAAAGTAGCTAACAGTTCATGCTTGAACCCCAGCATTCATACTGAGCTCAAAGTAGCTAACAGTTCATGCCTGAACCCCAGCATTCATACAGAGCTCAAAGTAGCTAACAGTTCATGCCTGAACCCCAGCATTCATACAGAGCTCAAAGTATGCCTGAACTAACAGTTCATACAGAGCTCATGCCTGAACCCCAGCATTCATACAGAGCTCAAAGTAGCTAACAGTTCATGCCTGAACCCCTGAGCATTAACAGTTCATGCCTGAACCCCAGCATTCATACAGCTCAAAGTAGCTAACTGAACCCCAGCATTCATACAGAGCTCAAAGTAGCTAACAGTTCATGCCTGAACCCCAGCATTCATACAGAGCTCAAAGTAGCTAACAGTTCATGCCTGAACCCCAGCATTCATACAGAGCTCAAAGTAGCTAACAGTTCATGTCTGAACCCCAGCATTCATACAGAGCTCAAAGTAGCTAACAGTTCATGTGAACTGAACCCAAGCATTCATACAGAGCTCAAAGTAGCTAACAGTTCATTCATGATGTCTGAACAGTTCATGTCTGAACCCCAGCATTCATACTGAGCTCAAAGTAGCTAACAGTTCATGTCTGAACCCCAGCATTCATACAGAGCTCAAAGTAGCTAACAGTTCATGTCTGAACCCCAGCATTCATACTTAGCTCAAAGTGTTGAACAGTTTGTCAACAACCCAGCTTTAATCCATAAGCTGAAAGTAACTGTTTGTGTCTGAATCCAGATGGTTACTCATGTCTACACATTCATTGTTGACTCATTTATCAGGAGAGGAGGGAGGTGAGCAAGGAGGAGGGCTTAAAGTTTGCCCGCAAACACCACATGCTGTTCATTGAAGCAAGTGCCAAAACCAAAGAAGGGGTACAGTGTGCATTTGAAGAACTTGTGGAGAAGGTATGGTATTTCATGTTTAGTGTAGGTTTAGTGTCGGTGTTTGAACAGTGTAGGTATTTTGGCTGCATGTTTGGTTTGGTAGGGATCTCCTGAACGTGATGGTATAAACTGATGCACACAAGGTTCAGACTCACAGTATGTGTACAGTGTGGGTCAGTGTATGCACATTGTTGTTTGATACATAATTACACCATTGCATGTTACTGGTACAATTTGTCATAGCACTACATGTTAATACACAATCACACCACTGCCTGTTACAACATTGTGATATCACTGCATGTTAATACACAATCACACCGCTGCCTGTTACAACATTGTGATATCACTACATGTTAATACACAATCACACTGCTGCCTGTTACAACATTGTGATATCACTACATGTTAATGTACAATCACACCGCTGCCTGTTACAACATTGTGATATCACTACATGTTAATACACAATCACACCGCTGCCTGTTACAACATTGTGATATCACTACATGTTAATACACAATCACACCGCTGCCTGTTACAACATTGTGATATCAATCTCTGTTGCAGATCATCCAGACACCAGGTCTGTGGGAAACAGACAAGCAGGGCCTGACTCTAGGTTCTCCCCATCCTAACTCGTCTTCCTGTAGCTACTGTGTAATCTGATCTCTGCAACCTCCCTGCCCTTGGCCCCCGTCTTTCACTAGCCTCTTCACAGTACACAGAGTACACAGTATGACTGAAGCCTGGAAACACAGCTGTGGACATAGCTCAGATTTGTGTCAAGAAGTAAATGTGTTCTTGAGACTTGTGTCAGACTTGTGTTCACAGCGCTTCGCGTTTGGAAGACTCCATGGAACTTAGTTTCTCAGGTTATTGTGTGCTGGGGTTTTTCTGACATGATTTATTGGAATTCTTGTAAAATTAGTTACAAATGTTTAGACACTAGAAATTGCATTATAAAACCATTGTGTACATAAACCTGAATTAGGAATGAAATCAAGATCTAGTCATCAAGACTGCTGGGAATCAGGTCTAGAATTCTGTTGCTTACTTAGTTTACCAAGGTTTCTGATTGCCGCATGTCTCTCTAGTTAGCTCTGCCAATCATGAAGACATCCAGTTGTCTGAGAGGTTAAAGGACAAGCTTGGGTTACTGACTAGAAGACATAATAATAATGTGCAGAGGTTGTAATATGCATACAGTTAGGATAATTGACAATGTTTGAACTCTGTCTCTTGTGCCATATCATGATACTCCTCAAAAACAGCTGACAAGCAGGGTTCCGGCCACCAATAGTCGATGTGTTTATAAACTGTCTTAACAATTGACAGGGATAACCAACTGGGGAAACACTAACATTTACCTCTCATTACTGTCAACAGTAGCATTGAATCATTTACACTTGTTTATTCAATCATGCTGATTCATCATTATGAGACTACACGAAAATAGCTGTGGACAAGATATTAGATTTTCTTTAAATCCCTTTAGTAAAGAGGAAACTTGCTGGGGTTTCCGTCTTTTGGAGTAGTAGCCCAGGTCACCGTAGGAATAACAGCGAGCTGATTGTGAGGTTATTGAAATTGTCTCGACTAATCTCAATCAGTTGATTTACTTTGATACCTCTGCATGTGAAGAAAGCGTGTCAGGTGGACATTCTAATCAGCTGAACAATGTCCAGACTTCTAAGTTTAGCAAGTGAAGCTTTCAGAGCAGCTTATCCTATCACTGTATCTCGAAAATGAACATACAGTTCTGAAGGTAAATGATAAGGACAACGCCATTCTATTGGTGATATTTGCTACACCCTCTTGTTTCTGACTGCTATTGCATCTAACCCAACAGGGAGTACAATCAAAGGAAGTGTGTGTTTGGGGTGGGTTTCCCATTTTGGGGAATGAAAAATGGATAGAGATCAGTTGTTGACATCTGACTTCCTCTCTAACACACATCCTTCGTTTAGATTTGTGAATGTTCTGTCATGGTTTACATGATACAATTATCTATGGAGGCTTGTCAGATCCCCCTGCAGTAAGGCAATGTATTAGAGGAACATATCTGATTCTGGTAAATACAGCCATGTGTACTGTGTACGTGGTCAGGCAAAACTAATGTGCTATTCCTCATCTCTGAGACTCTCTAATTATCATAGGAATAAGAATTTATTTTATTGGTATTAATGCATTTTCGTCACTTTTTGCTGCATGAAACAGCTCAGACATTTGTTTTCAAATATACTTAGATTTCAAGTTTCAAGAAGAAGTCAGAGGATGTCAGTGATCCTCACTTGTATATTGTTCACATATTTACTGCATTAAAATGATGTTCTTTGGTATGTGTCCATTTTAAACAATTTGGGAACTGTTGCTTGTTAATGTTTTAATTTGACATATAACTTTAAGTACTTGATCTGTGTAATGACAATTTTTATGTCTGTTTCTGTAAGATCAGTATATGTTTTGTTGAATGCTTTTTGATTTTATGAAATGAAATTTTTATGGATCTACTGCCATTTACACCAACTAATGATATGTTATTTAGTGTATTATGTAGTCAACTTGGTGAGGAAGGTCTTTCAGGGACTGTATAGTAATTTGGTCTAAGAGAGATTCATCGTTGCTAAAAACAACATTGCAAATGATATTTGGCCATTTACACAGATTTGCCATGACTGACACTTAAATATCCAAGAGACTCAGATCGAAAAGAAACCTTACAAAATGAAAATATACTAAACAACATTAGAAACGCACCACAATAAAATGCACCGACGATGCTCAGATATCATGGGTACATTTCAGTCTGACAGGGTAATTATATGGATGGTGCGTTTCTAATGTTGTTCTGTATATAAATCACCTTTTTTTGGTGATTACAGTTTTAAGTTGTTCCATCCTTCATGAATCAGGAACCTTTGAGAGAGCAGGTATTTTCTGTATTTCCTGCAGTAACACAACCTGTTCTAATGAAGGTATGTAGTTTAGGACATGTTCAAATTCGAACAACTGATATGAGGTGTGCTTATTTTGTACAGTAGGCTAGATTCCTACCCTGTTCGATTGGTGTAATCGGTATACCTGCTTATAGTCCGTAAAATAACCAATATTATCGTGATTGTGTTTGTTGCCTGCATACTGGGTAGGTGTCTCACCCAGTGAATTAAACACGCTGGAGACTCCTAGGCCAGTGGTGTATTTCTACACTACAGCCAATACCTTGTTTTCATGTTCAGTGTAGCAGTAATGTGTGTTTCATGCTACAAAGTATAGATTTGATGAGAAAGAATTAGTGCATGTATACTAAATATGACATCAGTGCATTAGAAATGTTCGAGTAGAGATAACAAAATGGAAATGAGACACACAGTCCTAAGGAAACAAAACATTGTCTTATATCAACAACTGCTATACTGGATGCAATAAGCATAATCTATTCTACACATCTGTACATACAAGAGAAAAGGCAGTAGCCAAATCATTCCGTTATATATTCAAATGTAAGGAGAGCCCAGCCCCAGTTATGAAATTACTGTCACAGAAATATGGTTTTACAGCTATACAATGTACTTATGTCTGTGTGTGTGAAATCTGCACTGGACGACTGCAGTGATCACTGAGGTAGCATTACTGTATTCATAATCAAGGAATTGGTTGTGGCAGTTTGGAAGTGACAGACATCAGTAAATATGGACCAAACATATACTTATGATAATATGTATGAATAGTGTTTGTTTCTGAATGGGTTGTTTGCTCTGACAACATTTTTGGGTGTTTACCTGCACAGATCCCATGCTGGGAGAAAATGGTTTGTGAATATTTCTGCTTCATTTCTGCATGACCATTGTAAAGAACAAAACCTCATCTATTCTTTGACATATGTGAGTGCTTGTTGTGTATTTCAACTCTGAAATCCATTAGTTAAAAAAGTACCGATAAAAATTCTCCAAATAACCTAATTATTTAATTTTTAAATGCAGAGATAACTTATTGGAATATTTTGTTGGCAAATTTGAATGCAGAGTTGGGTTGAGATCAATACTGACAAATTGGTGTGGAGAGAATTGAAAACAAAATTGTCCCTTGTATGAATATTGTAGGGAATACGCTGTTGTGTTGTATGCATGGGTAGGGTAGAGATCACTGTTAAAGGGACAACACAGGACGCCAGGGCTCACACTTAGGTAAACCTACACCAACCTCGGGATCAATTCCCATGGTTTTTAAGATTGCAATTTGCCCACTTTTGATTTTCATTACATATTTACAGAGCAACCAAACATTGCCATAAGGGAAAGGGCAAGGGAGGTAACTTGTATCACCAAGAAACCAAACGACCAAATGAATTTTTAGGGCTTTCTTTTGCATTTCAGTCAGTTTTTGAATATTGAATAGCTAAAGAATTCTATCCTAATCAATGAGACAAACAATCAATGAGGCTGGTTTGTAAGTCATTTCAGTTGGTACATGAGACTTAGTAGCAGACCCATGGGATTAGGGGTTAACGTAGGTTTCCCGAAATGCTAGGCCTTGAGATATAGAGACCTAATTATGCCTCACAATTCATAGATATTGTTTACTTATGTTTACTAGTTGGGTGCATTTGTTCACACTGTGACCCAGTTGTTTAACATCACTGTTTGAACAATGCTTTTGGCTGCCACTACCTGGTTATGAGTTGCTACCACTAATTTGCTCCATATACACTGTTTCTCAGTGTAAGGTAAAAGTGGGTGCTTTTCCCCCCTGAAATGTTGTGCTCCCTGATATGATATTAATAAAACAATCCAACAGAAGGGAGGAAACAAAAATGTAATAGCAAATTCTAGTTTGTTAGGCAGTATTTAACATTGTTTCAGAATTTCGTGTACATTTTCTCTGTAAAGACAACTCAAATAGCACATTTTCTTGTGTCATTGTGGACCCCTTGTTATCAGGGAACATTTCTCACACAGTAAATAATAATCAGATTAAGATTTCAGCGTCTAGCGAGCAACTAGACAGATGGATGCTAGGCACTATATAAATTAATTATTATTATTTTTATTAACAATGAAGGCTGCAAAAAAGGGTTAAACATGCTTTTGTATTAATATTCACATGTGTATTTATATGTATCCTATTTTATGAGTGCTTACACACTTGGCATCGCTGTAATCTTGTGACATTATTGGAATAGTTTGCAGATTTGTGTGTTGGTATGTATCGAAACAATGTACAGAACAAATATGCATTATTTATTAATGTTCTGTTTGGCTTTGGAGCACTGTATTTGATTCTGAGATTCAGTCAAATCTTAATCTCAGTTAGACATTTGAGTCAATTGAGTAACTTTTGATATCTGTGCATTACATGTATGTTGTGGGAATCTCGTACATTGCTTCTGAAAATATCCTAGTGAATCCAGTGTATCAGATATAAAGAAATGTGATGCTAAAACAAATCTCCACTTGAATTGTCATCACAAATACTGGTACTCGAATCATCAACTGTCATCTGACCTGGAAAGTGTTTTTAGTGCAAGAGAAAGTGTGACATTAAGATACCTTGAAAAGAGGGATCCGGTTGATGGCATTACTCATATTCTGTCCTCAAACAACAAAATTTGTATGAACATGTTTCTCTGTATAACTACAGCTGTAAATGTTTGTTTGGGTTTAGTGGAGACTAACATATTTCATGAAATAAAATTATTTTAAAAAGTCCTTCCTACTTTTTGTGAACATTTCATTTTACTGGAACTACTTGGGATGTTACACTAGCTTGATTGATATTGCTTCCAGGAAACAATCTTTATGGACAGTATAGTAAAGCAAATATGAATAGCTCTGATGCAAAATAACCCTTAAGTAAAACCCTCAGATAAATAATTAAATTTTTGATTTTTCAAGTTATATGATATGTCGTAGCCCAGCATGAGTTGACTGTGATGGAGGAACTAGTATATGTTGCCTTTGAATTGATTGATCTGATGTGGTGCTTGCCTATCTACCCTTGTATATATTATCTATTTTTATGATTTTGAAATAAATTGTCAATAGAACATACCTGTAATGTACAGTAAAACCTGAATATTTTGGTTGGACATTCATTGTTTCATTCTAACGACAGTTTACCTGTATGGCATGTTAGATGCGTCCACCCATCTGTTTCAAAGAAACCAATTTGATATTGGAGAATTAGGATTTTTGTAAACAAATATTATTAGAGCATCATTTCATGTGTCATAAAACATCTGTACATCATGGCTTGTGTGTACACTAGATGTGTTGACTTGGGCTATGACAGTACAATTGGTATGTACAATGTCAGGGTGGTCATACAAGGCAATATTTCATAACCTTGATAGTCAGCTGCATGTGGCCAGAAACCCCAAAACATCAGAACCGCTTTAGTGTATCAAACCAAAATCTATTTGACAGACAGCTTCATGTCCTCAGATAAAATGTGAACTGTTTCTTGTGATAATTGTTTTGTAGAATGTGCCTGACAACACAGTGGCTAAAGTGTTGTGTTCCAGCACTCATGTTTTAAACAAGTTCCATTGGGCAAAATAATAACTGCTAGAATTAAACTTCCAATGTGTAAATAAAGTTTTCATGAGATTACATGTGTTTTGTATTGATGTTACTGGCATGTTTAATGTTGCAGATTGTTTCTTTAATATAGTGACATGTATGTGTAAGCAGATCATTGTAGTTGTTTCTGTTTGTAGTGCTAGTTCACTGAGAAGCCTAACTGCATGTTTAGCGTGGATGCCCCTGGGGCAAAGGAGACAGACTCTGAGCCCAACAGTCCTTGCTTCATGAGGGCGGTGGGATAGCCTAGTGGGTAAAGTGTTCAGTCATCACACCAAAGACTGAGGTTCGATCCCACAACATGGGTACAACACGTGAAATCTATTTCTGGTGTCCCCTGCAGTGATATTGCTAAAAGCGGTGTAAAACTAGCCTCTCTCACTCACTCACTTCATGTCCTCAGTGCCAAGCAGGAAAAAACTACCTTATCTTAATATCTTTGGATATGACATTCTCAGGGGATGAGTAAAATACTTTCCATTTAAATGTGTTAAAAGTTTTGTTGAAACAATTTAGTTGAGCCAGCCATCAAGGCTCAAAACGAGGCTCATCGTTATTCGAGGAAACCTGAATGTACAGCATTATCGAGACAATATTTTACAACCAGTTGTAGCCATTCAACCAACAGCCTCGTGAAACCATTTTCCAGCACGACAGATAATGCGAGGCCAGATACGGCAAGGCTGACTCGGGTTTTACCATGGTAGGCATATGAACCCAGTCATGAACCCAGTAAGTTATGATAGAGAGGGTGGATGTGTAACAAGTACAAATCATCTGACAGAGAAATTCTGTCTAACACGCCCGTCTGTATACAAGAGTAGTTATTGAGCCATCGAAACAATGAAATGGAATTGGCATTCGTAACTTTGTATATACTTCTATGTCAGGTACAGACCAATTTAAAGGTCAATGGAAAAAATGCAAATTCTAAAAATACCTAATAGCAAAAGGCAGCAGTTGCACAGTTTCATGAAAGAATACATAAATCTCTTTCGAGATATGGTCCTGACAAACACAACACAACACTCTGAACAGTCAAAATCATGCTGCAATATATTCTTTACAACCCATTCAAGTAGCACAAAAGCACCATTTGACAACCTGGTCTTTGTGTGCACACTGTTTCATGAAAGAATACCTATTATTTTTAGAGACATGGTCGGGACAAACACACCACTATAAACAGAGTGAAAGTCAACTTGTTGTCATGGAAACAAGAAACAAATTCATCTTCTTAAAGTTCTTGCAAAAGGCACAACTTGTCCTTGGTTAATACATGTAGCAGGGTGGAATGGAAAGTCTTTGAAGTTTTTGAGCGGTGCTATGGCAAGCCGTTTCATTTTTATTAAGAAATTAAAGATATCTCCTATTGTTTTAAATGTCCCTTGAATGAATATAGATATATCTTGAATTGAATTGAAGATATCTCGAATACAGATGATTGTAGATATCACCAATAAAATTCAAGATATCGTGAAATGAGTTAAATATATGTTGAAGCATATTAATGATATCTTGAAATAATTACTGATATCTTGAATTGAATTAGAGATATCTTGACATGAATTAAAGATATCTTAGAGAAAATGTATTGAGGAATCACTGATATCTTAATTGTTTTAAAGATATCTTGAATTGAATTGGAGATATCTTTAAATGAATTAAAGATATCTTGAATAGAGATATTGAAAACGATTTCAAGTAATATTCAATACTTCCGGTTACATATCCATAATTACTTGAATGGTTGCTCTTATTAAATACTTCCGCTTATTTATAGATACATTTGTATCTTCAAGTACTGCCGTCTGTAAAGTCCTGTTTCTAATCATGGCGGGCGGTGCTGACAATTATCAACAGGTTCTTGATCGTATTCATTCAACAATGGGTGACATACAGCGTTTGTTGACTGAAAGTGCCAATATTTCGTCAGCTAAGCAACTCCTCCAGACTGGTTATCCAATTTACATCGTATATCGCCTTCAGTTGGAAATGCGAAGTACTTGTCCGCCAGACAGCCAATCCAGCAGCTGCTCAATTTATGCGAGAAGTTGAGAACCCCCTTCAAGTGCCACAAGTATGACCAACAGTCAAAGAATTCGTGTCCGGTCCAGTAAGTTCCACGAGAGTGGCGCACTCTGCACTAGGGTATAGGATGTAGGATACAGCAAAAGTATGAGTCTTGAGTTTGGTGCTAGTATTTTTTCTAAATTAACTTTTAAAGTCAATTACAGAAATATATATATGCAATGTTTAACTGATTTAACTGATAATGGCCCCAGCACGAATAGCCCCAATCCCTTCTCACTAATCTCAATTGAATATATACTGTATATATATATAAGGGGGCGTTCAGTTCAATACTTTCGTGTTGGGGCCATTATCAGTTAAATCAGTTAAACATTGCCTTCCACAACCATCAGATAAAAGATTAAACGACAAGTTTTTTCACTGGTTCACACGAGAATTAACTAAGAATTTGTATTTGTGTCCATGTTACATATCTATTTGGGTAACATGTGGAGAAAAATACAGGTAAACCACTTTACAGAGAAAAGATATCAATGAACAAATCACAACTGCCTCCTACTTGAAGTTGTTATAAATGTTTTTACAGAAACATTAGGTGTTTAAGCTGCATCGGAGTAGTGCATCTGCACCACTGCCCGTTGCTTGCATATTTTATTTGTGTTTTACAGCAGTTGTGTCTTTGTAAAATAACTTTGTCCTTTTAGCCTCTGTGAATAAGATTTCAAAGATTCAAAGGACAACCCGTGTTGTGTGAACATTGCAGGCATTGGGCACTTACATAGATTTGGGTGTATCACAAGTGTCGACCAGCCAGATGGCATGTCTGCTGAAGAAGGGTTACACAGCTGCCAAAATAGCAAATCACTTTACTTGTTCAGCAAGCACGTATACAAGATGTAATCCAACGACATGTCGATGAAAGACAAATGCACCGAAATGGGGTTTGGATGTCAATTTAGATAAAACTGAAATTTTAGTTTTTAGAAATGGTGGCAAATTAAGGTTTTCTGAAAATTGGATGTTTGGCAATAAAACTATAAAGACATCGACCTATTATAATCATCTTGGGTTAACGTTTTCTAACAGGTTATGTCTTGTTCAAAAAGCATCAAAAGCCCTAGTTTCCGTTAAACAATTACAGTGTAAGTTTCAGAACATTTCTTCTTTAGTTTTATTCAAGATATTTGATGCTCAGATTAAGCCCTTTTTACTCTATTCTAGTGAAGTGTGGGGTCATTCAAAATTGAATGCATCGAGCGTTTTCATGTTAAGTTTTGTAAACATGTTATTGCTGTAGGCAGTTATCTGTATGTCTCTAAAGTTGCTGCTCTTGGTGAATGTGGTAGATATGGCTTATTTGTTGATTGTCATAATAGCAAAGCTCTCTTCTTTGTAAATCTTTAGACGACTGTAATCGTGTTACATGGGCTTAAAAGGTTAAAATATTACTTTTCTCTTATGGTTTTGGATTTGTTTAGATCTCCCAGGAGTTGGTACTTGTTCTTTATTTCTTAGTAAGTTTATGCAAAGAGTTAAAGATTGCCACCAGCAAGATTGGTTTTCTAAAGTTTGTGAATCAAATAAGTTATGTTTCTATCAAGAATATATATCTCTATTGACAGTTGAATATTATTTGAGGGACGTTACACCTGGACAACTTTCACTCAAAGATAAATTCATTGCTTGTGTGAGAGAACTTCACAGTTTATTCAATTTATGCATCCTGTCTCGAATTATTGACAGAAAAACATATGTCATTGACTAATCGTTAGTAATTTATCATTTAAGATTTACACGTCACAGTCATATAATTAGTAGGAGGACTTATAAAAGGATTGACTCAACTATTGTACGTGTTTATGGGGAATAAACGTAAAAAATACGTGTACAAACAATTCAAATCCGCATAGCATGCAAGCAAAAACACACTGAATTAAAATCTTATAAACACATACATGTACGTAGCTATACGCAGTAACTAATGTTTGTGAACTGTCTTATAAGTACTCAAAAACACTTTACGGAGCTACAAAGGATTGTCCGTGGATGTTTGTGAAGCTAACTGTCGTTTTATGGGTCTAGGTATGCTTTAAGAACCCCTAAATGTTATATCCGTAATGCTATCTATCATAATCTTTGACTAACTGTTGTCTGTGTTTCGCTATTCATAATATTTTTTCATTGACAATAAAACACCATTGCTTATTGAATCATATAACTGAAACCGTAAAACGAGTTCATATTATACGTTTCTGATTATGTAGTGGACTGAATGTGAATAAATAACAAATTACCGTAAACTATCTACATAACGAACTGTTTTCTTGTCTTGGTACTTAATGTAATACACTCTTCAAAATACGGGAATTGTTAAACGTATTTAAGTGTACATAAGTCGATTAAGCTTGAACATAGATAAAGGAAATTCGACACACGGATGAACATATGTATTGTTGTCATTGTCAGCATTAATTCAGTTCACTCACTGCACATGTGTGGACACAACGGGGCGTTCAGTTCAGTACCTGGTGACCCCACCCCTTGCAGTCGTCACTGCTCGACAGCGCCTTGGAAGGGATTGCACGAGTCGTCGGATGTTTGCTTGGGGAATTCTTCGCCGTTCCTCCTGCAACGCGTTGGCAAGTTGTGCAAGTGTCTGATGACGATGGTGACATTTACAGACGCGTCGATCAAGATCGTCCCACAGATGCTCTATCGGGTTCAGATCAGGCGATTTGGAAGGCCAGGGAAGGACATTGATGTTTGCAATGGCGAGATAGGCACCTGTTACACGAGCTGTGTGGGGTCGAGCGTTGTAGTGTTGAAACAGCTCCCTCTGGCGGTTAAAAAGTGGGAGGAGGTGAGGTCGCAGTATTTGGTCGATGTAAGACTGCTGTAAGATTGCTGTAAGATTGCCGTAAGATTGCCTCGAACCACCACTAGCTCTGATATACTCGTGCAGGACATGGCTCCCCACACCATGACGGTTTCTCCACCAAATCTGTCCACTTGCCGAAGACAGTTCGGCGCAAAACGTTCGTCTTGACGTCGATAGACACGTTGTCTCCCATCCCGTCGTTGCAGGAGGAAACGCGATGCATCTCTGAACCAAACGCGTTCCATGCATTCCACAGGTTCTCTCACACGATTTCTGAATTTTGGCCGGGAATTCGTCGAAGACCCTGGCACCTGTCCTAAAGGGTCCGTTGCTGTAACAAATCGGTGACGTAGGTGAAACACCCAGATGAATCGGTCTTGAGCAGGAATGATCCCTCTTGGTCTTCCACGTTTGGGACGATCTTGGGTCGAACTGAAGCGGGTATATCGATGTCATAATCGAGATATGGTGCTGTGGTGAACGTTGAAGTGTCTTGCAACGGCAGACTAGGACTCCCCTGCTTCTGCGTATATTTTTTTGAAGAGTATAGTTTAGTCAAAATTTCGTTTGACTTCAATTTTCGGTAGTTATATAACCGCAATGTACTGAATATACTATAACACAAAAGGTAAAGGAAAGTAGGAATCATTCAAACATATCTCTTTGGTACTGGCAATTCGAACGCTATCATATCATATTTGTTTGGTAGTAGAAGATCAGACCTAATGAGTTCTTATGACGGGTGTGATGAGATAGTGCTGCACAAGGTCGTTAAAAAATGTGTGGGTCAAAATCCAAATTTGCTTATTTCCGGCAAAGTCCCTAATATTGGATGATGCCACCTGTTTGCACGGCATGCATGAATTCTACGAGGCATACCTCTGATGATTCGACCAAGGGTAGCTTCCCAATGACGTTGTACTACGTACTATACCATGTATGACTGCGGATGAAAGTATACTTAACTAGTAACTACTCTTTCAAAGATGGTATTGTTGGCACAATTGTAACACATTTTGAAAAGATTTATGTATTTCAGAAAGGCAACGTGAACATGGAAGTATGATATAACCGTTTATTCAACTTGAACTCGAAACCCCCCAACTGTATCTACTTTGCAGCAGACGTTAACTCAATTAACCTTAACATTCAAATTTCCTGAACTAAACATATCCACCTTCTGCTCAGCTGACATAATGGAATATTGGAAAACCAACTCGTTCCTCAAATACTGTGTCATTTCACAACGGAACTCTTGAAAAGAGGAATACAGCACACTTATTTCTATGAGATTTGAGCACGTGTGTACAGTGGGTCTCCTTAATTCCCCTGCCAGTTTTGTAAATGATACCGCAATTCCCCTAAATGGCATGTGGATTGGTCCTGTAACAAAATGCAAAAAGGCCAGGGTCTCCTCAGGTCTGATACGTTCCCCCTCCGCCAAAATACAATCTACCACCTTCATAGGGCAAGGGCGTTGGGATGTGATAAGAGCTGAAATTTCGTCAATCCTCAACTCTATCATTATACGATTCTCAAGCGAAAGAAACATGGAGTCGTGATTGTAGAATGGGAGGACAGTCCTTGTAACGCTGCAATATCGGCTCGACCACATCGGAACGTGAAAATGTCATCTGCTTCTCTCCTTCCAGGTCGAGTAAGCGTTCGAGTGTCGACAAAACTGAAAATACATTACATAAGTTCCCTAATACACTAGAGCTGAGATAGGTTTGGGCCATCTTTCTTCGAAATAGATATGGCAGAGTATGGCACAGTGATAATTCTAGTGAAGGCTACAATTATACACATATGGCACAGTGATAACTCTAGTGAATGCCATGACATTTACATATGGAAAAGTGCTAATTCTAGTGAATGCAATAACTGTACATATATGTGGCAGAGTGATAATTCTGATAAATGAACTAAGTAACTAACTAACTATATATGGCAGAGTGATAATTCGAGTAAATGCTAGAACTATATGTATTGCAGAGTGATAATTCTAGAGAATGCCATAACATTTACATATGGCAGAGTGAAAATACTAGTGAATGCCAAAACATTTACAAATGGCAGAGTGAAAATACTAGTGAATACAAAAACATTTACAAATGGCAGAGTGACAGAATGAATAAAGTAACTAACTAACTCACTAAGTAACAAACTAAGTAACAAACTAAGTAACAAAATGACTCAATATTTCAGAGTGATAATTCTAGTGAATGCTATAACTATATCTATTTCAGGGTGATAATTCTAGTGAATGCCATAACATTTAGATATGGCAGAGTGAAAATACTAGCGAATGCCATAACATTTACATATGACAGAGTGATAATTCTAGTGAATGCCATAACATTTACAAATGGCAGAGTGATAATTCTAGTGAATGCCATAACATTTACATATGGCAGGGTGATAATTCCAGTGAATGTTATAACTACTGTATACTCATATGTGGCAGAGTGACAATTCTGATTAATGAATAAAGTAACTAAATAAGTAACTAACTAACTCACTAAGTAACAAACTAAGTAACAAAATGACTCAATATTTCAGAGTGATAATTCTAGTGAATGCTATAACTATATCTATTTCAGGGTGATAATTCTAGTGAATGCCATAACATTTAGATATGGCAGAGTGAAAATACTAGCGAATGCCATAACATTTACATATGACAGAGTGATAATTCTAGTGAATGCCATAACATTTACATATGACAGAGTGATAATTCTAGTGAATGCCATAACATATACATATGGCAGAGTGATGATTCTAGTGAATGCTATAACTATACATATATGTGGCAGAGTGATAATTCTGATGAAGTAACTAACTAACTATATATGGCAGAGTGATAATTCTAGTGAATGCTATACCATTTACATATTGCAGAGTGATAATTCTAGTGAATACTATAGCTACATATATGGCAGAGAGATAATTCTGGTGAATGCCATAAAATTTACGTATGGCAGAATGATGATTCTAGTGAATGCTATAACTATACATATATGTGGCAGGGTGAATGAATGAATGAATGAATGAATGAATGAATGAATGAATGAATGGATTTCTTTATTTCCCCCAGGTAGGTCCGAAGATCCTCAAAACATCATGGTTATATAATTATATAATTAACAGAATACTCAACAAACATTCACACACATATATATATATATATACATGTACATACATACATAGAATATGGGAACATTTCCCCAAATATATACAGGTTATTTACAGTCAGGTATAGGCTAGATTATTACCACAGGTGATTGAGGATATCTTTTAGTTTAGACAAATACTTTGAGAATTCTATAATAGTAAAATACCTTGTTATTTCATCAATATCATTGTTATTGGCCCCAAGAAAGAATGCGAGCATGCCATGCTCTTCCATCATCTCTATTTTGATATACTTGTCAATATCAAGATTATCTATTAGAGTTGAGAAGAATACATCTGTCTCTGAAAGTAGATATCCACAGTTCAGGATAACATGGTCATAGTAATCATTAGCAAAGGTATTACATTTTTTACATTTTTTTGATAGTTTGCTTCCGGATCCAATCCTTATACATATTGCAATTCTTCTCTCAGTACAGGATATAACAATGCCATGCAGTATAACACATGAGGTGAAAGTGCTGTATGGAATTAAGAATATCTAGACAAGTCAGCTCTCCATACTTCTTCCTCGTGGTTACTTATTTTATTTACTACAATCCTATGTTCTCCACTTATGTTTCGCCGGGAATTCTCCTGTGCAGATGTAGTGAAATACATAATGAAGTAAGTTATATTTCTTAGCTGTTGAAAGCAGCACTCCACATAAACTGTCTAAGTTCTTGGTATGAGAATAATAGAGTGAGGTAGATGCACAAAAGATTGTTTTACAGATTGGGACACATGATAAGTTACAGAGACGCCCAAGCAGCTGTAGTCTGCATTTATCTATATAGCCGACCATGCTCCAGAGTCCTAGATCAGCAATGGTGGCGTCAGTAGGAGAGCGTTTATCAAAACCTTGTACAATCCTGGCAAAGTAGCGCTGAGTGCTTTAAGTTAGTTCAAGGTCTTTACCATGGAGAGTGGGTAGTAATTCACAGCCATAAAAACTCGTTGCTAATATCATTCTTTTCCATATCTTAATACTTGCATAATGATGCAAATCCCTACTGTTTAGACCAACAGAGAGGAGGGAATTAACAGTGCGCCTTGCTTTAGTACAGCTCTCCTCAATATATAGTTTTAAAAAACGATTACTTTGTAGAAGAACATCCGCGTACTTTACACTATCAGACAGGGGTATGTCATGATCTCCAAGGTGATAAGCATGCATACGCATTAGTTGCTTCTGTTTTTGAAACACCACAATGTTACTTTTTGATGCATTACAGGTTAATCGCCATCTGGATGCGTAATTAACAACTGTGTCTACAGGTAGTTGTAGACTTTTAGGGCTGTAACTAATAAGTGTAGTATCATCAGCAAGTAGTACACATGGCAATCTAACGTTATATATACATATTCCACTGTCTACCCGCCGGAGCTCAGTTAGGAGGTCATTTATGTACACGAAAAATAACCAAACTGAGATAACTCTACCCTGACCGATGCCTTGGTTAACAGCAAAAGTATCAGACTGTTCACCCTTGTACTGAACGCAAGCATACATACATGGAAGTGTAGCAGTGACGTAGCAGAGACCACATTTTACCTCTTATACCCAGATGATAAAGTTTAAGGAAGAGACCCGATTGCCATATTCGGTCAAAGGCCTTCTCGTTATCTAGGAATGCTGTGTAGATACATGACCCCCTATTAAGATAGGTTTGCACACATTCAATAAGGGTAAATAGCGACATGACAGCGCCATGTTCTTTCCTAAATCCAAATTGTAGCACATCGGGAAAATTGCAAGCATTTTGGGAGGTCCACGTTTTTAGTCTTCCTAGGAGAATTTTCTCAAAACGTTTACTTAAACAAGATGTAAGCGTAATACCTCTATAATTGGCCGGGTTTGGTGTATCCTTTTCACCTTGTAGATGGGTATAATTACCCCGTGCCTTTACGCAGCAGGTGTGTACTGAAGTCTAAGAATAGCATTGAATAATAGTGCTAACTTCCCTACCAAAAGCTCACCACCAAACATCACATGCTCATTATTAATTTTGTCAGGGCCAGGCGATTCGTTTCTACTCAATTTCTGTACATATCTTGTGATTTCGTAAACGGATATGTCTGCACAATGTATATAATCAACCCATGAATTAGTTTCATTGCTGGAGGCTAATTTGACAATTTCACGGTCAATTCGATGTTTGAAATCTTGATCAAATTGGTCACAATCGTACGGTTTTGCTAAATCCGCAGCGTTATCTACCCCAGAGCTGACAGATGTCAGTGGGAGATGTTGCACTGAAGTTATCATACGCAAGTTTATCAACTCCGATTTTGTGCTTACGTAGCTTTCGCACAGACTTATAAAACGTCGGTCTCACAGGTAGTTTCTAGGTCCGAGTACAGATTCTTAGTATAGGCCCGCTTTGACTGTCTATGGCGACGTCGGAATTCTCGCTTGGCCTGCTTATACGATTTATATGGATCGAAATTATCCCCCCATGGCTTATCCTCGCACAACCATCGCCTCCTAGCAACGCCCATGTTAAAATGTTCGTTATGCAGCCCATCCTGCTTCCAGTAAGGTTTTAGATGCGCTTTAAACTTACCTACTGGTAGAGACTGACTACTGGCTTTAATCATACATTCGCTTATTACTGTACTGAATGATTCAATAGCATCACGTGTATGAATTGATGAACAAATCACTGCATTGTTAAGCAGGTTATCAAGACAGTTCTTGTATGAAGAGATCTAAGGGCATTGGTGGATGGAAGCCGACATGCAATCACATACATGTCGGCGGAACATGGGTGAGTTAACTTAACAGCAATACAACAGTTGGCAGACGAACGTACACACTGTGCTTTCCATTTAGAATGAGTGTTCTGTAGAATAGCAATACCACCAGAACCTCTTGTGCAGGTAGTTACATCATCACATATGTAGGACAGAAGTTTACAGCATTTCAGATCATTCAGACATTGAATATTGCTTGTTTTCAACCAGTGTTCTTGTACAGCAATGACGTGGACATAGTCCGGTAAAACAGAGTTGATTTTGTGGGTCTGGTGCAACACACCACGCACATTCCAGGTCAACACACCACGCACATTCCAGGTCAACACACTTAGCGCAACCATCACAGACACCAGTTAGTATGTACAGATCCATTTTATTAGTAGATGTTTTCTCTGTATTGTTGGTGTTTCTGATCATTTTGGCGATACCTTGGCACATAGTCCCGACACACAATGTCCTCAGGCCAGAAGTATTCGTCATTATCATGACGTCATAATCATTTAGTGGCAGGTTGACTTGTACAGTATATGTTTCAGATTTATCGAAGTGGGTCCGTTTCTTCATGAGGCGGACATACGTTACATGGACGTGACGTTCTTGGGCACAGTGGGATATGACGCTTTTCAGTTCCTCAAAGGACTTGTCTGCCTTGATGTCAGACAGAACAATCCGCTTCGTTCGAATATGCGACACACCTTCCAGGGTGTTATAGGATTTGCTGAGAGATCGTATGGGATAGCCTTTGTTTTTGGGGTTACTCACTATATTCCGTTGGGTAGATTCCTTCCTTGATCCACGCCTGTCGTACTTGGTGGTCTCATTACTATCTCCATTAAATTCAAGGCCATGGGAATTCTCTGTGTATAGTTTCCATATATATTCTTTGTCAGAGAGATCTACCATATTACTCGATCCTTGGCGACTAGTGTTGCTATGAGTTTTCGAGGGTCCTGTGTCGGACACAGACACTTCGGTGACAGAGTCAGCATGTGTGACCTCCATATTGAGGTTCGACTGTTCATCGGTATGACTCGTGGGAACATTTATGAGGACATTAGTGATAGAAGCTCTGTCGTCAGTGACGATGTCACAGTCATCTGTCGGTTTGGCGTCGGGGATTGTATCACGTGTCTGAGTGCTAGGTTTTGATACATCGTGTTTTCTTGATGCAGTCACTTTGGAAGGAATTTCGCATCAGTTTGGTAGTTAGCACGTAACAATTCATGTCCAGTTCTGTTATCCTGTCTTTTAGGGACTTCATTTCCTGTCGTTCTAGTTTCAACTGTGCACTGAGTTCAGTTCGTTGTGCGTCGGATTCCTGTAGTTTTACATAACATGTACATATGGCAGGGTGATAATTCTAGTGAATGCTATAACTATATGTATTGCAGAGTGAAAATACTCGAGAATGCCATAACATTTACATAATAGCTTGATAATAGAGTGATAGTTCTAGTAAATGACATAACATTTACACATGGCAGTGTGAAATTTCTAGTGAGTGCTATAGCTCACTATTGAGTACTAGTGAGTGAATGCTAAACTATGCACATATGTTAGTAATAATTCTAGTGAATGCTATAACTATACACATATGTTAGTAATAATTCAAGTGAATGCTAAACTATACACATGTTAGTAATAATTCTAGTGAATGCTAAACTATACACATATGTTAGTAATACTTCTAGTGAATGCCATAACTATACACATGTGTTAGTAATAACTCTAGTGAATGCCATAACTTTACACATGTGTTAGTAATAATTCAAGTGAATGCCATAACTTTACACATGTGTTAGTAATAATTCTAGTGAATGCTAAACTATACACATATGTTAGTAATACTTCTAGTGAATGCCATAACTATACACATATGTAAGTAATAACTCTAGTGAATGCCATAACTTTACACATGCGTTAGTAATAATTCAAGTGAATGCTAAACAATACACATCTGTTAGTAATAATTCTAGTGAATGCCATAACTATACACATATGTTAGTAATAATTCAAGTGAATGCCATAACTATACACATATGTTAGTAATAATTCAAGTGAATGCTAAACTATACACAAATGTTAGTAATAATTCTAGTGAATGCCATAACTATACACATGTGTTAATAATAATTCTAGTGAATGCTAAACTATACACATCTGTTAGAAATAATTCTAGTGAATGCTATAACTATACACATATGTTAGTAATAATTCTAGTGAATGCTATAACTATACACATATGTAAGTAATAACTCTAGTGAATGCCATAACTTTACACATATGTTAGTAATAATTCAAGTGAATGCTATAACTATACACATATGTTAGTAATAATTCAAGTGAATGCTATGACTATACACATATGTTAGTAATAATTTAGTAATGCTAATTCTATGAATGCTATGCTTTAACTATACACATATGTTAGTAATAATTCTAGTGAATGCTAAACTATACACATATGTTAGTAATAATTCAAGTGAATGCTAAACTATACACATCTGTTAGTAATAATGTTAGTGAATGCCATAACTATACACATATGTAAGTAATAATTCTAGTGAATGCCATATTTATACACATATGTTAGTAATAATTCAAGTGAATGCCATAACTATACACATATGTTAGTAATAATTCTAGTGAATGCCGTAAGTATACACATATGTTAGTAATAATTCAAGTGAATGCTAAACTAAACACATCTGTTAGTAATAATTCTAGTGAATGCTAAACTATACACATATGTTAGTAATAATTCTAGTGAATGCTTTAACTATACACATATGTTAGTAATAATTCTAGTGAATGCTAAACTATACACATATGTTAGTAATAATTCTAGTGAATGTTAAACTATACACATATGTTAGTAATAATTCTAGTGAATGCCATAATTATACACATGTGTTAGTAATCATTCTAGTGAATGCTAAACTATACACGTGTTAGTAATAATTCTAGTGAATGCTATAACTATACACATATGTTAGTAATAATTCTAGTGAATGCTAAACTATACACATATGTTAGTAATAATTCTAGTGAATGCTAAACTATACACATATGTTAGTAATAATTCTAGTGAATGCTAAACTATACACATATGTTAGTAATAATTCTAGTGAATGCTAAACTATACACATATGTTAGTAATAACTCTAGTGAATGTTATAACTATACACATATGGCAGAGTGATAATATTATAAAACGCCAGGTCGACCATTTCATAATTTGTACGATGTTGGATTAGGGATTCAGGAATGTTGTCAGTACGTTCCAACTGTGCTGGCATCATTAATCAGAATAGACTCCGAGTAAGCAGCTTGCGCGAAAGTAATAGATTTCTAATAGAGGAAACAGGGTGCTCCGGAAGGTATTTTTCGTACTCACCGTGGTTAAGTTGGGCAGCATCTTGAACAGATCCCGCACTGTTGTTTTCACTTTCGGCTATGAAAACGAAGATAAATGATGCTGGAGGTTTTACAAATCATCATACATATGCTAATGAAATGACGTGTCAAGTACATATTCGATATATGAGATTTAATGTGCTGTTTTTCCGTTCTATACTCAGATGTTCTTAAGATGTCTGTTAAAAGTATTCTGATCTAGGAGTCTTGTGTTGTCAGATGTTTCAAATTGTTAAATCGTGCATGTAAGCACAACCGATCATAAGACCCGTGTTCACTGGTTTTATGATACCTTTGTAACCGACCTTAGTTGATAACTTAATCATATGGTCCGTGTTGGTAATAATATTGTATTTGTCTTCAGATTTTGGATTACCTGTTGTCCGGAACTGAACTGTGGGTGTGCCCGCCATAGTCCATCAATTTTCCTGTGTTTCAAGTACGGGTTGAGGGCTTGTTGGTGCTTGGTGTACACTTTCTGGGCTTGATGCCGCTTGGGGTACGCTTTCTGGGCTTGATGGCACTTGGTGTACACTTTCTGGGCTTTATAGCGCTTGGGGTTCGATTCTGGGCTTGATGGCGCTTGGGGTACGATTTCTGGGCTTGATGGCGCTTGGGGTACGATTTCTGGGCTTGATGCCGCTTGGTGTACACTTTCTGGGCTTTATAGCGCTTGGGGTTCGATTTCTGGGCTTGATGGCGCTTGGGGTACGATTTCTGGGCTTGATGGCGCTTGGGATAGATTTCTGGGAATGTTGGCGTTTACCTGCCCGTCTCGTTCTGTCAAAATTATATGAAATAATATAATATTATTGCGAAGCGATTTTAAGAGAATTACGGATTTGACTAAAATTAGTCTCTCAGTTTCTTACTATCGTTGGGGACGATGATGAGTTTGGCCTTCCCCATTTTTCTCTCGAGATCTTGGAGGGACTGCAGGGCTATTGTCCTCACCCTCCTTCCCTTGTCACATCGTGCATATGTGAAGCCAGAAAGGGAGAGAGGGACTCTTGGAAACAAAGACACGACGTGGGCCTCCAGTCGTCCCAGAGTCCAACTCCTCAGGAGCCTTATGACTTTGGATTCTGAAACAAACGTATTTCCAGTGTCTAATCCAATGTATCATTATCCAAACATCTCTGCTCACATACCAAAATTCTTCAGCTTAGTATCCTAGAAGAAAGTTCCAGAATAAGACATATAAACGTGGAGGAAAAAAGCAGAATGAAAAATGTAAACATATTGTAATTAGTGTATCGAACGTGTAAATTTTCTGGTGTTGTTTTCTCTCAATTGTGTCATTATCCTAAACAAAGCGACAATAAACGAATTTCAACTCGGAAAAACTTTTGTGCCCTATTACCTGCATTAAAGATAAATGTTAAAATCGTTTCAGTTATACATTGGCGGAAGATTTGTGATGTCAGTAACCTTACCAAATCCATTCCTGGTGAGATATTTACATTCCGCTGTTGAAGGAAAGAAGACAGTGTTGCTCCTTCATAGCAGAAGCATGTTGTCTTCCACTCAATCCTCTTTCTCCTTCCTCTGTGCCTCTCTTCGTCTGTAATGGTTCATTCAATTACCACTATAATAGTTTAAAGCTTTGTTTTAAACATATTTCATTCGTGAGAAAAGGATTGGGTACAAGTTATACATCTTAGAACAGCCTCTCTGTAGTATTTACATGGTATTATCTACATTTATTACATAAGATGGACAGACAAAAAGAAAAAGATGGGAAACAATTGCAATAATTTAAACAATCTTGACAAATATATGTTTGAAGAATTTTAAATGTTTTGATTTATGCGAAATCAGACCTGCATTGCCATGTAATAGTAACTCATAGTTTATATTGATATTGGTAACACTGCGTAAATTAGTCATCATGGCAGTTCTCTGGACAGCATATACTTGATACTCAAATAGGTAATGATAAGAATTTTCACAAACATTTCCACAAGAACAACTTGGGTTATGTTTTATACCAACACGGAATAGATCATGATTCAATTGACAACACATGTAACGTAGTTTGTAAGGATGATATCAGCGTTTCTCGGTCCAAAAACAAAGTATTGAGGAGTAGTTTTATGTTTTATAACGATATTACATAAAAAGAACTCAATGAAACGCGTTTTCTCACTCCAACTGGAAATTCGTTCCACATTTTAATTGTGGATGGAAAAATACGAATCATACGAACATTTTAATAGTGATAAAGGAAGTGAAACATCATCAGTTGAGAAAATTATAGTTACGTTTAGATGCTACGTTTCCAAAAACAAGATCATTATGATACGATGGTGCCATATTATTCTGTATTTTGTAAAAAAAGACAAAATTCTTTCTCCTACGTTCTGCTAAAGTTTCCCAACCAGTTTCATAATACAGATGTTCATGATGAGTATATTTAGGTAAACCTGTTACAATTCTTGCTGCTTCTAATTGCAGTTGTTCTGATTCATTTTCTTGATATTGAGCACATCCATCCCATACTTAACACGAATATTCGAAATGGCGTCTTATGAACATTACTTAAATTGTTGTCAATACAGAGAGCGGTAATAATATTTGAGTATTCCTGGAGAAGATATCATTTTTGAAGTTATTTTTAGAATATTATCAGTATGGTCAGACCATTTACAATCTTTTGAAAATGTTAATCCCAAATGTTTATGATTATTAACTGTTTTGACAAGAGCCCCGTTAAAGTGAGGTGAAATTGGGTTTTACGTCGTGCTTGAGAATATTTCGCTCATATGACGACGTGCATGCATGTGTATGTGTATGTGAGGCTGTTTGTACTAGCCCAGACTTAAGCTGGTTTTATAGTGCTAGTCCACTGAGATACCATGCCGCAGTGAAGCATGAATACCCCACTCTGACACATTATACTGACTCCGAGCCGACCAGTCCTTGTTGTACCCATTAATGCCGAGCGCAAGGCAGGGACCAACAAGTACCATATTTTAACGTCTTTTTGGTATGACGCCGTCGGGGATCGAACCCGCGACCTTCCGCTCTCCGGGCGGACGCTCTAACCACTACACCACGGAGGCGGTCCCCCGTTAAAGTAGAGATTAAGTGCATCAACATTCTTTTGCAATGTTTTATCAGGATAAATAGTGCCTCAGTTTTATCAGGATTATATGTTATAAGCCAACGCTTATAGTTTAAAGTTGTATTCACTAATCACGTTATATATGATTGTCAAAACTTTGTAAAAAACCTAAATTTGGTTTGCAATGAACACAGAAAGACTTGGGATACTGACGTCGAAAGACAGCACCATCTTTAGACGAAGAATATAACAGAATAACAGAAGTTTATTGTATTCCGAGGCCAGAGTACAGTTTAAGATGTAGTTTAAGATGTAGTTTAAGATGTTACATACATTTTCAGAGCGTTATGATCTTAAGATGATACCATATGCACTATAGTACACAATGCCATTGAGAATGTGATCACATGCAACAAGCTCTGTTTGGGACCACGCCTTCCCAACAAAGCATAGAGCCCTGCCGGACCGAGTCCCAACCAGGACCCGGACCCACATCCCCACAGCCAGGCACCCAACCGCCAGCACAAAGTCAGCCGCCAAGAATTCTCACATACCAATGCATTGTGGTCTAATATTAATACCCTTGTACATATTTGTCAAACGAGTTCCCTAAATCAACGTCAGGATTTAACAGAGTTTTGAAGTAATTATACCAACTATCTGCAGATATGACACAGTCGGCCGATTTTTTTCCCACAAGTTTTCAACTTGTAACCGCTCTGTCTCTCCCCATAGGCTATTTTTGTTCTTGTTTCAAGTCCTTAACAACTGCTGACATTTTGTCACACTTTGAAATACGTCCTCCGTAGTGTTCTGATTTAAGTCTTCTGTTGACTGAATGTCCATTAAAATGCATTTAATGTCCGCATCTTCCTGTTGTGTAATTAAATTGAAATAATGTCACCCACCTTAGTACTCAATATAATCTTCATAAACTTTAATTAAAAAAATATGTACATATACTGTGTCAAAATAAAACAAAACAATTTCACAATTCATATTTGTAAATAAAATTATGGATTGTTATAGTAGACAGTTTTCGGGTATCGTAATAATAATCCCAGAGTATCGACTCAAGAAAAAAATTCACCACAGCACATTTAAGTCAATCCAAACATCGTGCAGACAGGCTTGTCGAACGGGGGTGTCAGGCTTGCTGGCTTGGTTGACACATGTCACCGGTTCCCGCAGGTCGATGCTCGTGCTGTTGATCACTGGATTGTCTGGTCCAGACTCGATTATTTACAGACCACCGCCATATAGCTGGAATATTGCTGAGTGCGGCGTAAAACTAAACTCACTCGTGCAGACAGACGAGGTGTTGGCTATATCTCCAGCATTTATATGACGGGCGAATAACAACACATGTCAGTTCGGGTCATGTCGTCCTAAACTTCGTACAACATCCATCAGCAGTATCGCTGTATGGAGTATACGACAGAGCCTGGTCAGACAACTTCCACGATAGGCCGTATCAGGCACTAAGCTGGCTACCCACTGCGTGCGCCACCTTGCGCGAAAGCTTTCGATATGCGAGACGGGGCCCAGCTTAATCAGGCACTTGTGCAAACGTCATAGGTTATGTACATCCGGTGTACGAGAGCGCCATTTTCAAGTGTGCAGTCGTTGATTGTCAGAGTTGACAAAAGAATGTGAGCATATATATATCTATGCCTTTGCTAAAGTAATGGAATCTATCCCTACGACAAAACCAGGTCACACCGGCACACTGAAAAATTACATAAAGTTCTTTTCCTGGAAATATTTCCGCCTGTAACCCCCGTTTTTTATGATGCCTTGAAAAAGTGGTTTTGATAGAAAGCCTACTCTAAACCTAAACCTAACCCCTCGAAATAGCCATAATAAATAGAGCTTACTGGGGTTACGGGCGGAACTCTTACCCTGCGTATGATACAGGCTTACCTAAACTGTCATTACTGACCGATAAGCATTGTGTCGTGTTTAACAACAATGACACTAAATGGCAACTAGAAGAGAAGATAAGAGACGTGCAGTATCCATATTTGTCTTGGAGCAAATTTACAAATGTTGGCCTCTTGATCTTAGCCAAAGGTAGTTCATATAAATAAACTCGTATTCCATCCAACACACCTTGGTGTTGTTGGCAAAGTTGTCTAAGCTAAAGGTAACCAAACCCTGGCCCTCACCCTGAGGGATGTGTAAAATTCTAGGTATTCATGTTTATTGATATGTGGAGGTAAGCAGGTGAACACGTAATTTGGACACCCACTTCAGAAGATAAATGCCTCAAGGTCAGTGTGTTTGTACATATTTTGGATGGGTTCACATTCCACAGGGTCCACCATACATAGTAGTGCTATAAAATAACAGAGTAAGGCCACAGAAATATGATCTTGTTTTTTCTCTCATATTTTTCGAAAATAGGGAGAAATTCAATATACTGGTAGTTCCTCTTTGATAGCTAGGATATTGTTGTGTGAGTGAGATAGCTTGCAACATTTATTTGACTATGGTGTTTCAGATTGAAGGTCTTGGACATTTATAACTCTGAAAAAACCCAATCACAGATATTGTGCTGACAAACTTAAAAACAATCATGGTGAATTTTGGACTAAAACCATTGATGTTTTCCTGTATAGCCAGAGGGATGCAACTGTGAAAACTAACCTTAGTATCCAGTATCATTTAAAGGGGAGAGTAGAACCCTATGCATGCTTCTGATTTACGATTATGAAATACTGAACTTATGCTTCACAAAATACAAAATCACACTGAAAATGTTCAATGTAAGATATTGCTACAAAGCGGGTTTTCTCAGTGTACGTACTGTTTTTTCACCAATTTTGTGTCCCTAATCTTTGGTACCTTTTGACTTGCCAATGATTGTAGCTGTTTACAATATGGTTGAGCACTCCTTGTTTAAGTCTATATGCTGACCTTGGAGCATGTAGATGTCTCTAAAATACAATACTATGGCCCAAACACCTGATGCCATAATCCTCCCTAATTTCTAACAGTTTCATAGCACATGACACTGCAGATAGTATCATAATGTTCAGCATCAGCTGGACTTCCTATGGACTAATGTAACAGTTCTCCCCTTGATGCTCCAGTCAGTGTGGAGGAGTAGCTGAACACCACAATGGATTACCAGCAAGAAGTAGAGACGTTTCGTTCCCAAGCTGCAGGAAGCCAGGGAGAAGTTCAACCACTGGACGGAGATGAACTTCTCGACAGCTTACACAAGATCTTGCCCTGACTTCCAACAAACTCCTTCAGGATTCACTTGGTTTGTCAGTTATCTGGGATTTATTCCTTGTGCTATGCATTTTAGGGGGTATCCTCACATGAAAATTCTTCTTGGTCAAATGTTTCAGGTTAACTTGAATTCCTCATACAAAATCAAATGCAAGACATGCTTTTGTAAATGGTTTAAAACATTATCCACAATGTGGATGCATTATTGCTTAAAGGTCATATGAAACCAAAAAATCAAACATAATTAAAACACAATTATCACTTATTCATGACATATAATATACATTGCTGGTTATGAAAAAACATATAAACAAAATTATAAGCGTACAATCGCAAATCGAAAGTGCAATATTGTGTGCTTGGGTTTACTTCCCAAGAAACGAAGCAGCCGGGATACCGAACCCAGTCAGAGCGGGTGGGTGTGCACTCAAGTGTAACGGCTGGTTCATTTGCCGATGCCCTCATGGCTCATTGTGTGTGTATATATAGAGATGTTGGGTTTTGTAAATACATGCTCATTTTTTGTGTATAACATTTTACAATCAACAGACATCATAACATGTCATGTGCTGAAGTATCGCACCTGCCTGTCTGTAATTACATAATGTGACAGAGACAGAACTCGGGCCATAAATCAATGCATTTTGTTTATGGTGTATAGCCTGATTGGTGTTAAGTTCAAATTGCATGTGGTCAGTGATAGCAGCTGTGTATTGAATATTGTCATTAGCAGACAGGCAGGCAGACACACAGGTGTCAATAAAACAAGACATTGAGTTTTGTCTGTGACAAAGACATATCTATATCACAGTTAGAAATTCTGTCGACGCTAAATAATGACACTGCTTTCAAGTATCGAACTGAGAAAGTGACTCGGTAAGAAGAACGTGTGGTGAAATAGACAAATGAAATTATATAAACAGTTAATTTACTGTCATAACATATAAAATGCTCGCACCTGTGAGATATCAACAAAACATTACAAAAATAGCTCACACCAAAGCCTTCACCGAGTATTCACCGGACAACCCGTGGACAAAAGGATTGTCCACACAAATGTATTGTTCATTCGTTGTACTGATTTATTCACCACTGTTAACCAGACAGGTTATTAGGTTTCAGTTTGTGTACATACGAACAGTTCGCGAAAACACACCTGACAACAACTTACTTCGCGGAAAGCTCGAGCATGCAAAAAGCTTGCATTTTCGCCACGTGTGTACTTGTAGTTCGAAGTGGAATTGAAGTGAGTTCGTTTCGATATGTTGATAAGGCAGCACGCCTTGAGATAGTTCGTTAGTGGTAACCATTTGGGTGTTAGATTGTTTGACAGAGGTTTAGTGTAATAGAAACTTAGGAATGTAAGATATTGTAAAGGTAATAAAAGGTAAATTAAAACAAATATTAGATTCAGATTTAGTAGTTTTGTTTGATATCACAACTAGTACAGTTCCTGCGGACCAACCCGCTTCCAAGCTTCGCAAACCTATTTCACTGCGCACGTGCTATGAGCGCAGCCCAGCTGTTGAAACAAGTTTTCCCCCCGAAAAGTCGGGGGGAAATTAGTGAAACGTTTGAACTCTGATTTCGCGCAGGTTTTTTCATCGCGTTATTTTTCAACTTTATAAGTTGAATTTGCATTTTTGACGATATGTTTTGGTAAGTCCATACCGAAAGGTATCAGAATCTGCAAAGTTGTGTTGTGCATGTGACCTTTAAGCAGCCTATACTCCATGTATGTCTACTGGATGGTTACTATGACATCAATGAAATGACATCACTTCTCTCTGACACTGAAAGTGGCTAGTTGCACTACACTCAATACATAGGTTATTACAGAGACAAAGATTTTCTTCATTTTAACTTCTTTACTTTATGAACATGAGATATCAGATTTAATTCTTAAACCAAGATTAGTTTATATACTGACGTAAACAGATTACTGACAAGCCAGGAAGTTAGTAGTTATCGTATCAAGGTGGAAAGGCCTCACTTGCTCTTAATAATATCTCAACCCTCAAACGATGTTGCCTGTTTTCGATTGCTGTGTTGTAAGTGTCTTGTGCTATGCATCTGAAGTATGGGGCTCTCATAAGGCTGAAAACATCGAAAGATTACATTTGGATTGTTGTGAGCGTTTATTGGGTGTAACAAATCAACTTGTAATTGTATGGTTTATGCCAAACTTGGTTATTATCCTTTGCGCTACAAACGGATGTTCAATATTGTCAAGTACTGGAGTAAGCTGCTAGGAACTGATAACTATATTCTGCGTGGGTGTTATGACTATCTATGTGATGAGATAGAAACAAATAATGTTCAGAACTGGGCCTTTCAGGTTAAGAATGTTTTGACAACTCTTGGTTTTGGTGATATGTGGTAGTGTTGGGAATTGGTTAAAATCTCAAAATTGATGATTGGTTCAACTTCATTACAACCGATCAATCATCGAAAATAATTGGTTAGCGTCATTTATGAAATTTGTTAATGCACATAAAAATAAGGGAAAAAACAGGTAGTTCTTTTGGGGCTTTTTGGCAAAATTTCTTGTAGTGCTTACAAAATGTAACAGACAAAACCAACCATGTGAAATATATTGTTAATGAAAACAAGTGTTCCAAAATTGGTTGTGTTCGATTCTGAGAAATTATGATCGATTGCTTGGTCGTTTAGTCTCTACGACCAATCTTCGATTATTTCAATTAATCGGACCACACTAATATGTAGTATAAGCAAAAATTGAATGTCTCTTATCTGCCTGTCATTAAACAAAGACTCATTGATCATGTAAGAGTAGATTGTATAAACATATCATTGATACTTACACTGTGCAATATTATCATCAAAAATCAATTCCTGCAATTTATACAAAATATTTGTCTAGATTTTGATTCTTTTCATATAACTTATATATTGAAACAGGAAGGTATAATAATGTTGACATAAGCAATAGAACATGTCTGTCCTGTGTCCAGTGATATAGAGGATGAATTCCATTTTGTTTTAAAATGTCCTGTTTATTATGATTGAAGGAAATTGTACATTAAGCCTTACTATTGGAAAAATCCATCAGTTTTCAAATTTGTCTAGCTCTTAAGTATCCAAAATGTTAAACAACTCTGTAATCTTGGTAAATTTCTATTCAAGGCTTCAAAGTTAAGACTAAATTTATTGTAAAATGTGTTTGTATGTTCTCCTTATGCTTATATCTTGTACCAAACCAACCGGTGTCCTCCCATTACGCAGACAGCCAGTTGGCAGACACCTTAAAACAACAACATTTACGGTTCAGTGAACAGATTATCTACTACCTGTTACCTACACATTATTATGGAATAGTCCAAATAAAAACACAGGAACTGAAGCTAAATTCTTCAAAGGCATTTAGAAGCTGGTGTAGTAATACAAGACAAATCTTACGGATAACATAAATCAAGAAGTTGTTATCCATAAGATTTGTCTTGTATTAAAACTGAAGCTATATTATTTATTTTGAAAGATGGACGAAAAGACAGTAATTTGAATTTTTATTGCTGCAATATGAAAACAGTTTTTCACAAACATTTCGGTTTAACCTTCTAGTCTAACGGGAGTCGGCATCATTATATTGAAAACATTAGCTTAGCTATTAGAAATTGCGACACTGATGTATCATATAAATCAAATAAAGTAAATGTGAACCTAAATATTATTCATATGGAATAAAGAAGTTATATGTTTTGCACACAGTTATAGGATCTATGACGAGTGAACTTAATTACGATTTATTTAGAATAAATATTTAAAATATGACGCATCATGTCAATGTGGCCATGGATGTGAGAATGTTTATCATTACGTCCTTGAATGGCCATCGTATACTACTCAAAGACATAAACTGTTACAATCTTTAGAAAGTGTTGTTAAAACTGGAACACTGATTTGTATTAATCGTATCTTACATGGCAATGCAGGTGTCTCATTTACTGCAAATCAGAATGTTTATAAATATGTACATATCTATATCTCTCTCACAAAACGTTTTCTCAGTTAACTTCTGTTGTACATATGCTATTATTGGGAGGGGGCTTTTCTATCAATAAACACAATCAAACCTCTCAGTGACAAACCTGTTTTTATATTCGATAGTAATTGATAGTAAAAACAATTTTGAGAGGAGAAATCATTTATCATTTAAACACAACAAAGTTCTATGTACCTACAATCAAACTTCTCAGTAACGAACCTGTTTCAGGCTCACCCTGCTCTACTCACTAAACAGTGGACTGTTCCATTATACCCGTAGGTGTTACCCTAATTAACCTTCTAGTTCAGTGTCTGTCAATTGGGTGTCTGTCAAATGGGAGATAACCAACCAACCACCCTGTTGATACTAAGAATGTATATTGTCATGTTCACCACTGATTAGCTGTACAGTGATATAGTCACATTGGATTCAATATGTGCTGTGGATCCCACCTGGAAGACCTGGGAATTTCACACCCCATTTTCCAGTCTTGGAAAAACCATGGAATTTGGAAAAAAATGGATGAAATCATCGAATAATTTTGGGCTTAATAAAACTCTATATCTTAACAATTCTACAAAGGCTTTGGCAGCCTTCAACATATTGGTTATATGTCAATAAAGCCAGATGAAGAGTAAAAGAAAAATTGTTACACTTGAGATTTCATTTTTATTATTTTAAAGCGGTGTGAATGGAAAACTGTAAAGGGAGATGGGAAATTTAAGATATTGTTTTATTTCAGACACAGTAATATATGTTTGAAGGTATCAAAATACCTTAGGACATATATTGTTGTGTCTGGAAAAAGCAATATTTGTCTGGAAAAATCATGGCAAAATCGTGGATTTATTTTTCACAAAAATGTGGGAACCCTGTGATGTGTATGCTGGCAGTATTCTTGAGGAGTGATCAATCTGAAGAAGTTGATTTCCAAACAATCTTTGACTCATGTTTAGAACAGGTTATTACTGTTAACAAACCAACAAATTTGGAAGAAGGATTTTAGATACTAAACATAATCTCACCATAGTTATCCTCGTGGCTTTTCATATGGAATATATCATCAATACATCTTGTGCTAAGAAGGTGTCGATTCTCTGTCAATGCAACAAAATCACACGATAAATCTCTATTGCTTGAAATAGAGACTATGCAGAAAGGGTATTCCACTGTGGCCTATTTAGGACACTGAATACCACCAGAAATACTGGGATACCTGAGACAATCAAAGTCAATACTTATTCAGTTATTGATATACATTTATTCCTATTGAAATCACAATACAGTTTCTGTAGTGAATGTATTTTGTTGAGAACACAAAAAATATTTCTTTATGTATCTACAGAGAAAAAGAAGGATCATGAGGATGGATTAAACAATCTCCGACATAAGTGTCAAGTCAGCAAGAAGGGTAAGCAACCATATATACAAACCGTGACAAACTTGTATGTAGTCTCTAAAGCAGATCATGCGGATTTTATAAACTCATTACACATCAGAAAATGGTCAAATGCAAGATATGTTATATATTGGATTACACTTTCTCTGTCAATTACAGATGTTAGTGGAGGCTGCAATGACTCTGTGGTTTAGATGCTGACTTTGTGTGCTGTCGATTTGGTGCCTGATTCTAAGAGAGTGATTGGTTCAAGTGCTGATGTTCTTTTTAACTAGTTATAGCTGTTAGGTTAGAACAGGTGTTAACATGATTTCATTTTCTGGATTTAGATTTTTCTGATTAGCTCAACAAACTTTTCATAGTTTCCTACGAATAATGACTAAAGTCTTTTGCTATTTCCTCCCAGGCGGGATATATATAGTATTTTATCAAGATAACGTGAGCCTATTAGTGAGTGAGTGAGTTTAGTTTTACTAAACTTTTAGCAATATTCCAACAATATCATGGTGGGGACACCAGAAATGGGCTTCACACGTTGTACCTATGTGGGGAATCAAACCCAGATCTTTGGCGTATTGAGGGAACACTTTAACCACTAGGCTACCCCACTCACCCCTCCAATCCATTTAGATCTTGTCATTCAGACACTGAGTTTAAATATAGTTGACTATTTCACTTACTACTCAGGAATAATTATGTTCATAAATGATTGGAATTTCTGATATCTGAATGTTTCAGCCCTTAATGAACACATTGCAAAAGTACAGGAGCTGAAGACTGAACTCAACCGCCTCAATGAGGAGTCTGATGAAAGGCTTGAACAACACAGGCTCATGGAACAGCATGTATTTAGTGTGGGAGAAGACATTAGCAGAGAGAAACAGTGTAAGGCTTTGTTTGTTGTATTTCTGTTCAGAGTTGTGTCCCTTGGTGGCATCAGGATCCACAGGTCAGGTGTTCTAATTGCTGATTACACCTGCAGGGGTCTATCTAGATGGCCCATGGTGGTGTCAGGATCCACATATCAGGTGTTTTAATTGCTGATTACACCTGCAGGAGTCTATCTAGGTGGCCCTTAATATTTATGCAATAATGTGCTTACTCTAATGTATTTGACTCTCCCCGAGTTTTTGTCATATTACACTCCCATGTAATAGCGTGAAAAGACAAATGTCAAAAAACTTTATATATATAATTAGACGTCTAATATAACAATTCACTATCCAAGAAAATGACATGTTTAGTGACCCTGCCCTGATTCCATTGTCTCTCTTCACCTCCCCATTCCTTCTTAGATATATGACCAAGACGGAAGGAAATCAGCTACTAAAGCTCTACAAGTAGATTGTGGTAGGTTGTTGTAAAACACACATCAGAACCCCCTGCTGATTCCTTCTTGTAATAAAAGTCGACTCCTTTGGACTGAAGGAAGTCAACTATTGAAATGCTACAAGTAGATTGTGGTAGGTTGTTGTAAAACACACATCAGTACCCCTCTGGAACTTTCACAAGTTCCCATAGATGTACCATTAAGGTTCATCTTGGCTAGCTATTTCCATCATGAAAACAACAATGTCATGAGGACATGTAATAGTCAAACTACAAGTTTTAGCAAGTTACTACTACTGCTACTACTACTACAGTCAATACTATTAACTATTGATATACAGTGATATATTGGATATTGATGCTTCCAGTGTTGTCTGCTCAAGAGAAAGCCATATCTGATAAGTTGACAGAGCTGGAGAGGGCAGCTGCCATGTTCCAAGACAGACTTGGACTTAAGTTCAAGAAGACCTCAGGTAATTCTGTTATTGGTATACACTTTCAGCTTATACAGGAGAACAGATTAACAAGGCTTTGTCATGATCCACAAACTGAAGGTGTTACACTTTAATGGTACCTTTCATGATATGTCAAAGATACTTTTCAAAGATAGTTTACCTAAAGGGTGCTTGAACTATATGACGGTGCATGAATAAACATCTTGTACTGACAAAAGAGTATGATTGATGTTTTATGAAAAATGTATGAAAGTGTCTTGACTACCCTTGTGGCAAATGAAATCAAGTTATTATTCACACTGGAATCACAATGTAATACACTGAACATGGATGAGCATTGAGATGTAATACACAGTGCACCCACAGAATAGAATAGAGACGTAATACAATGTGCACCCACAGAATAGAATAGAGATGTAATACACTGAAGAATCAAAGATATATGAAACCATACTCAATACAAACAAAAAAACATTTTGAAATAATGAAAGCTGCTCTATTGATTACCTCCCTTGCCAGGTGGTCGCCTGCAGGTGGTGTTCACCTGTGTTGATGACAAGGATCCTGATGCTCGCTTCTACTTCTATGTGCAGATTAACCAAGGACAGTACATAGGTGAGTTTACAGTGAGTTTATCCACCGCTGACTGGCTTCTATATCCAAGTGCAGGATCCTTTGGCTTATGGAAATTTTGTGGCAGAACTGGAGGTGATGTCTACCTACAATCAGGGCGGACTTCATCATTCCCACCTAGAGCCATGTGTGTGTATCATTCTGTATTGTCCTGTTCATCAGACTGAAGCACCAGAAAGAAAATGTGTTGGTCTGGCTATCGATATAGATGACAAAGACTGATGATCTTTTACTAAATCGATATTATCAAAATCATTGATAAATATTGGAGCAGTAACTTTGTGCAGATATGCTATTAGTCACGGAAGAAAACAGCATACTTCACATCACTGAGTGATTACAATTCTGCATTGATTACTTTGTTGACTTATTAAATATTTTACCCTAACAGTTGCTTTCTATCTTCAGCAATTGATAATAACAAGTCTGGTTCTGTATTCTAAAACTTTACTTCATCAGAATAACTATATCAATAATATCAATGACACAACTTTCATATTGATAATCATTAATAATTCTGATTACTGATCAGATGGGTAAATATTCCAAATCTCAAACATGACATCGACAACTGGACACTTTGATCAGTACTTGACCTCTTTTATTACTATGTAGTACACATTGCTGTCTAACTGCTTTGTCTTATCAGTAATGGGGTATGGGTAGCCCAGTTTTCTAAGATGTCACAATTTGCTTCCCTTTGGCACACCATAAACCCACGATCATGGGTTTGAACCCAGCTAAGACCTGAATAATATAGAAATATGTCTGGTTCAAACCAGCTGATTGGCTACATTTTACAGAGAACATATTGACTGACCAGTAAGATGACTTGAAATAGATCATGCTCAGGCCTGTAGTTCTAAATACATTTTGAAAACATATTCAGATAAGTTTTACTCATGACATATTTTCTAGCTGATAAAAGTATAGAGTTGTGTGAAAGAACATCATCTGATTATTATTAATTATCCTGAGATTTGACCTGAGTATCACCAGGAGATGTTGAAAGACTTGTCATGATGCTGGTTAGAATTGGTCTTCAGCAACCCATGCTTGTCAAAAAGAGGCGACTAATGGGCTCGTGTGGTCTGGCTCGCTGACTTGGTTGACACATCATCGCATTGTCCATTGAGTCCATTGGTTCTCAAGTTTTTGTGGGGCGATCCTAATGGTATTGGGGTATCCTAATGGTTAAAGCATCTGCTTATCATGCTGAAGACCTGGGATAGATTCCCCACATGGGTAAATTGTCTGAAGTCCATTTCTAGTGTCCCCTGCCATGATATTGGTGGATTACTGCAAAAAAGCAGAAAGACTTTACTCAAGTTGTCAGCCCAAAATGGGTGATTCTCTATCAGTGTGAATTCCGTGTCATTGATGCTCTGAACAGGTGGGAAAAGTATTAGTCCCAGTATGTTTCTTGTAAGAGCAGATTGAAGAGGAATGGGTGGTTACAATACAGATGGATTGTCTGCCAAAAGACTTGATAATTTACAGTTGTGATACTGCCATTTGGTAATTCAACATTCACCCATACACTATGACCCTTTAGTGCCTGCTGTGTGCTATGATTTATATGGGTCATTTTCAAAACTATTATCATGAATCTTGAAAGTGTTATTTTGTATCTTTCATTTATTTACCACAAAATAATAGCATTTTTCTAAAACATTATTATGTATATAGCTTTCAACAGTTAAAATTGTCTAAAATAGAGATCAGCTACTAAGCCCAGAACATCTTTTGATGACACCAGTATAAAGAGGAGTGTTTCATGTATTATCATGAATTAATTAGAGCAGTCAGTTAACACCAGTAAAAGTTAGGATAATAGTGGTAACGGTTTGGACAGGAATGGTAACGGGCAGGACATAAACCTTAAACAATTTAATTCAACATAGAAACAGGTAACATGAAAGGAAAAAACGACATCATTTACTTCAACTGCTAACCCTATTTTGTACAGACAGTGAAATGTGTATTAGAAATTGTAACTTGTAACAAATATGACATGTTTTCTTCCATGCTGTGGTAACGGTTTGGACATTTGTTATATCAATATGAAACTTGTGAATGAATTAAGGCTTTTGAATAAAAACAAACTGTAGCTTCTAAAGAATAGAAAAACACACCTGTCTAGATTGAAAATCACTTATAATCTAAAGAAGAGTGCAATTGGGGAACAAAAATTGAATGAATAGTAACGGTTGTGACATTATTGGTAACGATCAAGACATCAATGTAACAAACAAAGGTTGCAAAAGATTAAATTCTGAAAGGTACTGCAACAACTATGATACTGTGCACATGGTCATGCTACACAGGCAACTGCATCGATATCATTTTGCTGTTGATATTATGGTGCAATATTAGTCTCCATGAAATATACTTCTTTCATTTGCTCGGATACCTTTAGTGTTTGTTAATAGTGAGATGGTAACACATATTTATCAAATACAAAGGTTTGGCCAACATATTAGCACCTAGCAATATTCAAAGTAAATGGTAGCCTTACATATCTCACAGTTAAGTTAAAACAGTTTACACCCAAAAAATCTTTAAAGGTTGGAATACAATTAAGTTGTTTACCGTTACTACATTTTGTCCAAACTGTTACCATAGATGTCCTAACCGTTACCTTTAATTCATAAAGACTAGATCTTATAGAAAATAGAAACATAACGTGATAAATTTGTTTTGGTTTTTATTATTTAAAGCAGATAGATAAGTAAATAGATATTTATTATCACACCATATTCTTCAAAATTGAAATTTATTAAAGATATGTCCAGACCGTTACTATTATTTGTCCAAACCGTTACTAGAAAACTACTTTTTTACGCTACTACATCAAAACTCCTTTGAACAGTAAAATTCCATGCTTAAACTTATCTTAACTCTTAAAGTAATTGTAAATTTGTTATATTTAAAAAAATAATTAAATGCAGTTTGAGTATGCCTGTTCAATCCTAATTGGCATAATATAAATTAGTTTGTTTATTTGCATTTATATTTACATTATTTGTGAATATTGATATTAGGACCGTCAGCTCCGGACAGAGCAAATCTGCCAATTTTTTAACTTATGATATACCACATTTACTGACTAGCGAACATCTAAATATGTATTCTAGCACAACAAAAATCCTTTTTAGTTAACAGAGTTTGTGTTTTTATTTGGAAATACTACCAATTTTGAAAATGACCCATATATGTGTGTATATGTATATGTATACACCGATTTTCAGAATGTTGTGATTGTTTTGTGTTCCAGTTTCTGGCTGTGAGCCATTGGTGGACAACTTTGATGTCTTGGTGGAGAAGCTCAACTCCACAAACAACTTCCGATCTTTTGTCATTGCTGTAAGGAAAGCTTTCAAATCAACCATAAAAAGCTGAGCAAATACAAGCATTTTACCACCATTGGTGTAGGGGTAGCTGTGCAAGGCACACAAAAACATTTATTACTGTGATGGAACAAGACAGGATGGGGGACCTTGGACTCCTGAATGTTATCATGATTACAACTGGTATCAGAGGTTCTGTGGATCTTCTTTCAGATGCTTTGTGAGGGTTTGTAGTATATACATATGTCCATGCATAGTTTCTTAAACAAAGACCTGTTGACTTTCACTCCTAATCATATCCTGTATGTCAGCTGGTGTACAGTTGGAGAATGGACACCAAATGCAAGTTCTGTACTGGCACTTTCTGCAGTCTGGCATACATGAAAACTGATTAAAGAAGTTTTTAATCATAATGTCTCATGTCTTCAAACAGCCTTCCCATTGTTTAACACACATGGTCATGAGGCAACATTTCTGTAAACGGGCTCAGTCAGTCAGTTTCTCCAATGTTACTGGTATTGTAAGGATAAATGAATTTCAGAGGTTCTTTTTAGGTTTATAGATCTGATGACATGAAATAGTGAAATGAAATAGAATTACCATTATCATGAATATCCCTAAAATCACTCTGTAATTATAAGAGGATTATTTATTAAATATAAAATTCATGGCAAGGTGTTTATTGCAGAGTTCAGTTTAAATAAACTTAGTATTATTCGTTACACTGCTATACTGAGCCTGAGTCTAACAAAACCTAGCAGAAGGTCACGTCAGCTAACCTTTGGGACTAACCAATCAGAACACACCTTACCAAATCGCAAAAGCTAACATTGTGTAACAAATAATACTGAGCCTAAGTTTACTTAGACTGTTGCAGAGTTTGAAGCAATGTAGGCCAATACGTTAAAGGCCTTTCAATATATCTGGCTCAGCAGATGTTTAAGTTGGACAATGTTGATATGAATGGCAGTGAAGTGTGCACGATTTCATTTGTCTATGGGGTGGTGGGGTAGTCACGCTGAAGACCCAGATTTGATTCCCCACATGGGTACAATGTGTGAAGCCCATTTCTGGTGTCCCCCGCCGTGATATTGCTGGAATATTGCAAAAAGCGGTGTAAAACACAACTCACTCATTTTGTCTATAGATATGGTTAATGCAATTTTGTTTTGTGTTTACAATCAGTTATTGTAAAAGATCCAATTCAGCAGAGGGACAACATGTGGCCACTTAATGTTAAAACAATCTGAGAAAGGCTAGCTCTGTATTTAAATCTTCATATTTATTGGTAAATCGTAACCCACAAAAATTCATGCTGTTTTGAGACCAGTTTTTGTAGCATGGCCTAACAAACATGCATTATATAACAACTCTCCCTCACGTGTACTTGTGCATATTTTTGCCTCAACATTCAAGTATTCCTGTACACCTAAAATAGAACGACGTCTGGCTTCACTCCAATAATTACAGTTGTATCCATGTGTGAACCTGTATTGTTTGTTCAAACAAAGCATCTGTCAAACTGTTTCAACCTATACAGACTTAATATCCACCAAAAGAAACTACAAATAAATAAGGTTCTACTGGTTGGAAAAACAACCCCTTCATTTATTGTCACATTGGCAGATTAGACAGAAGAAGACAACCTGGCACAGATAAAGTTCATCGTCACTTGTGTCACTACTCCCTGTGTGGGTGGTGATAGTGTGTGGACCACTGGCTTCATGACAGTCAATTCAGTACCATTATGGCCTTCCATTTCTTTGCTGTGGCTAAAAATGTCGTCTCCATCAATGACTCTGCACAACCTGCACTTGACAAATTCAAGTTTTCATTTCGGAAAGGTTGTGAAAGACAGGGCCATAAATTTCTGACTGTCTGTTAGAATTCAACACCTCTCAAACACTTTGTATAAGTCTGGGAGATTGGCAAGCTGCAATAAGCTTGCATCCTCGGCGAACTGTCTAGGGGGAAGTAACTGTGTCCGAACTGCTGGGTATATCACATGTTCCACAGTCCACCGCCAATTATCTCCCTTGGACTGTGATTTTTCTATTTCCTTGAAAATAAATACATTTATAAGTTAGAGCATACTTGACTCCATGTTTTACAAAACAGAACAAATCAGACAGAACCTTACATTCACTGCAACAGCAAAGCATATTTTTACAACAAAATATAAAGGTTGGAATAATGTTCTGCCCTGATGCCATCACTGCTTCAAGTAATATTTCTGCGGATATATTGCCCTTATGAAGAACGAGATGACTGACACTGACCTGTGGCTCCTCCCCTTGGCTCGGCCTGGAGAACAAGCTCTTCTTAATGCAGTAGAACTCGCTGGTTTCTCGGCAGAAGGAGTCAAAACACTCCTTCTCCTCCTCCCAGTTCACCTGAAGTAGAGAGAGATGGCATCTGGAGGCTGACAAGGGCTTGCATGACTCTATTGAGTCCATGGGACTCTCGGTATTAATATTGGGAGGTTGAAGCCAGATACCATGCTGGCAGCCTGTGGTACATATCACTGTGTTTCCAAGATTAAATAAAATAACAGTATTTGATGTCTTGTAGATGATCTGCACACAATTCATTCCCCATTTGAAAATAACACATAAATTGGACTTATAGATATGATTTGAGGTAATTTGCTTTCATGTCATAATATGTCTGGTTTGCTTCTGCATGTAAGTAGATTTGTACAGTTATTTCCGTGTACTGTTGAATGACAGAAGAATAGGATACTGCAAAGGAACATAAGATTGTTTCCCAAACTATAAAATATGTAGTCAGTATACACATGTTCTGGAGAAGACTGAGTTTGGTTTTACGCCGCTTTTAGCAATATTCCAGCAATATCACGGCGGGGGACACCAGAAATGGGCTTCACACATTGTACCCATGTGGGGATTTCGAACCAGGGTCTTCGGCGTGACGAGCCAACGCTTTAACCACTAGGCTACCCCACTGTCCCTCTTATTTTGGAGCACACATTTTGTAATTGTGGTACAATACTAAGAGCATGTATCAGATTGTATTGGATCACTTAACACCTGTGATGACACATCTTATAGCAAGTAAGTAATTGATTAGTTTATGGATGCATAAGTTAGCAGTTAGTATAATTCTAATTATTTTGAGAATTAAAAAAAAGAATCTGGTGCGAGACAAAATGTTGATATAATAGTTACAAATCACTTTTTCACTTATTAGCAAAGGCTGGCTGTATGGTAGTTACAGATAAGTGGTAGAGGATATGTGTGTGCAGTAGTTATAGATCTATCTCCCACTCCCATTGAAGTCCATGGTTGACTTATCACTAGCTGATCCACCGTTAGATTGCTGGAATATTGCTAAAAGCGGTGTAAAAACATACTCACTCACTCACTCACTACCAGACCTGAACTTGAGGGAAATATTGCAAGGCCTCATAAATACACTCAATATGCATTATGCCATTGTTTTAATGTGATGTAAAGATCAGGGTAAAACAGTTTTTCTTGTTACAACAGTCACACCAAAATGTGCTAGTTTCACATATTCAGAAGCAAACAATTGTCTATGAATGAAGGCACAGTGGGATACCGTTTTAGCTTCACTCCGTCTCTACATGTCAGAAGTTGCCATGTGCACATTGAACCATGAACCAGACTGGAAGCAACAGGTACGGCCTGTTGCTAATGCCTATTCAGAATATTAGAATTTTATAGATAAAATGTTACAACTTTCATAAATACCTACTAAGGCCAGACCAATTTTATTTCTTGTTTTACAGATTTTTGTACACAAAAACCCTAAAGGCAGGAGGAAAAAAAAGAAAGAATACTTTTGGCAATTTATACAGTGTATATGGATGGGACAAAACACAATCTAAAAAAAAACTTTCTTGTAAATTTACATTTTTGACCAATAAAACCCCAAAAACATTAGGATTTTATTTTTAGAGTGGGGAAAATTAACTTCTTTTTTTTCTTATTCTTGAAAAAATATGACAGGTGGATCTGTAAAACAGGACATAAAATTGGTCAGGCCTAATCCAAATGAAGGAATAGGAGAGTATAAGTGAGCAACTTATTGTGGTAAGTACATTTGTTAACTTCAACACCAAATACAGATTTAAGAGGAAAATTGCAAATTCATTCACCAAGTTCACAGTTTCACACTGAGTAAGATCACCCAGAAAACAATCATACCTACTATACCACAGACTTTGTGTACCCCTCTGATACGTGTATGAAAGTACTAGAATATGTACTTTACTGAGAAAGTGTAATGCCAAATATAACATGTTACAGTAGTGTCCTAGTTTAAAGAACATTGTGGCACTCCAAGACAAAGCTACAAACATACTTCTGTTGCAAGCCGCAGAACATAGAGGGGAAGTCCATCCAGCACAGGGTTGTAGTCGTCTAGCAGCATCGGCAGTGTCAGCAGATTGCCAGACTAGAAACAAGGGATGCACTCCATTAGTTCCAGTCAAAATACAGAATAGATTAAATGCAGAATGTAAAATCTCTATCCAGAAAGATAAATATTGAGAAAGTCATCTGTAACCTGAGTCACTCACTTTGATTTCAATTGAGACTTTTATCCCACTGCAGTTAGCAAGTTGCTTTAATCTACTTGGCTGCTTCAATAGTCCTCTTCTGAAATATGTACCTGGTCTTGATAAAGTCCACAATGTACTGGGCCAGTTCCTACCTACTCACCTTGTCCTCCAACATGGATGCCTAAGTCTTGAGGAAGTGCACACATTGGGCAGGTCCTACTCGTACACCTTGTCCACCTCTAGGGAAGTAGTCCTCCAACATGGGTGCCTTAGGCTTGAAGACGTCCACAATGTACTGGGTCAGTTCTTACTCAACTCACCTTGAACTCCAACATGGACACCTTAGTATCTTGTCCTCCAACATGGGAGCCTTGGGCTTGAGGAAGTCCACAATGTACTGGGCCAGTTCCTACCTACACACCTTGTCCTCCAACATGGACACCTTAGTCTTGAGGAAGTATGTGACAAGGGCAGGTCCTACTCATGCATTTTGTCCCCCAACATGGGTGCCTTAGGCTTGAGAAAGTCCACAATGTACTGGGCCAGTTCTTGCTCACTCACCTTGTCCACTTCCACAGAGAAGTAGTCCTCCAACATGGGTGCCTTTGTCTTGAGGAAGTCAACAATGTATTGGGCCAGATCCTCCTTGGGTCCGTCTGCCTCTGTCCAGCCACTCTCTGCTGAGTCCAAGGCCATCATGGCCAGGTCATAGATAGGGGCAGGTTCCTGATGGAGGGAGAGTGCTTTTTCCAGCATATCGATGATGATTTCAATTTTCAGGAAAAGAGATTACATGTATCACTATATGTTGTTCTGGTTCTGTCATCTTAAGACTTCATGGGATTACTACTGACATTTCAAAGTTTGTTACAACTTGAAATAAAGATTGTAACCCACAAGTGGATGCATTAATTATTATGAGAGTGTGCATGTTCCAAATGCCTACATTACCACCCATTGTAGAATGGTTACATCAAACAGGTTTCAAATATAATCATCATTAGACAAACAGATTAATTACAGTTCCAAATGATTTAAACCTCAATATTGAAGCAGTTGATGGAAAATATGATCTGTTTCACGTTTCTGTTTGGTAAACTGGTGCCTTTTTTCAATGCTGGGATCTATGTGTGCTAATGGATGCATTCTTCCTAGATACTCAGTGTACTTTATGTAGTCCAAGGGCTTAACTGGGTCTGTTACTATTTTGGTGGGGCTATTTTCTGGGAGCTTAAAGTCCTAAAATATCCATGTTTGATACAATGCTGCTGGATGAAAGGTTGGTGGCATAGTTTAGCATTGATCACATGTCAGCAGCCTCGATGGGAGTAATATGATCAGGGATCCCAGGGATGATTTAACCTCTTCATTCAAATTAATAGCAATCTGATCCTGTCTCAGTGAGTTTTTGACCAGAAATCAAATTTCTGCCCTTGAGAGCTACTCCAGTGTGAGTGACTGTGTGGTTGTAATCTAATGGTGGGAAACACAAGGCCAGGATTAAGCTAGTCAGCTCTCCTTGGTCTAGTACCCATGACAGCAAGGCTACAAGGAAGGATTATATTGTCTTGGAAAATTAGGTATCTGTGAAGAATAAACTGAATCTCTATCTTTTTGTCAAAGTCAGTATTCCTTTGTTCCTCGTGTCATGAGGGGTTTGTAACCTGTGTCAAAACATCTCGGTGATTACAATGTCCAGCTGGCTGTCCTGTACAGATTCAATGTTTGTAGATGTTCTTCTTCAACAGTGCCTTTAATGTTTAGCTACAGTGCATGGCACTATTACTTTACATACAGTCTCATGAAAATACAGAACAAATGGACAAATTAGATAGTTCCACCAGAAGAAAGAATATGCACTGGTAACCTCTGTCCCATGTGTGATGTCTGCAATGAATCCCATTGCACCTTTTTCTGCCCTTTTTTCAAACATCATCGGTAAACATTTATCCCAAACTATTATGTTAAATTAAAATTTCATGAATTGTTTAACTGTAAACAAGTTAGTGTTTAAACAAACTATGTATATTCGTAATACTAACATGAAAACTGTACAATCTTCCATGTAAACCATCCCTCCCCAACCCCCTCTGTATGTATATCTGTACCTCATATACCAAGAATCCCAGCCTGAGCGTATTTACAAGTTCTGTTCTGTTCTATTCTGACTACACATTGAACCAACTGGTTATAGTGACAATATCCCAGCCTGAGCGTATATACAAGTTCTGTTCTGTTCTATTCTGTTCTGACTACAGATTGAACCAACTGGTTATGGTGACAATATCCCAGCCTGAGCGTATATACAAGTTCTGTTCTGCTCTATTCTGTTTTGACTACAGATTGAACCAACTGGTTATAGTGACAATATCCCAGCCTGAGCGTATATACAAGTTCTGTTCTGCTCTATTCTGACTACACATTGAACCAACTGGTTATATATATCCCAGCCTGAGCGTATATACAAGTTCTGTTCTGCTCTATTCTGTTTTGACTACAGATTGAACCAACTGGTTATGGTGACAATATCCCAGCCTGAGCGTATATACAAGTTCTGTTCTGCTCTATTCTGTTCTGACTACAGATTGAACCAACTGGTTATGGTGACAATATCCCAGCTGAATCCCATCCATGGTGGGTAGTTTGGTTTTCATAGTATGCCCCAAAATAACTTGCTGGAACATAAATCACCTGTACATGATCAATCAAATCAGCACTCATGACGAGAGTTAATAACAACACGTTCAGGGACTTGAGAAACTGTTTTGGTCGGTTGATCAGGGATTTTGACCTACTTTGAACTTGTTTCTTCAAGATTGATCATTCAGTGTGTTACTTCTCCATTCTGTTGTGATCATACCCTTAGACCCTGTCATCATACCTTAGATAACTTAATTTCCAAAGTGATGCCATCATCAATATGCCTTTTGTCTCAATTTTGTACAGTTTCTGTCACTCATGATAAAAATTCTACTTGTGGTGAGGCATTTTCCAAATTGGAGCAAGGCAAAGATAATCATAAAATATAGTATTTTCATTTGACACAGAAGCTTATGTGAGACTGATATGCGGTTTACTTACAGAAAGCGACACAGAAGCTTATGTGAGACTGATATGCGGTTTACTTACAGATAGCGACACAGAAGCTTATGTGAGACTGATATGCGGTTTACTTACAGATAGCGACACAGAAGCTTATGTGAGACTGATATGCGGTTTACTTACAGAAAGCGACACAGAAACTTATGTGAGACTGATATGTGGTTTACTTACAGATAGCCTGAGAATGCCAAAGTTGCCAAAGTCTGCCAACAGTATCTGATACAGCAGTTCCTTGCTGGAATATGAACATTGAACACTGAAAGTAAATGTGTGTATCAAAATGTGTATGTGTGCGTGCTTGCCTGCATCTCTTGACTCACAGTGAGGGTGGGTGGGTTGAAGTAGAGATCACATGATAAATAATAGCAATCTGAGATTTGAAATGGTTACCTAATGATTTCTTTTGAAAATCTGTCTGTGTATTTTGCTGTAGTTTTATAAATCTCATTCAAGTTGATCACAGAATTTGAACAACAGCACATGCTTTGTATGTTGATGTGTTGGGCAGTGACCTGGGCAGTGACCTGGGCAGTGATATTTGTGGATCTCTTCGTCAGCTTTGGAGGCCATCCTCACTAACACTGGGGTGATGACATATAGGAAAGACATCCATTTTCATAGATCAAAGATGAATCATGATATTTAAATCTACATTTTGTGCAGTCTGTTTTTCCTTTGTTATTCATCTATTATTTATGATCAGGTTGTTTTTTGGTGGTTGAGAGATGCTTGACAAGGGAATCACCTGTAATACTTTGAAAAGGTTCTGTTTGGATTCAGTTATCTCACAAAGGTCTCAAAGTTTGTGTATGAGCATTTCCAAGCAGAGGTGTTTTCTGTAAAACTATACAATTTTGAATATACAATTTAGTTGCTATATATTAGTGGGGATTATGGCACCAAGTGGACCACAAACATACTGCTCTTTCTGGAAACCATGAACATAGGCTGGCTTCCATATCGAATTTGGCATTACATTTGAGTGAGTGAGTGAGTCTAGTTTTACGCCGCACTCAGCAATAATTTCAGCTATATGGTGGCAGTCTGTTAATAATCCAGACAATCCAGTGATCAACATCATGAGCATCGACCTACGCAATTCGGATACGATGACATGTATCAACCAAGTCAGCGAACCTGACCACCCGATCCCGCTAGTCGCTTTTATGACAAGCATGGGTTACTGAAGATCAAATCTAACCTGGATCTTCACGGGTCTTTGACATTACAAATAATAACAACCTCATAAAATAATGGAATTAACACATCCTAGTGGTATCTGTGTTGAGCTATGATCCTGCATTGAGATAACCAACCTTAATTTGGTGGTGTTAGCAAGGTAGAGTTTCGTCTGGTGCTGGATCAGGGCATGCTCTTCACTCACACAGCCCACAAATGTCAGACTCTGAAGTATGTCTCTCACACCTGTAACACAAAAGTGAAAGTATCTTGAAGTATGTCTCTCACACCTGTAACACAAAAGTGAAAGTATCTTGAAGTATGTGTCTCACACCTGTAACACAAAAGTGAAAGTATCTTGAAGTATGTCTCTCACACCTGTAACACAAAAGTGAAAGTATCTTGAAGTATGTGTCTCACACCTGTAACACAAAAGTGAAAGTATCTTGAAGTATGTCTCTCACACCTGTAACACAAAAGTGAAAGTATCTTGAAGTATGTCTCTCACACCTGTAACACAAAAGTGAAAGTATCTTAAAGTATGTCTCTCACACCTGTAACACAAAAGTGAAAGTATCTTAAAGTATGTCTCTCACACCTGTAACACAAAAGTGAAAGTATCTTGAAGTATGTGTCTCACACCAGTAACACAAAAGTGAAAGTATCTTAAAGTATGTCTCTCACACCTGTAACACAAAAGTGAAAGTATCTTGAAGTATGTCTCTCACACCTGTAACACAAAAGTGAAAGTATCTTAAAGTATGTCTCTCACACCTGTAACACAAAAGTGAAAGTATCTTGAAGTATGTGTCTCACACCAGTAACACAAAAGTGAAAGTATCTTGAAGTATGTCTCTCACACCTGTAACACAAAAGTGAAAGTATCTTGAAGTATGTGTCTCACCCCTGTAACACAAAAATGAAAGTATCTTGAAGTACCATATATTACTGCAGATAAGCCGAGGTCCTAACTTGACCCCTAAAATCAGTATCAAAATGGTATGTTCTGTACGTAAGCCCAAACCACCAACCTTAGTTCATCTTATCGTTGCGATCAGTCTTCGGAAATAAAGTGTCAACAAATCTGTATTAAATTACACAAGTTAATCCTGTTGCTACACCATCTGTAATAAAACATGTTCTTTGCATATCTGGACTTGTGTCTACTCACGCCTCTATTGTATCTACTCACGCCTTGAAATGAAGAGCAGTTGACAGAAAATGGATATGTACATATATTTTGTTTCGCTAAAAGTCACATTTGTTGTAACAGGACGATCACATGTCAAGAAACTGTTTTTGCTGTGGAAATAGTGAGATCACACAAAACCACATTGGTGACCGGTCAAATTGTTCCATGCATTAAAACTACCCAGCAATACACCAAAGTGCTGTCGCATAACCATAGCAATGACTATAAATATTTTACATTTATAGAGCAAAACCTGCAATTAAAATCACACAATGCTAGAACATATTGCTCTTGGTTATATATATAATAGTTTCAGATACTATATTTTTCCGATCACTGCACCAGAGTTCATGTTGTAATATTTTTGGGTATGTTTTAACTATATCACTGGTGTATGGCGGGGAAAGTGTGCACAGCGGCGACGTTCAAGCCACTACTTAAGACTGAACTGTCAGTATGTTGGTCTTGGGAGTGATTGAGTCAGTATGGTTTTATGCTGCTTTTAGCAATATTCCAGCAATGGCGGGGGACACCAGAAATGGGCTTCACACATTGTACCCATGTGGGGAATCGAACCCAGGCCTTGCGAGTGATGAGCGAACGCGTTAACCACTAGGCTACCCCATGGCCCCTTGGTCTTGTGAACTGATTGTTAGAGATGAGACAAAGGACACTTTCAAACAACAGATGAAATTTCTGTTCTCCAAAAGGTTTAAACTGGAATATGCACGTTTCACTCATCATTTATCTTATTGTCCTACAGCTGAGCCTACTGAATGAAATTTTCAGTCATCATTTATCTTATTGTCCTACAGCTGAGCCTACTGAATGAGATTTTCAGGAAAACATTTTTATATGTTTACTTTTTAATCCATCTGCTATCACGTGTCAGCTTGATCTTGGTGATCACTGGATTGTCTGGTCCAGACTCGATTATTCACAGACTACCACCGGAATATTGCTGAGTGTGGCATAAAACTCAGTAACTTGATGTTGGGGAGAAGTTTACTACTTGCATGATGTTGACACAAGGCCATAATGAGGTCCAATCTGGATATCATACCACGATTCTTAAGTCAGTGATGGATGGATGGATTGCCTGATTGAATAAGTTGGGTTTACAATTGTACTGGACAATATGTCAGTCATATCATGGGTTGTCAGCTTGTCGGAGCATGCCAAACCGTTAAATGAGAAATGCAGGTCTTACAAGTTTCTTGGAGGAGTGAGTGAGTGATTGAGTATGGTTTTTATGCCAATTTTAGCAATATTCCAGCAGTATCAAGGTGGAGGATACCAGAAATAGGCTTCACACATTGACCCCACATTGGGAAATCGAACCTGGGTCTTTGCTGTGATGAGCAAACGCTTTAACCATTAGGCTATCACACTGCACTGCCATTTTGGAGGAACCCTAAGTCCAGCCTTCTGCCAGGTGACTTGTGGCGCCATTGGCAACCCCTACTGTAAATGGTAGGATGCTGTCCTATGTGAAGGCTAGATCCTGGGTGTGTAAGGATGGTTCTGTAACAAAAGGACCAACAAAATTCCTTTCATCAACACAAAGCAAAGGACTCTTCCATCTTGAAGTCAATCAGCCTAAACTTATATGAACAGAACCTAACTGAATCATCACAGCCTGTCCTGGAACGATTGGAACTTTAACACACAACAGATGAGGAACAAAGTGATTTCCCTGATGAGACATGATATCAAAATGCAATGAAGATGTCCTACTGATTCAGACAGGACTCTCTTGTTTCACTAACTCCGCTGGGCACTCACAGACTCCTTATCATCAATCAATTCTGTAATTATCCACAGGATGTCCTGTCGCTCTAATAAGTCATGACAATTTTGTGGGAAGCAGCCCACAGTTCCAAGTGGGAAGATAAAGACAGCGAAAGTCTTCATAATGCCATCACTTGCTAGACACTGTTTCTATATTGATGACCTCACTTATCCTCTGGTTATCTGCTGTGCATTCCTCAAAGCAATGGCTGCACATAAGACACCTCTCATAGTGTTCTTTAGGTGTGCCAAATCCGATGATTGTCCTGATATAATTATCATTTTTATATTCTTGGCACATTACCTGGGCTTGCAGGTTTCCCCAGAGAAGTAATATCTGTGACCTACATCAGTTTCTCCCACACCAAGTTGGAATATTGATCATAAACAGTGATAAACCAAGTTAGTGCCTCATGTTATTATGTTATTGTGTTTTCTATGTTATTGTCTTGTCTATATTCTAAATAATGTGACATGCTACCATGACACTGAAGAATGCTTAATTCAGATTGGTTAAAAAGAGGTATTCTTTTTCCTACAGAAATCTCTTCTACATTTAGTCTTTTCATACAAAATCAGTGCATATTTAAATACATTGGTAGTGTTAAACAGCAATCTAATAAAAAAGGCTGCTAATCAGCCATCCAAACTGAAAACCATATTTCCAACATTAGACGCTGAGTCTCTAACACACATAGGCCCCTAACAAAATATCTAGCTTTCACAGAGCTATCATAGCGCTACGACAGTTGTACCTCCTACACTGTAACATAGACTTACAGCAGTCGTAGCGCTGTGACTGTTGTACCTCCTACACTGTAACATAGACTTACAGCAGTCGTAGCACTGGACTGTCAGTTGTACACTCTACACTGTAACATAGACTTACAGCAGTCGTAGCACTGTGACAGTTGTACCTCCTGTAACATAGACTTACAGCAGTTACAGCATAGACTTACAGCAGTCGTACTTGTGACAGTTGTACCTCCTACACTGTAACATAGACTTACAGCATAGACTTACAGCAACATAGTCGTGGCTGTGACTTGTACCTCCTACACTGTAACATAGACTTACAGTTCGTGGCGGCTGTGACCTCCTACACTGTAACATAGACTTACAGCAGTCGTTGGCGTGTTGTACCTCCTACACTGTAACATAGACTGACAGCAGTTGTACATCCTACACCTACACTGTAACATAGACTTACAGCAGTCGTGGCGCTGTGACTGTTGTACATACCTGTAACCTCAGCAGTCGTACATGACTGTTGTACTCCTAGACTTACAGCAGTCGTAGCGCTGTGACAGTTGTACCTCCTACACTGTAACATAGACTTACAGCAGTCGTAGCGCTGTGACAGTTGTACCTCCTACACTGTAACATAGACTTACAGCAGTCGTAGCGCTGTGACTGTTGTACCTCCTACACTGTAACATAGACTTACAGCAGTCGTAGCGCTGTGACTGTTGTACCTCCTACACTGTAACATAGACTTACAGCAGTCGTAGCACTGTGACTGTTGTACCTCTACACTGTAACATAGACTTACAGCAGTCGCTGCCAGGCCACTGTGCTACCTGTACACTGTAACATAGACTTACAGTCGTGTAACATAGACTGTTGTACAGCCTACACTGTAACATAGACTTACAGCAGACTGTGACAGTTGTACCTCCTACACTGTAACATAGACTTACAGCAGTCGAAGTGGCTGCAGTGACTGTTGTACCTCCTACACTGTAACATAGACTTACAGCCTACACTGTAACATAGACTGGCTGTGACAGTTGTACCTCCTACACTGTAACATAGACTTACAGCGGTCGTAGCAGTTGTACCTCCTACACTGTAACATAGACTGTGACTGTTGTACCTCCTACACTGTAACATAGACTTACAGCAGTCGTGAGCCACTGTGACTGTTGTACCTCCTACACTGTAACATAGACTTACAGCAGTCGTACCTCCTGCTGTGACAGTGGCGCTGCTGTAACATAGTTACAGTCGTGGCTGTGACTGTCCTACACTGTAACATAGACTTACAGCAGTCGTAGCGCTGTGACAGTTGTACCTCCTACACTGTAACATAGACTTACAGCAGTCGTAGCGCTGTGACAGTTGTACCTCCTACACTGTAACATAGACTTACAGCAGTCGTAGCGCTGTGACTGTTGTACCTCCTACACTGTAACATAGACTTACAGCAGTCGTACGTGCTGTGACAGTTGTACCTCCTACACTGTAACATAGACTTACAGTCGTAGCGCTGTGACTGTTGTACATCCTACACTGTAACATAGACTTACAGCAGTCGTGGCTGTGACAGTTGTACCTCCTACACTGTAACATAGACTTACAGCAGTCGTGGCTGTGACTGTTGTACCTCCTACACTGTAACATAGACTTACAGCAGTCAGTAGCACTGCGACTGTTGTACCTCCTACCTGTAACATAGACTTACAGCAGTCGAAGGCCATGACAGTTGTACCTCCTACACTGTAACATAGACTTACAGCAGTCGTAAGGCCAGACTGTTGTACCTCCTACACTGTAACATAGACTTACAGCAGTCGTAGCTGTGACTGTTGTACCTCCTACACTGTAACATAGACTTACAGCAGTTGTGGCTGTGACACATCCTACACTGTAACATAGTAACCTCCTACACTGTAACATAGACTTACAGCAGTCGTAGCCTGTAACATAGACTTGTGACTGTTGTACCTCCTGTAACATAGACTTACAGCAGTCGTAGCACTGCGACTGTCGTACCTCCTGTAACATAGACTTACAGCAGTCGTAGCGCTGTGACAGTTGTACCTCCTACACTGTAACATAGACTTACAGCAGTCGTAGCGCTGTGACAGTTGTACCTCCTACACTGTAACATAGACTTACAGCAGTCGTAGCGCTGTGACTGTTGTACCTCCTGTAACATGGACTTACAGCAGTCGTAGCGCTGTGACAGTTGTACCTCCTACACTGTAACATAGACTTACAGCAGTCGTAGCGCTGTGACTGTTGTACATCCTACACTGTAACATAGACTTACAGCAGTCGTAGCGCTGTGACAGTTGTACCTCCTACACTGTAACATAGACTTACAGCAGTCGTAGCACTGTGACTGTTGTACCTCCTACACTGTAACATAGACTTACAGCAGTCGTAGCGCTGTGACAGTTGTACCTCCTACACTGTAACATAGACTTACAGACAGTCGTAGCACTGTGACTGTTGTACCTCCTACACTATAACATAGACTTACAGCAGTCGTAGCGCTGTGACAGTTGTACCTCCTACACTGTAACATAGACTTACAGCAGTCGTAGCGCTGTGACAGTTGTACCTCCTACACTGTAACATAGACTTATAGAGCTGTGACAGTTTTGTGAAACGGGGCCCTGGATGTCTAACAGAGGAAAAATGGTACATTTCTGGCAGTGACTTTAAACCATGACTGGACTAATAATGAAATGTCAGCAGTGAATGAAGGTATATCTTTTACATACAAATGCTAATGTTTGTTAAATACACAGTGACATATTTAGCAATTTCCTATCTCAAACAAACAATAAAAATAAAATATAACATTGCCAAAACATTAGATCAAATTTCAAAGCACATTTGGTTTATCTGTGGAAGTGTGTGGTCTAGTGCAAAAAGCCCAGGTCACAAATCAGTTGAAGTTAAGCAACGTTGGTTGCGGACAGACCTTGGATGGGTGACTGTGTTTGGCAGCTTGAATCCTGAGAGTTTCTAGGACTTGTCTTGCCCCACAACGAAGCACATGTAATACATGTGGTCCCACCTTAGGCAAGTAAGTTTGTTCATAAATTGCTTCTATTCACCCAGCAGTAAGTGGGTACCCAGTGGGATAAGTAATATGACTTAACTTTCTAGCGCCTTACATTCAGCATGCTTTATAGCCAATAAAGCCCTTATGGCTATCTTTAGATATAAAAAAGAGTAGGTTATCTGTCATGTGCGGATCTTTTTAAAGTATTTGATGCTATGGTTAAACCTATTCTTTGTTACGGTTCAGAAATTTGGGGTGTTACCCATTGTAAAATCATTGAACAAATCCAGATAAAGACATGTAAATATTTCTTAAAAGTTGGTAAAAATACATGCAACAATATGGTTCTTGGTGAATGTGGCATATTCCCTCTTCAACTTACTTATATGTCAAGGGCAGTTAAATATTGGTGTAACTCTTCCAAGTTGTAGATTACCTCATCAGTCTTATTTAATGCTTAAGTCTTTGGATGAATCTGGACGGACAACATGGGCATCTCATATCAAGAATATTTTATTTAGATTTGGGTTTGGCTTTGTTTGGATTTCACAGGATATTGGAGATATTGATGGTTTCGTTTCTGTTTTTAAGCAAAGATTGTCTGATAATCTTTCACAAGATTGGTACTCATCCCTACATAGTACAACCAAGTGTTATAATTATATTCTTTTCAAGTCCCTCCTGAATGTTGTTTAGGTATTGCCCCATATTTAAGAAATTGTTTAACAAAATTTAGATACGGTAAATTAGTTCTGAAACCGGTAGATATAACAATGTCCATTATTATTCAAGATTCTGTCCTTTTTGCTACAAAAATAATCTTAATTTAATTGAAGATGAAATACATGTTTTACTTTATTGTAAAGCCTACTTAGATATAAGGAATAAGTTTCTGGGTAAATATTTGAAACATTCTATTTCACAACACAGCTTTATAAACATAATGACTTCAACAAACATAAATGTTATAAATAATTTGTGCCTATTTTTATATAATGTTGGAAAAATAAGAGATTATGATGTTTTTATGTAAAACCAGAGATAATCTACAACGTTATATAGTCTCCCTGGTAAAACGCATGTAACTTCTTATCATATTTATGAATGTATTTTGGGCCAGTGGCCTATTACTGAATAAAATGTCTGTCTGTCTGTCTACATTCAGCATGCTTTATTCAGGGAAATAATGTGTTAATGCTTTGAGCATGCACAAGTGCGTGGAAACGGGCTCTTCATAAATAGCCATTGTTATTTTCTTCTAATTGCCAGTATACTACCAATTAAAGGGCAAAGATACAGGTGAAATTATTTTCATTCATTCTCTCTGGGCATTATAACAACTCACGGCATCACACGGACACATACTATTGAACTCGACATAATCCATCGTTCTTGCCAATTGTCTGTGATGCTGACCCATAAATAGCGTTACTGAGCTTCCTGGGAGATCAGGAGACACATAGTTTATTATTTTCTGAGAAAAACACCAAGCAGATAAAGGATAACCTACTCACCAAACAGCATTACTGATCATCTGTCCCTTGTGATACAGCTCAAAGTTCATTGACATTGTTTTGAATGTGAATAAAACATTAACTCCAGACAAATTATCAGTGATAATTGTGTAGCTAGCAGGTTGTTATCTAAATATGAAAGCCTAATGGCCACAGATCTGTACTGTTTAGAAAGTAAGCCTGTACAATTTATATAAATAAGCATTTGGTTACAGTAAGTCATGTGTCACTGTAATTTGACATGATTTAGACCAATTTGGCTTGTGCAATGTTGCACGTTCATATGCAATGTACACAAACTGAGAAGCAGTGTTTTTGTGTCATTAGTTTCACGTGTCAATAGCTCCATTGGTTTTTCTTACCTTCATGTTTGAGACTTGCTTAGTTCACATGATCCTGATAAAATACTAAATTTCATGCGTAGGAGATAAGTAAATGTCTGAGAGAGACAATATATCTCATATATCCCTCCATGACAAAAACAGGCTGGCCATGGATGTCTGAGAGAGACAATAAATCTCATATATCCCTCCATGACAAAAACAGGCTGGCCATGGATGTCTGACAGGGACAATAAATCCCACTGGTCATAGACAGAATAAACACTGTCTGCATGGTCAAAAAATCAAACATGCAGTCAAATTTAATTTGCTATTGTTTCACAGAAAAATAATAAATTATACATCAACAGGTGACTTGTTATTGTATTCCATCACTTAATATACTTAGTTGTGACCAAATATCTGTCATATGTATCATATTCGCCTCACAGTGGAATGGTTGCAGCCTTAGTCTCTACTACAGCTTCCGTCACAGACAATGTGTGTATGTGTGGAAGGCATAAAAGAAATAAAACAGCAGCAAAGACGGCCACCAGACCAGGAAATACAGTTTTATGAGGCAACTACATGAACCTGTGGGTACACCTAGAGATGTCCAGGCAACGCTTTTGTACAATGTTTATACAACTAGAACAGGAATATGCTGTGTCTGCCCATGTGGAATGTGTTCCACACAAACTAAGTTATCAGGCAACCAGTACCATCCCACAAGGCTTCAGACATGCATGCAATACTGCCATCATTCCTGTAGCAACCTTATACACGAAGCACTATCAGGTTGGATAATATGCATTAAAGCTTTACATTTATCTCAATTTGATCCTGATGCAGATAACAGTCAGCAAATTCAATTGTCTCAACAAAGGTGTTGAGAGAAACATTTGCTATAAAAATCCCTTGGTAATTGCAAAATGGTCGTTGTGACAAATGGTCTCGTTTTGACGTTTGTGGTCAGTCAGAACAGGAAGGATGTCATATTCATTGAAATGGAGGGAAGTCATGTCCCACAAAGGAAAGGATGTCACGTTTATCAAAATGAAGGTATGCCATGTTCACTGAAAGGGAGAGAAGTCATGTTCAGTGAAATGGAGAGAGTGAGTGAGTTTAGTTTTACCCCGCACTCAGCAATATTCCAGCTGTATGGCGGTGGTCTGTAAATAATCGAGTCTGGACCAGACAATCCAGTGATCAACAGCATGAGCATTGATCTGTGCAACTAGGAACCGATGACATGTGTCAACCAAGTCAGCGAGTCTGACCACCTGATCCCGTTAGTCGCCTCTTAAGTCCCCTTTACACAGAACGGCGACCACTCTGCCTTCTCTCGGCGTTCTAAATTTTTTCAGAAGACCACTGAACACTCAAAGGAGGCACGACAAATGCAGAGAGAAGGCAGAAAGAAGGCAGAGCCAATGCCAAGAATGGCTCAGAACGCCACTGTAGTGGTGACTGTATTGAACATGCTCAAAACAAACGCAGAGCGGTTGCCATCATGGTGGATTGATCACAGGATGCAGAGCGAAGGCAGAGCCATTGCCGAGGTCACAGACTGAAGGCACAACGGTCAGCTAAAGGACGCCACATAAAAACTACGTAAACTGCGGGTTGCCCCCGCCTTCTCTCTGCCGTCATTGTGCGTTTCGTTGAGCAATCACTCTGCCTTCATTCAGCGACCAGCGCATCCCTTTGAACAACCACGGCGTTCGCTCTGCCTTTATTCTGCCTCACCCCTGCCTTTCCAGATTACATATAAATAGGTCTTGTACTGCCGATTTCCACGTTATTTGAGAACTGCCGAGCTTGTGATCAGACGTCTCACCATGCCTCCAAGAAGGTATGCTACTGGACAAAAGGCCAAAACCCAAAAGAGTGCCTCAAAAATTACCGAAAACATTGGTCAACAGGAAAATGTTACTGCTGACAATGTTTTTTTAAGATATGAACAAAATTGAAGAAAAACAATATGCACACATTGATTCTTTATTTGGAAATCCAGATATCCATAATAAACTCATAAGACTAATGTAGAGTAATGATAGCAATATGAACATCCTCAAACAATTCCATCCACATAGCATTTCAGTTCCAAACACAACACTTCAAATCATGGAACTGATCCAGCTACATTGCTGAAGTACAACTTCAGATACTCTCGCAACTGTTTTCCTGCTTGTGTGTCTCGGTTTGGTCCAACTGCTTGTGCAACATCATGCATACTTGCTTGTTGTCTCCATTCTCCAGGTATGAGGTCGTGGTTATCGTCTTCAGTGGCAAGTGCAGCATTCTGTAGCATTGGATATTGGTTTCGCATTGCATTGTGAAGACAAATGCATGCCTCAACCACATCCTGGACTGAATTAGGCATCAGCTGAAAGTAGAACTTGAGTGAGTGAGTGAGTGAGTATGGTTTTACGCCGCTTTTAGCAATATTCCAGCAATATCACGGCGGGGGACACCAGAAATGGGCTTCACACATTGTACGCATGTGGGGAATCGAACCCGATTCTTCAGCGTGACGAGCGAACGCTTTAACCACTAGGCTACCCCACCGCCCTAAGTAGAACTTGAAATCGCTGAGCGAAAATGCCAAACACATTTTCAACTTCTCTTCTTTCAGGAGATACGATAGTTGAAGATCCGTTGCTCTTTGGTGAGTGCCCTGATTGAATATGGCTTCATCATGTAGGTTCTGAGGTCAAATGCATCATCCCCGAGTAGGAAGAATAGTATGTCACGGTCATCATTTGGTAATGGCTCAGGAGTTGGAAAGTTTATTGTGCCATCTTCGAGGCGGGTCTTCAGTTCAGATTCATTGAAAATCTGGCTGTCTGACATTGTTCCAACACCACCAACATCACACCATAAAGATTTATAATTTGCATCCACTAATGCAAGAAGGACAAGAGAGAAGTATCCCTTATAGTTGTGGTAGAGACTACCTGTGTTTGGTGGACAACGCACAGCTATATATTTTCCATCAATGGCTCCGCATGCATGGGGTAAGGTCCAACGTCTCTGAAAGTCATCTGCAACAACTTCCACTCTTTGGAGTTCCTTGGGCATTTGACAACTTCATTCTTATATTCATCTGTGATACTTCAGGCACAAAAGTGGAGATCGTCCCCAGTTGCAGGGGAACCTGAGGGTTACGGCAAGTTTCAAACCAGGCTCTAAACTTGCTCGCCAATTTGTGTTCTGTTTGACGATTCTTGGGCCAACACACAAAAAGGGCTGGCTCCATTCTCAGATAATTGTAGAATGACCCTTCATCTTCTAGATGCAGTTCTTGCATTAGTTGGTTGAAGTCCCCGAATTGCAACCGTCTGTGTTGCATCAATCATGGGTGGACCCACAGGGTTCTCAATCTTCTTTTTCTACGCCTATTCATCCTTCTATTTAAGATGGCAATGGCCATCTGGTTGAAAAACAATGCTTGTTGACCTTTCCAAAAAAGCTATTTGCAAATGCAGTTCATTGTTCATGCTTACTTACTGAATGATTTCACTTAGCCTGCTCGTATGAAACTAATGATAAAATGTCGTAGCCAGGTACTTACATACCTAGAGCATGCAGGTTGCTGAACAGTTGCCACAGAACGTAGAGAGAAGGCAGAGCGAACGCCAATGAATGCACAAGGAAGGCACAACAGTCGGCGAGAAGGCAGAAGCAACGCTGAATGGACACAGTTATTTGCATATGATGGTACAGAGAAGACAGAAGGGAGGCAGAGAGTACGCCTAGGACACTCAAAGAATGCTACTGAAATGTCAGAAATTGGCAGCATAGGTCGTACAATGAAGGCACAAGGGACGCCGGAGCAGTTACACTGAAACATAGGTTTGGTGGCGACCGTTGTGCATCCTGGTAATTTTTAGAACGCAGAGAGAAGGCAGAGCGGTCGCCGTCCTGTGTAAAGGGTGCCTTACAACAAGCATGGGATTACTGAAGGCCAATATTCTAACCCGGACCTTCGCGTTCAGTGAAAGGGTGGGATGTCATGTTCATCGAGAGGGAGAGAAGTCATGTTCAGTGAATGGTACCCAAGGAAATATGAGGCTTCCCTTGTTTGTTTAGGGGAGATAATATTTGCAGATAGTGCTAGGAGGACCACTTGAAAGAAAGACAACACAAAACCATTTAAAATTTCTATTCAAGCTGATCATGTGAATTCAAAACCAAGTTTTAGGACGGACAGACAAAAATGTGGGAATAGACAGACAAACTGATTACTACATCCTCTGTCATCATCACAACATACATGCATGGTAGATTTCTCCAACTTCAACCTTCACTTCTAGAACTTCAAACATACAGCAGAACGGGGGGCATATTTATAGAGACAAGAATGTTTCTTGGAGCATCATAGTAGTGTAAAGGACAAATTGCAGAATATCGAGATGAAACAACAGCCCACATCATGCATAACTGACCATTTCTTTCTTTCCCATCAGCCCATCAAGGATAATTAGCTTTTGCAACAGTATCAGCTTTATTAATCTGTTGGTATCCAAGATGGTGAATACAGACATCATTGATGGACGAGGACATGAGTGGAGATAAAAATACGGACACAGGTTCATAAAATTAGAATAACACACCTATTCCTATAATAACCTCTGTTATCACCAACCACCATTAATTTGAAGAGCTCCTTTAAGAAGCCTACAGAATATATGTTCTGAACTGAATCATTGATCAGTGGAAACTAGATGGTTGTATTCCACCAGGCCGGCCACTTACACCACACTGCCTAAAGCTTATATTCTAGCAGATTGACACCAATTGGATCTGGTGGAGTGTATTGACCAAATTACTTTCATCGCTGTCACTGCTCGTCATGGAGAGACATTGGGAGAAGTAGATCTGGGAAAATAACACAAGACCACATCTAATCTTATTCCCTGCTGTGTGAAATCATCCCTCGACAAAACAAGTAATACTGTGTTCCCTGAGAGAGTACCACATCATAGTAAGTTGAATCCCAGAATGCTGATTTGTCTGTGAACAAAGATAATCCCCAGTGTAACTCCGATACCAGGGGTCCTGCTGCTCAGTCACATCATCATCATCTCCGTGCTTCACCTAATTCAATTTCCATAAGCCAAGACATTTCTATGGAACCGTCAACAAAGAAACTGCCCACTGTGAGACAGATAATCAGTGAGTTTGGCTGGACTGGATGTTAGCTCAAATACAGGGATGAGAATGGGTATGAATTAAAAATAGAGGAAAATGAGCAGGGGTCTTGGGGGGTCTTATTAACTTAAACAATATAACATATATCATGAATGACCCCAGCGTGAACAAATCCGAGGAATTCAGTGGATCCATGGGAATTCTCATCCCTGCAAATACCTTTTCAGCTAATTGTTGGAGGAAAGTCCATAATCTGACACAATTAATCATCAACTTTCCCTGGGGTAAGATCCACTGAAAGAAGTATAAGACCAACAGACGTAACTGAGGTGGAGCTGGATTCAAACTCATGATCAGTGGATCCTTGCATGAGCTACACAGCCCACTGGGCCACCTTCTCCTTGGATCACTTGTTTTAAAATTTAAGACAACAGAGATAGTATATTGTATGGGACAAGCATAAGCTTTGGGACACTGTGCAGATTCTACAATTTATAGCCAACCAGGCAATACTAGAGAAACGACATACTATTCACGTTTTTACATCAATATAACTCGTGTGTAGGTTATACTAGTACTTCACAAATCAGAAATCGAGTTTAAATCAGTTAAACAAGCATGTTTTGAAAGGCATTTAATGCAGACAGAATAATCTGACAGCTGTGATTGACTTTGTGTTTTTTAAATGTACATCCATCCAGTAATTAAAATTGGCCATATTTTTCAATATTTAATGCTGTTTTTTTTTAACATAATGAAAATGCTGAATGTGTGCTGAGATAAAGTAGGTGACATTTGGTGCGGTACTGGGGATGGAATTTTCAACTTCCTGTACTCGGAAAAAGAAATGGTTAAACTGGTCAATTTTTTTATTTATTGTGGTTTAAAGGCCATACTGTGCATATATATATATACATTTAATTGCTGTTATCGGACTGGTTATTTTTTAAGACAATATTACGTAACTATGGAAGTCTATGGGAACACGTTTGGTTTTGTGTAGCCTGTAATGTGAAACATTGTACTATTTCTTGTCTGAAAGAAAACAAACTACAACAATCGAAGAAACAATCTTTACAAATTTAACATGATGCATTTCATAAATGTGTGTGAATGGATCTGTGCATTGGACCAACTCACTTTCAGTTTCAATGACCAGGTCATCGCTATTGATGCTTTGAAACCAGCCTCAGTTGCCATAAGTGGCTGCACCATACTGAGTCTTACGTCCAGCAACACTGGGTTTCTATTCAACCTTGCATGAGTTTGTTTTGAATAATGTTTCACTACATTCATAGCCAACATTACACTGGGAGCATCCATGCAATGTTTCAGCCTCACGAGCCTCCTGGTTTCAGACACGGTGAACACAGACACAAGGACTACAGGCAGGGCTCACTGACATAAGCTGACAACTTTCAGGACAGATCAGCTCAATATGTACAGAGTTAAAGACAGAATACAGACACAAGGACTACAGGCAGGGCTCACTGACATAAGCTGACAACTTTCAGGACAGATCAGCTCAATATGTACATAGTTAAAGACAGAATACAGACACAAGGACTACAGGCAGGGCTCACTGACATAAGCTGACAACTTTCAGGACAGATCAGCTCAATATGTACATAGTTAAAGACAGAATACAGACACAAGGACTACAGGCAGGGCTCACTGACATAAGCTGACAACTTTCAGGACAGATCAGCTCAATATGTACAGAGTTAAAGACAGAATACAGACACAAGGACTACAGGCAGGGCTCACTGACATAAGCTGACAACTTTCAGGACAGATCAGCTCAATATGTACATAGTTAAAGACAGAATACAGACACAAGGACTACAGGCAGGGCTCACTGACATAAGCTGACAACTTTCAGGACAGATCAGCTCAATATGTACAGAGTTAAAGACAGAATACAGACACAAGGACTACAGGCAGGGCTATCTGACATAAGCTGACAACTTTCAGGACAGATCAGCTCAATATGTACATAGTTAAAGACAGAACACAGGCACAAGGACTACAGGCAGGGCTCACTGACATAAGCTGACAACTTTCAGGACAGATCAGCTCAATATGTACATAGTTAAAGACAGAATACAGACACAAAGACTACAGGCAGGGCTCACTGACATAAGCTGACAACTTTCAGGACAGATCAGCTCAATATGTACATAGTTAAAGACAGAACACAGGCACAAGGACTACAGGCAGGGCTCACTGACATAAGCTGACAACTTTCAGGACAGATCAGCTCAATATGTACATAGTTAAAGACAGAATACAGACACAAAGACTACAGGCAGGGCTCACTGACATAAGCTGACAACTTTCAGGACAGATCAGCTCAATATGTACATAGTTAAAGACAGAATACAGACACAAGGACTACAGGCAGGGCTCACTGACATAAGCTGACAACTTTCAGGACAGATCAGCTCAATATGTACAGAGTTAAAGACAGAATACAGACACAAGGACTACAGGCAGGGCTCACTGACATAAGCTGACAACTTTCAGGACAGATCAGCTCAATATGTACATAGTTAAAGACAGAATACAGACACAAGGACTACAGGCAGGGCTAACTGACATAAGCTGACAACTTTCAGGACAGATCAGCTCAATATGTACTGAGTTAAAGACAGAATACAGACACAAGGACTACAGGCAGGGCTCACTGACATAAGCTGACAACTTTCAGGACAGATCAGCTCAATATGTACATAGTTAAAGACAGAATACAGACACAAGGACTACAGGCAGGGCTCACTGACATAAGCTGACAACTTTCAGGACAGATCAGCTCAATATGTACATAGTTAAAGACAGAATACAGACACAAAGACTACAGGCAGGACTCACTGACATAAGCTGACAACTTTCAGGACAGATCAGCTCAATATGTACATAGTTAAAGACAGAACACAGGCACAAGGACTACAGGCAGGGCTCACTGACATAAGCTGACAACTTTCAGGACAGATCAGCTCAATATGTACATAGTTAAAGACAGAATACAGACACAAAGACTACAGGCAGGACTCACTGACATAAGCTGACAACTTTCAGGACAGATCAGCTCAATATGTACATAGTTAAAGACAGAATACAGACACAAGGACTACAGGCAGGACTCACTGACATAAGCTGACAACTTTCAGGACAGATCAGCTCAATATGTACAGAGTTAAAGACAGAATACAGACACAAAGACTACAGGCAGGGCTCACTGACATAAGCTGACAACTTTCAGGACAGATCAGCTCAATATGTACATAGTTAAAGACAGAATACAGACACAAGGACTACAGGCAGGGCTAACCGACATAAGCTGACAACTTTCAGGACAGATCAGCTCAATATGTACTGAGTTAAAGACAGAATACAGACACAAGGACTACAGGCAGGGCTCACTGACATAAGCTGACAACTTTCAGGACAGATCAGCTCAATATGTACATAGTTAAAGACAGAATACAGACACAAGGACTACAGGCAGGGCTAACCGACATAAGCTGACAACTTTCAGGACAGATCAGGTCAATATGTACTGAGTTAAAGACAGAATACAGACACAAGGACTACAGGCAGGGCTCACTGACATAAGCTGACAACTTTCAGGACAGATCAGCTCAATATGTACATAGTTAAAGACAGAATACAGACACAAGGACTACAGGCAGGGCTCACTGACATAAGCTAACAACTTTCAGGACAGATCAGCTCAATATGTACATAGTTAAAGACAGAATACAGACACATGTAAGCTCACATGTTGGTGAATGTACATGAGGAATTCCTGCACCTATTCATATTTTCTCCCTGCCTCTATAGTAGATCTAACCCACGACCCTGTATCTCTCTCACACAGGAACATTACACATGTCATTTATAACAGTTTGTCAAGAAATCTTGTCTCTGTTGTCTCAAGTGGCAGCCAGCCGCAGTTAGTAACTGACAGAATATTGAAAAGCGATGTTTGAGAAGAAAACTGATGGATGTACTTATTCTCATCTGAGACGTGCTGGGTAATTACCTGACACTGGGATTCACACACTTTGTGGAAGACATTCATAATTTTCCTATTTGACTACACACGCTGGTACAGGCGATTCAAAGATAGCTGACCCATTCAAGTTATTTACAGTCTGACTGAACTAATTGCCTTTATCAACCACATACATCAGATGAGAGGTTGCTACACAACGTAGCCAAGTGTGAGCGTTGGTGCATAAAACAGCCGTGAGTGAGTGAGTCAATGTTACATCATGTAGCTAGGAGTGAATCAATGTTGGATCATGCAGCTAGTAGTGAGTCAATGTTGTATCATGTAGCTAGGAGTGAATCAATGTTGCATCATGTAGATAGGAGTGAGTCAATGTTGGATCATGTAGCTAGGAGTGAGTCAATGTTGAATCATGTAGCTAGGAGTGAGTCAATGTTGCATCATGTAGCTAGGAGTGAGTCAATGTTGGATCATGTAGCTAGGAGTGAGTCAATGTTGGATCATGTAGCTAGGAGTGAATTAATGTTGGATCATGTAGCTAGGAGTGAGTCAACGTTGTATCATGTAGCTAGGAGTGAATCAATGTTGAATCATGTAGCTAGGAGTGAGTCAATGTTGGATGATGTAGCTAGGAGTGAGTCAATGTTGAATCATGTAGCTAGGAGTGAGTCAATGTTGTATCATGTAGCTAGGAGTGAGTCAATGTTGGATCATGTAGCTAGGAGTGAGTCAATGTTGCATCATGTAGCTAGTTGTGAGTCAATGTTGGATCATGTAGCTAGGAGTGAGTCAATGTATCATTTAGCTAGGAGTGAATCAATGTTGAATTAGCTAGGAGTGAATCAATGTTGAATCATGTAGCTAGGAGTGAGTCAATGTTGAATCATGTAGCTAGGAGTGAATCAATGTTGGATCATGTAGCTAGGAGTGAGTCAATGTTGTATGATGTAGCTAGCAGTGAGTCAATGTTGGATCATGTAGCTAGGAGTGAGTCAATGTTGTATGACGTAGCTAGGAGTGAGTCAATGTTGGATCATGTAGCTAGGAGTGAGTCAATGTTGTATCATTTAGCTAGGAGTGAATCAATGTTGAATCATGTAGCTAGGAGTGAATCAATGTTGGATCATGTAGCTAGGAGTGAGTCAATGTTGAATCATGTAGCTAGGAGTGAATCAATGTTGGATAATGTAGCTAGGAGTGAGTCAATGTTGGATCATGTAGCTAGCAGTGAGTCAATGTTGGATCATGTAGCTAGGAGTGAGTCAATGTTGCATCATGTAGCTAGTAGTGAGTCAATGTTGGATGATGTAGCTAGGAGTGAGTCAATGTTGTATCATTTAGCTAGGAGTGAATCAATGTTGAATCATGTAGCTAGGAGTGAATCAATGTTGGATCATGTAGCTAGGAGTGAGTCAATGTTGAATCATGTAGCTAGGAGTGAATCAATGTTGTATCATGTAGCTAGGAGTGAGTCAATGTTGGATCATGTAGCTAGGAGTGAGTCAATGTTGCATCATGTAGCTAGGAGTGAGTCAATGTTGGATCATGTAGCTAGGAGTGAGTCAATGTTGTATCATTTAGCTAGGAGTGAATCAATGTTGAATCATGTAGCTAGGAGTGAATCAATGTTGGATCATGTAGCTAGGAGTGAGTCAATGTTGAATCATGTAGCTAGGAGTGAATCAATGTTGTATCATGTAGCTAGGAGTGAATCAATGTTGGATCATGTAGCTAGGAGTGAGTCAATGTTGCATCATGTAGCTAGGAGTGAGTCAATGTTGGATGATGTAGCTAGGAGTGAGTCAATGTTGTATCATTTAGCTAGGAGTGAATCAATGTTGAATCATGTAGCTAGGAGTGAATCAATGTTGGATCATGTAGCTAGGAGTGAGTCAATGATGGATCATGTAGCTAGCAGTGAGTCAATGTTGGATCATGTAGCTAGGAGTGAGTCAATGTTGCATCATGTAGCTAGGAGTGAGTCAATGTTGGATCATGTAGCTAGGAGTGAGTCAATGTTGCATCATGTAGCTAGCAGTGAGTCAATGTTGGATCATGTAGCTAGGAGTGAGTCAATGTTGTATCATGTAGCTAGCAGTGAGTAAATGTTGGATCATGTAGCTAGCAGTGAGTCAATGAGTGAGTGAGTGAGTTGAGTTTTACGCCGCACTCAGCAATATTCCAGCTATATGGCGGCGGTCTGTAAATAATCGAGTCTGGACCAGACAATCCAGTGATCAACAGCATGAGCATCGATCTGCGCAATTTGGAACCGATGACATGTGTCAACCAAGTCAGCGAAACTGACCACCTGATCCCGTTAGTCAGTGAGTCAATGTTGAATCATGTAGCTAGGAGTGAGTCAATGTTGGATCATGTAGCTAGGAGTGAGTCAATGTTGGATCATGTAGCTAGGAGTGAAATAATGTTGGATCATGTAGCCAGGAGTGAGTCAATGTTGTATCATGTAGCTAGGAGTGAGTCAATGTTGGATCATGTAGCTACGAGTGAATCAATGTTGGATCATGTAGCTAGGAGTGAGTCAATGTCGGATCATGTAGCTAGGAGTGAATCAATGTTGTATCATTTAGTTAGGAGTGAGTCAATGTTGGATGATGTAGCTAGGAGTCAATGTTGGATGATGTAGCTAGGAGTGAATCAATGTTGGATCATGTAGCTAGGAGTGAGTCAATGTTGGATCATGTAGCTAGGAGTGAGTCAATGTTGGATCATGTAGCTAGGAGTGTGTCAATGTTACATCATGTAGCTAGGAGTGAATCAATGTTGGATCATGTAGCTAGCAGTGAGTCAATGTTGAATCATGTAGCCAGGAGTGAATCAATGTTGGATCATGTAGCTAGGAGTGAGTCAATGTTGCATCATGTAGCTAGGAGTGAACCAATGTTGCATCATGTAGCTAGGAGTGAGTAAATGTTGGATCCTGTAGCTAGGAGTGAATCAATGTTGGATCATGTAGCTAGGAGTGAGTCAATGTTGGATCATGTAGCTAGGAGTGAGTCAATGTCGGATCATGTAGCTAGGAGTGAATCAATGTTGTATCATTTAGCTAGGAGTGAGTCAATGTTGGATGATGTAGCTAGGAGTCAATGTTGGATGATGTAGCTAGGAGTGAATCAATGTTGGATCATGTAGATAGGAGTGAGTCAATGTTGGATCATGTAGCTAGGAGTGAGTCAATGTTGGATCATGTAGCTAGGAGTGAGTCAATGTTACATCATGTAGCTAGGAGTGAATCACTGTTGGATCATGTAGCTAGCAGTGAGTCAGTGGTGAATCATGTAGCCAGGAGTGAATCAATGTTGGATCATGTAGCTAGGAGTGAGTCAATGTTGCATCATGTAGCTAGGAGTGAACCAATGTTGCATCATGTAGCTAGCAGTGAGTAAATGTTGGATCCTGTAGGTAGGAGTGAATCAATGTTGGATCATGTAGCTAGGAGTGAGTCAATGTTGTATCATGTAGCTAGGAGTGAGTCAATGTTGGATCATGTAGCAAGGAGTGAGCAACTCAGCTGAGCATATTCCTTTCGTATTGTTGTTACAATTTTAATAAAATAGATAGAAAACAAAGATGTTAGGCTGTTGGGTTAAGACTCTCTAACCAGGGTTAGCTCTTGCCCTCAGCCCTGAGGCTTGTACTGACTCGCTGCAGCATTTCCAGCTATATGTAAGAAATTGTTTTTCACTTCCTGTGAAAATAAAATTGCAATTAATTTCTTGCATCACTGGCTCTTACTATATAATTCCCTAGAACAACAAGCATGCCATTTGGAGTGAGTGAGTTGGGGTTTACCCCGCTTTTAGCAATATTCCAGCAATATCACGGCAGAGGACACCAGAAATGGGTTTCACACATTGTGCCCATGTGTGGAATCGAACCTGGGCCTTCAGTGTGATGAATAAACACTTTAACCACTAGGCTACCCCACTGCCCCCATGCCATGCGGAAGCCTACTGATCAGGACCCTCCTACAGATACCCGTACACAGCTACTACAGCAGTACATCCACCTGTTGTTGTGGATAAGTAGGTAACTGGCAGGAAGTACATTCTTACAGAAACTCAAGGGCTGTACAGGAATCCGTCATTTGGCAGTTGCCACTAAATGCTTAATGTTAACTGACTGACTGACTGACTGAGTTTAGTTTTACGCCGCTTTTAGCAATATTCCAGCAATATCACGGCGGGGAACACCAGAAATGGGCTTAACACATTGTGCCCATGTGGGGAATCGAACCCGGGCCTTCGGCGTGACGAGTCAACGCTTTAACCACTAGGCTACCCCACCGCCCCCCAAAATGAAGATGGTCCAGCAGCAGCAAATCTCAAGTGGGGATGTCACTAAACAAGTGAATTTCTTAACAGGGTTTGCATGTATAAGGAGTCTGGTGGTCACGATGAATCAGATCCAGGACACGGACGGGTGATCACCTGGGAATGCCAGCTAGCATACTTGACATTTACACCAGTCTACCACATGCAGGGTGGGTCAGATAGATGTTTAACACTGCACTCAGCAAACTTGCACAACATCTACACTGTCTCTACATAGCAGCACCAGGGGCAGCAAAACCTGGGACTCCAGAGCATGTGAAGGGTGTGGGACAGTGGCTGTTAGATAGACGTGTGTGTCAGTGAGGGTGTGAGTGAGGATGTGAGTCAGTGAGGGTTTGTGTCAGTGAGGGTGTGTGTCAGTGAGGCTGTGAGGGTGTGAGTCAGTGAGGCTGTGAGTGAGGGTGTGAGTGCGTGAGGGTGTGAGTGCGTGAGGGTGTGAGTCAGTGAGGGTGTGGGTCAGTGAGGGTGTGAGCCAGTGAGGGTGTGTGTCAGTGGGGCTGTGAGTCATTGTGGGTGTGAGGATGTGAGTCAGGGAGTCAGTGAGGGTGTGGGTCAGTGAGGGTGTGAGTCAGTGAGGATGTGGGTTAGTGTTGGTGTGGGTCAGTGTGGGTGGGAGGATGTGGGTCAGTGAGGGTGTGGGTCAGTGTGGGTGTGAGTCAGTGAGGATGTGAGTGAGGGTGTGGGTCAGAGAGGGTGTGAGTCAGTGTGGGTGTGAGTCAGTGAGGGCGTGAGTCAGTGGGTCAGTGAGGGTTTGGGTCAGTGTAGGTGTGAGTCAGTGAGGGCATGAGTGAGTGAGGATGTGGGTCAGTGAGGGTGTGGGTCAGTGTGTATGTGGGTCAGTGAGGGTGTGGGTCAGTGTGGGTGTGGGTCAGTGAGGCTGTGAGTCAGTGAGGGCATGAGTCAGTGTGGGTGTGGGTCAGTGAGGATGTGAGTGAGGGTGTGGGTCAGTGTGGGTGTGGGTCAGTGAGGGTGTGGGTCAGTGAGGATGTGAGTGAGGGTGTGGGTCAGTGTGGGTCAGTGAGGATGTGGGTCAGTGAGGGTGTGGGTCAGTGAGGGCGTGAGGCTGTTGGTCAGTGAGGGTGTGAGTCAGTGAGGCTGTGGGTCAGTGAGGGCGTGAGTCAGTGAGGCTGTGGGTCAGTGAGGGCGTGAGTCAGTGAGGGTGTGGGTCAGTAAGGGCATGAGTCAGTGAGGCTGTGAGGCAGTGAGGGTGTGGGTCAGTGAGGATGTGAGTGAGGGTGTGGGTCAGTGTGGGTCAGTGAGGGTGTGGGTCAGTGTGGGTTTGAGGATGTGGCTCAGTGAGGGTGTGAGTCCGTGTGACTGTGAGTCAGTGAGGGTGTGAGTCAGTGTGGCTGTGAGTCAGTGAGGGTGTGGGTCAGTGAGGGTGTGAGTTAGTGTGGGTGTGGGTCAGTGAGGGTGTACGTCAGTGAAATCTATGTGTCACCAGGGCACAATCCATTCAGCTACCCTTTTGAAAGCTACGATACAGGCTTGGAACACAGATAAGGGTACATAGTTACCCCTAACCCGACTCCTGCGAAGAGGTACCGACATTATTCTTCCAATCATCCATGTTGATGAAGTGAAAATCTTCCCTGACCCAGTTTATTTCATGACAGTCAGTCTTCAGATACAGTTCTTCAGTAACATCTGAATTAAATGCATCTAAATGACAGTAATCCAGGCTAGTGCCAAGCAGTCGGATAATAAATATGTTAATCACGTTCATGTCAGCCTATTACTGCTATATAAAACATCCCAAATTGGCCATTAAGCTTATCGGGATCTGAGCGACCATTTCATGTAAATTGATTACAGAAACATCATTTAACGCGGAGAGTCAGATCGGAGGTAATTACAACTTACTTAATTTGATTTGCACTTATGAATTAACAATTTGTCCAGACACTGCATTTGAAAGCAGTTTCAATCAGTGTTTAATCTGGGAGCACATAGAACGCAGACATCAACATCTTACAACACAAACATCATCAATACCATTCAATGCAAACACTATGCAACAAACATAACAACAAAAACATTATACAACACAATCACTATACAACAAACATAACAACAAAAACATTATACAACACAATCAGTATACAACAAACATAACAACAAAAACATCATACAACACAATCACTATACAACAAACATAACAACAAAAACATTATACAACACAATCAGTATACAACAAACATAACAACAAAAACATCATACAACACCATCTGTATACAACAAACATAACAACAAAAACATCATACAACACACTATACAACAAACATAACAACAAAAACATCATACAACACCATCACTATACAACAAACATAACAACAAAAACATCATACAACACAATCACTATACAACAAACATAACAACAAAAACATCATACAACACAATCACTATACAACAAACATAACAACAAAAACATCATACAACACAATCACTATACAACAAACAACAACAAAAACATCATACAACACACTATACAACAAACATAACAACAAAAACATTATACAACACAATCACTATACAACAAACATAACAACAAAACATCATACAACACAATCACTATACAACAAACATAACAACAAAAACATCATACAACACAATCACTATACAACAAACATAACAACAAAAACATCATACAACACAATCACTATACAACAAACAACAACAAAAACATCATACAACACACTATACAACAAACATAACAACAAGAACATCATACAACACAATCACTATACAACAAACATAACAAAAACATCATACAACACAATCACTATACAACAAACATAACAAAAACATCATACAACACAATCACTATACAACAAACATAACAAAAACATCATACAACACAATCACTATACAACAAACATAACAACAAAAACATCATACAACACAAAAACAATGTACTATGTGATGTCAACACCATAACAACACTGAAGACATCATACAACAAAACATTACAAAACATCACATACATCATACAAGACAACCCACAAACACTCACACACCCTCCAACGAAACAATCACCATAGAAAGAAAATACAAGTGTTTGCCACTAATATGGCAATGTCCCCCCGCCGCTAAAGAATGGAATATTTATAACATATACTGAGTCAAAAAAGAAACTTCACAAAATGTAATTTGAAAAATAATGAATAATTTTTCTCTGATGATACATCTATGTGTTCGAAATGGGATCCCTATCTTTCGACTCTAGAAAAACGTTAGCAAAACCCACTCAAACCCATCCATTCGTTGTGCAAATGGCGTTAGTGCCAAATCAGGTTTTCCACGTGCAGTCGATCACGTGATCTTCACATCGAAGTTTTCTTCATATGCACGTGTTTGCATTGGCCTCAAGAATTGAAAAAAACACTTTTTAAACCACAGTTCTAACGATACTTGAAATGCCACGATTGTCAAATGTGCAACGTGAACGTGCCCTTGGCATGTTGCAAGCGGGAAGATCAGTTATTGAAGTTGCAAGAGCAATGGGATGCAGCCGTCGTACTGTGTATGACTTGCGAGGTCGTCTACAACAAACTGGCACCACTTCTGATGCGCCCAAGGTCGGATCGTCCACGTGTGGCGTCCGCGAGCAGAAGACCGTCAAATCGTCCTCGTCACCTACGTGACAGATTTCTGCCGGCTACACGAACCAGGGCTGAGATATTTAGAGGTCGGATGTCCTCACAGACCATTCGAAATCGGTTGCGGGCTGCCAATCTCCATTCTTGACGTCCATATCGTGGGCAAATATTGACGCCGTTTCACCAACGTCAACGTCTGCTGTGGGCCCAACGTAACCTCCGATGGACCCAGAGACTGGAATCGAGTCGTCTTTAGCGATGAATCCAGGTTTACCCTCAGATTCGCGGACGGCAGGCATAGAGTCTGGAGACGACGTCGTGAACGGTATACCCAATGTTGTGTACAGGAAGTCGACAGATTCGGGGGCGGAAGTTGCATGGTGTGGGGTGCTTTCTGTGGGAACAACCGTTCCCGACTTCTGGTCATCCGTATAAACCTCACAGCTGCTGCTTACCGCGACCAGGTGCTCACCCCTGAACTCGTTCCTTTCATGGCGGCTCATGGCCCAGGTCTACAGTTCCAGCGATGTTGACACGAAATTTCCTTCAAAACGCTGGAATCAACGTCATGGACTGGCCATCGAGGTCCCCTGACTTTAATCCAATAGAGCACGTTTGGGATGCACTTGGGAGAAGGCTTTGTGGTCTTAGGAACCAACCTCAGAATTTGCAGGAACTTGGTGCAGCCTTGCAAGAGCAATGGCGCAGAATCCCCAACCACGTGTTCACAAGCATCAGGCAGTCGATGAGGAGACGGTGTTTGGCAGTGGTTAATGCGCGGAAGGCGGCCATACACGATATTGAACTGAGAAATTTCGCATTTTTATTCTTGTGACTTGACATTCTGTATACCCATGTTTTGGAACGGCGGTGTAGCCTAATGGAACTGATTATGGCACTGTCAGTGTATCGAGTACATCACACAGATCTCAGCAATGAAATAATAACAATTTAACCATCTTACCATCTCTTGTTCTTTTATAGTGCCCTGAAGAAAGAATGTGAAGTTTCTTTTTTGACTCAGTATATTTACTACTTTTTATGTTTTGGTCATATACAAGATGCCTGAAATCACTGGTGTCTGCATAATCAGCCAATGTAGGCTGTCGACATAATTGAAGAGATTGGGTACAATGTTTTATGAGATATCGCGTTTACATAAGTTTGAAAAGAGGTCAAAGTGTCGTGGTGACCTTGAAGATAAGGTCAATGTCACCCAAATCGACTGGTGTCTGGGTAATCCCTAATATAGGCTGTCACCAAATGTGAAGACATTGGGTACAACAGTTCATGATATGACATATCGATTTAACAAGAATCGGGACGCACGGACGGACGCTGCTGAATGCATAGTCCTCCGTTCCACGTTGCGGCGGGGGACAGTTACACAAGACAAACATCCTGCAACAACACAAACATTATACAACACATCATCCAACACAACATTAGGCAACAACACAAACACCAAAATAAACCACATCATAAAATAATACAAATACCACTAAAAAACACAAACACCAAATATACAACACCATAAGAACCCAAACATTACACAACAAAAACATCATAACATAAACATCATTTAACAACGAAAACAACATACAACACAAATCATCATGCAACTGAAACACAATACAACATACTTCATGGTTGAATGAGTGGTAGAATGAGTGAGATGTGGTTAAATTGGGTTTAACGTTACGCTGGAGAATTTTTCGCTCATATGACGACGTGCATGCTTGAGTATGTGTATGTGCGGCTGCTTGTACTAGCCCAGACTGAAGCTGGTTTTATAGTGCTAGCCCACTGAGATACCATGCCGCAGTGAAGCATGAATACCCCACTCAGACACATTATACTGACTCCGAGCCGACCAGTCCTTGTTGTACCCATTAATGCTGAGCGCATGGCAGGGACCAACAAGTATCATATTTTAACGTCTTTTGGTATGACGCGGTCGGGGATCGAACACGTGACCTTCCGCTCTCCGGGCGGACGCTTTAACCACTACACCACGGAGGCGGTCGGTAGAATGAGTAGTTGAGTAAGGGTTGAATGAGAGGTTGAGTGAGTGGGTGAGTGAGAGGTTGAATGGGTGGTTGAGTGAGTGGGTGGTGGAGTGGGTGGCTGAGTGAGTGGTTGAGTGAGAGGTTGAGTGAGAGGTTGAGTGAGTGGTTGAGAGAGGTTGAGTGAGTGGGTGAGTGAGAGGTTGAGTGAGAGGTTGAGTGAGAGGTTGAGTGGGTGGTTCAGTGGGTGGTTCAGTGAGGTTGAGTGGGTGGTTGAGTGGGTGGTTGAGTGAGAGGTTGAGTGGGTGGTTGAGTGCGTGGTTGAGTGAGTGGGTCAGTGAGAGGTTGAGTGGGTGGTTACGTGGGTGGTTGAGTGAGAGGTTGAGTGAGTGGTTGAGTGGGTGGTTGAGTGAGTGGGTCAGTGAAAGTTGAGTGGGTGGTTGAGTGGGTGGTTGAGTGAGAGGTTGAGTGAGTGGTTGAGTGGGTGGTTGAGTGAGAGGTTGAGTGGGTGGTTGAGTGAGTGGTTGAGTGAGGTGAGGTGAAATTGGGTTTAATGTTGTGCTTGAGAATATTTCGCTCATATGACGACGTGCATGGGTGTGTATGTGTGGCTGCTTGTACTAGCCCAGACTGAAGCTGGTTTTATAGTGCTAGCCCACTGAGATACCATGCCGCAGTGAAGCATGAATACCCCACTCAGACACATTATACTGACTCTGAGCCGACCAGTCCTTGTTGTACCCATTAATGCTGAGCGCCAGGAAGGGACCAACAAGTACCATATTTTAACGTCTTTTGGTATGACGCGGTCGGGGATCGAACACGCGACCTTCCGTACTCCGGACGGACGCTCTAACCACTACACCACGGAGGCGGTCGGCGGTGGTTCTCCACAAGACTGGCCAGTGTGGTAGCTAAGGACTGATACATGCCACTAGTCTGTCATGCAGACCCTGAAACAAATATATCCAAGAAAGCCCATGCAAGTCTAGAATATGTGTCCAGTTGAGATTTCTACAGTTTCCCTGCTTGCTGTCAAGATAGATTCGGAGACACTTGATCCTCATTCCCTCCAAACTGCCCACACCGCTGCCAGTATGAGGGGAGGTGTTGGAAGCAATACATACTCCTGTCACACACACTTTCAGCATTAGCTCAGTAATGGGTAATAACAATCTTTAATAATAATTCCAAGAAATTATCGCTCTGCAGATTTGTTTAGTTGAAAATAAAGAAAGTCTCTGGGCTCCTTTTCATTATATTTTATTATGTTATTTTCTGTAAAATATGTTCATTTCAGAGAATAGATGTTAGTCTTACATGCCACCTTCCCAAAGAAAAAGGCTGAAATACTGTGATATTCAATGCTGTCTGATGATGACTACCTCGTGTCTCGTCCTCCACACGCATACACACTCCATTAATATTGAAATTGACAACAATGTTCATAGTTATAAGTTTATAATAATCAGACATTGTGGAGTCATAAATGCCTAGGCTGAAGACATCATCCAATTACTGGATGTATTGAAATAGAGTATTTATTACAAAACTATTCCCCTGACAACACACATAACTTATATACGTCAGTGTGCTGGATGTATTGTGATCAAAGATAATAGGTCTGAAGGGATACATCATCATTACCCTCCATCGGAAAACAGAGTTCCTTACCATTCAGTCAATGGTGTCGATGTTGTCTTGTTTGAAAACATCCACAACACAACAACTGTTCTAATCTTTATCAATATTCCTGCAATCTTCCTCTCAGGAGTGGTGTCATTGAGGCAGGATGAATGTGTTTCCAACATGAAGTGTTATTTACCAGAGTGAAGTATTGATTTTCTACTTTACCCAAAAAATACAGTATCTCACCAGAAAAAATCATACTATGATAAAAATATGTCAAAAGATAATAATTACTTTTTCTCAGTTATCTTAACACAAGTCAAAATTTTGGTTTAAGTCCCGGAAAAAACACCAAGATGGTGTGACTTCCCAAACCTCCAACACAGCTACCTCAGGTTCACACACACACACACAGTATTTACCTTGACTTACAAAAGTGGGGGTCCATCGCAGAAATAATCGAAATAATCGCCGGTTGTTATTGTATCGGGCCGGCAGTTTCAAATATTTGCAGCCCTTGTGGCCTTCAGTAAATTATCTGTCTTTTTTCCAACTGGAATCTGTCCCATATTTTTATTCTTTAGTAACGTTCAGGAATCATCCATGATCCACCATATTACAATTACTTACAGTGTCACTTCCTGGTATTTCAGCGCTTTGCCCATAGGAATGTCAACATCAGTCTTTAACAAATATAAACGTCTCTCTGTGCCACTGGCTTTGCTAATTCATTTTGTAGAAACAGTGTGAAACTGTGTACAGTGTAGTCTCTTTCGTTTTATATTGGTTTCACTTTTACAAAATGGGCCTGCAGATTTCATTCAGGGCCTGTAGATTTCAAAGCCTGCAGGCGGTAGCAGGCCCTGGTGGCCAACTGGCAAATTAAAGTATTGCAAACACTGGTCCATCGGACCCCTATCATTAATTTATATGGGCACTTGCTGGTACTGTAAGGGTCCAGTAAAGTACTGGAATGGTGTAGTATGGTTTAAGTTCAGATAATTACTTCAGAACCTGGAATGAATCAGTGGACAGTGGTCATGACTCAAGCCCTCCTATCAACATGTATTTGACTAAAAAGAAGCATTATTGGATGTAAAGTAAACTATAGCGTGTGTTTAGCTACCACATGCGAAGGAATAGCATTAAATGTGTTGTGAATGCAGCAACTATCGTTGTAAATGCAGTTGGCATCAGAAGCACTATACAGTCGCTATTGGAACCTAAAGCATCGGCAGCCGAAAAGTTTCGGTCATCTCTGATAAATTCCGTATTTCGCTGAACAACGCCAACACTTCCTGTCGTCACAGCACATGAAAAATGGCTGCCGACAGAGGAGAATAGAAAAGGGTAAGTGTTTCAATCAAGGCTTAGCTCCACAGAATGTAATTCTGATTAAGAAGGTAGTGTGCATTGAATGCACGCTATCACCCCCCTTTGATAGCAATATTTCATCTTCATAAAAAAATGTATTTTGTGTACATTACCTGCGTTTTTGTATGGAAGTTGAATGGAAATTTCAAGCTGAGGTCAGCGGAATGAGGCTGCTAACCTCCTTCGCTTTGAGTGAATTCTTACATGGCTTTAGAAACTTTATCGTGAGGGAATTGATTCAGTGAGGAGCAATGTGAGGAGTGAATATGGTATTCGGGGTTAGGCGGGGTTATTTACTGAATGGTATTCGGAAGGGGAGCTGGCAGGCTCGATGACGACTTGAGCAATATTTTCATTGACCGGCTACGTCGGAGAGACCGCAGTTGTGTTTTGCCCCATATTTATAACATATTCATTTTATAACTGGAAGTGAGTGCGGACAGTATGCATTTTATTCGTGTCTAATTGTGATTGAACCTATATTACTTTATTTAACAGATACTGTTCTGAAGGCATTTTGGTTTATCACTAAAACTGCTTGCTCAAATGCACTCAGTGCATACTAGACGTATCGCCTGAACACACCTGGAGAAGTGCACGGAAAAAACGAATAGGATTTGCATATATAAGATGGTGGTCAGCGATACACGGGGCATTCGCTCCTTTCTGCCATTCGGTGCTATTCATTCCAGTTCGTTTTAGGCATTTAGACTACGAATGACTTTGTTGTTAGATGTGTAGGTTCAACTGGCTATTGTGGCGTTAGATTGTTGAACTTGCATTAGTATACTCCTCACAAAAAGTTAAGCAACAAGTATTTTTTTCCACATATTTTCTTCATGGGTATATGAAGTTATTACTTGGCATATAAGCCATGCAGGAGAACCCTTTACGATTGATGAACTTAAAGCATTTCCCATATTGTTTTTCTGATAACATTGTTAGCACCGCCTGAACGCAACCACCCTCAAAACTCACATGCAAAATGCATGGAAAACATGTGCTATACACGTCGCACATGCGTTCTGATTGCGTTAAAACTGCCAGCAACGACAAATTGTTGACAGTAACATTTGAGAAATGGCTAGGCGTCCACTTGACACCAATTGAAGTTGCTGAAATTGTTGGAATGGTGCAGGGGGTCAGACCCAGAGTGCTGTTGCCAACCATTTCAATGTTCATCGGCGTCATCTCCAGAGCGTCACTGGTCACCAACAGACCGGATTGATGACTGAGAGACCACTCAGGTCGTCCAAGGGTGACAACTCCCAGAGAGGACTGATACTTGGCCACCACTAGCCCGGGCGGAACAGGTTCACCACAGCCAGATCTCTCCAGAATGACCTCCAGAGAGTTGCTGGGAACAGAATCTCCACACAGACAGTGAGGAACAGACTCCATGCTGAAGGTCTCAGGTCCCGAAGACCAGTGCAAGCGTATCCCACTGCCTGCACACCATCGTCAACAGAGACTGAATTGGGCTAACCAACCGGCGTAACTGGAGAGTCAATGCAGCTGCGTAATGTTCTCTTCACAGATGAGTCAAGATTCTGTCTGGACTTCAATGATGGTAGGGCTGGTGTGTGGAGAAACCGTGAATTAACGATACACGCCAACTATGCGATTGCTGAACATGATCAGTATGGAGGTGGGAGTTTGATGATCTGGGCAGGAATCCAAGTTGGACTGACGAACTGATCTTGTGGTCATCAGGACGAGGTACCATGACAGGTGTGAGGTACCGAGACGAAATTGTCACACCTGTGATCATTCCGTGGGCTCAGCAAGCAGGTCCTAACTTCATCTTCATGGATGACAATGCCCGTCCACATCGAAAGCAAGAGTTGTCACTGATGTTCTTCAGACCAACAACATCACCCATATGGACTGGCCTGCAAGGTCTCCTGACCTGAATCCTATTGAACATGCTTGGGACATCCTCGGAAGGCGTGTGTAATGGCCTCCACGTTCGTCCTCTCAGACTCTGGATCAGCTTGAACAGGCATTGCGGAGAGAATGGCAGAACATTCCACAACAGACTCTAGACAGACTCATCTGGTCAATGCCTAGACGCCTTGAAGCGTGTATTCAGGTCAATGGTGGCCATACACGTTATTAAACTTTGGATCAGTGCTCAAAACTGACAGTAAAAGTGTTTTCAGACATTTTCATACCCTGATGCAACACATTTTGCACGGCTTTTTCAGTGACACTGTTTTTGATGATTTGCAAGTCAGTTATTGTTCAATGAATTTTGATTTCTTTGTTGGAAAAGTGTGTGGATATGCTTTATCTTTGTTATGTTTGATTCAGTTGTAATGATCATGAGTAAAGGCATATGTACTGACCAAAAATACACTTGTTGCTTAATTTTTTGTGAGGAGTATATGTTTAAAGGTTAGGCAATTAGTGGTATTTAGCGAGTCATTTCATTTCAAAGTTCATTTAGAATCACTTAAGAGAATCATGTTTAGTTCTTTATAAATCATTAGTTTTCTCACTTATAATAGTTGTCACGTTTAGTTCCTTGTTTTAGGCCAAAAGGTAAGTTCAAAATTTGAGTTGATTAGGTTTTCAGTTAATTTGCATAGCTCTGCACAATCGTTTATTTCCGCTGCACAACATTTGGTAGCAGAGCGTGGTTTCTCTGGTTAGAACATCAGTTATAGTTGTGTTAGCATTTAGTTCAGTTAGATAGTGTAAGACATAGAAATAGTTACTGTGAAATAACTATTCACTATGTCAGAGACCAAGCCAACTGCTAAGTCTATGTTAGAGGTCGCTCCTGGCGAGATAGAACTGAGAATAGCCAAACTTAAGCATCAGAAGACTGTATCAAAGTCGGCTTTAACTAAAGCAAAGAACAAATTGTTGAATTTAGTTGAAATTGAGACTCCAGATCGTAAAACAATCAGGAATGCCATAGACCAGGTTAGTTCCCTGCAGAGCAAGGCTATAGGTATCATAGTTGAGTTATTAGAGGCTTACAGCTTGATTGGTGACTCTAACAAAGTTCAGAAAACTGGTAAGGAAATTGAAATTGTTGAAGATGAGATTCAACTGACCCTTGTTCAACTTCAAAACAGGAAGCACATTATCTAGCTCTTAGGACAATTCCTGTCGTTCTTAAGAATGGTAATCACAGAATGATGGTGAACGCATTGCTCGATGATGCTAGTACGCATACTTACATCAACGAGGATGTAGCATATGAACTTGGTGTGCATGGTAATACACAACAAGTGTCAGTTAATGTCCTGAATAATAAACAGGAGACCTTTGACAGTATGCTAATTGATGTTGGCCTAGAGAGTATGGATGGTTCAGTAGACATGACCATTACAGCTTTGACAACTACCAAAGTAACAGGTAGAATGGAAGTTATTGATTGGCGTAAACATGCAAAGCAATGGCCACATTTGAGGAATATTCAATTCCCAGAGGTAAGTTCTCAGCCCATAGTTGACATCCTAATAGGTATGGACTATTTAGAGCTGCATTCTTCTCTCAAAGAAATCTGTGGGCTTCCAAAAGAGCCAGTAGCTAGGTTGACACCTTTAGGCTGGACTTGTGTGGGTCAGATACCAGGTTTAGACAGGCATGCAACACATGTTGCAGGTTCATTCTTCATCCAGAATACAGAGGTAGAAGCAGATACAAATCTTGAATCTTTGATTCATTCATTTTGGGAATCTGAAAGCATTTCGGGTTCAACAACAGTTAGAAGTCTTGATGAGGATGTTGCAGTTAAGGCTGTAAAACAATCTCTTGTGTACAAAGAAGACAGATATCAGGTAAGCATTCCATGGAAGGAGGGTCGTGATAGTCTGCAAAACAATTATGACATGGCATACAGTCGTCTTGTCAATATAGAAAAGAAGTTGTCAAAAGATCAAACCATTTCAGAAGCCTACACTGACGTCATAGAACAGTACATACAAAAGGGTTACATCGGAAAAGTACCTGAAACTGAAATAGGTCAAAGTAAATGGGTTTTGCCTCATTTTCTGGTCATTAAACCTGACAGAAGTACAACAAAGGTAAGAATAGTATTTGGTGCTTCGGCAAGGAATAAAGGCATATCCTTGAATGATGTTATTCATCAAGGCCCTAAACTACAGATTGATCTGTTTGAGATCTTGCTGCGGTTTCGGAAACACCCTGTTGCAATCATTTGTGATGTTGCTGAAATGTACTTCCAAATTGAACTTGCTCAGGATGACCGTACATATCTAAGGTTTCTTTGGAGATCGATGGATCAAAACAAAAAGCCAGATGTGTTTGAGTTCTCCAAGGTTGTATTTGGACTAAATTGTTCTCCATTTTTAGCTCAGTATATCACTCAGGAACATGCGAAATCACTTCAGAAAGAACTCCCATTAGCTGCAGCTACAATAGAAAAGTCAACCTACATGGATGACAACATTGATTCTGCAGAGACAAACAGCAAAGCTATAGAGCTCTACAAACAGCTGCAACAGCTGTGGAGTAGTGCAGGAATGCATGCTCGTACGTGGGTCTCTAATTTCATACCAGTTCTCCAACAAATACCAGAAGAAGACAGACTAAAGGAGATTAACATTCAAATGAGTGAATTGCCATCTGTAAAAGCATTGGGCTTACTATGGAGTGCTGACTCAGATGAGTTTAGGTTCTCATTCATGTCATCTAAGCAGGATATCAAGATGACTAAGAGGAACTTCTTGAAAGAAACTGCTAGGTTGTTTGATCCTCTAGGGTTCCTAGGTCCATTCACCATGAGGCTAGAGTTATCCTGCAAGAGATGTGGCTATCGGGTGTTAACTGGGATGACACTATTAGTCCAGATCTGGAACAAAAGCATGGACTTGGTACCAAGAGGAAAAAAAGTTTGTGCTCGCTTACAGATCCAAGGGGACTCAAGATAAACTTAGATACTTCAAGAATGAAGTTGCACACATTTGTAGATGCTTCAGAAGTAGCGTTTGGAGCTGTAGTTTTCTCAGTTACAACTCAAGGGGATTGTCAAAGGACTAGTCATCTGGTAGCTTCAAAGTGTCGTGTAGCCCCTCTCAAAGCAGTTAGTATGCCACGGTTGGAGCTTCTCGCTGCTGTTCTTGGGGTTAGACTGATTCTTGCCGTAGCAAAGGCATTAGAGTTGCCTCTACAATGTGTAACATTGTGGTCTGACAGTCAGAACGTCCTTTGGTGGATTAGAAGACAAAGTAGATGTTTTAAACCATTTGCAGCAAACAGGATTGCATACATACAGGAACATACAAACATCAGTCAATGGAAATACGACCCTTCCAAGCAGAATGCTGCAGACATTCTTAGTAGAGGTGCAGATGTTGAAACCCTTTCCACTGACAAATGGCTGCATGGACCTACATTTCTGACTCGTGATGAAGATGAGTGGCCAAAACAGACAGTTGCCTCTGACAACTGCGAGAATCCAGAACTAAAAAGGCCTTCTCAAGTAAACATAGTCATGTTTAATAAATCTGACTCAAACACTGATAGGTTAGAACCAAATAGATATTCTAGCTGGAAGAGACTCTGCAGAGTGTATGCTTGGGTCTATAGGTTTCTTAACAATGCTAGAGCTCCCTGTTCACTTAGAAAGAAGGGTGAACTGGATGCGGAGGACATTGAGGACACAGAAACAGCAACACTGGTAAGAAATCAAAGGGAAGAATTTCCTGATGATTATTCTTCACTGATGAGAAAATCAGAGTTGTCAGCAAACAGTAAGTTGGTCGGCCTACAGCCTTTTGTTGATGACAATGGGCTAATGAGAGCAGGAGGCAGACTGAGGTTTGCGGATGTATTGTCTTTTGATGCCAGACATCCTGTTATATTCCAAAGACATTCCTGGGTCACCAAACTGATTGCCAAATATTATCATGAGCAGGTGAGTCACATGGGTACAAATAGTACGTTGTCAGCCTTGTCCACTAGATTCTGGATTATTTCAGGAAATACATCAGTGGGAAAGACAGTGTTCATGGTGTAGAAGGCAAAAAGCCAAACCAGCACATCAGATAATGGCAGATCTCCCTAAGGTTAGGGTACGATGTTCAATGAAAGCATTTGTGACAACAGGTGTTGATTATGCAGGTCCGTTTTACACGGTACAAGTCGAGGTAAGAGTCGACAAAAACGTTGTCTCTGCCTTTTCACATGTCTGTCAACACGAACAGTACATTTAGAAATGGCTTTTGGGTTAAACACGGATTCGTTTCTGAATGCCTTGTTTCGTATGGCGCACAGACGAGGTATGCCAAAGGAAATAATCTCGGAAACGGGACTAACTTCGTTGGTGCTGCAAAAGAGCTGAAACAGCTCGTTGCTGGCCTAGATTCAGGTGTAGTTAAATCAACTTTGGCAAACAAAAGTGTCAACTGGATGTTCAATCCCCCAAATGCGCCATACTTTGGAGGAGTCTTTGAGTCGTTGGTGAAGTCGGCCAATAGAGCTATTTATGCTATTTTGAGTTCAGGGGATGTTAGTGATGAGGAACTCATAACAGCCGTCATAGGAGTGGAAGCTCTTATGAATTCTAGACCTTTGACGTATCAAAGCGCACATCCACAGGATGATGTTCCACTCACGCCCAATCATTTCCTACATGGTCAGGTAGGTGGGGAATTTGCGCCAGAGTTGGACTCTACCTCCTTCAGCCCTAAGAAGCGATGGAGAAGAGTTCAAGAACTCATTAGACACGTGTGGAAACGATGGATGAGAGAGTGGCTCCCATCTCTCAACATCAGGAAGAAATGGTTCACACCATGACGAGACCTACAGGTGGATGACGTTGTGATTGTAGTATCTTCGGATACTCCTCGTGGAGTTTGGCCTCTAGGCAGAGTATTGAAGATCTATCCTGGAAAGGATGGTCACATGCGCGTTCTTGATGTTCAGGTTGGCTCTACAGTCTTGAAAAGGCCTATCACAAAGGTCTGCCCTCTTGAATGGAGTTAAGGATGAATTGGTGAAATGATGCTTTTTACAGCAAATGATGTACATACTCATAAATAGTTTTCCTTGTTTCTCCCATTTAGTCAGTTTTAATGATAGACATGGAGGGGGGGCATGTTCTGAAGGCATTTTGGTTTATCACTAAAACTGCTCACTCAAACGCACTCAGTGCATACTAGACGTATCGCCTGAACACACCTGGAGAAGTGCACGGAAAAAATGAACAGTATGTTTAAAGGTTAGGCAATTAGCGGTATTAAGCGGGTCATTTCATTTCAAAGTTCATTTAGAATCACTTAAGAGAATCACGTTTAGTTCTTTATAAATCATTAGTTTTCTCACTTATAATAGTTGTCACGTTTAGTTCCTTGTTTTAGGCCAAAAGGTAAGTTCAAAATTTGAGTTGATTAGGTTTTCAGTTAATTTGCATAGCTCTGCACAATCGTTTTATTTTCCACTGCACAACAGATACCCTTACCAGACCCTCATGTGTTTGCTTTGGCAAATACACTGTCACTGGGATCTGGTGGATGGATGGGCAAGATGTCTGACAGTTGTGACCTCCCTACTTTACCCGAAACTCCGTCGACAGAGGTTATACATGGAGTGTCCCAAATACTAAAGTCTTCCTATGTGCCTGAGTCACCAGCTGCGAATCTCACACAAAGAGGTAGGTTATTGCCCTTCAGTTTCAGTTCTCTTGTTTTTCCGGTTAAATTAGATTGTAAAGTTATGTGACCAACATAACGCACACCCCTTTTCATTCCATGTTTGTTTAAAGTAAAACTCATAATAATTAGTTTTGATTAAAAATTTTATGAATTTATTTCATAATGTTATTCTCTTGGTTTGACACTAACAGATCAGAGTGTTCAAGACTTGAGCAACAAGATGACACAAGTTTCCTGGATGTGTCTCACTTAGATGAGACACAGATCATCACTTCCTGGATAGATGAGACATTGTTTGATGCATGAGAGACTGAGCACAAACCTGCAAATAAACCATCTTCACAGTGTGGGATCTGAGGGAAGATTGTCAAGACCAAAGGCTCCTTGAACCTGCAACCTGCATGTGAGGCGCCACACTAAAGATTTTTTCAAAATCTCATGTGAATTGTGTGGGTCTCCTTATCAACCAAACGCTGAAGGAATATGTTGCTAAAGTACATAAACAGACTGGTGTTGTCAAGTAAAGTTACAACTTTTTGGGGTATCTCGGTATGCACGAGCATATGAAGGAGCATGCTGGCGAGGAATGCAAGTGCCATGACTGTGACAAGTCTTTCTCTACTAAAACAATAGTGAAACCAAAGAATTTGAATGTGGTGATTGTGAGAAGTGGTTCGCTTCCACAGTCTGTTCCATGATGAGCATGCACCCAAATACAGGTTGTGGTAAACTAATAACATAATCTGTCATGACATTTGCCATTGGCATAATGAATTGCCATGGCCAGTCATAAGATACATAAATTTGGAAACCCAAAAAGGAACAATTACATGTATTGTTAGTAATTGTTAGTAAACTTACCTCTGGATTATGGTAGCCTTATTCCTGTGGATACACAGATTACATACAGAAAATCAAAAGAAATTTTAACACTAAGTCACAGCTATTCCTAGTGGTATACCTAATCTACCCCTGAGTTATCTCCCATGATCCTGACGTCACTGTATTGTTCTCTTAGAACCCTTCATAATTTTTCTAAAAAACAACACATCTATGACATCTTCTAAAGATAATTTCTCGGGGAGGACACAGGATGGGAACTACTCTCCATAATCCAGAGGTAAGTTTACTAACAATTACTAACAATACATGTAATTGTTCCTAATTATAACGTAAACATTCCCTCTGGATTATGGTAGCCTGAATCCCAAGTAAGGAAGGAGGGTTACCCTTGGAAGATACTACCCTCTATACCACTAGCTGAACCTCCTAAGAATAACTATGACTTAGTCAGAGATAAAATATTTATCTCTAGATTGGTCAGTAGCAGTGAGGGAATACATTCCCAGAGATGGTGAGTCTTCTAACTTCCCACAGTTATGGTTGATATGATAGATATCATGATAATCCTAATCCGTAATAGTAGGGATTATATAATCCGTGACGCCATAAATCCGGATTACGATAGATTCCTATAAATGTATAATGATTCTATCCGAATCCCGAAATATGTCATTAAACCTAATATTCCTTAAAATTATGATGTCACTTCCGGTAACTATGATGTCACTTCCAGTAACTATGACGTCACTTCTGGTAACTATGACTTCACTTCCGCATCCTTGAAGCAATCCCTAAAGATATTAGACAAATAACCTTCAGATTCAATTATATGATGTCACTTCTGGTTCTATGACATCACTTCCGGTTCTATGACATCACTTCCGGTCTCATGACGTCACTTCTGGTTGATGACGTCACTTCCGGTATCAAATACTACTAATAAATACTAGCCACATAAAGAAACTGTGCACTGTCAAAATATTATCCCAGTTGATAAGTACGATAACAAAGTCAAAGGTACATATAAACTTTAATGGAGGGATCATGAGACCATAACAAGTCGGGAGAATTTCAACTGAAAAGTCAATCACAATGACGTCACGAGTCCACAAGCGGGACAGGGGTCAAACGACCATGTCACAAGCTCAATAACGGTATGTCCACCATCGGCATTGAGAACAGCAGTGCATCGATGAGGCATAGAGCCTATCAAACGTGCAAGGAAGGCTTGTGGGATGTCACGCCAGATTCTCTCAAGTTCTGAAGCAAGGTCAAGGACGTTATCTGGCGGATGAAGAAGACGGCGTACACGTCGATCCATCTCGTCCCAAACATGCTCTATCAGGGAGAGATCCAGTGAATTTGCAGGACAAGGCAGTAAGTCAACGTTGTGGTGTTGCAAAATCCATCCATAGCAACCCTTGCCGCATTATGAGGGGGCATTGTCCTGTTGGAATGCTAACCCAGGGCCATGACGTTGCAGAAAAGGAATTGCCACAGGTCGAAGAATCTGATCCCTGTAGCCCACACCAGTTAAGTTGCCCTGAACAATCACCAAAGGAGTTCTTGGGCATGCTGTTATTCCACCCCAAATCATCACGGAACCACCACGAAAGCGGTTCTTCTCCAAGACACAGGCCTGTGCATAACGTTCTCCCACGCGTCTATAGGCACGTTGACGTCCATCACTATGGGTTACAAATGTTAAACCTGAACTCATCTGTAAAAACAACATTTCTCCACCAAAACAAGGGTCTGCGGACATGATTTCGGCACCACATTCGGCGAGCTTGTCGATGACGTTGTGTCAGGAGTAGACTGGCCGGGATAAATCTATTGTGAATGGTGTAGACCTGGGCAGGTTATCCCACGTCGTGGCCTTTTATAATACTCCAATGGTTTCTTAAGTAATGAAGAATGCGACAAGGACAGTTTGGGCTTAATATATTAATTAAATTTCTTGCTAAGGAGCATTGTTTCAAGTGTTCATGTCATATGGACCTTGTTGATGTACATTTATTGAACAAGTAAGAACATATTACCCCTCATTAACCCTTTTTCTAATCACAGCCCAGTGGCCAATAGTAAAGACAAATGAACTGAGCTGGTATTATGTATAGAGCTGATGAGAGAGAATGAACCCCAAGCTCTCTGCTATGTCCACTAGTTCCTGTTTGTGACAATTCCACTTAGATATTGATGTTGACCTTATTAATCCCTACTGTGAAGTCTGACAGATCGGACATCGTGTAGAGTGAACCAAAGTGGTCACACAAAGGATCTGTTGACAGCGTTTCTTGCATGCACGCTTCTGAACTGACGCACTCATAATGCTTACAAGCCAGTGTCCAGGCGAACAGCCAAGGTCTTGCTCCACCAAGACTCAATGAAAGTAAACAATTCCTTTCTACATCCACTGCATACAGTGGAGTCAATTGTACAATTGTGATGATACCATGAGCCAGTGTTTATGAATCTGTCAGATGGTGATGTCACTGAGTGTTTGTGACAAGGTGAGCATATCCTGCCCTCTGGTGGCACCCATCATGCAAACACATGCAGGCAGAGACTAGTCAATTATTAACCTGATCAAAAGGACCATGTGGGAACCTTTCACCTCAAAAGTTGTGAAATGTAGGTGAGGTGAGGTGAAAATGGGGTTTCACATCGTACTTGAGAATATTTCGCTCATATGACATGCATGTGTGTGTATGTGTGGCTGCTTGTACTAGCCCAGACTTAAACTGGTTTTATAGTGCTAGCCCACTGAGATACCATGCCGCAGTTAATCATGAATACCCTACTCAGACACATTATACTGACTCTGAGCCGACCAGTCCTTGTTGTACCCATTAATGCCATTAATGCACCAGACCACCACAAGTACCATATTTAACATCTTTTGGTATGACGCGACCGGGGATTGAACCTGTGACCTTCCGTTTTCTGGGCGGACGCTCTAACCACTACACCATGGAGTCTTTTGGATTGTAAGCACCAAGACTGGAGCTGTTGGAATGTTGCACAATGGGAATGTTAACTATTGGACAGTCGAATATTTCTCTTGTCATAAAGTTTGGTGGAGAGTTCCCTGTCACTCCTCATGCACTGATCAAAATATGAAACACATGAGATGGTTTCATGGGTCTCATTATTTCAAGTTCAGGTGGGTACATGTGGAAGGGAATTGGGTATTTGGAGGTGATTGAACAGTATTAGATTATTGATATACCTTTGGCCACTAAATTCATTTGTCAAAAAGTATCTCCAGACACAAGCATTTTAGTGACAAGGGCAAATGACATACAAATGACCTTCCTCTGACTTTAACCATACATGTAGGTCATTGTAGGACCTTCTCCCACTTAAGCCTTTCCTAAAGAAGATGTAATTTCATAAAAATCAAGCCTTAGGTCTCCCTAAAGCAAAACAATCATCTGAAAACATCCCATTTTGTGTCACATCAGAATGGCTATTCATCTGAACATCAACCAGAATGTTGAGTCTTCGGGCCGACAGTTGAAAACAACCATCATCTACCTCCTACTTACTGAACATCTGAACAGACTTTCCATTTCCCATGGGATGTACTGTCATACAATATGGGCCATCTATTTGACATTCAAGAAGGTTCTTTTGTTCAGTTTTCAAATCTGGAAATGAGAACCTTGTTCAACAAGTGTACAAGTGAGCACAGCTCACATATCCCCGCTTCCCACTTCGGGACATTGAAATGGCTGATATTGATATATATAATGTGACAAGGATCAGCAGCTCACGTGACATTTTATCCTTGACTCCACCAGACTTTATTACATACATGTTAGATAATTAGCTTTGTGTATTAAGTTTGGTGAACTCAGCATGACTATAGCTTCAGAGATATGCTCTGGACAAGATAAGCACCAAACACATTTTGCACTAAGTCGTGTTTCCATAGAAGTAGCAAAAAATAAAATTCTGATAAACTTTAGGAGAGCAATAGACACATCTGTGGGTCACGATTAACTTGTGTGTAAGTTTGGTTTACTCGCCTGTATAGTTTCGGTGATATGCTCCGGACAAGATAACCATCGAACACATTTTGCATGTCATGTTTCCATGGAAACAGCAAAAAATACATTTCTGATAAACTTCAAAATAGCACAAGGCACATCTATGGGTAATGTTTAACATGTGTGTGAAGTATGGTGTAGCATGCAAACTTGTGTATAAGTTTGTTTCACTAGCATGTATAGTTTCGGTGATGATTGACATGTGTGTGAAGTATGGTGTAGCATGCAAACTTTAAGTTTCGGGATGGAAGGACGGAAAGACAGAAGGACGGAGAGACACAAGGACAGAATGAATGCTATATATACCCCCCGTTACTTCGTAAGCAGGGATATAAATATGCAAAGCATAATCTGGAAAGAAGGTTCCCAGTTTGAAACAAGAAAAATAATACAGCTTGAGAAAGCTTTTTGACTGTCCAATGTTGACTTCAGTCAGAGTTTGCAAAAGGTCGTATTGATATGACCTGTGATGGGATGTCCTCAGATATATGTTGACTGGTATTAAGTGGTAACAAGAACTACGTTCTGAATTTAACAATATCAAAAAGGATGATATGTTTAAAATTTCACTGACCAACAGTTCAGTGGTGAACAATCAGAGTTTTTTTGTACATGACCTTGACCCTTGAATGACCGATCAATGTAACAAGAAGATATCCCAGGATTTTGATGAGTGACAGCAGCATCAAATTCAGACATAATCTCTTGGAATAATTTTCAAAACCAACAAATTACAGATGGGAAAGCCACTGTCCATTATCATCTTTGGTTATGAATTAATGGAGTGGTAATTACCTGCATGACACTTGTCAAGGACATCCTGGCGCAGCTCAAGGACACTGGTCAGTTTTAATTCTCGACGATGTTGTGCTTCACTTGTTGATGTGCTAGGTTGTGGAGACCTTTTTGCATCATTGTCACTAGGTAAAACAAAAATCTCTTATGTCAGAATGAAAGTATACAGCTCCTTGCAGTATTCTAGCGTTATCACTACCCCACCATTTTCTGGTACTCCAGTTAAATCTGTGGGGAGGCTTCGGGAATTTCAAACTGAAGGTTTTGAGTTTGTGGCCAACAGATTCTGACAAATACTCGTCTAAATGAAATATGGGACAGATCATCCCTGGAATATCTTGTGGTACTAGTAAGTTTCAACAAAAACTACTCTTTGACCTTGACCTTGTAACAGACAAGGACAACATCCAAGAACTGAAATATGGCATGGTTTGGGCCATATTCCAACAATATCACATCAATGGGGTACAAACACTGTATCCGTGAAGTTAACACAGTCCAGGAATTTGAACAAGGCTAGTGACTATTTCAACCACATTTGCTGGATAATATCATCTACTGCACCCATCCAGTAGATCACAGTAAATACTTCCAAAAGAGCTTTCATCAGATTTCCGGGGTCACTTGTCAAATTGAACAAAAGTTGACAAAATCACAATGTAATACTGATTTTGACTGGCAAGTAAACAATTCATACCCAACCAGTCCTCAAACAAAAAAGAAAAGATTGACAGGCATAGAAATATCAAAAACTTGTTCATCGTTGTTTTGAGGACTATTTCTGTAGAAATATAAACATCAGCGGCAAATACACAAACCAATACATTCATTGAAACTTTGTTAGTCCAGAAAGGATACTTCCTCATGTGTGTGATCATGGTTAGAACAAATGATGTTAATGCTTTACCTGTCTTCATTATCAACTTCCATGACATCCTCCCTACTTGTGGATGCTGATGGCTGATTGCTACCACTAGCTGATGGTGCATTTGGATTGGTCGAACTGACTGTTGCGTCCTTCTCATTGCTGGATGGTCTGTTCAAGAAGGCATCAAGCTTCTGTTCCTTGCTGTCTGTTCGGACAAGGTGATGTGCATATACCTTCCCTCCATCACCTGGAATGAATTCCGTGGTACATATCCTTCACAGTGTTAAACTGGTGTTGGGAACCATCAATAAAAACTGTGTGCATGAGGCTTATATTGACACACATTAAAACTGATATCTGTATAAACTCATAGAGGTATCAACTGATAAATGTTCATACCCTACTCTTGACATACTAACTACAAAGTGCTAATGCAAGGGTTTTATCATCCAATACTGGTTTCCAGAGGAGATATCGCTTGTTGAGCTAATTGCTGATTGGTCAGACGACTTTCATCTCCCTCAGCTGTAAAGAAAGATGGCCACCGCAATTAAGTTATTTTTGTTCATGATTTGTTCTACCAACATAAAAGTTTACTTAAAATGCCACCAAGAAATGGTGAAACTTATGCATTGCAGAATTTAAAGCAATAAATATTAGCACTGCATTTTTATGTGCTTGTTTTATATGACGTAAAGGTGTCACTAGTTCCCTCTTCCATCACACTTGTTCACATGGATGTATTCATACACAAGCCTTCAAATGAACTTATTAGGGGTGACATTTCATTTTTTATTTCTCCACCCCTCGTCTACTAGACATCTCACCCTGTTGTTTGTCATTTAATGGATCAGTTAACAAAACACTGTGAATCAACATTTTAATTCCCATTTTTATTGGTAGTCATCTTAGAAAACCTTTAGAGTGTTTTAATGAAATCAACAGATCATTTAAATAAGCAGGGAAAAATGAACCAACTTTTGTAAGATTCTGAACTGAAAGATTACCTGTCATATTCCGTGGGTGGCATCTCCTAGATAGGTCTACTGACCACAAGTCTTTAGGGGATTCGATAGAAGAGTAGATCCCTGCACCTCCTCCCTAACAGCTGATTAAAACAGTGACCAAGTATTGTCAGATATATGTCAGCTATCCCTGACGCTCTCACTATCAACCCCCAGTTTGTCCACTGTTGTGACGAATATCAGGACAGTCTGATAATACTTTAGCACAAACCATAGTGTACTCCCTTACACAGCGCCGGAAGTCTTCTCATCTTACCTGCAGACAGATCCGACTTGTCTTCCTCCAGAGAAACAGGGGCTCCAGGTAACAGTGCCTGAAGAGGAGAGGTGTACCCACAATAGTACCAGAGAACATGTCACTTTGATTTAACACCACAGGAGTCTATTAACACAGATTGGAGTGAGTGAGTGAGTGAGTGAGTGAGTGAGTGAGTGAGTGAGTGAGTGAGTGAGTGAGGTTTTATGCCGCTTTTCGTAATATTCCAGCAATATCACGGAGGGGGACACCAGGAAGGGGCTTCACACATTGTACCCATGTGGGGAATCTAACCTGGGTCTTCAGCGTGATGAATGAATGCTTTAACCCCTGTGCTACCCCACCGACCTGCCACAGATTGGAAGCTGCCGTGTCATCATCCAAAGTGACATCCATTTGGTGACGTATGAGTAAACTACAAATATCTGGAATACATCAGAAACGTCAACCAGAGTCACGATTTATAGGTATGTTTAGATGAATGTATGCTTGAATGCATATCATCTGTTGTACATACCGAACAGATCTAATTATGGTTAATACCACTGAGTGGAAGGGGGCCATACAAGGTGTCATGTTTACTAAATACCAGCAGCCAGCCAGTAAGAGCTAACTAAGAGGATCATTCAGCGCACCATAACAAATTTTCAAAACATCCCAATCAAACTATTATTATACCTGCATAACTGGCTTGTAGACCGTTGAAGTGCCACACGTGTGACAAGAATGTCATTTCTGGACATTTGGACACATTTTAAAGTACTTCTGAGGACCACTTTCTTATCAATCTTTTCATTATACTTAATTTCATCTAGTGTTTGTGTATCAACTACTCGAAGTTTCTGCTTTGACAAGAGTGAGTGAGTGATTTGAGTTTTATGCCACACTCAGCAATATTCCAGCTATCTGGCGGCAGTCTGTAAATAATCGACAGCATGAGCATCAATCTGCGCAATTGGGATATGATGACATGGTCAGCCACGTCAGCGAGCCTGACCACCCAATCCTGTTAGTCGCCTCTTACAACAAGCATGGGTTACTGAAGAGTAATTCTAACCCGGATCTTCACGGGTCTGCTTTGACAAAAAAAGTCATTACTGGAACCAGACAGAAGTTTATGAGCAGTGGTCAATACATGAATCTGTCATCAGCAGACTATGAAAAATGCAAAAATAACCCTGACCCTGCTCAACAAAAAGTACAGGAATGATTGCTCCGATACCAGGCTCTGTGAAACTGAGTGAAATTGTATCCCAATCTAGTCTCCCTGTAGGTGTTCTGGACAGACAAGTGTCTTGTATCCCAATCTAGTCTCCCTGTAGGTGTTCTGGACAGACAAGTGTCTTGTATCCCAATCTAGTCTCCCTGTAGGTGTTCTGGTCAGACAAGTGTCTTGTATCCCAATCTAGTCTCCCTGTAGGTGTTCTGGACAGACAAGTGTCTTGTATCCCAATCTAGTCTCCCTGTAGGTGTTCTGGGCAGACAAGTGTCTTGTATCCCAATCTAGTCTCCCTGTAGGTGTTCTGGACAGACAAGTGTCTTGTATCCCAATCTAGTCTCCCTGTAGGTGTTCTGGACAGACAAGTGTCTTGCATCCCAATCTAGTCTCCCTGTAGGTGTTCTGGACAGACAAGTGTCTTGCATCCCAATCTAGTCTCCCTGTAGGTGTTCTGGACAGACAAGTGTCTTGTATCCCAATCTAGTCTCCCTGTAGGTGTTCTGGACAGACAAGTGTCTTGTATCCCAATCTAGTCTCCCTGTAGGTGTTCTGGGCAGACAAGTGTCTTGCATCCCAATCTAGTCTCCCTGTAGGTGTTCTGGGTAGACAAGTGTCTTGCATCCCAATCTAGTCTCCCTGTAGGTGTTCTGGGCAGACAAGTGTCTTGTATCCCAATCTAGTCTCCCTGTAGGTGTTCTGGACAGACAAGTGTCTTGGATCCCAATCTAGTCTCCCCGTAGGTGTTCTGGACAGACAAGTGTCTTGTATCCCAATCTAGTCTCCCTGTAGGTGTTCTGGACAGACAAGTGTCTTGTATCCCAATCTAGTCTCCCCTGTAGGTGTTCTGGACATACAAGTGTCTTGTATCCCAATCTAGTCTCCCCCAATCTAGTAGGTGTTGTGGGCAGACAAGTGTCTTGCATCCCAATCTAGTCTCCCTGTAGGTGTTCTGGGCAGACAAGTGTCTTGTATCCCAATCTAGTCTCCCTGTAGGTGTTCTGGACAGACAAGTGTGTTGTATCCCAATCTAGTCTCCCTGTAGGTGTTCTGGACAGACAAGTGTCTTGTATCCCAATCTAGTCTCCCTGTAGGTGTTCTGGGCAGACAAGTGTCTTGCATCCCAATCTAGTCTCCCTGTAGGTGTTCTGGACATACAAGTGTCTTGTATCCCAATCTAGTCTCCCTGCAGGTGTTCTGGGCAGACAAGTGTCTTGTATCCCAATCTAGTCTCCCAGTAGGTGTACTGGACAGACACATGTCTTGTATCCCATGTCAAATTAAACAAGGATCACACTGAGTGGTCTACCAATACCTCATTATATGGTCATTGCTCATGCAGAGTTTCCCACGATTCACAAACATGGGGGTCCCGGGGCCACCAATTATTAGATTTAAGGGTCCTTACAGGCAATATGAGGGTCCTGTGAAGTAACAGTGTAGAGAACTGTATGTTTTAATAATTGTTTAGAGCCTGGAATGAATCTTTGAAGATGTGGACTGAAGGATGAAATGATGCACGTAACTGCTCTGAAAGAAACCAAAACCTAAGCAAAGTTATAGATGTGTTGTGGGTAAGGGAAACGCTTCCCAAATAAATACTGAGCAGTTTATGAGTTTATTAGATTTAGGCTCTGAAAACAGAACGTGCCGGATGGACACAGAACATTTGTACATCCCTTACAAAAATGGGTTCTGCAGGTATAGTTAGCTCCATGCTGTATTTACATGAATGTAATATTGCTGACTGGTACAGCAGTTTTTTGCAGCAAGATCGGCAAGGGATAAAGCATCTGTTTGATAATCATTCTAAATGATAACAGTTTTGCTGGAATTGTCCCTTGGAGAATGAAAAATGTAAAATCTGACAAAATATTTCTTTAGGCACACTCCCCTACTTGATTTATCAGCAACACAGCAATCACAATCAATCTGTGAGTGGAGAAGGTTGTGAGCAAGTCAAGCGGTTCAGAGAGCATGCTTGCTATACCATCGGGAGTTGGACACTTGACAGCTGATTATTAAATGCCAACAAAAACCTCAGCCAGTTCCAAGATGGATAACAATGTCCCAACAAGAATTAATGATGCACCCACAAAAGTGTTAGGAAGAAATATCAAACAAATTTCGGAAATGGATAAAATGTCTGCATGCTTTTTATTGTTCAAATCCACCTAATTGCTTCAATGGAAATGCAACATCATACATACAAATGAAATAGATTGAGGAGATTTGAACAGATTCATATTTACAGGTGGTGCACAGTGAAAATGTCATGTGAAGGATAGTGAAACAATATTTCAATTCATGAAGTGCTTGCCTGTTACATTGTTGCAAGTAGTGTACATCATGCTGCTTCCCCACTTACATTGTTGCAAGTAGTGTACATCATGCTGCTTCCCCACTTACATTGTTGCAAGTAGTGTACATCATGCTGCTTCCCCACTTACATTGTTGCAAGTAGTGTACACACTACTACACATCATGCTCATGCTTCCCCACTTACATTGTTGCAAGTACATCATGCTGCTTCCCCCACTTACATTGTGTTGCTTCCCCACTTACATTGTTGCAAGTAGTGTGCACACTAGTGTACATCATGCTGCTTCCCCACTTACATTGTTGCAAGTAGTGATGCTGCTTCCCCACTTACATTGTTGCAAGTAGTGATGCTGCTTCCCCACTTACATTGTTGCAAGTAGTGTACATCATGCTCACCCACTTACATTGTTGCAAGTAGTGTACATCATACTGCTTCCCCACTTACATTGTTGCAAGTAGTGTGCATCATGCTGCTTCCCCACTTACATTGTTGCAAGTAGTGCACATCATGCTGCTTCCCCACTTACATTGTTGCAAGTAGTGTACATCATGCTGCTTCCCCACTTACATTGTTGCAAGTAGTGTACATCATGCTGCTTCCCCACTTACATTGTTGCAAGTAGTGATGCTGCTTCCCCACTTACATTGTTGCAAGTAGTGTACATCATACTGCTTCCCCACTTACAATGTTGCAAGTAGTGATGCTGCTTCCCCACTTACATTGTTGCAAGTAGTGCACATCATGCTGCTTCCCCACTTACATTGTTGCAAGTAGTGTACATCATGCTGCTTCCCCACTTACAATGTTGCAAGTAGTGATGCTGCTTCCCCACTTACATTGTTGCAAGTAGTGATGCTGCTTCCCCACTTACATTGTTGCAAGTAGTGATGCTGCTTCCCCACTAACATTATTGCAAGTACTGTACATCATGCTGCTTCCCCACTAACATTATTGCAAGTAGTGTACATCATGCTGCTTCCCCACTTACATTGTTGCAAGTAGTGTACATCATGCTGCTTCCCCACTAACATTGTTGCAAGTAGTGTGCACACTAGTGTACATCATGCTGCTTCCCCACTAACATTGTTGCAAGTAGTGTACATCATGCAGCTAAATATGTTTATATTCTGGTTTTAGTTATGAGAAACTTAGACCCAGTTCTTTCACACTTAAATCTGAAAGTGGGAGGAAATGTTACCCTAAGTAGTAATAACTACTGTATGATATGATATTTTGTTCAACTGTATGGATATGATATTTTGTTCAACTGTATGGACATGATATTTTGTTCAACTGTATGGACATGATATTTTGTTCAACTGTATGGACATGATATTTTGTTCAACTGTATGGACATAATATTTTGTTCAACTGTATGGATATGACAGTTTCTTCAGGCACCGAATGTCAGTATGCTGTGACCTAAAGGGCACTAACTCTGTCATCTCCTTGACATGACATCACCTTAGCGGTACAAACTTCCTCATCTGCTTCATGTGAAATTGTCACTGGGGTAGCAGTTCCCTCACCTGTGTAAAGAACGTCCTAGAAGCATTGGAGCCGAGAAGCTTGGACTCTACTGTAGCCTGAATACTCTCGATGATGGCGTCCTCATGCAGGAAGTGAACTTCATGCTTTGTCGGATGGACATTGACATCAACATTCTGGGGAGATATCTCTAGGCTGAACAATGAACATTGTGATAAGAACAAAGATGTTTGCTTTGTTTCTGGTCTTTCAAACGTTTTTATATATGTTGACTTAGCTCAGGAACTGGACATGGCAAGCTGATCTCTGGAGCAGTATAAGGGGAATAAGCTGGTCTCTGGAGTAGGAAAAGGACTATAATCTGAACACTGGGGTAGAAAAAGCGCAAGAAGCTGACAATAAGAGATGGAAAAGGGGATTAAGCTGATCTTTCAAGTTGAACAGGGGAAATATGCTGATTTCTGGAGTTTGATAAGACATATTCAAGAGTGCACTGTACATAAGAAGATACGGTACTGGAAGAGGTCTACTTTCGACACAATAAATGAACAAACATGATTACCTTTTTTACACAGAAATATATCCCAAATATGGCATTTGGAATATCACCAAGTAGCCAATAAATGACAATGAAAAGGGAAACACCTGGCTATCTCAAACGTGTGCAACATCTTACCTCATATACACGAACGGGTGAGTATTCTTGGGGAGGTAGGCCTGGTACACTGCATCTAAAGCCTTCCGCAGACTTGTAGAATCAACAAGGCGATCTGGAACACATATCAGAGAAAGCTTCAGCATAGCTAAAATACATCACAAAAATAGAGTTGTTTTCAGATTAGAAATTGGGTTGAGTTGATCGGAATTATAAAACTTCTGCATCCTTAGTTATCTATCTCTTCAAAGTATTCATACCCATGAAGATCCAGGTTGGAATATTTCGGATTACACTTTCTCAGTAAAGTACATACTGTAAATCGACAAAGGTTTGCAGGCAGAAAAGTTTTTCTAGTATTGCGAATGAACTCCAGGTGCAAAACTTTCCAGCCGTGATGACATCTCTCATTTATTATTCCCGGTCCATGTAAATTATGTGATCAAACAATGTCAAGAAGTCTAGATGTTCGCTTAAATTGTTCCATGCATAAGAACTATCCGGAAATACACCAAAAAATTGTTGCATAACCTTAGTTGTGATTATACATATTTTACATTTATAGAGCACAACCTGCAATGAAAATGACACAATGCTAGAATATATTTCTCTTTATAAAACAATAATAGTTTCAGCTACTATCTTTTTATTATCGGGTACGTTTTAACTAAATCACTGGTAGGGGAACGTGTGCACTGCACAGCTGATTGCTATTTCTGGTGCTGTATACAAGACACATGGTAATCTTAATCCCTGCATATATAAGACAATGCCTAGCAAAAACAACATAGAACTGAATAGGTAAATAATCTTTTCTAGCGATGTTTAATTGCAAACTTGACGTCCTAAGTCTTCTCTTGTATGTTTGTTCACGCGAAGCTATACGATGTATTGTCAGCAATTTGACTTGTTTTTACTAGAGGAGGACTCGCAAAACAAACACAACATAGAACTGGCTGGGTTGTTGATCAAGCAAAACATTGACGACGGGGAACTTTGTCGATTTACCGTATTCTAGTTCTCTTGTCAGAGGGGTACTCAAAGTCTAGACTACCAGTTGTTTGACATCCATTGAGCTGTGATGGCTGAATGGGTTAGATGACTGACTTTTTGTGCCTGACTCTGAGGGAGTGGGTTCAAATCCTGGATGGGACCCAACAAAATATGCAACAATGGTGAACCAATAATAGACTGCTAAGGGCATGTTGTTATGAGAGGGAGAGCAAGTCTCTCAACACTGAGAGACCGACATTTCTACCAACCTACATGTATACGTATTATAGTATACCATTGCTTTGGTAAGTTTTTGATATGTGGACTATCCACTTTTGGATTTAATACTTACGTGAATGTAATAAGATTTTGAACTTTTGGTAACTTTAAGATGTTTATCCTTTGATAACAAATATATATGAGCTGATGGTCAACATCTATTGTCATAAAAGTTAAGTTCCAGGTAATTTGGGGGCTGTCCAGACTTAATGAATTCAGAGTTAATTTAGTGGTATTGACAATGTTATTCCAGCATAATTTAGTGAGTTATTGAGTATGGTTTTACGCTGCTTTTAGCAATATTCCAGCAACATCATGGTGGGGGACACCAGAAATATGCTTCACACATTGTACCCATGTGGGGAATCGAACCACGGTCTTCAGAGTGACGAGCGGACGCTTTAACGACTAGGCTACCACACGGCCCCTAGGATAATTAAGTCATAACTTACATGACATTTAGATCAAACATTGTTTCAGTAAAGATAATTATTGAATGTTCTGGTTTAGGTGAAACAATGTGAAGATTGGATATTAGGTGATACTGAACATTGCAAGTCAAATTTCTTTCAGTGTAAGGGCAGTGTAGTGAAAATATCACTTTTCTCATATTCAGAAATCTTAGTTTTCACACGTAAGAACATGATAAACATAATGTCAATGATACACATCTTCTCCAGTCCACATGCCACCATATCTGATTACTCCACTAATCTATCAGTGTCCTCTCACAGACTTGTCTATAATGTCAATGATTCAAACCTAATACGTTTGAAGATCATACCACATTACATAAATAGACACTGATGTCTCTTGTAACAATACCTTGTTTAAAAACACTACTTCTGCACATACCAGAATATAATAGAGATGGCATGATACACAAAAGATCAGTTTACATATTTGGTTTAGGCCAAACCAATTTTATTTCTTGTTTTACAGATTTTTGTCCTCAGAAAACCTAAAGGCAGGAGGGAAAAATATATATAACAGAAGACAAAGTCATCAATATCCCCCTCAATGGCAAAATACTCTTCATGAATATGTCTACTAGTTATGATTATGTCAAATGTTTTGGCATGTATGTAGCAAAGTGGAAGGAGAGTAATGAAAGGTTTTTAAGTTCTGCTCCTGAAAGGACACTACCAGCAAATTCAGTCAAAGTCAAATTTGTTGCCATGGAAAAACAAACAATATTTTATTCAGAAACCCAAAACTACCAAAAGGCACCAGTATACCACCAGATCTATCCATGTGCCAAGTTTGGTGAAGAAATACTGAAAGGTTTTGAAGTTCTGGTCCGGAAAAGATGAATGTGCACAGATGGATGGGCGGACGCACGGATGGAGCGCATTTTTTTTTTTTCAATTTCCTTTATTTGCTTTTGAATACATGGACTTACAACAGTATAAGATATCTTGGTACACAAGCTGTGGTGGATTCGAGATACCCATGATCACCTCAATGGACGCTAGCTCAGTAGCTGTGCAAAGAGGGACATTGGTTATAAATGGTCCTTCAAGGTTAGTCAAATGTCCTGTAAAATTGATAAAATTTACCAGCTACAATGTATCATATTTGCAAAAAAAAAAAAGTCCCCATTACTGAAGAAGCCTTGTTTAGACATGTGGTTGGATGTGATAGGAGCCTCTGCCCTTTGTACATAATGCGGCATATAGTCTTATAGCAAAATCATCCTGCAACACAAACATCTACCAAGCAACGCATCATTATGAACACATGGTACGGTCATTTGGCATTCAATGGACACGATTTAACTACCTATGTGAAATAACATGGTGCTTAATGTATAAAATTCAGTACATGACAACCTGTATTCACTTCATCAATTACATACAATTTACTCCAAATCCGCATTGTGTAACCTAAAAACTTTATAACAATCACATTAAAACCCCCAGAAACTCAGATTCGTTTCAACTATATTCAACACAACGTTTTTAAAAAAAAGAAAAAAAGACTAATGCTCAAATAAATGGTTCAATCGACAAATATAACAATATGGATTAGCATTACACTGGACAGTCTTAATTTGTGTCTTCATTCTTCACAGTTGGCAAAGTGATTAACCATGTACTAAGCCTGCTATGTTCACTGACAATTGCAGGTAACCATGGTAACATGTTTAGCTTTTTTTTAGCTTATAAATAGGTATATGAAAAAGGAAAAAAATATATATAAAAAACAATAAAAAAAAATATAATAAATAAATAAATAAATAAATAAATAAATAAATAAATAAATAAATAAATAAATAAATAAATAAATAAATTTAAAAAAAAAAGTAATAAAAAACTAGAAAAGAAACACATATATAATGAATAATTAAATAAGAGAGTAACTAACTTAATAATAATACTTCATTCATTCACACATTTACACCAAAGCATACATACCCAATTACTAAATAGATCATATTTTTTCATTAGTTAAGTTTCGATAAATGGCCTATTTCCTTTCAAAGTCATCAAGCATAGCTGTTTTACAATGTCTAGCTATTCTAACAAATATAGTATCTTAATTCTTTCTTGAAATGGGAGAGGGTTGGTGATTTCTTTTGCAGCTAGCATTTATATATATGATACTTGGCAAGTAGCAAAATTAGATGAAAAATATCATCAGTTTGGAAAGTGGATGAACAACCAAAAAGGATCAGATCAACCTGGAAATTAATAATACCTGTATGTGAGCAGTTTTGTTCAATCCACTGAGAAAGCTTTTGCCAAAAATGTTTACTTATTCTACAGTTCCAGAAAAGGTGAAGTATAGATTCAGGCTCACTTCCACAGAACGTGCAAAGATTATTATCAACAATATTCATTTTAATCAAGTATGTATTTACTGGAAATAACATCCTATATTGCATCCATCATAATTTGGGATCAGGACTTGTCTTAAAGGTTGTATAAAGATATGGCTCCAGTTAATATTAATCAAGGTTTCATCTTCCCAATTTTCGATGATCTTCAATTTTTCTTCACCTTCAGGGATTTTAAAATAATAGCTCTTTGATCCTTTTTTTTACATGAAAAAAGATTATTCATATTTATGTTTATAAGCTTATCTAACATCACATTTGAGTTTTTTTAATCCCTGTATCTTTGAGGTACTTACTAACTGCTTTTACAGTTCCATGAAATTCAGTAAAGTTTATATTGTAAAATTTATGACAAAACTGTACAAGCGTCATAAAGTTACCATCATCATTCAGTAAACAATGAATATTAACAATGTCATGTTCTTGAAATGTTTTTCTGTAGAGAGATTTGCCATCTATAATTATGTTTCTGTTATACAAAAGGGGTTCCCTAAGAAAATCTTCATAGGTATTTGGTTTATTTTTATAGCTATTATTGGCAAGAGCATTCAGAGTATCTTTCCACAAAATATTCTGTATAGATTTTGAAAAGTTTGTGAGGAAAGTCGCTACCAAACAGTGTAAGGTTTAAATATTGTGGAAGTGTTTCTATCAGCAGGTGTTTCCACTTTCTATCATAGCTTTGTTGTAGTAGTTTTCTAATCCATGTTACTTTCAGGGCATCAACATAGGCATACAGGTCGATCATGCCAAGCCCACCCTCAGCAATTGGTCTACAGACTATTGTTCCTTGACGGAGCGCATTTTAATACCTCCCACAAAACACGTTACGGGGAATAAAAAAATCACCAGTCACGGTAATATTCCTTTCAAATACTATAAGTATTTTACTTTTGTCCATTTATAAAGTGTATATTGCCCCATATTGTATGCTCCCCAGGGAGTTGAGATTGATAACATGGTGTGCCGTTGAGACCGACATCCAATGATGCTAAGAGGGAAACAATACCAGCGCCTTGAGCAAGCACTAGTTGCCTGGATATGTGCTCTATATAAATATCATATAAATATCATATAATATTAATGCATAAATTGACAAAAGTAAACTAATCTAAACAAATTCTTTTTGTAAGTTTACATTTTTGGCAAATATAAACATTAGGATTTCATTTTTTGAGCAGGAAAAATAATTTTTCTTTTTTTTTTCTTTTTGAAAAAATACCACCAGCGGATCCGTAGAACAAGAAAAAAACTTGGTCTGGCTTTAGTTTGAGTTGTTGGATGCCTGAATCCAAGGTTTTTCAGACTTGATTAGGTCTTATCAGTATAACTTGTATATAACATCAAATTATAGCTCAATCCCAGTACACATGACCATGGTAACATTAAGTTATAGCTCAATCCAAGTACACATGACCATGATAACATTAAGTTATAGCTCAATCCAAGTATACATGCCCATGATAACATTAAGTTATAGCTCAATCCAAGTACACATGACCATGGTAACATCAAGTTATAGCTCACTCCAAGTACACATGCCCATGATAACATCCTGTTATAGCTCACTCCAAGTACACATGCCCATGGTAACATCCAGTTATAGCTCACTCCAAGTACACCTGCCCATGGTAACATCTAGTTATAGCTCACTCCATGTACACATGCCCATGGTAACATCCTGTTATAGCTCACTCCAAGTTCACCTGCCCATGGTAACATCCAGTTATAGCTCACTCCAAGTACACATGCCCATGGTAACATCAAGTTATAGCTCACTCCAAGAACATATGCCCATGGTAACATCAAGTTATAGCTCAATCCAAGTACACATGCCCATGGTAACATTAAGTTATAGCTCAATCCAAGTACACATGCCCATGGTAACATCAAGTTATAGCTCAATCCAAGTACACATGCCCATGGTAACATCAAGTTATAGCTCACTCCATTTACACATGCCCATGGTAACATCCTGTTATAGCTCACTCCCAGTACACATGCCCATGATAACATATAGATAAAGCTCACTCCATTTACACATGCCCATGGTAACATCCTGTTATAGCTCACTCCCAGTACACCTGCCCATGGTAACATTTAGTTATAGCTCAATCCAAGTACACATGCCCATGGTAACATCAAGTTATAGCTCAATCCAAGTACACATGCCCATGGTAACATCAAGTTATAGCTCACTCCATTTACACATGCCCATGGTAACATCCTGTTATAGCTCACTCCCAGTACACATGCCCATGATAACATCTAGATAAAGCTCACTCCATTTACACATGCCCATGGTAACATCCTGTTATAGCTCACTCCCAGTACACCTGCCCATGATAATATCTAGTTATAGCTCACTCCATTTACACATGCCCATGGTAACATCCTGTTATAGCTCATTCCCAGTACACCTGCCCATGATAACATCTAGTTATAGCTCACTCCATGTACACATGCCCATGGTAACATCCTGTTATAGCTCACTCCCAGTACACCTGCCCATGATAACATCTAGTTATAGCTCACTCCATGTACACCTGCCCATGGTAACATCCTGTTATAGGTCACTCCCAGTAGACATGCCCATGGTAACATCCTGTTATAGGTCACTCCAAGTACACATGCCCATGGTAACATCAAGTTATGGCTCACTCCAAGTATATATGCCCATGGTAACATCAAGTTATGGCTCATTCCAAGTACACCTGCCCATGGTAACATCAAGTTATGGCTCACTCCAAGTACACCTGTCCATGGTAACATCAAGTTATGGCTCACTCCAAGTACACCTGTCCATGGTAACATCAAGTTATGGCTCACTCCAAGTACACCTGTCCATGGTAACATCAAGTTATGGCTCACTCCAAGTACATATGCCCATGGTAACATCAAGTTATGGCTCACTCCAAGTACACATGCCCATGGTAACATCAAGTTATGGCTCACTCCAAGTACATATGCCCATGGTAACATCAAGTTATGGCTCACTCCAAGTACATATGCCCATGGTAACATCAAGTTATGGCTCACTCCAAAGTACACATGCCCATGGTAACATCAAGTTATGGCTCACTCCAAGTCACCCCATGGTAACATCACTCACTCCATACCTGCCCATGGTAACATCAAGTTATGGCTCACTCCAAGTACACCTGCCCATGGTAACATCAAGTTATGGCTCACTCCAAGTACATATGCCCATGGTAACATCAAGTTATGGCTCACTCCAAGTACATATGCCCATGGTAACATCAAGTTATGGCTCACTCCAAGTACACATGCCCATGGTAACATCAAGTTATGGCTCACTCCAAGTACATATGCCCATGGTAACATCAAGTTATGGCTCACTCCAAGTATACATGCCCATGGTAACATCAAGTTATGGCTCACTCCAAGTACACCTGCCCATGGTAACATCAAGTTATGGCTCACTCCATCAAGTATGGCACATGCCCATGGTAACATCAAGTTATGGCTCACTCCAAGTACACATGCCCATGGTAACATCAAGTTATGGCTCACTCCAAGTACACATGCCCATGGTAACATCAAGTTATGGCTCACTCCAAGTACACCTGTCCATGGTAACATCAAGTTATGGCTCACTCCAAGTACACCTGTCCATGGTAACATCAAGTTATGGCTCACTCCAAGTACATATGCCCATGGTAACATCAAGTTATGGCTCACTCCAAGTACACATGCCCATGGTAACATCAAGTTATGGCTCACTCCAAGTACACATGCCCATGGTAACATCAAGTTATGGCTCACTCCAAGTACATATGCCCATGGTAACATCAAGTTATGGCTCACTCCAAGTACATATGCCCATGGTAACATCAAGTTATGGCTCACTCCAAGTACATATGCCCATGGTAACATCAAGTTATGGCTCACTCCAAGTACATATGCCCATGGTAACATCAAGTTATGGCTCACTCCAAGTACATCTGCCCATGGTAACATCAAGTTATGGCTCACTCCAAGTACACATGCCCATGGTAACATCAAGTTATGGCTCACTCCAAGTACACACCTCCCATGGTAACATCAAGTTATGGCTCACTCCAAGTACATATGCCCATGGTAACATCAAGTTATGGCTCACTCCAAGTACACATGCCCATGGTAACATCAAGTTATGGCTCACTCCAAGTACACATGCCCATGGTAACATCAAGTTATGGCTCACTCCAAGTACATATGCCCATGGTAACATCAAGTTATGGCTCACTCCAAAAGTTACACCTGCCCATGGTAACATCAAGTTATGGCTCACTCCAAGTACATATGCCCATGGTAACATCAAGTTATGGCTCACTCCAAGTACACCTGCCCATGGTAACATCAAGTTATGGCTCACTCAAAGTACACCTGCCCATGGTAACATCAAGTTATGGCTCACTCCAAGTACACCTGCCCATGGTAACATCAAGTTATGGCTCACTCCAAGTACACCTGTCCATGGTAACATCAAGTTATGGCTCACTCCAAGTACACCTGCCCATGGTAACATCAAGTTATGGCTCACTCCAAGTACACCTGCCCATGGTAACATCAAGTTATGGCTCACTCCAAGTACACCTGCCCATGGTAACATCAAGTTATGGCTCACTCCAAGTACACATGCCCATGGTAACATCAAGTTATGGCTCAAAGTACACCTGCCCATGGTAACATCAAGTTATGGCTCACTCCAAGTACACCTGCCCATGGTAACATCAAGTTATGGCTCAAGAGTTATGGCTCCACTCCAAGTACACACCTGTCCATGGTAACATCAGGTTATGGCTCACTCCAAGTACACCTGCCCATGGTAACATCAGAGTTATGGCTCCTCCAAGTACACCTGTAACATCAAGTTATGGCTCACTCCAAGTTACACTGCCCATGGTAACATCAAGTTATGGCTTATGGCTCACTTATGGCCAAGTACACCTGCCCATGGTAACATCAAGTTATGGCTCACTCCAAGTACACCTGCCCATGGTAACATCAAGTTATGGCTCACTCCAAGTACATATGCCCATGGTAACATCAAGTTATGGCTCACTCCAAGTTACACATGCCCATGGTAACATCAAGTTATGGCTCACTCCAAGTACACCTGCCCATGGTAACATCAAGTTATGGCTCACTCCAAGTACACATGTCCATGGTAACATCAAGTTATATGGCTCACTCAAGTACATACATGCCCATGGTAACATCAAGTTATGGCTCACTCCAAGTACACCTGCCCATGGTAACATCAAGTTATGGCTCACTCCAAGTACACATGCCCATGGTAACATCAAGTTATGGCTCACTCCAAGTACACCTGCCCATGGTAACATCAAGTTATGGCTCACTCCAAGTACACCTGCCATGGTAACATCTGCCCAAGTTGCACGTAGAAAGAGAAGGAGGGAAATACAGTTTGTCAGAGGTGTACTGATGTCTGACGTTACATGAGTCATATGACAAACGGCAGTGCTTGTTACCATCCATTAGACCATTTGGTTAATACTCATGCAGTTGGTCTATGAACATGTGGACACTGTTTCAACAGTGGGGTAAACCTTGTTTGTTTTTAGTAACCTGATACATTCTGTGGCTGGTTCCATATCAACAAGAATTTCTGGAGGGTGGGAGGTGTCAAGCTAATTACTGGGTAACACTTTCACTGCTGCTGAGAGATCCTTAAAGATTGGGAAACTTTCGTAGCATTTGGCCTAGAACTAAGAGGGCAAACAATTGTTACATAAAGCCAGGTGAACTAAAACCAGTCATTACTATGACAATACTACTAGGGGTGGGAATTGCAGGGAATTTTCATTTTGTGATATATTGCGATGCAAAAGCATATATTGTGATATGTATAACAAAAAACTAGTTATAATCAAGTTAATGCTTGATTTATACAGCAAAAACACAACAAAATAACTATGCTTGGTTAAGCTTTAATAAAAACTTTCAATCATGACAAAATAAAATGTAAATAATATTTACATAATAACAATTTAACATCAACACAGTGGTTTCTAGTTTCTCCACTCTCAAAAAAAGCCCTGAGATTTTAGACAGCAACTTGACCTGGTCAGGACATATCAGAGATCACTGGTCATTAATGAGTAAATATTTAAAACATTCAGATCCAAAACATTGCGAAAAACTTCAACAAAAATTAAGAAATATCTGAAGATTTCAGAGGTTTACGAAGTTTTTCGAATGCATGTCAAAATACCGGTTTTCGATCAGCATATCGCTATACATATCGTTTTCATGTCTGAACCGGTACATACCGGTAAACCGGTTATATTGCGCAGCCCTAAATATTACACAAGCTATTGAAAAAAACAAATTTGTAAAGCCACCAAGTTTTCTAAACTGTAACAGATGGAGACCTTCAGGTGATATCACACATAACAAGACAGTGACATCTCTTCAATATGTTTACCTCACACAATGTTGATCAATCGAAGGAGGTCAATCAGAGTTCAGGAGGTCAAATGTGCAAAATCAAGGCAACCAAAACTGGATATTTTATTTACAGCTAATGCTCAGTGGACTTTAGCACATACTGACTGATCATAACGTCAGTGTTTTATGACAGCTTGGTATGTTCAGCTAATACCAAACACCAACCCCCATTACTGAATCTTATTCTCTCCACACAACTGCTATGTCTACATACCGGGAAGCTCAGTCAAGATTTTCCCATAAAAAACATGTTGTTTTTTTCGCTAATGGAAACAGAATTTGAATTCAATACTCCAGTCCAGATGAGACACCTTTGAACACATACCAAGCCTACATGTCAATATCTGTGATCACTGTTTCTGTGATTGGTCAGATCACAGCCTAGCAGCTGACACCACATGACACCGGAATGTTCTGTAAGTCCCAAGCTGATATGCATTGCTACAGTAATGTCCCAGCAGAAACAAATTGCTATTATCGGTTGTATTACAAGGGGGTATGCACATTAAATGAAACCTCGATAACAAGAAGGGTTGGTTTCTACGGTAGCTTAAGTTTACGCTCATCACGCACCGCACGTGCATTTGTTTCACTGTTCCAACTACTGCGTGTACCCCCTTGTAATACAAACCAATAATAGCGATTTGAAACTATGATCGTTTGTTAAACAACGTTTATCCTAAGCTGAATTAAAAGTTCAATTGGCAAGGTAAAATTATGAGGATTCGCAATCTTAATTTCACTTTATTTGATTTACTAATTTGCTTAAAGTGAAATTCATCGGTACGTTTTCTCTGCAAACAGACTATAGCAGATTACTATTTGTTATTAGGTTGATATGGGTGAGATTTGTGTTGTGTTACTGCTTGGATCCATGTTACTGATCTTGCATATTAGTCTATAGACTTGTTTGATACTCATTAAATTAGCAGTCTGTAATGTTACCATTGTTGACACATAACTATCCCCTGACATTTATGAAGGAATAATCAGTTATCTACAGTCTTCACACCAGTATTTGTGCATTGTCCTCCAAAAACACAACAAATATCAAAGTCAGTTCTAATCACAATAAATTTATGTTCATTCAATATGGAACGAAGCATTTAAAGCAGATATTGATTACAGATTCTGAATTGACTTCTGGTACAGTGGAAACTGTAACAAAGTTACCAATAAAGAGATGTGTCTAAAGATGCAGTCATACTGCAGTGGCCACCTATTGGTCATGTCCACATGATAATGGAGACTGAATGTTGAGATGGTACGCTGTCACAACGGAATCTTGAAGAATATCTGCTTTCATCATTTTGCATACAGAACAACCAAGGCTGTTATTCTTTGACATGTCTCAACGTCACTATGTGATAAGTCACATGTATTTTAATGTTAATTCTAAGCCTCCATCAGATTCAAGCATAGCCAACTAAAACAGAGATGGCACAGATCCAATGAAATATACTGAACCACATTAAAACCCTGCCACTTTTCAAAATCAAAGGCAAAATTTTGTTCTCACAAGATTTATTTATTATGATTGTACCATTTTGTTAACATCTATTTCAATCCAAATTGACAGTTATTGCCAACATCAGTGTGTTTTCTGATGAAAAGCAGACCTAAATAAACACCTAAAAAGGCAGACGTAGTAAAAGTTTCCGTACGACATTCGTGAAAATGAAAATGCATGTGCATATCGTGACAACCCTACCAATGAAAGCGAGTCTTAAACTCGCCTGAAATCATTCTTGTTTTGACACAATCGCCATGCCACGACCCATGAGAGATCAGAGCAATCAAGCCTTGGGACGATTGCAAGTTGATCAGACACTGCAAGGAGGGTAGCCAATCATCATTGCAGGAGTGGTATCATGCCACTAACAGCATCCAAGACTGACCATGCAGTGAATGACCTTCAGTAACATCACAACGTCAAGACTGACAGAATTTGCCCAACCATCTGCAGGACTGCTTCATCAGAGCGACGGAAACAGCACACCAGACCATTGGGACTCACAAAAGACACATTAGTGCCAATATAGTGCGTCAAAGTTTGTGCGGAAGAGACCTGTGCTGTCACAAACCATATCGTGGTCCTATCCTCACCAATTGTCAACACCAATACCGACTGCAATTGGCAACTCAGCATCGAAACAGGAGTTATCAACAATGGAGAACTGTGTTTTTATCTCATGAAAGACGATATTGAGTTTCAACAGCTGAGTGAGAGTATGGTGAAGGCGTGGGTAACTGTTTTCCAGTGAGTGTATTGTCAAAAGAGACTCTTGAGGTCGTCCAAGCATCATGGTGTGGGGTGTAATCGGTCTGAACCAGAGAGTTGGCCCAAGGGTGTTCCAGAATCTCGATCCAGGACGAGGAAATGGCGTGACAGCTGCTCACTATATTGACCAAGTCATAAGACCCCACATTGTACCACATTTTGGACGTCACAGAAATCACATCTTCCAGCAAGACACCGCTCGTGTCAACACTGCCAGATTAACATTGGACTTCCTAAGACAACATGGCATCCAAACCCTATAATGTCCTGCACTCAGTCCAGATTTGAGTCCAATAGACCACCTTTGGGATGAGATTCAAAGAAGATTTTCTCCTGTTGTATATATGTTTCTATCCCTGTACATATAGCTGTTTCACTTTTGCATGTAAGCACTGTAAATAGGAGAGGGTTTCACTAAGTTGGAATAACTTGTACCCAATCCATTCTCTTGAATATATATGTTTAAATCAAAGAAGACTGAATGACCTCCAACATAGACCGGCAACCATTCTCTTGAATATATATGTTTAAATCAAAGAGACCGGCAACTGCGGATGGACTCGAACAGGCATTTGGCAGAGTATGGACCCAAGTACCTGTGGCTTTCATCAACCGGCTAATTCAGTCCATGTACAGACGATGCAATGCCGTCATCGATGCCCATGGAGGCCACACACGATACAGACTTTGAGGTATTTACTATTTTTGGTGATTTTGTTTGTGTGAAATCTAACTTTGATTCCCCAAAATTTGTTAATCATAACTGTTAAGTTTGAACACAATCCTCCGGTTTGATTATTAATTACAGCAAATTAAAGTGTGTGCTTTAAGAAACCTCAATCGCTGTGGCGTTTCTTTTGGGGTTCAGTATAGAAGCAAGAAGTCCCTTTGATGTTAAAACGAAAAGGTGAAGAGTTTTGATAAAGTAGCATAGCCTAATGTACTGAAAGAGTTTCAACAGTGAGGTCCTTTGTCAAGATTCGTAATATTACAATTACATCAGCCCAGTTAGCCAAGCAGGTTTTTGTGCAGCTCAAAGGAAACATGGCCCATGGAGAAACAGGGTTGAAAGACACAACACATGAAGTCATTATAAAACACTTAATAAAAGATGTGAAAACTACCAGATGTTGATGAACTAGATGGGGATTACAATGACTCCCCGGTGGTTGTTCTCAAGTGCCTGTATATCACCGGTAGTTCTCCAGGCACACTGCAAGACAGTCATCATGCTCCCCTGGGATGAACACACACACAATAATTCCCTAATTTTCAATGAAAATAATTCCTGACTTTTAACCCCCACCCCACCCCCCAAAGACATAAATCAGGAGGAACATAAAGTAAAATATGTGACAAAACAGAAGCAGCTTGCTACTAGCCTGTTGTCTTTCTGAACTGGACTGTGATGGAGACCAAGTTATAAATTCTCCAAATACTCATGGGAAGTTAAAATGAAATAAACTATGTGGCAGAACACACAGATTGTAGTGGAAGAGCAACTATCTGTAAACACCAAAGGAAAGAAGATATCACTAGTTCAGTTAGTGGTATTCAATTTGGAATCACGTGGACAGACTGATTATGGTTCCCAACTGTCAGTTTTAGCAACAGGTACCAGTATTTCTACTAAAATGTATTTTTGTGTGAACAAACAGCCAAAGTAACAAATATAGTCATTTAATACATGAAGTAACATGCATTAATTATTTTTATGCATGCTTCTGTTGAGACTGGGGGCGGTGGGGTAGCCTAGTGGTTAAAGCGTTGGCTCGTCACGCCGAAGACCCGGGTTCGATTCCCCACATGGGCACAATGTGTTAAGCCCATTTCTGGTGTTCCCCGCCGTGATATTGCTGGAATATTGCTAAAAGCGGCGTAAAACTAAACTCAGGCAATCAGTCAGTCTGTTGAGACTGCTAAGTACATCCTATGACATTAGACATGGCATGTTGTGGTCATGTCACATGATACCTGAAGTTTCCAGCAATAGATAAAGCAAACTTATCGTTGTATAGATTAAGATAGCAAGTGTTTCATGATTGCCATGTCAGCTTACTGAGGAGGTGTTTTAAGAGACAGTTAGAACCGGCATGTCAATATCATGTTTATATCCAGAAATCTGTTCGTATTTGTGCCAAGCCAAGCCATAATCATTACCATAATCATTAACATAACCTTCACCAGCAGACATAGTTAGCCCTGAAGGACAAGGAGCAGCATCCTTGGGTTGGGACACCTCGGCTGGGAACACCTGTCTCTGGATACTTAGGATCAAAATCAACCCCGATAACCATCCTTGGGTTGGGACACCTCAGCTGGGAACACCTGTCTCTGGATACTTAGGATCAAAATCAACCCCGATAACCATCCTTGGATGGGATCAAAATCAACCCCCGGACATCCTTGGGAACACCTGTCTCTGGATACTTAGGATCAAAATCAACCTGTAACCATCCTGGATACACCTTGGGAACACCTGTCTCTGGATCAAAATCAACCCCGATCAACACCTGTCTCTGGATACTTACCCCAGGATCAAAATCAACCCCCGATAACCATCCTTGGGTTGGGACACCTCGGCTGGGAACACCTGTCTCTGGATACTTAGGATCAAAATCAACCCGATAACCATCCTTGGGTTGGGACACCTCGACTGGGAACACCTGTCTCTGGATACTTAGGATCAAAAATCAACGGGTTGGGACACCTCGGCTGGGAACACCTGTCTCTGGATACTTAGGATCAAAATCAACCCTGATAACCATCCATGGGTTGGGACACCTCGGCTGGGAACACCTGTCTCTGGATACTTAGGATCAAAATCAACCCCGATAACCATCCTTGGGTTGGGACACCTCAGCTGGGAACACCTGTCTCTGGATACTTACCTGTCTCTGGATACTTAGGATCAAAATCAACCCCGATAACCATCCTTGGGTTGGGACACCTCGGCTGTGAACACCTGTCTCTAGATACTTAGGATCAAAATCAACCCCGATAACCATCCATGGGTTGGGACACCTCGGCTGGGAACACCTGTCTCTGGATACTTAGGATCAAAATCAACCCCGATAACCATCCTTGGGTTGGGACACCTCGGCTGGGAACACCTGTCTCTGGATACTTAGGATCAAAATCAACCCCGATAACCATCCTTGGGTTGGGACACCTCGGCTGGGAACACCTGTCTCTGGATACTTAGGATCAAAATCAACCCCGATAACCATCCTTGGGTTGGGACACTTCGGCTGGGAACACCTGTCTCTAGATACTTAGGATCAAAATCAACCCCGATAACCATCCTTGGGTTGGGACACCTCGGCTGGGAACACCTGTCTCTGGATACTTAGGATCAAAATCAACCCCGATAACCATCCTTGGGTTGGGACACCTCAGCTGGGAACACCTGTCTCTGGATACTTAGGATCAAAATCAACCCCGATAACCATCCTTGGGTTGGGACACCTCGGCTGGGAACACCTGTCTCTGGATACTTAGGATCAAAATCAACCCCGATAACCATCCTTGGGTTGGGACACCTCGACTGGGAACACCTGTCTCTGGATACTTAGGATCAAAATCAACCCCGATAACCATCCTTGGGTTGGGACACCTTGGCTGGGAACACCTGTCTCTGGATACTTAGGATCAAAATCAACCCCGATAACCATCCTTGGGTTGGGACACCTCGGCTGGGAACACCTGTCTCTGGATACTTACAGCTTGTTCACCTTGACCTGATCAAGTGTAAACTAATGTATTGCGTGACCGTGTCACAACTGGTTGAGTTTACTATTTTGAAGGGGTGCACCTTTGTAAGTTGATTGTCAACATGTCCGAACAACCGAGACAAGGTCGCCGTCTGACAACTCAGTGTCGAGAAATCGTCAGCAATGTCCTAACTTTCTTTAAAAAAGAAGGTAAAGATGGTTTAATGTTTCCGATTCAGACTTTTAGGCAGCGAGCAGCAGCAGCGACATTAGTAACATTCTCTGCTCCCCTACTTAATGAAAGTTAACTCGACCTCCCGGGTCATGCATATGTAGAGTAGCTCAGGTCAAGCTGAACAATCCGTAGGGTCCCATATTAACCCAGATTTCTATCCTTGGGTCGTTACAACCAAACCTGTGATGATGGTTTTGAACCAAACATGACTTACTGTATATTACCGTAGACAAGCCGATCTCATAGATACGCCGACCTCCTAACATGACCCTCAAAATCAGTATCAGTGGTGAAAATAGCAAGATCTCACGAAAATCACATCCGTGACAGGTCAAAATGTTCCATGCATAAAAACTATTCGGCAATACACCAGTGCTGTCGTATAATCTTAGTAATGATTATAAATATATTACATTTACAGAACAAAACCAGCAATTAAAATGACACAATATGAGAATATATTTCTCTTGGTACAATAATAGTTTCAGATACTATATTTTTCTGATCACTGCATCAGAATTCATCTTGTTATGTTATTGGGCATGTTTTAACAAAATCACCAGTAGGGGAACGTGTGCACTGCACAGCTGATTCCTATTTGTTCTGTAAACGAGACAGATATACACGGTAATCTTAATCCCTGCATAAAAGACAATGCCTAGCAAAATGTAATTTTCTGAATAAAATTGATATTTTATACTTATCCTGACTCATGCTCTTTTGCTTGTCTTCTTCTTCTTGCGAACATAGTGGAACACTTGTATCTCCTATTGAAGCTCCCTTCAATAAAGAATAGATGTAAAATCACTCCTACCAAGAGTTATCTCTCCAGCCGTTTAGGCGGGAAACTGTGGCGCCATGGTGCCCACATGCCTCACTCTCTCCTGATTATGAGCCCGACACTGGAATTTGCAGGGAAATCCTAAAGTGTCTAGTGGGGAGGATGGGTGGGCTTACCTCATGAGTCAGGATAAGTATAAAAATGTAATTTTCTGAATAAAATTGATATTTCATACTTATCCTGACTCATGCTCTTTTGCTTGTCTTCTTCTTCTTGCTGGAACATAGTGGAACACTTGTATCTCCCTAATTGAAGCTCCCTTCAATGTAAAATCACTAATTAGTACTCACCAAGAGTTGCCTCCCTCTTCCAATTGCTGGCGGGAAAGGAGGCGCCACCCTCTGGCCTCATGCTTCACTCTCTCCTGATATAGCGAGCCCAACACTTGAATTTACAGGGAAATCCAAAGTGTTATGTGGGGAGGATGGGAGGGCTTACCTCATGAGTCAGGATAAGTATAAAATATCAGTTTTATTCAGAAAATTACATATTTTTCCTTATCCTGACTCATGCTCTTTTGCTTGTAGAATCCTACGGAAACGGAGGTGGGAAAAACCAGAATACTTTGGATTTAAATAATTAGTGATTTATATATATATATGTAATAACCCCCTCACGGGAACTTCATAATGGCACTGAATTAGGATAATTCCTGCTACTATAAAACATAAGTTTACCAGCTGCCATAGAATGGGTACTACAATAGTAAGATACTATGATAATAGTAATAAAGGTTTAAAAGCGACTCCAAAATGGAGAAGCTACCCAATGTACATAAACATCAGTACTGGGCTTAAGACTAAAGTAGACTTAAGATATGTATATAATTAGCCCTAAAACTCTGTAGAGTTATAAGCTAGATGATACTGGTATGATATATACATAATAATTTCGTGAGACTATGTCTCATCGTCTACGAGGGACTGTCAACTGCTGTGCGAGGACCATGGGACCGAAATGGTGAATACCTGAGACGTCCTCGGTGGTGATATCTCTCAGATAGTGATTAGCAAACACCATGTAGGATTTCCAAAAGCAGCCCTCCATAATGGTATTCAATGAGCAGTTACCGTGTAGAGCGAGTGTGGAAGCCAGTGCTCTGATTTCATGTGGACTAGATGCTCTTGGAGGGCCGAGTCCTGCAGCCTTGTAGGCACGAAGTATGACAGTTCTGATCCATATCGATATGGTGGTACGAGAGACTTCGGTCTGAGTCGCTGTCGATAGAGGGATGAATAACCGCTTGAGTTGTCGTCGCCTTGTTTTGGATCGTTGTAGATAGATTTTGAGAGCTCTGACTGGGCATAGAGATAGGTCAAGCGTATCTAGAGGTCCGAGAATTGAGGAGAGTGCAGGAACATGGAATAATCTGTCTGGTTGACCTGGCAATTGATTCTTGGCGATAAAATCCCATCGCAGTCCCATATGCACTATGTTTTGATTGTCGTCAAAACGTATTCTCTCATAATCTAGTGCGTGAATTTCTGACATCCTGGCTGCCGTTGCTAGGGATAACAGGAACAATGTTTTCTGTGACAGAAATTCAAAGGTTGTTGATTCCAGTGGTTCATAAGCCTCACTTGTGAGGTGTTGGAGCACTATATTTAGATCCCATGCTGGAGCGCGAAATCTCTGTTTCTGATCCTCCAATCGGAATGCACGTAGTAAGGCCAGTAATTCTGGCGTCTTGGTTAACTTGACACCCGTTCTCATAGTTATCACAGAACTTAGAGCTGAAAGATATGTTGACAATGTCGAGCCTTTTAAATGTTTATTTTGTCGTAGGTAACACAGATAGTCAGCCACTTGTGGATGTGTAGCATTTCTCGCTGTAAATCCCTTTTTTGCTGCGTAAGTTTCAAAACGGTGCCACTTGTCGTCATACAAGTTGCGTGTAGAATAGCGTAAAGCAAGCGTGACTGCTTTCGCCGCTCTGGTTGAATAACCTCTCTTGTTTAGATAAACTTTAATACCGTCCATAAGTGAAGTTGGAATGCTTCTAGGTTTCCGTGCGCTTGTTTGGTGTGAGGATGTATTAGTAGATTCGAGCACTTTGGTAGCTCTAGTGTTGGTTGTCTGATTTCTTGAATTAGAATGGGAAACCACGTTCTCGCTGGCCAGTAGGGCGCGACCAAAATCAGTTGGAGGCTCTGCGTTTGTCTGATTTTCTGTAACACTTGTGGGATTAGCTGGCGGAAGCTTAGTCGCAGCGCTTGTGGAGGCCTTCCCAGGATATGCTTAGAGCGTCTGTTGCCCACGCTTGTGGATCCGGGACTGGTGATACGAATGTTGTTAGCTGAGCTAAGTTGAGATCGTCGATTAGATCGAACAGTTGAAAGCATAAAGTCAATAGGTTCAGTGATCTCGTTGAGCCTTGTTTGCCACTGTTGAGTTGTCGGTATGAATCATCAGATGCACATTCTGTAGAATGGTGCTCCAATGTAGTAGGGCGTTGATTACTGCTTTCATCTCTAGCATGTTTATGTGGAGCTTGCTTTCTTGCTGATTCCATAACCCTGATGCCGTCCGGTTGGCGAGATGAGCTCCCCAACCTTGGAGCGACGCGTCTACATAGAGATGGGTTTTGAATTCCGGCTCTGTTAAATAAATGCCTTTGCAGACATTCGACCTCCTGGTCCACCATAGTAGATGAGGTCTGACGTGTTTCGGTAGACTGAATGGTTGTAGGTCGTCGAGATGAGCGTTGATGAAGACCTGTAATGGACGTAACTGTAGTCTGCCTCTGACTGTCATGTCTTGGGCTGACGTGAGGAGACCCAACAGACTCTGCCATTGTCGTAGTGGTAGCGGAGAGAGTAAGGCTTGTGGGATGGTCTGTTGGATCTTGAGCCATCAGTCCTCTGGTACGACGATACGGTTCAGTGTCGTGATAAATCGAATGCCTAGAAATTGCAGATCTTGCGTAGGTTCTAGGTCCGACTTGAGTAGATTTACTAACCATCCTAGCTGTGTTAGTAGCTTGATGATGAAGTTTAACTGTAGTTTGAGACGCTGTGGATCTTGATCTACTTGTATCCCGTCGACGAGGTAGAACGCACTGCGTAGCCCTAGACGATGTAGGTAGGTGACGATAGGTTTCGTTACTCTTGTGAATAACCAGGGGGCCGATGATATTCCAAATGGGAGTACTCTCCATTGATAATGCAGCCCATCTAGTGTAAACCGTAGGTATTTCCTGGATTCGGGATGTATCGGGATGTGTAGATAAGCATCCTGCAGATCTATACTGGCCATGTAGTCCATGGGACGAATTAGGTGCCGTAGTTGAGGTAGATGTATCATGCGAAACGTTGGCGGTTTGCGTAGATAATCTCTGTTGAATGTGCTCATGTTGTAAATGAGTCTGAACTTTTCCTTGGAGTTTTTCTTGGGCACTAGGAAAACTGGGGAGTAGAAGCCTGGTTCGATGTTTACTTGGCCTGCTTGGTTAGGAGAGATGTAACAGCCTCTCTTAACTTTGGTAGTTGTTACGCCTGGAAGTCGAACTTGTGAGGGTTGACTGTAAGCGGAGGCGTGGCCTGTAGTTGGATTCGATATCCGTGTTGAAGTATGTTGGAGACATATGAATTCCCCAGTTCTCCCAGTGCAGTTGAAGGCGTCCACCCACTTGTGATGGTTGTACTGGAACGGTTGGGGGTGGAAGACTCCAGTCGTTCCGAACCTGTCTTTCATCGTTTATAGTTGCGGGAACCTCTGGGTGCCCTGCCTCTTCCAGATCCTCCTCTGTAGTTGCCGTATGGGCGACGAAAAGAATCTTTTCCTCTGGAGCTGGCCATCTACCTATCCCGTGCTTTCTGTAAGCCAGTGAATTTTGATCTTCCTGAATATCTCTGTGAAGTCTGCCTGATGACTCTGGCTAGCGTGTCCATCGACTTTATCATAAGGACTTCTCTAGAATCCTTGGTGACTTCCTTAGCGACTTTATCTATTCCTCCGTCGAAGATAGATGGCGTAGACCACGGGGCTGTGTAGAGTGGAGCTGTAAACTGCTCACCCCAACTACAGGAAGCGAGGAGACCTTGACGACGAGCCAGAGTTAGCGCTGCAGAGACTGATGTAAGATGATCCGTTAGAAACTGCTGGTCCTTCTTCTGCATAAGTAGGGCTGAGTAGATCATTCTGTCATCCTCAGATGTCGAATCACGAAATCTGGTGATAAGAGTCTCATTAATCGTTCTAGATCTGTTAAGGCCGAAGAACATTCGCCTTGTCATGGTTTCGATCTGAACCAGCTTGCGGTCGTCAATCTTATAGTTCTTATTCTTGACATCGTTGATTACTTTGTAGTTATCAACGATCTCTTGTGCCTTGAAAAAGGGGTCCATATTATGGGTTGAGAACTTTTTAGCGTTGAACTGTGGTAAGTGCGGCGCTTGGGCTTTAGTGGCTTTATGGAAGGCTGTGTCCAGATTCTGTGGGACCGTAGCTATCGGGTCGATCGGAGGTAAGGTGATGATGTCTGCATCGTCCTCCCTCATAAGGTAAGTGTGGGCCGGATTACCGTTCTTGGAAGGTGAAGATAGGTCCAGGTTGTTAACCATCCAATAGCGTATTTCTGCGTCGGAGAAAATGATGCCTCCATCACCTTCTGTAACAGGATCGCTGATAAGAGGTTGATGCTCTTCCGATGGTGACCTGTATGCTTCTACTGCTGTGCAGGGTGATGTCAACGGAGACCTGACTGGGGACTTCCGTGAAGACTTGTGAGGAGATCGGTGAGGTGAACCGACGAGGTGATCGGCGTGGAGAATGGCGAGGAGATCGTCTTGGTGAACGGCCTGACAAACTGCATCTATATGGTGACCTTCGCGGAGATCTATGTGGTGAACGTTGATAGCTTCGCGAAGCTCTTGGGGAATCCCTCGATGACCTTCTAGACGAAGATGACTTGGAGCCTGTAACTGGTGCCCTTCGCGAAGCTTCATCTGAGTCCGGTCCTGGGGAGCAACGACTTGACCTTCGCGAAGGCTTGGGGTCCGAGTCAGAGTCTGGGGATGAGAGGATCTTCCTTTGCGAACCTCTTCGTGAGTGTTGATCATCAGAGTCCGAGGTAGGTGACGATCTAGATGTCCTTCGCGAAGGCCTTCGCGAAGGCTGTACATCTGGGTCCTTCGCAGAGGTGGTCTGTGACTTCCTTCGCGCGGAGGTGGCTTTGTAGTGGCCGCTACATTGACGGGAGGTCCCTCTAGGGTGACGTCTACGTTGAAGCCTTCGCGAAGGCTCAGACTCTGGGCTGGTTGTCTTTCCAGCCTGTATCGGTCTTCCATCATCTTCATGATCTGCAGCATCAGGCTGTCTGGGACGGTCTGCGAAGATGTAGTCGGTGCCCTATCTGCGTTGGTAGCGACGGGGCCCTCAGGAAGATCGTCAGACATCAGCGTTGGTACATCAGGCTGCATGGAGATCTGTGCTGACGTCACTGTTGCCGACACCGGTCGTTTCTTGTGGCGTAGATCGGGTATGATGATCGGCTGATCATCATACAGGCCCAGTTCTGCGGCGGGAACAATCTCGGCTGAGAAGGTTTTAGTAGACTTCGTTGATTTCCCCTTGGAGGTAGACGCTGCCCTGGGGGTACGGAGTCTGCGTTGAGATGATGTAGAAGCCCTCTTAGTCTTTGGCTGCGACGACGGGATGTCTGGGGATGCAGGACGCTTCTTGGAGACGGCGGACTGCGTCCCACGCCTCTCCTCCGAGGGTAACTCTAGCGGAACACCAGACGGGAGGGGGTCGTCCGACAGCAGTTGACTGGCGAGGGGTTCCGATGTATCGGCCATGGCTAAACCCTGTTTGCGTGACCTATCTGCTGCACGTCTCAAGACGCAAAGATAATATTTGTTAAAAGCAGAAGTAGACAAATTAATACAGTAACTGCAACGTGAAGAAAATGCACATGGTGCAGTACAGCTAGGGCATATTAAATGCGGATCAGCAGCAGAAAAACGTAATCTACAAATAGTACAGATTTTCATAAACGTAAACTTGCTGAACAATCACGGCGTCCCGTGAATAAACAGCAGAAATACGATTAATTATCAATACATAATTGTTGAAGGATACTAGCTACACCTCTATAGAAGACTATAAGAGGTAACTAACTAAGAATAATCAAAGGATATAGTGTGTAGGGATACACAGGCGCTCTCACATCCTGCTCACTGGGCGAAGAAGGAGAGAGTGAAGCATGAGGCCAGAGGGTGGCGCCTCCTTTCCCGCACAATTGGAAGAGGGAGGCAACTCTTGGTGAGTACTAATTAGTGATTTTACATTGAAGGGAGCTTCAATTAGGGAGATACAAGTGTTCCACTATGTTCGCAAGAAGAAGGAGACAAGCAAAAGAGCATGAGTCAGGATAAGGAAAAATTATCAATTTTATTCAGACAAATTACATTTTTTTCCTTATCCTGACTCTTTTGCTTGTAGAATCCTACGGAAAAGGTGGTGGGAAAAGCACTTTAGGATTTCTTTAGTGAATTTTACGTCATTATATACCCCCCTACGGGAACTTCGTAATGGCACTGTATTTTCTAGTAAACTCTGCTGCTGTTGCAACCCTAACCTTCCAGCTGCCTTTAAATGGGGGGACCACAATAGTTACCTTTTGGTCCTTTCATCTGTTAACATTTTATGTGGATTTTGCGACTCTATCTCTTGATGCAAGCTCAAGTGGAGCCGCGACCCATTCCTGTACAAGTATCCTTACAAGTACTGGGTCATATCACTTATGCTAGTTGTTAGACGTGCATTGTGATTTAAGCAGAACTCCGCTGAGTGTAAGCTTAGTAAGTCATGCGATAAAAAGGGCGAGACTCCGTCTCAGCGCCTTAGTGGGACTGTCAATTGTTGTGTTACAATAAGTTGGCATATATGGTGAATGTAAGAGCCGTCCTCAGTGGCGATGTCCTTCAAGTGGTGGTTGGCAACCACCATGTCCCATTTCCAGAAGCAGCCCTCCATTATCGTCCTGATAGAGCGATTCCCAAGTATAGAGAGCGTTGCGCGTTAGAGCTCTCACTTCATGTGGGTTGGAGGCTCTTGGAGGATCCAGTCCTGCTGCTTTGTAGGCCCGTAGGGTGACAGTTCTGATCCAGCTTGATATCTTAGTGCGGAAGACCTTCGTCTGTGCCGCTGTTGATATCGAGACGAAAAGACACTTGAATTTCCGTCTCATGTACCTGGAACGTTGTAGGTAGACTTTCCATGCTCGTACTGGGCACAAGGATAAGACCTGCGTATCCTGTGGTCCCAGGACTGATGATAGTGTTGCGACGTGGAACTGTCTGTCTGGATGACCTGGCAGTTGATTCTTTGCTATAAAGTCCCATTTCAGTCCCATATGCATGATATTTGATTTGTATCAAATCGTGTTCTCTCAAATCCAGAGCATGTATTTCCGACATCCTTGCTGCTGTTACTAAGGTTATCAGGAACAGAGCCTTCTGCGTCAAGAACTCTAATGATGTTCTCTGTAATGGTTCATAGATGTCACTAGTGAGATGTCGTAGAACAACGCTGAGGTCCCATACCGGAGCTTTAAATCTCTGATGTTGGTCCTCCAATTAAAAGGGCATAGTAAGGCCAGTAACTCTGGTACTTTTGTCAGTTGCACTCGTCCTCATGACGATAACTGCTCTCAATGCCGCTAGGTATGTTGAGAGTGTTGACCCTTTTAACCGCTTCCTTTGTCTAGGTGACAAAGGTAGTCCGCCACTTGAGGATGTGTCACTTTCATGGCTGTGAAGCCGATCCTCGAAAAGTATCTTTTGTCTCGATGCGTCACTACTTGTCGTCAGACAAGTTGTGTGAAGACTTGCGTAAAGCTAGTGTGACTGCTTTCGCTGCTCTGACGAAATATCCTCTCTTGTTCAAACATGCCTGATACTGTCCACACGTGTAGCCGGAACACCTCCGGGTCGCCGTGCGCCTGCTTTGTGTGAGGATGTACTAGTAGATTCGTACACTCTGGTAGTTGCAGTAGAAGCAGTCCTAGGTCTTGTATGAGAATAGGAATTCATATTCTCGCTGGTCAAAGCGTGCCCCAAATAGTTGTGGGTCTCTCGCCTGACTGATTTCTGCAATACCCTAGGTATTAGAGCTGGTGGAGAAACACGTAAGTGTTTAGTCCTAGGCAGGAGATGCTTCGCATGTCCGTTGCCCCTGTCTGTGGATCTGGTATTGGTGAGATGAATGTTATCAGTTGACCCTTGTGGAGAAGAGGTCTCTTAAAGGTTCAACCATCTCTTATATGATCTGTTTGAAGATCTCTGAATGTAGCATCCAGTCTGTTGAGAATGGCTGCGTTGGACAGAATAGTGTATCTGCTAACACATTCTTGGTTCTTGGAATGTGGCCTACTCTGCTGTGGACAGTCAGGTTGACTGTTATGCTGATCAACTGAAAGCAGAGGTCCAGAAGGTTCGCCAACTTTGTTGATCCTTCTGTGGATGTAGACCGTCACTGTGGAGGTGACTGTGTGTACCTTTAGATGAGCATTTTATAAAAAAGCTGATCCGGTGGAGTATGGCGTTTATCGCTGCTTTCATTTCCAGCATATGGAAGTGCAGATCGTCTCTGCTATGGTCTATCCCAGCTGACACATTGTTGACAAGGTGTGCTCCCACTCTAGGAGAGATGCGTCCCCATAGAGATGCGTCTTGTACTGCGACCCCGCTAATTAGGGGCGTCTGCAACCCTCCTCACACGGAGTTCACCATATATAGATATGGGTTATAACCTGTCCGGATCGTCCGGTTGTACATTCATGAAGACCAGTAGTGGGCGTAGTTGTAATTCTCTCTGCATGTCACATCTTGTGCTGACGTGCGAAAAACTAACAGATTCCGCTACTTCGTAGTAAAAACGGAGAGAGTAGTGCTTGAGATACAAGAACTTGTATCTATATCCTACGATCTTGACACCCTTACCGTGTCTGTAAGGAATAAAGCGATGGCTGACTCTGTGACTGCCATCGTTGCGAACTCTATGTAAAAATCGCCTGGCTGTCACGCCCTCGTCTTCAATGATGACAGGGGGGGGTCTCTAACCCTATGAAGGCAGCCAAATCACGAAGGTGCAGTCTAACTGGACTGTAATGGAGGCGTTGCTCGCTCACTGACATGTTGTTGTCACTTGTAACCCATTTCTTGATCTGTGAACTACGTCCGACCTCTGCGCACGGCGTTGTCACTCGTGGTCCAATCAAAACAAAGCATTTTGATTCTTTAGGCTAGCCGCGCTGTGATGTCACCGGTGTAGCAGGAAAAAGATCCTTGTAGAATCTAGTGCCGCCGTTGATATCTGATCAATCGTCGGTCTTATCCGTAGCTTTCCGAAGTTACACGAGTGACCATGTGTGTCAAGGGTTAAATTGTAAACGCGCGAATATTTCGGCGTAATATCGATGCTGGGTAGGCTGTTTTCCTGGCTGCTGTGACTCTTACTTCAGTTTTGAAGATAATGCCGTCGTCCTTATACATAGGCTCAATTAAACTTTCACGCTGTCAGCTTGTAGACTGCATACATCAATGAAGCGTCGTAATTGTAGAATTAATGCTGAACTTGTAAATTTTACTCAGGGAATCGGTGACGAGTATGTAATTTCCTAGCTGTAGCAAGGCTGCCGTTGAACTCCGCCAGTGAGAATGTTTGCAGATCTGTACGAAGGTGAAGATCTCTATAAGGCCATGAATCTTCTAATGTATACTGAACCGCATAAAACATGCAAGTTTTTCAAAATTAAGAAATATGCGACAGAACATTGTTAAATATTATAGTGTCACTACACATTGGTTACCGTTCTTGTAAAAAAACCAGTTTGTTAATGTTCAGGTTCTGTTTGGTGATTTCTCTTGGATATTGCACATCGCCAAAACGCAGCAATTGAATTGGCCATGGGATGTGGTTGCAGAAGTTTGTCATGAAAATCATGATGCGCATTATGTCACGGAAACATCGGGGTATGAAAATGCCCTCAAATCAGTTTGAAATCACTCCCGACAAACGCCCACCAAGAATGCCAAGGTTAACGACGCAACAGAGGGAACAAGCCATCGGCCGTCTTGAAGCTGGACAGAGTGTTGCAGATGTTGCCAATGCATTCCATGTGCACATAACGACCATCTTCCGTCGTCAGGAACATTTTGCTGCTGCACAGACCACTGCTGACCGCCAATGTCCTGGACGTCCGAGAGTCACAACACCACAGCAAGATCGACACATTCCACGTTCGCACATCGGGGATCGATTCTTATCTGCCAACGAGACTGCCTGACCGACTATTGGACGTCACAACCGAGCAATAAGCGGAGATACAGCTTGGCGCAGATTCAGAGCAGTCCACCTCCGTTGTCGTCGTCCAGCTCAACGTGCTATCCTCACATCGAGACATCGTCAGAATCGTCTGCAGTGGGCTACGTTGCATCGAAACTGGCGTCAACAACAGTGGAGATTAGTATTGTTCTCTGATGAAAGTCGGTTTTGCATTTCTCATGCTGACGGACGAGTTCGAATATGGCGAAGACTAGGTGAAAGCTTTGCTGTCGAATGTGTAATGGAAGTTGATGCATGGGGAGGTCCGAGCGTTATGGTATGGGCAGCGATGGCCTGAATCAGAGATTAGGGTCATTATTCTTCCAGAATATTGGGCCAGGTCGGGGAAATGGAGTCACTGCCCAACGTTTTATCGACCAGATCCTCCGACCCCAGGTTGTGCCATTTTTCGTCCGACACCAGCAACACATTTTCCAGCAAGATAATGCCAGGCCCCACACTGTTAGAGTCACTCAGGCATTTTTCCAGCAGCACAACATCCTGATTTAAACCTGATCGAACATTTTGGGACGAGCTGCAGAGACGACTGAATGAAGTCCGACCAAGTCCGACAACTGCAGCAGCTCTCCAGGCAGCCATCATCCGGACATGTGCGGCAATCCCCTGGGCATTTTTCAACCGTCTGATTCACTCCATGTTCAGGCGGTGCACAACTTTAGTGAATGCACAAGGTTGACATACGCGCTACTGACTCGTTGGATCAATTTCGATTTTATCTTCAATGCAAAGTAAACCAACAATGTTTCCATGTATTGACTGACATGTCCCAATCATCATGCAATAAGTGTTGATTGTTATTATGAACTTGTTTTCATGCATTATCTGTCAAAAGTAAAGTTTTTCTAAATCTGGATTTCGACTTGCGTTTCTTTTGCGGTTCAGTATAGATATATCAATCAATGTGAATCCCGTCCTGGATTCAGTCTGAAGATCCGAGCTAGTGATGAATTCTGACAAGAGTACCTCTCTTGTACTGTATGACCTATCTTCAGTCTGTGTACCGACGAAGATCTTTTCTCTTCTAGGATGACGCTACTTAGTGTCCTAGTTGAATAACCTTGACGATCTGCGTAGTGATCTGCGTGGTGGTCGGAGGCTTGGTGTGACTGTATGGCTCCTTGCATGTAGATAATCGTCTCGTAGTCCGGGATTGCCTACCTGGCAATATATACGGAAATGGTGATTCCAGTGATGATCTTCGAAGCGTCCTTGATGCGCTTGATGTAGGTAGACGGCCTGAAGATCCTTTAGTAGGCTCTTTATCTGTTGACCGTCTCTGAAGATAGCGCCGTCCTTCGCGCAAGTTGTAGACTATATGTAGCGTTCTGTTAAGAAGTTAAGTGGATCTGCGTGGAAGTCGGCGAGGAGATCGACGTGGTAAATAGCCCGACGAACTGTGCCTGTAGGGTGACCTGTAGGTACGCGAAGGTCCTGGTGAATCCCTAGACGTTCTATGGGACGAAGATGGTTGTATACTGTAGCTGACGTCCTCATCTGAGTCCCCACTTGGGGAGTGGCGACTGATGCTTCGCGAACGCTTGTCGTCCGATTCTGTATCCGGGGATGGAAGATTTTTCCTTCGCGAATACCTTCGCGAACGCTGATTCCGCATCTGGGGGATGGCGAATGGTCCTTCGCGAACGCCTACGCGAACGCTGGTGGTCCGATTCTGTATCCGGGGATGGAAGAATTTTCCTTCGCGAATACCTTCGCGAACGCTGATTCCGCATCTGGGGGGATGGCGACTGGTCCTTCGCGAACGCCTTCGCGAATGCCTCTGTATCCGGGGATGGCGATTCCTCCTTCGTGAACGCCTTCTCGAATGCTGATCGTCCGTGTCCGCCGCAGGGGATGGTTGAGTCGACCTTCGCGAAGGCTGGCCTGTAGTGTAGATCTGCTGTCAGATGTCACGTTGATGGAGGGTCCCTCAGAGACGACGTCTGCGTTGGAACCTTCGCGAAGGTTCGGGACCTCGTTGTGGGCTGTGACTTCTTCTCCAGGCCGTAACACTGTTCATCTCCGGTTTGAAGGTCTGCGGTGGTAGTAGCGCTGCCCTTTCTGCATTGATAGCGACGTGGCCCACAGGACGCTCATCTGTTGTCATCGTAGATACCTCGGGTACCGTGGAGATCTACGCTGAAGTCACTGTAGCTGACTGGTCGTTACTTGTGATGAACCTCTGGGAAGATGATCGGTTGATCATCAGAGAGTCCCTGTACCGTCAACGGAACAATCTCGGCAGAGAATGTCCTTGTAGTCTGCGCAGACGTCCCCGTAGAGTTGTCGTCATCTAAGGGCTGTGTAGCCTTCTCTGGGTAGAGGATGGCGTCTATACATCGTCTGCGATGATTGTGGAGCTGCCCTCTCTGCGTTGATAGTGATATGGTCCGGAGATCGCTCATCTGTCGCCCTCGGACTGCGTGCTGTATCTCTGGGATGGTCAGCAGTGGCTTATCATGAAGCCCTCTCACTGGCATCAGGATGAGGCTTCATTCTGCATAGAGGATGGCGCCTTCTTCGTCTGCGTTGAGGGTTGTCCGATGTAGAAGCCAACGTCTTCGAAGTAAGGCGGACAACATCCCACGCCCATCCTCCGAGGACACCTCCGGCAGGTCACTTGAAGGTAGTAAGTCGTCTAACCGCAGTAGACAGCTCATGAGGACTCAGTCAGTTTACCCATGACTTGGAAGTCACCTGGATAGTTGATAGTACGTCTAAGTACGGAGAAAAATTATATATTAATTTGAATTTCAATTAAAAGCTGATAAAGATTACAGCTATAGCTGGAAGTACATATTGTTGTGCAGCTAGGGCACAATCAACGTGGGTCTGCAGCAGCGAACCTAAACCAACAACGAAAATAGGTTATCATGAAATGTAAACAACAGAACAAATACGGACAATACCGAGAATAAACAGTGCTAAATACGATTAAATATCCAACCATATTGTAGTAGGATACTAACTAAACCTCTATAAAAGTAGAATAGAGGAGAATAACTAATTAATTAAAGGATATAGTGCCGTATAGGAGACACAGGTGCTCTCACAACCTGCCCACAGGGCGAAGAAGGAGAGAGTGAGGCATGTGGGCACGGTGGCGCCACAGTTTCCCCGCCTAAGCGGCTGGAGAGATAACTCTTGGTACTAGTGATTTTCCGTCTATTCTTTATTGAAGGGAGCTTCAATAGGAGATACAAGTGTTCCACTATGTTCACAAGAAGAAGAAGACAAGCAAAAGAGCATGAGTCAGGATAAGGAAAAATAATAAATTAGAACTGAAAAGGTAAATAATCTTGTCTAGTGATGTTAAAGTGCAAATTTACTGACAAAATCATCTTCTCTTGTTCATTCACGCGAAGCAATACATGTCGTTTTCTTACCTTCAGAAATAAATTTTACGCAAGTGTAACCCGAGGATAAATCGACACCCTTCTACAGACTGCTTTTTTTGGTCCTCAAAATTTGGTTTATCTATGGTCACACACGGTAATTCTAGTCATGTTTTCCCTTTTCCTCAAAACTAGTAACAGCCCTTTGTTCAGATATAAAACTACTAAACATGCAATCAAAGCACCAATAAGCACGTCAATGGACATAAAAACAGGGTAATCAATGGATACACCTGACGATAAAGTATGGTTGGCAAACATCGACCCACATCACCTGTAATGTTGCAACACTACCGACAGGCTTTGAACCTAGGCTGGTCATTTGTCCTGTGATCTTTCAACTACCTTGACTGGCTAGATACTGTACTTGACCTGTACATACAGCCTAACTTGCAAGTAAACTCACGCACAAGATATGATGTCATGATTGTTTCAAAATGTTGCGTGATTGAGATTTTAAGCATTTGGAACTTGTTTACATGAGCAAAACTGAAACAGAAGCATGAAGCCAATATTTCTATCTAAAACTAAATATAAATCTGTGTCTTGTGTGTCCCAATACTAGGGTTGCTTGCACAGTGCCATCTTTCAGATGTTTAATTTATCTGTAATTTGACAGTTCTCAATTTGATGTAAATCTGTTAGAAAAAATAACAATTTGATCCCATGACCAAACTGGTTTCCAACATACCATATACAGGTCAATATCATTCACACAAACATTGTGGTCATGTTGTCTCAAGGAATATCTTCATCTTTGAATGACTCATTGTTAAAGATTCGGTACCCTCATGTTTAAGAAAGGCTCTTGTGAAAAGATGAAATATGAACAAATTCAACAAAACAAACTCCCACTGGCAAAGATATTATCACATCTACGTAAATAACTGTAAGTGTGACATAAACCCATTTCCTCAACTTCTACAGTTCAGTAAATGTTATGACAAACAAGACACTTGGCAGAAGCTGTGTCAAAAGACAAAAAAACAATGGACTAAAATGTATAAATATGCAGTTAAACGTAATGAATTAAGATCATTGGAATGTGACATTTTTCTTTTCCCAGAGAATGAGTGAGAGAGTATGGTTTTGCGCTGCTTTCAGCAGAGGAACACCAGATATGGTATTCACACATTGCACCCATGAGGGGAGTCTAACCCGGGTTTTCTGCGTGATGAACGAACGTTTTAATGACTAGGATACCCCACTCCCAAGGGCTCCAGATAAAGGCCGTATCGGCGTATGTATGGATAAAAGATATCAACGATACGATAGGAAATAATTTAGGAAACGTAGCAGATATGCACCACAGCAATGGTGTACGGTCTTAGAATCATTTACAGAAGTATTTACCTGAAAAAGTATTGTTTATTGTTTATTGACCTGTTTACACAAGACGAGCAATGTTGTGGTGCATATATGAAACAAAACACAAGATTACTGATATGCCATTAAATTCCATTCAGTACTCTAAATGTACTCTTAAGTTTTTCCAGTACTCCTATATATAAAAAAATAAGGAGTACGTACTCCTGACGTTGAAAAATTATCTGCAGCCCTGGCCCTCCCAGAGAATGAAACTTTTACCCTAAAATAACAAATTATGTAACACCCCAGATCTGAATTCCTGTGGTACTGGACTCAGTCAACTCTCTACATACCAGATGTGACCTGCTTCCCAGGCACCTTGAAGCATGACAGCTAACAACAGATGCCTCATTGAAGGACAGTTATAGATTCTGAGTTTCTATATAATATTTGTAAATCTATATTTAAAAAACAATGGTTAAGATACCAGATGACACCTTATTGTTTTTATTTGGGAAAAGTGAAAAATTTGAACTATAAATTTCGTATGCATTACATTTATCCTATCTCACATTATGCACTGTCTCTTGTTCTTAGGACCATAGAGTGAAAAGGACTTGAAACAAAGTTTTCAACCTCTTGTAACACCTCTCCCAAACACATCCCTGCTCCATCTATTGTAGGCAGTCAGTGGAAGGTCATGCAAAGCATGCCTCTTGCCCTGGTTAACCACATGTATCGAAACTGAAGTCATTCTCTGGACTTGGAATTCAAACTGATCCAGTAATCTGTGTAGAAGGGTTGGTTGGGTGTGAATCCATTGTGTGATACAGGATAAGTGTTACATATATACAATTTACAGTTAAAATGTTCATACTCTTAAACATATCCCATCTCACCTCATACACTTAATCCACAGTAAGACTGTTCGCAGCAGATGACCCTGGTCTGTACTAAGATGATAACAACGAAGGATCCAGGCCTAATATGATGATCCTGAGTTCAGATTGTCAGGAACTGTAGATGTACTATTCCTTCCACCATAGCCTCAACTGTGTTAATACCTGTGGGTTAAGTCGACAAAGTGGAACTCCTCAACTTCCTTCAGATGCGAAGATGCTGAAGATATTTGGTGATCATCTGTGCTGAGGCAGTCATCGGGGAAGAAATGCACAGCACCATATTCTTCAAAGGTCTTCCATATGATCATAAAGGAAGTAAATGGGGGTGTGATGACCTCACGATTGTCTTAGCGACTCTCTTGCAATAACCTCTAGCTGTCAAAGATCTGTTACAATACTTCAAACATGAAGGCGCAACATCTGAGGAGACCAATGATGATGGCCTGAGTGTGTGGATCAGCACGTCGTCTCTTACAGGTAGAGCCAGGGGGTTCAGATCTGGGAGAAAAGTGAGTTTGATGAATCATCTGCTGGCTTGCCAATGGGCGAAACCAAGAGCAGGAGTATCTGAACCTGAGGAAGCTGTTGGCAGGGACTCGCAAATGTTTAGTCCCTTGCAGGACATTGCCAGAGGGTCCCAAGCTAATGTGACTGGACCTTGGTGTTGAACTGAGTTGCAAAAAGGTCCACCTGAGGATTGGTAATCTTCAGACAGATCAACTGAAAGATCTCTGAATGGAGTCTCCAATAATCTAAATTAGAATTAAATTGCCAGATCCAGCTCTGCATTGATCACGTGATTTGTATTACTGTGGCATTGTCTGATTGAATCATGAATTTGGTCTATCGAAGAAAACGTGATTACCGGGAGACTGCTATTATCGCTACTTTGAATTCAAAGTTGTTGATATGAAGGTATTGTTCGGCAAATGACCACAGGTCTACCACTTGTTGCACTCTCCAACTCTTTAGGAATACATTGACGAACAGTTAGTGTGAGTGAGTGAGTGAGTGAGTATGCTTTTTACGCTGCTTTTAGCAATATTCTCTCAATATCACAGAGGGGAACCCCAGAAATGGGCTTCACAAATTGTACCCATGCAGGGACTCTAACCTGGGTCTTCGGCTTAATGAGCCACGCCAGATGGTGTACTGCTTGGTGAGTCAAAAAGACTCTGTCGCAAACGTTCGACTCTATCTTCCACCGCTGAAGGTACCCATGGGGAATGAAAGTCCGAAGATCTGTGATCTGTTGTCGTAGTGGTGCCCTCTGAGAGTAAGAGCATGTTTTGACATCAGAAGACCCAGAAGCTCCTGCCAGTGTCAAAGAGATTGTGCTTGTCTGAGTTCAAATGACACTACATCTTTGTTCACCTGTTGGGAGGGAAGACTTCTTGCCCTGCTGAGTATCAAAAACAACTCGATGAATTGAAGTCATAGTGAACCAGCTCTGACTTCCTGAGGTTGATTATCAACCAAAGTGGATGAAGCAACTCAATGTTGCAGTCAAGCTGATTTTCAAGTGCTTTACTAATTGCACAAGCGTGTATGCAATCGTCTATGTAAGCATCAAATTCCCCTGTGCTGGATTAACTGTGTGATGGGCTTTGTGAGGCAGGTAAATAGCCATGGAAATGCAAAATGGGAAGACCTTCAAATATTAGTGTATTCCCTGGAAGACGAACCGATCAAACTTCCGATGATCTGTGAACATTGGTGCATGTAGATACACATCTAAGAGATCGAGACTGAGCATGTAATCCCGATTGTTAATCTGATGAAGGAGAGCAGTGGAGACCATCTGGAAGTGCTGAGGTGTCTCCAGATAACAAGTATAGAAAATCTCGAAGGGGGAGGTTTAAGTAATCAACGCTGGAGGATCATGGGTACAAAGATTCAAAATCGGATATAGTCTTCTCTGGAGGGATCAGCAAACTTGAGATTTGAGTAGGACAAGATCCGTAAAGTAAGACTCCGACAAACCAGATAGTGAAAGATGCCGACCGGTATGAAGGAGAAATCGCCATCTTTTTGTTCTAATAATGAGGAGGGATCAACAAGAGTGAAGGCAAGGACTGAGGAGGGCAGAACGATGCGGCCAAAGAAGCTACAGTAGACACCACAGGGATCGGCATAGTGGAGGATCAATGAACAATGATCTAGGATAAGATAAGATAAACTATTGTCCCGCAAGGGAAATTTGTCTTGCATTCAAAGAGCCAATACAAAGCATATAACAACAAATAATATAAAGTATTATATATATGCACAATGTCAAGCTAACCACAATGTAATGATGAAATATAATCAAAGTACAACATGAGCAGGAAGGATCGACTGCTGCAGGATGAAGCAGGAGGGATTGTGGACTGAAGTCATGTTCCAACTTCTATGAAGGTGGGAAGGACGAAGTAATCATAGAGTCTGTTGACAAAAGACTAGAAGTAACAGGACTGTCTGAGGTTGAGGAACACAAACAGACAATACCGAAGTTGAAGGTATCACCAGACGAAGATGATGTATGGACCGATGACCCTGGAGAATTCCTACAACTACCGTTCTCTAAGTAATCAACAGGATGGGTGTCAGAGGATCAGATGGTTGGAAGATACACCTAACATTCTCGCTATGACACGAGTCCGGGGAGCATATGAGTACAGGAAATTGAGTATCGCCAAGATACAAATCAAGAGATTTATCTGCTGACAGGGGAACAGTAGTGTCACTGAACTGAACTGTTTCGGTGCCACACTGCACTCACAGACCCCCTGGCCTAACAAACAGACACTCGCTTTTACAGAAATTAATTTTACACACAATGAACTGAAGTAATGCTAAAAGATTCCTTACAATGTTAAACCCATATCAATCATTCCCTACATGTAAAAATACCACAAAACCAAACTGCATCTTTGTTTTCTGTCCTTGTACTTCTGACAATTAGTTTTGTATAATGAGTTAATGTATCATTCCTATGAACTTCAGACAGTCTTTACATCCCCTCCAGATGCACAGTAATAAAGCTGGTAACATTTGTTACAGCAGATGTAGTCATTTATTGGTGCAATTACTACCAGTGTCTGAGCAGCACCCAGGGGAGGTGTAGAGGCAGTCCACAAAGACAAATGGCCACAGCACACTGGAATACATCTTCATCAGTCACAGGCATTTTGTTTCCATACTGATGCATTGGAAGAAAAGTCTGAACATGGTCAAGAAACATTTGTTTTGGTAACTGCAGAATGTAAAGAATCCTTTTTCAACCTAAACTGTGCTTCTTGACATGAAATAGTCATTAGTGAGTGACATATTCGGGCCACACAATTATACAATGGAAATATAGGAAACTGATTTGCTTAGTTTTCTTCAAGCATGCAGACTAGAATGCTAGCTGCCATCACACATCTATAATTTCAAGAGAATTCAAATAAATCTAACACGTGTAACTGGGAGATGACATATCTACCTGACATTTGGCAAAGGTGTGTACAGGAAGAGTTTTAAAGTTACTCTAGCTTTTGTGAAATAATGTCCCAAAGGTTTAACAATTTACACAGGTATTGAAAACATTAAAATCATGGAACATAACAAGGTGAACATGAATGTTTTCCACAGTGTAGTTAGTTATCCCGAGCTGTCCCATACTGGATCACATTTCAGCTTTACCTCTACAGTTCTAGTCATTTTAAGGAAAAAGATGAAACAACTATCCTGATCTGTGTTGGAACTACCTTGCCATCAGACTGACAAACAGATAATGTGTCTGGTTTGTCTGGTCCTCTTCACTGTTCAATAAAAGCCTGAAGTGATTGTTTTCATTAGGTAATATTCACCAGATTTACTACATTCCAAAGGAAATTGTATTTTAATTATTAATGTCACCAGCCTGGAGTGAGTGAGTCCTTTCAGGTGGAGTCTGCCCTTCCAGGTGGAGTCAGTCCTTTCTGTTGGAGTCTGTCCTTTCTGGTGGAGTCATCCCTTTCAGGTGGAGTCTGTCCTTTCTGGTGGAGTGAGCCCTTTCAGGTGGAGTCAGCCCTTTCAGGTGGAGTCAGTCCTTTCTGTTGGGAGTCAGTCCTTTCAGTTGGAGTCATCCCTTTCAGGTGGAGTGAGCCCTTTCTGTTGGAGTCTTTCCTTTCTGGTGGAGTGAGCCCTTTCAGTTGGAGTCAGTCCTTTCAGTTGGAGTCAGCCCTTTCAGGTGGAGTCAGTCCTTTCAGGTGGAGTCAGTCCTTTCAGTTGGAGTCAGCCCTTTCAGGTGGAGTCAGTCCTTTCCGGTGGAGTCAGTCCTTTCAGGTGGAGTGAGCCCTTTCAGGTAGAGTCAGTCCTTTCAGGTGGAGTCAGTCCTTTCAGTTGGAGTCAGCCCTTTCCGGTGGAGTCAGTCTTTCAGTTGGAGTCAGTCCTTTCAGGTGGAGTCAGTCCTTTCAGTTGGAGTCAGTCCTTTCCGGTGGAGTCAGCCCTTTTTGGTGGAGTCAGCCCTTTCTGGAGGAGTCAGCCCTTTCAGGAGTAGTCAGCCCTTTCAGGAGTTGTCAGCCCTTTCAGTTGGAGTCAGCCCTTTCAGTTGTAGGTACTTGATGAAGATGCAGTAGCCAATTTTTGTCATTGTGATCATTGTGATACCTGGATAAATATGCTGCCTGGATGTGCATTTAATATCAGGAAACAGATAAAGTATGGTACATGCAAACGGTTAAGGGTATACTGCATACTGTACATTCTATAGACTCAGTAGTCTTTCGTCGGCATTCATTCATAACATTACATCATTAAAATCCAATGGTCAGAACACATCCTATTAATGATATTACTTGCATGATGAACTACTTGAATGACTAACTTGAAGGTGCTATTGTAAAAGATATCAGTCTATCCACCTTCGTTCTTGTCCGTGTTCAGTCCAATCTCACTGCGTCAGTCAGTGACACAACTGGGTGATTGATCGGCTGCTCACAGACTCACCCTGCCTCTGTTGGCCATCAGGCACTTAATCCCCACTTTGTCTGAAGACCCCCTTCAAACAGGATAATTACAGCTATACACTGGCAAACCCAGCTATAATTTTTCAGAAAATCAGTGAAAATACCCTGTTCACTATTCACTTTAGACTAGATAATCATAATAACTGGCATCTTTAGTAGAACAACTATTCTTTTCAAAGTTTTAACATTATAGAACACTGCCTTGAAGAACACTGACCAAATTATGATCTGTGTAATTTTAGAACAGTGTGAGTGAGTGAGTGAGTTTAGTTTTACACCGCACTCAGCAATAATCCAGCTATATGGTGGTGGTCTGTAAATAATCAAGTCTGGTCCAGACAATCCAGTGATCAACAGCATGAGCATCGATTTACGCAATTGGGAACCGATGACATGTGTCAACCAAGCCAGCGAGTCTCACCACCCAATAATAATAATAATGTGTCCATTTATATAGCGCCAAACTCCACACTAGGTATGCTCATAGCGCTAATAATCAAGGCCATTATTACCCCGGATAACCCAAGCTGCCTGTTAGACGCTAGAAGGTTATAGTCATATGACTTTTTTCCACCGGTTACCCATTTTCCTGCTGGGTGAACAGAGACAATTTTGAACAAACTCACTTGCCTAAGGTGAGACCACATGTGTCACATGTGCTTCGTTGTGGGGCAGGACTCAAGTCCTAGAAACTCTCAGGAGTCAAGCTGCCAAACACGGTCACCCATCCAAGGACTCTCCGAGCTCGACGCTGTTTAACTTCACTGATTTGTGACCTAGTGAGCTTTAAGCACAGGACCACCACCCAATCCTGTTAGTCGCCTCTTACGACAAGCATGGGTTACTGAAGGCTCATTCTAACCCGGACCTTCACAGGTTTTAGAATTGTGTGTTTTTGAACACTAATTATTACTTTTTGCAAAACATGTTTATATTATGTACAACTTCAATGTTTATGAGCCGGAGGACTTTTGTACAACAAACATCTTTGACTTGAGCATAGATTGCCCAGGATGAACTAAACAAACGCTATCAGTATTAAATGGTAAGACAGTAACCTAAACTTACACCTGTGCAGATCTCAACATGACGTTGTTCATTCATCCATCTGGTTACACAGATTGCTACATTATTACGTGTCATGATCTGACATACAGATGCAAGAGTACTGGTGCTTCTGTTTGAAGTAACAGAAGTAGTGATATTCAGCATGCATATATTTCTTGCCTTAAATACATTGACCAATGACAGCTGAGGTGAATCGATAGATCTATCGGAAACCTATGGTAGTTGCTGGAAAAACCAATATAGCAGTGTCTGACATCTTCTGTGTCCTGCTATAATGGTAATCAGAGTGATGTCTGTCTCACAACAGAGTGTGAGTGACGTAGACAATTACCGTGAGGTTACGTGAAATGTCTGCATGTCCATGTCAAACAATTGTTTCCTCCATGCTTGGCATGTTTCTACCCTCAGTGACTTTGTGTGCACTTTCATTGAGTTCTTCCGTGAGTTTCTCTTCATGTGATGTCTGAAGAAGAGAAAAACTAGGGACAAATTGATCAGAAGGATTATTTGATAATTTTAAATATTGCTCTATGTCATCATGATTGGTTGGTTGTTTGTTGTTTAACGTTGCAGTATTCCATCTATATGGCGCCAGTCTGTAAATCCAGTGATCAACAGCATGAGCATCGATCTACGCAGTTGGGAACTGATGACATGTATCAACCAAGTCAGAGAGCCTGACCACCCCATCCCGTTAATCACCTCTTACGACAGGCATGGGTTACTGAAGACCAATTCTAACCAGAATCTTCACGGGTATAGGTCATCATGATCATTAGTATGGTACTGATGTGGCGATAGTGTACTGTATCGTGATACAAAGCTTATGATACACTGCATACATACAACTGTGTTGCAGTACATATATCACATTATTACTCCACGTGGTCAACGTATGGGTAGTTGCATATTAATCTTGTACGTCACACGAGTGTCGTATCGCGTTGACCTGTGTCGTAACGACTTGACCTGAAATTCTAACGATTTGATTGGATAACCGATGACCTCTCAATTAGGTCACATTCTGACGTAACTATTTTTTTCATTCATAACAAACACGTGAATTCATTCATTCTACAACTTAAATGCATTGTGGGAATGTAAACATTGTGAACGTTGCCGTGTCGCTGTTTAATTGTGAGTCGAACTGAGACATTATATCTGTCGAAAAACATAAGCGCATTGTTTCCACCAGTGATGTTAGCGAATGAAGCAACTGGAAACCAAGAAGCGAGGTGCAGCGGAGTAGTTTCCTGTAGGAGGCTGTGCGGCGATGACAACTGACATGCATCGTGGCGTCGGTTACCATGGCAGTGGCGTCATTAGTGTGGCGTCATGAAAATATTGTACTACAGTACAAAACTCTTCCGCAACCTCTTTATGAAACCGGTTTCGGTTTGAAACCAAAAACATAACAAAAATATGCTATTTAGTCAATTTAAATGCATGTTAGGCGTGGGTAATAAATAAAATACCACACTTCGGTCTCATTACATCACGAATTATCTGAAACTTCGTGACCTTCCTATGTTATCTGACCTGCGCTTTTAAACAGGTCAGATACCATAGGAAGGACACTAAGACGTTATAATTAAATGACCATAATTCGATGAAACTTCGTGACCTTCCTATGTTATCTGACCTGCGCTTTCACTCGGTCAGATACCATAGGAAGGACACTCGTTTCGTATAATTCGTATGTAATGAGAGCTCGTGTAGTATTCTCTATTTACATCACAAGTTACATTGATGTAAAAAGACATGCAAACTGTCCTGGAATCAGTTCAGCCAGTGTCTCTGGTACTTCCTGTTTGGTTATAAGAATGTGCTGTGGCTCCAAGTTATATCCCATCTTCCATGTCTGAGATTTAAATAAATGATTCAGGGTTGCAATAATACACCTTTACTCATCCTGAATGACATTTTGTTTCTGTCTTTCCTGTCGTTCCCACGTGACTGTGTGACCGTGTGACTTCTAACACAAGGTGACTGGTATGTTGTTCCCATGTGACCGTGTGACTTCTAACACAAGGTGACTGGTATGTTGTTCCATGTGACCGTGTGACTTCTAACACAAGGTGACTGGTGTGTTGTTCCCATGTGACCGTGTGGCTTCTAACACAAGGTGACTGGTGTGTTGTTCCCATGTGACCGTGTGACTTCTAACACAAGATGACTGGTGTGTTGTTCCCATGTGACCGTGTGACTTCTAACACAAGGTGACTGGTGTGTTGTTCCCATGTGACCGTGTGGCTTCTAACACAAGAGGACTGGTGTGTTGTTCCCATGTGACTTCTAACACAAGAAGACTGGTGTGTTGTTCCCATGTGACTTCTAACACAAGAGGACTGGTGTGTTGTTCCCATGTGACCGTGTGACTTCTAACACAAGATGACTGGTGTGTTGTTCCCATGTGACTTCTAACACAAGGTGACTGGTGTGTTGTTCCCATGTGACCGTGTGGCTTCTAACACAAGAGGACTGGTGTGTTGTTCCCATGTGACTTCTAAGACAAGAGGACTGGTGTGTTGTTCCCATGGGACTGTGTGTTGTTCCCATGTGACTTCTAACACAAGAGGACTGGTGTGTTGTTCCCATGTGACCGTGTGCTTCTAACACAAGCTTCTAACACAAGATGACTGGTGTGTTGTTCCCATGTGACTTCTAACTTCTAACACAAGATGACTGGTGTGTTGTTCCCATGTGACCGTGTGGACTTCTAACACAAGGTGACTGGTGTGTTGTTCCCATGTGACCGTGTGGCTTCTAACACAAGATGACTGGTGTGTTGTTCCCATGTGACTTCTAACACAAGGTGACTGGTGTGTTGTTCCCATGTGACCGTGTGACTTCTAACACAAGGTGACTGGTGTGTTGTTCCCATGTGACCGTGTGGCTTCTAACACAAGATGACTGGTGTGTTGTTCCCATGTGTGTTTGTTCCCATGTGACTGTCTTCTAACACAAGATGACTGGTGTGTTGTTCCCATGTGACTTGTGACTTCTAACACAAGAGGACTGGTGTGTTGTTCCCATGTGACCGTGTGGCTTCTAACACAAGATGACTGGTGTGTTGTTCCCATGTGACCGTGTGACTTCTAACACAAGGTGACTGGTGTGTTGTTCCCATGTGACCGTGTGACTTCTAACACAAGGTGACTGGTGTGTTGTTCCCATGTGACCGTGTGACTTCTAACACAAGGTGACTGGTGTGTTGTTCCCATGTGACTGGTGTGTTGTTCTCTTCTAACACAAGGTGACTGGTGTGTTGTTCCCATGTGACCGTGTGGCTTCTAACACAAGATGACTGGTGTGTTGTTCCCATGTGACCGTGTGACTTCTAACACAAGATGACTGGTGTGTTGTTCCCATGTGACTTCTAACACAAGATGACTGGTGTGTTGTTCCCATGTGACCGTGTGACTTCTAACACAAGGTGACTGGTGTGTTGTTCCCATGGGACTGTGTGTTGTTCCCATGTGACTTCTAACACAAGATGACTGGTGTGTTGTTCCCATGTGACCGTGTGGCTTCTAACACAAGATGACTGGTGTGTTGTTCCCATGTGACCGTGTGACTTCTAACACAAGGTGACTGGTGTGTTGTTCCCATGTGACTTCTAACACAAGAGGACTGGTGTGTTGTTCCCATGGGACCGTGTGTTGTTCCCATGTGACCGTGTGACTTCTAGCACAAGAGGACTGGTGTGTTGTTCCCATGTGACCCATGTGACCGAAAGTGACTAGCACAAGGTGACTGGTGTGTTGTTCCCATGTGACTTCTAACACAAGAGGACTGGTGTGTTGTTCCCATGTGACTTCTAGCACAAGGATGACTGGTGTGTTGTTCCCATGTGACTTCTAACACAAGGTGACTGGTGTGTTGTTCCCATGTGACTTCTAACACAAGATGACTGGTGTGTTGTTCCCATGTGACCGATGTGACTTCTAGGATGACTGGTGTGTTGTTCCCATGTGACTTCTAACTCAAGATGACTAGTGTGTTGTTCCCATGTGACCGAGTGACTTCTAACACAAGGTGACTGGTGTGTTGTTCCCATATGACCGTGTGACTTCTAACACAAGAGGACTGGTGTGTTGTTCCCATGTGACCGTGTGGCTTCTAACACAAGAGGACTGGTGTGTTGTTCCCATGTGACCGTGTGGCTTCTAACACAAGAGGACTGGTGTGTTGTTCCCATGTGACTTCTAACACAAGGTGACTGGTGTGTTGTTCCCATGTGACTTCTAACACAAGATGACTGGTGTGTTGTTCCCATGTGACTTCTAACACAAGAGGACTGGTGTGTTGTTCCCATGTGACCGTGTGACTTCTAACACAAGATGACTGGTGTGTTGTTCCCATGTGACTTCTAACACAAGGTGACTGGTGTGTTGTTCCCATGTGACCGTGTGGCTTCTAACACAAGATGACTGGTGTGTTGTTCCCATGTGACCGTGTGACTTCTAACACAAGGTGACTGGTGTGTTGTTCCCATGTGACCGTGTGACTTCTAACACAAGATGACTGGTGTGTTGTTTAAATGAACAAGTAAAAAGCCGGGAAATGATGTGCAAACATTTGATCAAGTGATCCTTAATCAGACCTGGTAAATTTTGCTCCATTCATTGTAGAGAACCTAATAGTATTACGGTATACCATTTGACGTAGGTATCATGGAATAATAATTCATACAAAATTTCATCATTAATTATTACCACCACAAGCGATATATATTAGGATTCAAATATTAGGCATTATTCCCTGATATAACCAACATTAGGCAGTATTAAAACTGAAATCATTAATTAGCCTTAGTAAAGACCCTAAAATCAAATATGTGAAGCCTAATTTCTGGTCTCCCCCTACCATGATAATGCTGGAATATTGCTAAAAGTGTAGTAAATACTTTCTCACTCACACTCACTAAAATCAAGTGTAGCATACCTATGAGATAAGAAATAATTAATTCTACCCTCTATCATTGCCTCTTTTAACCAGCCAGAGAAACAAGACACCTTTGTATGACAGATCTGTAACAGTACACTGACTGTCCCCGGTGTCTCATCGTGAAAACATTTCTCACTTTGACAGCAAGTATGCTTTCAGGTTCTATAAAAATGTAATATGAGAAACATTGGAAAAAAAAGCTCTGAGTCATCAGAGCACTCTGGTACTTCAAAACAACTACATATCCATGTTATTTATGTTGCTTCTTGATTAACACAGGGTGGTGGAGTAACTTAATGTTTAAAGTGTTGGCTCGTCACTCCGAAAACCCAGGTTTGATTCTCCACATAGGTACAGTGTGTGAAGCCCATTTCTGGTGTCCCCCGCCGTGATATTGCTGGAATATTGCCATAAGTGGCGTAAAGCTAAACTCACTCACTCAATACAATGCTGGAATATTGCTAAAAATATAAATATTGTAAAACCCAACTCACTCACTCACTCTTGACTAACGAATACTCAGTGTTGTCTATACCTTATGAACTATACTTTCCTCCAGAAATTAAACCATCCAATACTAGAAAGCAAAGCTGATCTCATGTACATTTTCTGAAAAACATCCCTGCATATAAATAACTCCCAAAGACAACTGAAAATTGTTTCTGGAAACCTTAGCATCCATTTTGTCTTCTCCTTTCACTATTCATATGTACACATTTCATTCCCACTGGAGGAACTTGTGGAAATATTCTCAGATGTTTCTCAGGCTATTCATCACTATAGTTTGGCATGAAATGCATGTGGACCCTGTTTTTTGTAAATATCTCTTCATCCAATGATCCAATCGATCTCAAACTGTGCAAGTGGATGTTTTGTCAGACAACCTAATCACATTGTAAATCACCTATTTTATGCATTTGTAGTAAAGAATCTGTCTATGTAACTGTCAACAAAATAAACAGCAGGACGCAGACGGCTTGCAGAGGGAGGGAGCCAATGACCTGTAACAGTGTTGGGTCATAAAGGTCAACGTTCGTCAATGTAGGTCAGCTATGCATGTGACAGGTATGAAGAGGTGTCACAGATCGTGAATAGGGTAAGGTGGGTGCCAACTGTTAACCATCATACGGAGTTTGTTTCTCTGAGTTGTTCAACATTAACCACAAAACCCATTAGTGAGAATTATTCTGTAGGTTAAAATCTTTAAATTTGTAATGTTAATGTCATATTTTGTTTATGCAGTACCTAAGTGGAAATGCATTTAAAGAACACAGAAAGTATATTTACACTAAATCATTAATGGGACCACCTATGGTGAGAACTCAACAACTGTTAAAGCCCAGTTCCCTCGGACACAAGCACACACAATCATGCACACTCATTGAAGAAAAGATAGAATGAAGACAAAAGTGTTATGTTTCGATGTCGTTCACATTCCAAATTAAGCAATGCATTTCTAATAGCTTTAAGCATATAGATAGTTAATATTTATATTTTCATGATAATTTTTTTGTGAAATGAGTGTTTCATGTTACACTATAAGTCGTTGGAATTAGTCAGTGCTGTCATTTTTAAAAGAAGTTATATTTCTTTGAGCATATCTGGCTGGATACTATTATTATCTGTAAATATAATAACAGAATTAAACTTCATCAAGTTCACTCCATTCTTCCACAGAGGAGTCATCAGTGTCCAGGCGAATGACAATTGGATTAACTGTTTGCTCCTTCAAGCCATCTGTGAGCCAGTACTCTTTCTCCACCTTCTTGACATGTTCAACACATGCATGCCAGCGTGCAATGTCAATGTCACATATAGCAGTGTTGACAATGTGCTTGACATCATTCAACTTGAATGATTGATTTTTCCGGGCCACTGTACTTTTAATGTCTCCCCAGATAAGTTCGATTGGGTTGAGATCACAGTGGTACGGTGGTAATCTCAAGACCGTATGGCCGTGTTGGCGTAGCGTGTTGTCAATGTTATATGTGGGTGGAGGTTTGTTAGGTTTAATCAAAGAGTACAACTGTGGTTTAGTGGCCTTAATTGAAAATTGTATATTGTTATTTGTTAGCCATTGCTGCATATCTGACTATTTGTATTGGAAATTGGGCACCTATTGTTTGGATCTCGAACACTGTGATAGGGAGCATTGTCCATGACAACAAGACTTTTGTAAGGCAGAGCTGGAAACAATTGTTCCTCAACATACTGTGTGAAAACCGTTGAGTTCATTTCTGTATGATAGTCCCTACCATCTGTGCTCTTTGACCGAAATACCAGATCACACCCAGGTAGGAATCCACGGTGGGAACCAGCATGAAGAACGATTAAACGTTCACCTTTGCCTGTTGGTATGTTCCTACCATCACTGGGATCAGTGGGTAGCCACTGTCTGGCAGCAGTATGGTTTGCATTGACCCAGGTCTCATCCAGATATATAGGTTCGAACCCATCCTCTCTTGCCTGCTTAATTTCTCTCAGATAGTTACACCTAATTTTCACAATATCAGATCTCTCACACATTAAAAGTTTCTGGTTTGCTACCTTTTTGTACTTGTATCCAAATTTGAGCAGTAGTTTGCTTAGCATAAACCTAGAAACATTAATGTCGTGATCCTCTGCAAGGATGTGTTTTAACTTTCTTGTGGACAGGTGTTCATTTCTAGCAAATAGCCGGCGAATGACCCTGATGTCAAAAGAATCTAACTTTCGATGCCTACCTTTTTGTACAAGGTTTTGTTTATTGGTTGTTGGTTTATTTTTCACAATTTTTAGCACGATGTTCTTTTTCATGCCAAAAGCAAAAGTTGTATGTTTCATGTAATCTGACACCTGATAAATCGGTTTGCTACGTTTGCTCTCTTTTTAAAAAAAATTAAACACATTTCTAATTAAACGTTTAGCATCATCTGAATAAGCTTTCATGATGACAGCTAGAAATCGTCAATGTCAATGATCCAAACGGTCTATCACTGTGCAGTGCACAGGTAACTATCATGAACTGCACGTGCATTTACCTTTATGACCCAACACTGCCGCTGTTACAGGTCATTGGCTCCCTCCCTCAGCAAGCCGTCTGCGTTCTGCTGTTTATTTTGTTGACAGTTACATAGACAGATTCTTTAATACAAATGCATAAAATAGGTGATTTACAATGTGATTAGGTTGTCTGACAAAACATCCACTTGCACAGTTTGAGATCGATTGGATCATTGGATGAAGAGATATTTACAAAAAGACGGGTCCACATGCATTTCATGCCAAACTATAGTTACAGACCTATACAACAGACACTGGTCACCACAGGGCTGCCATAATGCTTATTTATAAGTGACAGTTCACGTGTTACTTTGAGAAATTATTGCACATTGTTTGAAATAAAACTTATGTGTTTGTGCACTTTTTACAGAGTAAAAGTGATGCAAATGTGGGACATTATCCAAAATTATAGAGAAATGTAACATGACATGATTTACATCATAAAAACCACCCATTTCAATGTGTTGATTGCAAAAGTAGAATCAACTCGCTTGAGTGATTTCCATGTTGGAAGAGTTAAGGTTACCCAGAAATCAATATGCACAGAACTGAAGTGTAAAACCAGTAAATAACCAAATAAAATCAATGACCAATCAACACATTCTATTGAAAAAAAGAATTGGGTTTAAAATCCCAACAGGCAATACAGTGTGTCAGATATGTGTCAAGACATATTACAAGGCAGTGTAACAATCGACAGAACTGTGTGTTCACTGTAACAGTTGACACAGAACTGTGTGTTCACTGTAACAGTAGACAGAACTGTGTGTTCACTGTAACAGTTGACAGAACTGTGTGTTCACTGTAACAGTTGACAGAACTGTGTGTTCAGTGTAACAGTTGACAGAACTGTGTGTTCACTGTAACAGTTGACAGAACTGTGTGTTCACTGTAACAGTTGACAGAACTGTGTTCACTGTAACAGTTGACAGAACTGTGTGTTCACTGTAACAGTAGACAGAACTGTGTGTTCACTGTAACAGTTGACAGAACTGTGTGTTCACTGTAAGAGTTGACAGAACTGTGTGTTCAGTGTAACAATCGACAGAACTGTGTGTTCACTGTAACAGTTGACAGAACTGTGTGTTCACTGTAACATTAGACAGAACTGTGTGTTCACTGTAACAGTTGACAGAACTGTGTGTTCACTGTAAGAGTTGACAGAACTGTGTGTTCACTGTAACAATCGACAGAACTGTGTGTTCACTGTAACAGTTGACAGAACTGTGTGTTCACTGTAACAGTAGACAGAACTGTGTGTTCACTGTAACAGTTGACAGAACTGTGTTCACTGTAACAGTTGACAGAACTGTGTGTTCACTGTAACAGTAGACAGAACTGTGTGTTCACTGTAACAGTTGACAGAACTGTGTGTTCACTGTAAGAGTTGACAGAACTGTGTGTTCAGTGTAACAGTTGACAGAACTGTGTGTTCACTGTAAGAGACAAGTGTCTTGAATGAAACACATGCTCTGTCCTTGAATCCAGGAAGAAGAGTTCTTCAGTTGGAAGCAGTCAGGAAGATGGCATCCTGTATTCACTAGGCAGGTAACTATGCCACAAGTCAAGTCACAGACGGGGCCCCATTGCTCCTATCTCCTCGTATACAGGAAGTACTCCCACCCTTCTGGAAACAGTTATGAAGCATCTCAAATGTAGTTGTCAGACGTGGAAGTAAATCAATAACTTTACACAAGATCCCTCACTGCGGAATTCAAGTTGTCAAGTGCTGGGATGGAGCTCAAAGAACTAAGAAAGGTCACTCTATTTCACAAACTGATGTAGGAGAATCACCACAGAATGCTGGAAATGTGCCATTTTATAAGCACCTCACTTCGATTATCTGCCACTAACAATCATCAGAAATAAACTAACAGTAAACAATGCCATATGCACATTCATATTACACATAATATGAATGTCAGATTACACACACACATTCTTTGCCACATTACACAGAATCATCTAGACTAGACACCTTACTCATGTTATTATACAAACAGGCTTCTTTTGGAGGTGAGGTGAGGTGAAATTGGGTTTTACGTCGTGCTGGAGAATATCGTTCATATGACGACGTGCATGCGTGTGTATGTGTATGTGCGGCTGCTTGTACTAGCCCAGACTGAAGCTGGTTTTAAAGTGCTAGCCCACTGAGATACCATGCCACAGTGAAGCATGAATACCCTACTCAGACACATTATACTGACTCCGAGCCGAGCAGTCCTTGTACCCATTAATGCCGAGTACCAGGCAGGGACCAACAAGTACCATATTTTAACGTCTTTTGGTTTGACGCGGTCAGGGATCGAACCCCCCAACCTTCCGCTCTAACCACTACACCACGGAAGCTGGCTTCTCTTGGAGCATTTAGATATGATGAATGTATGTACTTAAGATATAGCACCTTCCAGTTACCAGAAAGTTTCAAAAGAATAACAGATAACAATGGCTATAAATTGCCCATTTCCATGCACTTGTGCATGCTCAAAGCATTAACACATTATCAGCCCGGATAACGCAAGCTGCCTGTCAGGCGCTAGAAGGTTAACTGTTATATGACTTATCTCACCGGGTTACCGCTCACTGCTAGGTGAACAGAGTCAGTTTATTAACCAACTAACTTGCCTAAGGTGAGGCCACATGTATTACATGTGCTTTGTTGTGGGGCAGGACTGAAGTCCTAGAAACTCTCAGGAGACAAACTGCCAAATGCGGTCACCCATCCAAGGACTCTCCGCACCCAACGATGGTTACCTTCAACTGATTTGTTACCTGTGATTCATACACAGGACCACACACCACGTTAGTTATTTCCCAGTAATTCACAATGAGACAGTTTTCTTCAACATGTATCAGGTGAAGGAGATCAAAGGAGTTAAATGTAGTCAGTATAAACATATCTCCTTCACCTGATATGTGTTGAAGAGATGTTTGTACTGACGAACATTTAACTTTTAAAATAAACATATTTGTTGACATTGGAGATATTGCTTGATGTTAGAATGCTTGGGAACACAAATCACTTATCAAATTACTCAGTTTCAACAGTGGAAAATAAGACAAAAGTTGTTGGCTCTCGATACAACAGAACATTAGAAACAAGATTATTGAAAACACAACATTAGGAGAAATTAAATTACTGCAGTCATGAAAAAGTGAGTCAGTGTAATCTCAATAGCCAAACTTGATCAAAGAAACTGGATCCACTTAGAAAGCAAATAATTTGAGACGTTGATCATAAATGTTAAAATTTAAGAAACACCATTGAGTACCTGTCTAATGTTTATATTTATCACCCTGAAACTATTGCAGTCTATGAAGTGTTTGAAAGAACTGGAACGAGGAAGATAAGATATTAGGCTGGCCATATCTTTTAGTATCTTTCACATCTTCTGCCATTTGTAATTGCAATAAGAAATAATAATAACAGTTCATATATATTGCACATTTATCCATGCACATTGCATGCTCAAACCCCTCACCTGAACCCTGCTAAGTATCCAGTATAATGCATTCTAGCCAGACATTTTACCTTTGGTCAACGAGTACAGAACACTCCCTGTGAAGAATACAACTGGTCGCCTGTCAGGAGCTCAAGGTTCAAATTCAGACCACCATTGTATCACACCAGGTACCCATTTTCTGCTGGGTGAACAGAGGCAATTTTGAACAAACTCACTTGCCTAAGGTGAGACCACATGTGTCACATGTGCTTCGTTGTGGGGCAGGACTGAAGTCACAGAAACTCTCAGGAGTCGAGCTACCAAACACGGTCCCCCATCAGAGGACTCTCCACTCCCAACGTTGGTTATGAAATATAAAATTTTCTGATCTCAATTTTCCCTGCCCCTTTGGAAATTCATACTGAGGAAAAAAATACTCTTACCAGTACTGTACACTGATCAAAGAGGGCAGCTTGATTTTTCTCCAGCTATATTTATTGAAATTCCTTGCCAAAGCAAAGTGACTCAAACTAAAGGTGAGGTGAGGTGAAATTGGGTTTTACGTCGTGCTGGAGAATATTTCGCTCATATGACGACGTGCATGCGTGTGTATGTGTATGTGCGGCTGCTTGTACTAGCCCAGACTGAAGCTGGTTTTATAGTGCTAGCCCACTGAGATACCATGCTGCAGTGAAGCATGAATACCCCACTCAGACACATTATACTGACTCCGAGCCAACCAGTCCTTGTTGTACCCATTAATGCCGAGCGCCAGGCAGGGACCAACAAGTACCATATTTTAACGTCTTTTGGTTTGACGCGGTCGGGGATCGAACCCGCAACCTTCCGCTCTCCGGGCGGACGCTCTAACCACTACACCACGGAGGCAGTCGACTCAAACTAAAGACTGGTGCCAGTTTGTTAAGCAGATTCTTGCATATAAAAGATTATTTTACACCATCATCAAAGACAGCAATCAGAATGACACACACAACTAAGATATTATAATTGAAAAATATATAAACAAACATATCAAAGAATTCCTTACAATTTAGCCACAGTAACTTGCCTTATACAAATTATGTAAGTTAATGTTAGAAAATGGGTACCAGGTGGGATAAATCATGTGACTATTAACCTTCTAGTGCCTTGCAGGCAATTTGGGTTATCTGGGGTTATAATAGCGCTTTGAGCAAGATATTCATCCTAGAATGGCGCCATAAAAGTGGACTATTAAATGCTTATTAATGTTTATCCTAGCATAACTAACAATGATAAACACCATTCGGAGAACTATTCATATTTACCTTTGATTTCTAATTTTTGTTTCCAAATCACGAAAAATGACTGTGGTATTGTCTTGCAGGAAAAACAAAGGTGATTTTATAGCCTCAAAACCCACGTGAAAACTAATTAAACTACAGATGATGACATTAAAAAACCTCAGATTGGAAACATTTTTATTCCAATATAATTTGAATGCTTCCAGCAAGAAAAAAAACTGAGTCTTTGAGTGGTTAGCAGTTCGCTAAAGAGAATACAGTGAAGCCCCGTTAGTCCGGACTCCGATAATCAGGAAGTCTCGGCTCCCGGACGATTTTAGCTTGTTACCAATCTATGCCTATTTAATTTGCCTCGATAATCCGGAAAATTCGGTTTCCGGAACCGGACGGTAAGTAGCTGTAACCAATCAGTAAAATAAACAGTAAATTGCTTCACAGTCCGGATGCTGTAAGTCGTGTTCATGAACCATAACAACACCCCCCCCGGCGATGTTTACTTAACTGGCCATAAACAATAAAATCTCGGTGTCATGGAGTTGACAAGATGAACTCTTGTTAACTTTTGAGAAATGTCTATTAAGGGTTGTTGTTTTAATTAGACATTAAAAGCTCCCGACTGAAGATGCTGTACATTTACACTTTGATTGACACCACAATACAAAGGCGTGGATGACAAGTGAGCTGTTTTGTGATTGGTTAATGTACTTTGACAGACAGATGTGGTCACGTGGACTTAAAATGATTTTGCTTCTCGACAACGCTGCAAGTCACAAGTGTGCTTCGCTAACTTTGCGAAATGTGACCAAATACCACATCTCATATTCAACCGATGGATGCAGGAATAAATCGGACAATCAAGGCATACTACAATAGATCGCTTGTTAGACATTACCTCACCTGTGCTGAGGAAGGACGTTATCAGACACGTCGGATCAGCATGCGGATGCCACTTGGTAAAATTATTGATGTGATGAATTCAATGAGGAAGGTTAACAACAACAATGAAAGACTTTTTGCTATGACTATAGATTATTGTTGTACTTGCTATTCATAGTTTTATAAGCTTTACATTAAATGCTTATTTGTTTTATCCAGATTCGTGTCGTTTTTGTAATAGTAAGGGAAGCAACTCTTGCTTGAACTTGGGTCTTGATTCAGTAGTCCGGACTATTCGCAATCCGGAAGAATTTGCTGAGAAACGCAGCCGTCCGGATTAACGAGGCTTCACTGTATAAGGTTAATGAGAAATGGATAATGGACCATAGTCATAGGGCTGTCTGTGTCCCATCTGATGAGGGAGTATCATCCCCTGCTTGTTCTACATATAAACAGGTACACAACGTTAGAGAGTCAGTTATTTAATACATACAGGTATAAAATGTAAATTTTCACACAAGATTCTGTTCTACTATCACCTCTGTGACTAAGATCATGTGATCATTACCACGTTATACAAATCTATACAAATCCACCAATCTTTCCTACATCTCCAAGATTTGTGTAACAACATATATTTCAGTGAAATTGTGATAATTAATTAATCAAATACTTAAACAGTGTGAAACTGTTGTACATGATTTTGGAAACTGTTGTACTTGGAATTGGTTAAAATCTCACAATTGATGATTGGTTCATTATCAACAAGAAGACAAAGTCATCAATATCCCCCTCAATGGCAAAATACTCTTCATGATTATGTCTACGAGTTATGATTATGTCAAATATTTAGGTGTGTATATAGAAAAGTGGAAGGAGAGTATTGAACGGTTTTAGAGTTCTGCTCCAGAAAGGAGCACTATCACTAATTTCAGGCTAAGTCAAACTTGTTGCCATGGAAATGCCCAAAAATTTTATTCAGAATTCCAAAACTACCAAAAGGCACCAGTACACCACCAGATCTATCTATGTGCCAAGTTTGGTGAAGAAATATTGAACGGTTTTAAAGTTCAGCTCGGAAAAGTGTACTACCACAATTTCAGGCTAAGTCAAACTTGTTGCCATGGAAACGCCAAAAATATTTTATTCAGAATTCCAAAACTACCAAAAGGCACCAGTACACCACCAGATCTATCTATGTGCCAAGTTTGGTGAAGAAATATTGAACGGCGTTAGAGTTCTGCTCCGGAAAAGACAAATGTGCACGGACGGACGCACGCACGGACAGTCCATTTTAATACCCCCCGCAAAATCGCGTTGCAGGGGATAATGATGCAGCTTGCTACTTTAACGTGATGACTAATATATTATGAACATAAACTTCCCAGATTCGTCAAGAAGTATTCAGTCATGACTTTTCAGTAAGTGAAGTGAGTTTTCTAAGAAATAAACACTTTTTCAGGCCCTGACAACTTTGAAGATATGTTCCATCGTAAAGTGTTTCAAACACTAAAACAGTAGTTCCAAAATCGTTTGTGCTTGATAATGAGAAAATGTGATCAATTGCTTGGTTGTTTTTTTCACAGCGACCAATCTTTGATTATTTCAATTAATCGGAATACCGCTAATAGTACTTACACATAATGGCCATAATTTTCACTTACATATCTGAAGTGATATTATAATCTGTGAAAGAAAGAACCTTATTGTTGCTATTTCTTCATAAATGACATGTTTGGCTGAAGACTGTAAAGAAGCAGATGAAAATGATATCTCATTAGTATTACTGTGCACTACCCTCATTAAGAGACTGATTAAATCTGATACAAAGGGGACCTTTTACCATTTTGACTGGTTTCCATGGTAACCAGGTTGTGTGGGGATGATGATGCCTGAAATTACTTCAGCTATTATCATCTCCACAGTTTTCAAAAGCTGCAAAGTTGACAAAAACAACTCAATGTGTGATTCAGTATCCTGGACAACAAGTCCATAACGTCACCCTTCTATGCCAGGTCTCTGGACTTTTCAGACACCTTTTCGACTCAACTCCCGAATTTCCAATATTTTGGTTATTATCGGGGTGTGGAGAAATATGAATGCTCTTGTGTTCAAACATATCATAGAAATATGTTTAATTGCTAGACCCAGTTGTTTCTTTGAGACTCTAAGAAGATTAATCTTTATTGTTCACAATGTCATCTACCATTTCCCCAATCAGATAGTTTCATCATGACAGTTCACTACTTGTTCTAAATGACAATGCTTCAAGAGATCCAATACCTGAGTCCAGAGTACTGATGTAACGGTGTGGATCCACATTATATGAGCAACTCCCAGCATGTGATGCCAGACAAAAGACACTGTTATATCCCAACAGGATTGGCTACAGGAGTGGCTACAAGTTAGCCACCTCCAACACCTGAATACATCCAGCAGCACTGTGAGACATCCTCTGTGCTATATTGATCTCATCCCCCTCAGTTATATACTACCTTATACTCAACCCATCTGCTGCCTGGACACTAAGTCTCTACCAACTGTAGCTCACTTCTTAAAGTGGACTGTCGGCGCCAGGCTACAAGACTGATCGTCAGAGTTGATCGGGTTCCTGTTTATGTGCTGACAAGGACCTGTTACACTTCTGTTAGCAAGCAGCTGGAGATGTGGTAAAAACAGTTAGGTACTTTGTATCATGACATTTGTGTGGTGTGAGGCCGGAGGGACTGTTGTGACACAAGGTCCGAAGGAAACACAAATGTGTCATTGAGTGTGTACTGCACGGAGAGCATAACGTTTAGATGACAGGTGATGCAAACTGGGGACTTTGTTCATTAAACTGATTCAGACTGCTTCAACACTGTCAGTCTTAAAGGATCTTATTAAGGTAGGATATGTTTGGATTTTTATTTTATTAATTCCAAGTGGTCTGTCAGTTACAAATGAGAAATGCAGCTTCCATTTTGCTGAGCATTGAAAAATGTCTTGAGTAATAACTAATCACGACAATTTAAAAATATAATTTTAACAAATTATAAACAAATATAAACAAGTTTCTTTCCAAACATATGATTAATTCCATGAAAGATAATTAGCAAACCAGGGAACAATATCATGCTGAGGCCTTCCCATTATAAACATTTCAACAAAAGAAGCAGGAAAATAACATGCTGATATTCACTCTGTACTGAGTGCCTACTTTCTCTCTTGTTTTCTCTGACTGCAACAACCCTATGCCAGCAGCTGATAATGTTGATTTATCAACAACTTCTGGGGGATCATACTAATCCAGGTGATCCTGTGCATCCTATTAATGGTGGGACACAGAACATTGAAACACAATACACTTTTGTTTGATAAATAAGTTGGTCGAAACATTGATCCGACATAACAAAGTGTTGTGTTGTATTGTGATACACCAGAGCTGATCAGCTGTATTGTGATACACCAGAGCTGATCAGCTGTATTGTGATACACCAGAGCTGGTCAGCTGTATTGTGATACACCAGAGCTGGTCAGCTGTATTGTGATACACCAGAGCTGATCAGCTGTATTGTGATACACCAGAGCTGATCAGCTGTATTGTGATACACCAGAGCTGATCAGCTGAGTGTTGTATTGTGATACACCAGAGCTGATCAGCTGTATTGTGATACACCAGAGCTGATCCACTATGTTGTATTGTGATACACCAGAGCTGATCAGCTGAGTGTTGTATTGTGATACACCAGAGCTGATCAGCTGTATTGTGATACACCAGAGCTGATCCACTATGTTGTATTGTGATACACCAGAGCTGATCAGCTGTATTGTGATACACCAGAGCTGATCAGCTGTATTGTGATACACCAGAGCTGATCAGCTGTATTGTGATACACCAGAGCTGGTCAGCTGTATTGTGATACACCAGAGCTGGTCAGCTGTATTGTGATACACCAGAGCTGATCAGCTGTATTGTGATACACCAGAGCTGATCAGCTGTATTGTGATACACCAGGGCTGATCAGCTGTATTGTGATACATCAGAGCTGATCAGCTGAGTGTTGTATTGTGATACACCAGAGCTGGTCAGCTGAGTGTTGTGATACACCAGAGCTGATCAGCTGTATTGTGATACACCAGAGCTGATCAGCTGTATTGTGATACACCAGAGCTGATCAGCTGTATTGTGATACACCAGAGCTGATCAGCTGTATTGTGTTACACCAGAGCTGATCAGCTGCATTCTGATACATCAGAGCCGGTCAGCTAAGTGTTGTATTGTGATACACCAGAGCTGATCAGCTGTATTGTGATACACCAGAGCTGATTCACTATGTTGTATTGTGATACACCAGAGCTGATCAGCTGTATTGTGATACACCAGAGCTGATCAGCTGTATTGTGATACACCAGAGCTGATCAGCTGTATTGTGATACACCAGAGCTGATCAGCTGTATTGTGATACACCAGAGCTGATCAGCTGTATGTTGTATTGTGATCCACCAGAGCTGGTCAGCTGTATGTTGTATTGTGATCCACCAGAGCTGGTCAGCTGTATGTTGTATTGTGATACACAATAGTGTTGCCTTTTGACAGATACAACTGCTAACAGCTGTTGAGCCTTCAATAAAGCTTCTTCAGATTCTTTAAATGCATCTTTAGTTACTGATCCATTCACTTGGATTGGAAAACTAAATGTGATACAGCATGAAAACATTTCCATTCATTTGTTAAAATTTTGTCAAATCCACACAACTGCTTAAGTCACAGCAAACAGTGAGGTTAAAGGCTGAGTTATGTCAAATTGCAAACACACAGCATTCTCCTTTAATAGCTCAACTGATGGTAACCAAACAATGCTACAAAAGGTGAGTGAAGGTGAGAAATCAGCCAGTACTACAGCATGGCCAAACATAGATCACAAGCAGGTACTGATGTGGGGCAGTAGTAATGCTTTGAAATATACAGTTTTAAAATGAAAACCTTGAAATCAGAAAAGGAGCATACATGTATTGAATTCAGAAATTGAATACGTTTATCAAAATGGATAATGGATTCTCCGGATGTTACCTGTGATCCATACAATGAGATTAAATATATAATACTTCAATTATTATATATATTCACTCGACCGTCATTACTGCCAGTTCATCTATCTATACGCATGTATTTTGTCTGTGTCAGTCATCATGAACATGTCAACCACATCACAGCAGGTATGTACAGCTCACCTTTATGAAAAACAGGTTGATGTAAAACATTAACACTAGCTGTGCTTACTTCAAAACTATACAACACAAGTTTTGATGATACTTTTCTATGATCATATTCAAAGACATGTTCTTACGAATGTCAGTATTTGTTTCCATTAGGCCAGTTTAAGGTCAACTGATGTACAGATTTGCTGACTTTATGAATCAACACAGTACAAAAAAAGAAACCTTAATCAAGACATATTTATCATAATGTTGTGGCTGAAAACTCCATTTTGCTATAACATACATTATGTTTAAAAATCTTTTTTATTTCCCAGATGTTCATACACATTATGTCATGCATGTTCATATAAAACATATATACCATGAGTCAGTTCATAGATCATACAATAGCTTGCATGGTATTCTATATATTCTCATTACATGTGCTCTGATGTATACAATTCAATTATGCTACCCATCAAAAGTTTAGACTCACTAGTGTAAATGTAGCCACTTACTTCAGTCAACTGTTCTAAACTAGATTTTGCTATATATTTCACATGAACTGATGTATTCTAAATCAAATCTGTAACATTGCAAAGATTATTGTCATGACGTTCAGTAAATGACGAAACTCAGTGAAAATTGACGAATTCTCAATAAAACTTTACACCAAAACGCAGCTGTTCACATGCATGATATTTCCATGTTTTTCAGCAATTTGAAGCATGATCCTCGTGCAGTTCATCTGCATAAGGTTTGCAGTTGGTTTCCCCAAGTTAGTGGAGAAATTCATCTTCGATGTAACCATATATATATATACATAACATATAGTGAGTGCTTTAAGTGAGTCTAAACGTTTAATGGGTAGTGTATTATGGCTTATATGTTATATAATTGTACATCAGTCAGCAAAGTGTCAAAAGATGACCAAAATGTATAGATTTTAGGCTGACTATTATTTGTAAATGAAATGCACCTACATGCTTGATAGTATTTTATTATTACTTTTTGACATAAAATATGTCTCAAATAGTTTTCAAGTCTGTCTCCATGACACACAAAACATGCACATGGTTTGCCATACTTATAACTTATAGCTGCACCATACTCTCAACAGCTTGTGGGTTGTACAATAAACCCATGTATGCTCTGATGAGTACCTAGTTAATTCCACTTTCATGAAAAGCAATGCTAGGTATGAATAGTAAATGAAGTATTTTGCAGAAAAATTGAATTTCAAAGGATTATAGCAGTAAAAATCTATTTCAGCAAACATGAGGCAACAAACTTGGTCAATAGAAATGTGTATGTTGTGGTAAAATATTACTGACACATAGATTTACCATTTGAAATATATTTCTGGTTCTGCTTATCCTTGTTCAAAATGCAAAGATTAAGATTACAATGTGTAGTTTTCACAAACTAAGCAAGCAATACCAATCATGTGCACACGTTTCTTCCATATCTACCAGTGATCCAGGTGAACAAATCCCATAATATGACAAAAAGAAGTCATGGTCATAACAGGGAGACTAAGTGACTGTCAACGGCTGCTGAGTGTTTTGTCTGAACTTGGCAAGGTGCTGCAAGAGGAACATATTCACACAAACAGCCATTGAGGCACGCATCACAGGATGCCAAATGTGCTGGTTTATAGGGCTACTGATAAATAAATGTCAACACTGAAATTTTCATTCCTAACCAATATTATCATCTTTTAAGAGTGCTGACAGTCATAATATCTAGTGTTACACTTCACTGTCAGTGGTAATGCCAACTCATTCACTACAATTATACATGTACTTCTAGTACTAAAAACGGTGTCAGCCAACATGGCCTAAAATTATTCAACTAGGTAGGTAAAGAACGTCATGCCTCACTGGTTTTATGGGATTAGGGTGGATTATTGCTATACTGGTCCATTATTGACCACAGGAGGGATGAATCATAAGAAACAACAAAGCTCAAATATTCATTCATTAAATGGTTGGGACGCGGGAAATTTCAGTTCTTGCCCGATCCAGTAGTGTTGTCTTGAAGGCGTCGATGTTAAAGATGGTTGTGTATACTTCTATTATAATTGCTCACAGTTTTAGACATTTTAATCCCAGTATTCCCTACTTTTTCAAGAATCTATATTATATAACAGTGATATTCTGCAGCTTTTACTGTATGTCATAAATAATGATACAACCACAAGTGTAGTTGGCAGTGATACTTCCCATCCTCTAGTCTACACAGCCAACATTTTGCCAATCACTGTTGAGGCTCCCCACGTTCTTGCTGTTTCAGTTGTGAGAGCTAGGTATATGTTGATGTGGAATTGTCAAGCTGAATCAAATTTCACTCTTAAGGAGTCAAAGTATTGCATATGTTATAGGTAGCCTTCACAGTGAACTAATGTTCTTTTAAAGGCATCAAAAGCGGTAAACTGATTTTGGTAGCTGAAAATAATCTGTAATGGTAAGTTAATGTGATCTGCCAAACAGTTCACATGATTCTGCTGGAATTATTGTCACTCGTATTGATCGAAAATACAAATAAAGTTCTGCTGTACAATAATAACCTTATACAACAAGATAATGTAATAGAAGGGCTAAATTATTTTTACTTCAGTACAGATTATTTGACCTCATATTTCTGGTTGTTACTGGCTCAAGGTAATGTAATTTGCTTCAAGAAGAAACATTAAAACTCATTGAATTCATGGATTCTGCCCAAACCCCATTAAACAGCTGTAAAATTTGGGGAGAATTGCATACCACACACATGAAACTACTTCATCATTTTTCAGGTCTCTATCGGCCCCCGGTGGAAGTAAACACCAATATTAACATGTATAGACCCATTCACACAGGGACTACAGACGTTTCTCTTCTTCCAATCTTGAAAAATGATACATCCACATTTGATATAATGTGCAACAAGTGAGGGAAGTAAACACCAATATTGACATGTATAAACCCATTCACACAGGGACTACAGATGTTTCTCTTCTTCCCATCTTGGAAGATGATACATCCACATTTGATATAATGTGCAACAAGTGAGGGAAGTAAACACCAATATTAACATGTATAAACCCATTCACACAGGGACTACAGACGTTTCTCTTCTTCCCATCTTGGAAGATGATACATCCACATTTGATATAATGTGCAACAAGTGAGGGAAGTAAAAAGGGATTCCAGTTTATGTTCTGTCAGAGACTCTGCCAGTAATACTTCTGTATTGCATGTTTCATAAAAATCTTTCTTTTTATCAAAAGTGCTTTTATAAATATTTTTTGTTTAATATAAAGACAAATAACTTCAAATTTTTAATAAAATCTGTCTACCAGGTACACAAAATGCATGGCATTTATCTTTCCTGGCAGAAATCAATAAACTTGCTTATGCATTTCCCAGTTATACATAATAAACCCATTACTTACATTACATAATATCTAAGGTATTTCCAGTTATACAAAATAAAACCCATTACTTACATTACATAATATCTAAGGTATTTCCCAGTTATACATAATAAAACCCATTACTTACATTACATAATATGTAAGGTATTTCCCAGTTATACATAATAATATCTAAGGTATTTCCCATTACTTACATTACATACATGTGTAAGGTATTTCCCAGTTATACATAATAAACCCATTACTTACATTACATAATATGTAAGGTATTTCCCAGTTATACACCCATTACTTACATTACATAATATGTAAGGTATTTCCCAGTTACACATAATAAACCCATTACTTACATTACATAATATGTAAGGTATTTCCCAGTTATACATAATAAACCCATTACTTACATTACATAATATGTAAGGTATTTCCCAGTTATACATAATAAACCCATTACTTACATTACATAATATGTAAGGTATTTCCAGTTATACATAATAAACCCATTACTTACATTACATAATATGTAAGGTATTTCCCAGTTATACATAATAAACCCATAACTTACATTACATAATATGTAAGGTATTTCCCAGTTATACATAATAAACCCATAACTTACATTACATAATATGTAAGGTATTTCCAGTTATACATAATAAAACCCATTATTTACATTACATTTACAATTACATAATGTGTAAGGTATTTCCAGTAGAATTCACTAACCCAAACACTTAGAAAACTAACAGTAACATTACAAATATTTAAATTTCTGAAGAAATTCCATAGAAAAGTAAAAGTGTGTTAAGTGCTACTGGTATGATTCATCAGTAAATGTGGGCTACTATATAAGGTGTTTGTTCAGCTAAACACCTGCAGATAGTGAGGACACAACAAAAATAGATAATGTACAAAACAACTCTTCAGTTGTATACACAGAGGGCACCAGACCAGCACTTTGTACTTAAACCAATTCTTTCCTGGTTCCATACATTCAGGAGTCCTGGAGACTCGCAGGAATAATCTTTGGGGCTCTAAGCATAAACTTGATGTCTGACTGTTACTAAGTAACTACAACCAGGCTGGCTGAAGACACGCTACACTTGAGTTCCTAAAAGCTTCTTGAGGTCATAAGGGAAAAACTGCCTTCAGCTAATTATACTTGGTGATTTTCTTGTTTGAAATGGAAATATGTGATTGTGGGACAGCTTGGACAATAGTTCTTCTGCAGTTTGTAAAGACTTTGATACATAATTACTTGAAGATTATACTGGCAAATGTACCCTTTGATATCAGACAAGTATGTATATCCTCAACAAGATAAATGTTACTCTCCTCATTCCTGTATAATGTACGATGTTGTGACCTTTATGTCAATACACGCCTCCTGCTTGGCAACGTCCACCTCCTGATGTGGTGGTGGGCCTGTGCATAGAGCTCAGGTAACAAATCACTTGAGGTTCAGCAATGTTGGGCACAGAGAGTCCTTGGATGGGTGACCATGAGAATTTCTCGGACTTCAGTCCTGCCCCACAACAAATGATACATGTTGTCTCACCTTAGGCAAGTTAGTTTGTTCAAAATTGCCTCTGTTCACCCAGTAGAAAATGGGTACCCAGAGGGATAAGTCATGCGACTCTATCCTTCTGACAGGCAGCTTTGGTTATCTGGGGTAATAATGTGTTAGGGCCTTGAGCATGCTTACGAGCATGGGTATGTGCGCATTCTAGATATGCATTATTATTTATTTTATTATCTGTACAGTAAATGTTGGCCGCTAATACTGTGCAGTTGGTACACAGACAACCTGTTACCTGGATGTTTCTCTGTCCCTGCCTTACCTGTCACTGATCAATCAATGAATATATCACTTTATTAGATGTATTTCAAGCTAACACACAGGACACTTGTTGCACAAATGCCAGAAAAGCTGCCCCTCCGCCAAGACTAGTTCCACCGACTTGAAATGTGTAAAATTAATAGTATTTGTTTTGACTTGGGCTGCTAATATATGTCCCATACCCAGATTGAGTTGGAGCTAACTGTCCAGATCTCTTACGTGTAGGGAGTATTAGCCTATCATACTTCATCCCGATTACAGAAATGGGTAGGAGAGGGGTAATAGTTCAGCTAGATGAGAATCATCATATTTCATTTGGCAGCTATGTCAATATTTGTATAAAGTTTTCAGTTCTTTCTTGGTACTCATCCTACCATATGAAGAGACATGTGAAGAGAGTGTGTGTCTCTACAAGTTAAAATATTAATATTTGATGTTTACAAATTAAAGATGCTCACAGGACGGTCCCACCACAAAAGGGGACAACTGACACAGGCATATCTGAAGTTTTGTTATACTTTGTCTGTGACAAGGCTGGCGACACTGGATGAATGTGTTCCCACACATCTGTGGTACTGACGTTAATCCTAGAAGAGTCACGACAAGTCAAAGATTGACCCTGACATACCTGCAGGCCTCTTTCAATAATGGTCATATTGCCAATTCCTTTCCTCTGAGCTATCTACCTGAACTGGGACAGAATGAGACCAGTGAAACTGTCTCATCTATTTACTATGCAGAAGATTCAGAGTGACAGAAACCTTGTGGAGACTGTAAGAGGAGTTCAAAGAGCACAGTATGGCTCTTCTTCAGATCAGGGATACAGAATACATTACTTAGGCCTTGTCATTCTGGAGAGGTCTGTGTTGCTCTTATTTGAATTTATATATTTGACATTAAATTCTTTTGAGTAATAACTGTGACACATGTTATATTCATGATTCAATCTAACCTTTTCTTTTGCTTGAAACTAAACTCTTGACAAAGTACCAAAGAAAGACAACTATGAGTTGGCAAAATACATTTATGATTATAGACAATATTATCTACCCATTACACTGGCCTGTGACTATAGGCAATATTATCTACCCATTACACTGGCCTGAGACTATAGGCAATATTATCTACCCATTACACTGGCTTGAGACCTTGTCCTAACAGTCCTCTGGATGTTCATTGTATTTAGTGGGACATCACCTGTCACGTCTCAGTCACATGTGTTTGTCACAGTCAGCAGGCTTCTATAACATCTGAATACTCTACACCTTCAGTCTAGTCAGTTAAATATCATGTAACTAAACCTTCAGTCCATTCAGCTCATCAAGTGTTATACACCCAACTAATGGGACATGTAACTCATAGCAACAGAGTATCATATATTACCATAGATAAGCCGAAATTTGAGGACCAAATAAACACACCGCTGACTCCAACCTAAAATGTACTGCCTTGTCATATTAAATGTTCATCTATCTAAAATGTTTTAATCAGTTTTAATGTTCTCTTTATTAATTTTCTTTTTAAGTTAACCCCGACCGACCGAACTGAACCAAGTTCAGAATTTGGTGGCTACGTGAAACACATACAAAAAATGTATGCCTTAAGAAAACGACATAGTATCGCTCTGCATGAACGAGGAAGAGAAAACGACTTTGTCAGTGAAGATGTCAAATTTGCAATTCACAAGATTTTGTACCTTTTCAGTTTTAAATCGTCTTTGCTAATCATTGTATTAAATGCAGGGATTAAGATTACCATACGTATTTGATCTACCGGTTGGTAGGTCAGCTTATGTACAGAACATACCATTTTGATACAGATTTGAAGGGTCAAGTTAGGACCTCGGCTTATCTACGGTAATATATGGTAAATGATTATCTTCAAACCTGTAGTTTAACGGTCCACTATATTTCAGCATTGTTGTTTCAACAAAGTAGCCACAGCTGCCAAATTAGATTACTTCTTTCTCTTCATTGTTACAACCTGACTCTACGAGGCATGGAAGTGAGGGAACATGAGTGTGGTAGAGGAAGCTGGGAAGTCAATTGTTCTGACAGTGGTTTCAAGGGATCAGTGCCGGAGTGGGACCTGTGGTCTGCCTTGTATGAATACATGTCAGGATCACCATCAGCAGCTGCAGACTGGGACTACAAGTCAGGCTTTTCAGTTCTGTTGATGTATGTAGAAACAAGCCTTGGTTGTTTCTGGATGAAATGCTAATTCAGGCAGCCTGTCATAACAGGATCATGTTTCCAATATCTAATTCACTAAAAGAGGTGAGTGAGTGAGTGAGTGAGTTTAGTTTCATGCCACTTTTAGCAATATTCCAGCAATATCATGGCAGGGGACACCAGAAATGGGCTTCACACATTGTACCCATGTCGGGAATTGAACCTGGGTCTTTGGCGTGACAAGCAAATGCTTTAACCACTGGGCTACCCCACCACCCCTGATGTCTTTGTGTTAGCTCATTGGAAATATGACATGCAGGAAGACACTCATGAGGTGAATCTGACTTAAAAGGGAATTTGTAAGCAAGAGCATATATTTTGTTTTAGGTCTACACTTGTGTATATGTTGTTATTCACTAGATTATCAGTTAATGTCTTCATTACAAGCATTGTCACTCAGGTGACATAATCCCCTTCCGCAAATTATCAAATCAAACTGAAAAAGTAATGAACGTGAAGATTATAGTTTAAGATGAAGTTAAATGTCAACAAAAGCATTACCAGTCAACCTGCACCTTCTCAAGATGATGCTTTGTGTTAAATATGAAGAAAATACAGTGAATCATTTGTGAGATGTCTCGCCGACAAGGTGAACATGTACGTGAATAAAATGAAATATTCAATGTGTTCCTGTGACCTTGAAGAATACATAAAGGTCACCACAACTGACTGGGCCCTGTGCCTTCCCTAGATGAAGCTTGTTGTTAAATATGAAGAAAGTCCAGTGAATGGTTCTTGAGATATCTCACTGACAAGCTTAACATGCAGGTTTACATGCTGAAATCTTCAAAATGTCCTTGTGACCTTGAAAGGAAGGTCAATGTCACCAAACCTGACTGGGACCTTTCGCATACTGCAGTGAACCTAGGTACCAAATATGAAAAGAATCTAGTCAACGGTTCTTAAGATAATTCAATTCATACGGACGGACAGAGCCTAATTAATGGGTGTGACAAGGATATATATACCGGTAGTTGTCAGTGGTTCGCATTTGGCATGTCTCATGTCTGATGTGATTATTCAATCAAAGATTGGGTTATAAAAAGCTTTGATGTGGTGAATGTATTACAAGCTGTGTATTATGCATATGACAGCGCAGTATGAGAGGAATGGCCAGATGAGATGCAAAAATAACTTCCATCAAAGGAACAGTTCATAACACAAGGATTGATTAATCACTGTTATTACTCACCCGTTGATGATATCACTGTTACATAAATCTACAATGTTATTACACATTGTGTAATAACTTCGCATGCTGCCAAACTATTTGCCCTCGGTCACATGACTGAGTACACGCATGACCAAGTTGTGTGGGCGTAATGCACTCCTTGAATTCAATTCCTAGGAAAGAAGTCTCAACTGTTCTTTGCTCAATTGCATGTAATAGCATTTATATATACAAAAATGAATATGTTGGTTAAAGACATTGGTCCCTTTTTCATACCCCCTTGTTTATTATAAACAAAAATCAAACTAAATAGACTAATGTTGACAATGATAACTGACATGTGTTCTTGCCGATGACCAAGGAAACATAACACTGATGTGAAACAACCAACCCAAAACTAATGCTCCAACAGTCAAGGGGTGAACACCTACACTTCAGATGTTCTTTAATATTAAATTGTTATTAGACATGTGACAATGAATATGTTTCTTTGTACATCAAAGTATGTACAGGCTATTGCTCCTGGCTATTGTTCCTGTGTGTTGCCATCATAGATACTGACTGCTATACTCCTTGAACAAGGTAACTGCTGGATATTATACAGATAACGTTTCGGTGCAATTACAATATTTGCATCTTGTTTTCATTCATATGCTGTAGTAAAATGTTAAATCATCATATCTTGTGATAATTTATCTCCAATTTCACATTTTATTGACCAAATTCGTTATAAGCAGTACTGTTGTCTAGCTGATTATAGTACATAATAAGCAAACTTCTATTTCCTGAAGCAACAACTAATCCATATTTTGATGCTTTGTATATCATAACAAACCTGTCAACCTTCATGAGTGAGTGAGTTGGCAATAATATTCCAGCAATATCACAGCGGGGGGGACACCAGAAATGGGCTTCACACATTATGCCCATGTGGGGAATGGAACCCGGGCCTTCGCGCTACGACGAGCAAACGCTTTAACCACGAGGTTACCCCACAACCCTGAACTTTCATGAATGAACAGAGAGTACTATGATTGTACAGAGAGAGTATTATCATTGCTGATTGGCATAAACAGGAACTTATTAATAGTAATATTCTCGGCAGAACATCTGTCCATAAGAAACAGAAAAGAAATTATTCAGGCATTTTATTGAACTCAGAAATTGAAAACTGGTAACCCTGTAAGATTCTCCTCATACAGGTGGCCACATTTGAAATGCTACAAACTGTGTGTATGCCATGTGCTGGGTCCCCCACAGACTTCATGTACACACCCTGAATCATAAGTCCCCTACTGTATTTGTCTCCAACATACTGATTGAAGCCCAAATACAGATGGTCCAATATGTCCATTAAACAGAATACAATCAACACCTGGCAGTGAAGTGTTGACATTACTCCTGAATATTCTGTGTGAGGCCCCTTGTACAGGGGGAATTAATTCACTGTTGAACCTAATCAAAGATCAAAGTCAAGATATTGAAAACAAAAAACACCCTGTAGCTGTTTATGATTCAGTATCAAGCTGAATAATCTACATGCTTAAATATATAAGAAAATGAAGACTGCTGGTGGCGGTTGTGGTATCATTACGTAAGTAACCATACTTGTTAACAAGTTGATAAATGTCCAGCATTAGTTAATAATTAAGGCACCCCAGGCAGTATGAAAAATAATGGAAAAAAGCATCTGCATTAATCTAACAAGTTTACCACGTCTCCTGGAACAAACAGAAACATGGCTTCTCCGTAGCATTACAGAAACTGTCTGATATCCTCTTTATTCTTCAGCTGAGATGGGATTAACACAAATACTCACCATGCAAATCCTTCCCTTACACTTCCATATGTACAGTGATGGAATCTGTAGTGCATTCACCTACATACACTGAAGGAATCTCAGACATTATCTGTATGGGTCCTTGAAATTAATTACAAGTGGGACCCTTTCACTCCTTGTTTTTTTTAAACCTTTACATGACAAAGTACAGAAATCTTCTTGACTTTTTCACTGTCAATAAATACTGTTTTCACAAAATAGCATATCTTAACCCAAGCTGCATGTGAGGCGCTAGAAAGTTTATAGTCACATGACTTTTTTCACCGGGTACCCATTTTCTGCTTGGTGAACAGAGGCAATTTTGAACAAACTCACTTGCCCAAGGTGAGACCACATGTATCAGGGCAGCACAGGGCAGCACAGGGCAGCAAGAAAAAACAACCACCATGTTCTTGAAAAAAATTCAGTGTGACAAAACTGTTGCATATGTTTCCAACTGAAGGTGGTCACTGAGAGCATGAGGTTTAAAGATATAGCACAGGGCAGGATGAATACCGATACCTTTACTGACTAATTAAGATAAAGCACAGGGCAGGATGAATACCGATACCTTTACTGGCTAATTAAGATATAGCACAGGGCATGATGAATACCGATAGCTTTACTGACTAATTAAGATAAAGCACAGGGCAGGATGAATACCGATACCTTTACTGACTAATTAAGATAAAGCACAGGGCAGGATGAATACCGATACCTTTACTGGCTAATTAAGATATAGCACAGGGCATGATGAATACCGATAGCTTTACTGACTAATTAAGATAAAGCACAGGGCAGGATGAATACCGATAGCTTTACTGACTAATTAAGATAAAGCACAGGGCAGGATGAATACCGATACCTTTACTGGCTAATTAAGATATAGCACAGGGCATGATGAATACCGATAGCTTTACTGACTAATTAAGATAAAGCACAGGGCAGGATGAATACCGATACCTTTACTGACTAATTAAGATAAAGCACAGGGCAGGATGAATACCGATACCTTTACTGGCTAATTAAGATATAGCACAGGGCATGATGAATACCGATACCTTTACTGGCTAATTAAGATATAGCACAGGGCATGATGAATACCGATAGCTTTACTGGCAAACTAAGATATAACACAGGGCAGGATGAATACCGATACCTTTACTGGCAAACTAAGATATAACACAGGGCAGGATGAATAGCGATACCTTTACTGACTAATTAAGATATAACACAGAGCAGGATGAATACCGATAGCTTTACTGGCAAACTAAGATATAACACAGGGCAGGATGAATACCGATACCTTTACTGACTAATTAAGATATAGCACAGGGCAGGATGAATACTGATACCTTTACTGGGTAACTAAGATATAACACAGGGCAGAATGATTACCGACACCTTTACTGGCTAACTAAGATATAACACAGGGCAGAATGATTACCGATACCTTTACTGGGTAACTAGGATATAACACAGGGCAGAATGAATACCGATACCTTTACTGACTAATTAAGATATAGCACAGGGCAGGATGAATACTGATACCTTTACTGGGTAACTAAGATATAACACAGGGCAGAATGATTACCGACACCTTTACTGGCTAACTAAGATATAACACAAGGCAGAATGATTACCGATACCTTTATTGACTAACTAAGATATAACACAGGGCAGAATGATTACCGAAACCTTTACTGGCTAACTAAGATATAACACAGGGCAGAATGATTACCGATGCCTTTACTGGCTAACTAAGATATAACACAGGGCAGAATGATTACCGATGCCTTTACTGGCTAACTAAGATATAACACAGGGCAGAATGATTACCTATACCTTTACTGGCTAACTAAGATATAACACAGGGCAGAATGATTACCGATGCCTTTACTGGCTAACTAAGATATAACACAGGGCAGAATGATTACCAATACGTTTACTGGCTAACAATGTCCTGCAAGTATGTAACTTATGATGGGACACTTATCAGAGTCATTACAAATGCATTACACACTAAATGAAGCAATCCCACAATGACATGACATATCTACTATAAGCTGTGTCTGTTGAACAGTTCCAACTCCATGATGGGACACTTATCAGAGTCATTACAAATGCATTACACTCTAAATGAAGCAATCCCACAATGACATGACATATCTACTATAAGCTGTGTCTGTTGAACAGTTCCAAATATATGATGAGCATGTGTTAGTAAACCCCAATCAAATTGTGTTGATATGAGGTGTTTGCAATAAGATGAGATTTTCCTGTCCCAGACGTGGAATCTGTCAAATTATGTGATGACAAGTCCATTGTACACTGAAAATATCATGGCAACATATGGTAGAAATCTGAAAGGACAACAGTTGTATTAATAACGTATCAAATTTGGGGATGTATTCCACATGTCTATCACAAAATGTTTTTTAATTCTTTACTGAGGCCTTAAAAGTTTAAATCTGATGAAACAAGTCATAAGAAGCTCTTTAGACTCTTGGTAAAAAGTGCTTACACAACTGGATTTGAAATCTGTGCAAAATAGACACCAAAGGCTGAATGTGCTGGAATAGTGCTTAACAAAAAAGGAAAGTTTACTATTTGAAAGTTGTCACATTTAATCTTTTTGCACAGATCTAAATATGAACAGACATGGCAGTTCTAGGTCTTTTTGAGGTGGGTAAATCACAGGAAGGGAACTGGCTATATGTCCATTATTGAACGAAAACAGATCATAAATATACCTGAAGCTTGTGGTACAATATTCTTGGCCAACTTCCCATTTTTCCATCCCCAAAAAAGATTCCCTTTAAAGAGCAAAATTACCGACATCAAGTGACAAGAACAAATGGGTCCATGCATATGCCTATTTTTTGCCCGAATTTCCTATCTTCAGACTGGTATTTATGAGGAAGTCCAGCATTTCTCATATCGGTTCCTGTGCAAATTGCTGATGACATTTGCTTTCATTTCTCACAGATTGTTTGGAACCTTGAACACAGAGAACTAAACACATCTGTCTCGTGACACATTTCCCAGCCTTCGAGGGATGAAGGTCACTCAAAGCTTGTCAGATCAGACAGGAATTTACAAAGATGCAAAATCAACTGTTTTACCACAGCTGAACCAGGCTGTCACGTAACATCATCTAATTAGTCTTGCAATATGGGAAATTTGCAATACATGTATGTTCTATGGCACCATAAGTCAAGCAGAATTTTGCACCTTAGTTTTAAAAAGGGTGTGCTGACTGTAGACCTGAATCTGACCTGGTCTGATCGTGATGCTTTATTTGTCAGCAACATACTGACTGACTGAGTATGGTTCTACGCATTGTAACTGTAGTAGAGAATTATGACATTGCTGTTGAGGACCACTTTTATAAGGATGTCGACAACCAAGATGGTGGAGGTCAAGGTTAGCCTGGTCAGACTGACACCTCAGAGGCTGATAGGGACATAGATGGTAATATGGTCTTTTTATGAATAAAAATAATTGAAATCTGACTTCACCTTTTTCACTTGTGCAGGAAAAGGGGTCACAGGTCTATGGCCAACAAGAAGACAAAGTCAATATCCCCCGATATGGTAAAATACTCGTCATGAATATGTCAGCTAGTTATGACAATGTCAAATGTACAGTTTGATGTTAATAGTGATGTTGACACTGGAAATAGAGTGGTACTGTTGATTTATGGCATTAGGTTCTTGAATACCCACAAAGTGGAAAGAGAGTACTGAAGCATTTTACTCCGGAAAAGAGCAGTTTCAGTCAAAGTGAAACAAGTTGCCATGAAAACGCACAAAACATTTTATTTAGAAATCCAAAACTACCAAAAAGCACCAGTTCACCACCAGACCTATCTATGTGCCAAGTTTGGTGAAGAAACATTGAAAGCTTTTTAAGTTCTGCTCCGGAAAAGAGCACCCCCACCAATTTCAGTTGAAGTCAAACTTGTTGCCATGGAAACGAAAAAAATATTTTATTCAGAAATCCAAAACTATCAAAAGGCACCAGTTCACCACTAGACTTGTCTATGTGCCAAGTTTGGTGAAGAAATATTGAACAGTTTTTATGTTCTGGTCTGGTCTGGTTCTGTTATCCATAAAGTATTATACTTTTCTATTATCCATCAACTTCTAAAATGCCAATCAAACAGATCAGATACAAAAAGCATCTTAAAAAGTAGTCAGCAGGTAATTGAAATACATGATGGTAAACCTCAAGCTTTCGTTGAGATGAGTGTACATCAACAGATTAACAATCATATAACACAAGATATTTGTTGAACTATAGATCAAAACATAAACTGAACATTTTCAAAATGTTGTTTTCTACCCTTGCTTTCTTCAAGTTAGAAATATTACATTTAATTGTTGATGTTGTGAAATATTTTAACATATGTACAAATTATTTTTTGATGAGATTTTTAATAAAAAGTATGTGTGACTCATTTTCAATAGCTGGCGACATTTGGTCCGTTTCTATGAAACAGGTCACATGTACTCATTAAACCTAATTCTGGAACATCTGGGACCTCTAACTTTTGACTTTTGTCCAGCGTTTAGCTGTCATTGCATGACAGAACTAAAACAATGTTCAAGGCTGTGTTAAACATTCAGCCCATCCCAATGACAAGTTGATGAATGGAGTTTGGAATCCCACTCCCACCTGCTCAGAAACATATGTCTGCCAGAGACTCTGCCCACAGGTCATTAGAGACTTTCTCCAACACCTGCCACGTTCTACCACACTCAGCTCCAGAAACATAAACACAGAACCAATAATTGGCAAAAATATGTAATATTACACACAGCTGATACCCCTTACAAATGTAATATTACACTTAGTGATACATATGCAACATATTTTACAGTGTATTGATATAATTAACAAAAATAATATTCCGTACAGTGATACATACGCAACATATTTAAAAGTGTGTTGATACAATTAACAAATATAATATTCCGTACAGTGATACATACACAATACATGTTGACACAATTGACAAGTGTGATTATTAACTTTGTACTGATCATTGTAATTCTGGCATTCTGATGACTGGCTCACTTGGTCATTGTTATTTGTTTAAATGCTCCACTCCATTGAATGGCTACAGATTTTGTGGGGTGTCAAGCTACTAGTATAAATTAACAATCGCCTGATACACTTCACACACCAATATGTATTCTTTGCCTGGAATGTTTACCAATCTTGTTATTTCTGTCTGCTTTAACTTATATAATTGATTTTAATGAAACTATTGCAGATATCATATTTTTTGTTATGGTCCAAATTAATTACAAGGTTTGACTGTATTTTCAGTTCGAAATACCGATCCACAAACTGTATGAATCCATGTTGAGGATTCTGACAAAAATCTAAATATTGTTGTTTTTTTATTCATACCTCAATCCTTAAATGATGCTGTCCTGTATGTTCACAAATTTTCTTGCAAATGCACAGCGATTTGATAAGCAGGGAGAGACCCATCCCAAATACAGACATACATTGTAAACTTCGGTGCAATAGAGCAGGGTAGACTGAGATCTGTTATAGCACAACAGGGTTTGTCTTGATTCATTCAAGTGAAATACTAGTTGTTTTACTAGTTCCAGCTGATAGGGTAGAACAAGTGTTACCATGACTTCCCAGGTTCCAAATCTACACTGAAGAAAACACTTCATGATAACTTGTTAGGTAGATATCTTTTTTCCGTCTCCTGTGAAAAATTCATCCTCTGTTAAAGCTTGAGAAGAACCTGGATTGTATGGTCAACTTTCTGATTGGCTTAACACACTTTCACCAGCTTCCTGTGGAATATAACTGAAGTACTTTTTGTCAGAAATGGGAACTTTATTAGATTTGTGGACCATTTATCCACGAGGGCACAAGAAAGATCAGTTAAAGTCAAAGGCAAAAAATGATGAAGTTTTTTGTCGCTGAACTGACAAGTTTATTTGATTTGTTTACAGAGACAACTGCAAATTAAATCTTGAGGCAAGCTGTGTTCATAACTTTTAACATGATTTAATAAAATATTTTTTGTAACAAGTTAACCATCATACACAATGACACATGTGCATCTGGAACTAATATATATGAGATTACCCACTGATGCTGGCAGATTGAGAATAATAAGCTATGCTGAAAAGTAGCTCCATTACAAGCTACACAGCAGACTTATATACTTAGCTATGCGCATATATCATTTTCCTCACCTGGTTAAACTATTAAGCAATTAATTCCACAGAGTTCACGGGTTAAAAAATCCCATTGCCCGACGCCTGGGACAAGACTGTTTTCATTTCGGGCAATCAGATAATGGGATCTTACTTGTCCGTGGGCTACCTGACAATTTCTGCAATGCTTACAGTTTCAAACTGCAGATAAACTCGGATTTTATTTCATATCTGCTCAAAATGTAGCTATTAAAATTCGACATGGTACATGTATTGGTATAAATTACTTTTCTACAATATGAGAGTCACAGCCTGTTCTATATATAAAATTATGACAACTATTACCTGTAAAGCAGAAATATAAAAGTCCAGTAAACATTAACATAACATACCATGTTGATTTATTCTTTCATAATTACATCAACATGATTATGTCATAAAAATCATTTTTTGGGGAGAACACAGAACAAATAACTTCATAAGCTAAGAGAGTTTGTGTATTGGAAATATTTTGCAAGGTTACTAGAAACAGCTTCTTTATTGTGGCCTATGTTTCTGATATTGCAACATGTAGAAACCTAATAAAGTCACTGCTTCCCAAAGGTGATAGACAGGTGTGTTGAAGCTGAATGATGTCTTACTGCTGTGTAGTTGGGGATGTCACTCATCATTAGTATAATATACTGAAGTCAGGCAATAATTTTTGATGTTTTGCCTATTGCCTTTGGCAAATTTACAATAAAAAAAATATGAAGTTAAAATTTTCTACCCTCAGTTAATTATGATTTTACGTTAATAAGTGAATCAATATATTTAACAAAAAATAAAGATTGACCCATTTCATTATTTTGAAGGGGCGGTGGGGTAACCTTGTGGTTGAAGCATTTGCTCGTCACGCAGAAGATCCAGGTTCGATTCCCCACATGGGTACAAAGTGTGAAGCCCATTTATGGTGTTCCCCAACATGATATTGCTGGAATATTGCTAAAAGCGGTGTAAAAGTAAACTCTCTTACTCACTCAATCATTACTCTAAAAATTCTTCCAAGAGATGATGAAGGGTGAACTACAGGCAGGGGGAAAAGATGGATGCAGAAGTTCTGCATCTCACATAAAACAGCAGTCTAAAACAACAATTCCCTAAGTATGCCTTTAGTGAAAATTGACTTTCCCAGGATTAGCATAGGTGAACACCTGCACTAATTATTCAGGTGTTGAAACATGTCTAAAAACAATAGGGAAATCTCTGCGGGACAATCACATGGATGTCTTCCTCTCCATGGTCTGTCAAACCTGTCACTAGCAATGAAATATTTATTCCATCCATGATGTCAGTGGGTAGTTTGGTGCTGACTATTTGGGGTGTTTTCTGAAGCAACACCACTCATAGTCCCTTGGGTTATGGGCAGCTACCAGCTGTCAGGTTGTGGCTCCTAAGACTTACTGTAGATATGGTGGGCAAGACTGGTGAACGAAGAGGAGAGTAGAGGGAAAATACAACAAAACACATTCCTTCCTGACTGGGGCGATGGGGTAGCCTAGTGGTTAAAGCGTTCGCTCGTGACGCCGAAGACGCAGGTTTGATTCCCCACATGGGCACAATGTGTGAAGCCCATTTCTGGTGTCCCGAACATGATATTGCTGGAATATTTCTAAAAGCGGCGTACAACTAAACTCACTCACTGACTCCTTTCTGAATGTCAGAAAGAGGAGACAAACCGGTCTGATGCAAACATTTTCACAGAAGCAATGTGCAAGGGCCAGTTCAAAAGTTCCATTCCAAATAGATATCTTGATATCTGATCTTTAGGGGAGGAAAGAGGTGGCCCTGCAAGTTCCCACATCAAAATATGAGATATCAGGTAACTAAAATAGGTAAAACCTCCAACCCAGTTTACCCAGTGTTATTTGTAATCATATATGACTAACAGGATCGTGTGGTCAGGCTTGCTGACTTGCTTGTCATGTCATCGTATCCCAGTTGCGCAGTACGATGTTCATGCTGTTGATCACTCGATTATTTACAGACCGCCGCCATATAGCCATAACATTGCTGAGTGCGGCGTAAAACTAAACTCACTTGCTACTTGTGCAGTGTCATAATATTGGCTGATGTGATATATTAGAAACCTATGAATGATTTAAAACACTTAGTAAATAAACCCGGGTAAAAATACCTGAAACCTCATAAATTCACCATTTTCAGAATTAAGATTTCTTTGTGGGTTAAAATGTCTGAAAATGTAAAGAATTAAGTTTGTGAAAGGGAACATTGTTTGTTACCACATCAACCAAGTTTTATTATCAGGGCTGCTTCTGTGCACAACATAAAAACATATCAGGATATTTAACACAAGACACTATTGATCTGACTTGACTGATACAAAAGATAATCAAATCATTGAAATCTCTCCCTTAAACTTTAAACACCCCACATAAAACAGAAAGAGAGTGTCCACGCATAGAAACCACCAAACAATGCAGACATGAAACTTTAATAGGCTGACAACAGAATGGACTGAGGCACACACAAGTATCTCCACTGCCAACAATGGTCTTCCTGAAATCTCCACATCATCAGTGTACACACATCACGATGCGGACATGCTCAGTGCATTTATAATCTCTTCCATTGTCAAGCTGTTCGTGCAGGCTAGTTAGGCATTCAGCTCAATACTGAATGGGATGCTCTCTGGAGTTACTTACACTACGGGGAGTTATTCTTTTCAAGGGGTTTAAACTCAGTTACGTTCTCTTACATAAAAGTATCAAATGTTGTCACATAAACATGCTTTTTCCGACTCATGCTTAAAGGAGGTTTGGACTTGAAGCTGTTGCAGTCAACAGTGTAAGAATACTGGTTGCAGTTAACAGTGTAAGAATACTGGTTGCAGTTAACAGTGTAAGAATACTGGTTGCAGTTAACAGTGTAAGAATACTGGTTGCTTTCAACAGTGTAAGAATACTGGTTGCAGTTAACAGTGTAAGAATACTGGTTGCTTTCAACAGTGTAAGAATACTGGTTGCAGTTAACAGTGTAAGAATACTGGTTGCTTTCAACAGTGTAAGAATACTGGTTGCTTTCAACAGTGTAAGAATACTGGTTGCAGTTAACAGTGTAAGAATACTGGTTGCTTTCAACAGTGTAAGAATACTGGTTGCTTTCAACAGTGTAAGAATACTGGTTGCAGTTAACAGTGTAAGAATACTGGTTGCTTTCAACAGTGTAAGAATACTGGTTGCTTTCAACAGTGTAAGAATACTGGTTGCAGTCAACAGTGTAAGAATACTGGTTGCAGTCAACAGTGTAAGAATACTGGTTGCAGTTAACAGTGTAAGAATACTGGTTGCAGTTAACAGTGTAAGAATACTAGTTGCAGTTAACAGTGTAAGAATACTGGTTGCAGTTAACAGTGTAAGAATACTGGTTGCTTTCAACAGTGTAAGAATACTGGTTGCAGTTAACAGTGTAAGAATACTGGTTGCTTTCAACAGTGTAAGAATACTGGTTGCTTTCAACAGTGTAAGAATACTGGTTGCTTTCAACAGTGTAAGAATACTGGTTGCAGTTAACAGTTATTGCAGTCTTGACTCCTGAGTGATGTATTCTTTGTTTGCAATTTGCCCAAATCGAGCCAGCAGTGACTGGGTACCTGGCAGGATGAGGTTGACTGTTAACATTCTAGTGCCTAGTAGTGGGCAGCTGTTTGGGTTGTACACTCCACAGGGAGCGGAGAATGAGTGAGTGAGTTTAGTTTTAAACCACACACAGCAATATTAAATTGAGTCTGGACCAAACAATCCAGTGATCAACAGCATTAACATCAATCTCCATAACTGAGATACAATGACATGTGTCAACCAAGTCAGCAAGTCTGACCACCCAATCCTTACGACAAGCATGGGTTACTGAAAATCAATTGTAACCCAGATCTTCGAGCTGAGAATGAAAATCTAGGTGAATGTAACTTGGTGAAATATAAATAAGCTTCACTTGCTTGATAACAGTTTTAGTATCTACACCAAAATGATGCATTCATTGCAATATAGAAGTTGACAATACAAAGAAATTGGTTTTCCTTGAATTAATTAAGTTGTGTGTATGGTTGGGGCCTATACTTGCAGAATTCAAAACTACAAAGATTACAAACACGTCACATGTAACTGTGAAGACAATCCCTGTGAGATCAGCCCAGGAACATGGTTGCTGTAGTCAGTGAGTGTACAGAGGCTCCTCTCAGTAACTTCAGATCTATACATGAAATGTCACTAAAAACAGCAGCAGGATGCTTAGAGCCGGCTGCAGGGTATCTCACAGGAAGTGCCAGTTTATGAAAGCATTTTCATTTATTTCTTTGTACTTAATTCATGACTAAAGGGATTAAAATGGTAATTGTAGAACATATCAAATGTTTTAGATTCATTAAGCCCTGGAATGTGGCTTATTAGGTATTATAGATTTATCAAAGCTGCACACGTCCATATGCTGCCAGTCTGTCTTACCCTGGGACATCTCTGCAATGAATCAAGTAGGTTTGTAATGACAAGGATTGATACCAACTGTGCAGGGGGTCCACTGGGGTTTACCTTCAAGCATAACAAAAAGTGCACTTGTAAAGATATTCACATTCAATTCATTGCATAAATGTTTTACATAAATCACAGAGAGAGCGAGAAGACATGCTATGATCTCGGTCACTAATATGTGATTCAAAAGTCTGTGACATCAGTGGCAATGGCAAAGCTTGCCTTGATAAATTTTACATTATCCTTACAGCACTATTGTCCATTCTTGACTGCCACAAAAACTCTCAGGAACAGCCCACAGATACAGGGCACCTGGGAACAGCCCACAGATATAGGGCACCTGGGAACAGCCCACAGATACAAGGCACCTGGGAACAGCCCACAGATACAGGGCACCTGGGAACAGCCTACAGATACAGGGCACCTGGGAACAGCCTACAGATACAGGGCACCAGGGAACAGCCTACAGATACAGGGCACCAGGGAACAGCACACAGATACAGGGCACCAGGGAACAGCCTACAGATACAGGGCACCAGGGAACAGCCCACAGATACAGGGCACCAGGGAACAGCCCACAGATACAGGGCACCAGGGAACAGCCTACAGATACAGGGCACCAGGGAACAACACACAGATACAGGGCACCAGGGAACAGCCTACAGATACAGGGCACCAGGGAACAGCCTACAGATACAGGGCACCAGGGAACAGCCTACAGATACAGGGCACCAGGGAACAGCACACAGATACAGGGCACCAGGGAGCAGCCTACAGATACAGGGCACTTGGGAACAGCCTACAGATACAGGGCACCAGGGTACAGCCCACAGATACAGGGTACTTGGGAACAGCCTACAGATACAGGGCACTTGGGAACAGCCCACAGATACAGGGCACCAGGGTACAGCCCACAGATACAGGGTACTTGGGAACAGCCCACAGATACAGGGCACTTGGGAACAGCCCACATATACAGGGCACCAGGCAACAGCCTACAGATACATGGCACCAGGGAACAGCCCACAGATACAGGGCACCAGGGAACAGCCCACAGATACAGGGCACTTGGGAACAGCCCACATATACAGGGCACTTGGGAACAGCCTACAGATACAGGGCACCAGGGAACAGCCGACAAATACAGGGCACCAGGGAACAGCCCACAGATACAGGGCACCAGGGAACAGCCTACAGATACAGGGCACTTGGGAACAGCCCACAGATATAGGGCACCAGGGAACAGCCTACAGATACAGGGCACCAGGGAACAGCCCACAGATACAGGGCACCTGGGAACAACCCACAGATACAGGGCACCTGGGAACAGCCCACAGATACAGGGCACCAGGGAACAGCCCACAGATACAGGGCACCAGAGAACAGCCTACAGATACAGGGCACCAGGGAACAGCCCACAGATACAGGGCACCAGGGAACAGCCCACAGATACATGGCACCAGCCCACAGATACAGGGCACCAGGGAACAGCACACAGATACAGGGCACTTGGGAACAGCTTACAGATACAGGGCACTTGAGAACAGCCTACAGATACAGGGCACCAGGGAACAGCACACAGATACAGGGCACCTGGGAACAGCCCACAGATACAGGGTACTTGGGAACAGCCCACAGATACAGGGCACCTGGGAACAGCCTACAGATACAGGGCACCAGGGAACAGCCCACAGATACAGGGCACCAGGGAACAGCCTACAGATACAGGGCACCTTGGAACAGCCCACAGATACAGGGCACCAGGGAACAGCCTACAGATACAGGGTACTTGGGAACAGCCCACAGATACAGGGCACCTTGGAACAGCCCATAGATACAGGGCACCAGGGAACAGCCTACAGATACAGGCCACTAGGGAACAGCCCACAGATATAGGGCACCTGGGAACAATCCACAGATACAAGGCACCTGGGAACAGCCCACAGATAAAGGGCACCTGGGAATAACCCACAGATACAAGGCACCCAGGAAGAGCCCACATATACAGGGCACAAGGTGTTCCATCTTGTGAAAGCTCTTATAAGTAACAGTTGGGTACATTGAGGGCAGGTTGTGTACACTGAAATTCAAAAGGGTCAACTGGGTGCATCTAGGATTCCATGTACATACACAGCTGGGCCATGCATTGTCCCCCAATCCCATGAGCGCCTTTCTGGTTTGCGGTTCTGACTGTAAGCAGGACCTATAATAGTACCAAGAAAAGCCTAGCAATAACCTAGGCCTACTCCATCCCCAACCTTCGGTCTTCAAGGTTAATAGATTTCATTAATGACTTTTCCCATCCTCGTTTTGCTGAGGTTAAAGGAGTTATCACCATTAAGTGATTCTTGGTCATAAAATATTTAAAACGCGAGGTAGCACTGCAACCGCTGTAGCTAGACAATTGGGCTGTCATCTTACCACCATTACACGACTTCCTCAACGTCATCAGCAAAGCAGGTTGCTGCTGATCGTCCCCGTACCGGACGGCAACGAGAGACAACTCAAGCGCAAGATCGGTTCATCCGGGTCACTCATCTAAGGAACTGAAACAGCAACAGTAACAGCAGCCTTAGTTCTTGGGTCAAGGGGAGCAGTGCCAAGCGATACTATTAGGCGTCAGCTTCGGGCTGCTGGAATCCACTACCGAAGGCCATATGTGGGGCCAATTTTGGCACGTCAACAACGCCAGCGACGTTTGCAGCCCCCACACAACAAGGGTGTCGATGGATTATCTTGCTCAGAACAACATTAACGTCTCTTTCCCCGGATATGGTTCCCATTGAACATTCTGGGACGAAATTGGACAGAGGATTGCTGCAGGTAGACAGCCACTCACACTTGAACAATTGGAATAGAGATTGCTGTTTGAGCGGAACCAGTTGCATCAGGCTTTCTCTCAGACTCTAGTGAACTCAATGAGGCCACATATCCAGGCAACTAGTGCATGCTCAAGGCGCTGGTATTGTTTCCCTCGATCATTGGATATCAATCTCAACGGCACATCATATTATCAATCTCAACTCCCTAGGGAGTATACAACTTTTGCAGCCACTAGGCGCACCGAGTTATTGTGGCTTTCCCATCCTTACGAGGTACCCATTCACAGCTGGGTGGACTGGGACACATAGTCACAGTACTTTGTCCAAGTTTATTGTACCCGCAACTAGGTGTTTGCACGTATTCATGTGGCCACCATCTAGTCATATACCAATGGATTCATGGGTTCTTGTAAGTGCACAGGGTTGTGTACTGTACACTAGGGGTTGTGACAACACTGAAAGAGTCTGCACACAAAGCTGACTCCAAGGTTTTTACACCCGGTCACAGGTGGGCTCGATCCCGACACCTCAACCTCGCTGGATCACTAGCCTGGCGCCTTAGCCAGCTCGCCAACCATGCCCCACGATTAACATCTTTTGGTATGATCTGGCTGGGGTTTAGAACTCAAACCTTCCAGTCTCTGTCCACCACGCCATCGTGGCAATACTGACAAACTTATGGATAACTGTTATTTTGTTCTTCAATGAAACCTGAAATTCACAGAGATCAACTGACTTGATTAATAATGTTATGGGTTGTGAGCTTAAAAAATGTTAATTTGACTATTATCATGCATGTGGTGAATATTCCGACACCACAAGACAAGTTCAAGTTTGCTGTACACAATGAAAGCATGTCATCTGGAGGGTGAGGGAGTGAACCTGATCGCAGACAGAACCGTGATCCAAATACTGGAATACAATGGCAGGTTAGTGACCTGAGGTGGCGTCAATACAAGAGATAAATGGAGGCTGGACTGGCAACAGCGCATCACAACACATTAGTGTTGACACTCACAACTGCATATAAAACTTGTCAGTGGCTGAATGAACTGAATTAGCCTCCATCTCTTGATTAGGGGGACACTAAGGATACTACCATAATAAACAGGAAGTTTACAAAGCCTAATGACGGTGTTTATGTGTTTCATGCGATAACTACAAAGAGATTTTGTGAAAGGTGCTTTATGCATTGCTCTCAAGGTATGGCACAATGAGGTGTAATGGGACACAAGATTCTTCAAAACAAGAAAATATTTCAAGATATTAAAACTAAGGTGGGACGGGTCCAAATTTTCTACCCAGGTACCCCACCCCCTATTACCTTATCCTACCCAGATACGCGTTATGTTAATTCCTGACATCAAATTTGTAAGAAATAGCAATATATCCTTCAGTTTGGAGGCAAAAATTTTGAGTTTTTCAATATCTTAACCATGCACTATATTCAAAAGAAGTGACTGTATTTGTCTAAAACTTCAAAGACAATACATTTTAATCATGAAAGAATACATATTACATTGTTTAATCTATTAGTCACATGATCATAACGGGTCTGGGTATTGAGACAGGTACCCGGGTCCAACTCAGTACCCTCATTATCCGGGTTACCCTTCCCAGCCCTAGTTAAAATCACTTTGGGCAAAAATGACATATGATATAACAACTGATGCTCAGCCAGAACCGATCTGTGTGACATTAAGCAAGATAGTTATTACTGTCTACAGACCTGGATAGACCAATCACAACATACTGACCGACCTACACTGGATAAGTCAACAAGCACAACATACTGACCTACACTGATAAGTCAACAAGCACAACATACTGACCGACCTACACTGGATAAGTCAACAAGCACAACATACCAACATACACTGGATAAGTCAACAAGCACAACATACTGACCTACACTTGATAAGTCAACAATCACAACATACTGACCTACACTTGATAAGTCAACAATCACAACATACAACAATCACAACATACCAACTGGATAAGTCAACAATCACAACATACCGACCTACACTGGATAAGTCAACAATCACAACATACCAACCTACACTGGATAAGTCAACAATCACAACATACTGACCTACACTGGATAAGTCAACAATCACAACATACTGACCTACACTGGATAAGTCAACAATCACAACATACCGACCTACACTGGATAAGTCAACAATCACAACCTATTCACCTACACTGGATAAGTCAACAATAACAACCTACTGACCTACACTGGATAAGTCAACAATGACAACCTACCAACCTACACTGGATAAGTCAACAATGACAACATACTGACGTACACTGGATAAGTCAACAATCACAACATACCAACCTACACTGGATGTGGGTGCCAGACCATGGAAGATATTCCCTCATCACAAAACACAAGGGATAAAGGGCTTTTCAAAGACTGGTATCAATGACATCAGGAGAAAGAGTCTGGACAACACAACTGTATCAACATCATGCAAAATTTATGTCTAACACAAAAACTGGCTAACTGAAAATTCACTGTAAAGCTTCCAATGAGAATGTGTTGCCCGTGGCATCCTTCACCACAGTTACTTTCTTGCCTGAAGCAGTACTTCCACATATCCCCCAGGTAAATCACAGGTCTCTGTGGTCTTTCGAAAATATAGCGCTATATCTTTGGCATCTTTAGTTTATCTGCCTGCTATTTCTATAGTATATCTGACAAGTAGCACTGTCTATCTATCTGATAGTACTGTCTTGTTCAGTCATTCAGAGCTGTCTCTATGTTCTATTGGTCATACAGAGCTTTCTCTATGTTCTACTGGTCTTATAGTGTTGTCGGAGAGGGGTTTAATAAGTTGAAAGAACTTGTCCCCGATCCTTTTCACACTGTGAATAAAATATGTTTAAACTAGTGTTGTTTATCTGTTTTCATGTTTTAATATCAAGGCAATGGAGAAGGTACTTCACAGTAGGGACTGTGTTCAGTGGCGCCAATGTTCCAACTAGTCCGGGATGCTGCCATATAGGGTTACTCTAAATGTATAATGCACCTCATATACTCTCTTATTAGACCAGCTATGATACATTCCTCCCAAGGATATTTGCCTTTGGTGTAGAGATGCAGCCTGAAGTGTTGCACATTCAATGTCAATGTCTGGGTCAAACTATCCTCATTTATGCAAGTATTATTTTACTAGATATTAAAGGGTTTGATAAAACTAGTAAAACCTACTTTCTGAAGTATAATTTTCTTTTCTAGTATTTCTTCATAAAGATTGCCAACACATGTCAGTTTTCATTAACAACCACGTCAGTTATGATGTGATGTACACGGATATCATAGCAGACATTGTACTACATAAAAATGCTTTCAGTATTGTTATAGTATTGTGTGGTCTTTCTGTATTGTTATAGTATTGTGTGGTCTTTCAGTATTGTTATAGTATTGTGTGGTCTTTCAGTATTGTTATAGTATTGTGTGGTCTTTCTGTATTGTTATAGTATTGTGTGGTCTTTCTGTATTAAACATTGTCCTTGGTTCTCATCCTGGTAACAGAGACAAATCCCTAGCTCAAGATGTGTGTTTGCTGTATAATAAACTCAGTCCATGTCGTTACCTCCTCAATCAGCTTAGCCTACAACTGGAACACAGAAATCCAACCCCCAACCCCCACCCCCAAGGGATGGATATCTCTTGGCACCGACCTCAGTTCCCGGCCTCCTGGCATCAACTAACTAATACCAATTGTTATGTTTCAACTAATTCTCCTGTAGGTGTCTCAGATCAGGGTTATAGCTAATACATTGTTTACAGATTATGTATACTGTTACCAATTTCCTGACGATGAAATATGCATGACATGGACACGGTATCACCGTGGTGATGGATGCCGCAAAATGTCTTGTTTACTCTGGACACTGTTCACGGAAATAAGTACAAATCCTTCAGGGCATCAGGGACAAGAACAGATTGGAGATAATGATGTTTGGCTGATCTGTAAATGAAAATGATGCGTTGACTCCATATAACCATGTCATCCTCACCTATCCCTAGCAAGACTGCCAATAGCTGTGCAGCAGGGCTCAAATAAACTCACTGATTTGTAGGCGGCATGGTTTTTTATGTTCTCACAGAAGTTGAGTGTCATAGCTTTTGATTTGAGTAGGGACATCAGCTTGGTATCTCCATGTTCTCAGGAAGAAGATCTTGTTAACAGTATATTTGGGATTACACTTTTTATCTTGAAATATTTTCTTGTTTTGAAGAATCTTGTGTCCCATTACACCTCATTGTGCCATACCTTGAGAGCAATGCATAAAGCACCTTTCACAAAATCTCTTTGTAGTTATTGCATGAAACACATAAACACCGTCATTAGGCTTTGTAAACTTCCTGTTTATTATGGTAGTATCCTTAGTGTCCCCCTAATCAAGAGATGGAGGCTAATTCAGTTCATTCAGCCACTGACAAGTTTTATATGCAGTTGTGAGTGTCAACACTAATGTGTTGTGATGCGCTGTTGCAAGTCCAGCCTCCATTTATCTCTTGTATTGACGCCACCTCAGGTCACTAACCTGCCATTGTATTCCAGTATGTGGATCACGGTTCTGTCTGCGATCAGGTTCACTCCCTCACCCTCCAGATGACATGCTTTCATTGTGTACAGCAAACTTGAACTTGTCTTGTGGTGTCGGAATATTCACCACATGCATGATAATAGTCAAATTAACATTTTTTAAGCTCACAACCCATAACATTATTAATCAAGTCAGTTGATCTCTGTGAATTTCAGGTTTCATTGAAGAACAAAATAACAGTTATCCATAAGTTTGTCAGTATTGCCACGATGGCGTGGTGGACAGAGACTGGAAGGTTTGAGTTCTAAACCCCAGCCAGATCATACCAAAAGATGTTAATCGTGGGGCGTGGTTGGCGAGCTGGCTAAGGCGCCAGGCTAGTGATCCAGCGAGGTTGAGGTGTCGGGATCGTGTAATGGTGGTAAGATGACAGCCCAATTGTCTAGCTACAGCGGTTGCAGTGCTACCTCCGTGTAACTTTCCAATGGCCATTCCCCTCTGCTCAGTCGTTAGTCTAGGCATCGTTTGTGTGGCGTGTACACCTCCTAGCGTCAATACTGAACTGTTTTTTGACTCAAACCTTTATCCATAACCGTCGATGCACGTGCTAAAATTATGGTTTTGCTGCACTGTTGAGGTGTTTGTGCGAATGTTTCATATGGACGTGAAATTGCATGACATCATCTCATCTGGGATCATTACATCACTTTACTATGAACGTTCCATAAACATGAACGCTTACCTTCATGAGATTTCATTTTTTCTAAACTTGCGTTTCTTTTGCTGTTCTATATAATTGTCCTACCAAGCAGTATTTTATAAGAAAGTGATCAGACAAAATAAAGATAAGTTTGTGGCCTACTCCAAAAAAGACACGATGTAACTGTTAAAACATCAAGGTCTTAACTATCATATATGTGGTTTAATTTCTGCTCTGAAAATTTCAATAAAATAAAAACACATAAAAGCCCCGAACAGAAATAAGCTCCAGTTCACTGGTAGACATGCATACAGTTTCATCCTGAAATAGTCAACAACATCTGAATTTGATCTGTTAAAAAAACAAAAAACCCAAAAACACTCTAAACTGCATCAAAGTATTAAGTGTCCAAATAAACAAACAAGGACTAATCAAAAGGCATCAGCACACAACAATTTTGAAATATGCTTTTATCCCCCTCTCCCATATCTACTCACAGACATTATATGTCACAGGTATAGGGAACTAACAGCAGTTTGGAAAGTGGTACACAATAATAACATACATTGAGAGGACTATTTTGTAGACACTTAAAAACAATTTTATGGTCTTCTTCACCCTATAATTGACAACCAAACCTCTTCTCTGAAATGACTAATGACTGAAATGTCTAAGCTCCCCTGACTGGTGACCAGTATCAACAAAACGAGAACCTGTCAATTATTAACTGTGTAAGAAAATTGTACCCCCTGGTGGGTTTGTGAAGATGTCAAACAAGCTAGCATATGTAATACCCAGGAATACTCCAGGAATCACTGTCCTTCGTTGACAGGTTTTTATAGTTTGCTATTGCTTATTATGCATAAAATTAATTGTTCTCGTCACGATATGGCTGAAATATTGCCGATGTGACGTTAAATTTTAACTCACTCACTCACTCCAGGGATCACTGGGACAACAGGGACAGTGTGTACAGGGCCAGAACTGAAGGAAGGGTTTTTTGATTTAAACATATTTATTCAAGAGAATGGATTGGGTACAAGTTATGCCAACTTAGTGAAACCCTCTCCTATTTACAGTGCTTACATGCAAAAGTGAAACAAACCATATGTACAGGGATAGAAAGATATATACAAAATGATATATACAATACAATGAATACATGAATTATTTAGATCATACACATTATATCCAATCACTGAACCTTTTGGAATTTGATATATATTTTTGAACTTCTTTAAAAATGTGAATATTGTCACTATACGGAAGATCTGCACTTCCATTTAATAGTACGTCTAGGTTTGTTGGTGCTTTAATGTTACAAATTCTGCTAATATTTTGAAACATTTCCTGTCTGATAACAGAATACAAAGAACATTCCATAAAATAATGTTGAGAATTTTCACAGGTAAATTTACAATTACATTCGGGGCTCTCTATGAGACCGATCCTATATAGATCACCATTTAATCTACTATTTGAATATCTTAGCTGGGTATGAATTACATTGAGTTTTCTATTACCAAATGAGAAATATTGGAAGGAAGGGTTGTAGAGGGAGGTCCGAGGAGCATGTGTTCTGATGTGGAGGAGGCATAATCAGTACATTGTAAAATTACACCAAAAGTGGTAATTCTGTTCAATTATATCTTATCCTGATATAAGCTGAGAAACAAATAACTAACTTGACAATTGGTCAGTGCCAAGTGTTTCAATATGTCCCCATGGATTTACAATAAGCTTGTGGGCCAGTCATAAAAGAGTCTCAGTGTGATCCTTGTGGACCGACGTGTAGCCTCGCGTACATGCCACGGTAAGTCATATGTTTGCAGAAATCCTTGTTGATAGATAAGTAGCTTTTGGCAACCAATCAGTGTCAAATGTTTGTAGAAATCCTTGTTGATAGATAAGTAGCTTTTGGCAACCAATCAGTGTCAAATGTTTGTAGAAATCCTTGTTGATAGATAAGTAGCTTTTGGCAACCAATCAGTGTCAAATGTTTGTAGAAATCCTTGTTGATAGATAAGTAGTATTTGGCAACAAACCAGTGTCAAATGTTTGTAGAAAACCTTGTTGATAGATAAGTAGCTTTTGGCAACCAATCAGTGTCAAATGTTTGTAGAAATCCTTGTTGATAGATAAGTAGCTTTTGGCAACCAATCAGTGTCAAATGTTTGTAGAAATCCTTGTTGATAGATAAGTAGCTTTTGGCAACCAATCAGTGTCAAATGTTTGTAGAAATCCTTGTTGATAGATAAGTAGCTTTTGGCAACCAATCAGTGTCAAATGTTTGTAGAAATCCTTGTTGATAGATAAGTAGCTTTTGGCAACCAATCTGAGTCAATGTTTGTAGAAATCCTTGTTGATAGATAAGTAGCTTTTGGCAACCAATCAGTGTCAAATGTTTGTAGAAATCCTTGTTGATAGATAAGTAGCTTTTGGCAACCAATCAGTGTCAAATGTTTGTAGAAATCCTTGTTGATAGATAAGTAGCTTTTGGCAACCAATCTGTCAAATGTTTGTAGAAATCCTTGTTGATAGATAAGTAGCTTTTGGCAACCAATCAGTGTCAAATGTTTGTAGAAATCCTTGTTGATAGATAAGTAGCTTTTGGCAACCAATCAGTGTCAAATGTTTGTAGAAATCCTTGTTGATAGATAAGTAGCTTTTGGCAACCAATCAGTGTCAAATGTTTGTAGAAATCCTTGTTGATAGATAAGAAGCTTTTGGCAACCAATCAGTGTCAAATGTTTGTAGAAATCCTTGTTGATAGATAAGTAGCTTTTGGCAACCAATCAGTGTCAAATGTTTGCAGAAATCCTTGTTGATAGATAAGTAGCTTTTGGCAACCAATCAGTGTCAAATGTTTGTAGAAATCCTTGTGAACTGACATGTTTGTGGGCAAAGATGATGGAATAACATAATCAAATGCCTTATGGGCAAGGCGGTGGGGTACCCTCCGCTGTGATATTGCTGAAATATTGCTAAAAGTGGCGTAAGACTATACTTACTCACCCTTGTGGGCAAACAATGTAACGCTGTTTGTGTTTCTGAAGATTATGACGGAATGACATGTCACCTTGTGAGTGTTCCATCTGTCTGTGTCAAGTGTGAGTAGAGGTTCTTACGTAATGACACATAGCATTGCGGGCAATCAGTGTAACCAAGTCAATTTTTTCTTGAAATTCTTGCAGACTGACAAGGAGCCTTTTGGGAAATCCATGATCAGTGTCAATCATTTCCAGAAATCTTTATTGATTGACATTAAGTATTTTGGCAGCCCGTGCAACAGTGTCATGTGTGTCTAGAGATTGATGTTCATTGACATGTAGCCTCTTGGCAACCCATCTAAATGCCCCTGGAGGTCTTTGTTGATTGGCATGTAACAATGTGGACAAGCCACAGTCAGCGGCTAGTCTTTTTAGGTTCCCCTTTGAGGGGCCAGGCCTGGCAGTTAACTCTTTAAAGGACAATACTAACGCAAAAGTTGTTGTTTTTTCATAGGGGTAAAAGCATTCTAAAGTTAACCTTCCATGATTAAAATTCACATTTAAACAGCCAACAGAAAATATATGGAAATATCTTCCTCTATAAAAAACACCCCAAACACCTCAGTATATTTTGAGATAAGCATTTTCAGACAAATCCCAACATTACTCTATGGTGTTCCCAGTAAACAGAGAAGACTTTGTATGTTATATTATGGCTGTGAGGGTCATCAAGATCACATCATCTGTAGTGCTTGTCGATATCGGAGGGTATTCAGTGCACACAGTCATGGTGACTTTCGTCAGTACTGCGACATGAGGACAGTACAAAAACCTTCACTCATCTGTCCTGGGACTTCCTCGATGTAACAATCACATTTACGCTCTCACTCACCTTGTGTCTCCTGCTTGAGAATATCAAGTATTTAGTACAAGGACAAACGCCAGATCCCCTTGAGACATGGTGATGTACAACAATGTTTTGTCCAATGTTTTAACAAAGTACATAACATATGTTATTTTTATCTTTTTGGGATTTGATTTGATATTCTGCACTAAGTGAAGACACATAAATCTTTCAAACTGATTCTAAACAATTCTTTCATAAGACATCAATTTACTCCAATATTTAAAGGCAGCTATCACAAAGCAGGAATACAACTGACAGTTGAGGGGCAGTGGGGTAGCCTAGTGGTTAAAGCGTTGACTCGTCATACTGAAGACCTGGGTTTGATTCCCAACATGGGTACAATTTGCAATGCCCATTTCTGGTGTCCCCCTGCCGTGATATTGCTGGAAAATGCTAAAAGCGGCGTTAAACGATACTCACTCACTGACTGACTGACAGCGGAATTAAACATCAAAGAAACAGACAGAAGACACAGGAAATGTCGGTGATATCCTCCGTGATCAAAGTCCAGGTGGCTCCCAATGTCAACATGTATGTGTACGTGGCATGAACATGGTGGTGCAAGGTGACCACTGAACCAACAAAATAGAAACATAAACTTTTTTGCAGACATGAGAACGGCAAAGCACAAAAATAAAAACTGAAAATTTAGCCTGTCTTTTTTTGTAGATATATAGGGATCTCAAAAACGTTCAAAATGAAACAAAAATCCCGGAAATCCGTAAAATTTTCTGATAAAGAATTTGCGATCTTTTTATGTTTGTCATAAACCAAGATTTCTTTGTTTGAATTGCAATTTAGAGATTGACTGAGGAAAACCATTTATGGTCTGCCCAAAATTTGAAAGTATATCAGAACGTAAATGTGAAATCAATGTTTATAAATATTTTTTTTCAAACATTGAAATAACTTTCTTTCATCCAATAAGATTTACATATCATTCTGTGCCCTCTTCAGTTAATATGTCCATATGCCAGCATTTTGCATTAATTAGTACGTCAAACACAATATGTTGCGTCAGTTAATGTCCATAATAGACAGTTTTGCAGCAGTTAATATGTCCATGTAGTACAATATATTTCCTAAGAAACCACATTTTGTTTCAGTTAATATGTCCATCAGACACAACATTTTGCTTCAGTTAATATGTCCATCAGACACAACATTTTGCTTCAGTTAATATGTCCATAAGACACAACATTTTGCTTCAGTTAACATGTCCATAAGACACAACATTTTGCTTCAGTTAATATGTCCATCAGACACAACATTTTGACGTCAGTTGATATGTCCATTATAAAGACACAACATTTTGCTTCAGTTAACATGTCCATAAGACACAACATTTTGCTTCAGTTAACATGTCCATAAGACACAACATTTTGGTTCAGTTAACATGTCAATAAGACACAACATTTTGTTTCAGTTAATTAGTCCATAAGACACAACATTTTGCTTCAGTTAATATGTCCATCAGACACAACATTTTGACGTCAGTTAATATGTCCATAAGACACATTTTGACGTCAGTTAATATGTCCATAAGACACAACATTTTGATGTCAGTTAATATGTCCATCAGACACAACATTTTGACGTCAGTTAATATGTCCATAAGACACAACATTTTGCTTCAGTTAACATGTCCATAAGACACAACATTTTGCTTCAGTTAATATGTCCATAAGACACAACATTTTGCTTCAGTTAATATGTCCATAAGACACAACATTTTGAGTGCTGCATGACAGTCTCCCAGTCACATGACACATCCTCCCAGTCACATGACACATCCTCCCAGTCACATGACACATCCTCAGTCACAGGACACAGCCTTACAGACAACTTCTTTGAGTGGCATTTTAGAAGTTGGGAAGTACAATATAGAACAAACTTTATGGATAACAACTTCTTTTTATTCGTGAGTGCGACGTTTCGATACAGATTCTTGTACCGTTGTCAATTGACAACGGTACATGAATCTGTATCGAAACGTCGCACTCACGAATAAAAAGAAGTTGTTATCCATAAAGTTTGTTCTATATTAAAGCCTTACAGTCACATGACACAGCCTCACAGTCACATGACAGTCACATGACCTCAGTCACATTATATAGCCTCACAGTCACATGACACAACCTCACAGTCACATGACACACCCTCAGTCACATGACACAGTCTCACAGTCACATGACAACCTCACAGTCACAAGACACATCTTGAATCAACCTGACAGCTACATGACAGAATCACAGTCACATTATATATAGAGCCTCATTTTCTGGTCAAGTGTTTTCAGCCAGGTAGCCCCTCAATCTGCTTGTTTCTCCCATGTACATGTGCTAGCTGTACTCACGGTTGATGAAGAGGAGTAAGGTGCCTTTCTTCATGGAGTAGTTGGCATTGGAGACAAATCCATGCATGTTGTAGGCCAGATGCTTCTCCTCATTGCTTACTTCAAGCAGCTCTCTGAAACATCAGCCACATATCATTCAAGAAGGCTACCACACTTGTATCATACATGCATTTGAGTGTAGGACAAACTTCCAGGTTGCAAGGAGTTCCATTAAGGATCAGAAATATTGCATAAAGGATATGACCATAGTCTCTGTAAAATGTTCTGAAACATTAGGAAAAATTACACTTTCACCGAAAATGGCAATCTCCTCCCGAGAATACCTAATGGTCGAGTTGAGTTGAGTTGAATTGAGTTGAAGTTTATGTCTATTGGCATTGTTTCAGCCATTTAGCAACGAATGGAACCTAATCATTGGTATTGTATTGCAAGAGAGAAACAACAACACAACTCACTCACCTCCTTACCCACTCCCTTCCAAACAAGACCCTTCCTAACTCACCCACTCCCTTCCCCACTCTTTTCCTAACTCACCCACCTCTTCACCCACTGAATTCCAAACTCACCTCCTTACCCACTCCCTTCCTAACTCACCCACTTCCTTCCCAACTCACCCACTCTCTTCCGTACTCACCCACTCTCTTCCTAACTCACCCAAAACCACACCCTTCCTAACAAAATCCCTCCCCAACTCACCCACACCCTAACCCACTTGTTTGCCATCTCCCTTCCAAACTCACCAACCCAATCCACACTCCCTTCCTAACACACTCACTCCTTACCTACTACCTTCCTAACTCACCCAAGGGGCGGTGAGGTAGCCTAGTGGTTAAAGCATGTGCTCGTCACGTCGAAGACCTGGGTTAGATTCCCCACATGGGTACAATGTGTGAAGTGCATTTCTGGTGTCCCGTGCAGTGATATTGCTGGAATATTGCTAAAAGACGCATAAAACCATACTCACTCACTCCTAACTAACCTACCTCCTTGCCCACTCCCTTCTAAATTCCCCTCCCAAAACATACCCTTCCTAACTCACTCATCTGCCTCCACTCTCACTCTCCAGTCTTGATCTCATTCCCATCCATGTCTACATTGACCCAACAGTACAGTGATCTACCAATAATCGTGTTGCCCTTTTCACCATGGTTTGCCAGGTGCCAGAGATCTCTCAATAGTAACATTAATCATAAAGCCAAATTACCAGACATTTAAAAGGTTTCATGATAAGTGTGACCGGAGTTTTTCATAGTGTGTGTCACTTGACATTCCTTATCATTGCATTATTCCATCCACATTCTTGTCGGTCTCAATTACACAAAGTGGAACTGATTTAGGATCCTGGAACGTGATATGTCAGATGTTAACAATTACAGAGAAGCTCCGAGTACTTTCATACTAGTGTGAAGCTAGCACAAGCCAGAGGAGCAGTGGTCATCTATGTAGATTCAGAGGCCATGGCTGCCCTGCCCTGCATTGGGTAAGTAATAGACTGGGTTTAATGCCACCTTGAACTTATTCCAGTTACATCATGGTGTGTCAGCTTCATGGAGGGGGAAAGACCAAGTGATGCAGGTCTTAGATATCATGTTTCTGTAATCTAGGAGGATGGGCACGGAGTTGACAAACCAAGTAACATAATCAAGTTGAATCAGGATTCGAACCCACAGTCAAAGGTTGCTTGCATGCCCAAGGGACACAACTCTGCCCAGTTGCAGCACCTTAGACCATGAGGCCACACATGTCAAGGCTGCACTGCTGGACAAAAACAAAAGCATGAATGTTGAACCAGGTGTAACATATTACAGCATTTCCTTTATTTGTGCTGGAACTGCAAAAGATGGCTTTGGGTTCACATCACTAGCCTCCTAGCAGACAGAGGGTTAAATACACACAAACTAGGTATACATTTAGATTGTCATATACTGTTTTTATTGCATATTATGATAAAACTCCATTCACTGAGCTTCTCCAATTACCCATGACCTTTCCAACAACATAGTCTTAGTGAGTGCAGTCAGTTGAGCAAAGTTTCTACAACCTGAGTTCTGAAACTCATCTTTCTTGTATTAATCAACACAAGTGATCATGTGCAAATTTAGATTTAGAGATACCAAGCCTAGTAACCCTACAATGACTTCTGGACTTCCATACAACATAAAGCATGTTTCTGCTCTGAGGACAGAAATACAATCACATGTAGACACTGATTCTTTGTTTATAATCCTCCACAGTCATACAGTGAGCCAGTGTTTGGTTTTACTTCATTTGCAAATACACAACATGCTGGTGAACACCAGAAATGGGCTTCAAACATTGCACCCATGTTGAGATTTGAACTCTGGCCTTTGCCATGAAGAGCAACTGCTATGTCAACTGGGCTAGCATCAGCTTATCTCAAGTCTGAAGCATGGATTCTCCCTTGGTTTGAAGGCACCATGTCCATGTTCATTAGTGTAGTGTCACTGAAGGCTGTCCTCCCACGCACCTTAACACACTCACTCCAGCTGTTACTGTCTTTTTTCAGAATAATTCACTTAAAATATCAAACATAAAATATTTACAAACTGTTCACATCTGATCTGGAACCTTTAAACAAAAACGTATGTCCTCAGACATCGAGTGGTAGAGAACAGATTTAGTTCCAAAGTCCATAAAACTAAAACTTTGTTACAGATACTAGGCAGTCTTTCTACATTGCTGTGTTCACTGTAAATCCTGTAATGTGTTCATGGAAATATGAACTGTCACGTTTGCGTTTAGTATCTGTGTTAACAAGTTTGGTACAGTGGTTTGTTGGGGTGTATACTGGAGAATGATTGAGCAAATACAAGTCAGTGATTGGCTACTCTATGGTGATGACCTAAGGTCATATTATGCATTGATAATTTTTCATTTCTACCATGATTAATTGCTATCGGAGACTCAACAATTGCAATACATTGATATTTCGATGCATCATTATAGCCCTAAGTATTGTGGTACTTTGATCACAAACATATGTCTAAAACAGATTACTGTGTCAGGTACCATTTATCTTATGAGCTGTTTTGAAACTATTTTTGAAAAATACTTGTCAAAAGAGAAACTGTATCTGACAGACCATGGTGTAGTGATCTCAATCTAAAGCTGTCTGGGGTACATGGTGCAGCTGGCAATCAGCTTCCCTTGAGACACAGGCCAGTACATATATGTCACAGGAATCATCTCCTGGCCATGGTGCACTCCACAGCATTACATGAGAATACTCAGCATCATCACAGCCTAACCTGTTCTGTCAGCAGCCTGAACCAGCATGAAATAAGTCCACTTACATAGACAGCTGTCAGACACCACTGCACTGCTAAGTGTTGGGTGAGCCAGTTGAGCAGATAACCACAGCAATGTCACACAGATCTGTGGCTGACCAGATCTGTACAGCAAGTAACCTCCTTCATTTCTTATTCCACAAGACTAAGCCTTCATACTCCTGGCACATGCTGATTCGTAAAGAACAGATTCAATTTTTCAGTGTTTTAGGAAAGTGCCTCACAAAAAATATATTTACAAAGGCAAAATTTAGTTATGTTTCTTGATCAAATAGTGGCATTGCAAACAATAGAAAATTATCAAAGATTACTTGCCATAAAATACCCCTCAGTTGTTTTTAACAAAAATACAAAGAATTCAACCAAGTGTGTTCAAATTTCTATATATAGAAACTTGAAACAGTCCCCAAATCAATACTTCTGATGAAGATGATATAAAGGAACCATTAGCAAAATGGTAGACTTGCACAAGTCTCTAAGGTAATAATTAATAGTTTAAATGATACTTTCTAAAACATATAAATATCCCTCTAACAGACTGGTACTGTCCGCTTATCTAGCCTTGCCTCTTAAAAGGATAGAATTACTATACATCCATGGGCTTAGCCTTCAGTAGAGATTTTTAGCAAGGCTAGCTAAATGCCTGCTATATCCAAATGTTTATACATCTGTTTAACGGTGATTATAGACCATATTTAAATGAAATATTTAACTGCCTATTGAAAATGAAAAAAAAATCATTTCTATTTACAATTTTAGTCAAAGCACATGTGCAAATTCACACATGCTGATTCAATCAACTGCAACATAAAGCATAGCAATCAATAAATGAATGCTTTACACATGGCTGTGCACCAGTTTCAAATGTAAGACTTTGATAGTTCGCTTCATTTTGACATTGATAACAGAAATTACCAATACTTTGAATGTAATATAAGTAGGGTAGCTTCCTCGTTTAACTCTCCATTTCTCAAAAATATTGGGCCTCGGCCCCTCCGGGACCTCAGCTCCATTATTATTCAGGAATGGGGAGTTATTCGGACATTACCCTCTATGTCATTTGAAGACACCAGCTCATGCGAGGTAGCTCTTATGTAGAAGGGTATGGAGTCATACATGTCATCCTTTTCTTGTCAGCTCGCTGACAGGGTTGACCTCTTTGGACATGTCAAACTTAGGATCAGGAGGTCTGTGGTTTGAATCCCAGCATTGGAGTCAGAAGTTTTATGGCTGCTACACTAACATCCAAACAAAATGACGAGGAAAATATGACACGTAGGATGACAAGAGTAGCTGCAATCAATAAATATATTTGAACCTGGATGTTTCATTTCCCATATACTAACGCATCAGTGTGGAAAAGGTAGATAAGGAAATGCCCCTCATAAATGATTCCGGCTGGTCATCCTCGCTGACTTGGTTGACACATGTCATTGTTTCCCAATTGCGCAGATCGATGCTCATGATGTTGATCACTGGATTGTCAGGCACAGACTCGATTATTTACAGACCGCAGCCATATAGCTGGAATGTTGCTGAGTGCGGCTTAAAACTAAACTCACCCACTCAGAGAGAGACTACAACAATCTGGAAACAAATCATGATGGAAATTGTGATAATTCTCTAAAAATTAATAATATCATAACACTTTACACTGCACCTCTTCTGTAGATATGGAAGATGATCCCTAAATTTGAAAACAATCCATTCAAATGTTTTCAAGTTATTGGTTGAACAAAAATTCACATTGTTTTTTAATGTTCAAAATATGCAAACTGACATACCTCTTGGCAAAATGAGAAACACAGAAGCAAACTTTACACAGTACCTCTCCCTCTTCTTTAAACAAAGAAGCTGTATCCCTTATTTGAAAACATTTTCACCTATAAGTTTCAAGTTATTGTTTAAATAAACCATTCTTTGTTTAAATTTGTACACATGTGTTAGTCTTGAAAAATTTAAACATCAAAATCAAAATTTGAACTGCACCTCTTCTTTTGACCAAAAGAAAATGGTCCCCAAACTTGAAAACAATCCAACCAATAGTTTTCAAATTGTGGGTTGAATGAAAATTCTTCAGACGGACAGATAGATGGAAGGACAGACAGATGGAGTGAATTCCTTGGCATAATAATAATAATAATAATTGGCCACTTACATAGCACTGATCGCGACGCTGCAGAGACAAGCTCTAAGCACATACAATATGATGAACATTATTACCCCAGATAACCCAAGCTGCGTGTCAGGCGCTAGAAGGTTAATAGTCATCTGACTTAAACCACCAGGTACCTATTTTCTGATGGGTGAACATAGGCAATTTTGAACAAACTCATTTGCCTAAGGTGAGCTAGACCACAAAGGTGCTTCATTATGGGGCAAGACAGAAGTCCTAGAAACTCTCAGGAGTCAAGCTGCCAAACACGATCACCCATCCAAGGACTCTTCGTGACCAACGTTGCTTAACTTTGCCTGATTTGTGACCTGTGCTCTATGCACAAGAAGACACACCACCACTTTATAACTATAATGATGAGAAAAGTGATTCAGTGCCCTGTCCACAAAGCTGAAGCGATGACTGTCATAAGTCAACGCCAAAGAATAGACTGTATTAGAGTCACAGTGCCATCACTGAAATATGGGTTGGAACAGAGCACATTAGCAGAATCTATAAATATCAATATTGACTTGACCAATGAAACATGTATGGCAAAATACAATTCTAACAATTCCAGTATCATAATAAATAAAATTTTAAATCACACTTGTTGATAACTTTTTTCAATTTATATTCATACAAAAAGTGTTTGCAACTGAAATTAATCCAAGCCTAACATTTTCTTGTTTTCCTCTGCAGGTTTCTTTGAGTGATGGGCGCAGCATGGAAGAATCTGGATCTAAAGAACATGTCTGCCGGCATCATTTCCATTAGATAATACCTGCTGTCATCACCGTGCAGATCATACAGTCCCAGCCTCCCTCCCACCAGCGGCCAAGAGACTGCAGATCATACAGTCCCAGCCTCCCTCCCACCAGATCATACAGTCCCAGCCTCTCTCCCACCAGATCATACAGTCCCAGCCTCCCTCCCACCAGATCATACAGTCCCAGCCTCCCTCCCACCAGATCATACAGTCCCAGCCTCCCTCCCACCAGATCATACAGTCCCAGCCTTCCTCCCAGATCATACAGTCCCAGCCTCCCTCCCACCAGATCATACAGTCCCAGCCTCCCTCCCACCAGCGGCAAAGAGACTGCCGCTGACAGAGCACTCAACTATTGACATCACCAACTCTGTGGCCTGTTACAGGTATAGCATTAGGATAACATTGGCCAGCATCAGGAACATGTTACCAGCAGAGTTAGACAGTGGCAAATGCTGATGGCAGACAATATTGATGGTTGACACAAGCAAAACTTGATTGTGGACAAGAATGTTACAAAACAATTAAGGCCTCAAAGGAAAGTGAAAATTTCAAATGAAAAAGACCTGGGGTTCAAACATCAGTTTCCACAGAAATATGAATCTTTTCTGACTAGAAAGTGTTCGGTTTGAAAGAAGATCCAAAGACTGTCAGAAAGTGTTTTAGATGTGATTCAAGATGTCAGCTTATTAACTATGGTCTGTATAATGGGAAACTGGACAGAATCTTAGTCAAAGGATACTGACTAAAGACATTTCCAGTGTTCAGGAAACAAACAATAGTATTGCTCCTGGCAACATTGAAAAAGTATAAAAAAAATAGATTTGACAATAGGTGTTTCTTGAAGATATCTTCCTCTCAGACTTCTGAAACTTCATCAATAGTCCACAATGTCTATGTTAAACATGAGTACAGAGGCAACTTTGACATCTAACCTGACCCAGAGGATAATGAGGACGTGGACCCTGGAGGAGCGAGCACAGCTGATTCTCAGCCAACCCGTTGCTATCATCAGTCTCATTCTCTGTTTCCTTGCCATCGTCGCAAACTGCTTCTCAATTCTTGCAACCATTCTGGGCCCAAATGGCATGGTAACACACAACAAGCTGATTGTCAGCCTTGGACTGTCTGACATCCTGCTCAGTTTCAGCGTGGTGAGTCACACCGTCAAAAAGGTATTCATACCCTACCCCAACCCAAACTCCACCCAACAGGAATTCCTCACATTCTATTGCATGACAATATTTTCATTTGCACTCTACACAATGGCAACAGTCATCTCCCTGTTGAACCTGTTTGCAATGGCAGTGGATCACTATGTTGCCATCATGAAACCCCTTCATTATGCCGCATATCTCTCTCGTGCACGCGGCAACTGCTTTATCGTTACCATATGGATGCTGGCAATTCTTTGTGGATTTTCAGTGTTTTTGTCTGACTTCCGAAACTATGGTCAAAGTGATCTGAATTACTGTCATTATCTGAAGAAAAGAGATTTCCAAGGGGAATATCTCATCATAGCTGTTGCATTCTTCTGCCTCCTGATTATCCTGTACACATATCTTCGTATTTACATTGAAGTTCGACGAGTTCACAGACAAGGCCCATCAGCACGAATGGATTACATACGAAATCGGAAGGCTCTCTTCACAACCTTGGTCATCATTGGAACATTTGCTGTTTGCTGGCTGCCGACATGTCTGATGCAAATAATTCTTACAATCCAAGCCAAACAAAGTCCACAGTCCATCATCAAGCACTTTGGTGTCCTGCTGCGTCTGCAGCGCTATCTCAACTGCCTGATTCTTGTGAACACTCTTTGTGATCCCACCGTCTATGCAGTTCGTCTCAGAGATGTTAAACTTGGATACAGAAGGATTTTCCAGAAGTGTCTTTTTTTTCGGTCCAAACGCAGAGGCAGCCTACAGCTGACTATGGAGCGCCGAAACACCCAAATTGCACGTCTGCTTACAATGGACAGTATCGCAATACCCACCGAGAAGGAGTCAGGTAACATACCCTGTACAACCTCAGTTGACAAGTGCAGTGATTCACCATCCAAAGAGGACCAAGTGTAATCCAATCAGTTGCTTCTACTCAGCACTTCTGCAGCATAACACCGAATGTTTCGCTGCAGACGGATCTGCTGAATAGCGTTTCCTAAACTCTGAGGATACTGAATCTCTAGTCTGACCATCTTACAAACATGAGGTATCTGATTGTCACTGATGGTAGTTGCCTAATTCTGACATAAGTAGCCTGTATACAGATGAATATTATTCTTATTGACAACAGCAAATGAGACTTATCACACTGTAATCAAATGACACAAAATCAGGACACAGAAAGATGTGTACGAAGATGTTTTAGTTGGTAACACTGACACAAGACTTCAGTGTTGAGTGTTAATTCATAGACAGATTTTTCACCTGGCATCAACTTCATCTCCACCCAAGTACTTGACATGTAAAGAAAATCAATACTGACAGTTCATATCAAAACATGGTATAAAAAGTACTTTTTTTATACTGTTCAAATATATCCTGACAGCTGCAAGGGTGCAAGGAACCATATCATCATCACAATTTACTAAGTATATCCTGGTATGACTAAGGGACCCAACTCTGCATGACAAATCTTAATGCCCAAGACAATTTACCATCACTGTGTATCCTAATCATAGTATCTATCATACTACATGTTTGTGTACTTAGTCTACAGGGTATACTTTTCGCAAACATGAAACTAATATACACATACAGATTTGAAACTGAGCAAAGGTTAAGTCACAGACGGACAAGGGATGCTATCTCTGACCAATGGGTAATGCATGAATTAATACATTAGGTTAAGTCTCAGAAAGTTATTAACGCTATCGTATGACCTGAGCTCATATGAATAAAAAATACATTTCAACACCTGTTTACAACATAAGACCACACTAAAATGCACACTCCTGCTGACTTTCACAGATGCACATGTATAATAAAAAGAAGGATAAACAATACTAGGCAACAGATTTGCTGATATGTAGATTTTGTAGTTAGAAATAATCATTCTAATTAGCTCACTTTAGCCATGTTTTAGGACATGAACCCACCAGAACAATAACCCTTGCAGGCACAAAAAGGAAATAGAGCCACAAGGCTGTAGCTCACCTGAATGATGAAGAAATAATGGTGGCCATGTTTAATGTCAGGTGGGAATTCAGTGTGCAATTTTTAGACACGATACATAATCATTAATACAGTGTTTGCACCCTAGGAGCGTTGTTTTCAGAGCAGATTCTAAATGTAAAGGTTAATGATGCAGTCGACACAATGACACATGGTCACATGGCTAGTTGTCAGCCATTTGTTGGTGGTACGTTTTCACATCACTAGTACAATATTCAGTTGACACTTTCCATATCCATAAAAGTTCAAAACAATGTTTCATCTTGAAACTATCCCCCTGGTGAGATACTGGATAAGAAACATCATAGTTCAAACACATGTGATTAGTATTTGAAACATCAAAGATTTGTGGAAAGATGAAAATCTCTTTGTAAAGTACTTACAAGCTCTTTTAAAATACAAAAGGATTGTGTGCAGAAGAGGCTGTGTATGAACATTTAGACGTTGTTTTGATAAGTATCAAAGTTAGAGAGAAACTACTTTAAAATATGGATGTTGTGTGGATATATCAACAGACAATTCTGGCATTTACTCCAGGCAGTTGTGGACAATCAATACAACGTCCACTCAGCACTTTACGCTGACATTTACACACATCACAAGACAGTGAGATAATGAGAGGAGTTGGAGGCAAGTTCTAGCCCAACCATGTGAGCATTGGGGAAGACAGCCACCTGTTAGTATAGTTAGGCCTGTTAGTATAGTTAGGCATGGCGTTCAGTGTCTTGCTTCAACAAACACATTAATGTTATCTCTTTTAGCTACATACTAGAGATTAGAGAAGTTGTTTATTGGATATTTTCATGAATTTTTAAAGTAATCTTTTAGAATTTATATTTCTTTATTTTGTGACATTGTTAGACAGATCTTAAGTAGATCCACATATCAAAACATCCTATGGTTTTCAATAGCAAACCAATGAGAAACAATATCATTAAAAGTTCAAAAACAAAGATCATGGAAATCACTTAATCATCACATTAGAACAGCCTTTAGCTGACGTCTTCTGACTAAAGAAATTACTAACAAAAGGTTGATATTATAGTCCGTTTGGCTCAAAAGCGGACTAATGAATTCCAATCTAACTCGAAAACTAATAAAAATATATTACTCAATGAAACACTGATCATAATCATAACATTAGACCAACTCGGTGAGTTTTTTGAAGAATTAATGTCGTAATAATAAAAAAGTTGTTTAACAAACTATCATTAAAATATTTACACAGTTCACTATTTGTTATGAGGGAGGAGTGCAAAGAGAGGAACGAGAAAAGATGGAGACAGCACAATACAGGTAAATGACTCAATAACTTTGTCGGCACTTGTTCTCGTGCTTCTCGTACACCTGGGTGTCCCTTTCTCTGCACTCCTCCCTCGTAACAAATAGTGAACTGTGTCAATATTTTAATGATAGTTTGTTAAACAACTTTTTTATTATTAGGACATAAATTCTGCAAAAATCGCACAGAGTTGGTCTGATGTTTTTATTATGATAAGCGTTTCATTGAGTGTTATATGTTTATTAGTTAGATTGCAATTCATCGGTCCGCATTTGAGCAAAACGAACTATAGTCATAGTCAATCAGATAGCAGACTTCTTGAGAAATATGTGTGTACTGAAATATATTTGATGCAGTTCTCAATTAAAAATTTGAAAACTGAACATTCTTGGATGTGAAATAGATAGCCAATAGATAGTAGTCAGTAGCCCATAGATAAGGTAGTACCATCCAATGGCGAGGCACCATCTTTTCCATTCACATCCTCGCAAGAATAGAAGTGCGAGCAGGATGATGAATTTATAGATCCACCTGTACACTCCATAACTTTCTGTTGGAACACCCTGTGTTAACTATATCAAGGTTACATGTTTAGAAAGCACTTTCCAAGTGCCACTTTCCTGATCTGGTAGTGGAGTGGTTGTATAAAAGGTATTTCTGACATGACCAGAAATGGGATTCTCTCGGAACTGTTTTCAGGAGTAGCAGGAACTAAGTACTCATAATGAGACTTGGTGGGATATATTTCTTTATTATGACACCAAAAAAATTTATAAAATTATGGAGATAAGGCCATTTTTCGAAAATTTATTTCTGCATCATTAACAAAAAGTGTTGGAAAGTCACCAGTGAGTGTGATGGATTTGAGATAATGTCTACTTGATGTACGAGGAGAGGCACCAGTCTCAGATGTTTGCCACTTCAGACAAAAAAAACATTAGAATGAGAATCATGCCAAGTATAAGGACAGCTGATACCTGAACTGAGGGGGTGTGAGGTCGCCATACGTGGGTGGAAGATCTCACATTGTTTTTCCGACTAGAAATGTCCACCAGTAACGTCCAATCATCATGCATAATGCATCATGAGACCATGTTTAAGACAATGCATAATATTTCTTGTGTGACACACTGTCACTCTCATATACTTCTAGTGCATGTTTGAAATACCTTAAAAATATTTGTTGATATCAAATGTACACTTTGTTATAACAATCTCAATGTACATGAACTGTTTTCTTTTAGCTTTCAATAAAAAAATTCAAATGGCATATTTCACAGAGTGGAGTCAATTTATCTATTACAGACCTGAAAATCTATCTGAAATACTAGAACAAAACAGGAATGCCTTCCTATTGCTGGTAATATTCCAGCACTGTACATTTTGTGTTCCAATGTGAATGGAAAGAGCCATGTTTGTGAGTGTGAAATTTAGCCAGATCCACTAGTTGAGAACACTCTTTATAAGTCTCTCCCCTGAACATGGTCTCATTCAGTCATGTTTGGTCCTACAAGAAATGTTCTGTCAACCTGGTTACAAAGCTGCGTTTGATTGGACAATAGTTCACTTGTGATCATTAATACTTCCAATTAATCCTATTCCAATAAGGACAAGTTCAAGTTAACATTAACAGCTTCTATGTGAAAGTTAGCAGGGTTACACTGATAATGGTTCCAAATTGGATTCTATTATTTCAAATAGATTGTTTGGTCTGTGTTAATGTGAGAGTGAGTGAGTGAGTGAGAGTGAAAGCAATGCGTGAAGTAACATAATGTAGCCACCAGTCAGTCATTAGTCTGGCCCTTCAACAAGCAACAGATACTGAAGTGCATGTCTGTGTCAAAGTCATCACCCATATCGCCGGTGTACGAGGGTATCAAGTTGGTTGGTATCAATTGTGATCAATTCTATACACAGGTTGTCATTCACATAGTGTGTATACATACATACAAGCACAGACAGTCAGGAAGTAAACAAGTAAAATCACCTTCTTGTTGGATGAGTAATGCTGTATGCAACAATATTCCAGTAATATGACGACAGTCTGTAAATAACTGCACCTGGACCAGATAGTCCCGTGATGGACATGAGCATCTACCCATACAATTCTGATACAGTGAGACTGAGGAAACAGAGCTAACTGACCAACTGAGTTAACTGCCCAGCTGAGTTAACTGACCAACTGAGTTAACTGACCAACTGAGTTAACTGACCAGCTGAGTTAACTGACCAACTGAGTTAACTGACCAACTTGTGACTGACAACTGACCAGCTGAGTTAACTGACCAACTTAGTTAACTGACCTGACCAACTGAGTTAACTGACAACTGACCAGCTGAGTTAACTGACCAATTGAGTTAACTGACAACTGACCAGCTGAGTTAACTGACCAGCTGAGTTAACTGACCAACTGAGTTAACTGACAACTGAGTTAACTGACAACTGACCAACTGAGTTAACTGACCAACTGAGTTAACTGACCAGCTGAGTTAACTGATCAGCTGAGTAAATTGACCAGCTGAGTTAACTGACCAGCTGAGTTAATTGACCAACTGAGTTAACTGACCAGCTGAGTTAACTGACCAGCTGAGTTAACTGACCAGTTGAGATAACTGACCAACTGAGTTAACTGACCAGCTGAGTTAACTGACCAGCTGAGTTAACTAACCAACAAATCCATTCAATCTCCTTCTTCGACACATAGAGGTTGTGTTGGAACTACATCCCTCCCAGAATGCCCCTGTGTTCGAGGGGCATGAACCAAGGGCATGAAGAGCCGAAGCACTCACATGGTTTTATTACACATATGGGAAGGAAGACATAAGTATTCTTCCTGTAAGTCCCTAGGGAGGTTACACCATTTGGTGAACATTGATTGGCCGATTAGAGCCAATGAAATGAAGCCACATCACAAGTGTAGTGATATGGAGATTTCCCACATCGCGGGTTTCCTTATAGAGAAACTGCTGTTTTCATTTTAGCATTTTCTAGACGGAAAACTGATATGGGTAATATAAACAATAACCAACTCATAAAGGGAATGACAAGGCTCGAGAATTACGTAATTACTATAACTCTGGAAAGATAATCTGTCATCCCCCGTCACTCATTAGTTATTGTCCAAGTATTACCCATCCGGTGACATTTCCTCCTTCGACAAGTGGAGGTTACTACATCCCTCCTAGAATTCCCCCATGTTCGGGGGCCATGAACCAAGGGCATGAAGTACCAAAGCACACACAAGGTTGTTCTACCCATCCAGTGATATATCATATCTGTATGTCAAAGTAACAACAACCTCATATTATACGTCACACAGTAACCTTCTTCATTCATAAAACATATGTCATACTACTAACAGGACTCCCTACGGATTTCATTGGTCAACCAGTCACAAAACATTAATTAAAATCAATCATAGTTCTCGCTACTGTTAAACAAAGATCTATAGACATCCCATTACTGGTCACGACTGAGCAACCTTTCGCAAACTGTAGCGGACAATTATTTATACATGGATCAATTACAGACACACTGTCATGTTATATTCATTACCTTGTACACAGGAACTTGGTGACCCACAGAGCAGCCAAACAGTGGTCAACACAACATGTTTGGATTAATTTATTTCAGAACCAAAATATGTAGCTGAAAGTCAGCAAGGATTTAGTGTAAATGTCAAGCTGAGTGCAAATTTTGCTGTAGTTGGGTGAGTGAAGAAATAAAGAGGAAACTATGGAAATCGAAGATGACAAAGCAGCATTTACAAAATAATCACATAAAAAAATGAACAAATTAAGTCTGAATCCTGTTGCATCTCTGTGAATGTAAAAATAAAAGTAATTAAGGGATCTCTACAATGTTGTTTCACAAGTGTCAAAGAGATGAATGATGTGTATCCAATTTCTTGAAAAAAATACCGGAGAAACCAGCGGACATCATCCCATCAATTATTCCACCTGGGTTGCTTAATGACATTGATCAATTCTGTCTCTAAAACTGGGGTTGTTCAAACAGGTCATCTCTTTTGTATGGCAGATATATTTGCATTGGTAGTCAGAACATATGCCCTTAGCATATACTTCAAAATAAATACCAACTTTCATAAATACGTAACATTACATTGACAAGCAGTCACATATATACTCATTAACAATGTCAGATGGATGGTCATAATGGTATTACATACTGAACCCATATTTGTCAAATACACTCATGGATGGTGCCAAAAGTTCCACTAACTATATATACATATGTATCTGCAAAAGTCAGGTGCGTAGTAAGCCAATTTTTTGTGCAAGCCTGATAGGTTGCAAAGCTTTATATTCAGATAGGATTGGGGGGTTGCCCAACCTTTTAGCAACAATCATGTGTAAGCCCGGGCTTTTTCTTCTAATGGTAGCTACACCCCTGCAAGTGTAATGATATAAATGCATAATTAGTACTTACATAGAGACATAGAAGACATAACCATACCCTGTGAATTGTTAAGGGGTACAGACAAATTTCACCCTTAGAGTGAGTGACAATTTCTTAACATATTCAAATCATTAAAGAATTATTTGACATAATCATGTAAAGCGACAATAACGAACAATGACACAACGAGAAAGAGTGAGTGTGTTTAGTTTTACACCGCTTTTAGCAATATTCCAGCAATATCACAGCAGGGGACACCAGAAATAGGCTTCACACATTGTACTCATGTGTGGACTCGAACCCGGCCTTCGGCGTGACTTGAGTGAACGCTTTTAACCACTTGGCTTAAAAACACCATGATATTGGCCGGATTGTATTTAGAAACTTACTGTCCTAGTTAAAAGACTGCAATTATACGACCATATGTAGATAATCATAAAACATTGTGAGATTATAAAACATGGCAAGAACAGGACAAGATTTGATCTATCACCTTTAAGTGAACATTTTGAGATGTTAAAAAAGAGGGAAAAAACCCTGTAAAATTTGATAATTGTATAATACTATTTGTTATTGTTTCCCTATATAAACTGTCTATTGTGATAATCAAAGCTAAAGAAATCTGCTGTACACTTTGTTCCTGCCTTTCAGATTGTTTGATATGCCAAAAAGGAAAGAAACAAGGCTATTTATTCTTCTATTGATGATGGAAGGCACTGGTTCTCACTGATTACAGTGCATGTGTTTTACTGGCAGGGGTAACACATATTTAGCTTTGTACACCTAAAACGCACAATTTCACACATTTTAGACAATATTTTGGTCTATATTAAATATATATTGGGGCATACTCACTCATTTTAGCTTCTTATTGTATAATACAAAACCTATTATCCCTTAAATTACGACTTAGGATAAAATCGATGATTGAAACTTTGAGGCAAACATCTTCAAAACAGAGAACACTTGCCATATATGGAATGTAAACAATTGCTCCGTACATCGAAAACTGTCGCATACGGTGTTGTTGATGTTTGCCGAACTGGTTTCAATCACAAGTTGCGCGTATGTTTTTTGTGCCAGACATTAGCGGCATTTTGTCTTGGACTGAGTTCTGTCTTTAAAGGCGTTATAGGATATTTGTAAAGAGCGCTCCAAAGGACATAACTCTATAGGGTTCACTCGAAATAATGTTCGGCCGGCAGAGTGAGCAAGAGCTGATTTAATGCAGGATTGCATTAATTCGTTCAAACTTGTTTATTTAACTCTTTCAACACCAGTCAACCAGAGGCATTTACTGCCATGACACTGGTTCCCAGAGACTCTGAGGTCATAGATGAAGCCTATGTTTATGAAGGAAATTATAAGCTTGTAAAACGTTATTGCTACTACATCCCATACACCATTTAAAAGATCTAATCCTACTGTTGATAAATATGAAGTTTATTTTTATAATATTATTCAAATAATACAACTACAACTTAAATAAAATTATTTTGAATGAAAATGCAAGCTTACATTTTTAACGTCCAGATAAACCATGAAAGAAGCAAAAACTAAGGCGATTTTTTTCCATTTGTGACATGTCATAACATGCCCGTGCCTTTTTCTTTTATATTTTCACTTTTACGTAACCAGAAAATTATTATAAAAAGATTTCTTAAATAATATATATGGTCGCCTATTCCCGATATCTGTGGCTTTCCGCTCGGTAACATGACATAACAACGGAAAATACCTCCGTTTTCGAAGCTTTGTATGAATAACATGGGAGGCGAATCGTTTGATGCGAATTATCGCTCGAAAGCTCTGAACATCAACAACATCACTGAACCCTTGCCGAGTATTTTCACACAGTTGTAAGAAGCGATTTTATTGGATAAAAATTGGTTTCTAATGACGCTTTTTCGCTACAGTCTGCTATAAGGGTCGTGATTGGTCAAAATCAGACACGCGACCTAAGGCAGCCAATCATATTACGACAATGGATACTGTCCTCGTCCTCGTAAGCGAAACTTTTAGATTTAGGCGAAAAGTTTTGGGTAAAATAATGCTATTCTGAACATATTAAGCAAGAAAATGCTACATATCGTGAAATTATGGGACTTATTGGACGTGATCGTGCTAGGTTATGACCTGTGACAAAATGCTTCATGCATATATTTTCGCATTAAACATCGTGTCCGGAGTGAAGATTGAGGCTAGAACGAGATGTCACTTGTCAGTGACTTGACTTGCATTACATGATCGCACAAAAGATGGAAAAAGTAATTTTATATGTACGTTTGACAACTTTTATGAATGCTGTTGTTGATTTTATTCATTAGTTTATTCTATTTATTTAATCATTTCCTCGAACCATCGTTACTTTGCTCTTTGACAATGTTATTGTGGACCCGCTCCTGAAGCATGTGTCCGAGAATCGTTGTTTTCAATTACATTGCGAAAAATAGTTTATAATTTTAATTCTGCCGATAATATATGATCAATTGAAATTTAATAAGTGTTTACAGACATTGTGAAATGTGATGGATTTAATATATGAATCATAAGTCAGGTAAATTCCTAAAATTATGTCTCATTTTGACGTGACTACTGCCTGGCCGCTTAAGCGGCCTCCGGTGTCTGGGGACTCATAACGTTGTGGCCGCTTAAGCGCCCGCGGTGTTGAAAGGGTTAATATTGTAATCTAAATACTAAATATGTATAGTTAGTATTATTGAGAAAAATGCATCAGATATTTTTAGAGAAGTGTGGTGTCAAATAGTTTTGTTTTGTTTCTGTTGTTTTTTAATTGCAAAAATACTGGCCATGCTTTTACAATGACCCATACATATCCACGTCGCTAGGGATTGGCCTGGGGTTCTTTGCGGAAAATTATATGCACATGCCGTGGCTTAGGATACACAGCTGATAAGGCTAGGTTAATCAAAATTCATGTCATTGGAAAAAAACAAACAGTCAAATGCAACACTTATTTGTCAAATTGCAGTACAGACCATTTCTGGGTATATGAAAGAATTTCTTGAAAAATAAAGTAGTGTCAAATAGTGCCTTTAAGACATGATTCGCACATCATTTAGATGTGTGTGCTTGAAGCTGAGGACCTGGCATTGAACACATGACTCATCCACTGCAATCATGTTCTGGCTGGGAAAGTATAATGTCAATCTGCTACCACAGATGCATGCGTTAAGACTGTCCATGCAACTGTGGTAGATTTATATACTGGCCTTATATGATATGTTGTATGTACTTGTTAAAGGTCACATAAACCCTAGGGGGTAAAAATACATAAATCACTAACTGGCATCGTTATAAATGAAACCCCGTCATTAAAACTACTCATTTCGACCTTTAATTGACTTAAATCGACCTTTTTGACAACAGTGCACAATTCTCACCCGCGAACGAAATTTCAACCAATCAGAGCGGCGCGACTCTGTGACGTCATATGAGGAATAGCTTTGAGGGCCGATGCAGAATTCATCTACATTTTAGGGGGTAAATTATCTTGTTTACAGGCTTGTATAAACCTGAAATCGTGACAACTGTTGTGGAAAATGAAAGCTATATGTTCTCACAATCTACTGGCATTTAATTTTGTCTCCTGCTTTGCCTAGTTTCCGAGTTACAACTTGTTTTCATAGACGCTTCTGTCACAATTGATTGGTGTCGTTAGGCCCTATTTGTATAATGACTGATCCAAATTGATCCCATTTCTGTGTTTTTACCTCGATATTTAATCATGTCATGTAAAAAATCTGTTTGTATTCTCAAAACAGTGTCGGCCCATAAGTTTTCACATGCAATACAGCAATTAATACTCCCTTGTTGTAACCCGTGTTAGGTGGTATAAACCTACACATGTTATTTGTCATCATTCACTTGATGGTCAGTTAATGAATTTATAACAGGTATAATTAGTGGTAACACACTTAGATTACCCGACAAAGGTTCCCATTTGGCATTTCTTGTGTCTGGAGTAAATATTCAACATTATAAACATCGATCAAAGGATTAACCGATAACACGCTGATTGATTAATTACTTTTATCTTACACAGCCGGATTTGTCAAAAGGTAGTGTTTATGTATGTAGATTTACTAATCTATACTGAATACACTCTGCCGTGTCGGTGTCTGCGTAAAAACAACGTCCTTCTTTCAAAGGATTAACCGGCAATACATTGATTGATTGCCCATTATTGGCTAACTAAATTACTGTTTTTAATGAAAGGCGGACATTATGCAATTAGTTGCCAGGTGTGCTATCTTGGGTGACCAATGAGACTATACACCAATACCTGAAAAGATTTATCACTTTTTCAGATATATTAAACTGTTAAAAGACACATCATTTGGAACAGTTTTGTGGATATTGATGGATACATTCCTCAAACAAGGTAATGGCCTGATATTGTTCCTATAACTTTAATCTGTTTTAATTTTAATATTTGCATTTTGTTTTTATTCATTTGTCGTAGCATTCAACAGAATCATTGTTTTCGCCGTGAAGTGTAATGAGACAGACAACATACACTAGGGTGTGTGTGCGAATTATGATTCACATTGGCAAACTATAAAATGTCTAGATATTACAGTTCTGTTATAAATTCACTATAAGATCAGCAGATCGTCAGCTTTTTATTTAGTTTCAAAATGCATAAAAGTATGATAATAAACTAATTAGGAGTATAAGACCAAATATAAAGACGCACATTGACTAGTATCTACATACTGGTGAGTGGACATTAACCATGTGAATGTAGCAAGAAATTTATCGCGCAGTATTGTGACTTCGACCCCACCTCGCTTCCGTGGAAGAAATCGTTATGTTATAAGTTGTGTCATGCAAAATCCTTTTGGTTATGATTCCAATACATATTTAACTCACGAGTAGAAAGTAGTTTTGATTTTCTAACTTGATGAAAACAAACTATAATCTCATTAATTCTAACAGACTTTACGATTTTCAAAATGGCGCCCTGTCGGAACATCCGCCAGTCTGTGGATAAATGCTATTTAGGTTTGTTTTCACCGAAGTTACAAAATCAAAACTACTTTCTACTGGTAGTAAAATATGTATTTTATTGATGGCCAATAGGATTTTGCATGACATAGCGTATAACATAACAATTTCTCTCCTGGCAGCCGGTGGGTGTCAATATAATACTACTTACAATATTATTGTTACTTGACCACAACCTCACTTCCGAGGAAGAAATCGTTATGTTACAAGTTGTGTTAAGGAAAATCTTTATGGTCATCAATCATATACATATTTTACTATAACTAGTAAGTAGTTTTGATTCTTTAACTTCCGTGAAGCGATCTGAACACAAGTAAGATATCGATTCAGGCTTCCACAACGCTTCGCCGCACTCACAAACATAACCCATTTAGCTTACGAACTGCGGGGTCCTGTGGAAATCTGTGCATGGTGACACCATCACCCGACCCTAGGAGCAATTGACGACAAAGCAACGATTCGGCATGTCGTCGTTCATGTCGAGAAATCATCAAAATGATGAGCGTGCTACACACTTTCTATACAACTAACTGAAAATCGTTCCTCATATGACGTCACTGCAGTGCTCTGGCGACAGAGTTACGTAACCTGTCTGTGGTTTCGTTAGCGGGCGAGAGGGAAGCAGGCGACTTTTTGGCCACTTTTAATCGCTCGGTATTAATTAACCACAAGTTTTTAAAGAATAAATTTGGTGTTCCGCATAAGACTAACCACAAATCTTTCATATGTAATGGTTAAAAGAGTAACAAAAAACAAAGTTTAGTGGTTCTTTAAGACTGTCCATACAACTGTGGTAGATTTATATACTGGCCTTATTTGATATGTTGTATGTACTTGTTAAGACTGTCCATACCACTGTGGTAGATTTATATACTGGCCTTATATGATATGTTGTATGTACTTGTTAAGACTGTCCATGCAACTGTGGTAGATTTATATACTGGCCCTATATGATATGTTGTATGTACTTGTTAAGACTGTCCATGGAACTGTGGTAGATTTACATACTGGCCTTATTTGATATGTTGTATGTACTTGTTAAGACTGTCCATGCAACTGTGGTAGATTTATATACTGGCCTTATATAATATGTTGTATGTACTTGTTAAGACTGTCCATATCATATAAGGCCAGTATATAAATCTACCACAGTTGCATGGACAGTCTTAACAAGTACATACAACATATCAAATAAGGCCAGTATGTAAATCTACCACAGTTCCATGGACAGTCTTAACAAGTACATACCGTATATGACCGTCTATAAGCCGAATTTTGAGGACCAAAAAAAGCAGTCTGTAGAAGGGGGTCGTCTTATCCATGGGTTACGCTTTCGTTAAACTTTTTTCCAGGGGTAAGAAAACAACATCGTATCACTTCGCGTGAACAAACAACAGAAGACGACTTTGTTAGTAGAGACGTCAAATTTGCAATTAAACATCACTAGACAAGATTATTTACCTTTTAAGTTATAAGTTGTTTTTGCTGGGCATTGTATTATTTGCAGGGATTAAGATTACCGTGTGTATCTGAGCCGGAAATAGCAATCAGCTGTGCACACGTTTCCCGGCGAACAAGTTCAAACATGCACAATAATATAACGGGACGAATTCTAACGCAGTCATCAGTAAAATATCATACAGAATACTATTATTTAACCCAAAGAAATATATCCTAACATTGTGTAATTTTAGTTACAGTTTTTGCTCTATAAATTAATTAAGATTAAGATTACCGTGTGTATTTGAGCCGGAAATAGCAATCAGCTGTGCACACGTTTCCCGGCGAACAAGTTCAAACATGCACAATAATATAACGGGACGAATTCTGACGCAGTCGTCAGTAAAATATAATACAGAATACTATTATTTAACCCAAAGAAATATATCCTAGCATTGTGTAATTTTAATTACAGTTTTTATGTAAAATATATATAATCAACACTAAGGTTATACGGACCCTCATGAACGTGGTAAGCAGAAGTTGTACGCACATGGAATGGGGTAAAATACAGAAGCCATTTAAATTCACACATTTTTACTGATGTTACTGTAAACTAGCAGTCAAGGGAAAACGAGGCGGTAATCAGTTCGTGATTGTTGAATGGGGTAAAATAAGCAAGCCAGTTTTTTGCTACAATAAATATGATATTTAGAGAAGCAAAATATATTATGCATTTTCTGTCAACTACACTTCGTTTCGATCCGTGAGTAGACACAATATATATGACTGTGAATTCTTTGAATAATGTGGACCAAAGTTATAATTATTGGTAACTGCCAGTTGTCTGTGGTTGCCCCGATTAGGACCCCATCGCAGGGGATCGACTTATGCACGAAACATACCATTTTGACACTGATTTAAAGGGTCAAGTTTGGGGGTCGTCTTATCCATGGGGTCGTCTTATAGACGGTCATATATGGTACAACATATCATATAAGGCCAGTGTGTAAATCTACCACAGTTGCATGGACAGTCTTAACAAGTACATACAACACATCAAATAAGGCCACTATATAAACCTACCACAGTTGTATGGACAGTCTTAACAAGTACATACAACATATCAAATAAGGCCAGTATATAAACCTACCACAGATGTATGGACAGTCTTAACAAGTACATACAACATATCAAATAAGGCCAGTATATAGTATATAAATCTACCACAGTTGTATGGACAGTCTTAACAAGTACATACAACATATCAAATAAGGCCAGTATATAAATCTACCACAGTTGTATGGACAGTCTTAACAAGTACATACAACATATCAAATAAGGCCAGTATATAAATCTACCACAGTTGTATGGACAGTCTTAACAAGTACATACAACATATCAAATAAGGCCAGTATATAAATCTACCACAGTTGTATGGACAGTCTTAACAAGTACATACAACATATCAAATAAGGCCAGTATATAAACCGAGGAAACATTCTGCTGTTATGAATCACATCTGTCAACTAGAAAATCCATAAATCCATACAGAGACATATAAATTCCTGGGTCAAGCATCAAATCCCTGTCTCAAACATTCTAGTAAATAAAAGAGGCAGTTGCTACTTATTAACTTCTGGTTTTGCATGGACAGTGTGACCAACTTATACACCATGTCTCAGATTTCTTTTAAGGTTTTGAGGAAAATGAATCCCAGGAACAAACTGGGAACCTCTTATAGTAACAAAGACACACACAACATTTCACTGAATCCATCATGCCATCTGAGAGTGAGTGAGTGAATTTGGTTTTACGCCGCTTTTAGAAATATTCCAGCAATATAACGGTGAGCCCATCAGGGAGACGAAGTTGAAAACATAAGGTAGATCCTGGAACGTGCCCACAGTCTCCTTTGAACTCATAGCCCAGGGATAATGGTGTTATAGTGAGACGGAAGCTGCTTTACAACCTGCCATTTACACACCGATTATTTCCGATGTGAACAGCCCTCTGAAGCTCCTGGACAGATGCCATCAGTCCATGTCAAGTAAACAAGCAGGAAATCCTTTGAATTGGAAGTTGGGCATAAACGGCTGCACTTATGGGATAATTCTTGCATCATGACTAAAACAGACACATTATTGGCTGAATTGCTGTGATTCTGTGAAGCTGCTCTTACAACTTGTCTCCCTTGTATGGAAATGTACTGATGCCAAAGTCTAAATGTGTTATAATCTATGGTAAAGATACGATCATCTGCACAGATGTAAGTACCATCTATTTGGTATTGATGTCATGACCCAGGTGCCTCACGATATGATATGTATCCCGATACTTAATTTCCAACATCATCTGCATAAAAAGCAGGCACTACCTGGACGGCAAGTTCACACCATAGCTCACCAGTCCCTAAACATCTGTTAACAGTTAAACTAAGTCATATCTGTTATAGTTATATAGTTAGATAACTTGAGAAAGAACAACTGACCATCAGCAAAGTGCCCATCAACCACACTCACCAAGTATGTATACGTAACTCTCTCTCTCTCTCTCTCTCTCTCTCTCTCTCTCTCTCTCTCTCTCTCTCTCTCTCTCTCTCTCTCTCTCTCTCTCTCTCTCTCTCTCTCTCTCTCTCTCTCTCTCTCTCTCTCTCTCTCTCTCTCTCTCTCTCTCTCTCTCTCTCTCTCTCTCTCTCTCTCATGTGTCATGTCTGATTGGTCAGCTTGGATGGGACATGGGGGACATGTGCCATTGATGTTCATGGTTCTTGACAAAATTCAATTTAGTTAAACAACAATAAATATCAAGCAACATATTGCTGGCTAATCCTCTGAACTCTGTTGTCTCTACACAGAAGCAGAAGAAGAAGTTTATTCTCATAAATCACATGTTGTGACATAGAGGACATACAGATAATGTACAATATGAACAGTATGAGTTTATACATAGCAACAATAACCCCCCCAAAAAATTACAATTATGCACATGCTAGATCTCATTTGTAATCTCATTTGTACAAACACAAACCTTCCTTGATGTATTTGGCTAATTTCAAAGTGAGTGGTTTATAACTGGATTTATTTCTTAAAGTTGCTAGACTCAGGCATGCTAAAATGAAGTGGTATTCTTCATCCACTGCTTCATTACATAATGTACATTGTCTTTCAGAACTAGCAATGCTAGACTATCTTCCAGTTGTAATGGGTAATATATGGGGTTAGCTGTTCTAAAGCGTGTGTACCATATTCTAAGATTTGGAGGTAGTTCCAGAAGATAAGAATTTAGCTGAGGTAGTTCTTTGTAAAGATTGTAATATTTACCTTTTGAGGAAGCATTTACTGTTGCATTCCATGACAGATAAAATTGATCAATAAGGATCCTTTTAACATTAGTTTTTAAAGCATTTGGGGAAACAATATACTGTGACATCCACACATGATATAAGCCAGTATCCCGTAGGATATTTTCTATTGTCGTAAGTTATAATTAGGCCAGGCGGACTTCAGGGTATACATGAGAGAGTATATTTTGTATGACAGTTTGTCTGGGAAAAACAGTATTTTACACCAATGAGAAAGCATTCAGACTTATATAGAGTTATTTAGCGGATATCAGCCCAGCTCAACGTGTACCATGTAATCAGGAGTTGTCATTTTAACCTTAAGAATGTATTTACAAAACTTTAGATGGAGACGTTGTATGATTTGCGTATTTTCTTATCCCCACACATCTTAAGCATACAGTAATATTAGTTGTACAAGTTGGTCAAACAGTTTTAACTGGCAGTCTAGTGGGATCTCTAACATTCTTATTTTTCTCAATACTGCATACATGGCTCTGGAAGCTTGGGAATGTAGTCGTTTAATACCTTTACAAAAACGTCCATTATTGTTAAACAAAATACCAAGATAAACGTATTCTCTTACAACCTCAATATTTTCATCATCAAGTGTGAACAGGGGACTTTTTTTTACAACTTCCTCTAGAATATATTACAACCTTAGTTTTTGATATATTAACTTTCAGTTTCGATGTTTTGCAGTATTCTGAGAAAATATTTAATGCACGCTGAAGATCATCACTTGATTCGGCAAATATTACAGTATCATCTGCATACAACAATAAAAACAACATAATGTACAAACCTATATGATTTTCAAACAAACTCTGAGTTGACTTCAAGCCAATATAATTATGTTCAGCAAGGAAAGATTTGAGGTCATACAGAGCAAATAGAAATGCCGACAAATTCTCACAGTAGAAGAAAGGGGATACAATCCCATCATGTACAATAGAAGATTTTGTATTTTGATACAACACGTTGGTCTCTCAAAAGATTGCTTGTCTGAGCTGTTGAACATGGGTGTCATGTCTGATTGGTCAGCTTGGATGGAACATGTGGCATCCATGTTCATGATATCCATGGTTCTTGACAAAATTCAATTTAGTTAAACAACAATAAAAATCAAACAACATATTGCTGGCTAATTCTCTGAACTCTGTTGTCTCTACACTGACACCTAGATGTGGGTGTATTCCTATCTGCGGTCCTGTCACATTTACACACGTATACAAATTTCATAAGCATAATCCGATCAAATTTGAGAATTAAACAGGATTTCCCTGGTTTCCTATGAGGCACTCATTGCTGGTCTGAAACCCATTTGCTGGGTGGCTGACGGTAATTAACATCTGGTGATATTGTGTGCTAATCAAAATAAGGCAGTCTGGATGTCCACAAGTCTTGTTTCCCTTTAAAACGAGATCACTTACAAATACTGTACATGCGGTGTGGCACTTACAATAATATCACTATCAGAATCCTCTCAACATTCCCATACACAAACTATCTTAATTTTCCCTAAAAAAAACTAGCAGCATCTTTCTAATGACACATGGAGAATGTTTCTGGCCAGTATTCCTTTAATGAGCTCATGTCAATCAGTATATATGTATTTGTTCATCACTGTGTCCTGGATTAAGCATCCATCTTTGTGGAAATGACACCAGGAAGTGACACCAGGAAGTGAGACAGCAGTAGAAGTATCTTTAATGAGTACCAGCAAACCATAAACAATATCCAGATAACAAATTGCTAAATAATTGGGCTCCACAAATCGAAGCCTGACGGTATTAATGGAAGTTCATTATTGACAGAGCCTTATGATGAAACTTTTACCATCTTTAGCTGTGATATTGCAAGTGTGATCACTTGCTGAACCATCTTGGTAAACAAGTCATTTTAGTCCAACCAATCTTGGTGCCGGTATTGCTGTCAAGGAAATAATTGGTCCATTATAACCAGTAATGTGATCCATCTGCCTCTGACCTTGGCAAGAGGCTGCACAAGTGTACTTTAGATTGGTTGAGCCCTCCCTGCTGAGAACTGAGCCCCCCCCCTCCCCGGGATCACAATCATGGATGATCTGAGATATTGGCCTCCTGAAAGACTATGCTCTGAAGGTGACTCTCAGCATGGGATTCAGTTGCTGGGTGAATGATGATCAGAATACAGAAACAGCTACAATATATCACCCATACCATAGCCTGACCATGTCCTACCCCCACACAACAACAGTTCTTACACTTGCCAGTATCAGGTCTACCAAAGAAAACTTTCCCACTGTGCAGAAAAACGCAGAAAAGCCCACATTAATCGTGGAAATAGCAACATAAACATAATACCTCGCTACCGAAACAGTAAAAACGGCAACTTTACATCGCTAACACTGCATCATAACACGAGGAGCCTGCAACTTCGATTTTGCGCATGCGCACACGGAAGAGGAAGTCTCGACCGCATGTTGACATTTTCCACCTTGGACAAAAGTTACATTCCTTTTTAAGTATTTCTGTTGTGTTATTTGGCATTTATCATCATGCTACTTGTGTGCACACTTTTTTAGTTTACATTCCATTCGTATGAAACGATTGACAGCAATTTTTTCGACATATTTAATACTTTTTCTATGCGAGGCGATTCACAGTTGCTCGGAAATTGGAAAGAAGCCCGGATCGTAATGCGCATGCGCAGTAGAGGTCAAAGTTCGCTGATATAAAAATGTTGCAGTTTCATAGTTTTTCGTTGCCGTTTTTACTGTTTCAGTAGCGAGGTAATGTGTTTATGTTGCTATTTCCACGATTAATGTGGGCTTTTCAGCGTTTTTCTGCACAGTGGGAAAGTTTTCTTTGGTAGGCCTGAGTATGCCATCAGTAGGAGCAGACAAGAAGTCATTGGTCTGTTGAACAGGTCTGCTACAGGGCAGGTTTGTGGACAAAAATGTCATTGAGTGGATGAGCAAGAGAGTTTGATGAAAAGTTATAAGTGGAGTTGGATGAAATGACTGATCATACCAAATTTAGCGATTTCTTGTGAACACCTGGTGTAATGAATTATTTTCACTGATTCATTCATTTGACTTTCAATATGGCATGTTTCACAACATAATCCAGTTTGATTAATCTCTTGCATAGTCACTCTATGTTCAAGTAGTGAGAGAAAGTCAATACCTTCCTTTACAAACATTTCATGGTTAACTCTTTCAACACCAGTCAACCAGAGGCATTTACTGCCATGACACTGAGTTCCCAGAGACTCTAAGGTCACAGATGAAGCCTATGTTTATGAAGGAAATTATAAGCTTGTAAAACGTTATTACTACTACATCTCATACACCATTTAAAAGATCTAATCCCACTGATGATAAATATGAAGGTTTTTTTTATAATATAATTCAAATAATACAACTACAACTTAAATACATTCATTTTTTAATGAAAATGCAAGTTTACATTTATAATGTCCAGATAAGCCACGAAAGAAGCAAACTAAGGCTATTTTTTTCCATTTGTGACATGTCATAACATGCCCGTGCCTTTTTCTTTCATATTTTCATTTTTACGTAATCAGAAAATTATTTTAAAAAGATTTCTTAAATAATATGTATGGTCGCTTATTTCCCGATATCAGTGGCTTTCCGCTCGGTAACAGGACACAACAACGGAAAATACCTCGGTTTTGAAGCTTCGTATGAATAACATGCGAGGCAAATCGTTTGATGTCGGGTATCGTTCGAAACCTCTGAACATCAACAATATCACTGTACCCTTGCCAAGAGTATTTTCACAGTTGTAAGAAGCAATTTTATTGGATAAAAATTGGTTTCTAATGACGCTTTTTCGCCACAGTCTGCTATAAGGGTCGTGTTAGGTCAAAACCAGACACGTGACCTAAGGCAGCCAATGATATTAAGGCAATGGATACCGTCCTCGTAAACGAAAACTTTTAGATTTAGACGAAAGTTTTGGGTGAAATAATGCTATTCTGAACATATTAAGCAAGAAATCGCTACATATATGTAAATTATGGGACTTATTGGACGTATCGTGCTAGGTTATGACCTGTGACAAAAACGCTTCATGCATATATTTTCGCGCATTAAACATCGTGTCCGAGTGTGAAGATTGAGGCGGCGAGAGCCGAGATGTCACTTGTCAGATGGAAATAGTAATTTTATATGTACGTTTGACAACTTTTATGAATGCTGTTGTTGATTCTATTCATTAGTTTATTCAATTTATTTAATGAATTCCTCGAAACATCAATACTTTGCTCTTTGACAATGTTATTGTGGACCCGCTGCCGAAGCATGTGTCCGAGAATCGTTGTTTTCAATAACATTGCGAAAAATAGTTTATAATTTTAATTCTGCCGATAATATATGATCAATTGAAATTTAATAAGTGTTTTCAGACATTGTGAAATGTGATGGATTTAACATATGAATCATAAGTCAGGTAAGTTCCTAAAATTATGTCTCATTTTGACGTGACTACTGCCTGGCCGCTTAAGCGGCCTCCGGTGTCTGGGGACTCATAACGTTGTGGCCGCTTAAGCGGCCTGCGGTGTTGAATGGGTTAATTCAATATGAATCACAACTCTAACTTCACATGCTATCACCACTGACTATCTCATGACATTAATGAGATTAATGTATTCTTCAGAAATTTTATTCCTGATTCATGCAGACATCAACTTTTTGTACAGGTTGCATTAAATAATTCATTTATACATACACAGATGTTTCCTTCTACAATGGCCAACTTAGTGTGTATTTTTCAGTTCATTGAGATATGAATTGCAAAACTCATGCACCAACTGCAGGAATCAATGAATAGGATTCTTACGAAAGTGAGTACATTGGCTTTTTGGTTCATACCTCAATGAAGCGAAAAAAATACACAGTCAAATATTTGCAATTGAATTCGACAACGAAAACATGTGGTATCTTAATAGTTTAACCCAAACTGATAACATAGTGAAAGCAGATTAAAACTGACAACACTGGTAACATGCCAGGTGAAGGACTACACTCCGAGGTGTGATCCATGTGACTATATTATCTGTGCACATAGCTTGACATGCAGATAAATTCAGTAGCCAATCATTGGAGAGTAGCATCAAAGTTAATAAGATCTGTCAATCAAGGCAAGAGATGAGCACAACAACAGTCAGGCTGTAATGTATAAGAAGAAGGATATGGAAACAAATGTGTCAGGGAAAGGCGGCTGTTATAAATGACAGAGTCAGTAACCACTCCAAGCCCTGAGAACGGCTAGACACAGGCATGTAGGCATGAAGTTTTTGTAATCTAGGCGAGTGTAAGAAAAATGTGAGTGTGCATTCCAGAACTGAATGTATTAAGGATATTTTTTTCATGTCTCCGATGGGTGGAGGAACCACAATATGCATGAATGTCGGGGAGGTACCGCCAGGCCGACAATCAAGTTAATTTGCTCATTTTAGCCCCTTCTAGCAACGGCCTGGCACAACATTTTACCCTTGCCAATTTAAAAAGGATTAAACCTGGGGAACATGTAAAAAAATAGTTTGAAAAAAGTTATAGACGCCTAGCAAGATGATTTGATTATTTCCAGTCTATATTTTCATTACTTCATAAGACACACATGTACAGTTTTATACATTTGGTCGTTCATTGATATATATACACTTTATCATTCACTTTCTATACATTTTTTTTGCTCCCGTTTAAAAAATACGATGAATTCAAGATACATTCCCAGGACTGCCAGGAATGTCTCATTCTTACATGAGCTAGAACTCACTCTTGCAAAGTATATGCAATATGTGGTGAACTCGTCATGAGCTGACACCACCCCTGTACTGTCAAAACAATGATACTTGGCATTAATTACATCAAAGGACACTGGCAAGTCGGCCTGGTGCACCTATCTGCATGTCCATTTGGTTCAAATGTTGGCTTGGCGGGATGCCCCCATGAATGTCACCCAAAGTCCTGTGAATGATGATACAGGCAATCAGAAAAAGAGTTCCCTTGAGTGTAACTGGGATTCCTGGAACACCCAGGTTGTGCAACAAAGCAGTGAAAGTAGTGCACATTGGTTGTAGTGGCTTAAATTGTTTCATTCACTGGTGAATGAATGTAGCAACAACAAGTCACCAGTTCAGCAAATCCGAATACAGTGGTGAATGCAAGGAAACCTTTCAGTGAAGATTTTCCACTTGTTTCAGATCTACATTGCCTGTGTTCAGCGGACTTCTCAAGAAGTTAAGTGACTGAAATGGTCATGTCAGGCTGGACTGTTTTCCTGGACAGTACATGAGTGAGTTTGGTTTTACACCGCTTTTAGCAATATTCCAGCAACATCACAGCAGGGGACACCAGAAATGAACTACACACTTTGTGCCCATGCGGGGAATCGAACCCGAGTCTTCAGCGTCACGAGCAAACGCTTTAACCACTAGGCTACGCAGAGATGCCAACCCTAATTTAGCCCAATTTGTATTTTGGTCAAAATTAGCATAATATTTTCTAAAGAATTTTCATATTTAATAAAAATATATAGATATTCTAAGAACTAGTTATTAACATTGTACTCACTTAAGTCAGTAGTAAGTATCCACAAATAGCTTGTAAGTCCCCATGGTCCCTGGTAGGTCATCTACATTCAGTTGTTGGCGAAACTCAGCCTTTTTATGTATTCTATTGTCCTAATATGAAATCCCATTTTAGAGACTGATGCTAGTTTTAATTCTTGTTACTGTGATATACTAGTTGGTGTTACAGTCCTTCGTTGACAGGTTTTTAAAATTTGTGTATTTATCATGAATTTAGAACTATTTTTAGTCACGATATGGCTGAAATACTGCCGCTGTGACTATAAACTTTAACTCACTCACTCACATATAGCTTGATACTGTATAAAATGTGGCTGAAATGTATTGAATATTGTACGCATGTTATTTGTTAATTTCATTATATTATTTTTGGAAAAATTTGTATGTTTTTACTGCTATTAAGGAAGTGCAAGTATAACACATATGACACAGGATTACACACAAGGTTGGTCAAATGTAGGACCAACCATCAGAGGGAGATAACTCTTAGCTACATCGCTGCACTGGAACTGTTTTTGCTTCGTAATGAAGATTAATTAACACTCACTGTCATTGCAGGGTAGTTTTATTATGTAATAGTTTCCTGTAAAATCATAACTCGACAAGTTTTGGTAATTATAGGGCCTTTTTAGGACAAATCACTAGCAATTAGGGACTTTTCCAGGCTAAATCGAATCTAGGGCCTTTTTAAGGGGAAATGTCCACTTTCAGGATTTTTTCAAGCCCTTGCAAAGCACTTAAATATCAGCCATCTCCACACAGTATTAAAACTAGAGCAAATAAAACATTGAAAACTCAGGTGTGGAATTATTAAAAACTATTTAGTTACGAAGTCATAGATGTCTCTCCTCATGAACACGCACTCTGCAGTATCACCCATCACCATATCCCTTCTTTCTGAGAGAATTCAATTTAAAAAAAATGAAAATAAAGATCAATGTCTGCATATCCATCACCAAGATCAATTTCCATTCACTGCCAACAAACACAGATTCATCTAGTACATGTTTAAAAGAACAAACACACACCAAGAACAGTCTACACTGAAAGGAGCTTCCTGTCATGGCCGTCAGTGTTCATTATATCATATCTTGCTATAAGATGTATTTCACACTCAGCTGGGACGGACACGCACAAGCACACGCACACAGACTCACTCTCTCACTCGGTCAAATAGGAACAATGTAGATCAATACAATAACTATGATATGGAAGTTTGAATTCCATGCTTTGAAAGTTGTAGATGTACCAAAAAGATTTAATGTTACATGAGACAGAAATTTCAATGTGTAATATAATCACTGCATAGCATATTCAAGTCATCCATGTCGATAAAAAAAAACATATTATGTTTTTCATTTTCAGTAGTTTGGTTACATTTAACATTTAGACACATAACCCTGTGTCTGCTGGAGTATATGAGGTAAACATCTCTGTGATCTACTTCCATAGTTTCCATCCCAATACACAGCCAGGGCCCTGTAGCTCACCTGCTTATGTTGTTAACAATTTTGAAATGTCAATAGACACCATCACTGAAGGGAAGTTACTCAAAGCTTCAACAAACATTTCTTCATAAATACTACACTGTAAGGATATGTACAGCGCATGTCATGTGGAATTACATGCCAAAGTTCACTTCTCTAAGAGCAAACATTTCAGAGAGGAAACTTGACGAATAAGCAAGGTCGAAACAAGGTCAAGGCAAACCATTGACTTGACTAAACAAATACAAAATTTCTTGAGCACAATATTGAAACACAGGAAGGGTAAAGATGATGTATATTAAGTCACATAAAAGAGGAAACAAAACCTGGGGTGCAGGCCTAAAGGGGCCCACAGCAAATCTACCAAACATTATCATATTACAATTGTTATGGTTTTATTATTCTGATATATTCTCAGTACTAATACGTCAATGTCATTTGTAATCTTGTTGTACATCCCATGTCGCACTTCATGCATGTTGCACAGCCAGTGTTGCACTTAACACATGTTGCAGTCAGGGTTGCACTTAACACATGTTGCACAATCACTGTTGCATTCACACATGTTGCAGTCAGGTTGCACTTAATGCATGTTGCACAGCCAGGGTTGCACTTAACACATGTTGCAGCCATGGTTGCACTTAACAGATGTTGCACAGTAAGTGTTGCACTTAACACATGTTGCACAACCAGTGGTGCATTTAACACTAGTTGCACAGCCAGGGTTGCACTTGACACATGTTGTAGATCCCATGCTACACTTAACACATTTTGACTTTGACATGTTAACTGCCACAGTATATGATCACAGCTACTCAATAACTAATCACATTTTTAACCAAACTTTGTGACATGACAGATGATAACAAGTCCCTCAAAGTAGTATCAATAACTAAATGTCCGCCAAGAGTGTACCCAGCACCTTGTTGCATTGAATCATTGACAGTTATGGATTCACAACCCAGATCTATCACCCAGTCAACAATTGTCCTACACATGGCACACAGTGCAGCCTGCGCTCGTTGTCAGTGGCTCTCTGAACTACTAACAGGATCAGTCTTCTTGTTCCAGGAACCACATTCCAGACAAATGAGACTATCTCAAGGGACTGTCACACAATCTTTGCACCCCTTGCTACACTTGGGATCATACCAGGATTTAATATATTGTTGTAGGACTAGATTTAATATATTGTTGTAGGACTGGATTTAATATATTGTTGTAGGACTGGATTGAATATATTGTTGTAGGACTGGATTGAATATATTGTTGTAGGACTGGATTGAATATATTGTTGTAGGACTGGATTTAATATATTGTTGTAGGACTGGATTTGTTTACAAATTTGAAATCAACACAAAACATTACAAGCCTCAGCTGTTGTATCTCTCTGAAGAGTGAGACTGTAGGTCAGAGGAACCAACTGCAAGCAGCTTACAGAGGCTGCCAACACACGTACACCTCAACCAGCATGTGTCGCTTGGGCCAGTTACATCACAGCATGTTAGTATAACGTTGATAGAAATGCATGCAAATCAAAGAGATGTAATGTCCCGACGGAACCTGCAAGTACAGAATGGTGCCAACAAACAAGGGATAATAAAGGAAAGCATAAGAGATAGTAGGGATAGTAAGGGAGATTCCAAGATTCGAGCCAAGGACCATCAGATCCTGGTATGACTAAAGGGGCACAACTCTGCCACTGATGTAGTATATAATTCCTCCCTCACCATTAAGACATTTAAGACAAGGTGAGCTCAAATTTGAGGCTGATAAACAAGGTCCTAAGTCTGCAGTGCTTAAAGAAGCACAACCTCATTTCTTCAGAAACTTTCTGATCCTCAACCAATTTACATACAAACTGTCAAGGTACAGCTGAACACCAATCTGGCAAACAGACATTGCAATAATGTGAAGCTAATCGTGTTTACTCTGCACAATAATGTGGGCACCTTAGTGATGCCACACTGAAGTAGCTTGGAGTTCAGCCAAGAAAGCAAATCTTCAGTGTCCCCTCTGCGAGGACACAGAGCATCGTACGAGATGTGTCTTGAAAGGGAAATGTCAAAGAAACAATCACGTAATTCAGTCAGTGAAAAAGAGGCAAACTTTAGTCAAGGAAACAAAGAGAAGTTGCTGCCATGCTGTCTGACTGGTGTACATGGCTGAAACATACAGGTTTCATCTTTTCAACTTAGCATTTTCATGGTCTTGGGGGAGAAGAAGAGATGACATTTTCTAAAAGAAAAAAGGAGAAAAAAATAGAAAATAGAATTTAATAATATAATGAATGAACTGAGGCTGGGGATTGCTTATTTCAGAATACAAGTGGGCCAGTGCCTTGAATTTTAATGATCTGGGCTACTATGATGCTTGACAACTTTGGCAATGGTATAGTGAAGTGAGGTGAAATGGGGTTTAACTCTGTACTTAAGAATATTTCACTCATATGATGATATACATGCATGTGTATGTGTGGCTACTGGTACTAGCCCAGACTTAAGCTGGTTTTATAGTGCTAGCTCACTGAGATACCATGCCGCAGTTAAGCATGAATACCCCACTCAGACACATTATACTGACTCCGAGCCGACCAGTCCTTGTTGTACCCATTAATGCTGAGCGTCAGACAGGGACCAACAAGTACCATATTTTAACATCTTTTGGTATGACACGGCCGGGGATTAAATTCACAATCTCTCCGGGAGGACGCTCTAACCACTACACCACAGAGGTGGCGGCAATGGTATAGTGATAGTGTGATAACACCTTCTCAGTCCCAATGACATTATTGGGTATTATTCTGCAGAAGTTGTTATTGATGGTGCAGCATCAGTGTATTTCTCCCAAATCAGACAATACCCATCACAAACACAGCAAGAGCATCCAGAGGGACGAACCTCAATGACTTCAAAATCAGAAAATTCCAAGAAAGCAATCTACAGATACTGCTTCAATACCTGTGTACTATATGTTGTTCTCACCCTACATCTGGCTTCAGTACCTGTGTACTATATGTTGTTCTCACCCTACATCTGGCTTCAATACCTGTGTACTATATGTTGTTCTCACCTTACATCTGGCTTCAATACCTGTGTACTATATGTTATTCTCACCCTACATCTGGCTTCAATACCTGTGTACTATATGTTATTCTCATCTGGCTTCCTTTGTTCTCACATCTGGCTTCAATACCTGTGTACTATATGTTGTTCTCACCCTACATCTGGCTTCAATACCTGTGTACTATACATGTTGTTCTCACCCTACATCTGACTTCAATACCTGTGTACTATATGTTGTTCTCACCCTACATCTGGCTTCAATACCTGTGTACTATATGTTGTTCTCACCCTACATCTGACTTCAATACCTGTGTACTATATGTTGTTCTCACCCTACATCTGGCTTCAATACCTGTGTACTATATGTTGTTCTCACCCTACATCTGGCTTCAATACCTGTGTACTATATGTTGTTCTCACCTTACATCTGGCTTCAATACCTGTGTACTATATGTTGTTCTCACCCTACATCTGAGTTCAATACCTGTGTACTATATGTTGTTCACATCCTACATCCTGTGTACCTGTGTACTATATGTTGCTCTCACCCTACATCTGGCTTCAATACCTGTGTACTATATGCTGTTCTCACCCTACATCTGACATTAATACCTGTGTACTATATGTTGTTCTCACCCTACATCTGGCTTCAATACCTGTGTACTATATGTTGTTCTCACCCTACATCTGGCTTCAATACCTGTGTACTATATGTTGTTCTCACCCTACATCTGGCTTCAATACCTGTGTACTATATGTTGTTCTCACCCTACATTTGGCTTCAATACCTGTGTACTATATGTTGCTCTCACCCTACATCTGGCTTCAATACCTGTGTACTATATGTTGTTCTCACCCTACATTTGGCTTCAATACCTGTGTACTATATGTTGCTCTCACCCTACATCTGGCTTCAATACCTGTGTACTATATGTTGTTCACACCCTACATCTGGCTTCAATACCTGTGTACTATATGTTGTTCTCACCCTACATCTGGCTTCAATACCTGTGTACTATATGTTGTTCTCACCCTACATCTGGCTTCAATACCTGTGTACTATATGTTGTTCTCACCCTACATTTGGCTTCAATACCTGTGTACTACATGTTGTTCTCACCCTACATGAGGCTTCAATACCTGTGTACTATATGTTGTTCTCACCCTACATCTGGCTTCAATACCTGTGTACTATATGTTGTTCTCACCCTACATCTGGCTTCAATACCTGTGTACTATATGTTGTTCTCACCCTACATAAGGCTTCAATACCTGTGTACTATATGTTGTTCTCACCCTACATTTGGCTTCAATACCTGTGTACTATATGTTGTTCTCACCCTACATCTGGCTACAGTGTAGAACCAGACAAACAAAAACCTGATCCTGTTACTTGGTGTAACTACTGCTATTGCTCATGCAAGCAGCAAACATAACACTCAGCTAAGTTACTGAGGGCCCCAGCATCTGCTGTAATGTTACTGAGGGCCCCAGCATCTGCTGTAATGTTACTGAGGGCCCCAGCATCTGCTGTAATGTTACTGAGGGCCCCAGCATCTGCTGTAATGTTACTGAGGGCCCCAGCATCTGCTGTTATGTACCAAGAGTGACTGAACTGAACTTTTTCTCTTGAACTGATAATATAATTTTCAAAACATAATTTCTATTTAAAAGTGAATAATTTCCCTTTTTGATAAATTTTGTTAAATTATATTTTATTTCAGTTAGTTATACCATTCCAGAAGTTACAGTAACACAGTTTATACAATAGCACTGGCAATTTGATACATTTTCCTTGCTTTAGAAACATTATATAAACCACAAACATACTGTATGCATTAAGAAATGTACAATGCCACAACAAACTCTGAACACATCATTGAGGTGTTTGTACTGACACTCAGCCTAGCTGACTGAGAACACAACCCACAAGCATGACAAACAGTCAGCGACCTGACCCAATTTTAGTCAAATTTCCATAAACAAAATACTGTCAAACCCATTGTCTCCCGTGGTTCAGATAACCAGACTTATCTTGGGTAAAGGACAATTGACTCCAGTGTATCACCATCGACCAATTAAATGTTTCCTGTCTTTCAAGTGTGCATGACCTATCATATTTAGGCCATTATAACTGATGCAAATTCTACCTTGGGGTAATTACTTCTTCTTTTTTAAACATTTCAGTTCATCAGGGTAGTTAAGTTGATTTTAAGGTAACTTGGAATTTGAGACTCATTTTGACACAACTGGGATAGAGAAGTGATACATTAGAAACGGTTTGCCAGGGCTGGGAGTTCAACTGGGAATTGACTCAAGACAACGAGTTCGACTGTAATAAGATACTAAGGCAAAAGGCAATAAGACAATAAATTACAAATTATTTTTTACGGCAACAAGTAGGACTTGCTCAAATATACCTCATATGTAGAAAGAGTGAGTGGAGGAGTTTTGCTTCATACTGCTTTTCAAAAATATTATTCCAGGAATATCATCGCAGAAGACATTAGAATGAATGTCACAGAATTTTCTAAATGACAAATGTATAATTTCAACACAACGTTATCCCACATACCCCTCTTAAAGACACTTATCCAGCCTCATGTAAGAATGTCGAGTTTTGATTGGTTCACGTGACTCTGATAAAATACCATGTACACCCGTCACGATCCGCGAGCAGGGTGTACAAAAGTCATATCATCCCGCCACGCCTCAGTGACCACGCGAAGTGAGAAAAGCGTGCATCGCCAAGCCTTTAGTAACGTGCGCTGCATTGAGGTCAATCGATCAGCTGGTGTCAACATGGCAGCAAGGAAACGTTTTGCCACAACAAATGAGAATGGAATTGAAGCAAAACGTTGTTTGATTTAGTAAAAACATTCAGCTAGATAAATGCGTTATCACATCATATCGAGGGAAATACGGGGTTTTATCAGTCCCGAGTAAGGTTGTATTCCCCGAGACTCCGGCAAGGTGACATCACATTTTGTGTGCACACAAATGGGTGATGATTGCAAATGGCTTCAGTAAACAAACGTTTCCTTCATGATTGGAATATATTAGGCATTTCAATTTGCTGAATCAATGAAAAAAAATAATCAGTGAGCATACAAAATGAGTGAGTGAGTGAGTTTAGTTCTACGCCGCTTTTAGCAATATTCCAGCAATTTCACGGCGGGGGGACACTAGAAATGGGCTTCACACATTGTACCCATGTTGAACCCGGATCTTCGGCATGACGAGCGAACGCTTTAACCACTAGGCTGCCTTACTGCCCCGCATACAAACTGAAATCGTACACTTAAAATATGATTTTTGACACATTTCCTTTATATCCACGAATCAAGGAATCAAGGTTACGCGAGTATATATCTTTTCATACAAAGTTACTAAAACTGTTAGAATCAACAAACACAGATGTTCAGTAGAAAGTGTGTGAGAAAGTGAGGGATTTTGGTATAAATCTGGTTTGAACAGTTTTTGAGTCATATCACAAGTTACAGCTTGATGTTGGGTAATATGATGCTTGTTGTAGACATTTGGTGAATCCCATGAGAATGGATACAACTAGCCGAGGATCATAATCAGGGAGAACAAAGAATCCTGGTCCTGGGACAGAAAACAATACCAGCGCCTTGAGCATGTACTAGTTGCGTGGACATGTGCCACACCACACATGCCAACTGTTCCGACGAGGTGAACTCAGTCTGTCATGTGCATCATCGGATCAGAAAGAGAAGTTTGAGATGACACAGCAATGAAATATACTCAGTTGGATATAAAACCTAGGCGAGCCAAAAGTCAAACATAAAATATTTCACTGAACAGCAGCAGAGTGCTCCTGAGTTTCTTTGACACTAACATTGTAGGAGAATACACTGACATTTCTGACCAGACGCTGTCTGATATTTAAGCCTATAAAAGTTAGAGACAGGGAGAGTTGTGATATTCACAGTTAGGTAGTGTCAGTTTCATTCCATACATGTTCTCATTCAAAAATAGAATGTTCACACTTAACCTTTTCATCCACTAACCCAACCCAAGATGTGCATGTTTTATAAATCCAGGAAAAAAACATCACTTGATGGGCTTCATCCGAACTTCACCAACAGCATCGAGAAAAGCTGATCCAGTGCTCAGCTAGAAGATCAAAACAGGATATTGAATGTGCAGAACTCTCATCTCCAGTGGATTACCCAACACACCCTTACATGGCAGAATATTGAACACCATTTCAACAGATTCCAAGGCAATCATGACCAAAGAAACTAAATTAGTGTTCTGAGTCAGAATGAAAATGGACAAATGTTTCCGTATGCCTGAACAAATGCCACATTTGACATCCAAGTTGTTTTGTAATATAGTGTAATACTTTACGCTACAAGCAATCAGAAACTAAGCTTATACAGTTCCTGAGAACTGTCCTTCCTGTACACACTGGGTTAAACATACTTATTTCTGGTTAATTGTAACAGCATCAGCAAACAAACAAACAGCTTATATTAATGCCACACCAGACAAAATAACATTTATGTGACTTGCATTTCATTACATTTATCAGAAACGTACATGATATCATAAATAACATTAAGCATACAATATACATGAATATAAACACCCACACAGTAAAAATACTTTCAGTTCTGCAAAGGGCTAAATGAAAACTTAAGATTGATTAAATCTTCTTGAAGTGATAATTAAGTTACGTACTGATTTGATAAAATCATGATTAATAGATCTGGGTAATTCTAGGTTACCATACACAGCGTCATTTATGTTATACCCAGGTTTGAAATAAAATGAATACTAGAAATGTTAGCAAGAGAACACTATACAGAGTGTCATTTATGTTATACCCAGGTTTGAAATAAAATGAATCCTAGAAATGTCAGCAAGAGAACACTATACAGAGCGTCATTTATGTTATACCCAGGTTTGAAATAAAATGAATACTAGAAATGTCAGCAAGAGAACACTATACAGAGTGTCATTTATGTTATACCTGAGGTTTGAAATAAAATGAATCCTAGAAATGTCAGCAAGAGAACACTATATGGAGTGTCATTTATGTTATACCCAGGTTTGAAATAAAATGAATACTAGAAATGTCAGCAAGAGAACACTATACAGAGCGTCATTTATGTTATACCTGAGGTTTGAAATAAAATGAACACTAGAAATGTCAGCAAGAGAACACTATATAGAGTGCCATTTATGTTATACCCAGGTTTGAAATAAAATGAATTCTAGAAATGTCAGCAAGAGAACACTATACAGAGCCTCATTTATGCTACACCCAGGTTTGAAATAAAATGAATCCTAGAAATGTCAGCAAGAGAACACTATACAGAGCGTCATTTATGCTATACCCAGGTTTGAAATGAAATGAATACTAGAAATGTCAGCAAGAGAACACTATACAGAGCATCATTTATGTTATACCCAGGTTTGAAATAAAATGAATCCTAGAAATGTCAGCAAGAGAACACTATACAGAGCATCATTTATGTTATACCCAGGTTTGAAATAAAATGAATCCTAGAAATGTCAGCAAGAGAACACTATACAGAGCGTCATTTATGCTATACCCAGGTTTGAAATGAAATGAATACTAGAAATGTCAGCAAGAGAACACTATACAGAGCATCATTTATGTTATACCCAGGTTTGAAATAAAATGAATCCTAGAAATGTCAGCAAGAGAACACTATACAGAGCCATTTATGCTATACCCAGGTTTGAAATGAAATGAATACTAGAAATGTCAGCAAGAGAACACTATACAGAGCATCATTTATGTTATACCCAGGTTTGAAATAAAATGAATACTAGAAATGTCAGCAAGAGAACACTATACAGAGCGTCATTTATGCTATACCCAGGTTTGAAATGAAATGAATACTAGAAATGTCAGCAAGAGAACACTATACAGAGCATCATTTATGTTATACCCAGGTTTGAAATAAAATGAATCCTAGAAATGTCAGCAAGAGAACACTATACAGAGCGTCATTTATGTTATACCCAGGTTTGAAATAAAATGAATCCTAGAAATGTCAGCAAGAGAACACTATACAGAGCGTCATTTATGTTATACCCAGGTTTGAAATAAAATGAATCCTAGAAATGTTAGCAAGAGAACACTATACAGAGCGTCATTTATGTTATACCCAGGTTTGAAATAAAATGAATCCTAGAAATGTTAGCAAGAGAACACTATACAGAGTGTCATTTATGTTATACCCAGGTTTGAAATAAAATGAATCCTAGAAATGTCAGCAAGAGAACACTATACAGAGCCATCATTTATGTTATACCCAGGTTTGAAATAAAATGAATCCTAGAAATGTTAGCAAGAGAACACTATACAGAGTGTCATTTATGTTATACCCAGGTTTGAAATAAAATGAATCCTAGAAATGTCAGCAAGAGAACACTATACAGAGTGTCATTTATGTTATACCCAGGTTTGAAAAAAAATGAATCCTAGAAATGTCAGCAAGAGAACACTATACACAGCGTCATTTATGTTATACCTGAGGTTTGAAATAAAATGAATCCTAGAAATGCCAGCAAGAGTACACCCATGCCTTCCAGGCAGACCTTGATGTGTGTAGTTCAACCTGGCATTACAAATTAGGTGCTGGTCCTGTTTTGTTGCAACATCATAAAAAATATTCTGATAAAATCTCGACTAACAAAACCCCAGCTATTAACAGAACAATTTTCAAAAAGATGAAAAAAAGAGTTTTTAGTTTCACTGACATTTAATCTTAAACCCTAATCAATATTTCATTTTCTTTCAACACGAACAAAAGACAAAATTTCACATAATTCCCCCAAGAAACTTGTACTGTATTGAACAGGGCACGTCTCCAGTAAAGGTATTTGACATGACTAAAGTATACAACAAATTCAACAAAATGGCAAACATCTCCGAGGAATGAATGGTTCATAGTTTACAGAGTAATTATGGTATCGCCACTGAATACTGTTGTAGGTCAAACCACCGTTGATAATGTAAAGGGCCTAAAGGCAATGTGAAAACAATGTATTGTGAGATGTTACACGGAGTCTGGAACATGTTCCTCATGAGTATACAACAATACCGGAGTGCTGTATTCAGGCCAGGAAACCTACAATGACTTTAGAGTCTCTAGGAGCTGCAATGATGACATAGATTCACTGTTTGCGGAAAGACTGCCACCATTCCAGACAAGTCCACCGCAGAGTGTTGACAGACACTGGCACCCAACTGACAGCACTGACTGTCACACAAAGTTGTGAGGAACAGTTATTTACATCTGACACAAAGAAAACAATTTAACTTCATGAGTCTATAGAAAGTGGTCAGATTGCTTAGAGCGGACATATTTGACGGATCATATCCATATTTAGACAGAGAAGGCTATAATGAGTACACAGAATGTAAAAGCTATTGGTACCAAAACAAACAACTCACTGATTAATGCATAAAATGGCACAATGCCAAAACTTTGTGAGGAACACTTAACAAGCTTGTTTGTATAATTCATAAAACATCGTAGTAAATGTACAATAACGATAAAAGGAGGAAACATCTAAATTGCCTTTATGATTATTGATTCTATCTAAAAGGTCATCCGTATAATAACTGAAATGTTCTCTATTAGCCAAGGTCACCATTCCAAGGGATTCTGATTAGTAACCTTACTTCCTTTTCATCTCACCATCTATGAGCTGTTTCTATAATTGAGCCCATGGCCACTTTACGATGTCTCTGCAGGGACACACAAACTATTCCTTTTTCAGTGAGAGACATTCTGCTGCTGCTTGTCGGGTACATCTCACAGTGCAGTATGGTTTGATGTGCCAGGACTGAATCATCTCAATGTAATATTCTTTAAATGTAAACTGGTAATGGAAGAATATGTAACATTTGTATAGTGTCACATTAAGCAAAACAATTACTGAGATAAAGGATGTCTTATCTTTGTATCATCATAACAAATGGTCAAATTCAAGCTGCTGAAAACACAACCATTATCATCAACAACTATAGGCTTCTGATTGATCATTATGATAGTGTTCAAACTTCAGTTTTCTTTAATTGTAAAGTGGAAAAACTCATTCTTATGAAACCACACAAAACAAATCAGCTATTTGAGCCTTTTGATTTCAGATATGAAATATTTTCAACAACTGAAGTTGTTTTTCAATTCATCAGGTGATGCAATTCCACATGATTTTGAAGCTAAAGTCACAATAAGGCTCTACACATCTTCATACAGTTTCAGCTCTTTGAACTTATTGTTTCAGAAAGAAAGATGCTTTAAAGATCACATACATTCTAGGGTGGTACAAATACATAAATCACTAACTGGCATCGCTATAAATGAAACCCCATTAAAACTACTCACTTCAGTCTTTAATTAACTTAAATCGACCTTTTTGACAACAGTGCACAAATCTCACCCGTGAACGAAATTTCAACCAATCAGAGCGGGGCGTCTCCGTGACGTCATATGAGGAATAGATAAGAGGGCCGATGCAGAATTCATCTACATTTCAGGGGGTAAATTATCTTGTTTACAGGTTTGTATAAACCTGAAATCGTGACAACTGTTGTGGAAAATGAAAGCTATATGTTCTCACAATCTTGTCTCCTGCTTTGCCTAGTTTCCGAGTTACAACTTGTTTTCATAGATGATTCTGTCAAAATCGCTTGGTGTCGTTAAGCCTTATATGTATAATGACTGATCCATATTGATCCTATTTCTGTGTTTTTTTACCTCGTATTTACCTTGTATTCTCAAAACAGTGTCGGCCCATAAGTTTTCACATGCAATACAGCAATTAATACTCCCTTGCTGTAACCCATGTTAGGTGGTATCAACTTCATGGCTCCATCTACCAGACCCCACCAACATTGACTTCATGGCTCCATCTACCAGACCCCACCAACATCGACATCATGGCTCCATCTACCAGACCCCACCAACATCGACATCATGGCTCCATCTACCAGACCCCACCAACATCGACATCATGGCTCCATCTACCAGACCCCACCAACATCGACATCATGGTTCCATCTACCAGACCCCACCAACATCGACATCATGGCTCCATCTACCAGACCCCACCAACATCGACATCATGGTTCCATCTACCAGACCCCACCAACATCGACATCATGGCTCCATCTACCAGACCCCACCAACATCGACATCATGGCTCCATCTACCAGACCCCACCAACATCGACATCATGGCTCCATCTACCAGACCCCACCAACATCGACATCATGGTTCCATCTACCAGGTTCCCCACCAACATCGACATCATGGTTCCATCTACCAGACCCCACCAACATCGACATCATGGTTCCATCTACCAGACCCCACCAACATCGACATCATGGTTCCATCTACCAGACCCCACCAACATCAACATCATGGTTCCATCTACCAGACCCCACCAACATCGACATCATGGTTCCATCACCAGACCCCCCATCGACATACCATCTACCAGACCCCACCAACATCGACATCATGGTTCCATCTACCAGACCCACCCAACATCAACATCATGGCTCCATCTACCAGACCCCACCAACATCGACACCATGGTTCCATCTACCAGACCCCACCAACATCGACATCATTGCTCCATCTACCAGACCCCACCAACATCGACATCATGGTTCCATCTACCAGACCCCACCAACATCGACATCATGGCTCCATCTACCAGACCCCACCAACATCAACATCATGGCTCCATCTACCAGACCCCACCAACATCGACATCATGGCTCCATCTACCAGACCCCACCAACATCGACATCATTGCTCCATCTACCAGACCCCACCAACATCGACATCATGGTTCCATCTACCAGACCCCACCAACATCGACATCATGGTTCCATCTACCAGACCCCACCAACATCGACATGATGACTCCATCTACCAGACCCCACCAACATCGACATCATGGTTCCATCTACCAGACCCCACCAACATCGACATCATGGCTCCATCTACCAGACCCCACCAACATCGACATCATGGTTCCATCTACCAGACCCCACCAACATCGACATCATGGCTCCATCTACCAGACCCCACCAACATCGACATCATGGTTCCATCTACCACACCCCACCAACATCGACATCATTGCTCCATCTACCAGACCCCACCAACATCGACATCATGGCTCCATCTACCAGACCCCACCAACATCGACACCATGACTCCATCTACCAGACCCCACCAACATCGACATCATGGCTCCATCTACCAGACCCCACCAACATCAGTATCAGTGCCAATCTCTGAGGCATGCCATTAATCATGCCTTGTTGTGGTACAGACAGACATCTGCAGTTCAGTCATTCCTGCCACTGTCATCATCCATCTCCTGCCTGCTCGTACTGGCCAGACATGGAAGAAAGACTTCTTCAAAAGCAGCTCAGTTGTACTTCAAGGGCCTTCCAGCTGACTTACCAGTGTAAAGAAAGAGTTGAGAGTTGTACGACACCAAAAGCCAACACTAAGATGGAGGCAGCCATGATGATATCAAAGGTGTCAGCAAACACCATCAGCAATTCACCAAGTGTCATTTACAGATAGTGGCCAATTGCCACTGAATCAACATCCCCATGTTCTACTTTGTTTGCAGGCATTACAGCAGTGACCTGCCTCACAAGGGTTAAGTATGGGGAGCCTCTCTACACAAAGCTGTGCAAGTCAGTGCACTGCAAAATGTCAAGGCTGTACTAGATATCAAAGTACCGGATAATAAAATGAAGTACATGTGCTGAAACTAGATTTGTCTAATTAATCGGAAGAGCTATGGTCACAAAAATGCCAATCCCGCATTACTAAATAAATGAACATTCAATTTCTGTTTAAAAAAGATCAGTTATAGGGCAGTTGTGTTGCACTGTAAAGGTCAGACAGGCACTTTGAAATACTCAACCCCATCAAGCTAATGCTGTAGAACAACAATCCTCAGACATGTTACTGCTGCTAGATTTGTCACTCTTCTAAATTGGGCCTGAGTTGGCTTAAATGCTGCTCTGTGGTTTCGGATTCAGAATTAATAGAAATACATGATAAATTTGCCCACCAGGTTACAGTAATTTACAGTTTAGAGAATTTGATATTATGACTGGCACGTCTGCTCATAAGCCTCTGCTTAGACCCACATCTGCAGCACAAGTCTACAAATATTCCTAAGATGGAATTAGAAATTTAGCATTTCATGTTGCATAATGTTATACCTTAGCAGACTTTTGTAGACAAACAATTTCAGAAAAAATAACAATTTTCTTCCCAAGTGACAGCCTTAGTTTGGAATCCTTGATAAATGCCTTCATCAAATATGGCACTCAATGAAACTACAGAACATTATTTATTGTTACTTGGCTGTGTTTTAGACACTGTGGCAATACAGTATAAACAAAATGAAATTTATGTACATATGTCTATCTGTCATTTTCATTATGTCATGTGAATATTAAAGCCTGTCAGTGGCAGTTGTGAATGTTAAAATTATGTATTTTTTTACATCTTCCAGTGATTAAGCTCATAAATTTCCAAATGGGAAACACTGGAACTGCCAGTGACTCTGGATGTTGTGAGCGTTTCTGGAGCTTCTGTCACATGTTGGTGTGTACTGGAGTGAGTCAGTCAGGGAGTTTAGTTTTACGACACTTTAAGCAATATTCCAGCAACATCAAGGCGGGGGACACCAGAAATGGGCGAACCCGGGTGTTCAGTGTGACGAGCGAATGCTTTAACCACTAGGCTACCCCACCACCCCCAGATGGTGTGCTGCTTGGTGAGTCAAAAAGATTCTGTCACAAACGTTCGACTCTAACATCTTTACTGGGACATGTAGCACCTACAGCCAGGGTATCATGCAAGATGTCATCTCACTGCACAATGTCTACTGGCAGTAGTGGTGTTCCATTTAATTGAAATAATCGAAGTCGCAGTGACCATACGACCAAGCAATCGATTACATTTTCTCATAATCGAACACAAACTACTGGTTTAGCGTTTGAAATACTTGACGAAGGAACATATCTTAGACGTTGTCAGAGCCTGAAAACGTGTTTAATTCTTGGAAAACTCACTTCACTTGCTGAAATTCATGACTGAATATTTTTTGAAGACACTGGAAACTTTATGTTCTGAACTTCTTGACATAATAGTCATCACTTTAAAGTAGCAAGTTGCATCATTTTACACAGGCTGTGAAATTTGTCGATGCAATTTGCGCAGTTTCTAATAAAACAAAAACAACAGAGAACCATAAGTGTTTTTCTTTGTAATAACAACTTAACCTGAATAGGAAAATCTGAAAAATGATGCTCACCAACTTTTTCGATGATTGCTCGTTGGTGATGAACCAATCATCAATTGTGAAATTTCAACCAATTCCCAAACACTAACTGGCAGAGCAACTGATCAGTCACTTGTCAGTCATTACTGTAGCCAGTCACTCATAATGTCTCATTAAACATACAGTAACTTCCTTCCATTATCATATTCACCATATATGTTTTTCTTATTTTTGATGGATTTTGGGATGAAAAATTCAGGTTAGTAGTTAAAAAAATAGAATCCAATTTCAAATATTTATACTGTCATCATCAAAATTTTAAGCAGGTATAGAAATATACATTTTGAACTATGTTGGGCAACCAAATCACTCATCAATATCCACAGATGGGAACAATGTCCCATACATCTGAAGATGTACAGAGAAACTTGTCTGATGTCACTTGTCCTTGTAACAATATAATGTTTGTAAATATCTATATATATATTATAACTCATCTCTAAGTTTGTTTCAGCTGTTTCACATGGGTGTCATGTCCCATTGGTCAGCTGGTGACATTTAGCTTCAACATACGCATGGTTTCTAAAAGAAAATTCAGTTTAGTTTGGCAACATTGAACACTTACTCAACATACATTTGGCTAATTCTTAAAGAAAGTATGCTTTAACACACATGCCTAGATGAAGTTGTATTCCTATGTGCATTAGTAAACCTACATATAAAATGACTTTTGACGAATTCACTGTGCAAGACAAGATTAATGATTAATTAATCAATCACATATTATCCGTCAATCCTTTGATAAAAGTTACTCAATATAACTGGCCATTCTTCTGTTGCTGCGCTGCCACATGCAATCACACAACACCACATAAAACTGTGCACAATCACCACACACAATCCTTCTTTAACTCTCTCTTAGATTGAGTAATTACATCAGGCATGGGAAATACCCAATTTGAACCACGGATTGCTCTACATCCTTGACGCCCTCACAGGCAGGGAGGAACTCTGCTGTCATCACTGATTAGAAAACAATTAAAAGTGTAAGTTTTATATGATAAAACCTGGATGACTAGAAGGGAGCAGTGATTGCTGCATGGTATGCAGTTAGACCATCAAGGTATAACTCTGGACTACCATCAAGGTATAGTCCTGGACTCCCAGTTAGACCATCAAGGTATAGCCCTGGACTCCCAGTGAGCCAATCAAGGTATAGTCCTGAACTCCCAGTGAGCCCATCAAGGTATAGTCCTGGACTCCCAATGAGACCATCAAGGTATAGCCCTGAACTCCCAGTGAGCCGTATAGCTCTGAACTCCCAGTGAGCCCATCAAGGTATAGCCCTGAACTCCCAGTGAGCCCATCAAGGTATAGCCCTGAACTCCCAGTGAGCCCATCAAGGTATAGCCCTGAACTCCCAGTGAGCCCATCAAGGTATAGCCCTGAACTCCCAGTGAGCCCATCAAGGTATAGTCCTGGACTCCCAATGAGACCATCAAGGTATAGCCCTGGACTCCCAGGCAACAGCAGTGTTACAATGTACAGAACCCAGCTAATCCTACTTTATTCAAACTTGTGGAAGTCAGAACACCATGACATTACAGTCATTGACACAAACACTTGAGCTTGGCAGCATGAAAACATGTTGTTTGTCGAAGCAGTTGCGATGTTGTCTGGCTGCTATCCAATCACAAACTGAGGTAAGTTTTCACATTGCGCCCACTTCCGTGTTTCCATTAACAGGCTGATTGGCTGTTCATTGTTCATTGCTCAAACAATTGTTTGATCATCGCACATGCAAGGAGGATGGCGTTGGTAATGAGTGCCAAAAGAGTTGATAGGTTAACTGTTTGATTGAATTTGTTGAGAAAGACGAAAAGAATTAATTAACTTATCCTCCTCTCCAGATACTTGTCATACTGTGTTGTGGCAAATAGCCTTGCAGTCTGTCCTGTGCCGCATCTTGTACTCGGCAGTGTGCAGCACTCTCAGGCAAGCCAGATGACATGACAAAATACTCTAATTGATATCAGATGCATCTTAGCAATGTGAGCCGCTGTCGATACCGGAATCTCTCAAAGTAATCAGGCACAGCAATCCATTTAAAGGGGTGTCTGTGCTAATAAACAAATGTGCACCAGTTTCCATGATGAAATTTCAGGTTCACTTTAAAGGTTTCAGGCTTTATTTACAACCAATGTTTAACTAATTTGTAAAATATGAAAGCTGAACTCTTGCAATGTTTGTTTTTAAAAGCTCTGAAGATGTTCCTGACGTAGACGTAAAAGTATACTCCAAAACGTCAGAACCCTATCTAAATGCCATTCAAAGGCCTTAAAGGGGCACTGATCCAGAGCAATTTCCTTGGACTGGTTGTTGCTTTTGTTATTGTTATTCTCCCGTGAGTACACAGATGATATCCCAGAATTCTTGACTGGTTCGTGGCCTCTGCTGTGCCACCCAAATGCGCAATTGATAGTATAAGTATAGACTGATCAACAAAGATGAAATCTTTCTTACACAATAATATTTCCATCTTCATTATTATGATAACAAATGAAAACAGAGATTCTAATGTCGTTGACTGAACAATGACAATGACATTAGAATCTATGTAGAAACGTTGCCCTTAACAGAATAAAAGAAGTCGTATATCCATAAAAATAGTCATTATTCTTCATCAAATGAATGATGACAAATAACATGTGTAGGTTTATACCACCAAACAAGGGTTACAACAAGGGAGTAGTAATCGCTATATTACATGCAATTTCAATTGCCTGAAAACACTTATGGTCTGACACTGTTTTGAGGATACAAACAGAGCCTCTTTGCTGCATAAGAAATACATATAAGCCTTGGCTGTGTACTAAAATTAAAAAACTGTATATACCTATTTACCTAAGTAAATTTTTTCAGATTTTTCTAGCAATGGCAAAGTGGGGTTGTTTAGTTAACGGATTCATATAAATCAAATGTGTGCTTTTAATATCATAGGTAATAGACATCATATTTTTACATGACATGATTAAATATTGAGGTAAAAAAACACATATATAGGATCAAATTGGATCAGTCACTATACCATGCAGGCATTACAACATCCGAAAAGCCTACATTGCTGGGATACTATATTACAATCAGAAAAGAACTACCGGGGATATTTTCAAATAACGGCATCTGACAGACTAGCATCTGATGGGCATCCATGCTTACTAATGTCCCACTGAATAGTTTGAAGAAAGTCTGCCACGGTGGACAGTAGCCCAGTCCCCGTGTCAGTCACGTTAGAGAGAGCATGTTATGACCAGCTTGCAGCTTGGTTTCATAATTAGACTGTTGGCGAGAAACATTAATCGCTCTGGATCAGTGGCCCTTTAAGTGACAGTAGACATATAGTCTAGGTATGGGTTCAGACTGGACTGTATATTATGTCATTGAGAATGAATCTTAAAATGTTTCAACACAATATTTGTAAATGGTTGATTTGACTGATCAAGAGAGTTTCTCATTTTCTCATCCTGCAACCTATTATCTAAATATTGACTCTAGGTGATGTAACATCCACATAGTGACAAAAAGTTGAATCAGGAACACCAGTTGACACCGACAAGGAAGCCACTCAGTTTAGACTCCCAGTCAGACCATCAAGGTATAGCCCTGGACTTCCAGTCAGACCATCAAGGTATAGCCCTGGCAACAGCAGTGTTACAATGTACAGAACCCAGCTAATCCTACTTTATTTAAACTTGTGGAACTCAGAACACCATGACCATCAAGGTATAGCCCATCAGACCATCAAGACCATCTAGGTATAGCTCTGGACTTCCAAATGGTGACAAGAAGTTGAATCAGGAACACCAGTTGACTCTCGACAAGAAAGCCACTCAGTTTGGACTCCCAGTCAGACCATCAAGGTATAGCCCTGGACTCCCAAATGGTGACAAGAAGTTGAATCAGGAACACCAGTTGACTCTCGACAAGAAAGCCACTCAGTTTGTCAATGGTACTTACAGTCAGTTAATAACTGGATTTTCCTACACATCTCAACTGGAACCAAACATTACAGTATCCGCATCAATCATCAAACAGTGCAATCAATAAGTCCTTGGAGCATACAGGGGATATGAAAACAGAATTAATTCTATAACTGTAAACTGATCCTCCTTCCATCCTGACCAGGACCAAGAGAAACCTTACATTGGATCTGCTTGCTGCTACATAGCTTCACAACAATTCACAATTCAACATAAAGTAGGACAAAACATGTCTGTAACCTGAGTGTTTTGAATGAAATGTGACTGTATTCAGTTCAGTTATTACAAGTTCACAGGGTTGATTACTGGTACTTGGGGGCTTCCTCTCAGTCATGTGGAAGGCCTTGGTTCAGTGACAACACTATACCACTTCCACAAACACATTTACAAAGTACAGGATACAACTTTCTTCATTTTAGTTGTGGATGGATGGATGCTGGATGTAAATAAGTGGCTGAATCGTCATTGCAGATACATAAATTATAAAATGCTTTTTATCAAATAAAAAAAACCCAGTTTGACCTACAGATTGTTTGATTTAATTAAAAAGAAATGCTACTACAAGTGTGACAGTGAGCATGACAGTATATCTACAGATATGGCGGTATTCCCAGGCATGCACAGTAGGACTTTATTGTCTTCATATCTAATTGTACAAGTATTGTTAAATTGTCACTGTTCAGGGAGAAACAAATGGTGCTCATGCTTTAGTGACGTTAGCCATTTCATGATAACAGGAGGAGTGAGTGAGTGAGTGAGTTGAGTTTTACGCCGCACTCAGCAATATTCCAGCTATATGGCGGCGGTCTGTAAATAATCGAGTCTGGACCAGACAATCCAGTGATCAACAGCATGAGCATCGATCTGCGCAATTTGGAACCGATGACATGTGTCAACCAAGTCAGCGAAACTGACCACCCGATCCCGTTAGTCGCCTCTTACGACAAGATAGTCGCCTTTTTATGGCAAGCACATGGGTTGCTGAAGACCTATTCTACCCCGGATCTTCACGGGTCGATAACAGGAGGAACCGTCAAAAATAATATTCATGAAAATGATATTGAAGTCTGTTGAATGAACTGAAGTTGAGGCAATTCTTGCTGGCCGGTGGCAGATTGAAAAGGAGAGCATCACAGGTGGCTCGACACCAGCTTCTACACTTACACAATGGTTTGTAGGTCTAACCTCCCAGTCACTAAGGTTGTAACACTACTACATAATGGAACATGAAGGACATTGTGTGAATGGTAATTTACCTCCCCGGAAAGAGGGCTCCTTTCGCTTCAAATTACAACAGCATAAACAGGCCAGTGTCTGTCAATCAGACCATGTAATTGACTTTGTAAATCCCTACATTACACTCTGGCCATCAGCAGAATCGTGATAATGTTGTTTTATATGATCAAGAGAGTTTAATCAGATCAATAAAATCCAGCCTCTTCACGTAATAGTCATGACAAGACACTCCACACCAGGAGTGTAGACTACAGGACACAGCATGGAGGGAGACTAGACTACAGGACACAGACACCAGGTCATGGAGGGAGTGTAGACTACAGGACACAGACACCAGGCCATGGAGGGAGACTAGACTACAGGACACAGACACCAGGTCATGGAGGGAGACTAGACTACAGGACACAGACACCAGGTCATGGAGGGAGTGTAGACTACAGGACACAGACACCAGGTCATGGAGGGAGTGTACACTACAGGACATAGACACCAGGTCATGGAGGGAGACTAGACTACAGGACACAGACACCAGGTCATGGAGGGAGACTAGACTACAGGACACAGACACCAGGTCATGGAGGGAGACTAGACTACAGGACACAGACACCAGGCCATGGAGGGAGTGTAGACTACAGGACACAGACACCAGGTCATGGAGGGAGTGTAGACTACAGGACATAGACACCAGGTCATGGAGGGAGTGTAGACTACAGGACACAGACACCAGGTCATGGAGGGACTGTAGACTACAGGACATAGACACCAGGTCATGGAGGGAGACTAGACTACAGGACATAGACACCAGGTCATGGAGGGAGTGTAGACTACAGGACACAGACACCAGGTCATGGAGGGAGTGTAGAATACAGGACACAGGCACCAGGTCATGGAGGGAGACTAGACTACAGGACATAAACACCAGGTCATGGAGGGAGTGTAGACTACAGGACACAGACACCAGGTCATGGAGGGAGCGTAGACTACAGGACACAGACACCAGGTCATGGAGGGACACTACACTACAGGACACAGACACCAGGCCATGGAAGGAGGAGATGTAGACTACAGGAGACTACAGACACCCAGGTCATGGAAGGAGAGTAGACTACAGGACATAGACACCAGGCCATGGAGGGAGACTAGACTACAGGACACAGACACCAGGCCATGGAGGGAGTGTAGACTACAGGACACCACCAGGCCATGGAGGGAGTGTAGACTACAGGACACAGACACCAGGTCATGGAGGGAGAGTAGACTACAGGACACAGACACCAGGCCATGGAAGGAGTGTAGACTACAGGACATAGACACCAGGTCATGGAGGGAGAGTAGACTACAGGACATAGACACCAGGCCATGGAAGGAGTGTAGACTACAGGACACAGACACCAGGTCATGGAGGGACTGTAGACTACAGGACATAAACACCAAGTCATGGAGGGAGACTAGACTACAGGCCATAGACACCAGGCCATGGAAGGAGTGTAGACTACAGGACACAGACACCAGGCCATGGATGGAGTGTAGACTACAGGACATAAACACCAGGTCATGGAGGGAGACTAGACTACAGGACACAGACACCAGGCCATGGAGGGAGTGTAGACTACAGGACACAGACACCAGGTCATGGAGGGAGTGTAGACTACAGGACACGGCCACCAGGCCATGGAGGGAGTGTAGACTACAGGACACAGACACCAGGCCATGGAGGGAGACTAGACTACAGGACACAGACACCAGGTCATGGAGGGAGACTAGACTACAGGACACGGCCACCAGGCCATGGAGGGAGAATAGACTACAGGACACAGACACCAGGCCATGGAGGGAGACTAGACTACAGGACACAGACACCAGGTCATGGAGGGAGTGTAGACTACAGGACACAGACACCAGGTCATGGAGGGAGACTAGACTACAGGACACGGCCACCAGGCCATGGAGGGAGACTAGACTACAGGACATAGACACCAGGCCATGGAGGGAGTGTAGACTACAGGACACAGACACCAGGTCACTGAGGGAGTGTAGACTACAGGACACAGACACCAGGTCATGGAGGGAGACTAGACTACAGGACACAGACACCAGGTCATGGAGGGAGTGTAAACTACAGGACATAGACACCAGGTCATGGAGGGAGTGTAGACTACAGGACACAGACACCAGGTCATGGAGGGAGTGTAGACTACAGGACACAGACACCAGGTCATGGAGGGAGACTAGACTACAGGACACAGACACCAGGTCATGGAGGGAGACTAGACTACAGGACACGGCCACCAGGCCATGGAGGGAGAATAGACTACAGGACACAGACACCAGGCCATGGAGGGAGACTAGACTACAGGACACAGACACCAGGTCATGGAGGGAGTGTAGACTACAGGACACAGACACCAGGCCATGGAGGGAGACTAGACTACAGGACACAGACACCAGGTCATGGAGGGAGACTAGACTACAGGACACGGCCACCAGGCCATGGAGGGAGAATAGACTACAGGACACAGACACCAGGCCATGGAGGGAGACTAGACTACAGGACACAGACACCAGGTCATGGAGGGAGTGTAGACTACAGGACACAGACACCAGGCCATGGAGGGAGACTAGACTACAGGACACAGACACCAGGGCCATGGAGGAGACTGTAGACTACAGGACACAGACACCAGGCCATGGAGGGAGACTAGACTACAGGACACAGACACCAGGTCATGGAGGGAGACTAGACTACAGGACACAGACACCAGGCCATGGAGGGAGTGTAGACTACAGGACACAGACACCCAGGCCATGGAGGAGGGACACTACAGGAGAGACTACAGGAGTGTAGACTACAGGACACCACCAGGTCATGGAGGGAGTGTAGACTACAGGACACAGACACCAGGCCATGGAGGGAGACTGTAGACTACAGGACACAGACACCAGGCCATGGAGGGAGACTAGACTACAGGACACAGACACCAGGCCATGGAGGGAGCGTAGACTACAGGACACAGACACCAGGTCATGGAGGGAGACTAGACTACAGGACACAGACACCAGGTCATGGAGGGAGACTAGACTACAGGACACAGACACCAGGCCATGGAGGGAGTGTAGACTACAGGACACAGACACCAGGTCATGGAGGGAGTGTAGACTACAGGACACAGACACCAGGCCATGGAGGGAGTGTAGACTACAGGACACAGACACCAGGCCATGGAGGGAGAGTAGACTACAGGACACAGACACCAGGTCATGGAGGGAGTGTAGACTACAGGACACAGACACCAGGCCATGGAGGGAGACTAGACTACAGGACACAGACACCAGGCCATGGAGGGAGACTAGACTACAGGACACAGACACCAGGTCATGGAGGGAGACTAGACTACAGGACACAGACACCAGGCCATGGAGGGAGTGTAGACTACAGGACACAGACACCAGGTCATGGAGGGAGCGTGTAGACTACAGGACACAGACACCAGGCCATGGAGGGAGACTAGACTACAGGACACAGACACCAGGCCATGGAGGGAGACTAGACTACAGGACACACAGACACCAGGCCATGGAGGGAGAGTAGACTACAGGACACAGACACCAGGTCATGGAGGAGACTAGACTACAGGACACAGACACCAGGTCATGGAGGGAGTGTAGACTACAGGACACAGACACCAGGTCATGGAGGGAGACTAGACTACAGGACACAGACACCAGGCCATGGAGGGAGACTAGACTACAGGACACAGACACCAGGCCATGGAGGGAGTGTAGACTACAGGACACAGACACCAGGGTCATGGAGGGAGACTAGACTACAGGACACAGACACCCAGGCCATGGAGGGAGACTAGACTACAGGACACAGACACCAGGCCATGGAGGGAGACTAGACTACAGGACACAGACACCAGGCCATGGAGGGAGACTAGACTACAGGACACAGACACCAGGCCATGGAGGGAGACTAGACTACAGGACACAGACACCAGGTCATGGAGGGAGTGTAGACTACAGGACACAGACACCAGGTCATGGAGGGAGACTAGACTACAGGACACAGACACCAGGTCATGGAGGGAGACTAGACTACAGGACACAGACACCAGGCCATGGAGGGAGACTAGACTACAGGACACAGACACCAGGCCATGGAGGGAGACACCAGGTCATGGAGACTACAGGACACAGACACCAGGCCATGGAGGGAGACTAGACTACAGGACACAGACACCAGGCCATGGAGGGAGACTAGACTACAGGACACAGACACCAGGTCATGGAGGGAGTGTAGACTACAGACTACAGGACACAGACACCAGGTCATGGAGGGAGTGTAGACTACAGGACACAGACACCAGGTCATGGAGGGAGAGTAGACTACAGGACATAGACACCAGGCCATGGAGGGAGACTAGACTACAGGACACAGACACCAGGCCATGGAGGGAGTGTAGACTACAGGACACAGACACCAGGCCATGGAGGGAGAGTAGACTACAGGACACAGACACCAGGTCATGGAGGAGAGTGTAGACTACAGGACACAGACACCAGGTCATGGAGGGTGTGTAGACTACAGGACACAGACACCAGGTCATGGAGGGAGAGTAGACTACAGGACACAGACACCAGGCCATGGAGGGAGAGGGAGACTACACAGGACATAGACACCAGGCCATGGAGGGAGACTAGACTACAGGACACAGACACCAGGTCATGGAGGGAGACTAGACTACAGGACACAGACACCAGGCCATGGAGGGAGACTAGACTACAGGACACAGACACCAGGCCATGGAGGGAGACTAGACTACAGGACACAGACACCAGGTCATGGAGGGAGTGTAGACTACAGGACACAGACACCAGGTCATGGAGGGACTGTAGACTACAGGACACAGACACCAGGTCATGGAGGGAGACTAGACTACAGGACATAAACACCAAGTCATGGAGGGAGACTAGACTACAGGACATAGACACCAGGCCATGGAGGGAGTGTAGACTACAGGACACAGACACCAGGCCATGGAGGGAGACTAGACTACAGGACACAGAAACCAGGCCATGGAGGGAGTGTAGACTACAGGACACAGACACCAGGCCATGGAGGGAGAGTAGACTACAGGACACAGACACCAGGTCATGGAGGGAGACTAGACTACAGGACACAGACACCAGGCCATGGAGGGAGTGTAGACTACAGGACACACAGACACCAGGCCATGGAGGAGAGTAGACTACAGGACACAGACACCAGGCCATGGAGGGAGACTAGACACAGGACACACAGGCCATGGAGGGAGGGAGAGACTACAGGACAGGACACCAGGCCATGGAGGGAGTGTAGACACCAGGACACATGGAGGAGGAGTGTAGACTACAGGACACAGACACCAGGTCATGGAGGGTGTGTAAACTACAGGACACAGACACCAGGTCATGGAGGGAGTGTAGACTACAGGACATAGACACCAGGCCATGGAGGGAGACTAGACTACAGGACATAGACACCAGGCCATGGAGGGAGTGTAGACTACAGGACACAGACACCAGGTCATGGAGGGAGACTAGACTACAGGACACGGCCACCAGGCCATGGAGGGAGCGTAGACTACAGGACACAGACACCAGGCCATGGAGGGAGACTAGACTACAGGACACGGCCACCAGGTCATGGAGGGAGTGTAGACTACAGGACACAGACACCAGGTCATGGAGGGACTGTAGACTACAGGACATAAACACCAAGTCATGGAGGGACTGTAGACTACAGGACATAAACACCAAGTCATGGAGGGAGACTAGACTACAGGACATAGACACCAGGCCATGGAAGGAGTGTAGACTACAGGACACAGACACCAGGTCATGGAGGGAGTGTAGACTACAGGACACAGACACCAGGCCATGGAGGGAGACTAGACTACAGGACACGGCCACCAGGCCATGGAGGGAGACTAGACTACAGGACACGGCCACCAGGCCATGGAAGGAGTGTAGACTACAGGACACGGCCACCAGGCCATGGAAGGAGTGTAGACTACAGAAACCATACATTTACAACATGTTACAAGTCTTGTCAAATCATTTAAATATCTGCACAATACCAGAACATATCATTTTCATAGCATGAGAAATAAGTTAAATTTGCAATCATACCTTGCAACTGAGGCTCCGAAGATTGTCCGGATATTATCAACATGATTTGAGTTGACAGGAGTGCGTACATCAGCCATACTTTCACCATGCTGAAAACATAGAATCCAGCCAAAAGTTATGTAAATGGAGTGTCAGTTATATTGAAACACTTAACTATGGAGGAGTTGTGGCCAGATAAAACTGGCATGAAATAACGCAGTAAGCAACATTTTAGTGATGCGCGTGCACACAAACATGCACGCACGCACACACACACACACACGGTTAACGTCTTCACAAAAAGTAAATGTTCAGGAAGGAAGGTTTAGTATTTGGAAGAAGGAAATTAGACTCATTTCACAGATCTCATCAGACACATTTTGTACATATTCTCTTTTCTGTCCGTTACATTGAAGTGAATCTTGTGTTTTATTGCCTTTAGTTTTTCACCCTCCTATTCAGTGTACGAAATAGCCACTGGTCAATTAGCCCGTGGCTAGTAAAAAAACAGTCGGGCCAGTAAATTTCCAGTCACTGGCCCACTTGGCTAGTGAATTTTCATGGGGTCATTTAGTAAATATATCACTGTCTCTGACTTGTTAAGTTATAATACACTTTTAAATCATGCAAGATCATGGTCTGATAAAAATGTTCATCATATTAGCAGCTTCATGATGAAACCCGTGTCATGCCAACACGTCTTATTCTCCTCTATTTTTGTAATCTCTTGATTAGTTTCTACATTCAAATTTTGGGGCAGTGAATTATTTTGTGGGCTTGTAACTTTCAGACATAGCTAGCCCAACTGGCTGGCAACCTCGAAGCATCCTTTCACAGACCCTGCAGCATGTTGCTGACATACAGCATACTGGACAAGAAGTATTGTATCAACATTCCTCCCCAGAATGATCAAACCTCAAGCAGAGATGTGTCTTATGGGAATCAAATTTAACAAGAATTTGGCATGTTTATGCTCACTGACTGAAGGAAACTTACCCCAGATATTGTCTAAACACAGGTGGTAATGTCAAGTTGCTGAATGGTATACAGGACAGCAAGGGAGTTGTGTCCTAGAGAGTCAGTACTGACTGATTACCAGTAACTTGTCTGGCCTGTTACCGAGAATGGCAGTAATACGAGAGCCTTGTGACTGGGTTAGTGATGTACCCAATTAGTCTGTTTCCATGCCAGGAGGATGTCAACACATTGTATGAGGTGAAAGACACCCAAGAGCAGATGAATCAGCCATAAAATATTTGTCCTGCTGACAATTAACTAGTGAGGGAAGGATAGTCTTCTGCCTTTCTGCTCACAACCTACACTATCATGAATGAGTGGTTTAATATAACTTTGAACATGGGATTTTGCCCTGTGGTTTCTAGAGGAGGAAGCTCTTTACTGTCATGAATCACACTAACTTAAAAGTTTGGAAACACCTCAGGCACTGAAAAGTAGATACCAGTCAACACTGTTTTCTTTAAAAGTAGAAATTGGCAAAGTAACATCTTCCAAGGAGGCAGTGTTAAATTCTTTGACCATGGCAACGCCTGACTGCTCCTGTGTGAACTTGCCTCCCAGCTGGTGGCTGACATTAAACAATGTGTTTCAACATAGAGCATCTGTGTTACAGAGAGGAGAATTAATGATTGATCTGTACTATCAACAGTACTATCAATGTGTGGATCAGTCCCGCCACAACATCATTCAGTGTATAGGAGTTCTAACATGTCAGAAATAGAAAATATTTGAAATCTGTATAATACATCAACTGAATTCCATGTCTCTAACAACTTACCTTTTTCAGAGTGAAGCCTATCTTGCTGTTGTGGACTGCATACCTGCAATAGAGAAAAATAGCTGTGAATTTGGCAGTCATCAATATAAAAGACATTACCTTTGTGATACAAGTGCATCTTCAAGATACCAGGCACATCACACAGTTGTGCATCACGATAATGTAATTTTTTAAGTAAAATTGATATCTTATACTTATCCTGACTCATGATCTTTTGCTTATCTCCCTTTCCCTTTCGAATGGTAGTGGAACACTTGAATCCCTTTGAAGTTCCCGAAGCGGACGTACAATACTCACCCACGAGTTACCTCCCTTCCTCTTTCCCGCGCAAACGTACCATGTGACGTGTCCAGACTTGTCACTCTCTCCTTATAATTTTCGCCCATGCACTTGGATCTGCTGTGAAATCGCAAGTGTCTTCAACGGGGAGGTTGGGAGGGCTTGTTCGTCATGAGTCAGGATAAGTATAAAATATCAATTTTACTTAAAAAATTACATATTTTTCCTTATCCTGACTCATGATCTTTTGCTTATAGAATCCGTCGGAATAGGTGGTGGGTCAAGCCACTGGATTCAACAGCTGTCCTTAGATATGTCCTGTATCCCCCCCATGGGAACTGCAAGCGGCATTTCCGTGGTCCTATTCTTCCAACTTGCATAGTAACTCGGGGGGACCACTTCTTGTCTTACTTCAATCTCAGACAAGTTGAATCATGTTGATTCATGTGGTTTTAGATAAACTAGTATTCTCCTGTACTAGATATCTTATAACAACCCATGGATTATGATAAGATCTTTATCATAAATGAGTTGCGATCCCTTCATGTGCAGGTTAGGTTGTTACCCGCACAGGATCTTAATCACTCATGCTAGTCTGTCCTAGACTGTGCGCATGGACTTTCAAACTAATACTTTTTCCTAGTAAAAGTCATCTACAAGTCTAGGTGATAAAGGGTGAGATTTCAACTCAGCGCCTTTGAGGAACCGTTAGTTGCTGTGCTACAATGAGAGGCCCAAATTGGTGAATGCCTGAGACATCTTCAATGGCTATGTCTCGGAGGTAGTGGTTGGCAAACACCGTGTCCGACTTCCAGAAACAGCCCTCCATTATTGTCGTTATAGAGCAATTTCCGTGTAGAGCTAGTGTTGACGCCAGTGCTCTCACTTCGTGTGGGTTGGAAGCTCTAGGAGGTTCTAGTCCTGCTGCTTTGTAGGCTCTCAATATGACGACTCTCATCCAGAACGATATGGTCGTTCTTGAGACTTCAGTTGATGTCTCAGTTGATAATGGGATGAATAGGCTCTTGAATTTCCTTCTCCTCGCCTTAGACTTTTGAAGATATATCTTCAAGGCCCTGACTGGGCACAAGGATAAGTCCTCTATATCTTGTGGGCCGAGGACTGTAGACAGCGCTGGTACATGGAATTGTCTATCTGGTTGACCAGGTAGTTGATTCTTGGCAATAAAGTCCCATCTAAGTCCTAGATGAACTGTATTATTATGCCCTCTGTCGAAATCTGGTTCGACCGTAGTCCAGCGCATGTATCTCAGATATGCGAGCTGCAGTGGCTAACGCTAGCAGGAACAGCGTTTTCTGTGTTAGCAGCTCGATCGTGATCTGGTCTAGTGGTTCGTAGTCATCACTGGTAAGATGACGCAGAATTACATTCAGGTCCCAGGCTGGGGCTCTGAATTTCTTTTGTTGGTCTTCCAACTTGAATGATCTCAGTAGGGCAAGTAATTCTGGTACTTTCGTCAACTTGATGCCTGTTTTCATGGTAATCACTGTACTGATAGCGGCCAGGTAAGTCGATAGAGTCAAACCTTTTAGATGTCTAGTCTGTCTCAGATGACATAGATAGTCCGCCACTTGAGGATGCGTAGCTATTACCGCTGTGAAGCCTTTCCGCCTTGCGTAAGTTTCAAACTTCAGCCATTTATCGTCGTATAAGTTGCGAGTTGATCTGCGTAACGCTAGTGTTACTGCTTTGGCTGCTCTGGCGGAGTATCCTCTTTTCTTTAAACACATTTTGAAATGGTCCACACGTGTAGCTGGAACACTGCTGGGTTCCTGTGGACTTGCTTGGTGTGCGGATGTATCAGTAGGTTCGGCCAATCTGAAAGCTTGATTACTGGGCTTCCTAGGTTTTCTAGTAGATCTGGAAACCATGCTCTTGCTGGCCAGTAAGGCGCGACCAAAGTCAGTTGGAGCGTCTGTGTCTGTTTGATCTTGATCAGTACTTTTGGCAGTAGTATCGGGGGTGGAAAAGCGTAGCCGTTTAGTCCTTCCCACGACATGCTCAGTGCATCTGTTGCCCAGGCTTGAGGATCTGGAACTGGTGAGACGAACGTCTGCAGTTGTTTGTTGAACCTCGTGGCGCTTAACAGGTCTATGGAAGGGAATGCTATTTCCCTTATGTTCAAAATGCTTCGGATGGAGCATCCATTCCGTTGGTGATGGGTGTAGTGGTCTTGAGAGAGCCGCCTGCTAGTACGCTCTTGGCTCCGGTATGTGACACACCTTTATCCAGATGTCTGCTTTCATGATCTGGAACAACTGGAATGTGAGCTGCAATAGGCTTGGTGATCTTGTGGACCCTTGCCGATTTATAGAGAACGCCACTGTGGAATTGTCTGTGTGGATCATCAACATCTTGTTGTTCAGCAAGCTCGCCCATAGTTGTAATGGGCGCTGATCACTGCTTTCATCTCTAGTAGATTGATGTGGAGCTTTTGTTCTGTATGAGACCACTTTCCTGACGCTACTTGATCGCTGAGATGTGCTCCCCATCCTTGCAACGAGGCATCCGCGTGAGGTGTGTCTCTCGGCGTCGCTCTTGTAAATAGACTCCTTCGCAGACATTCGACCTGTGTGTCCACCATAGTAGATACCTCTTGAGGTTTTCTGGCCGCAGCAGGATCGGGTCGACACTGTCCAGATGCTTTATGAGGAACCGCTTGTAGCGGTCTTAGCTGTAACCTTCCTATGTGCGCCAAGTCTTGCGCCCGAGGTTAGTAGACCGAGTAGAACTTGCCATGATCGTAGTGTTAACGGAGAGGTGACTGCTGGCGAATCATGGCTTGTATCTTGACCCATCGATCCTCTGGGGACGACGATCACGATTCTCTGTAGTGATGAATCTTATCCCCAGGAATTGTAGATCTTGTTTCGGTTCCAATTCTGACTTCCTTAGGTTCACCAACCATCCCAGTTGAGTGAGCAACTTGATCGTGAAGTTCAGTTGTAGTCTGAGTAGACTTGCATCTTGGTGGACCTGAATCCCGTCGTCCAGGTAGAAGGCATTGCGTAGACCTCGTTGATGAAGGTATGCGACCATAGGCTTGGTTATTCGTGTGAATAGCCACGGGGCCAAAGATATTCCAAACGGTAGCACGCTCCATTGGTAGTGTTGCCCTCTGAACAGGATTCGAAGATACTTTCTTGATTCTTGTTGTATCGGAATGTGCAGGTACGCATCCTGTAAGTCTATGCTGGCCATGTAATCTGCTGGACGGACGAGTTGTCTCAGTTGAGGTAGGTGGATCATGCTGAACCTCTCTGGTTTCAGTAGATAGTCTCTGTTGAATTTGCGCATGTTGTAAATCAGTCTGAACTTCTCTAAGGAGTTCTTCTTTGGTACTAGAAAAATTGTGGAATAGAAGCCTGGGGTGAGATGATTCTGGTCTATTATCTCTACTGCATCTTTTGAGAGAAGTGCGTTGATGGCTTCTTGTAATCTGTCTGACTGCTCCTCTGCGTACTTGAAGACCATCGGGCTGAGGGTTAACGGAGGAGCATCTTTCAGTTGTACTTTGTACCCTTCTCTTAGTACTTGAGAGGCGTAGTCGTCTCTTAAAATTCACCAGTTTTCCCAGTACCTTTGTAGACATCCACCCACTGTCGATAGTTCTACAGGAACGGCTGGGGGTGGAAGACTCCAGTCGCTTCGACCCCCTGGCATCAGCTGCCTGGTACCTCTGGAAGCTCTGGGGCCACGGCCTCTTCCTGAGTTTCCTCTGTAGTTGCCTGAAGGGCTTACTTTAAAAGAGTCCTTCCCGCCTCTGGAGCTGGAGTACTTTCTGTCTTTAGCTTTCTGTATCCCAGCGTACTTAGACTTGTTGTTGTATCTCGGGGATGTATGGCGAATGACGTTGGCCAAGGTGTCTATGGTCTTGATCATCATCACCTCTCTGGAGTCTTGTGTAGCTTGTTTGGCTGCATCGTCCAATAGACCTCCAAAGATGGTAGGCGCCTCCCACTGAGCTCGTAGTAACGGCTGCGTAAATCTGTCATTCCAGGAGCAGGACGCCAGTAGACCCTGTCTACGTATTAAGGTGATTCCCGCTGAAATAGCTGTGAGGTGGTCCGATAAGAAGAACTGGTCCTTCTTTTGTGTGACGAGGGCCGAGTAGATCATTTTATCCTCTTCCGTAGTGGAATTCTGGAATTTCTGTATCAACGCTTCGTTGATGGCTCTAGATCTTGCTAGTCTTGGCATCATTGACCAGCTTGATGTTGTCGTCCCACTCCGTCGCCTTCACAAATGGTTCCAGGTGATGTAGGGGGAATTTCCTCTCATTAAAAGATGGTAGCTGCTGCGTCTGGGACTTGGAAGCCTTCGCGAAGGCTGTGCGCAGGCTGTCTGGTACGCTGGATATAGGCTCGATCGGTGGGATTGTGACGGAGTCGAAGTCATCATCCTTCATCAAGTAGGTGTCAACATCGTTCCTATCTTTAGAGGGAGACTCTAGGCTTAACCCGCTAGCAATCCAAGCCGTTACTACGAGTCTGAGAAGACGGAGTACGCAATGTCTTGAGCCAAGGAGCTGTGTCTAGTTGATGTCTCTCTGTGTGAGCCTGTATCCCTTCACAAACCTTCATCCTGGGTTCGCGAACCTGCAGCTGATGATTCCTCCCTGTGCGAACGTCTGTCGTGGGAGCGTTCACTTCGCGAACGTCTCTGGAACCTCTTCGCGAACCTCCCTGTGACGAGCTGTGCCTTCGCGAACGTCTGCGGGGTGATCTCGATCTAGATCGGCTAGGCGTAGAGGCAGGCTTCTTAGGGGTTTGGGAACCTTGAGGGTTCGCGAACGTGGACTGCGTATCATCTTGTAGTATGATGGAGTCGTCAGGTTGTGGAGCCCTTCGCGGAGGAGTGTGTTCGCCAACGTCAACTGCAGTTGTAGCTCTGATGGGTGTAGATTCGCGCAGGCCTGTGGGTTTGCGCACGATGTCGGCAGACTGTTGTGTCTTCCTTGATTCTTGCTGGAATCTCTGCTCCATCATAGCCATCATCTTGTTGGTGAACTGCGTCATGAACTCCCCCGGGTCGAAGTTCTGCATCTGTTGAATCGACTGCGATGCTGTTTTCTGTGCCTCAACTTCTGTCCTCGAAGGAAAAGGTCTTATGTCAGACAGCTGGCTTGCTGTGACCTTCATGAGTGATGATCTGGTAGTAGTAGACATCGACTGCTTCGTAGATGTCATCGATACCTCAGGTAGTAGTATAGGGGGGTCGTCAAACACGTCTTTCTCATGAGGTGGTACGATCTCCTCGTTGAAAGATCTCTGCGTAGCAGCTGTGGCACATGTAGATTTGCCCTCAGATCTAGTACTCTTAGACTTCCTCTGCGTAGTAGAAGAGGACACCGTCTTCTTCTTAGACTGGGACGGGCTAGGTTGCGAGGTTGACGACCTTTTCTTAGTCCCCTTTGCCGCAGACTGGCCCTGTAATGTACAAGGCAACACATCACTATTATGAACATCAACAGCAAGTAACATACGGTTTTTAGGCTCATCTCTAGATTTATCACATGTGACTAGAGATGACTTTTTCACCCGATCCATGGCACGTCTATAAACATAAGACAGATATTGATTAAATTGTAAGTCAGTTAAATCAATACAATAGATACAACGCAAGGTGGATGAACATGGATCTGTACACGATGGACATTGGGGGTGAGGATCAGCCAGAGACAACCTTAGTTTACACACACAGCACGATTTCATGAGCTGTAAACACGGTTACAACATGATGAAAACACGACTCAAGTCAATAAATTTCAACAAATTTTTACAAATAATACATCATAATTATAATCAAAACCATACACAGCTTAATTTAGAAGAATAGGCCTAAAAGTAAACAATAATATTGCCGTATACGGGACTCCAGTGCTCACCCAACCATCCGCTTGGGCGAAAAGGGAGAGAGTGACAAGTCTGGGCACGTCACTTGGTACGTTTGCACAGGAAAGAGGAACGGAGGTAACTCGTGGGTGAGTATTGTACGTCCGCTTCGGGAACTTCAAGGGATTCAAGTGTTCCACGACCATTCGAAAGGGAAAGGGAGATAAGCAAAAGATCATGAGTCAGGATAAGGAAAAATATAGGGATATCACAAAGTTGTGCATCATCAAGATACCAGGCATATCACACAGTTGTGCATCATCAAGATACCAGGCATATCACACAGTTGTGCATCATCAAGATACCAGGCATATCAAACATTTGTGCATAATCAAGATACCAGGCATATCACAGTTGTGCATCATCAAGATACCAGGCATATCACACAGTTGTGCATCATCAAGATACCAGGCATATCACACAGTTGTGCATCATCAAGATACCAGGCATATCACACAGTTGTGCATCATCAAGAAACCTGGCATATCACACAGTTGTGCACCATCAAGATACCAGGCATATCACACAGTTGTGCATCATCAAGATACCAGGCATATCACACAGTTGTGCATCATCAAGAAACCTGGCATATCACACAGTTGTGCATCATCAAGATACCAGGCATATCACACAGTTGTGCATCATCAAGAACCAGGCATATCACACAGTTGTGCATCATCAAGAAACCTGGCATATCACACAGTTGTGCATCATCAAGATACCAGGCATATCACACAGTTGTGCATCATCAAGATACCAGGCATATCACACAGTTGTGCATCATCAAGATACCAGGCATATCACACAGTTGTGCATCATCAAGATACCAGGCATATCACACAGTTGTGCATCATCAAGAACCAGGCATATCACACAGTTGTGCATCATCAAGAAACCTGGCATATCACACAGTTGTGCACCATCAAGATACCAGGCATATCACAAAGTTGTGCATCATCAAGATACCAGGCATATCACACAGTTGTGCATCATCAAGATACCAGGCATATCACACAGTTGTGCATCATCAAGATACCAGGCATATCAAACATTTGTGCATCATCAAGATACCAGGCATATCAAACATTTGTGCATAATCAAGATACCAGGCATATCACAGTTGTGCATCATCAAGATACCAGGCATATCACACAGTTGTGCATCATCAAGATACCAGGCATATCACACAGTTGTGCATCATCAAGAAACCAGGCATATCACACAGTTGTGCACCATCAAGATACCAGGCATATCACACAGTTGTGCATCATCAAGATACCAGGCATATCACACAGTTGTGCATCATCAAGAAACCTAGCATATCACACAGTTGTGCACCATCAAGATACCAGGCATATCACACAGTTGTGCATCATCAAGAACCAGGCATATCACACAGTTGTGCATCATCAAGAAACCTGGCATATCACACAGTTGTGCATCATCAAGATACCAGGCATATCACACAGTTGTGCATCATCAAGATACCAGGCATATCACACAGTTGTGCATCATCAAGATACCAGGCATATCACACAGTTGTGCATCATCAAGATACCAGGCATATCACACAGTTGTGCATCATCAAGATACCAGGCATATCACACAGTTGTGCATCATCAAGAAACCTGGCATATCACACAGTTGTGCACCATCAAGATACCAGGCATATCACACAGTTGTGCATCATCAAGATACCAGGCATATCACACAGTTGTGCATCATCAAGAAACCTGGCATATCACACAGTTGTGCACCATCAAGATACCAGGCATATCACACAGTTGTGCATCATCAAGAACCAGGCATATCACACAGTTGTGCATCATCAAGAAACCTGGCATATCACACAGTTGTGCATCATCAAGATACCAGGCATATCACACAGTTGTGCATCATCAAGATACCAGGCATATCACACAGTTGTGCATCATCAAGATACCAGGCATATCACACAGTTGTGCATCATCAAGATACCAGGCATATCACACAGTTGTGCATCATCAAGAACCAGGCATATCACACAGTTGTGCATCATCAAGAAACCTGGCATATCACACAGTTGTGCACCATCAAGATACCAGGCATATCACACAGTTGTGCATCATCAAGATACCAGGCATATCACACAATTGTGCATCATCAAGATACCAGGCATATCACACAGTTGTGCATCATCAAGATACCAGGCATATCACACATTTGTGCATCATCAAGATACCAGGCATATCACAGTTGTGCATCATCAAGATACCAGGCATATCACACAGTTGTGCATCATCAAGATACCAGGCATATCACACAGTTGTGCATCATCAAGAACCAGGCATATCACACAGTTGTGCATCATCAAGAACCAGGCATATCACACAGTTGTGCATCATCAAGATACCAGGCATATCACACAGTTGTGCATCATCAAGATACCAGGCATATCACACAGTTGTGCATCATCAAGAAACCTGGCATATCACACAGTTGTGCACCATCAAGATACCAGGCATATCACACAGTTGTGCATCATCAAGAACCAGGCATATCACACAGTTGTGCATCATCAAGAAACCTGGCATATCACACAGTTGTGCATCATCAAGATACCAGGCATATCACACAGTTGTGCATCATCAAGATACCAGGCATATCACACAGTTGTGCATCATCAAGATACCAGGCATATCACACAGTTGTGCATCATCAAGATACCAGGCATATCACACAGTTGTGCATCATCAAGAACCAGGCATATCACACAGTTGTGCATCATCAAGAAACCTGGCATATCACACAGTTGTGCACCATCAAGATACCAGGCATATCACACAGTTGTGCATCATCAAGATACCAGGCATATCACACAGTTGTGCATCATCAAGAACCAGGCATATCACACAGTTGTGCATCATCAAGAAACCTGGCATATCACACAGTTGTGCACCATCAAGATACCAGGCATATCACAAAGTTGTGCATCATCAAGATACCAGGCATATCACACAGTTGTGCATCATCAAGATACCAGGCATATCACACAGTTGTGCATCATCAAGATACCAGGCATATCAAACATTTGTGCATCATCAAGATACCAGGCATATCAAACATTTGTGCATAATCAAGATACCAGGCATATCACAGTTGTGCATCATCAAGATACCAGGCATATCACACAGTTGTGCATCATCAAGATACCAGGCATATCACACAGTTGTGCATCATCAAGAAACCAGGCATATCACACAGTTGTGCACCATCAAGATACCAGGCATATCACACAGTTGTGCATCATCAAGATACCAGGCATATCACACAGTTGTGCATCATCAAGAAACCTGGCATATCACACAGTTGTGCACCATCAAGATACCAGGCATATCACACAGTTGTGCATCATCAAGAACCAGGCATATCACACAGTTGTGCATCATCAAGAAACCTTGCATATCACACAGTTGTGCATCATCAAGATACCAGGCATATCACACAGTTGTGCATCATCAAGATACCAGGCATATCACACAGTTGTGCATCATCAAGATACCAGGCATATCACACAGTTGTGCATCATCAAGATACCAGGCATATCACACAGTTGTGCATCATCAAGATACCAGGCATATCACACAGTTGTGCATCATCAAGAAACCTGGCATATCACACAGTTGTGCACCATCAAGATACCAGGCATATCACACAGTTGTGCATCATCAAGATACCAGGCATATCACACAGTTGTGCATCATCAAGAAACCTGGCATATCACACAGTTGTGCACCATCAAGATACCAGGCATATCACACAGTTGTGCATCATCAAGAACCAGGCATATCACACAGTTGTGCATCATCAAGAAACCTGGCATATCACACAGTTGTGCATCATCAAGATACCAGGCATATCACACAGTTGTGCATCATCAAGATACCAGGCATATCACACAGTTGTGCATCATCAAGATACCAGGCATATCACACAGTTGTGCATCATCAAGATACCAGGCATATCACACAGTTGTGCATCATCAAGAACCAGGCATATCACACAGTTGTGCATCATCAAGAAACCTGGCATATCACACAGTTGTGCACCATCAAGATACCAGGCATATCACACAGTTGTGCATCATCAAGATACCAGGCATATCACACAGTTGTGCATCATCAAGATACCAGGCATATCACACAGTTGTGCATCATCAAGATACCAGGCATATCAAACATTTGTGCATCATCAAGATACCAGGCATATCACAGTTGTGCATCATCAAGATACCAGGCATATCACACAGTTGTGCATCATCAAGATACCAGGCATATCACACAGTTGTGCATCATCAAGAACCAGGCATATCACACAGTTGTGCATCATCAAGAACCAGGCATATCACACAGTTGTGCATCATCAAGATACCAGGCATATCAAACATTTGTGCATCATCAAGATACCAGGCATATCACACAGTTGTGCATCATCAAGATACCAGGCATATCACACAGTTGTGCATCATCAAGAAACCTGGCATATCACACAGTTGTGCATCATCAAGAAACCTGGCATATCACACAGTTGTGCATCATCAAGATACCAGGCATATCACACAGTTGTGCACCATCAGGATACCAGGCATATCACACAGTTGTGCATCATCAAGATACCAGGCATATCACACAGTTGTGCATCATCACGATACCTGGCATATCACACAGTTGTGCATCATCAAGATACCTGGCATATCACACAGTTGTGCATCATCAATATACCAGGCATATCACACAGTTGTGCATCATCAAGATACCAGGCATATCACACAGTTGTGCATCATCAAGATACCAGGCATATCACACAGTTGTGCACCATCAGGATACCAGGCATATCACACAGTTGTGCATCATCAAGATACCAGGCATATCACACAGTTATGCATCTGGATACCTGGCATATCACACAGTTGTGCATCATCAAGATACCAGGCATATCACACAGCATGTGCACATGAAGATATTATATACCTGTTAGCTAAACTGACAAGACACATAAGAAATTAACACAACACACAGAGCATTATTGAGAAATTCCTCACCACGATGTATTTCAGCTCACAACCCCCTGCTATCTTAACTCACCTGCTCACAACCTCCAGTCTATCTTAACTCACCTGCTCACAACCTTAAGGCTATCTTAACTCACCTGCTCACAACCTCCAGTCTATCTTAACTCACCTGCTCAAAACCTCAAGGCTATCTTTACTCACCTGCTCACAACCTCCAGGCTATCTTAACTCACCTGCTCACAACCTCCAGGCTATCTTAACTCACCTGCTCACAACCTCCACAATTTTGGCATGCTCCTCTGCTGGGCTGCGCAGAGCCTTCCGTCTGGTGGCGACATTGTAGAACAAGTCCTCCACCTACACAGACAATCCATATAAACCACAGGACACTGAGTTGTAATGATCAACACATTTTCTACAGGACACATGCACAACTCTTCGATAACATACAACTTTGACAAGGGCTCCAGATATGAGCTAAGCCACTGAGAATTCATATAGCATTACTGTGTTTTATTCTCTGTAGTAGACATAATGTTAATGTGTGGTCTGCATTAATAATTATTAATAAAGAGTATTGAAAAGAAAACTGTAAGTCAAAGACCAAATGAAAGCTTCAGATTTATCAAACAATCCCAAAAGAGTTTTAAAATATTGTCTGAAGTACACAGTCCTTAGTGTACAAAGACACTGGCTCACCGTGATCTGCGTGCCCTGGTTGCCTGCACAGGGTTTCACAGCCTCCTTCAACTTGCCATCCAGAAAACAGCCCCTGTAACAAGCAGGAACAGCAGTTAGCAGCATCCCACACCTGTCATATTTCTCTACACTACTATGTTTCCCAAATGTCTGTCAATGCCCTGTAAAGCAGTTACATGTCAAGTCAGATGTGAAGAAAAGAATATGGCCTGCATATTCCTCATAACTTTCAAACATGAAGTCAAGTGAGCTGGCAACAAGTGTACAATGCTGTTTGGTAATGTCATGTTCCCTTGTACTTGGGAAAACTGGCAAAATATTTCATACAACATAACAAGGAAGGCATTCAAACAGTCCTCAGATTTAATCGACAGTCAAAGTGGAGATAACTCTGTACGATTATCTCCCCTTGGTTACCCCTTGCTCTAACCACAGGTTTCACAGTTAAAACAATGTACAGTTCCACTACACTAAATCAGAATCACATGCTCCCTGAGCGATCACCGTATGTAAACAACTGAAGAGACAGAGACCTGTGACAGCTGTGATTGGATGAAACAGTGTAAGATGTTTATGCTTTTTAAAAGCACATCCACCCAGTAATTAAAACTGACCACAATTTCAAGTATTTAGTGCTGTCATTTTTATCACCATTACTTATGCTTATTGTGTGTACAGATATTTTCCAGTAGGTGACAGTTGGTGTGGAACTGGGGTTGATGTGTTCCGCTCCCTGTGCTCGGAAAATGAGCCAGACAATATTGCCAGAAATTGTGTTTTATTGTAGTTTAAAGGCCTGACTGCACCCATGTGTACATGGAATGGCTGTTGACAGCCTGGATGATTTTTAAAAGAATATAAGGTTACTATAGAAGTCTATGGGAAAACATTTGGTGTTGTGTAACCTAAACATGGGACCTGTTTCCTCAACATTAAAGCTACAGACTAACACAATGTTAACAACACAGTGGAAAACTGTAGTGATAGTGACACAGCTCAGCTCTTCATTGTTAATGCCCTGCTGTATAAGACGACAACTTTTATCCTTTGCAGTGAGTGAGTATGGTTTTAAGCAGTTTTAGCAATATTCTAGCAATATCACGGCAGGGGACACCACAAATGGACTTCATACATTGAACCCATGAGGGAGATGAAATTGATCTGTGTGAAAATAATGTCACATAACATTAATCATAATGATTTGTGGTGCATTCAAAATTTCAGCTGTTTCATTTTGTATATCATTCAAGACTATGCTTACGAACTGGCTCCAAACTGAGTGAGTGAGCGAGTTTACTTTTACGCCGCACTCAGCAATATTCCAGCTATATGGCGGCGGTCTGCAAATAATCGAATCTGGACCAGACAATCCAGTGATCAACAGCATGAGCACCGATCTACGCAATTGGGAACCGATCACATGTGTCAACCAAGTCAGCGAGCCTGACCACCTGATCCCGTTAGTCGCCTCTTACGACAAGCATGGGTTACTGAAGGTTCATTCTAATCCGGACCTTCACAGGTGACTCCAAATTGAGCTGGTTGAACTAAAACATATATATACCTGTAGGCACATTTAGATTCTGCTGTCCTGGTTGTTATGGTGACATGGGCTACATGACTGATGCTGGCTAGAGCTTCACCACGGAAACCATAGGTTGATATAGACTGGAGATCCTCAAACTTCTGTAACTTGCTGGTAGTGAAGCGTTCACAAACAATGTCCATATCTTCTTTCTAAACAGATCAAATATATTATGAAAATGACAATAAATATCAAGAAAAATACAAAATTTGATTGCGAGAATCCCTGCATGAATGTACCTTTAAAGCAAGAAATATCAGCTCATTTCACTTTGAAATTTGGCATGTCTCAATCGAGAGGCTGGCCCTAATGGAAAGGCAATGTGATAGTGAATGTTTCAGAGGGATAAGCCACGACGGTAGTAGCCTCCTGGCTGTATGGACCTACCCTTATGCCAGTCCCATTGTCCTGTATCTGCAGCAGCTTCAGACCTCCCTGTTTCACCGTCACCTGGATGTTGCTGGACTTGGCATCAATACTACAAACAAAAGTGGGTCTTAGTAAAACATAATTCTGATACATTCTCTCGTTTTCATCACTATCCAAATAGTTACAAAAAAACATACCAGCTTCTTAATGAAAATATACAGTTTTCACACTTCAAGAGCAAAAAATTAAATAGCCACACATCAAAAACTAAACAATGATAATTACACTGCAAATCTAAAAACACATACTCACACAATGAAACTGTACACATAACACGATATCTGCAATTACCAGAAGCACTTATTGACATCGGACTCAGAGGTACAGATAAGCTGCGTATCTGCTTAAATTACACAAATATTTATGTTAAAACCCAATTCCTATTAAGTCTGTTGCATACAATTACGCTTGATTTTTTGTAAATAGTCAATAAAAGAGATCTTACATGTGTACACGCAAAAATATGAAATCTTATCTTGCGTACCCGGTGGATAGATAAAATAACTGAGGTATATTGAGAGGTTCTATTTCAGGACATAAACTTGACAAGTTGCAGTCTTTCTTATCGTTTCTCATATTACAGATCAAATATATATAACAAACACTAACATTTAAACTTTATTATATTTTTATAATTAATGGAAAATGGCAAAATACCCAAATGAGTTTAAGTGAGGTGAGTACAAGGTGAGTACAATTTATTTGGTTACTCTAAGGAAAATGAAATGAACACAAGCGAGTACATAACTCAATGGCCTAAAAAGCTATCTGTAGCTCTGGGACTGTATGATTACTTTGGATACATAAAAATTCCGTTTTCAATGTAGATGAAAGCAAACATGCATTCTACATTGGAGGCAGCAAATACAGACTCATTCATGATAGGAAATATAATGGGTTAATGGACCAATGTTTTGAATGGGTTGTTGATCCAACTTATGGAAACATAGTACTGTTCTGTGTTCGTGGCATATGCTGAACCATGGCTCCCCTGTATCATTATTTGGCTATATGTATCACGTCACTAGCATCTGGCATTGTGAAGCATCTTCCCAGCCATGTAGCATCACACCTCTTTTAACATACCAGTTCTCTATCATCTCCTTTAAGGCGTTGGCTGGCCTCTGTATCACCTCCCCTGCTGCTATTCTGTTGACAACAACTTCATCCAGCTTACGGATGGATGGCGCGGGAGCTTTACCACTCATTTCAAATTTGTTGTAACTGTAAATGACATAATATAGATATCATGAAGAAAACTTGAATCCTCAGGAACTCAGCAATGACGTATTTGCACCACAGTACATGAATAGTCCACTGCTGGTAATATTGGTTTTTGTTTGTTTGTTTATGTTTAACGCCACACTCAGCAATATTCCAGCTATATGGCAGCAGTCTGTAAATAATCGAGTCTGGACCAGACAATTAAGTGATCAACAGCATGAGAACCGGTCTATGCAATTGGGAACCGATGTCATCTGTCAACCAAGTCAGCGAGCGTGACCACCCAATCCCGTTAGTAGCCTCTTACGACAAGCATGGGTTACTGAAGATCAATTCTAATCTGGATCTTCACGGGTTGTTGGTGTGTTGATAAACCATGGTAAAATGGTTTTAAAATCCCAAACTTTCAATTTATAAATGGTATGGATGTGCTAGTAGTTATATATATCTTACAATGAAATGAGTTATACTCTCATTTGCCATTTATTCCAGATGTAAAAATAACTCACAAAATGGTCATAAATAAACCAAATGCACACGTTGCTGTGTGGACCCTTATCCAGTGAAATTGACATTTCTTCAATAGTACTGTTTTGTTTGACTTTTGGTAATTTCGTATTTGTAAATATTCAGAAATCACTTGTTTTACGGCCTGTTTTACAGTTGTTTAAGCTATGCGCAAGAAAACAACGGATGTTCTTGAGTGTCCGAAAACCCATGATACAAGGATAGACCTAGACAACCACTAGTCTATGAAATGAACATATTTTACAGAAAATAATATGGTTCATAAATAATAGTCATAAATATTATGAAAAGTAGCCCTGACTCTTCATTTCAGAAACTGAAACTGTGGAATCTAGACTGGCCACATATTCTAGACTTGCATGGCGTTTCTTGGATATATTATTTGTTTCAAGGTCTGTATGGCAGACTAGGACTTCAGACTTTTCGACACATCGGGAAAGAAGCATGCAATTACACATTATCTGATCATGTCATGTCTATATGTCATTTGTGTCCATGAATTAGTTACCTATTAGTTCCAAATTAGTTGTAATATGCAACACAAGCTTGTTATTGCAGATCAGCGCAAAGACATATATGACAGTCACATTCTAACCATGCTGGTTCCCGCCGTGTTGTTTTCTTGTTCGACTTCCGCTTAGTGGGAATTACCTCCCTTGAAGACTGGCGGGGAGGGACGGTCTCCAAAGTCAGTACAGTTTTCATTAATTCAGTAGTATCTGTCATTTGCTACATTTGCCACATACATAGCAGAACATTGTAGTCAAAGATTATATGCACACACTTAAATGCCTGGTAAATAAACATACGCGTATTACTCAAGGCATAATGGGTTTTGATATTTTCAAATTGTGATTGTTTCCCTTAGTCAACGAGCGCTGAAGGTTGGCGGAAGTAGAGTTGTAACGTATTTGAACTTTGTCTATCTCACCTGGTTATAGCCTTAAATATACTATGGTCATGAAGGACAAAGTTGATAATTTAATAATTCTTTTTATAACCACATTTCTTCGAAGTCGGAACAATAATATATGAACTTAAGGAATTAACAAATTGCTGATTAATGTATACACGTGGAAAAAGTATCGCAAAACCTGATACTTTTTTCTCTCAATGTCTTACAAATTGTACTATAATAACATTATGAAAATAAATGAAAACAACAACCTATTACGTGTCTCAAAAGCAAAAAAAAATCATGTTGCACGTGCTGCAGGTAACACGTGTGGAACAAATGAAACACTTGCACCCCTCGTGTGTCGTGTCATGAAAATACAGTTTCAATTACCATACCTTTCAAGGGCCACTGATCCAGAGCGATTAATGTTTCCAGCCAACAGTCTGATTACGAAACCTAGCTGCAAACTGGTCAGTCCCTGCTCCCTCGACCGTGACGGACAAGGGGACTCGGCTACTGTCCACCCTGGCAAAATTGAAAATATCCCCTACAGTTATTGTCTGGTTGTAATAAAGTATCGGAGCAGTTTAGACTTTTTCAGATTTTCAAATGTTTGGATGGTATAATGACTGATCCAATTTCTGTCTTTTTTTACCTCGATATTTAATAATGTAAAAATATTATGTCTATTACGTATGCTATGATATAAAAAACACATTTGATATATTTGAATCCATAAGCTAAACCCCACTTTGCCATTGCTAAAACAAATCTGAAACTCTGATAATTCCTCTTGCTGCACTTCCATGCGCATATTACATACGATGTAATACATTTGCCACATCAGACCTCAATTTATAATGATGAGTATTTACTCCAGACACAAGAAATGCCAAATGGGAACCTTTGTCGGGTAATCTGAGTGGTGTTATCACTAATTATACATGTTATAAATTCATTAACGGTGACTGATGACAAATAACATGTGTATGTTTACCACCAAACAAGGTTACAGCAAGAGAGTAGTAATCGCTGTATTACATGCAAGTTTGATTGCCTGAAAAAAAAGTTGCTGTGTACTTAGTTTTAAAAACTGTATATACCTATGTACCTAAGTAAAATTTCCGATTTTTGTTTTGCAATGGCAAAGTGGGGTTGTTCAGTTTATGGATTCAAATATATCAAATGTGTGTTTTTGATATCATAGCATAGGTAATAGACATAATATTTTTACATGATTAAATATCGAGGTAAAAACACAGAAATAGGATCAAATTGGATCAGTCACTATACCATTTGAAAATCTGAAAAACACCTTTACTGCTGGGATACTTTATTACAATCAAACAAGAACTACCGGGGATATTTGTTCAAATAACGGCATCTGATGGGCATCCACCCTTCCTAATGTCCCACTGATTAGGTTGAAGAAATTCTGCCAAGGTGGACAGTAGCCGAGTCCCCTTGTCCGTCACGGTCGAGGGAGCAAGGGCTGACCAGTTTGCAGCTAGGTTTCGTAATTAGACTGTTGGCTGAAAACATTAATCGCTCTGGATCAGTGACCCTTTAAAGGTATGGTAATGCCGGGTTGTCCATGAGACAAATTGCCAGGCAGTTAGGTCACCATCCCTCAACAATAAATCGAATAGTGAGGAAATATCACCAAACAAACGATATAAAGGATCTGCGTCGTTCAGGCAGACCACGCAAGACATCAGCTAGACAAGACGCAGCCCCTCTTAGACTTGTTCGGCGATTTCTCTTTGCACCAAGTCCAATGTTAAAACGGCAATGGCTTCCACATCAACAACTCTGTAGGGCATAAGGCCAGGAGACCTTTGTTGACATCTGCCCACATGGATGGTTTCGCTATTTGTTACTGACGGAAGGACGCGTGTGTGGCGACAGAGGGACATGGCGTATGCCGAAATGAACATCCTGGAAGAAGTTTCGGCGGAGTATCCTTGATGGTATTGGGGCGGGACTGTGTGTATATGACTGCAAACTTCAGCTTGTCACAGTGAGATCAAATCTGAATGGACAAAGATACCAAGAGGAAATGTTGAGGAGACATGTAGTGCCTCATTTTGATAAGCATCCCCTATTAACAAGGCCAGTCTGTATGGATGACAACGCCGGGCCACATCGTGCACGTACAGCCATTGGTTTCCTACAACAAGAAGCCATGACCACCTTTCCATGGCCAGCCAGAGACCCTGATTTGACCTTTATAGAACATGTAATGTTCGTCAGAGAGATCCGCCAGTCCCGAATATTGATGAATTAGAGCAAACATTGCACCAAGAATGGAACAGGTTGCCCCCAACATAGGATTCAGGGCACTTTATGAGGACGAGGGTTCAAACGTCATCCAGGTGGGCGGAGGTTACACAAGATACTGACTGTGTCTTCTGTTTCTGAAACTAGAGAACCTATTTGTGGACTGGGTGTATGAATTAGGCATATGTATGTGTTACCCGCTTGGGATGACCATCCTTTTTTCCGACACATTATGTTATCTTAATTTCAGTTTTATACCAGGACCCATGTTAATCAAATGATACCATGTTAATCAAATGATACCATGTTAATCAAATGATACCATGTTAATCAAATGATACCATCTTAATCAAATGATACCATGTTAATCAAATGATACCATTCGGGTTCCTTATTGTTGGCTGTTGTGTTGTGCTATGACGAGCATTTGTGTGTTGTGCGTTTCGTACAATATGGCCACTATTAAACGTGTTTTGGTATGTGGCCTGGTATGTGGTCTGTCCATCTTGATCCGGACAGTTAAAGCTGTTAAAATCACGGATGTATGACGATTGTATTCCCGGGCCAAGTCGGGCGGAACACTTCTGATAGTTTAGCGTATAGTTTCACATTGAGTTTTTAATACCACGATCTTTGACACTGGAACACATTTGATGATACAGTTGCGACGTTATAGTTGACTGACAGCCCCGGTCAAGTCGTGACATATTTTACAGGATGTGTGAAATGAACAATCACAATGTGCCATCTGGTGTATGCTATGGTTGTACATATGCCTTGGATATTAGATAGTGAGATGGCACATAAGGCACAATAAATCAAACACATTCTGTACTACAAAATCACATGTGGACGGCCTCACAGGTGTGCTTCGGGAGGGAGGTAATATTGATAGGTAATTCCTGACCCACAGGTGGTCAAATGGTCACCAGGAAACAAACACGGGGATATATAGTGCGTCTAAGTTAAAATATGAAATTGTGATGTTTGTTGTCGATGCGTCATATTGGAAAATGTCCTTCACTTATCACGTGAAATCTTATTGAGGCAAATCTTTTACCAGAAGTAGAAGCTCTTTGGTAGAAAGAGCACACAATATTGAATCCCCAAAGTAGTGAAATATAGACACCAACGCCTAAACCTGGTGAAATGTTCGACATAAAGTGGGACAGCTAACTGTTGGACGGTCACCCCTTTTGATAAGAGTTGTGTTTTTCTACTCAGATCTATGCATACACAGAGATTTAAATATGAATGTATTTGTGAACGCTGGATATATATTTGAACAGATACACACGTTCGGTTTTACATTCTGCAAACCAGGTTTAGAATTAAGAGACATTTATCAATGGTAATGTTAAGCCCCTATGATGCAAGTACTTGATTACTCCACATTCCTCGAGTTTGTCCATTACTGAAAGGGGATACAGCCCTGTTTATTTCACTGACCTGGATCAATGACTCTACGATATTTTTGTTAAGTCCACAACAAAAGACTTCACAATCAAGCAATTCGTTCGAGTATTTTGAGAACACCTGGTGTCATCACTGATCAGTCACATTCAATCAATACTTGATTCAGTATAGACACCTAGAGCCGATATACAAATAAATGTACACATGTAGTGGTGACATTATGCATATAATATTTTTAAACTTTGGTTCATAAATACATTCTTCTCTTCATACTCATGATAAATAGGCAGAGTGGTTTTATATGTTCTTTTCCATTTTGCAAATATTTTTGTGTGTGTGAATGTATGACTGTATATTTACGACAGTGATATATGTCGTCTGAACATATTTACGTCTTATTGCATCACAGGTAGCACAGTCACGGAGATTGATATTCGTCTCCTATACCTCGATCATATACAGGACAGTTTCCCATGCATCTATACCTCGATCATATACAGGACAGTTTCTAATGCATCTATACCTCGATCATATACAGGACAGTTTCTCATGAATCTATACCTCGATCATATACAGGACAGTTTCTAATGCATCTATACCTCGATCATATACAGGACAGTTTCCCATGCATCTATACCTCGATCATATACAGGACAGTTTCTAATGCATCTAAACCTCGATCATATACAGGACAGTTTCTCATGTATCTATACCTCGATCATATACAGGACAGTTTCTCATGCATCTATACCTCGATCATATACAGGACAGTTTCTAATGCATCTAAACCTCGATCATATACAGGACAGTTTCTCATGTATATATACCTCGATCATATACAGGGCAGTTTCTAATGCATCTATACCTCGATCATATACAGGACAGTTTCTAATGCATCTATACCTCGATCATATACAGGACAGTTTCTAATGCATCTATACCTCGATCATATACAGGACAGTTTCTAATGCATCTATACCTCGATCATAAACAGGACAGTTTCTACATGCATCTATACCTCGATCATATACAGGACAGTTTCTCATGTATCTATACCTCGATCATAAACAGGACAGTTTCTCATGCATCTATACCTCGATCATATACAGGACAGTTTCTCATGTATCTATACCTCGATCATATACAGGACAGTTTCTCATGCATCTATACCTCGATCATATACAGGACAGTTTCTAATGCATCTATACCTCGATCATATACAGGACAGTTTCTCATGCATCTATCATATAATACCTCGATCATATACAGGACAGTTTCTCATGCATCTATACCTCGATCATATACAGGACAGTTTCTCATGCATCTATACCTCGATCATATACAGGACAGTTTCTCATGCATCTATACCTCGATCATATACAGGACAGTTTCTCATGCATCTATACCTCGATCATATACAGGACAGTTTCTCATGTTCTATCTCGATCATGGACATTTCTAATGCATCTAAACCTCGATCATATACAGGACAGTTTCTCATGCATCTATACCTCGATCATATACAGGACAGTTTCTCATGCATCTATACCTCGATCATATACAGGACAGTTTCTCATTTCTCATGCAGGACAGTTTCTATACCTCGATCATATACAGGACAGTTTCTCATGCATCTATACCTCGATCATATCGATCATATACAGGACAGTTTCTAATGCATCTATACCTCGATCATATACAGGACAGTTTCTCATGCATCTATACCTCGATCATATACAGGACAGTTTCTCATGCATCTATACCTCGATCATATACAGGACAGTTTCTAATGCATCTATACCTCGATCATATACAGGACAGTTTCTAATGCATCTATACCTCGATCATATACAGGACAGTTTCTAATGCATCTATATCTATCGATCATATACAGGACAGTTTCTCATGCATCTATACCTCGATCATATACAGGACAGTTTCTCATGCATCTATACCTCGATCATATACAGGACAGTTTCTAATGCATCTATACCTCGATCATATACAGGACAGTTTCTCATGCATCTATACCTCGATCATATACAGGACAGTTTCTCATGCATCTATACCTCGATCATATACAGGACAGTTTCTCATGCATCTATACCTCGATCATATACAGGACAGTTTCTCATGCATCTATACCTCGATCATATACAGGACAGTTTCTAATGCATCTATACCTCGATCATATACAGGACAGTTTCTCATGCATCTATACCTCGATCATATACAGGACAGTTTCTCATGCATCTATACCTCGATCATATACAGGACAGTTTCTAATGCATCTATACCTCGATCATATACAGGACAGTTTCTAATGCATCTATACCTCGATCATATACAGGACAGTTTCTCATGCATCTATACCTCGATCATATACAGGACAGTTTCTAATGCATCTATACCTCGATCATATACAGGACAGTTTCTCATGCATCTATACCTCGATCATATACAGGACAGTTTCTAATGCATCTATACCTCGATCATATACAGGACAGTTTCTCATGCATCTATACCTCGATCATATACAGGACAGTTTCTAATGCATCTATACCTCGATCATATACAGGACAGTTTCTCATGCATCTATACCTCGATCATATACAGGACAGTTTCTAATGCATCTATACCTCGATCATATACAGGACAGTTTCTCATGCATCTATACCTCGATCATATACAGGACAGTTTCTAATGCATCTATACCTCGATCATATACAGGACAGTTTCTCATGCATCTATACCTCGATCATATACAGGACAGTTTCTAATGCATCTATACCTCGATCATATACAGGACAGTTTCTAATGCATCTATACCTCGATCATATACAGGACAGTTTCTCATGCATCTATACCTCGATCATATACAGGACAGTTTCTCATGCATCTATACCTCGATCATATACAGGACAGTTTCTCATGCATCTATACCTCGATCATATACAGGACAGTTTCTCATGCATCTATACCTCGATCATATACAGGACAGTTTCTCATGCATCTATACCTCGATCATATACAGGACAGTTTCTAATGCATCTATACCTCGATCATATACAGGACAGTTTCTCATGCATCTATACCTCGATCATATACAGGACAGTTTCTCATGCATCTATACCTCGATCATATACAGGACAGTTTCTCATGCATCTATACCTCGATCATATACAGGACAGTTTCTAATGCATCTATACCTCGATCATATACAGGACAGTTTCTCATGCATCTATACCTCGATCATATACAGGACAGTTTCTCATGCATCTATACCTCGATCATATACAGGACAGTTTCTAATGCATCTATACCTCGATCATATACAGGACAGTTTCTCATGCATCTATACCTCGATCATATACAGGACAGTTTCTCATGCATCTATACCTCGATCATATACAGGACAGTTTCTCATGCATCTATACCTCGATCATATACAGGACAGTTTCTCATGCATCTATACCTCGATCATATACAGGACAGTTTCTCATGCATCTATACCTCGATCATATACAGGACAGTTTCTCATGCATCTATACCTCGATCATATACAGGACAGTTTCTCATGCATCTATACCTCGATCATATACAGGACAGTTTCTCATGCATCTATACCTCGATCATATACAGGACAGTTTCTAATGCATCTATACCTCGATCATATACAGGACAGTTTCTCATGCATCTATACCTCGATCATATACAGGACAGTTTCTCATGCATCTATACCTCGATCATATACAGGACAGTTTCTCATGCATCTATACCTCGATCATATACAGGACAGTTTCTAATGCATCTATACCTCGATCATATACAGGACAGTTTCTCATGCATCTATACCTCGATCATATACAGGACAGTTTCTCATGCATCTATACCTCGATCATATACAGGACAGTTTCTCATGCATCTATACCTCGATCATATACAGGACAGTTTCTCAATGCATCTATACCTCGATCATATACAGGACAGTTTCTCATGCATCTATACCTCGATCATATACAGGACAGTTTCTCATGCATCTATACCTCGATCATATACAGGACAGTTTCTCATGCATCTATACCTCGATCATATACAGGACAGTTTCTAATGCATCTATACCTCGATCATATACAGGACAGTTTCTAATGCATCTATACCTCGATCATATACAGGACAGGACAGTTTCTAATGCATCTATACCTCGATCATATACAGGACAGTTTCTAATGCATCTATACCTCGATCATATACAGGACAGTTTCTAATGCATCTATACCTCGATCATATACAGGACAGTTTCTAATGCATCTATACCTCGATCATATACAGGACAGTTTCTAATGCATCTATACCTCGATCATATACAGGACAGTTTCTCATGCATCTATACCTCGATCATATACAGGACAGTTTCTCATGCATCTATACCTCGATCATATACAGGACAGTTTCTCATGCATCTATACCTCGATCATATACAGGACAGTTTCTCATGCATCTATACCTCGATCATATACAGGACAGTTTCTCAATGCATCTATACCTCGATCATATACAGGACAGTTTCTCATGCATCTATACCTCGATCATATACAGGACAGTTTCTCATGCATCTATACCTCGATCATATACAGGACAGTTTCTCATGCATCTATACCTCGATCATATACAGGACAGTTTCTCATGCATCTATACCTCGATCATATACAGGACAGTTTCTCATGCATCTATACCTCGATCATATACAGGACAGTTTCTAATGCATCTATACCTCGATCATATACAGGACAGTTTCTCATGCATCTATACCTCGATCATATACAGGACAGTTTCTAATGCATCTATACCTCGATCATATACAGGACAGTTTCTCATGCATCTATACCTCGATCATATACAGGACAGTTTCTCATGCATCTATACCTCGATCATATACAGGACAGTTTCTCATGCATCTATACCTCGATCATATACAGGACAGTTTCTAATGCATCTATACCTCGATCATATACAGGACAGTTTCTCATGCATCTATACCTCGATCATATACAGGACAGTTTCTCATGCATCTATACCTCGATCATATACAGGACAGTTTCTCATGCATCTATACCTCGATCATATACAGGACAGTTTCTATGCATCTATACCTCGATCATATACAGGACAGTTTCTCATGCATCTATACCTCGATCATATACAGGACAGTTTCTCATGCATCTATACCTCGATCATATACAGGACAGTTTCTCATGGACAGTTTCATCATCTATACCTCGATCATATACAGGACAGTTTCTAATGCATCTATACCTCGATCATATACAGGACAGTTTCTAATGCATCTATACCTCGATCATATACAGGACAGTTTCTCATGCATCTATACCTCGATCATATACAGGACAGTTTCTCATGCATCTATACCTCGATCATCATATACAGGACAGTTTCTCATGCATCTATACCTCGATCATATACAGGACAGTTTCTCATGCATCTATACCTCGATCATATACAGGACAGTTTCTCATGCATCTATACCTCGATCATATACAGGACAGTTTCTCATGCATCTATACCTCGATCATATACAGGACAGTTTCTCATGCATCTATACCTCGATCATATACAGGACAGTTTCTCATGCATCTATACCTCGATCATATACAGGACAGTTTCTCATGCATCTATACCTCGATCATATACAGGACAGTTTCTCATGATCATATACAGGATCTATATCCCTCGATCATATACAGGACAGTTTCTAATGCATCTATACCTCGATCATATACAGGACAGTTTCTCATGCATCTATACCTCGATCATATACAGGACAGTTTCTCATGCATCTATACCTCGATCATATACAGGACAGTTTCTCATGCATCTATACCTCGATCATATACAGGACAGTTTCTCATGCATCTATACCTCGATCATATACAGGACAGTTTCTCATGCATCTATACCTCGATCATATACAGGACAGTTTCTAATGCATCTATGCCTCGATCATATACAGGACAGTTTCTCATGCATCTATACCTCGATCATATACAGGACAGTTTCTAATGCATCTATACCTCGATCATATACAGGACAGTTTCTCATGCATCTATACCTCGATCATATACAGGACAGTTTCTCATGCATCTATACCTCGATCATATACAGGACAGTTTCTCATGCATCTATACCTCGATCATATACAGGACAGTTTCTCATGCATCTATACCTCGATCATCATTTCTAATGCATCATACCTCGATCATATACACAGTTTCTAATGCATCTATACCTCGATCATATACAGGACAGTTTCTAATGCATCTATACCTCGATCATATACAGGACAGTTTCTCATGCATCTATACCTCGATCATATACAGGACAGTTTCTCATGCATCTATACCTCGATCATATACAGGACAGTTTCTAATGCATCTATACCTCGATCATATACAGGACAGTTTCTCATGCATCTATACCTCGATCATATACAGGACAGTTTCTCATGCATCTATACCTCGATCATATACAGGACAGTTTCTCATGCATCTATACCTCGATCATATACAGGACAGTTTCTCATGCATCTATACCTCGATCATATACAGGACAGTTTCTAATGCATCTATACCTCGATCATATACAGGACAGTTTCTCATGCATCTATACCTCGATCATATACAGGACAGTTTCTCATGCATCTATACCTCGATCATATACAGGACAGTTTCTCATGCATCTATACCTCGATCATATACAGGACAGTTTCTCATGCATCTATACCTCGATCATATACAGGACAGTTTCTAATGCATCTATACCTCGATCATATACAGGACAGTTTCTAATGCATCTATACCTCGATCATATACAGGACAGTTTCTAATGCATCTATACCTCGATCATATACAGGACAGTTTCTAATGCATCTATACCTCGATCATATACAGGACAGTTTCTAATGCATCTATACCTCGATCATATACAGGACAGTTTCTAATGCATCTATACCTCGATCATATACAGGACAGTTTCTCATGCATCTATACCTCGATCATATACAGGACAGTTTCTCATGCATCTATACCTCGATCATATACAGGACAGTTTCTCATGCATCTATACCTCGATCATATACAGGACAGTTTCTCATGCATCTATACCTCGATCATATACAGGACAGTTTCTCATGCATCTATACCTCGATCATATACAGGACAGTTTCTCATGCATCTATACCTCGATCATATACAGGACAGTTTCTCATGCATCTATACCTCGATCATATACAGGACAGTTTCTCATGCATCTATACCTCGATCATCGATCATATACAGGACAGTTTCTCATGCATCTATACCTCGATCATATACAGGACAGTTTCTCATGCATCTATACCTCGATCATATACAGGACAGTTTCTCATGCATCTATACCTCGATCATATACAGGACAGTTTCTCATGCATCTATACCTCGATCATATACAGGACAGTTTCTAATGCATCTATACCTCGATCATATACAGGACAGTTTCTCATGCATCTATACCTCGATCATATACAGGACAGTTTCTCATGCATCTATACCTCGATCATATACAGGACAGTTTCTCATGCATCTATACCTCGATCATATACAGGACAGTTTCTAATGCATCTATACAGGACCTCGATCATATACAGGACAGTTTCTCATGCATCTATACCTCGATCATATACAGGACAGTTTCTCATGCATCTATACCTCGATCATATACAGGACAGTTTCTCATGCATCTATACCTCGATCATATACAGGACAGTTTCTAATGCATCTATACCTCGATCATATACAGGACAGTTTCTCATGCATCTATACCTCGATCATATACAGGACAGTTTCTCATGCATCTATACCTCGATCATATACAGGACAGTTTCTCATGCATCTATACCTCGATCATATACAGGACAGTTTCTAATGCATCTATACCTCGATCATATACAGGACAGTTTCTAATGCATCTATACCTCGATCATATACAGGACAGTTTCTAATGCATCTATACCTCGATCATATACAGGACAGTTTCTAATGCATCTATACCTCGATCATATACAGGACAGTTTCTCTCATGCATCTATACCTCGATCATATACAGGACAGTTTCTAATGCATCTATACCTCGATCATATACAGGACAGTTTCTAATGCATCTATACCTCGATCATATACAGGACAGTTTCTCATGCATCTATACCTCGATCATATACAGGACAGTTTCTCATGCATCTATACCTCGATCATATACAGGACAGTTTCTCATGCATCTATACCTCGATCATATACAGGACAGTTTCTCATGCATCTATACCTCGATCATATACAGGACAGTTTCTCATGCATCTATACCTCGATCATATACAGGACAGTTTCTCATGCATCTATACCTCGATCATATACAGGACAGTTTCTCATGCATCTATACCTCGATCATATACAGGACAGTTTCTCATGCATCTATACCTCGATCATATACAGGACAGTTTCTCATGCATCTATACCTCGATCATATACAGGACAGTTTCTCATGCATCTATACCTCGATCATATACAGGACAGTTTCTAATGCATCTATACCTCGATCATATACAGGACAGTTTCTAATGCATCTATACCTCGATCATATACAGGACAGTTTCTCATGCATCTATACCTCGATCATATACAGGACAGTTTCTCATGCATCTATACCTCGATCATATACAGGACAGTTTCTATGCATCTATACCTCGATCATATACAGGACAGTTTCTCATGCATCTATACCTCGATCATATACAGGACAGTTTCTAATGCATCTATACCTCGATCATATACAGGACAGTTTCTAGGATCATATACAGGACAGTTTCTAATGCATCTATACCTCGATCATATACAGGACAGTTTCTAATGCATCTATACCTCGATCATATACAGGACAGTTTCTAATGCATCTATACCTCGATCATATACAGGACAGTTTCTAATGCATCTATACCTCGATCATATACAGGACAGTTTCTCATGTATCTATACCTCGATCATATACAGGACAGTTTCTCATGCATCTATACCTCGATCATATACAGGACAGTTTCTCATGCATCTATACCTCGATCATATACAGGACAGTTTCTCATGCATCTATACCTCGATCATATACAGGACAGTTTCTCATGCATCTATACCTCGATCATATACAGGACAGTTTCTCATGCATCTATACCTCGATCATATACAGGACAGTTTCTAATGCATCTATACCTCGATCATATACAGGACAGTTTCTCATGCATCTATACCTCGATCATATACAGGACAGTTTCTCATGCATCTATACCTCGATCATATACAGGACAGTTTCTCATGCATCTATACCTCGATCATATACAGGACAGTTTCTATGCATCTATACCTCGATCATATACAGGACAGTTTCTAATGCATCTATACCTCGATCATATACAGGACAGTTTCTCATGCATCTATACCTCGATCATATACAGGACAGTTTCTCATGCATCTATACCTCGATCATATACAGGACAGTTTCTCATGCATCTATACCTCGATCATATACAGGACAGTTTCTCATCTATACCTCGATCATATACAGCACAGTTTCTATGCATCTATACCTCGATCATATACAGGACAGTTTCTCATGCATCTATACCTCGATCATATACAGGACAGTTTCTCATGCATCTATACCTCGATCATATACAGGACAGTTTCTAATGCATCTATACCTCGATCATATACAGGACAGTTTCTATGCATCTATACCTCGATCATATACAGGACAGTTTCTCATGCATCTATACCTCGATCATATACAGGACAGTTTCTCATGCATCTATACCTCGATCATATACAGGACAGTTTCTCATGCATCTATACCTCGATCATATACAGGACAGTTTCTCATGCATCTATACCTCGATCATATACAGGACAGTTTCTATACAGGACATCTATACCTCGATCATATACAGGACAGTTTCTCATGCATCTATACCTCGATCATATACAGGACAGTTTCTCATGCATCTATACCTCGATCATATACAGGACAGTTTCTCATGCATCTATACCTCGATCATATACAGGACAGTTTCTCATGCATCTATACCTCGATCATATACAGGACAGTTTCATGTGCATCTATACCTCGATCATATACAGGACAGTTTCTAATGCATCTATACCTCGATCATATACAGGACAGTTTCTCATGCATCTATACCTCGATCATATACAGGACAGTTTCTCATGCATCTATACCTCGATCATATACAGGACAGTTTCTCATGCATCTATACCTCGATCATATACAGGACAGTTTCTCATGCATCTATACCTCGATCATATACAGGACAGTTTCTCATGCATCTATACCTCGATCATATACAGGACAGTTTCTCATGCATCTATACCTCGATCATATACAGGACAGTTTCTAATGCATCTATACCTCGATCATATACAGGACAGTTTCTAATGCATCTATACCTCGATCATATACAGGACAGTTTCTAATGCATCTATACCTCGATCATATACAGGACAGTTTCTAATGCATCTATACCTCGATCATATACAGGACAGTTTCTCATGCATCTATACCTCGATCATATACAGGACAGTTTCTAATGCATCTATACCTCGATCATATACAGGACAGTTTCTCATGCATCTATACCTCGATCATATACAGGACAGTTTCTAATGCATCTATACCTCGATCATATACAGGACAGTTTCTAATGCATCTATACCTCGATCATATACAGGACAGTTTCTAATGCATCTATACCTCGATCATATACAGGACAGTTTCTCATGCATCTATACCTCGATCATATACAGGACAGTTTCTAATGCATCTATACCTCGATCATATACAGGACAGTTTCTAATGCATCTATACCTCGATCATATACAGGACAGTTTCTCATATCTATACCTCGATCATATACAGGACAGTTTCTCATGCATCTATACCTCGATCATATACAGGACAGTTTCTCATGCATCTATACCTCGATCATATACAGGACAGTTTCTCATGCATCTATACCTCGATCATATACAGGACAGTTTCTCATGCATCTATACCTCGATCATATACAGGACAGTTTCTAATGCATCTATACCTCGATCATATACAGGACAGTTTCTCATGCATCTATACCTCGATCATATACAGGACAGTTTCTAATGCATCTATACCTCGATCATATACAGGACAGTTTCTCATGCATCTATACCTCGATCATATACAGGACAGTTTCTAATGCATCTATACCTCGATCATATACAGGACAGTTTCTCATGCATCTATACCTCGATCATATACAGGACAGTTTCTCATGCATCTATACCTCGATCATATACAGGACAGTTTCTAATGCATCTATACCTCGATCATATACAGGACAGTTTCTCATGCATCTATACCTCGATCATATACAGGACAGTTTCTCATGCATCTATACCTCGATCATATACAGGACAGTTTCTCATGCATCTATACCTCGATCATATACAGGACAGTTTCTCATGCATCTATACCTCGATCATATACAGGACAGTTTCTCATGCATCTATACCTCGATCATATACAGGACAGTTTCTAATGCATCTATCTATCATATACCTTTCGATCATATACAGGACAGTTTCTCATGCATCTATACCTCGATCATATACAGGACAGTTTCTAATGCATCTATACCTCGATCATATACAGGACAGTTTCTCATGCATCTATACCTCGATCATATACAGGACAGTTTCTAATGCATCTATACCTCGATCATATACAGGACAGTTTCTCATGCATCTATACCTCGATCATATACAGGACAGTTTCTCATGCATCTATACCTCGATCATATACAGGACAGTTTCTCATGCATCTATACCTCGATCATATACAGGACAGTTTCTAATGCATCTATACCTCGATCATATACAGGACAGTTTCTAATGCATCTATACCTCGATCATATACAGGACAGTTTCTAATGCATCTATACCTCGATCATATACAGGACAGTTTCTCATGCATCTATACCTCGATCATATACAGGACAGTTTCATGCATCTATGCATCATATACCTCGATCATATATCAGGGACAGTTTCTCATGCATCTATACCTCGATCATATACAGGACAGTTTCTCATGCATCTATACCTCGATCATATACAGGACAGTTTCTAATGCATCTATACCTCGATCATATACAGGACAGTTTCTCATGCATCTATACCTCGATCATATACAGGACAGTTTCTAATGCATCTATACCTCGATCATATACAGGACAGTTTCTAATGCATCTATACCTCGATCATATACAGGACAGTTTCTAATGCATCTATACCTCGATCATATACAGGACAGTTTCTAATGCATCTATACCTCGATCATATACAGGACAGTTTCTCATGCATCTATACCTCGATCATATACAGGACAGTTTCTCATGCATCTATACCTCGATCATATACAGGACAGTTTCTCATGCATCTATACCTCGATCATATACAGGACAGTTTCTCATGCATCTATACCTCGATCATATACAGGACAGTTTCTCAATGCATCTATACCTCGATCATATACAGGACAGTTTCTCATGCATCTATACCTCGATCATATACAGGACAGTTTCTCATGCATCTATACCTCGATCATATACAGGACAGTTTCTCATGCATCTATACCTCGATCATATACAGGACAGTTTCTCATGCATCTATACCTCGATCATATACAGGACAGTTTCTCATGCATCTATACCTCGATCATATACAGGACAGTTTCTCATGCATCTATACCTCGATCATATACAGGACAGTTTCTCATGCATCTATACCTCGATCATATACAGGACAGTTTCTCATGCATCTATACCTCGATCATATACAGGACAGTTTCTAATGCATCTATACCTCGATCATATACAGGACAGTTTCTCATGCATCTATACCTCGATCATATACAGGACAGTTTCTCATGCATCTATACCTCGATCATATACAGGACAGTTTCTCATGCATCTATACCTGTTTCATCTATACCTCGATCATATACAGGACAGTTTCTCGCATCTATACCTCGATCATATACAGGACAGTTTCTCATGCATCTATACCTCGATCATATACAGGACAGTTTCTCATGCATCTATACCTCGATCATATACAGGACAGTTTCTCATGCATCTATACCTCGATCATATACAGGACAGTTTCTCATGCATCTATACCTCGATCATAGCAGGACAGTTTCTCATGCATCTATACCTCGATCATATACAGGACAGTTTCTCATGCATCTATACCTCGATCATATACAGGACAGTTTCTAATGCATCTATACCTCGATCATATACAGGACAGTTTCTCATGCATCTATACCTCGATCATATACAGGACAGTTTCTAATGCATCTATACCTCGATCATATACAGGACAGTTTCTAATGCATCTATACCTCGATCATATACAGGACAGTTTCTAATGCATCTATACCTCGATCATATACAGGACAGTTTCTAATGCATCTATACCTCGATCATAAACAGGACAGTTTCTAATGCATCTATACCTCGATCATATACAGGACAGTTTCCCATGTATCTATACCTCGATCATAAACAGGACAGTTTCTCATGCATCTATACCTCGATCATATATAGGACAGTTTCTCATGTATCTATACCTCGATTATATAGAGGACAGTTTCTCGTGTATCTATACCTCGATCATATACAGGACAGTTTCTAATGCATCTAAACCTCGATCATATACAGGACAGTTTCTCATGCATCTAAACCTCGATCATATACAGGACAGTTTCTCATGCATCTATACCTCGATCATATACAGGACAGTTTCTCATGCATTTATACCTCGATCATATACAGGACAGTTTCTCATGCATTTACCGTTTCTGTTCACTTACCTTCATTGTTTCTCAACGAGAAAAGTGCTTTTCTTGACTAAATAACTTTGAAGCTTCAATTCTCTAATTCAATAAAGAGACTTTTCTGCTTCTAAGAGTGAGAGTCACTATATGGCTGAAATATTGCCGAGGTGACGTTAAATTCTTACTCACTCTAAGAGTGAGTAAATTAGTTTTATGCTGCTTTTAGCAATATTCCAGCAATATCATGGAGAGGAACAGAAGAATAGGGCTTCACACATTGTATCCATGTGGGGTTATATCTTAAAAGTCATTAAGGGTACGAAGATATCCATTCTTTCATGAAACATGTTTGAAGCATAATCCTTCAACATGCTTCTTACAAATTATTTGTGACTGTTCTGACAACCAATAAAAACAAAACCATTAGAAAAGAGTACATATCTAATATCTGAGACTGTGTCTTGTATGTAGAAAAGGAGGCTTCAGCTGAGCAACGAATTTGCTCCAAATGCTACGTTTTGAGATTCCTTAAACACTTGTGATTTTGAGACTAAGTTCAGAATAAATGAGAAAGGGCTTCTTTTTGAATAAATTACTACGCTTTAGGTTAATTTTGGCAGTCCGAGCAATGTGTCCCAGGCGTCAGTTCAATGGGCATATTGTCAGGGGAACGTTTTCTGACATCTTATAGTGTAAGACATAAATTGTTCAATCAACACATTAATTAGTGAAGCATGTGTAACTCTTTATCGGAATACTTTTCAAGAACATGATTCAATTGTGGGTTGACAGACTAGCTTGTTTTATGGTAAAATGTTATCGTAATAGATACTTCTATGAAAACAATTGCCTCTTGTTTGTATTCCAGTAACATTAACAATGCTGCTGCTGCTGATTTTACGAGCGCTTTCTGACACAATGCGTATTTCTGTTTGTAATTCGGTTATCTCCCTGTCAATATTTTCAGATTTCTGGTAGATTTTAAGTGTTTTTAGTGGATTTGGGAGTAGAGTTTTGGTACTCTTACGTTGCCACTTTTGTAACATTTTTATGTTTTGATTTGCTTTTGATGGTTAAGTTAATTTCTGGATGTTAATTAACTGAGTTAGGTCGGTTTTTGTTTTGTTTTGTTTTGTGGAACTTGAAGCCCGCTGAGTGTGTCTGTTAGAATTATAATTTTATTTTGTTGTTTGACGAGCGGGTCATGGAGTGCTGTTTCATATGCCGTAAATATTGATTGGCTGTCTGGGAGCGTATGATTCAGTTTGTGTTGAGAGTTGTGATGTGTGGATGCCGAAACTTGTGCGTTTTGTATCGGGTCAATGGATCCGTCTGTGTAAATGCGGCACCAAGTTGGCCAGCCGTGTATGTAATCTAATGTTTGGGATTGTTCGTTTATTTATTTCAGAGGACAATTTTTAGTTTAGGTGTGAAGATTCTGGATGGGTTCCTTTTTTGTTTTAGCTTATTTAAGTTGTGTTGTGAGAATTATTATACGTTGCGATATTGGTGATTTTGTGGGCAAGCGACTGGAGTGTGGAGCTTATGTTGGTGTTTATGACTTGTTTGATTAAGGGGTTTGTAGACATTAATCAATGCAGCACAACGTCATTCAATGCAAGTAGTCAGTGAACCGTGTGTTCCCGAGGTAATAATTTACACAGCGCATGCCTCTGAGAGTTTCGAAACTCTGGTCAGTGGTACTATCTGTATCGCAGACAACCGCTCTAGTCAAATAACCTAGGCTGTCAGTGTTTTGGAGTGTGGTCTCTTGTCAGTATGTCTTACCACTGTCTTTCTGGTATTCGAGAGAAAGATTAATAGGAGAAAAGTACAGATTCACATTCGTATTCGTTCATGGTTTATGAATGTGGAGAGGGTTTTGTAGCTTCTGTTCACAATAAACTGCCAGGGAGATCCGAGATCTGAAGCATTGACTGACCAGCCAGAAGCAGGTTTCTGCAAAAGTATATTCTCCAAAAAATGAAACGCATAGGTGATATTCATTTACTGAGTCAAAAAAGAAACTTCACATTTTTTCTTCAGGGCACTATAAAAGAACCAGAGATGGTAAGATGGTTGAATTGTTATTATTTCATTGCTGAGATCTGTGTGATGTACTCGATACACTAACAGTGCCATAATCAGTTCCATTAGGCTACACCGCCGTTCCAAAACATGGGTATACAGAATGTCAAGTCACAAGAATAAAAATGCGAAATTTCTCAGTTCAATATCGTGTATGGCCGCCCCGCGCATTCACCACTGCCAAACACCGTCTCCTCATCGACTGCCTGATGCTTGTGAACACGTGGTTGGGGATTCTGCGCCATTGCTCTTGCAAGGCAGCGCCAAGTTCCTGCAAATTCTGAGGTTGGTTCCTAAGACCACGAAGCCTTCTCCCAAGTGCATCACAAACGTGCTCTATTGGATTAAGGTCAGGGGCCCTCGATGGCCAGTCCATGACGTTGAGTCCTGCGTTTTGAAGGAAATTTCGTGTCAACATCGCGGTATGCGGCCGAGCATTATCATGCTGGAACTGTAGACCTTGGCCATGAGCCGCCATGAAAGGAACGAGTTCAGGGGTGAGCACCTGGTCGCGGTAAGCAGCAGCTGTGAGGTTTCCACGGATGACCAGAAGTCGGGAACGGTTGTTCCCACAGAAAGCACCCCACACCATGCAACTTCTGCCCCCGAATCTGTCGACTTCCTGTACACAACATTAGGCATACCGTTCACGACGTCGTCTCCAGACTCTGTGCCTGCCGTCCGTGAATCTGAGGGTAAACCTGGATTCATCGCTAAAGACGACTCGATTCCAGTCTCTCTGGGTCCATCGGAGATGACGTTGGGCCCACAGCAGACGTTGACGTTGATGAAACGGCGTCAATATTGGCCCACGATATGGACGTCGAGAATGGAGATTGGCAGCCCGCAACCGATTTCGAATGGTCTTTGAGGACAGTCGACCTCTAAACATCTCAGCCCTGGTTCGTGTAGCCGGCAGTAATCTGTCACGTAGGTGACGTAGGACGATTTGACGGTCTTCTGCTCGTGACGTCACACGTGGACGACCCGACCTTTGGCGATCAGAAGTGGTGCCAGTTTGTTGTGGGCGACCTCGCAAGTCATACACAGTACGACGGCTGCATCCCATTGCCCTTGCGACGTCAATAACTGATCTTCCCGCTTGCAACATGCCAACGGCACGTTCACGTTGCACATTTGACAATCGTGGCATTTCAAGTACCGTTAGAACTGTGGTTTAAAAGTGTTTTTTCAATTCTTGAGGCCAATGCAAACACGTGCATATGAAGAAAACTTCGATGCGAAGATCACGTGATCGACTGCACGTGCAAAACCTGATTTGGCACTAACGTCATTTGCACAACGAATGGATGGGTTTGAGTGGGTTTTGCTAATGTTTTTCTAGAGTCGAAAGATAGGGATCCTATTTCGGATACATAGATTTATCATACAATGGATAGTGTTCTCGGCAGGATAAAGTTAACGGATATTTTCGGTATCCGTTGGGGTCATATACGGATGTCGATGCAAATTAGAGAGGTCATATGCAAATTTCAGGGTCTACTTTCACAGTGTAAACAAACATGGCGTCAAGGGTCGGCGGTCGTGTCCGGATTGACGGCCGTGGTTACGGTACTGTCAGTGCTTTGATCCAAAAGAAATTATGCCTGGTTCTGATAGATGTAGTAGATTACAAAGCGAAGATAGAAATTCATAGGCTTACGAAGATACCAACATCAGTTCCCCGACCGACTGTCAGTGTTTGCGAGAGAACGGCATAGGAATCCAGGTGCATAATGTCACGCGAACATTAAAGCGTAGTTTGTTGTTCAAAAGGTTAAGTGAAGGTTTTTGAAGTTTCTTAGACGTAAGCTAAGATTTGTTGACAACAATACGTGCTTTAGCATAAAAGCTTACTGGGAACTAGATGACCTAACGCAGTCAGCTGAGTGATCAGGAGATAGATAGATAGATAGATAATTGAAAGTTTGATAGGTGTTCGGGCAACAGGGCCCATTTACACCTTGCCCATCATAAAGGTTTGCTACGTTTATACACGTTTACAAAGTAGTAAAGCTGCCACACGCTTTAATGTAAGCAAGAATGACATTCTGAACATCATTGCGAGTGATATTACTTGTACACAACAGTCCAGTCAAGGAGATGTCAATATTAAGCGCTGTCAAAGATCCCACCATCGCCTGACGATGAGCTACATATTTTTGACAATGCAGTAAAAAATGAGCCACATCATCTAGCCGATTACACACTGTGCAATTTGCAGGAATATCATTATTAATAATGTGTAGATATGCACCAAGACCACAATGCCCAAGACGAAGTCTGGTTAAAAGAACCTCTTGTTTCTGGATAATTTTGCTTTAGCTATAAAAGGCTCAATGCCATAAAGATGGCGTCCTTTTAAGGATGAGGTCCATCTCTGTTGCCATTTCGCTTGAGCATGGGTCTTACTGACGGTGCATAATTCTACAGGAGAGGGCAATATTGTCTCATCCTGTTCTGAGACATCAAAATCTAATGCAGCTTTTGCCAAATGATCAGCTTTTTCATTTCCAAATATTCCAACATGAGCTGGTATCCATGAAAACTCAACATTTAAAAGATCTTTACTTAATTCATTAAAAAGATCGAGGATAATATTGATCAAGTCTTGTCTTGCTGAGGAGGCACCTGTCTGAATTGCTTGTAAAGAACTGACAGAGTGATCAGGAGAAAATTATGTCACCGGGCTTGTGACGTAACGTATTACTCCGCACATATTTGTGACGTCATAGACATTCCACGAAGTTTAGTTTCATGATTTGTGGCATTTGAAATCGCATTTTTTTAAATTATAAAGCAAAAAATGACATTGTATGATAAATAGGTTATCACACTGGTGTGTTTTGGGATGGTTAATATCCTGCATTAGGAATAAACACTATGTATTTAGCTCGCCAAGGCTCGCTAATTACAATGATTATTCCTAATGCAGGATATTAACCATCCCAATACACACTCGCGTGATAACCTATATGTATCATCAGAGAAAAATTATTCATTATTTTTCAAATTACATTATGTGAATTTCCTTTTTTTACTCAGTATATATGAAATTTTAATATTTTTCAAAATTAGTGTTTGATTATTATAATTACGCCATTATAATGCTGGTTTGTGCAACTAATGCATCTTCGGAAACTTTAATGCACGTTTACGTTCGAAAGTGTCAACCTGCATGAAGATGTCAAGGAGAAAAAGTGATTCGCAATATGCACGTGCAGTTGTGAGGAATGGTGAGCATGCAGGGACGTTGCCGATATAGGCCGTTTGGCTTCTACACGGTCATTGGCATTTGTTTAGTTAAATGAAAGAATAATGTTATGCTCACTGCTGTAAATGACAACATTGCCATTGGACGTCTGGAGGCATGTGAGTCTTGGGGTTGTACAGCACCTCAATGCTCACCAGAGTACCATCACTCGTTTGTGGGGCCGATGTCAACAAACCAATTCCACTCAAGATCGGTCTCGAAGTGGTAGACCTCGGATTAGCACTGCAGCGGAGGATAGGTACATCCGGGTGTTTCATTTGCGGAAACGAACTCTCACAGCAACTGCAACTGAAAATGAAGAGCCTGGTGTGAGGAGAGTGTCGTTTACGAGAGGCCGGTCTTCGAGCCAGAAGACCCTGTTTTGGCCCTGTGCTGCGATGACTACATCGACGTCGATGGGCCAGGTAGTGCAATAACGTTCAAACCTGGAATCTACAAAACAGGCGACGTGTATGGTTCACTGACGAATCGCACTTTCTGCTTCAGTACTCTGAGGGAATGGTACGTGTCTATCGACGTCGAAATGAACGTTTTGCCAGACTTGTGTGGCCCAGGTTGACCGATACGGTGGGGATCTCGAGTGTCATGATGTGGGGAGCCATATCCCACACGCAGAAATCTAACTTTGTGCGCCTTTAGGGCAATTTAACTGCTATTCGGTACAGAGACCACATTTTAAGGATTCACATGATTCCGATCATTGACCGACAGAGGGAGTTGTTCCAGCAAGATAATGCCATGGGTCACACAGCACATGTCACTATTCAGTATCTTCAGAATGAGAACACTACACTGCTTCCATGACCTTCCAAATCTCCCGACCTCAACCCCTTCGAGCATTTGTAGGATGACCTCGGCCTACGCGTACGTGAACGTCAACCGGCGCCCCAGACGTTAGATCAACTGTCGCAGGCACTGGAAGATGAATGCGCCAGAATTCCACAAGGTCGAATTCAAAGATTTATTCAGGCCATGCCGAGACAGTGCAGAGCAGTTGTGGGGGCTCATGGTGGCTACAACAGACATTGAAGACTTCAACTTTAACTTTAACCTCTTTATTCTCATAACACCACCATCGGTGGTACAAGAGCAAAGTATATACAATATTTACAAATGTACATTAACATAAACATGCGTCATGATGATAAGTTATTTACGTAACAATTTGTACAAGTGAGAGATAAAGAGTGATACACATTTGCTAAGTTTAAAATTGACATGACCTTGTTAAGTGTTGATAAATTGGCCCAGTTGTGATATTTTTGGGGATGAATGATTTTCTGTAGGAATTAAGTGATGTACATTTATAAAGATAATGGAATTCGTCACCAACTAAATTACAGTTACATAGTTTACAAAATCTTTCTTCTCTCGGTATGTTCTGCCATCTGCCGGTTTCGATCGGAAGGTTTAGATTTGAGGTTCTAAATTTCAAAATAGGGATATATATAGAGTTTGGAAATAAAAGATATTTTTCAAAAACCAGTGTATTTTTAAAATGTTGATAATAAAGTCCCTTAGAACTGGAACGTTTATCTTCTTGCCATTTTTGAATACTGTTAGAATTTGCTGATCTGTTAGAATTTGCTTTGCTTTTGAAACTAGAGACTTTGTAGAATATACCGAGGGATTTACATATATTTCAGATAAACCGATTCTGTCTAATAATTGTTTTATGGAATGTAACCAAGGGTATGCCGTAGGGTGTAGTTCATAATCATGACTAATATATATTGGTATAAAACATGAGATAGTTTGATCGTCTCAGTGGACGCGAGTTTATGCCAAAAAGACAACATATTAACATAGATTCTTATATTTAATGGGGCTCTACCAAATTCGCCATAAACCATAAAGTTTGGGGTGGATTTTCTGAGACCGGAGACCATTTTTATAAACTTTAAATGAACACTTTCAATAAGTTCTAATTTGTCATCCCCCCATATTTCGGAACCGTATGTAAGGATTGGTGATATCATAACATCAAAAGCTGACATGAGACAATCAAGTGGTAGATTTACATTTTGTGCTTTCTTTGATAAACAGTACATCGCTTTTGTGGCATTTCTTACTACTCGTTTAATACTGGTAACCATTCTTTTATTTCTATGAATTCTATTCCTAAATAAACATAGCTTTCAACGATATCTAACTTTCTGCTTCCATATTTAATTTCTAATCTTGATGTTTTAGCCGGCCCAGCACCGAAAACAAAGACTTTTGTTTTTGATAAATTAACGTTTAATTTCCAATTTCCGCAATAATCATAAAACGAGTCTAGCGATTTTTGAAGATCTTCTTTTGTTTTTCCAAAAAGAACAGTATCATCAGCAAGTTGTAAGAACACTTGTACTTTATTTCCACTGAACATCTCCAAATTAACTCGATCGCAGCCGCGTTCATACAGGAGGTTTTCTAGATCGTTTAAAAAGATTGAAAATAAGAGCGGGGACAAATTTTCTCCCTGGCGAACACCTTTTTCACAAGGAAAATAACAAGAGGAGTCATTGTTGAATTTACAATGGATTTAATGTTATCATACATGTTTGTGATGAGCGTAAAGAATTTACCGTGAATTCCAATCTTCTGTATCTTCGTCCACAGACCGATTCTCCAAACAGTATCAAATGCTTTCGTGAAATCAATAAACGCGCAGAAGAGTTTTTGTTTTTGGGTCGACATTATATTAGCAAGGATATGTAAAACAAAGATGTTATCTATGGTTGTAAAATTCTTTCTGAAACCCGCTTGTGCAGGGGTAATTAGATTGTTCATTTCTAGAAATTCCGAAAGTCGAGCATTTAAAATACATGTGAAAAACTTTCATATACAACTCAGGATTGTTATTGGTCTATATGAATTAGGGTCATTTTGATCGCCTTTATTTTTGAAAACGGGTTTTATATTATCCATTAGCCACGATTCGGGAAGTTTTCCGGGTGAAAGTATAAGGTTGAAAACGTCGACGTAAAACGGGGCTAGAATATCCACTGAGTCAATCATTTTCAACATTATCTAATCCAGTGGCTTTACCTCTCTTCATTGTTGTAACAGTACTCTTGATGTCTTCTAGGGTGATATCTGTATTTAATATGCTACAATCAAAATCTGCTTTTTCGTGTGTGGACTCATTTCTCTCGTCGTCATCTTTGTCGTTGACATTTAAAGCTCTATTATAATCATAAAAAGAATCGATAGTAGGACATTTTTCATTTCCAGTGAAGCGTCTACCTTTCAGGGCATTCCAGTATTCCTTTGGTGATTTCTTTAAATATATTTCTAAACGTTCTTTGGAGTGAGGTTTTATGGGTTCGGATATATTTATCTAAACATGTTTTGCAAGCTTTCGATTCTGTACGGAGTCTTTGAACATTGGCGGGGGTATTGAATTTTTTAACTCGGCGTTTTGCTTTATTGAATCGGCGTCTAAATTGTGTACATTCTTTACCGAACCAAGGTTTGTTTTGGTTTTTTACGGTTGATGTGGTGCGCGTGTCTTCTCGTACCGAATGTTTCACGTGCGGCGTTAACTAGCACGTGCGCGAGGCTATCTGAGAGCGTGTCTGTAATCGACAAGTCTGTGTGGTTGGATAACGAGCGATGTGCGAGATCTGTAAGTTTATTTACTTCATCAATATCTATGTTTTGCCGATATTCAACTTTCTTTTCTACATTGTAACGTTTAGGTTTCGGTATATAATGTTTTTGAGGGTCTGGGGCTTGAGAGAGTGATTGTGAGTTATCATTTGCTACACGTTTCAAGGTGAATGGTATGGGGCAATGAACATCTGAGGCCAAAGGTGTATACTCCAAAACGTCAAATGTTGTAAATAGTTCAAGACAAAACATAATCTATTAAACTTTTGTCATTGGTGGTGACTTTACCCACATTTCTATCTTTACCCATTCTTCCGTTCAATATAAACAAATTCAGATTTTTACAAATATCTATCCATTTGTAACCAAAGTTATTAATTTTTCCATAATCCTGCGAGGACCTTTCTAATGGGAGATGGTTCTTATTTAAATACCTTTCAGGAGAAATATCTTCGGTTTCGTCTAAATCAAACTCGTCAGTGAGGAACCTATCATACTCAGTGTAATCACATAACGTACTTGATCTTGTGTTAAAGTCACCCATTAGTGTGACATAATCACTCATTGTTAACATTTCCAAAATAGAAACTTTCTAATTCAGAAAAGGTGTCATTTGTAACGTATTTTGAGCCTTCGGGTGGAATATATACAATTCCCAGAAAAATGTCATTATCAAGTTGAAATAAGTCTTTAGATATATTTACCCACATTATGAAATAAATTTTCTTATCTATTACATCAATGAAATTTTTATACTTATTTCTAACAGCAATTCCAAAACCGCCTGACTTTCTCAGTGATCTAGTTCTATGATGTAAGTATAAGATGTAGCCTTGGATATGGAGATCATCTAATATATCAGTCTTAGTCTCTTGAAAACCAATAATGTCTTTATTTTCAATTAAGTTTAAAAATTCTTCATATTCAAGTCGTTTGCGGAGACCACATACATTAATACTTAAAAACTTAATAGGGACACAGTTATTACAAAGAGTTCTATGTCTGTCATCATCATCATCATCATCATCATCATCAATATTATCAACATCAATATTATCAACATCAATATTATCCACATCAATATTATCCACATCAATATTATCAACATCACTATTATCAACATCATTATTGTCAACATCATCATTATCAACATCATCATCATCAACATCAATATTATCCACATCACTATTATCAACATCATTATTGTCAACATCATCATCATCAACATCAATATTATCAACATCAATATTATCCACATCAATATTACCCACATCACTATTATCAACATCATTATTGTCAACATCATCATTATCAACATCAATGTTACCAGCATAATCAACATCAACAAGATCAGTATCAATATGTTCATCATTACCATGATCACCTACAACATGGTTAGCATCACCATGTTTCACACAACGCCCAACAGGGAACGAACGCCTTCACGTATTGCACTTATATAAGCTATACATGTTAACAGACGTTTGATCTGTTACCCTGTGAGATTCGGCTGCAACTGATCCAGAATTACATGCGTTATCTCACATTAAAGCAGATTAAATTCGTGAAAATACACATGTACGCTTTTGCGGGGGAGAGTCTGAGTGTATATTTGAAAACATCTAACGGTGTGAATGACGTGACAATGACAATACAAGGTGAACGGCGGGTGACGTTGGCAGCGCAACACACAGCCTTATTTACACCCTGGCAGCCCAGCAAACAACCTTATTTACATCCTTGCAGCGAGCCCAGGTATCCGAGGGTTGCAATCCATACGTAGACGGAGTAGACAGTGGGAGCAATAGTTACAGGAATACGGAAGTATTGAACTTAATGGGGGGACCTGTGTTTCCACACGTATTGAAGATTTTGAAGAAAGCTCACATTTTGGCATCAGGAGAGAGAACGGAGCTGAAGTACGTTTCGAAGATCAGTAAAGTATGCTAACGGATATCTAATCCGTTCATTACTGAAAGAAATATACTGACAAAAAGCTTTGATTGCGGAGTGATTTTGATTATAATGGTAGACACTACAGCATACCATGCCTAGATTCTATACTCAATAACAACAGAAACTTGACACAAACTGTATTGGTAATAATAGTGAAGGGGTAATTCTTTTTAGTTTCCTGTTGTTTCATACACACGGCAATGCCATGTGGGCTGTTTGAACATAGTCATGGCAAACGGCGTGAACACTTTGGTTGTAAAGCGTGACAAAAGCGTGAAACATAGCAATCACGACTTTAGAGATGGCACGTACATGGGCATGCATGCACACAGACGTTGCTAGGCAGGAAAAACGCATTAAAATTGCAAGATAATAATAATAATCATAATAAATTACAAAGAAGCAACCGAGCGTGCTTAATGCTGACAACATCTGTTGCAGCAGTTGCACGAGCCAACAATACACAGTCTGAGGACCCGTGTGCAACCGTTGCAGATGAACCAAGGACTGGGGCGCCGCTTGTTACTTCACCCAGGGATACTCTACAACATAGAGTCTCCCTGCTTCACCCCAAGATGACGTACAAATCAAGTTACGTCACCCCCGCAACAGAATTTGTGACTGCAACCTCCTTCACAGACATTTGTTCCGACCACAAGGAATTGACTGTGCACCGCAGGTATCCGAGCTAGACGACCACACACAGGAACCATCCTGACGTAATTTCATTATGCTCAACGTTTCCTCTGGGTTCGCAGACATGCCAGATTCAACCAGATCCAGCGGAACAAGGTTGTCTCCAGTGACAGGACGCGGGTATGGCGCGTGAGGGAGGAACGTCACGGGTTGTGTTCGTGAGGATGACCGTTGTAAAAGGGGCAAGGGAACTTTTCGATATCATTATCTGGCCGTCCTGTCCCCTTGAACCCGATCTAATACATTTGGATGAGCTGGAAGACGTGTGCAACAGCTAGTTGCAAGAACACTGTCACGCTTTCGTTGACTAGTCTTGACCAAGTCCAGGTAGAGTGTTCCTATAGGTTCTATTGTCCATTAGGAGATGTGTTGCCGTCCCAGGAGACCACACATTGACGTCTTCTGTCCCAAACGTTGTATGAATGTGAAGGTCGCGTTAAGGGTTCACGGAACGTCATGCATTATGGTGTTGGTCAAGTCTGAAACTACAAGTTTTCCTATATTCTTTTCCAAGATTCTTCATGATTTGTCTTGCACTGGGGTCAACATCGGGTAATAAATAATGGAACACGTGTACTTTCATGTGTTTCCTTCTTCGTTTTCCTCGGTATATTTATTGTTGTATTGCTATTGCATATGGATGATGGGCGGATGAAGTAAGTAAGCAAGAAGGGGAAAAGGGAATAATGAATAAGCAAATATATGAATAATTTATATAGGATGTTGAGATAGAGTAACAAACAAGTCAGTTTCGGCCAACTACATGGATATGTCATGAAGGATACATTCGCTGATAGAGTGGTGAGCGAATAAAAGAGTTAGTGATATCACATATCCCGTGAGTGCCTTCGTCCCACTGACCAGCAAACCCGCACAGTCTCACTCGTTACTTTGCCGCCATTGTGAACAGCCCTATAAGTTACACGACGTTTACCAAACAAGAGCACTCACATTGTCTGCAGGACAAGTGAAATGTCCCACTCTTTATGACACCAGTCAGCTTTCCCTGTTTTCTCTTTTTCTGTATACTGCAGAGATTAGATTACCTTCGATCACATTACAAGTATTGTGGTTTTCTCATGAAAGGAATGTATTATAACCTATCAATTAGGCACAGCCAAATGTCGAGACTTGTCATATCCATTGATTAACACTTACACACGGTATCGTTGACGCACGTATTTTGGTCAGCATTTGAAGGTCATTGGTGTTGGTGTTGAGTTTTCTGTGACTGTCGTTTTGCCCTGCTTGAACGTGTGCACGGTATTTTTAATGTTGCTTAATATCTTTAACCATGCAAGCAGATCCGGGCGTAGTGTAACTGTCTCGTGTCTCAAGCTACTCTTAAAGTTGAACTTAAATATGGTCATTCTCCGGGTTAGTAACACATATATTTCGTTTAGCTATTAAGTTATTTACTAGTCTTTTCCTGGAGGCATTTAATTTATCAACGCTGGTGGTTATGTCAGCCTGACGGGTACCCACTGACCAACAGTGATAAAGGAAAGGAATAATTTTTTTCCTCTTTCTGAAAACGTCATCAATTAAATTGCGATAGCGTTACGATATTTGCACTAGATGTAAAATAGTGAAACAACTAGCGTGTTGCAACATCTGTAGAGTAAATTGTACAACTTTACTTGTTAATTCTGCTGATAGTTATTTCATAACGAGACTTGGGCAGTGATAATCTTCGACATGTTGCCAAGGTAACTCTACCCCAGCTGTAACTAGCATGAGCATGGTCTGGTATTTCCAGGCCTGTGAGTGTTAAAGTTATCTCCAGTCTCGTGATAGGGACAGAGTGAGTTTCACCAGTCCACTCCGTCCCTAGATATAAGCTAACCAGCTCTCAGCCGCGATACTGAGACCTTGGTATTAATTACACTGTAATTGATATTAATTTAGAGCGAGTAATTTCAGTCGCGGATAACACTTGGACGTGGCGTGGCCGACTTTGAGAAAATGTTTAGAAAATCTCCCCCCATCCTTCACCCCTAAGGGACTAAGCCGCTCACCCCACGGGGAATCTAACTGATCCACAGAGGATTGAACCAGGTAGAGCCCGGTGCTGCCAGATGGGCCTACAAGCAAGGACGATGTTATAACAAGGCCGGACGGACTTAGGGAAGTCAGAGTGAAATTAAAACGGAATATAATGTCGTTAGTTTAAGACAACGCAGTGGTCAGAAATAAGTAACACAATTATGAAGTCTGGGGCGAGGTTCAGCTTGGTTAAAATGTGACTTGGGGGCATTTCAAATGTCGAGGATGTGAACGGCCTGTGCAACAACACGTTGACATTCAGAACAAGTGCCACTATCTATGGTGATGGTCATAGAATCAGGCTGGTGTACAACTGTGTTGAATGCACGTGAAGCTAAAGGGCTCGTTCAACAGCGCGATAGTTGGTCCACTCAGAAATCCTGACTATTATCAAAGCCGTGACTATCCGAACCTTAAAGATACCCCAGAGCAGAGGTCTCCGAGGGTTTGAATACTAGGAAGGAGAGATTACCTTTCGGAGGCATATCTACCCTACAGCCACAACTGTGAAGTTGGCAAGATGAGAAACAGCGCTAAAAATGTCGAAAATGAAGCTAAAATAGGAATACCACAATTTCCTGGACTTTAGTAAAGGATGAGAAGACCATGACAAATGTTGAATAGTTCCCCGAGAGATGGTCGTTCTGAAAGACATTGTTCAAAATATGCTTCCTAGACCAGTGCTTTGACGTTCTTCATTGGGCGTACATCTGTGTTGTTGTGGTGGACACGTGGAGTGGGAGGTTCATGGTGTCTTTTGATTCAGTACTCAAAGTTGGTAAAGTTAGAAATACAACTGTATCTCTGATACAAGGACGACCTTTTCCATGATAACATTAGCATCCGATGAAAGTTTTAAGTTATAATACAATTGTACAAGTGATTGTAACCGACAATACATAACAGTGAACCCATAACAGTTGGAGAGACTGCTAGGTAAGACGACCCAAGGCTACTGCTATCGTGTTCCCCGCCAGCAGAGCGCACCTCCAGCACTTGATGAGGCTTAGTGGACACCGAGCTGTAGGATGTCGGGACAAGACAACCCGTGCACAGTTTAAGGTAGGTGCTTCACCTTCTGCTGTAGTGACACAGTTACATGCCACGTTGTTCTTCGCATGAAGGAAACAACTACAAGGATTTTCTAGGTTAATTGTCTTTGGGGTAGATGCTGCTCGCGCTGAAAGTGACGTCACTCAACCTCAGTAGATATGTGTATACGTTTTTTCAAGCATGCTTTGACTGGAATTAAAGTAAAACGCTTGAAGGCATCCGGTAGAATTTAACTAAATTCTCCACCATAGTGATAAAAGAGGATATTTGACAAGGTGTCGTTATATAAGATTTGTTACCGGGAAGATTTAGTCTGGATATTTAACATTGGTTATTATTTGATAGTCACAGTAAAGGTTGTGCAAGATGATATCAATCTCAATCCAGGTGATAATATCTGAAGCGAAATTTGACATCAATGTAAATGAAATCGTCCAGAAAGAAAGTATGAATCTTATGTGGACGTGATCAGTGGTTTCACGTGACACAATGACATCATGGAATGGCTGATCATCAGGTATTATGGATGTATAACGGACAGCGCCCCCTCGTCAGGGTACCAAACACCTGGTGACTGAAGAGTGACGGAACGAGATTGCTTTGCTCTTCACACTCACACGTGTACTGGACATGTTTCAGTAATACTTTGAATGTGTTTCTCAATCTTCTTTGGACGATATCATTTTCATTTAATGAAACAGGGAAAATAATTTCGATAAACAATAGAAAATAATGAAAATAATCTTATCCGTCCTGCCAGGTTATGCCTTAGTCAGCTACTACTACTACTACTAAGTACTACTACTACTACTACTACTTCAATTACTACTACTACTACTACTACTACTACTACCACTAGTAGTAGTAGCAGTAGTAGTAGTAATGCTGATCCAGCTGCTTCTATTTAATCAATGAGTTTATAAATGGTAAAGTAAATAGTGGATAGGCAAATTATCAAACAAACATGAAATTTAAATTTTTAAAGCATTTTACAAAATTTCCATAAAATTCAACATACAACTTTCCAGTACGTGCATAGAACAAAGGAAATTAACATAGATAGATGATGGCAAGTTGGTCAAAATTTATAGAATAAGCTAATATTACACTCAGTTATCGCTGAACACTATAATAGGCACATTATTGAATAATTTATGAATGAATTCATTCTTATTATGAGTACAACTACAACATTACGCAATGGAAGAAACAATTGCTGAGTGATGAATAAAGCATACATATAATATATAGCCCTTAAATCCGTATTTTACCTGTCAACCCGTTACTCTTCCTTGTGTTATAGCATGGAATGAAAGTGGTAGGTTGGCAAGGTTTCCCAATTACGACAGCACTGTTACATTTAATCTGGGATACTTCGTGGACGATGTACGGCACTGTCTGCGTTGTCACAGAGTGTAGTTGAAGCAGGTATTTCATGGGCTCTTGCAGGAATGTTCCTCCTTAGACCCACGCAGAAAGTCTGAGCACCTAATGAATTTTCTTTGTATGTTAATGGGTAACATGTCACACAGTATGCCTTCAAATATTTACGTTTTTCTTTGAGAGCTCCCGATCTTTGTTAATATTTAAGCTTCCATTGTTCACGGGCACTCCTTTCCCGCGATGAAGTAGTATACTGATAACATTTGTAATGGATATCGATGTGTTTTAATAAGAAGCCTTATTGACACAAACGTTCAACTGATATATATATATATATATATATATATATATATATATATATATATATATATATATATATATATATATATATATATATATATATATATGTGTGTGTGTGTGTGTGTGTGTGTGTGTGTGTGTGTGTGTGTGTGTGTGTGTGTGTGTGTGTGTGTGTGTGTGAGAGAGAGAGACTAAATCGCCTTCACTTGAACGGATCACGTACAAACGTATGGCTCAAATACAATGATCAACTGTTATCGAGTTATGACACAGCGTTAACCATTACGTTTGTGTCGTCATTCCCTGTAACACAGGGGCGAATATATCACAACCAAGTACTCTCTTATAGTTTGGTAACTTGCTAATAACTCTTAAAAGTGTGTTCATCTTTTAATTAGGTTAGTGGTGTTGGCAAAACACCCGTATTAAGTAACGTTATTGGTGTAGTGTTACAGATAATGTTGTGCTATTGGCTAAGAGTTTTGAAAATATATTAATTTGAAATGAAAAATAGTGAGATTTCAAGTCGAGATAAATTTTAAAACTCCTCTTTTTCTTCATGTTGTCCTTGTCACTGACCTGCTGGATCTGAAAACTGTTTTTTTTTAAGTTTTTAAGATTTAAATTGGTTCCCAAGATTACAATAGCACAGATATACAAAGCCGTGATGCATACGGCTTAGAATAATGCAGAAACAATATGTGCATGTATAATATCAACATATTAATATATTCATATGCATGCATAGTTCATTAAACGTGCATTGGATTCAAAGTGTGAAACTAATATCAGTCGCAGCCAAGAGACAGAGTAAGTAGTGAACAGGTATTACTGACACAACTAGAGACGAGTCATTATTTTCAGGGACAGTACCAGGTAATCCACTCATAGTCTCTCCCTTTCGTGGGCGGTGGGGTAGTCTAGTGTTTAAAGCGTTCGCTTGTTACGCCGAAGACCCGGGTTCGATTCCCCACATGGGTACAATGTGTGAAGCCCATTTCTGGTGTCCCTGGACGTGATATTGCTGTGATATTGCTATAAGCGGCGTAAAACTAAACTCCCTATTTCGTGAAGAAAAGAAAACTCCTTCCAAAATAATTTGTGATCATCATTCATAATGTAACATTTCGATTGCAGCAAGTTTTATTTTATGTTCTAGCCTGGTGATAAGAAGGTGGAAAACGGTCCAGGTCGTTTGATAACTGTACATTTGCGGTTAAGGGACCGTATCAATTATTTTTTCACCTAACGAAACATACAGTGACATGACTTGCTGGGTTGTTTTGTGTGAAGAACCTGTCATGCTTCTTGTATAAGAACAGGTTTATAGGAAACGGTACCCCTGCTCGGTACCCAAGCTCCGTACCCAAGCTCCAGTACCCTTGCTCGGTACCCCTGCACGTTCCTGTTAGTTCTTGCCCTGATTGGACGGATGGAGAATCCAGGGGTCATCCCAGTTAGGGCCCCATCAATCGGGGGTAGTGAAGGGGCAGGAGAGAGAAAGGCATCGTACAATACCCCACGTGATTAGCGTCACGTGGTTAACCCCATAATGTCGTAATGCCAATGGTGTCGATGATTGGTCCCATTTAATGTGGAAACCTCTTTACGTTCATGAATGTCTTCGGTAAGAACAAGTGTCGTTTTATCTTTATTTCGAGAAAAGCAGGGTATTGTTTAACGAGTTTGCTGATCAGGACTCTGAAGGAACCATGATATTGACACCGTCTTAGAGATTTTCAAGATTGTTGATCGCGTTCATTACGCTAAATGGTTCCTCGGTCCCGTTCCACCGATGTCCTTGGTAAGACAATATGTTTTATATACCAGTGAAATCCCGGCTTGGACGTGTTCTTCAACAAACTATACTAGTAGAAAGAGGTGACTAACGTGATTGGATGGGCACACTCGATGACTTGGTTGATACATACTATACATTTGGGTAGATCATTGCTCATGACCTCATTCGACTGACTGGATCCGCCTCGATTAATGTACTTACAGCTGGACTATTTTGCTGAGTGTCAAACATACAACATATCTTGTGACTTAGTAATGTCATAGTAACTACATCCACCACTGTGTGAGTTGTGGGACACATGGCAAGTCCAAGGGTTACAGATTAACAATCGGTTGCCAGTTGGTTTTGATTCTACAAGTCATGTATTATGTTAAATTAGTAAAATTACTCGGTATACAGAATTCGTTTGGCAAAAACGTCTACTCTGTAGTCGAAATTAATTGAAATATAGTATTGATATATTTCTCTTCTAAAGACAGACTCGGTGTTTGAAGAAGACTTTTCAGATAGACAAATTTGGGTTCGGATCAACTTTAACCCACGTTTAACACAATTAATGCTATCTGTGCTGGCAGTGATAGTAGTGCATCTATTCATAGCGCAATGAGCGGATTCGTGGGGTCGGGGGGAAAGGGAATGTTTCCAAAACGATTAATTCATGCACTATAGACTATCACTGCAAAACAAATACTAAATATCTAAGCATGGGTTGCAAACAATTCTTTCATCAAATTAGTTATACTTTAAGGCAATATAATGCTACCAAATGGTTTATTATACCGCCCCCGTAGCTACCTCTGACACAGTGGTTTACATATGAGTCCATTCCATTTATAGACACTTGGCTTGATGTCATGATCGGCCATCTTGCCATCAACATTAGATGGGTGTATCTAAACTAAACTAACCTCAAACCCACATCAGAGTGAAAACAAGTCTTATCAAACAAATTAGTGTTTTCAAAAGAGAGACCTTATTTTAAGAGATAACTCCGTGGCGGGGATCGGATTTGTATAAGTGAGTGTCAAATTGAATGTGGCGGGGAAGATCAAGGAAACGTCATTACAACACACAGGCTTGGAGTACAACCACTCATTTGTGTACAGGGACGGTGTTTTTTTCATATTTAAATTTTGTTTTACTCTCTCTCTCTCTCTCTCCCTCCTGTGTGTGTGTGTGGTGTGTGTGGTGTTGGTGGGGGGAGAGTGAGGTACGGCGAGGTTGGATGGATGTACCTCTTTCTGGGGTCTTTGAATGGCATTTAGAAGTGATACACACAAGGAAGAGAGTTTTTATGGATGTCAACTTCTTTATTATGAGGAACACAACGTTTCGGAGTATATCCTTGCTCCTTCATCATTCACCTCATGATAAAGAAGTTGACATCCATAAAACCCCCTCTTCCTTATTCTCTATCTGTCAGGTTTAAATTATCGATCAAACGTTGTGTATGACATCCCAGCTGTTACATCAGGATGTTGTCCCCATTGCTCCAACACTGAACTAAAGGAGGCTGGCTATGAAGTCGCCGTACCTCATGTTACATGATGTTTTCTATCTACATTTCTGTTTACACATTGGTATTTCCATTTGCCTGATTAATGAGCAGTTGCAGTAAGCGCTCGTTCAATCTCCAACACAACAATATTGAAGTCACGAGTATCGAAATAAACTTAAACAATAAACTATAAGAATGGGAGCACTACTAAACAATCAGTCTTTCTTTACCATTGATATTTCTACGATTTGATGCAATTGAAATACTGCCTTCAACGACCCGAGCTCATCCACTCACTACATCTTGTCATTCGTACAATATTAGTTTATGTTTAATCCTTGTCTCACACAGGTAACATGAATGTATGATTGTGTGTTTGTATGTATGTCAAACGATAGTAGTAATAGGAAGACACCTAGGTTTATCCACAGGCAACTGGAACATACAAACACAGTATCAGATATATATATATAGTTCTGTGAGATATATTCGCTCAGCCTACGGGCTCGGTTCTCCTTCCCACTCGAGTGTCACGTTCCTCCCACGACAAAGAGCTCACGGCTAAGAAGGCAACTGAATGAAGCCCAGTGTAACTGAATAGGTCGCCATTGCAAGCACGAGTAACTGAAGGAAACTATATTTTCGGCAGGGTTAATAACAAATCTGTGACTTGTTGATCAGTTTTGATAGTTTCTATGACGTTTGATCTTCAAACCGTTGTATTGTGAAATGCATCAGTATTTTTGTTTTCCTGAGGTTCGACATCGGAGTCTCACTAGGACACATACATTTAGAACATAATATTGACGTGAAACACACTTCTCCATATAGTTTCCTCTCTCATCCCGTTATCGCTTATCATCCCAGCTGTCTCATTAACTCACTATTTCTCTGGTCATCCTCATCATCTTTTTTCCTGGCGTTCTAATATCACTCTTTCGGTTGCAGTTCCACCCCTTTCTTACTCGTTCGGTCCCTCCAAGACATCTAGACTCTGAGATGAAATCACTGTAGGGTCGTTTGAAAAGTGATAGAAAGGAGGACAAATAATCTCACCCTGTTTCACTCTGACAGCGAGAAAGTATTGATAATTACAAAACTATTACGAAATCAAGACAAGCCGAACTATTACAGGCTCACTTTTTGATAGATTTCGAATATGTTGGTTTCATTGTCTACATGAGTGAGAGACTACTTCCCTTTCCCGTCTTTCTCTCTTGTTCACTAACTCGCTTTCTGCTCTCTTTCTTTAAAATTCCATACTAGTTTTAATTCTCTACCTGTGATTGTCTAGTCATTTTACAGTCCTTTGTCGAAATATTTTATAATTATATAACTTTATGTATTACCAATAAATGAATTTAGTCACGATATGACTGAATTATTACCGGTGTGATTATAATTTTAACTCACTCACTCTCACGCACTCCAGTTTCTACTACAGTACAACCAGACATTATTGAGAAGATTGTAAACTTTTAAATGTTTTCACTCATTACTCACGTATTAAAAGTGAACATTAGCAGAACATAACTCCAGATTCAAAGACAGGTGAACAGTTAGTATTTTGTCAAGTCACCATGGGCAGCAATGCCGGCTTCAATGCGGCGGGGCATACTACTGATCAAAGAAGTTAGAAAGTCGTGGTCCATGCTGTCCCCATATCGGACCACCTCTTCTTTCATTTCAGCAATATTTGTCAGATTTTTTCTTATTGACACTTTCCTTCATAAGTCCCCAAACATTTTCTATTGTTTATAAAACACGTGAGCAGATTGAAGTAAATGTCCCTCGAGAATATCTGTGTACCGCCTACTGTTCATATTCCCTTCAAACACACTGATGCCGCCCCACACGTTAAATTTCGGACTGTTCTTTGGGCGCTGATACAAAGGTTTTTCTGTTTGTTTGGTCCAGAATTTCAGTGTATTAGGAAACAGCCACACAGACCTTTCATCTGAGAAAATCACGTTGTCCCAGTTGTCCTTGTTACAATACTCTAATATCAACTTCCTCTTCTCTAAATCATCCGTGTGAAGCCCATTTCTGGTGTCCCCCGCCGTGATGTTGCTGGAATATTGCTAAAAGCGGCGCAAAACCATACTCAGTCAGTCAGTCAGTCTAAATCATCCATACTGAGGATCACTGAAAATGTCGTCTGCGAGCAAGTAAACAAAGGGGGATAACTCTTCACAAACTAATGAAAAAGGATTAACGGAGTTGTCTCTCTTGAATGAAACCAAGCACTTGATGGCTGGTCAAGGTTGTTTATACTAGAAATCCAATTAAACATATTCCTAAAGTTCTCAATAATTTCTGGTCATACTATATTATCCTCCCATCCGCTGTATCTGTGTGTGGCGGCCGTGTGTCAACCGTGTCATACTGCTGGTTACGTCGTGTCTCTCAGCCACACCAAGTCGCTCATCCATGCTCAGATATTATGAAATTGACCGCGTTATTTGACACATTTCCCCATGTTTTGAATAACTTAGGTCACTCGTATGTGTGTATTCTCAGAGTTTCATTTCCGAAACAAAATGTTGAAACAAAGTGAATTGTCAGGACTGTGACAGGTACTTGAATCACGCATTGCTGCATTTATTGACAACGGTTTGGAACATCAATTGTTATTTTCATCTTAAATAAATAACTAGTTTGTTATGAAAGTACTTCACAGATAATGAGTTCCAACTGACATACATGTCCACTGGCTGTTTGCATTCAGGCCGGTATCGAGGCTACCTACCACCCAGCATATAGACGTGGTTTGTTAACAGCCACATTAAGTGAGAATTGACAATTCGGTATCGTTGCCTGTTTCCGATAACGATGTATCAGAAAACAAACTGTGGAGTGTAATATGGCCTTCTGTTATTAACTGCAGGTGAAAGGGTCTGTGACAGTCCCCGGTGTGTGGACTGGCAGTGTGGTGGTATTACGACATACCCAACCCACCAATACATAACAGGTCACATGGGAATACTTACTGTTATACACCATGATGTGTTTCAACAATCATACATGACGTCAGTTAATTCCATTTTACACACATAATTTTTGTCTGTTTTCTTCATAACGACCAAAAACAAATGTATTCTAAAAACACTGAGAGAAATATATCGTAAATCTATATCATACCTTGGCAAGAGAAAATATACTGTAAGTGGATACCATACATTGGCAAGAGAAAATATACTGTAAGTGAATGTCATACATTGGCAAGAGAAAATATTATGTAAGTAGATACCATACACTGGCAAGAGAAAATATACTGTAAGTGAATATCTTACATCGGCAAGAGAAAATATACTGTAAGTGAATGTCATACATTAACAAGAGAAAATATAATGTAAGTGGATACCATACATTGGCAAGAGAAAATATACTGCAAGTGAATGTCATACATTAGCAAGAGAAAATATTATGTAAGTAGATACCATACATTGGCAAGAGAAAATATACTGTAAGTGGATGTCTTACATCGGCAAGAGAAAATATACTGTAAGTGAATGTCATACATTAGCAAGAGAAAATATAATGTAAGTGGATACAATACATTGGCAAGAGAAAATATACTGCAAGTGAATGTCATACATTAGCAAGAGAAAATATTACGTAAGTGGATACCATACATTGGCAAGAGAAAATATACTGCAAGTGAATGTCATACATTTGCAAGAGAAAATATACTGTAAGTGGATATCATACATTAGCAAGAGAAAATATTATGTAAGTGGATATACATCGTACATTAGAGAAAATGTAAGAGAAACCATATTGGCTAGAGGAAACATACTGTAAGTGGATACCATACATTGTCAAGAGAAAACTATATGTGTACCATACATTTTGCTACATTGGCTAGAGAAAATATACTGTAAGTGGATACCATACATTGGCTAGAAACATACTGTAAAATCTATACTACCATACATTGGCAAGAGGAAATATACCATGGATACCATACATTGGCAGAGGAAACATACTGTAAGTGGATACCATACATTGGTAACAGAAAATGTACTATATGTGTATACCATACATTTGCAAGAGAAAATATACTGTAAGTGGATACCATACATTGGCTAGAGAAAACATACTGTAAGTGGATACCATACATTGGCAAGAGGAAACATACTGTAAATCTATACCATACATTGGCTAGAGGAAACATACTGTAAGTGGATACCATACATTGGCAAGAGGAAACATACTGTAAGTGGATACCATACATTGGCAACAGAAAATGTACTATATGTGTATACCATACATTTGCAAGAGAAAATATACTGTAAGTGGATACCATACATTGGCTAGAGAAAATATAATGTAAGTGTATACCATACATTGGCAAGAGGAAACATACTGTAAGTGGATACCATACATTGGCTAGAGAAAATATACTGTAAGTGTATACCATACATTGGCAACAGAAAATGTACTATATGTGTATACCATACATTGGCATGAGAAAATACACGACGGTGGGTACATTAAGAGCTGCTTACATTGACAACACACATTCGTGTTCAATCTGGTCTTCAGCAACGCATGCTTGTGATCCGACAGCAGAAATGGGTGTTCAGGCTCAATGTCTCGGTTGATACTTGTCACTGTATCCAGTAGCGTATAAACAATGTCAGTTACTCACATGTCCGGCGAAGACACTTTTATTTACATACCGCCCTCATATATCAGTCACATTCTATTCACGATCAAATGTCGACGACGAAAAATGAACACCACAATACACAACACTACAATCCACTCTGATGGGCTTAAACACTGCATTCACAAAGCCAGAATGTCCATATAAAGCCGTGGAGTCCAGTGTTATGTGATGCTGAATGTATGTACAACGTATGTTGACACACAGATAGTGGAATAGAAGACAGGTACAAATTCTGTGAAGAAAAACCCAAGCAGGACAAACTTTTATTCTTTATCACTTCGGACGTCATATTAATGTAATGAATGGAAATTAACTATTCTTTTTATCCAGTAAGCTCAGCTCATGATAGTCCATGTAACAAAATCTACAGACAAGGGGACTGTCAACTTATATAAGTAGGCCTACTCTAACTACATAGCATCTCAGTTTCACACACCGGTTATACAGCAACTGGTGTTGTTCTCGTGTACACCTGAGCATCTGGAAGAGAAGCTTGGACATCAGACCGATCGATACTCTCGACAGTGACACACCCAGCAACGGTACTCTCGAGAGTGACACACCTCACACCGATACTCTCGACAGTGACACACCCAATAACGATACTCTCGACAGTGACACACCTCACACCGATACTCTCGACAGTGACACACCCAATAACGATACTCTCGACAGTGACACACCTCACACCGATACTCTCGACAGTGACACACCCTACACCGATACTCTCGACAGTGACACACGCAACAACGATACTCTCGACAGTGACACACCCTACACCGATACTCTCGACAGTGACACACGCAACAACGATACTCTTGACAGTGACACACCCAACAACGATACTCTCGACAGTGACACACCCAACAACGATACTCTCGACAGTGACACACGCAACAACGATACTCTCGACAGTGACACACCTCACAACGGTACTCTCGACAGTGACACACCCAACAACGATACTTTCGACAGTGACAGACCCAACAACGATACTCTCGACAGTGACACACCCAATAACGATACTCTCGACAGTGACACACCTCACACCGATACTCTCGACAGTGACACACCCTACACCAATACTCTCGACAGTGACACACCCTACACCGATACTCTCGACAGTGACACACCTCACACCGATACTCTCGACAGTGACACACGCAACAACGATACTCTCGACAGTGACACACCCTACACCGATACTCTCGACAGTGACACACCCTACACCGATACTCTCGACAGTGACACACCTCACACCGATGCTCTCGACAGTGACACACCCTACACCGATACTCTTGACAGTGACACACCTCAACACCGATACTCTCGACAGTGACACACGCAACAACAATACACTCGACAGTGACAGACCCAACAACGATACTCTCGACAGTGACACACGCAACAACGATACTCTCGACAGTGACACACCCAACAACGATACTCTCGACAGTGACACACGCAACAACGAAGTGACACACGCAACAACGATGCTCTCGACAGTGACACACGCAACAATGATACTCTCGACAGTGACACACACAACAACGATACTCTCGACAGTGACAGACCCAACAACGATACTCTCGACAGTGACACACCCAACAACGATACTCTCGACAGTGACACACCAACAACGAAGTGACACACGGAACAACGATGCTCTCGACAGTGACACACGCAACAACGATACTCTCGACAGTGACACACCCAACAACGATACTCTCGACAGTGACACACGCAACAACGATACTCTCGACAGTGACACACCCAACAACGATACTCTCGACAGTGACAGACCCAACAACGATACTCTCGACAGTGACACCCAACAACGATACTCTCGACAGTGACACACCCAACAACGAAGTGACACACGCAACAACGATGCTCTCGACAGTGACACACGCAACAACGATACTCTCGACAGTGACACACCCAACAACGATACTCTCGACAGTGACACACCCAACAACGATACTCTCGACAGTGACACACGCAACAACGATACTCTCGACAGTGACACACCCAACAACTATACTCTCGACAGTGACACACCCAACAACGATACTCTCGACAGTGACACACCCAACAACGATACTCTCGACAGTGACACACGCAACAACGATACTCTCGACAGTGACACACCTCACAACGATACTCTCGACAGTGACACACCCAGCAACAGTACTCTCGAGAGTGACACACTCAACAACGATACTCTCGACAGTGACACACCCAACACCGATACTCCCCAAAGTGATATTCCCTACACCAATATTCACCAAGATGGAAGTCACAAAGAAAGTTATGTAGATAGCGTCATCAAATTGTAATGGTTTATCTGATAAGCTGCAAATTAAATAAGAAAATGTGAGACATAAATACTCCCCCTGGGACAGTATCACACATGACGAATATGTTTGATTGACTGCACGGTTCCTGGATGTAGTCAGTATGTGAGTTATCAGTGGTATCTGTGGCTATCGGGAGATCACAACCCAAGACTGATGTATCGCAGCACCGAAACTCATCTAATCACGACATGTCACGTGGGGGATGCGCAGATGCTGTATCTACGTCCGACTCGTAAATCTACGATATCGTAATCACGCTTTGATATCTGTCGAAACACCGTCATAGGTGACAGAATGTATGAAATTTTTTACTGACTTAATTTTAGATTTATAGTAACTCCTGAAATATTAATAACAACAATAATACCACGACAGCTATGCTGCTGCTGCTACTATTGCTACTACTGCTGCTACTATTGCTACTACTGCTGCTACTATTGCTACTACTGCTGCTATTGCTACTACTATTGCTACTACTGCTGCTGCTACTACTGCTGCTACTGCTGCTGCTACTGCTGCTACTATTGCTACTACTACCATTAATACGTCACCAGAAGCAAATGTTTGCAGTCAAGAACGCCGACTAAAATGGCAATCGGAAAATGTCATCACCAAGTGTTTCCATGACTTTTCGCTAATTGCAAGTTCCCGGTCGTTATATTATTCTACTTTTGTTTTCTTATCATATCATTTTATGTGTTGAAGTCATTCGTTTCACTAATGACCGTGAATACAGTCTTTGTGCATAGTGGTCATCGCTACAGTCGACCGCAATTAGGACCAGATCAAGAGATGGATGCACTACTAGCATGGCTGGCCGAGTAACGATCTTAATGGGCCTCCGTGGTATAGAACAGTCACTCATTCACGTTGTTACACAATCAAACAGGACTTAAAGGTCCAGAAAACAAGTGATACTGTTCACGGTTTCTCTCAGGAGCAGATGTTACGGATTCGTAACCACGATAGTTTTTAACTTGACAAGAGTTCGTTAAGTCGTGCGTGATCTGTGTAAGTGAGGAGGTCTAGGAACGACCACACACCTGCACGTAGTGCTGAGTTGAGATTAGTTGAAGATTGCCGTGAGGTAAGTGAGGGCGGGTCAAATACAAAACACACTGTTTATTTTAAAAAGTAAATCATACGAAAAACCAATCAACTTTGAATTTATTCAGAAGGAACTCAAAAGTTTTTATTACTTTACGAAATACACAGCAAAACTGTACGGACATCTTAACCAATTTACTAAATTCTGGTCATCTTGTCACCCTTTATTTATATAGACAACTATATACACTGTTTATAAATACAACAAAAACAAAACAAAAACAAAACAAAACAAAACAAAAACATACTGCCAGAAACAATTAAGCTCAGTTGTCCCCATACTACCACTCCTACCTGTGGATGGTGTGGACTACCTCGTCCCCTAAACTATATCGTAGGTAAACATGTCTTCCTGCAGTGATCGCGCAATTTCTAACAGACTGAATCCAGATCGTGGGGTCTGCACAGCAACGGGTTCTAGATTGTGGGGTTTCCAAAGTAACGGGGTCCAGATCGCCTGTTTAAAGTAAGGGAGTCCAGAGAGATGGGGCTCGCTAACACGATAGGGAGAAAACGATGGATATTGTTGGGTTTTTTAGCAGCCATGACGGTATCGTCCGACATGAGCGAGTGTAATTGATGAGCATGCGAGCCCCACCCCAACCAACTATCAGGCCTACCACAGCTGGGCCGAGATAACCCACCCTGTGCCTGGATTCCTGGCTGACGGGGAACAGCGCCACCTCTGGGTTATCTCCACCACACACCCCGGCTACGTCACTGTCTCCGGACAAAGGCGGATCAGCCACGGACCATACGTATCATACGTTAATCCTATCACTGTCAACATGGCTCGTTATTATTACAGATGCCCTGTCTTATTTGTGCAGTTTGTATCCGCACCTTCATACAAGGAAAGCCACAAGAGTGCACTTGACGTCAAACTTCTGGCTTACCGAAGAGGATATCATACTTTGATATATTTCATATAAAATGAGTAGAGGGGTGATTTTTTTTATTTGCTTGACATGTTCTACACAGTAGATGAGTGCAGTGTGAAAAACAGTAGTTATTTTCACAACGTATTAAATATTTGTGGCTCAGCGGGGATTCAAAGTTAAAATAGATCCTCAGTAACTCGTGCTGAGTCTCCGTGTAAGGATTCCAGATCAAATGGGGCGTCCAGTACCTCGTGTTGAGTCGCTGTGTAAGGATTCCAGATCAAATGGGGCGTCCAGTACCTCGTGTTGTGTCTCTGTGTCAGGATTCCAGGTCAAATGAGGCGTCCAGTACCTCGTGTTGTGTCTCCGTGTCAGGATTCCAGGTCAAATGAGGCGTCCAGTACCTCGTGTTGAGTCTCCGTGTCAGGATTCCAGGTCAAATGGGGCGTCCAGTACCTCGTGCTGAGTCTCCGTGTCAGGATTCCAGGTCAAATGGGGCGTCCAGTACCTCGTGTTGTGTCTGCGTGTCAGGATTCCAGGTCAAATGGGGCGTCCAGTACCTCGGGCTGAGTCTCCTTGTCAGGATTCCAGGTCAAATGGGGCGTCCAGTACCTTGTGTTGTGTCTCCGTGTCAGGATTCCAGGTCAAATGGGGGCGTCCAGAACCTCGTGTTGAATCTCTCTGTCAGGATTCCAGGTCAAATGGGGCGTCCAGTACCTCGTGTTGAGTCTCCGTGTCAGGATTCCAGGTCAAATGGGGGCGTCCAGAACCTCGTGTTGAGTCTCTCTGTCAGGATTCCAGGTCAAATGGGGCGTCCAGTACCTCGGGTTGTGTCTGCGTGTCAGGATTCCAGGTCAAATGGGGCGTCCAGTACCTCGGGCTGAGTCTCCGTGTCAGGATTCCAGGTCAAATGGGGCGTCCAGTACCTCGGGTTGTGTCTCCGTGTCAGGATTCCAGGTCAAATGGGGCGTCCAGTACCTCGTGTTGAGTCTCTCTGTCAGGATTCCAGGTCAAATGGGGCGTCCAGTACCTCGGGCTGAGTCTCCGTGTCAGGATTCCAGGTCAAATGGGGCGTCCAGTACCTCGTGTTGAGTCTCCTTGTCAGGATTCCAGGTCAAATGGGGCGTCCAGTACCTCGTGCTGAGTCTCCGTTGTCAGGATTCCAGGTCAAATGGGGCGTCCAGTACCTCGTGCTGAGTCTCCTTGTCAGGATTCCAGGTCAAATGGGGCGTCCAGTACCTCGGGCTGAGTCTCCTTGTCAGGATTCCAGGTCAAATGGGGCGTCCAGTACCTCGTGCTGAGTCTCCGTGTCAGGATTCCAGGTCAAATGGGGCGTCCAGTACCTCGTGCTGAGTCTCCGTGTCAGGATTCCAGGTCAAATGGGGGCGTCCAGTACCTCGTGTTGTGTCTGCGTGTCAGGATTCCAGGTCAAATGGGGCGTCCAGTACCTCGTGCTGAGTCTCCTTGTCAGGATTCCAGGTCAAATGGGGCGTCCAGTACCTCGTGCTGAGTCTCCTTGTCAGGATTCCAGGTCAAATGGGGCGTCCAGTACCTCGGGCTGAGTCTCCTTGTCAGGATTCCAGGTCAAATGGGGGCGTCCAGTACCTCGTGCTGAGTCTCCGTGTCAGGATTCCAGGTCAAATGGGGCGTCCAGTACCTCGTGTTGAGTCTCCGTGTCAGGATTCCAGGTCAAATGGGGCGTCCAGTACCTCGTGTTTAGTCTCTGTGTCAGGATTCCAGGTCAAATGGGGGCGTCCAGTATCTCATGTTGTGTCTGCGTGTCAGGATTCCAGGTCAAATGGGGGCGTCCAGTACCTCGTGTTGAGTGTCCTTGTCAGGATTCCAGGTCAAATGGGGGCGTCCAGTATCTCATGTTGTGTCTGCGTGTCAGGATTCCAGGTCAAATGGGGGCGTCCAGTACCTCGTGTTGTGTCTGCGTGTCAGGATTCCAGGTCAAATGGGGCGTCCAGTACCTCGTGTTGTGTCTGCGTGTCAGGATTCCAGGTCAAATGGGGGCGTCCAGTATCTCATGTTGTGTCTGCGTGTCAGGATTCCAGGTCAAATGGGGGCGTCCAGTACCTCGTGTTGAGTCTGCGTGTCAGGATTCCAGGTCAAATGGGGGCGTCCAGTACCTCGTGTTGTGCCTGCGTGTCAGGATTCCAGGTCAAATGGGGCGTCCAGTACCTCGTGTTGAGTGTCCTTGTCAGGATTCCAGGTCAAATGGGGGCGTCCAGTACCTCGTGTTGTGTCTGCGTGTCAGGATTCCAGGTCAAATGGGGCGTCCAGTACCTCGTGTTGTGTCTGCGTGTCAGGATTCCAGGTCAAATGGGGCGTCCAGTACCTCGTGTTGAGTGTCCTTGTCAGGATTCCAGGTCAAATGGGGGCGTCCAGTACCTCGTGCTGAGTCTCCATGTGAGGATTCCAGGTCAAATGGGGCGTCCAGTGCGTCGAGTTCGGAAGAGGTCCCCAGTGTTTTATGTGTCGTAGAGCTTGCCACAATGGGAGTGTGTGATCAATCTGTATGACGTCACTTTCTCACTAAGCACAGAGTTTGCTCTGAGTGTCAGTCTCTTGTTTATCCGAATTACACGCGAATATTTATTGTCTGAAACAGTTGTCTAAAACAGAAACAAAAGAACAAACATGTGTCACCAATATTGTACAGAACATGCTGCATGCGCTGGACTGATCTGGAATAATATATAGTAGTAAGTAAATAGTAAATATACACAGAAAAAAAAGAAATAAACAAATAGATATGTAAGTAAATAAATATAACTACTACCACTACTACTACTACTACTACTACTACTACTACTACTACTACTACTACTACTACTACTACTTCTATTCATATTTATATTTATATTTATATCTATATTTTAAACTCAACAGCGTACCATTCACCAAACATCATACCATGAACTACATGGAAAATGAAAGCCCATGTGACATGAGGGATTTCCTGTCGATAATATAGACTTAAGCTTGTTTCATTTGGATTGGGGAAACAACATAACGCCGAGAGAGACCGTGAGCCAAACTATCTGTTCGCCACAATGCAGAGAATGGTGTTAGCTTGTATATATAGTGAAACCTAAACTCGAAACATAATAACAAAGACTCTCTTCAAGAGATAAGCTAAGATAAGCTTATCAAACTGTAATATTCAACTCATTACTGGAAGAGATTACTCAAAATATTTAGTGATACGATCTTTGTTCAAGCACGCCATGGAGTTCTTTCTGTAAGTGTCTTTGTACAGGTCTAGTTAGGTTGTAACTAGAGACGATCTTTTCGTCGACTCGGCCGGGGTATCTCCGTTATCTCAGCTATTGACTTGCCAGTCCGGATTATCGGGGAATAAATGACATATTAACACAAACACGTGGGAAATATGGGGTCTTTAACATAGACTAAATCACCCGCCTCGTTTATTGCAGACCGACAAATCACTGAGAAGTTTTGCATTATTTTGAGAAAAGCGTGGGCTCGAGAGGCAGTTAAAGTGGTACATAGAAGGTAACCAGACTGAGATTGGTGGGCCTTTAACACCGTCCCACAACATCCATCTCACACTACAACATGCATCCTGTACTACAACTTCACTTCACACGTATTTTAACTTTCATCGTGTACTACAACATTCATCTCAATCTATAACATTCACCTCAGAGTGCAACAGGCACTTTACACTACAACATACATCTCACACAACACTCTTGACATGACAACATTCTCACGCTGCAACAATCACCTACACTACAACACTCATCTTACACTACAAGATTCACTTGACACTACAGTATTCACCTCACATTATTATTATTATCATTATTATAGGATATTTATATGGCGCACATATCCACGCTACTAGTACATGCTCATTCTTCTCACACTGCAACAGTCATGTCATATCACAGTATTCATCGTCCAGGAAAATACACCATCCTATTTTGGGACTGAAAATATATCGCAATACCTCCCTATTGTTCTATCATCGTTTGTAGAGATAATAGGGACACATCTGCGCTTTCATTTGAAACATCAGGATTCTTTCAGGTCGTATTTTTTGTCAACTCAATAACCCTTATCGTCAACATCACCTTCACAGATGTGGCGGCCTGCCTGCTTCAGGAGATTTTCCCAACAACCTACGTGATCTAACGAGAAAGATACGCCATTGTGGCAACTGTACATATCATTATGCATAGGCGGTTCTCGGAATTTTCAAGGGGTGTGAAGGGGTGTGAGAAGGTGTATGTGGGGGTGGGGGTATGGCTGAAATGTAACAAAGTATCGAACCAGGGTATTCTAAAGCTTCACCAGCGAGGCTACCTATACTGAGCTTTATTTGGAAGACACGGTGTTACATCTTTAACACATCATCATGCTGGTTCCCTTATACCAAGCTGTAACTGGGAGACACAGTGTTACACTTTAACACATCATCATGCTGGTTTCCTTACACCAAGCTGTAACTGGAAGACACAGTGTTACACTTTAACACATCATCATGCTGGTTCCCTTATACCAAGCTGTAACTGGAAGACACGGTGTTACACTTTAACACATCATCATGCTGGTTTCCTTACACCAAGCTGTAACTGGAAGACACGGTGTTACATCTTTAACACATCATCATGCTGGTTCCCTTATACCAAGCTGTAACTGGGAGACACAGTGTTACACTTTAACACATCATCATGCTGGTTTCCTTTACACCAAGCTGTAACTGGAAGACACGGTGTTACATCTTTAACACATCATCATGCTGGTTCCCTTATACCAAGCTGTAACTGGGAGACACAGTGTTACACTTTAACACATCATCATGCTGGTTCCTTATACCAAGCTGTAACTGGAAGACACAGTGTTACACTTTAACACATCATCATGCTGGTTCCCTTATACCAAGCTGTAACTGGAAGACACAGTGTTACACTTTAACACATCATCATGCTGGTTCCCTTATACCAAGCTGTAACTGGAAGACACAGTGTTACACTTTAACACATCATCATGCTGGTTCCCTTATACCAAGCTGTAACTGGAAGACACAGTGTTACACTTTAACACATCATCATGCTGGTTCCTCTTATACCAAGCTGTAACTGGAAGACACGGTGTTACACTTTAACATACCATCATGCTGGTTCCCTTATACCAAGCTGTAACCATCATCATGGAAGACACAGTGTTACACTTTAACATCATCATGCTGCTGTTCCCTTTATACCAAGCTGTAACTGGAAGACACAGTGTTACACTTTAACACATCATCATGCTGGTTCCCTTATACCAAGCTGTAACTGGAAGACACAGTGTTACACTTTAACACATCATCATGCTGGTTCACTTATACCAAGCTGTAACTGGAAGACACAGTGTTACACTTTAACACATCATCATGCTGGTTCACTTATACCAAGCTGTAACTGGAAGACACGGTGTTACACTTTAACACATCATCATGCTGGTTCCCTTATACCAAGCTGTTACTGGAAGACACAGTGTTACACTTTAACACATCATCATGCTGGTTCCCTTATACCAAGCTGTAACTGGAAGACACAGTATTACACTTTAACATGCCATCATGCTGGTTCACCTATACCAAACTGTAACTGGAAGACACGGTGTTACACTTTAACACATCATCATGCTGGTTCCCTTATACCAAGCTGTAACCGGAAGACACAGTGTTACACTTTAACACATCATCATGCTGGTTCCCTTATACCAAGCTGTAACTGGAAGACACGGTGTTACACTTTAACACACCATCATGCTGGTTCCCTTATACCAAGCTGTAACTGGAAGACACAGTGTTACACTTTAACACACCATCATGCTGGTTCCCTTATACCAAGCTGTAACTGGAAGACACAGTGTTACACTTTAACACATCATCATGCTGGTTCCCTTATACCAAGCTGTAACTGGAAGACACAGTATTACACTTTAACATGCCATCATGCTGGTTCCCTTATACCAAGCTGTAACTGGAAGACACGGTGTTACACTTTAACACATCATCATGCTGGTTCCCTTATACCAAGCTGTAACTGGAAGACACAGTGTTGCACTTTAACACATCATCATGCTGGTTCCCTTATACCAAGCTGTAACTGGAAGACACAGTATTACACTTTAACACATCATCATGCTGGTTCCCTTATACCAAGCTGTAACTGGAAGACACAGTGTTGCACTTTAACACATCATCATGCTGGTTCCCTTATACCAAGCTGTAACTGGAAGACACAGTGTTACACTTTAACACATCATCATGCTGGTTCCCTTATACCAAGCTGTAACTGAAACTGGATGGTTCACTGATAATTAGTACAAGCTCCTGTATGTATTTGCTGTATTGTATGAAGATAACGAAGAAACTGTTTCCTTCAGTACATTACAGTTATTCTACTACTCCCCAACAAATGCCTCTTACGCGGACATGTCGTATATAATATGCTCTACCATTTGAGCCGTACCAAGGACGTAGATGTAATCTCTCACCACATCATACATCTTTCATTTAATTTGCTTCATACGTATATAGGGCCTTGCACGTATTTGCCTGGGTAGGGATCTCTAGGCACTGGGACAGTGAGCGCTTTTGTTGACATGTGTTGTACTTTTCTCTCAGAATTCACTCTCACCCTAATCATGTGTGTGTGTGTGTGTGTGCGTGTGTGCGTGCGTGCGTGCGTGCGTGCGTGCGTGCGTGCGTGTAATACATTTTATATCTTTGCCGTGTCTATTTCCCATTTGAGCGATCAACAAGCTTGTGGTAATGAGCATCCGTGCTAAGCCATCGCACTATAAAAATAGGTAGTATTTCAGCAGGCTGAGAGAACTGCTACCTGTTGAGTTGTCTATCTGTACAGTGCTAACTGAGCGTGTCACGAGTTGGGAACACGGCCGTTTGTTCTCGTTTGCAAACGAAGATATAAATCACCGCGTATGCTTCTAGGGGTGCGGTGTTGCCATGGTACGAAAAAGTTGGAAGAACGAAGTGCGTGTGTGCGTTGTTCGAATGTAATTGCGCGTTTTCCTCGAGATAAACGACCACGCCAAAGGTAGGCGCGAGCTGTGCTGTAATAAATATCTCGCCATCCTCACAAATATTGGTGATTAAGTTCGTCAATGCTACATGTTTAACTCTTGTATTGTCTGTGTGGTATATAAATTAGATGTTTTTCCCGGCGGTTTACGCAACCACACGACATTGGAACTTACATAAGCAGTAACACATGTCGTAGTTGATGTAGCTGGTAGCTGATGTATCGGAATTCACTTGTCTTGAGTCATGTGTCACATCCTACAGCGTCGGCGCATGTCCCTGGAGCACGGGTTCAGGAGCCGTCTCACAGAATAACGTGTAACAGAGATGTTACTTGTTGTTTCCCTGCATCGCGCTGGATGTTAAGGGGATACATCTCTGTGAAACTGCAAAGTGGGAACTCAGCGGGAACTCACTAAAGATAGTGGCCTGAATGGCTCGGACAAGCAGTCACGATATATACAGTACGACCAGAAATTATTGAGAATTTATAGATAGTAATTTTAAAAAAAAAATTCACTCATTACTCACGTATTAAATGTGAATATTAGCAGAACATAACTCCAGATTCAAAGACAGGTGAACAGTTAGTATTTGTCAGGTCACCATGGGCAGCAATGCCGGCTTCAATGCGGCGGGGCATACTACTGATCAAAAAAGTTAGAAAGTCGTGGTCCATGCTGTCCCAATATCGGACAACCTCTTCTTTCATTTCAGCAATATTTGTCAGATTTTTCTTATTGACACTTTCCTTCATAAGTCCCCAAACATTTTCTATTGGATTTAGGTCAGGGCTATAACTTGGCCAATCTAATAATGTCATATTTTTGGGTCCGAAACCAGGTCATTGTCCTGCTGGAAAATCCAAAAATGTCCATAGAACACGTGAGCAGATGGAAGTAAATGTCCCTCGAGAATATCTGTGTACCGCTCACTGTTCACATTCGCTTCAAATACAAATTTCTATGCTGTAAGCACCAGTTCAACCTTTGCTCCTTTTGTTCAGGTTTCATGATCGGTGATGGAATTCCTCGACTTTTCTGCCAACCCCATTGCATGCAGCTCAGTTCTAATTGTCTCCTTACAGACAGTCACAGTTCCTCTATCAATCATATCCAGCCTTAAGTTTTCTAAACTCCTTCGTTTGTTTTAGAAACAAGAATACCAAGCCGCCTCCTATCACCGACAGTCAATTTTCTGGGCCTACCTGCGCCTCCCTGGTGCTCAATGCCATATCCATTTGCAATATGTTTCAAAACACGATAAACAGTGGACAAAGGGATGCCTGTTCTACTTGAAATCACTTTAGCTGATCTGATGTCCTTGTTATAATACTCTAATATCAACTTCTTCTTCTCTAAATCATCCATACTGAGGATCACTGAAAATGTCGTCTGCTAGCAAGTAAAAAAAGGGGGGTAACTCTTCACAAACTAATGAAAAAGGATTAACGGAGTTGTCTTTCTTGAATGAAACCAAGCTCTTGATAGCTGGTCAAGGTTGTTTATACTAGAAATCCAATTAAACAGATTCCTAAAATTCTCAATAATTTCTGGTCATACTATACATAAAGCAATAATCTTACACGCGACGACAAACCCCCTAGCATGCCCCCTCTGCAATGGGCTGTAGTCGCCATGTTTTTCAACAACGTGACGCGTACATATCGCATGATTTCGATGCACTAGTCACTTTAGGATGTGACAAGTCTCAGTATCCTTTTCTTCACGAAGAAAGTATCATTGGTACATTGTACAAGTGAATTCTCTGTCAGACTTCCCTACAGTGGTGGTACAGGGGTACACGGATACACAGTACAAATGTATGCTGTGCCAGAAGTTCCTACAGTGGTGGTACACGGATACACGGTACAAATGTATACTGTGCCAGAAGTTCCTACGGTGGTGGTACCCGGATACACGGTACAAATGTATACTGTGCCAGAAGTTCCTACAGTGGTGGTACACGGATACACGGTAGAAATGTATACTGTGCCAGAAGTTCCTACAGTGGTGGTACAGGGGTACATGGATACACGGTACAAATGTATGCTGTGCCAGAAGTCCCTACAGTGTGGTAGACGGATACACGGTACAAATGTATACTGTGCCAGAAGTTCCTACAGTGGTGGTACACGGGTACACGGGTACACGGTAGAAATGTATACTGTGCCAGAAGTTCCTACAGTGGTGGTACAGGGGTACATGGATACACGGTACAAATGTATGCTGTGCCAGAAGTCCCTACAGTGTGGTAGACGGATACACGGTACAAATGTATACTGTGCCAGAAGTTCCTACAGTGTGGTAGACGGATACACGGTACAAATGTATACTGTGCCAGAAATCCCTACAGTGGTGGTACACGGGTACACGGATACACGGTAGAAATGTATACTGTGCCAGAAGTTCCTACAGTGGTGGTACAGGGGTACATGGATACACGGTAGAAATGTATACTGTGCCAGAAGTCCCTACAGTGGTGGTACACGGGTACACGGTACAAATGTATACTGTGCCAGAAGTTCCTACAGTGGTGGTACACGGGTACACGGTACAAATGTATACTGTGCCAGAAGTCCCTACAGTGGTGGTACACAGGTACACGGTAGAAATGTATACTGTGCCAGAAGTTCCTACAGTGGTGGTACACGGGTACACGGTACAAATGTATACTGTGCCAGAAGTTCCTACAGTGGTGGTACACGGGTACACGGTACAAATGTATACTGTGCCAGAAGTTCCTACAGTGGTGGTACACGGGTACACGGTACAAATGTATACTGTGCCAGAAGTTCCTACAGTGGTGGTACACGGGTACACGGTACAAATGTATACTGTGCCAGAAGTCCCTACAGTGGTGGTACACGGGTACACGGTACAAATGTATACTGTGCCAGAAGTTCCTACAGTGGCAGATGATTTCTACGAAAAACACAATAGTGTAAACCACGCTCGATCATTGGCAGTGGGAAAACTGAACACGTGACGAATCCACATCTCGATCCTGTTTGGTTGCTAAATATCATGAGATGATTTGCTATTACCCAGGTCGATGTTTATTTAGACCCATTTCCATGTTTAATACCTTGAACGTGGATATTCACATATGTCCAATAGTATGGAGGATAGCAGGGTGGAGAAAGTAGATCAAATCCAACCTCTAACTGCTGACACAGATGTGATGAGACATAATTGCCGCTCATGAAGAACACAATATTTGCGACAGGTATTTTCACAATTCTGTGAAATTGGCGACGGTGAGGACTGTTTCTGATAACATTGCCAAAGGCTACTAACGTTGTAGACTAACAACTAGTCTCTGAATGAACATAGTTTACAGAAAAAACAGTTCATAATAACAACAAAAAAATAATATAATGAAAACGAGTCCTGAAACTGTGGAAATCTCTACTTGCCACATAATCTAGACTTGCATGGGCTTTCTTGGATATATTTGTTTCAGAGTCTGTATGACAAACTACAAACATTGCTGATGTTTACAATACCTACAGCTGAATTGTTTTCGTCAATCAACCCTCAAGATACTACACAACGAGCGCGGATATGAACAATGTTTGTCTCAGTTAACAGCATCATAATATGTGAGGTGAAGGTCAGCTCGAGGTGAAATGGGGTTTAACGTCGTACTTGAGAATATTTCGCTCATATGACGACGGGCATGAGTGTGTGGCTGCTTGTACTAGCCCAGACTGAAGCTGGTTTTATAGTGCAAGCTCACTGAGATACCATGCTGCAGTGAAGCATGAATACCCCACTCAGACACATTATAATGACTCCGAGCCGACCAGTCGTTGTTGTACACTTTAATGCCGAGCGCCAGGGAGGGACCAACAAGTACCATATTTTAACGTCTTTTGGTATGACGCGGCCGGGGATCGAACCCGCGACCTTCCGCTCTCCGGGCGGACGCTCTAACCACTACACCACGGAGGCGGTCCGCATCGTAATGTGTAGCCAGGTTAACGCGAATACTAGGCTCTTTGTGTTTTTGAATTAATACAAGAGTTGGTACCCTCTTGTGAAATTAGACATACATACTTCAACAATAACCAACTTCTTAGCATCTATTTCCAAACTTCCTGTTTCTCTAGAACCCGACCATTTCTTTCATGACGGTGACAACCAGCTGAAAATTGACACTGCGAATGTAAAGGCGGAAACGTTAAGATATGCTAATTTTGATACTCATATCTCGGAAGCAAACAGATGGCCTGCTGTAGATAAGGTCGGCTTTCAATTCGTAGCGAGAATGGGCTTCATAGTGGCAAGTCTGATGCACCTTACTGCCTGGTTTATCAAACCATTGCGCCACGCGCATCAACCACCGTGAGCAATCTCCCAACACTGACCCTAACACATGTCCCTGCTGGGAGTACGCATATCCGAAGCTTTGTTGTACGACCTTGCCTTTTTTCTCAAGAACACACGAATACAACCTTTAGCATACCGATTCCATGTTCATTATCACAGCGTTTCTGTCTTGGAAGACATACACCCGCGGTATAAAGGTCAGGATACCATGGATACGTCGTGTTTAAAAAGTGAACAAGTTGATATTTATCAAGCAAGAAATATGTCCTAATTTCGAACGGTCTCCGTGTAAATGGAAATGCGGTCATCCATTGCACAGTTAACTCGCTTATCGTGGTCCTGCTGACTCCGCCTTCGTGATTGAACAACACCTGGTGTTCACAGCAGACACCCCCAGGGATGCCCGTTAGTGACGCATATATAACGTTATGTGGGGATCTCACCACACTATACTGACCTAATATCGATCCCGGGGTTGTTAATTCCCGGGCTAGCCTTGTTCCAAGGCTGTACTGAATGTTAAGCCCATAGTTGTATAGTAATTCTTTCCTTCGAAGAGGCAAGTCTAGATTAGCGGACAATAGGATGCCAGTCTGTTATTCATATTTCTTCAGAAATTATCATTTAAACTTAGCCTATTTTTTTTACCTTAGAAACTTGTGCAAGTCTAGTTCCTGGGTTAATGGTTGTAAATGGTTAATGTGTTAGCTGATGATGATGTGTAGTGTGTTAGTGCACGTTGATGGCTATGTTGTTGACGGCAAGGGGGTTGGTGGTTTTTACGAGGGGAAGGCGGTTAGAGAGTGTAGGTTGGCCCTTCATTGGTTAGTGGACGGTTAGTGGAGGTTAATAGCTCGTGTGTATATGGAATGTAAGCGGAGGTTAACAACTCGAGTGTTAGGTGTTAGTGGAGGTTGACGGTTAGGTAGAGGTTAATCACCCTCACTACGGTAGTTATTTAAATAAACTCTTCGAGGGCTTTAGCCCTAGCAGAGTTTATTTAAATAACTACCGTAGTGAGGGTGATAAAACGGCTTATACCACGAGGGCATACTTATTTAATACGCGTGTACTGTATTAGGCATGATGAAGATTATCAAAATGAGTACAATTTTATTGTTTTTAAATAGAAATAATTGCCCTTGGGCAGGTATTTAGTTATGCTAATAAAACACTTCCAAGAACAATGGACACAACTTTCCCTAGTGGTTTAATGGAGGTTAACGATTTGTGGGTTAATGGAGGGTGACGGGTACGGTTAGTGGGGCTAATGGCTCACGTGATAGTAAAGTGTGACGGTTAGTGGGACTAATGGCTCACGTGATAGTAAAGTGTGACGGTTAGTGGGGCTAATGGCTCACGTGATAGTGAAGTATGACGGTTAGTGGGTTTGTGTTGGTTGTTGCCTGGTTTGTTAGTGGAGACTTAGGGTCTGTGGAGGTTCACCACTAATGGGATAATGGAAGCTAGCTGATCGATATTGTGAAAGTGGAGGATGGTGGTTTATGAGTTGGTGAAGGTAGGCGGTTAGTGGGCGATCACTTCATGTCCCTGTGTCGGAAACCCAAATCTTTATGGTGATTTATGAATATCCAAAACAATGAATTTCAGTTACATTGACCCGATCGTTATTTACTCCTTTTTCTAATTCATACCGAGGTATGCAGAATGTTTCCAAAGGTAGTCGATGTAAGCTAACCGCAGCTTAATGCAGTTACATCACAGTTATTGCGTCACATGCAAACCAGTGGTTGAAGATGGGAACATCAAGATGTGTGGCACATAATGAACTAGCACCACACAGCCATGATGACGCTACACCTGCTGTAGGTACAAGTGGACGTACTGTTGATATTTGTATCGGCTTCGTCAGCAGCCCTCAGATTCACACCCGGTTCAATTAAAGTTACCCCGATTTCGATAGTCATGTCGCAGTGAATCGGGAACATTGCACGGGTTGGCCTTACACTATATTTTGTATCTTGATTGCTCTAAAAGAGATTTCACCTATGTCATTATTTTACCTTTGTGTTGTGAAGTTTGAAATACTACATCGTTATTGCAGTTGTTTCCACTGACCGGGGCATGGGCCGGTTTCAGATCCTTGCAGGGGCGGTGGGGTAGCCTAGTGGTTAAGGCGTTCGCTCGTCACGCCGAAGACCCGGGTTCGATTCCCCACATGGACACAATGTGTGAAGCCCATTTCTTGTGTCCCCCGGCGTGATATTTCTGGAATATTGCTAAAAGCGGCGTAAAACCTTACTCACTCACTACTCACTCAGACCGTTGCAGATCATGTCACTATATGAAACCATCGCCTCGACTGAAGCTGGTGAATGATGTTGACCAGGTCGTGGTTTAATCATCCAACAAGCATGTCTGAAGTACTGACACATGTGCACATGGAGTGACACATTACACATTCAGGAAATATCTCTATCTACAAACAAGTCCCTAGTAATAGCGGGGTCACGTCAACTTTGGATTTTATTTACTTATAATGTCTGACAGTAATTAATGTCAGCTGATGCGATTTCTTACATACAACTCTTGGAATTCTACATACAATGACGATGTAATGATTAGCAGTGTTATGACTATAGGTGGATCTGGGAATAATATGGGGAAACATTCACACTATCACAGGACCAATGTTAAACAGACTAACAACTGTAGATACAGTTGGAATACTCACTCCTCCAACGCGTTGCCCGTGTCTAACTGAATGGTTGTGTGCCTCGCCAAGTTTCCCCAGTAAAATGGGTTGGTTAATAAAGGAGTAAGGGATTGAACTTCTACCCGTTTGAAGTAACATGTAGAATGGGGAACCATGTCTTGTGAGAGTCCGGTGTTGACGGTAATGTGAGTATATTCAGTCTTGTGTCCTGTGGAACATCATGGGGCAAGGGCTCTGTCTTGGCATGGGAGACCTCAGTAATGTCTGGCTACGTGTTATGTGGGCTGAGTAGGAAAGAGGAATCTCACGGTGTGTGTGTGTGTGGGAGGGAAGAGAGTGTGTGTGGGGAGAGAGAGAGAGTGTGTGTGTGTGTGTGTGTGAGAGAGAGAGAGGGGGGGGGTTTGTCTGGTCATTGAGGGATGGCTGCACAGTTTACTTGTACATGCCTATTAACACACGCCTTCGCCTTCAACCTCCAAACAAACATACCCGTGAAGATCCGGGTTAGAATTGGTCTTCAGTAAACCATGCTTGTCGTAAGAGAAGACTAACGGAATCGGGTGGTCAGACTCGCTGAGTTGGTTGACACATGCCATCAATTCCCAATTGCGTAGATCGATACTCATGCTGTTGATGACTGGATTGTCTGGTCTAGTCTCGATTATTCACAGACCACCGGCATATAGCTGGAATACTGTTGAGTGCGGCGTTAAACAACAAACCAACTAAAATCAACCCCCGACAGGCCTAGCTCACACAAGTGGAGCGAGTCAGTTGTCCACACACCTGGACTGTGCCCCACATGCGGCAGTGGTTGACAGGTGACCCGGACACACACGTGCGTACACCGGATGCGTGTATACAAACGCTGGTGTGATGACAAGTCGACAGGAAAACATTGTTAACGTTGCGTCACTCAGCACTCGCATGTGGTACTTGCTTGTTCTGGAAACTGTTGTACAATAGTGAGACAAGTACACTCAGGTCTACCCAGCTGGAGGAGGCGGGGTAGTAGCCTAGTGGGTAAAGTCGAGGTTGATTCTATACAATGTGTGCTACTCGGTTTTGGTGTCCCGTCGAAAACCCAGCCATCTTGCGCATCGCCATGAAGACCACATCTGAATATGTATCCTTCGCCATCTATTACCTTGAGTGACCGTGAAGAGTTCGTCTTCAGTGACCCATGCTTGTCGTTAGAGGCGTCTAACGGGAACGGATAGGTCAGGCTCTCTGACTTGGTTGACACATGTCATCGTATCCCAATTGGGTAGATCGATGCTCATGATGCTGATCACTGATCCAGATTCGATTATTTAGCTGATTGCGTGTGCGAGCTTATCCCGCGTAGAGGCAAGTTTATATCGTGTGTGTGCTGATTAATCCTGTGCTAGTTGATCCCGTGTGGTAGTAGATACCCACCACCTTCTTTACAAACGGTCATGCATGGTACATGTCTGTGGTACATGCCGTAGCTTTACGCATGGTTCTTTGCGGTACTTGTTTCAGCTTTAAACACGGTCATGTGTGGTACATGTTGCAACTTTACACATGGTCATGTGTGATACATGTTGCAGCTTTAAACACGGTCATGTGTGGTACATGTTGCAACTTTAAACACGGTCATGTGTGGTACATGTTGCAGCTTTACACACGGTCATGTGTGGTACATGATGCAACTTTACACATGGTCATGTGTGGTACATGTTGCAGCTTTAAACACAGTCATGTGTGGTACATGTTGCAACTTTAAACACGGTCATGTGTGGTACATGTTGCAGCTTTACACACGGTCATGTGTGGTACATGCTGCAACTTTACACATGGTCATGTGTGGTACATGTTGCAGCTGCAGCTTTAAACACGGTCATGTGTGGTACATGTTGCAGCTTTAAACACGGTCATGTGTGGTACATTTTGCAGCTTTAAACACGGTCATGTGTGGTACATGATGCAACTTTACACATGGTCATGTGTGGTACATGTTGCAGCTTTAAACACGGTCATGTGTGGTACTTGTTGCAACTTTAAACACGGTCATGTGTGGTACATGTTGCAGCTTTACACATGGTCATGTGTGGTACATGATGCAACTTTACACATGGTCATGTGTGGTACATGTTGCAGCTTTAAACACGGTCATGTGTGGTACATGTTGCAGCTTTAAACACGGTCATGTGTGGTACATGTTGCAGCTTTAAACACGGTCATGTGTGGTACATGTTGCAACTTTAAACACGGTCATGTCTGGTACATGATGCAACTTTACACATGGTCATGTGTGGTACATGTTGCAGCTTTAAACACGATCATGTGTGGTACATGGTGCAGCTTTAAACACGGTCATGTGTGGTACATGTTGCAACTTTACACACGGTCATGTGTGGTACTTGTTGCAACTTTACACATGGTCATGTGTGGTACATGTTGCAGCTTTAAACACGGTCATGTGTGGTACATGTTGCAACTTTAAACACGGTCATGTGTGGTACATGTTGCAACTTTAAACACGGTCATGTGTGGTACATGTTGCAGCTTTAAACATGGTCATGTGTGGTACATGTTGCAACTTTACACACGGTCATGTGTGGTACATGTTGCAACTTTACAAATGGTCATGTGTGGTACATGTTGCAGCTTTAAACACGGTCATGTGTGGTACATGTTGCAACTTTAAACACGGTCATGTGTGGTACATGTTGCAACTTTACACATGGTCATGTGTGGTACATGGTGCAGCTTTAAACACGGTCATGTGTGGTACATGTTGCAACTTTAAACACGGTCATGTGTGGTACATGTTGCAACTTTACAAATGGTCATGTGTGGTACATGTTGCAGCTTTAAACACGGTCATGTGTGGTACATGTTGCAACTTTAAACACGGTCATGTGTGGTACATGTTGCAACTTTAAACACGGTCATGTGTGGTACATGTTGCAACTTTACACATGGTCATGTGTGGTACATGGTGCAGCTTTAAACACGGTCATGTGTGGTACATGTTGCAACTTTAAACACGGTCATGTGTGGTACATGTTGCAGCTTGAAACACGGTCATGTGTGGTACATGTTGCAACTTTAAACACGGTCATGTGTGGTACATGTTGCAGCTTTAAACACGGTCATGTGTGGTACATGTTGCAGCTTTAAACACGATCATGTGTGGTACATATTGTAAGTTTACACACGGTCATGTGTGGTACATGTTGCAGCTTTAAACACGGTCATGTGTGGTACATATTGTAAGTTTACACATGGTCATGTGTGGCACATGTTGCAACTTTAAACACGATCATGTGTGGTACATATTGTAAGTTTACACACGGTCATGTGTGGTACATGTTGCAGCTTTAAACACGGTCATGTGTGGTACATGTTGCAGCTTTAAACATGGTCATGTGTGGTACATGTTGCAGCTTTAAACACGATCATGTGTGGTACATGTTTTTAAACACGGTCATGTACATGTTGCAACTACATGGGTCATGTGTGGTACATGTTGCAGCTTTAAACACGATCATGTGTGGTACATATTGTAAGTTTACACATGGTCATGTGTGGTACATGTTGCAGCTTTAAACACGATCATGTGTGGTACATATTGTAAGTTTACACACGGTCATGTGTGGCACATGTTGCAGCTTTAAACACGATCATGTGTGGTACATATTGTAAGTTTACACACGGTCATGTGTGGTACATGTTGCAGCTTTAAACACGATCATGTGTGGTACATATTGTAAGTTTACACACGGTTCTGTGGTACATGCCCTAGCTTTATACACGGTTCTGTGGTACATGCCCTAGCTTTATACACTGTTCTTTGCGGTACATGTCTGAATGTTACTGACATTTTTCATTCACTTTCTCGGTCACTTTTCATAACTTTATCATCAAGTTCTACAGTTGTTATAGGAGTGCGTTTACATTTTGCCAAGCGCCATCAGTAACAGACTGGATCAACTAGCTAACTGGATCAACTAGCACAGGAGATCAACTAGCACACAGGTTCAACTGGCTCACGGGATCAACTAGCTTGCAGGATTGACTGGCTCACGCGATTAACTGGCTCAAGGGATCAACTAGTTCACGAGATCAACTAGCACACGGGATCAACAAGCACACGGGATCAGCAAGCTGACAGGATCAGCTGGCTCACGTGTTCAACTAGCTCACGGGATCAACTAGCACACGTAATCAACAAGCTTACAGGATCAACTAGCTCACAGGATCAACTGGCTCACGGGATCAACTAGCACACGTGATCAACTAGCTCACGGGATCAACTAGCACACGTGATCAACTAGCACACGTGATCAACAAGCTCAAATATCACAACTAGGAAGCAACTAGGACACTCGAATTTGTGGCGTCATAAGCGAAGACTTTACCCACAAGGCTACTACACCACCATCTAATATAATGCGAAACAAATGTTGCTTACTTTATGTTTTTAGAGTGGGAAGCAAGAACTTTCTACACTATATTTTCGAAGCATGGTTATGTAATTCACAGATGGAATATTGGTAAGGAAGATAAAGTTTATCATTGTCTAGTGTATGGAACAATAGCATGATGCCTGCGCGATATAAAGTATAAATGGCATGTTCATAACATCGATGTTTTGATGCCTTAGAGCGATATTGATAAATTGTTTGTCATAATGGCTCAGGTTGTAAGTAAATATTTCTGATGATTCGTTTTAGGAACAAGTTGTATTACGTGTTATCATTCCTGATAGTGAGTGAGTGAGGTTAGGTTTACACCGCTTTCAGCAATATTCTAGCAATATCAGGGCAGGGGACACCAGAAGTGGGCCCTGATCATGAGGCTACATAAGGTCCACAGAATCGCTCCACTCTTTCAATAGTCGCCAAAATAAATTTAAAGATATCGAACTTTAACTTTATACATGTAACAGTAAGTGCTTTATTCTTAATTGCATTTTTGATAGGATTGGAGAGAAGTGTATTTCGTCATTTCCTCCAATCTCCGACCTGTTGTTGAATGGTGTCCCCTACAAAATCCGCCCAAAACCACGTAGTCAGCTTGCAGCGGCCTTGTTAACGTGTGGCATGACAATGCGGGTCGTCGCACTTGCATCTAATCTGACATTGGACAGTATTATGACAACCTTATCAACCATAGGTGTCACATGACAGTTGCTGTACCGTGAGAGAACTGAGTACTCTGGGGGTTGGGCTGGGGGGAGACAGGAGGGAGGTGCAGCCATGCTACATATACTGAATACAGTATCGGTTCTCGCACAGTCACGACAAAGACGACGTTATCACCGTGCTCATCGAAAGAGCGGACTGGATCGGATTATAGACAGAGTAGAGCGTTGTGACAACCTCACATAGACATGTTTAGGAGGGAACATGCAGCTGTTTTCAATGTGTGGTCAAACCGAATGGACATGTTTATTTCACGTGGGCTTTTGAACTGTATGGCCATTGACTGTGGATTTGTCCTGCTGCACGGTCACGTCAGATTCAAGCTGGAGGCGGGCATTGTCGCCTTGGGAGCCACACTGGACAGACAGGCAATTGGAGTACGACTTTACAACAACGAAGCTCCCAAAGACTTCAGAAAATGGGTTCGTGAGCATTTGTGGTTATCAAAGTGATCGGATAAACTGGAATATTCCAAGAGTTATGCTAAACGTTGCAGTTTTGTCATTGGCTGATGTTTCAGAGCACGTTGTGCCTTTAGGTTCAAATATTGGACTAAGTATTTGGTTTCGACATTCTTTTGGTTGGGACTAGAATCCAGGTGGTATTGTATCCCAGTGCTTCGTATTACACTAGGCTGATTATATTGTAACAGATATGTGTCCCAAGAGTCAACTGATGTTCGACCATCAGTTGAACAGCCTCGTTCCGTAGATTGATGTGCAGCCATTTCCACCATGATCGTATTGTTATCATTTCCCATATTGTCATATTGAAGATATATTTATTGTCAGTATACTTGGTGATAATGCGCTGTCCTGCCGACTGTGCCCTTTTCTGGTTGGTTTTTAACTTGGTTTGAAGGCGTTCTTGTTGGTGACTTATTCCAAGTTTAATTAAGTCTTAGGTCATGTGTTGGTTGTGTTATATATTTATTTATTGAAGTCAATTTAAGTGTCGACCTGTAGTATTCTATTTTAAGGATACGTTCGTAGATACATTCACGCTCATCCATCACCGGAAGTTATTAGACATAGTCTTCTAGCAGCATTGCTTCATTACTCTACCAGTTCGGCCTCCCGCGTGCAATTAAAAGAGCTTTCCGTGGATGTTTCGTACTTTTATATATACCAACAACTTCATTCAGCTGGCAGGCCATGATCAAGACTGATACAGTGCACAGTTTGAGCGTACAGTTCAGGAAGTGACGGTGCCAAGTCCAGTGGTTTTCCGTTGCACATGCTTAGTGTTGTACGCATGCGCAACTGAAAATCAACGGCGCTGGTACTGATGACGTCCCTGTTTGGATGGAGTTCCAGGTCTGAAGAGTCCATGTTGTATACAGGACAATGTATTCATGTATGCACCCTGAAGAAGTTCTTATAAACGTGTGAAAATAATTCTCTTCTCTGTTATTTATATGTCATTTAATGAAATATACTGATGCATGTACCGAATATTTAAGCAAATCATAAATGAGACCCACTATCGCATATCAGAGCTTATAGTCTGGCATATATCTAGGCTGTGTGTAGCATATTTGTTCAAACAAGTGTTGGTATGATTGGACATGGGTACGAGTTCCCACATATATAATGTATGTGAAGGTCATGAATGGCGACTCCACGTTATACTGGATACTGCCAAACATGCAACTATACCCACTCACCCACAACTTGAACATGACTGGTCAGAGTAGTTTATCCTATAATTGAACGAGTGTGTGGACACCTGGTGGTGTGATGTTCACTCGACCCTGTCAGTATGTTGCACCATATCTAGCAGGAGGGGAAGACCTATGTGACGCCATGTTGGAGCAGGCGGCCGGCGCCACACACTACTGTTAACTCTATCATAATCAGTCATGACAAGCACTGCTGGTCAGGTACCGTCATAGAGATATGAAGATCAAGACTATATATGTCAGTACGCCCACTTTCCCCTATAAGGGATATGAAGATCAAGACTGTATATATAAGTATCAGTACGCCCACTTTCCCCTATAAGGGATATGAAGATCAAGACTATATATGTCAGTACGGCCGCTTTCCCTTATAAGGGATATGAAGATCAAGACTATATTTGTCAGTACGCCCGCTTTCCCTTATAAGAGATATGAAGATCAAGACTATATATGTCAGTACGCCCACTTTCCCCTATAAGGGATATGAAGATCAAGACTATATATGTCAGTACGCCCGCTTTCCCCTATAAGGGATCTGAAGATCAAGACTGTATATGTCAGTATCAGTACGCCCACTTTCCCCTATAAGGGATATGAAGATCAAGACTATATATGTCAGTACGCCCACTTTCCCCTATAAGTGATATGAAGATCAAGACTATATATGTCAGTACGCCCACTTTCCCCTATAGGGGAGGTGGGATAACATGTTGATGGTGAATCAGTTCAACCCTTCCACTGTTAACATTTGTCGCGGAAATGCGTAAACAGTTGCTGCTGATAATAGCCTTACCGACCACGTCAACATGTTTACTTAATGTACATCCAGCTGGAATCAACAGATGTCATTACAATGTAGTTTGTAGAATCGAAAAAAGCTTTGATGTAACGCTGAATGCATTAACGTCAGTCTGTCCGAGTAACTTTGCTATAAGTGACACACACGCACACGTACGCACGCACACGCACACGCACGCACTTCGTTTCATATGTTCAGTTTTAAGTTAACAGTAAATACGGCGGGCTTAATGTATGGGTGCAGACGTGCGGCGACATGTGTACTGGATATTGTATCACTTATTTTATCCAACAATCTTTATTCTTGTAGCAAAGATTGTCTCTCACACAATACCAGTAAGCAGAGGCGTTGCATGGGTGAGGCCCCTCACGCAATCCTAGTGTCAGAGTGGCGACCGCAGGCCCTGTGTCTACAACCTGGGACAGGAGACTGAGATTTGACTTTGGTGGAACGATTCATTGATCTTTGATTCTATTTGTCGATTGAGGAGAAACATCAACACAATTGCATGACAGTTAGCGATATTCAGAACAAAACTTGCCTGATTCTTGCTAATTCTTGTGCTTTTTCTGTATAGAGTTTGCTACTTTGATGTTGCTTTCATTAAAAATATTTTAATTAGAGAGCAACTCTCAACAGAATTGCAATTGTCTAGATATTTAGACGTACAATTGCATACAGAATGTATCTTTAGAGACACTAGTATGTCAGCAATCGTAGACTGCACGGTTCGATAACTATCACACGCTGTTCACTGGGCATACACGCAGCTAGATAGACCAGGGTTGCCTACACGACAGGCAGGGGAGTAATTGTAGCTAGATACCAACTTGCAGATACATATATTCCCCACATAATCTAGATAACCCCAGACAAAAAACACACGAGAATTGCTCAATCAACAGTGTAAAATTACAGGTTCCGTTTTGTTAGTTTGTCAGACATAATTCAGCATAATTTTAGACTTCGGCTCAGATGTTACTCTTCAACATCTTAACATTTTAACACGGTATCCTCCCAAAACTTCCACAGCTTAAAACAACAACATTTCTGGTTGAATGCACACGCTTTGGCAGACTGATTACCTCTGTCTGTAATGGTTTGGCCAATTAATCAGTAATGAATACAACAATCACTTAGTAATAGACTGTATATTTTATTAAGGCATGGTTATTAACAAAACTACATTAAAATAACAGTCTATGTAGGACATTTATATATAGAACTACATATTTATATGGAACTTCTGTCCTATAATATCCAAAATTTCACAAACACTTTTCAGAGTCAAAACCCTAAATAATGTCCAACAGCATCGAGAAATTGGAGTGGTGTCTTTTGTCCATGTCTCAGTTGTTCTCGCAGGCGAAATAATCTATTCTCTGCTTCTCGGTAGACACGTTTCCTGGAAGGAGGTGGTGCGCGAACTTAGTTGTCCCTCATTATCTGTTGTTTCAGTTCAGTGCACATCCTGGGCTATCCTATTACCTAAAAAGGGGAGATGAGGAGTTGTTGTTTTAACAAGGTGGTAGTATTGGGATGTGGATGTTTTGGGATGTGGAAGTTTTGGCATAGAACCTTTTAACACACATGCGACCACGTCAGCGCACACTAACACTTCAAAACGTATTTCCACGTCAGCGCACACTGACACTTCAAAACGTATTTCCACGTCAGCGCACACTGACACTTCAAAACGTATTTCCACGTCATCACAAACGTGTGCTACGACACATCAGACTTACATTTTGTCATATGCGTACATTTCAGCAGAGATTCACAGTTCTAGACATATTACACACTTCATTTAGTCATATTTAGTCTTCTGCATAGATTTACACTTCATCGCACATTGTACGCAAGCACCAATTTATACTGTACGCACATTTACTGAGGGATTTCAACACAGATAATGGCTTGAACTTCCATTTCAAGATATACAGCTTACACATGAACACACACAGGTCACCACCATCTTACGCCTGAACACACGTCACCACCAGCTTACCCCTGAACACACCTCACCACCAGCTTACACCGAAACACACGTCACCAACAGCTTATACCTGAACACACTCATGTCAGCACCAGCTTACACCTAAACACACTCATATCACCAGCAGCTTACACATGAACACACGTCACCACCATCTTACCCCTGAACATACGTCACCACCATCTTACCCCTGAACACACCTCACCACCAGCTTACACCGAAACACACGTCAACACCAGCTCACACCGAAACACACGTCACCACCAGCTTACACCTGAACACACTCATATCACCACCATCTTACTCCTGAAAATACGTCACCACCAGCTTACCCATGAACACACCTCACCACCAGCTTACACCTGAACACACTCATGTCACCACCAGCTTACACCTGAACACACTCATGTCACCACCAGCCTACACCTGAACACACTCATGTCACCACCAGCTTACTCCTGAACATACGTCACCGACAGCTTACCCCTGAACACACCTCACCACCAGCTTACACCGAAACACACGTCACCACCAGCTTACTCCTGAACGCACCTCACCACCATCTTACACCTGAACATACGTCACCACCATCTTACATCTGAACATACGTCACCACCATCTTACACCTGAACATACGTCACCGCCATCTTACTCCTGAAAATACGTCACCACCATCTTACTCCTGAAAATACGTCACCACCATCTTACTCCTGAACACACCTCACCACCATCTTACACCTGAACATACCTCACCACCATCTTACTTCTGAACATACGTCACCACCATCTTACTCCTGAAAATACGTCACCACCATCTTACTCCTGAAAATACGTCACCACCATCTTACTCCTGAAAATACGTCACCACCATCTTACTCCTGAACACACTTCACCACCATCTTAGACCTGAACATACGTCACCACCATCTTACTCCTGAAAAACGTCACCACCATCTTACTCCTGAAAATACGTCACTACCAGCTTACAACTGAACACACGTCACCACCATCTTACTCCTGAACACATATCACCACCATCTTACTCCTGAACGCACGTCACCACCAGCGTACACATGAACACACGTCACCACCGGCTTACCCCTGAACACACCTCACCACCAGCTTACACCGAAACACACGTCACCAACAGCTTACACCTGAACACACTCATGTCAGCACCAGCTTACACCTAAACACACTCATATCACCAGCAGCTTACACATGAACACACGTCACCACCAGCTTACACCTGAACACACGTCACCACCATCTTACTCCTGAACACACCTCACCACCAGCTTACACCTGAACATACGTCACCACCATCTTACACCTGAACATACGTCACCACCATCTTACACCTGAACATACGTCACCACCATCTTACTCCTGAAAATACGTCACAGCCATCTTACTCCTGAAAATACGTCACCACCATCTTACTCCTGAAAATACGTCACCACCATCTTACACCTGAACATACGTCACCACCATCTTACACCTGAACATACGTCACCACCATCTTACTCCTGAAAATGCGTCACCACCATCTTACTCCTGAAAATACGTCACCACCATCTTACTCCTGAACACACTTCACCACCATCTTAGACCTGAACATACGTCACCACCATCTTACTCCTGAAAAAACGTCACCACCATCTTACTCCTGAAAATACGTCACTACCAGCTTACAACTGAACACACGTCACCACCATCTTACTCCTGAACACATATCACCACCATCTTACTCCTGAACGCACGTCACCACCAGCGTACACATGAACACACGTCACCACCGGCTTACCCCTGAACACACCTCACCACCAGCTTACACCGAAACACACGTCACCAACAGCTTACACCTGAACACACACACCATGTCAGCACCAGCTTACACCTAAACACACTCATATCACCAGCAGCTTACACATGAACACACGTCACCACCATCTTACCCCTGAACATACGTCACCAACAGCTTACACCTGAACACACTCATGTCAGCACCAGCTTACACCTGAACACACTCATATCACCAGCAGCTTACACATGAACACACCTCACCACCAGCTTACACCTGAACACACGTCACCACCATCTTACTCCTGAACACACCTCACCACCAGCTTACACCTGAACATACGTCACCACCATCTTACACCTGAACATACGTCACCACCATCTTACACCTGGAACATACGTCACCACCATCTTACTCCTGAAAAATACGTCACCAGCCATCTTACTCCTGAAAATACGTCACCACCATCTTACTCCTGAAAATACGTCACCACCATCTTACACCTGAACATACGTCACCACCATCTTACACCTGAACATACGTCACCACCATCTTACTCCTGAAAATGCGTCACCACCATCTTACTCCTGAAAATACGTCACCACCATCTTACTCCTGAAAATACGTCACCACCATCTTACTCCTGAACACACCTCACCACCAGCTTACACCGAAACACACGTCACCAACAGCTTATACCTGAACACACTCATGTCAGCACCAGCTTACACCTAAACACACTCATATCACCAACAGCTTACACATGAACACACGTCACCACCATCTTACCCCTGAACATACGTCACCAACAGCTTACACCTGAACACACTCATGTCAGCACCAGCTTACACCTGAACACACTCATATCACCAGCAGCTTACACATGAACACACCTCACCACCAGCTTACACCTGAACACACGTCACCACCATCTTACCCCTGAACACACCTCACCACCAGCTTACACCGAAACACACGTCAACACCAGCTCACACCGAAACACACGTCACCACCAGCTTACACCTGAACACACTCATGTCACCACCAGCTTACACCTGAACACACTCATGTCACCACCAGCTTACACCTCAACACACGCATGTCACCATCAGCTTACACATGAACATACGTCACCGACAGCTTACCCCTGAACACACCTCACCACCAGCTTACACCGAAACACACGTCACCACCAGCTTACTCCTGAACGCACCTCACCACCATCTTACACCTGAACATACGTCACCACCATCTTACATCTGAAGATACGTCACCACCATCTTACACCTGAACATACGTCACCACCATCTTACTCCTGAAAATACGTCACCACCATCTTACTCCTGAAAATACGTCACCACCATCTTACTCCTGAACACACCTCACCACCATCTTACACCTGAACATACCTCACCACCATCTTTACCTCCTGAACATACGTCACCACCCATATCTTACTCCTGAAAATACGTCACCACCATCTTACTCCTGAAAATACGTCACCACCATCTTACTTCTGGAAAATACGTCACCACCATCTTACTCCTGAACACACTTCACCACCATCTTAGACCTGAACATACGTCACCACTCATCTTACTCCTGAAAATACGTCACCACCATCTTTACTTCCTGAAAATACGTCACTACCAGCTTACAACTGAACACACACGTCACCACCATCTTACTCCTGAACACACGTCACCACCATCTTTACTCCTGAACGCACGTCACCACCAGCGTACACATGAACACACGTCACCACCGGCTTACCCCTGAACACACCTCACCACCAGCTTACACCGAAACACACGTCACCAACAGCTTACACCTGAACACACATTCATGTCAGCACCAGCTTACACCCCAAACACACTCATATATCACCAGCAGCTTACACATGAACACACGTCACCACCATCTTACCCCTGAACAAACGTCACCACCAGCTTACCCCTGAACACACCTCACCACCAGCTTACACCGAAACACACCTCACCACCAGCTTACACCGAAACACACGTCACCAACAGCTTACACCTGAACACACTCATGTCAGCACCAGCTTACACCTAAACACACTCATATCACCAGCAGCTTACACCTGAACACACCTCACCAGCAGCTTACACCTGAACACACGTCACCACCATCTTACTCCTGAACACACGTCACCACCATCTTACACCTGAACATACGTCACCACCATATTACACCTGAACATACGTCACCACCATCTTACACCTGAACATACGTCACCACCAGCTTACACCTGAACACACCTCACCACCATCTTTGTACCTCCTGAACACACCCTCACCACCAGCTTACACCTGAACATACGTCACCACCATATTACACCTGGAACATACGTCACCACCATCTTACTCCTGAAAAAAACGTCACCACCATCTTACTCCTGGAACATACCGTCACCACCATCTTTACTCCTGAAAAATGCGTCACCACCATCTTACTCCTGAAAATACGTCACCACCATCTTACTCCTGAAAATACGTCACCACCATCTTACTCCTGAACACACCTCACCACCAGCTTACACCGAAACACACGTCACCAACAGCTTATACCTGAACACACTCATGTCAGCACCAGCTTACACCTAAACACACTCATATCACCAACAGCTTACACATGAACACACGTCACCACCATCTTACCCCTGAACATACGTCACCAACAGCTTACACCTGAACACACTCATGTCAGCACCAGCTTACACCTGAACACACTCATATCACCAGCAGCTTACACATGAACACACCTCACCACCAGCTTACACCTGAACACACGTCACCACCATCTTACCCCTGAACACACCTCACCACCAGCTTACACCGAAACACACGTCAACACCAGCTCACACCGAAACACACGTCACCACCAGCTTACACCTGAACACACTCATGTCACCACCAGCTTACACCTGAACACACTCATGTCACCACCAGCTTACACCTCAACACACGCATGTCACCATCAGCTTACATTACGAACATACGTCACCGACAGCTTACCCCTGAACACACCTCACCACCAGCTACACTGAAACACACGTCACCACCAGCTTACTCCTGAACGCACCTCACCACCATCTTACACCTGAACATACGTCACCACCATCTTACATCTGAAGATACGTCACCACCATCTTACACCTGAACATACGTCACCACCATCTTACTCCTGAAAATACGTCACCACCATCTTACTCCTGAAAATACGTCACCACCATCTTACTCCTGAACACACCTCACCACCATCTTACACCTGAACATACCTCACCACCATCTTACTCCTGAACATACGTCACCACCATCTTACTCCTGAAAATACGTCACCACCATCTTACTCCTGAAAATACGTCACCACCATCTTACTTCTGAAAATACGTCACCACCATCTTACTCCTGAACACACTTCACCACCATCTTAGACCTGAACATACGTCACCACCATCTTACTCCTGAAAATACGTCACCACCATCTTACTCCTGAAAATACGTCACTACCAGCTTACAACTGAACACACGTCACCACCATCTTACTCCTGAACACACGTCACCACCATCTTACTCCTGAACGCACGTCACCACCAGCGTACACATGAACACACGTCACCACCGGCTTACCCCTGAACACACCTCACCACCAGCTTACACCGAAACACACACGTCACCAACAGCTTACACCTGAACACACTCATGTCAGCACCAGCTTACACCTAAACACACTCATATCACCAGCAGCTTACACATGAACACACGTCACCACCATCTTACCCCTGAACAAACGTCACCACCAGCTTACCCCTGAACACACCTCACCACCAGCTTACACCGAAACACACCTCACCACCAGCTTACACCGAAACACACGTCACCAACAGCTTACACCTGAACACACTCATGTCAGCACCAGCTTACACCTAAACACACTCATATCACCAGCAGCTTACACCTGAACACACCTCACCACCAGCTTACACCTGAACACACGTCACCACCATCTTACTCCTGAACACACGTCACTCACCATCTTTGAACACCTGAACATACCGCCACCACCATATTACACCTGAACATACGTCACCACCATCTTACACCTGAACATACGTCACCACCAGCTTACACCTGAACACACGTCACCACCATCTTACTCCTGAACACACCTCACCACCAGCTTACACCTGAACATACGTCACCACCATATTACACCTGAACATACGTCACCACCATCTTACTCCTGAAAAAACGTCACCACCATCTTACTCCTGAAAATACGTCACTACCAGCTTACAACTGAACACACGTCACCACCATCTTACTCCTGAACACATATCACCACCATCTTACTCCTGAACGCACGTCACCACCAGCGTACACATGAACACACGTCACCACCGGCTTACCCCTGAACACACCTCACCACCAGCTTACACCGAAACACACGTCACCAACAGCTTACACCTGAACACACTCATGTCAGCACCAGCTTACACCTAAACACACTCATATCACCAGCAGCTTACACATGAACACACGTCACCACCATCTTACCCCTGAACATACGTCACCAACAGCTTACACCTGAACACACTCATGTCAGCACCAGCTTACACCTGAACACACTCATATCACCAGCAGCTTACACATGAACACACCTCACCACCAGCTTACACCTGAACACACGTCACCACCATCTTACTCCTGAACACACCTCACCACCAGCTTACACCTGAACATACGTCACCACCATCTTACACCTGAACATACGTCACCACCATCTTACACCTGAACATACGTCACCACCATCTTACTCCTGAAAATACGTCACCACCATCTTACTCCTGAAAATACGTCACCACCATCTTACTCCTGAAAATACGTCACCACCATCTTACACCTGAACATACGTCACCACCATCTTACACCTGAACATACGTCACCACCATCTTACTCCTGAAAATGCGTCACCACCATCTTACTCCTGAAAATACGTCACCACCATCTTACTCCTGAAAATACGTCACCACCATCTTACTCCTGAACACACCTCACCACCAGCTTACACCGAAACACACGTCACCAACAGCTTATACCTGAACACACTCATGTCAGCACCAGCTTACACCTAAACACACTCATATCACCAACAGCTTACACATGAACACACGTCACCACCATCTTACCCCTGAACATACGTCACCACCATCTTACCCCTGAACACACCTCACCACCAGCTTACACCGAAACACACGTCAACACCAGCTCACACCGAAACACACGTCACCACCAGCTTACACCTGAACACACTCATGTCACCACCAGCTTACACCTGAACACACTCATGTCACACCCTGAACACACTCATGTCACCACCAGCTTACACCTGAACACACGCACCTTGAACACACATGTCACCACCAGCTCAGCTTACATACATGAACATACGTCACCGACAGCTTACCCCTGAACACACCTCACCACCAGCTTACACCGAAACACACGTCACCACCAGCTTACTCCTGAACGCACCTCACCACCATCTTACACCTGAACATACGTCACCACCATCTTACATCTGAAGATACGTCACCACCATCTTACACCTGAACATACGTCACCACCATCTTACTCCTGAAAATACGTCACCACCATCTTACTCCTGAAAATACGTCACCACCATCTTACTCCTGAACACACCTCACCACCATCTTACACCTGAACATACCTCACCACCATCTTACTCCTGAACATACGTCACCACCATCTTACTCCTGAAAATACGTCACCACCATCTTACTCCTGAAAATACGTCACCACCATCTTACTTCTGAAAATACGTCACCACCATCTTACTCCTGAACACACTTCACCACCATCTTAGACCTGAACATACGTCACCACCATCTTACTCCTGAAAATACGTCACCACCAGCTTACAACTGAACACACGTCACCACCATCTTACTCCTGAACACACGTCACCACCATCTTACTCCTGAACGCACGTCACCACCAGCGTACACATGAACACACGTCACCACCGGCTTACCCCTGAACACACCTCACCACCAGCTTACACCGAAACACACGTCACCAACAGCTTACACCTGAACACACTCATGTCAGCACCAGCTTACACCTAAACACACTCATATCACCAGCAGCTTACACATGAACACACGTCACCACCATCTTACCCCTGAACAAACGTCACCACCAGCTTTACCCCTGAACACACCTCCTCACCACCAGCTTACACCGAAACACACCTCACCACCAGCTTACACCGAAACACACGTCACCAACAGCTTACACCTGAACACACTCATGTCAGCACCAGCTTACACCTAAACACACTCATATCACCAGCAGCTTACACCTGAACACACCTCACCACCAGCTTACACCTGAACACACGTCACCACCATCTTACTCCTGAACACACGTCACCACCATCTTACACCTGAACATACGTCACCACCATATTACACCTGAACATACGTCACCACCATCTTACACCTGAACATACGTCACCACCAGCTTACACCTGAACACACGTCACCACCATCTTACTCCTGAACACACCTCACCACCAGCTTACACCTGAACATACGTCACCACCATATTACACCTGAACATACGTCACCACCATCTTACACCTGAACATACGTCACCACCATCTTACTCCTGAAGATACGTCACCACCATCTTACTCCTGAAAATACGTCACCACCATCTTACTCCTGAAAATACGTCACCACCATCTTACACCTGAACATACGTCACCACCATCTTACTCCTGAAGATACGTCACCACCATCTTGCCCTGAAAAATACGTCACCACCATCTTACTCCTGAAAATACGTCACCACCATCTTACACCTGAACATACGTCACCACCATCTTACACCTGAACACACCTCACCACCATCTTAGACCTGAACATACCTCACCACCATCTTACTCCTGAAAATACGTCACCACCATCTTACTCCTGAAAATACGTCACTACCAGCTTACAACTGAACACGCGTCACCACCATCTTACTCCTGAACACACGTCACCACCATCTTACTCCTGAACGCACGTCACCACCAGCGTACACATGAACACACGTCACCACCGGCTTACCCCTGAACATACGTCTCCACCAGCTTACTCCTGAACACAAGTCACAGCCAAATTTCACCTGAACACATATCACCACCAGCTTACACATGAACACACGTCACCACCAGCGTACACATGAACACACCTCACAACCGGCTTACATCTGAACATACGTCTCCACCATCTTACACCTAAACGCACGTCACTACCATCTTACAGCTGAACACACGTCACCGCCAGCTTTCAAATGAACACAAGTCACAGCCAAATTTCACCTGAACACATATCACCACCAGCTTACACATGAACACACGTCACCACCAGCGTACACATGAACACACGTCACCGCCAGCTTTCAAATGAACACAAGTCACAGCCAAATTTCACCTGAACACATATCACCACCAGCTTACACATGAACACACGTCACCACCAGCGTACACATGAACACACGTTACCACCGGCTTACCCCTGAACATACGTCTCCATCAGCTTACACCTGAACACACGTCACAATCATCTTACACCTGAACACACCTCACCACCAGCTTACACCTGAACACACGTCACCATCAGCTTACACCAAAACACAGGTCACCACCAGCTTACACCGAAATACACGTCACCACCAGCTAACACCTGAACATACGTCACCACCAGCTTACACCGAAACACACGTCACCACCAGCTTACACCGAAACACACGTCACCACCAGCTTACACCTGAACATACGTCAGCACCAGCTTTCAACTGAACGCACGTCACCACAGGTTATATCTGAACACACGTCACCACAGGCTACAGATGAACACACGTCACCACCAGCTTACATTTGAACACTGTGAACATTAACCGGGCTCCATGCCTCATGGGTTGTATCATGTGAAGGGGTGACATGTTCGATGAGTCAGGACCGTTAGTTCTATTGAGCCATCGGTGGAATCCGAACTGAACTTAGTGTCATACACGCAGTTATCACACAGTGAGATTGTTATGATTTACTCTGTCAGAGCAGGATATATAACGCGTTTCTAGTAACAGGTAACATTGTAGAAACAATCTTTCTTCACAAGTGTGTGTTAAGGGTAACAAGTATTTCGGATCCTACGTAACTAAAGTGTGAACTAACCCACAAATAACCACATGATTGGACAATCAACGAATGATATGGTTTACAATACGATGGGACAAGATGTTGAAGCAACAAGAGATAGTCGGCCCTCCTACAGAGGTCAGTGTATGTCCAGTATTTGTCACAGTTGAAATCATTCAACACGAGACGCGTGCTCGGTTCTGGAATCAAGGAATCACTGATGGAAACAGACAGTAACGCCGACGTTTTCCAAGAGATGTCCCGTCCGCACTGGGAAAAAATCGATAAGTCGAAAGTAGAATGAAGGCCTGTAATTGTGGCACGACCGAACAATAGGTTGACTCGTATTACTGACTCCTCAACAAAGGGCTAATGAAGCCAAATGTGTTCGAGATAAAGTGGAATCTTGCCATTTAGTGAATCATTGTGTAATGTTGCAATATTCCGCCGCTATGTCTTGGCTTCTTGTAAATATACATACAGACCACGAGAATCTGGGAATGAAAAACGATCCACGCCTTTGGGTTGCGATAACAACATGCCGTATTAGCAGAGAACTAGAGAGTCTTTACGGTAAGCGGACTCTGGAGCGGGTCCCCATGGGGTATGTACCCTTAATTAATTGTATGCACCGACCAAAGCGTCGTCCATTTACTTACGAACCATACCAAAGAAGTGTAGCCCCATAAGCCCTTAGTAATCAAATGCACCAGCGAAACAAAAGTAAATGGTGAGACATTTGTGGTAGAAACCCCGATGTGCTGTGACGGAAGCTAGGTGACTGGAAGATAATGTTGAATCTTTGAGATTCGGGGCACTAGTTGACACCAGTAACAGCAACCGTAGCGAAAGACCTGATGCCCTTCCAGTTGTCAACAGTGAGAGACCGAGTTTTCTTGCTGAGCAGTTGAGAGCCATAACGCTGGTTCTACCTGGACGGACACTACACAATGAGGGACACCATGGCGGTCGGCAGCATGTTTTCTACTCTCTTCCATGACAAACATGGCGTGGTGTTGACTCATATTGTTGGACGTGAAGATTGTGCACTCTGTATTCGCGGTAAACTACTCAGTATGTGTAAGGTTGACAGGAAGCAACCGTGTAAGTCTTGATCATTTTAGGACCTCTACAAGTATGTCTCTCAGTTATAGTGATCGAAGCGTCTTTGAATCTTGACACGATAACAGTGTGTGATGGATGTGTTGTGTTGTGCAGTATGCTTTACTACGCAATGAGATCCCAGTTCGGTCAGCGTTGTGATGAACAACCATGTCAGCAGTGGTGTGGTGTTGTGTGGCTTGAAGCGGCATGCATGTTGTACAGTGGTGTGGTGTTGTGTGGCTTGAAGCGGCATGCATGTTGTACAGTGGTGTGGTGTTGTGTGGCTTAAAGCGGCATGCATGTTGTACAGTGGTGAGGTGTTGTGTGGCTTGAAGCGGCATGCATGTTGTACAGTGGTGTGGTGTTGTGTGGCTTGAAGCGGCATGCATGTTGTACAGTGGTGTGGTGTTGTGTGGCTTAAAGCGGCATGCATGTTGTACAGTGGTGTGGTGTTGTGTGGCTTGAAGCGGCATGCATGTTGTACAGTGGTGTGGTGTTGTGTGGCTTAAAGCGGCATGCATGTTGTACAGTGGTGAGGTGTTGTGTGGCTTGAAGCGGCATGCATGTTGTACAGTGGTGTGGTGTTGTGTGGCTTGAAGCGGCATGCATGTTGTACAGTGGTGTGGTGTTGTGTGGCTTGAAGCGGCATGCATGTTGTACAGTGGTGTGGTGTTGTGTGGCTTAAAGCGGCATGCATGTTGTACAGTGGTGTGGCATTGGTACCGTGTTGTGATGTGGCACCGTGGTGAGTGTGGGTCTGTTGTGATATGGAACTGTGGTTAGTGTGGGTCTGTTGTGATTTGGAACTGTGGTGAGTGTGGGTCTGTTGTGATTTGGAACTGTGGTGAGTGTGGGTCTGTTGTGATTTGGCACTGTGGTGAGTGTGGGTCTGTTGTGATGTGGAACTGTGGTGAGCGTGGATCTGTTGTGATATAGAACTGTGGTGAGTGTGGGTCTGTTGTGATTTGGCACTGTGGTGAGTGTGGGTATGTTGTGATGTGGAACTGTGGCGGGCGTGGGTCTGTTGTGATATAGAACTGTGGTGAGTGTGGGTCTGTTGTGATTTGGCACTGTGGTGAGTGTGGGTCTGTTGTGATGTGGAACTGTGGTGAGCGTGGATCTGTTGTGATATAGAACTGTGGTGAGTGTGGGTCTGTTGTGATTTGGCACTGTGGTGAGCGTGGGTCTGTTGTGATGTGAAACTGTGGTGAGTGTGGGTCTGTTGTGATTTGGAACTGCGGTGAGTGTGGGTCTGTTGTGATTTGGCACTGTGGTGAGCGTGGGTCTGTTGTGATATAGAACTGTGGTGAGTGTGGGTCTGTTGTGATTTGGCACTGTGGTGATTGTGGGTCTGTTGTGATGTGGAACTGTGGTGAGTGTGGGTCTGTTGTGATTTGGAACTGTGGTGAGTGTGGGTCTGTTGTGATATAGAACTGTGGTGAGTGTGGGTCTGTTGTGATGTGGAACTGTGGTGAGTGTGGATCTGTTGTGATATAGAACTGTGGTGAGTGTGGGTCTGTTGTGATTTGGCACTGTGGTGAGTGTGGGTCTGTTGTGATGTGGAACTGTGGTGAGCGTGGATCTGTTGTGATATAGAACGGTGATGAGTGTGGGTCTGTTGTGATGTGGAACTCTTGTGTGTGTGAGTCTGTTGTGATGTGGAACTGTGGTGAGTGTGGGTCTGTTGTGATATAGAACTGTGGTGTGTGTGGGTCTGTTGTGATATGGAACTGTGGTGTGTGTGGGTCTGTTGTGATATAGAACTGTGGTGTGTGTGGGTCTGTTGTGATATAGAACTGTGGTGAGTGTGGGTGTGTTTTGATGTGGAACTGTGGTGAGTGTGGGTCTGTTGTGATATAGAACTGTGGTGAGTGTGGGTCTGTTGTGATATAGAACTGTGGTGAGTGTGGGTCTGTTGTGATGTGGAACTGTGGTGAGTGTGGGTCTTTTGTGATATGGAACTGTGGTGAGTGTGGGTCTGTTGTGATAGGGAACTGTGGTGAGTGTGGATCTGTTGTGATATAGAACTGTGGTGAGTGTGGGTCTGTTGTGATATAGAACTGTGTTGAGTGTGCGTCTGTTGTGATATAGAACTGTGGTGTGTGTGGGTCTGTTGTGATATAGAACTGTGGTGTGTGTGGGTCTGTTGTGATATGGAACTGTGGTGTGTGTGGGTCTGTTGTGATATGGAACTGTGGTGAGATTGGTTCCTTTGTGTGATACATTAATGCTGTTGCGTTTCGTTGTGTCTTCCTGTGATAATGGAATGTACTGTCTCGTGGGAAATGCCTCCTCAACTACCAATATGACGCCATATTGTTGATTTTCTGGACTATATGTGGTATTGCTGATGCCCTAGGCCTTCCAGGAATTGGGCGTCTTCAGTTCAACTCCACTGCCCACCTTCTAACAGTAGAGCGCGCATCCCAGTTTATCCATAGATTTTGTTCGGTCTATCTCTTTCATCAAGTATGTGATGTATGTACGTTTCTCAAGTTTATATATTTTGAAAAAGTAAGGCAAATCTTTATGCAATAATTTATGCACTATTCAAATGCCTACAGCGAAATATACAAATTATATAGATGAAATGTCTTTAGATCGAAAAACAAATGTGGTGACGATCAACAGTCCATTAGAATAGCCCATGAAAAATAAGGGATAACACTATATCATTGTTCTGATACTCCTGTTCAACTCGAGCAACGTGTCATCCGCTCCATTACAGACGTCGATGTTTGGCGACAGAATTGGTACGGAAGCCGGATGTAGGTCTCGCAGACACAGCAGTTGCCAGGCGTGGTTCGGGCTGTAAGGTTGCTGGCTGGAACCTGTGTCGGTGGTGCGTGGTTCGAATCCATCTGTCATGACATGGAGTCGTTACTGGCGGGGGAAGTCATCAGACAATAACTGCCAAATGATGTTTCTGTGTTGAACAGACGAGCAACGACACGCTGCGAGGCACTGAAGCACACCTGTGGCTCTCCATCTGTATCCTCTGTTCCCCGAGGTGTGCCATGCAAAATGTTACTGTTTCTGAGTTTAACCGTTACAGTTTATTAGCTGGACCTATATGGTCTGTGCTGCGTCTTCCGTCAAAACCTTTGTGATCCTCGGTTCGATGACGTCATCCACATTCATGTGACATACAGTGATAGAACTAATATGCCCCTCAATGTGCCGTGAGTCTCACCGCTTGTAGCACGTATTTATCATATATTCATGTTGTTGATTCCAAATTAATGACAACAATAAGAAAAACAACAACAATGATAATAAAACTAACAATAGACGTATCCAAGCAAACATTCACAACCTTATGTTTTTAATAATACGATATCATTGAATATTTTGTCCGTTTTGACTGATATTGGAGTAACAAGATTCAGGAGAAACAAAACAAAAAATATGCGGACCTTGCATACCAAGTGTCAAGTGCTTTAAGTTTGGTACCTCTTCTGATATTGGGAGAGTACCCGGGTTAGCTGCAAGGAACACAGCCCTTCTGAGCTCTGGGTAATGCCGAAGGTTGCAGTGTTGGAGAGTCTCCACATTCTACGGAAAGTTCTTCTTGGGTTGGAGTAGGAAGCGCTTCTTGGGAGAAGTGTCATTCGCTGTCTGGACAGCATGGCTGAGGTCCAGAGCTGATAATTAGCTAACCAGCCTGACAGTCATTATCACTTGAACCATCCTTGCTGCTTTCATTTATTGAAATCAGTAAATCATAATAACAAAACATTGAGCATGCTATGTAACTCAGACAGGCACACGAACCAGTGAGTGTAGAAACTCGGTCAGTGTGACAAGTGTCGTTTGTCTTGTTTTGGAAGAAAGACAATACGGCCACATGGGTCAAATGATATGGTATATTTTAACAGTCATGCTGATCATTCTTCTAAAGTGACTAGGTAATTGGATTTTTCCGTGTCAGATCTTTATCATCTCAGATAATTATGAAAATATACGAATACATTGCCCGTCTTAACCTAGATCCAAAGAAACAAAAGAACGCCGACTTTGTATGGGAAATGTTACACTAATGTGGTCAATGCTCTGTCAGGGCCCGACTGTATCCTCATACCGCCCTAAAAGCAGGAAAAACCAATATGATTTTAAATTTCAGGAAGGGACAGATTAATTCTTTAACCTGCCTTAAACGAGCGTAAAAGTACACACGAAAACATTCAAAGCGGTGATCATTGATCAGTGTTAAGAAGACAAGATTGTACCACGGACATATATTCTAATCTTGGAGTACACGTGCTGATAATCCCCCATGATTCATGTAGAATACACATTAATCTCCCACTATGGCAAACACGGCATAAATACGGCACAAACACTGATCACATGCAAATATAGCCTCTGTCGATGTTAACACTTCGACGATAGAGTATCGACTAGGCCATCTACAAATATAATCCAATACAATCGGAGCAGCACTGGAGAGATGTTCTCCAGCACGAAGTGACTATTTGTGATTGTCACTCACACGATAAGAGATGGGCTTGAGTATCTAGCTGTGATACTTTACACATTACGATATTTATCGAGCACTTGAGAACGCATAGCGATATGCAGCTCACAATACGTTGTTCATTGAAGGGACATATTTACCAGGATGGATGAACTAATCTCAGTATTTTGAATGTTCTGGGTTAGAATAATGGTGTGAAACGTTTACCGCATTGGCGAGCATGTGTATAGTACTCAGGAGCCAAGAATACTAATCCAGGGTTCGAACCCAAAGACAAACTGATGTGGGGAATCGAACCCGGGCCGAACGAGCGAACGCTTAAACCACTAGGCTACCCCACCGCCCCCCTGGGAAGTAACTACGATAATGTAGGTCCTAAGATCAGTGAGAAGTCCGAATCCCTTATACTTTAGGGCTCTGAATTAATCAAGGTGGAAAACAAAGGCATTGGTAGAATTGATAAAGAAATAATAATAATTATATTACTGTACTGAACTCTAATACGATTCTGCCGCTTGATGTGATTGCTTTTCCGGCGATGCCAGTCGAGTGAAAGTAAAAGCTCTCTTTACAATGGTGTCATCTGATATCGACACCAAGTTTTAAAGCCTCTGAGGGGTATGTTTTTCGACATCTATCTCTGTATGCCAGTTTAATTCCTTAAAACATGGAAAATACTTCGTCACGTATCTTCTCGTTTATACTCTTTTACCTACACAGCAGTATTAATAGGCCTTGCCACCAGTGGCATTAATCTAATACGATATATATTCATTACATGCTACAAGACATTATGTCATTGGTATAGCTTATACATATACAAGTCTAACTCATAGCTTTAGCAACACGACACATTTACCTTGACTCATAATTGCCTACAAACGCTTTCATCATTTTAAGCACTTCCAAAGATTGTATCATATACCAAAATGTACACACTTTCTTTATGTTTGAAAGTAAAATTAGTTACAGTAGGTGATTCAAACTAAACGGATCTCCAATCAACTTTTACATCTGTCCTGGCAAAAATAGCCCAAACCCGTCCTAATTGGTGTCTCAGTTTTGTTGGAAATCACTGGCACATATTACTTCATCGCCATTGTGATTTTAGCGAGCTTCGAAACCCTTTAAGTTCCTGATTGCATGAGATACTAAATATGTTTTAAATAAATGAAAATCGCTGTCATTAGTTTCTGTTTTGTTATTCCCTGGGGACGTTTACGATAGACTGAAATGTGTAAACTGTTCTCATCCCTCATCATTATTCCCACACGGTGAATATAATCGAGGAATCTCTACTTTCAGTCAAAACGGAGATGACATGATCTGCATAAAATCTGAAATTCTTGTATTTGAGGTTTAATAATTTGTGGCAGAAAAAAATATTGACATGTGATATGTTTGTAGATGAAGAATGGCCAAAAGGCTGCATCTTTCAACAGTTAGTACTTGATTTACGAAAAGGATCATGGGTTTTCCGGAAAGCCGCAGACATCTGCACAGTGCATTCCATTTAATCTAAAGGTACCAGACGTTTCGCCAATGCCGAGAATTCGTCCTGGTGGTTTCATTTGGCAAGAGCAGAGTTTGCGGTCTTTGAAAAGTTACTCATGGCATGATAACAGTGGGATGCTCTCTAGCATACATTCTATTTTGGTTTGGAACAAAAGATTGGTTTTACGGTCAAATTTCATCCGAGAGACCTGCCAATAGCTGCTCCCCCTAGTGAGGATGCACTCCCGCAAGACGATAAATTTGATTAAAGTAGGTACGACTAACATTTGTATGGGTTTACTTTATCTCTTAATTAGCGCCGCTTGCCATGATTATTCGCGCAGCTCCGACACGGGCGCCCTTCTTGAAGTCTGCTCTCAATCATATCTGGGAAAACAAGATGGCCGCTGTACAAAAATGGCGTGTGGCATTTACAGCATTGTAAAGTTGATAGCGTCAGATTTATTTACGTCCAGCAACGAGTCTACAATGGCCGCGTCTACTTGAACTGATAGTGATTAAACTACTCTGTGTACACGTGCTCTTAGGGGAGAAGGAGATTATTACTCGATAGAAAACCTACCGGTTGTTTCCTTTCAGTGAAACAAATGCTGACTTGGCATTCAGCATTATTCATGAACTCGGTTCTGGGATGGTGAAATCATATATTAAGCATTTTCTCGTTGAGGGCCAGGTGTGTTCCCAATGTATAGCTGCAGGCTCTGATCAGTGGTTAAAGTCACATATTCTCCTAGGCTCAAGCGTCATCAGGATTTTCTGAGGTATATTCGGCTGTAATTCTTCTAATACATTGAGCTGAAGAATGCCGTCATAAAACTACATTCAAAGCCGTGATTACTCACAACATCCATCATCACTACCATCGTTTCTCTGGTCTCCTTCAATGTTCTTACCCAACGGTTTGTGTTACTCAACGGTTTGTCTTAACCAACGGTTTGTGTTACCCAACGGTTTGTCTTAACCAACAGTTTGTGTTACCCAACGGTTTGTGTTAGTCGTGTTTGTGGGGACAGGTAGTCAGTTGCAAGGGGGTCGGCATTTTTCAACATGTTCCTGGTTCATATTCCGTAGTCGAGGTATATAGTCCAGCTTTTGTCCAATAAATTAAAGGATGGTGAAATATTGTTCGATAAAACAATAACGCATCTGGGGAAATGTATGTTTTCACACTATATAAACGTGGTATAATTTCGCCTTCAGAAATATTACTTACACTCCAAAATACAGGTAATCCTCCAATACTCTTGATTATACGATGTGTATTAATTTTCAAGCCTGAGCAAGAAGAAATATCCACATCCTCCAGAGCGAATATATAGATGATACATATCTCGTGTCCGTGGAAGCTCCATCTGTTCACGTCACTGGCTTGCATGAGCATGGAGGACGTTGTACACTGAGGATTGTAGTATCGTGTAGCCAGTCAGAGGACGGATTTGTGAGCATGGGCATGTCTTTGATATGGACTATGTTTGCTTAAACCTTGCATGTCCTTTCTCGACACATTGTAGTACTCTCTCTCTCTCTCTCTCTCTCTCTCTCTCTCTCTCTCTCTCTCTCTCTCTCTCTCTCTCTCTCTCTCTCTCTCTCTCTCTCTCTCTCTCTCTCTCTCTCTCTCTCTCTCTCAAATCCAACCGACTCACTCACAATGGCAGGAATACCATCACGCACAACCATATGGTACAACTCCTGTAACACCAATATTGTCGCTTTTCTCTATTTCGTCATGCCGACGACAGTATGCCCCTTGCAAACACTCCAGTATGGCATCTAAGTACCACCACTATCAAGTGACATTATATCAGAGGGCATTGTGGGAAGGTCACTGTGACGCTCCGGGCTCGGAGGAAGATAGTAAAACATAATGGGAGGACCGTGAAGTAAGGTCGTACCCTTACATTTTGACAATCGGCCACAAACATTGTTGTGTTCGCTCATAATGAGAACGAAAATCGTATATCTTGTTACCATTCAGGAGTTGTATAATAATTGCAAATACATAAACTTATTAAATGTTGTTTATAACTTACACATAGTTCAGCTGCTTGACACCCACATATGATATAGTTGGTATATGATATACACTGGTCGTGAGCCAGTTCTTCCCAGACATACAATACCTTACCATTAATTAAATAGCATACCTTTGTCTGTAATGGGTTCTTTCAAACCCCAAGGTGTCCGTATCATACTATCACATATCTCATTAGCACACATGTCTTCCTGGTGCTTGTGAAGACGGGCATATGACTTTGTTACGCCCCACCGGACAAGTAAGTACTTTTGTTCATGGCGGGATTAGAGACCCACCTTTAACATGGACACCACTTGATATCACCTCCAGCGACGAAGATACGTTTTGGACTGGTAGATTAACAAGTACCATGTTTTCGTCATACCCTCCCTTGGTAGAAACAATTCAATACCCTGGTCTGATTAAATCAGATCTATAGTGCCTTTCGTGAGCCGTGTTGTGACAGTCAATGTCACGGTCGACTTGCTGCAGTACCAGCTCTCTGGTAAATAAGGAATCGCTGATATGTAGTTGAGGTTCTCAACCCTAAATGTACCACAAAATGGCAATTGTGCAGGGTCTTTCGACGGAGTTGAGACTGACAGCTGAGACGTCCCTTGTAGCAGAGACATTAGGCATCTGCGTGTTGCTGTCGCGAACGTGGCACCATCACCGGTGCCCTTGAACTTGATCCTGTCTGTGATGATAATATCCCCTATCCAAGTGTGTTTACCTTCAAACTCACACAGACACATGGTTTTTGTATCCATTTTCCCGTTTGTGATAATAATGTTGATGATGATGATGATGACGTTAATGGTAGTGATAATTAGGATGGAAAACTGTTATTGTTTTGATTAAGTCACTGTGTGGAATACGTATCATTTTATTACCACTCATAACACATAACTATATTGACTCAATGCAATGTCATAGTAAGGAGGAATTCCTTCAATTAAAGAAATGCTTGTTTTGCCATCACAGCCCAAACTCGCTGTTAATAACTAACTATATGTGCATATTGCACTTTCGTAACTCCTTGAAGTTCTAAACCTGACTGATTTCACCTTACCGTGCTACAAGTATCAGGAACAAGTACATTTCTCAGTTGGAGCATATCAACTCTCCTCCAGACCGAGCGCAAGTCTAACTAATAATTCCTACGTTTAGTCAGAGACACCCCTCAAAGACCACGACAACATTAACTAAACACTGGAACCGTTCTGATATGCCGCCTTTTAGTGCCATGTTGCCGCCAAGGGAAGACTTTTAATCCTTGCCCCCTTCAACCATTTGTTGGACACAGCACCGTGATTAAACCTGTCCAGGAATCATCAGGAGCTTTTGACATTAAGCCATGGCTTGTTGCAGCCAGTCCTCTGATGAACCATTTCAACCCGATCTTTCGGAATATATATTGGATTAGTGTTTACTCAGGCGAAATGAAAATATGTAAATTGTTCCGTGAAACGTAGCCTGTGTTTAGACGTAGTCACCGTGATGCTGATTACTCCCCGATACTTGTTGACTGACTTTCTTGATCATTCCGACATGGCAGATTTACAAAGTGTATAATATTTTCCTGCCTTAATTATATCTTTTTCCATAATTTATCTATATTTTATTCAATAATTCATCTATATTTCTCGAAAACCTACCAACTGTGGTACATGAGACAAATAAATGCAAATAAATACAATAAATACCAAGATAGCAAGGCTGTACAAAGTGACATGGACATAATATATAATACATATACAACGTGACATGGACATCATATAAAATACATATACAAAGTGACATCGACATCATATTTAATACATATACAAAGTGACATCGACATCATATATAATACATATACAACGTGACATGGACATCATATAAAATACATATACAACGTGACATGGACACCATATATAATACATATACAAAGTGACATGGACATCATATATAATACATATACAAAGTGACATGGACATCATATATACAAAGTGACATGGACATCATATATAAAACATATACAAAGTGACATGGACATCATATACAATACATATACAACGTGACATGGACAACATATTAAATACATATACAAAGTGACATCGACATCATATATAATAAATATACAAAGTGACATGGACATCATATATAATACATATACAAAGTGACATGGACATCATATATAATACATATACAAAGTGACATGGACATCATATATAATACATATACAAAGTGACATGGACATCATATATAATACATACAAAGTTGACATGGATACATGGACATCATATATAATACATATACAAAGTGACATGGACATCATATATATACATATACATACAAAGTGACATGGACACATCATATATAAAAGTGACATGTGACATCGATGGATCATATATAATACATATACAAAGTGACATGGACATCATATATAATACATATACAAAGTGACATCGACATCATATATAATACATATACAAAGTGACATGGACATCATATATAATACATATACAACGTGACATGGACACCATATATAATACATATACAAAGATATATTATAACTAATTGAAAAAGTGTAAATGTTACAAATTAGATTTTATTTGGACCTTTCTGAAAACTATTATAATATATTTGGTTAAGTTACGTAAAATATTGGTTCTGTTCGATTTGAGAAGGCTCGCTATCTTTAAAAGACTGTGTCATTGTAGGAATTGTTTTGGGATTAAAACGTCCATATATCGGATACGACAGTAAGGTGGGAGACCCGAATATAGATATGTTTGGAATATATGGTAGATCAAGCTTTGTCTATTCATCTTCGTTAATAAATAGTAATACATCATCATGTGAAACTTTAATTGTAACTATTTTGCCACAAACTGTACTTTTAGCAGAGATTTCTTATAAATGTGTAAATGATTTTGACGCTTTTGTTTACTTATTCATATATATACCATTTACCATATACCATGTATAAACATTTCAACTAGTTTCACACAATGAATTATCTTGTGCCCAACCCTACTAACAATTACACGGATGAAGCTTAACCGCCCAGACAGGTGCAGGATCTATTCTTACATTTTGTATGGGGAAACAAGTCCACTAAATACATACGGCCTGACGGGAAGACACGTTAAAATAAAGGGGATCCAAAATATGTCTGTCTGCCAAAACAGAGATTCATTTGGGGCGGAAGTGTTTTATTGTAAATCCAACATATATGAAGGGCTTAAAGAACATATATTTCGTGGAAATATGTTTATGATAATAGGTGGAAACACAAAAATGCCAAAGGAAACATAGGGAATTTGAAATTTCATCTTCTTATACAGATATTCTAGGCTCACCAGTTGTTATTGTTATGCTGGTTGACTTCATTTCTTGTAACAACTATAATATGTATACATCATGTCCCGCGGAGAAGAGTGCATGTAATGTTGAAAGGCCGTCTACATATCCAGATGATAACTGCTCGAATGTTTGGGACCCACGTCGTGAGCCTCAATCAGATCTCGTCTGGTAAACGACCGAGTGAATCTACATCGATGTAATCTCGCACAGTCTTACAACACCAGTCAAATTGGCACATTTCATGGAAGTTGTCTTTCTCCTGGATATGAAGGTAAGTTCACACCTTAATTTCACCTCCGTGATAACACAAGCAGCACGATCTTTTCCAGCATGTTCACCGTTTAGCAGTGTTGGCGATTGAACAATTCCACCAATACTCTTTAACAAGCTTGTTGGGTGCCTGTTGCATTGTTTTACACAATTGCGGGTTGTATTGAAACTAGGCTAATGTTTTCTGTGAATACACAGATGCTATAGAAAGTAGTCAAATGTAACACTCGTTATATCTGGGTTTAAACTGTCATCCAGATCAAAGGAAAAACTAATGAAGGCATATAACGTTTAATGACCTTTTACCAACTTGGAATGTTTTCCTTTACAATAGAACTAAGTTGTTCAGCCTCACCTATGTTCACAGTTGTTGTTGTTGTTGTCGTCGTCCATAACGCAAGGACAGAGTTCATTCTGTTGTGAGCTCTTAATAGCAATCCGTCTCCAAGCTCCTATTCTGTGTAGCCAAATACCTTACCAGAAAATAGTTCATCCCGCTATATTCTCTTAAGTGGTATCGACTTCTGCTTACGAAAAAATACTTCACCCTGTTTTTACTCTTGGTGTGGCAATGCATATTTGTAAGGACATAGTTGGTTCTGTTTGCGCTCTTTGATGGTCCGCCTTAACCGAACATATACTATGTAGTTTATGATAGTCCTGGCTCAGTTTCCAGGGATACTATTTGCGGCCAAAACTCTCAAATCATCTACACACAATGACGAAACATCAAACTTTATGGATGACAACTTGTTGTCTATTACTCTATGCACTAAACAAGAAGTTGTCATCCATAAAGTTGTATGCTCTATGCACCAAACAACAAGTTGTCATCCATAAAGTTGTATGCTCTATGCACTAAACAAGAAGTTGTCATCCATAAAGTTGTATGCTCTATGCACCAAACAAGAAGTTGTCATCCATAAAGTTGTATGCTCTATGCACCAAACAACAAGTTGTCTTCCATAAAGTTATATGCTCTATGCACTAAACAAGAAGTTGTCATCCATAAAGTTGTATGCTCTATGCACCAAACAACAAGTTGTCTTCCATAAAGTTATATGCTCTATGCACTAAACAAGAAGTTGTCATCCATAAAGTTGTATGCTCTATGCACTAAACAAGAAGTTGTCATCCATAAAGTTGTATGGGGATGGGATGGCTCGAACACTGATACTCTGTGAACTGCTATTAGAGAATGGAAATCCATTTATGACCAGTTGAAATACCACTCATTGGTACGGACTGTCTATAGCATCGGTACTTGTACTATAGTGTACTACCAGTGTATAATCAGTATCTCTAAGTTATAGTTAACATATTACAGCACGTTAATACCCACATTGGTACGGACTGTCTATAGTATCGGTACTTGTACTATAGTGTACCACCAGTGTATATTCAGTGTCTCTAAGTTATAGTTAACATTACATTACATTTATATACATTTATATAGCGCTAATATCCAGTCTTGAGAAGACTGCTCAAGAGCGCTGCTGAACTCCGTATGCAATGCTGAACAAGTGAGTTTTTAATCAGGATTTGAAAATACTGAATGTCTTTACTGATCGAAGAGAGAGGGGTAATTTGTTCCACAAAGCTGGGCCGGCAACCTGAAAAGACCTTTCACCAAATGTCTTGGTCCGGCTGACTACTGTCTGGCACATGTGTTGTTGTGATGACCTCAGATGGCGTGTTGGTTGATATTCTTGCACAAGGTCTGAGAGATAAACTGGTGCCATGTTGTGCAAGGCTTTGAACATCAGTATCAATATTTTGTAATGGATACGTTGTCGGATGGGTAACCAGTGCAATGTTATCAGAACAGGTGTTATATGCTCTGTCTTCTTTGTGCGTGTCACAACTCGGGCAGCTGAGTTCTGGACTCTCTGTAACTTGCTCAGAAGATATTCTGGAATCCCCTGCAGCAGAGCATTGCAATAGTCCAACCGAGATACTACATATGCTTGCATCAATGTTGCAGCAGTTTGCTGGTTGATGTACTTCCTGATTAAGCCTATGTTGCGGATGAAATAGTAGGCATTCTTGCACATTTTATTGACGTGCTTTTCAAGGCTAATAGTGCTGTCAAATATCACCCCAAGATTGCGAGCATGATCAGTGGGTTCAATGATACACTCATTAATTTCGAGTCTTATTGAAGACAACCTTTGTCGTGCTGAACTTGAACAGAGAATGAGCATTTCTGTTTTGTCTTGATTCAGCTTCAGGAAATGTCTGGTCATCCATTTTTGGATATCAGCAATACAATTTTGAATTGCCGAACATGCTGCATCGCATGATGACGACTGCAGAGGCTTGAAACCTAGGTAGAGTTGGGTATCGTCTGCGTACAAGGGAAAAGCAAGGTTGTGTGATCGGGCTATGTCTCCAAGTGGTGATGTATAAATGACAAACAGAATCGGACCGAGGACTGACCCTTGAGGCACTCCAAATTGAAGTTCTTCCTTCTCCGAAATTGTTCCATTAATACACACTGACTGATGTCGGTTTGATAAGTACGATCTGATCCACTTTAACGCTAGACCAGTGACCCTGATCCTACGTTCAAGGATGGAGATTAAGATGCCGTGGTCTACCGTGTCAAACGCAGCGGATAGGTCCAGTAAGACTAGGATGGCTCCTCCTGTAGAATCAACAGCACACAATAAGTCATTTTGCACACGAACTAGCGCCGTCTCGGTGCTGTGCCCTTGCCGATATGCAGATTGCATAACTTCAAACAAGCAGTTTGATTCCATGTGCTCTTTGAGTCTTGATGCAACAACACGCTCCATGAGTTTTGAGAAATACGACAGGTTAGATACTGGCCTGTAGTTTTTCATTATCTCTGAGTCAAGCTGGCTCTTCTTTATGAGAGGACTGACAAGAGCTTCCTTCATTGACAGTGGCATTGATCCTTCTGAAAAAGATGTGTTTATTGTGTGCATCAGGATAGGAGCAACAGATTCAAGGCACTCCTTTAGGAACCATGTTGGCACGGGGTCTAGGGAACATGATTTACCCGGACTCATCTTAATTATCTCACCCACTTCTTTGTCAGTTGTATCACCGAAAAAGGCCAGTGGGGAAAAATCACAACAGTCTATATCTTCGCTGTATGCAGGCGACGTATCAGATTTGAGATTTTCCAAACATGTCCTTATAACTTGAATTTTCTCTTTGAAGTACTTTGCAAACTTGTTTGCGAGTTCATCCAGTGCATCAAAGGTTGGTAGAACTTTATCTGTTTTCTTGAACAAGAGCTTGTTTGAAAGTCGATAAACCTCTTTAACATTAGAAGCTCCATTTAACTGCTCAACAAAATAGCATCTCTTGGTTTTCTCTATCAAACAGGTAACCATATTCCTTTGGATATTGAAAAGCTGTTTGTGAATGGAAAGTCCAGTCCGTCTCATTTGTCGTTCTAGTTTTCTGCGTTTCTGTTTTTCATTGCGTATGTTGTCATTGTACCAAGCGGCATTTTGGTGTATTGTAACTTTCTTTGATACCTGTGGTGCATGCTTATCCAAAGTTTCCTTCAATGCCTCGTTGTACAGATCAACACTTTCATCAGCGGATCTGTTCCCATGATGTACCAGGGCATTGTCGAGATCTTGTTTGAAGCTAGGCATATTGATAGTTTTCCATCTTCTGAACACCAGTTCTGGTATTTCTCGCCTGGGGGCAATGATGTTCGTGTTGAACAGAACGGCAAAGTGATCCGACTTAACTGACTGGTCCAGTGTGATATCGGTGATGTCAAGTTCATTGTCTCTAGTAATAACTAGATCCAGAATATGTCCTTTGCTGTGGGTGGGCTCCTTTACATGCTGGTGCAAACCGTGAGATTGAAGAAGATTATTGAACCTTACAACGTCTCTCCTCTGTGGCATATCAACATGAAGATTGAAGTCACCGCACATGAGTAACTTTCCAGGAAGTGTCACAATGCTGTCAAGCAGCAAAGGGAAAGATTGAATGAAAGTTGCTTCTTGCCCAGGTGGACGGTAAACCACAATCAGGGTTATGGATTGATTATCTACAAATAGTATCACTGCTAGAACTTCACAGGACGACTCCCAATTTGTGAGTTTTATCCTTGAACACTGTAGAGTTTTTCTATATACAATGGCCACGCCTCCTCCTCTCTTGGTATTCCTTGGCACCTGAATGCACTTGAATCCAGGAGGAGTCATTTTGCCAATGGCAATCTTATCTGTGTCATCCTTACGTAACCATGTTTCTGTGACTGCCAGAACATCAAGGTTATTGTCTACAATTAGATCACACAATGACTGAGCCTTATCAATCGAGGAATCATAGGTTTTAGCTGATCTTGAGTTGATAGTGCTAAACTTCAAAGTATGTACCTTGTATGTACATGAACCATTTAAGTGTTTTAGTTTCATTGAAGAGAGACGTGAAACCTCCCGTTGTTGACAACGTCCGCCACGGTAGCCTCGACGTGTTTTCTTGATGCGACAGATGCCAAAGTCTCTTAATGTTTTAATTGTAGTGGCTGGTATTCTGTCGTGTTTTGTGACAGCCAGAGATTGCAAGTCACTCGAGGTGTAAGTAAACATTGTGATAAGCAGCAACCAGGGAAACGTATACATAATCAGACACATGGTGAAGCGCTGATCACATAGCTTACATATAGCCAAGTCACCACGGTCCTGGTCCTTGAATGAACAATAGGTACACCAAACACAATAGGCAGGCCTGATTGGAAAGATCTTTAAGCTTGGGGTAATCAGGTTGGTGTGAAGAAAAATACCTTGTTCAATGGTGAAAATTAGTCAGGTAGTTAATGCCTTATATGTCATATTTTGACATAAGATTCAAGAAATCAAATCCAGTAGATGTAAGCACTCACATATGTTCCATCTTCACGTCAAATTTGAAAGACGTGGGTGGTAGCTGTGTGTAGATATTGTCACATAACCTCAGAGCTCAAGCGGTGCAGCCTATCGGCGATCACACTCATTTTACAGCACGTTAATACCCACATTGGTACGGACTGTCTATAGTATCGGTACTTGTACTATAGTGTACCACCAATGTATAATCAATATCTCTAAGTTATAGTTAACATATTACAGCACGTTAATACCGACATAGGTACGGACTGTCTATAGTATCGGTACTTGTACTATAGTGTACCACCAGTGTATAATCAGTGTCTCTAAGTTATAGTTAAAATATTACAGCACGTTAATACCCACATTGGTACACATGTTGTGTTGAAGGCGGTGACTTTACTAGAAGCACGCGGATTAAGAAACTGTAGAGATCATCACTGCCACGTCTTCGCTGGTGGACAGGTGCCCGTGTCTCCTCCATTCACGGCAACATTTAATGACGTCACATCGCCGAATCGGCCATAACTTAGATGTTATATCTTCCTAACTAGTTTAGGATTATGTGATTTTACACTGACTGACTCTGGGTTGTCGCTCCTTAATATAGGAGATAGTGGAAATCTTAAAGTACATCAACATAAATCTAACGTCTGGGGTTCTAGCAGAATGTGCGTGCTCAAGTTTGTATCATGCCATAGACATATAAGTCATCGTCTTTTTATAAAAAAATCACGAATCTTCATGCTACAACCTTTACTCGGTAGACACACGAAGTTGTGTTTTTGTGATTGCCATGTGGCTTAAAGGTTGATATCATAATTTACTTCTATCAGATCTGAGAATAGTTGTTAACCTTGTGGGTTCTGGAGAGTCTAATTTGTGTCACCAACTAAGGGTCCTAGAAGGATGTCATACATTGAATGTAATAATGTTAATACAAATACATCAGAATAAGTTCGTTGATGTTTTGTATCTTATTTAACATGTAATTTCCTGTATAAGTTTTACTCATGTTTGTTTGCACTTGAAGAGGTACTCGAACCTGCATCTATGGAAATGTCGTTGTTTTGCCATCATTTGAAGCATCCTCCACAGCAATCAATACTGGGGCAGTACTCTAGTCCACGTGACCTGCGGCTACTCAGAGGCCGGTATTTAAAAACACTTACGGAATTCCACAACTGAAAAACACCCATGCTAGAATTTCATGAATGTTTTGCCTGTTTATTAATTTTTTTAAATAAGAACGCAAGGAAAATAATTTTTAAAGGAAGTATGAAAATATTAAATGACAGCATTCATTCTCATACGACTCAGAAGCTGCAGTCTGTATTCGTGTCCATCTGCTCTTTCCAGCAGAATCTTATTAACATATTGCCAATTTGAGACATTTAAGTCGTGTTCTGGAAACGTTGGATTCAACCATGTATAATTTGAGTGTGAGAGTTTAGGCTTACGAAGCTTTTAACAACATTCCAGCAATATCACGGCGGGTGACACCAGAAATGGGCTTCACACATTGTACCCATGTGGGGAATCGAACCTGGTCTTCATCGTGAAGAGGGAACGCTTTAACCTCTAGGCTACCCACCACCCAGATCCATTTATAAGAGAAGCAATCCATCCATTCATAATGTATGTATCAAACCCAGATGTAATGATTAATACTTTGAAATAGTGATTATGTATTTTATTCAGTTTAGATCAGAGTCATATCCACTTTCATTCAGCAAGATGAAATTTACAGATGTCCACGTTAATTTTGAATAAAGACGTTATTTGATACAAGGCATCTCACGCAAACTGTTCATATTATATTCTTCTTCTTGTAACCAGATCATTAAATTTGAACTAACTAGCGTTCGGGTCATACACGATATGTAATGCTGATTTGTCTTGACAAATCCCACTTGCCACTTAAGCCGACAGAGATCCAATGTGTCACCTTAAACAAATAAAACTCCACTATGTTATCTAGATGCAGATCTTCCCTGATTAGTATAGAGTTCTGTGTCGAAAAGGTAACAGTAATCGTAAATTTGATTTTCTTGATTTTCTAGGTTTTTGAAACACATTGATTGAAAGTGAGATTCTGTGAAGGGAAGGGTGGGTACGCGAGGTCAGAAAGCTGACAACATTATTTAAAGTGGAATGCAGTGTTTAATAGTAGAATTTGTGGAAATCCATTTTCCTCATATTGTCTAAAATATACATGTTCCACTGATAGCAACAGAACGATATTTGGCGTTGAGATTAATCCACGTGAGTGACACTGTGGCTGTGTAGATCACCAGGAAATAGATATGGTACATATATACGATACTCCTACTTGTCACCCCTAGATGTGTCTCGGCATAGTGGCCAATATAATGTGACACTGTGGCTGTGTAGACCACCAGGAAATAGATATAGTACATATTTACAATACTCCTACTTGTCACCCCTAGATGTGTCTCGGCATAGTGGTCACTATAATGTGACACTGTGGCTGTGTAGATCACCAGGAAATCACCAGGAAATAGTACATATATACAATACTCCTACTTGTCACCCCTAGATGTGTCTCGGCATAGTGGCCACTATAATGTGACACTGTGGCTGTGTAGATCACCAGGAAATAGAAATAGTACATATATACAATACTCCTACTTGTCACCCCTAGATGTGTCTCGGCATAGTGGCCAATATAATGTGACACTGTGGCTGTGTAGATCACCAGGAAATAGAAATAGTACATATATACAATACTCCTACTTGTCACCCCTAGATGTGTCTCGGCATAGTGGTCACTATAATGTGACACTGTGGCTGTGTAGATCACCAGGAAATAGAAATAGTACATATATACAATACTCCTACTTGTCACCCCTAGATGTGTCTCGGCATAGTGGCCAATATAATGTGACACTGTGGCTGTGTAGATCACCAGGAAATAGAAATAGTACATATATACAATACTCCTACTTGTCACCCCTAGATGTGTCTCGGCATAGTGGTCACTATAATGTGACACTGTGGCTGTGTAGATCACCAGGAAATAGAAATAGTACATATATACAATACTCCTACTTGTCACCCCTAGATGTGTCTCGGCATAGTGGCCAATATAATGACGGGCATGAGTATACCCTCTGAACACATTACTGTATGTCATACAAACAGAGAATAATAACTGAAGCGTTAGACGCCCCCTGGCTTTACAGGGCATTTAAAGTGTTTGCAGTATGAACATGAGATGTTTTAATCTCTTGCAAAATCATCGATACTTTTTCTCAAATTGCATATTGAGCTTGTCCCGATTGACACCCCCTTTCAAACATGAATAATTTGAAAGCATATTGTTTTACAAAGTGAGAAACACACCAACAAATATTTTTCTCATCGCGTCATCTTCAGTGAAATGACAATATTAGCCGTCGATATCAGCTTGTCAATGTCTAGTTGACGCACCGTCCCTCCTTATCACATCAACCGTGACAAAAGACATGCACAATAATTGGTGCATACCAGGGACCATCACTGGACATCACGAATATTGCCTAATAATGTGATTGTTTCTCCTTTGATGTTTCATTGAACCAGAATATGAAATTGTGACTACCAGTGACCTTTGGTGGTTGAGGCATCGATTTGCTGACATCTTGGGAAGATGGTACTGACAACAACAAAACAACAACACACACTGGCCATTTATGTTTTGAAGTTTAACTTTACATTCAATCCAGACATAACTCACTCTTCACTTTAGGAAAGAACTATCATCAAACGTGTATTATTTGTAAAAAAACACCCCGTGCAAATGACACTCATGTTGTTGATTGATTAAAACACATGATCAACCCGACATAAACGTTGGAGTACGTTGGTGACATCAGTATGCTGTACACGATACATATGGTACATGGTACATACAGGAACATGACACCTACAATGTAACACGCTGTTACTATGATATATACACATGCAGCATACCTACAGATACATCTGTCATATATGTACAGGGTACATACAGGAACATGACACCTACAATGTTACACGCTGTTACTATGATATGTACACGTTCAGCATACCTACAGATACACCTGTCATATATGTACAGGGTATATGCAGGAACATGACACCTACAATGTTACACGCTGTTACTCTGATATATACACGTGCAGCATACCTACAGATACATCTGTCATATATGTACAGGGTACATGCAGGAACATGACACCTACAATGTTACTCGCTGTTACTATGATATATACACCTGCAGCATACCCACATATACATCTGTCATATATGTGCAGGGTACATACAGGAACATGACACTTACAATGTTACAAGCTGTTACTATGATATGTACACGTGCAGCATACCTACAGATACATCTGTCATATATATACAGGGTACACGCAGGAACATGACACCTACAATGTTACACGCTGTTACTATGATATGTACACGTGCAGCATACCTACAGATACATCTGTCATATATGTACAGGGTACACGCAGGAACATGACGCCTACAATGTAACACGCTGTTACTATGATATGTACACGTTCAGCATACCTACAGATACATCTGTCATATATGTACAGGGTATATGCAGGAACATGACACCTACAATGTTACACGCTGTTACTCTGATATATGCACCTGCAGCATACCCACAGATACATCTGTCATATATGTACAGGGTACACTCAGGAACATGACACCTACAATGTTACACGCTGTTACTATGATATATACACCTGCAGCATACCCACAGATACATCTGTCATATATGTGCAGGGTACATACATGAACATGACTCCTACAATGTTACTCGCTGTTACTATGATATATACACCTGCAGCATACCCACATATACATCTGTCATATATGTGCAGGGTACATACATGAACATGACTCCTTCAATGTAACACGCTGTTACTATGATATATACACATGCAGCATACCCACAGATACATCTGTCATATATGTACAGGGTACATACAGGAACATGACACCTACAATGTTACACTCTGTTACTATGATATATATACGTGCAGCTTACCGACAGATACATCTGTCATATATGTACAGGGTACATACAGGAACATGACACCTACAATGTTACACGCTGTTACTATGATATATACACGTGCAGCACACCCACAGATACATCTGTCATATATGTACAGGGTACATACAGGAACATGACACCTACAATGTTACACTCTGTTACTATGATATATACACGTGCAGCTTACCGACAGATACATCTGTCATATATGTACAGGGTACATACAGGAACATGACACCTACAATGTTACACGCTGTTACTATGATAAATACACATGCAGCATACCCACAGATACATCTGTCATATATGTACAGGGTACATACAGGAACATGACACCTACAATGTTACACGCTGTTACTATGATATGTACACGTTCAGCATACCTACAGATACACCTGTCATATATGTACAGGGTATATGCAGGAACATGACACCTACAATGTTACTCTGATATATGCACCTGCAGCATACCCACAGATACATCTGTCATATATGTACAGGGTACATGCAGGAACATGACACCTACAATGTTACACGCTGTTACTATGATATATACACGTGCAGCATACCTACAGATACATCTGTCATATATGTACAGGGTACATGCAGGAACATGACACCTACAATGTTACTCGCTGTTACTATGATATATACACCTGCAGCATACCCACAGATACATCTGTCATATATGTGCAGGGTACATACAGGAACATGACACCTACAATGTTACACGCTGTTACTATGATATGTACACGTGCAGCATACCTACAGATACATCTGTCATATATGTACAGGGTACACGCAGGAACATGACACCTACAATGTTACACGCTGTTACTATGATATGTACACGTGCAGCATACCTACAGATACATCTGTCATATATGTACAGGGTACACGCAGGAACATGACACCTACAATGTTACACGCTGTTACTATGATATGTACACGTTCAGCATACCTACAGATACATCTGTCATATATGTACAGGGTACATGCAGGAACATGACACCTACAATGTTACACGCTGTTACTATGAGATATACACATGCAGCATACCCACAGATACATCTGTCATATATGTACAGGGTACACTCAGGAACATGACACCTACAATGTTACACGCTGTTACTATGATATATACACCTGCAGCATACCCACAGATACATCTGTCATATATGTGCAGGGTACATACATGAACATGACTCCTACAATGTTACTCGCTGTTACTATGATATATACACCTGCAGCATACCCACATATACATCTGTCATATATGTGCAGGGTACATACATGAACATGACTCCTTCAATGTAACACGCTGTTACTATGATATATACACATGCAGCATACCCACAGATACATCTGTCATATATGTACAGGGTACATACAGGAACATGACACCTACAATGTTACACTCTGTTACTATGATATATATACGTGCAGCTTACCGACAGATACATCTGTCATATATGTACAGGGTACATGCAGGAACATGACACCTACAATGTTACTCGCTGTTACTATGATATATACACCTGCAGCATACCGACAGATACATCTGTCATATATGTACATGGTACACTCAGGAACATGACACGTACAATGTTACACGCTGTTACTATGATATATACACCTGCAGCATACCCACATATGCATCTGTCATATATGTGCAGGGTACATACAAATACATGATACACAATGGTCCAAAATTCATAAAAGTACATGATACATACAGGTGAGTCAGATTAATCGGTTTCATCTGTTATAGATGATTGCACTTGTCAATACATGCTTGCATGTGGCGGTTTGTGCTTGTCCAGTGTAAGGCATATGTCACCAGAGTGTATTTACTAGAGCACATCTTACACGAGTATTTTACAAGAGCATATTTTAATAGCTTGTTTTTCACCAGAGCATATTTTACCAGTTTGAATTTTACCTGAGCATATTTGACCAGCTTGTATTTCACCAGATTATATTTTACCAGTTTGTATTTTACCAGCTTGTATTTCACCAGAACATATTTTACCAGTTTGTATTTTACCAGCTTGTATTTCACCAGAACATATTTTACCAGCTTGTATTTCACCAGATTATATTTTACCAGTTTGTATTTTACCAGCTTGTATTTCACCAGAACATATTTTACCTGTTTGTATTTTACCAGAGCATATTTTACCAGTTTGTATTTCATCAGAATATATTTTACCAGCTTGTATTTCATCAGAACATATTTTACCAGTTTGTATTTTACCAGAGCATATTTTACCAGTTTGTATTTTACCAGCTTGTATTTTACCAGCTTGTATTTCACCAGAGTGTATTTTACCAGAGCGTATTGCATCAGAGCATATTTCACCAGAGTTTCACCACCATCGTTCACGGGGAGTCGTCCCGTGATTGAAACACTTAAACACGTCTATAAACCTCACACGGCTCTCGATCCACAATGTCCCAGTCAACACGAGACAACTGGGTGTGGGGTTCAGGGGAAGCCTGGTATAAATAACACCGTCAGATTGTTACACTAAAACATTGCAGGAGTGGTGGCGCTGTTCCCTACATACGTTTAGGGCGGAAATGGGTTCAGCAGATACATTTTATGTTTACATAGTTTCTATGATTGACTTAGGGAATTGAATTGTCGGGGGAACATCACTTACAACTCTTTGTAGCAGATATCAAACCTTAAACGCTCGTCTGATGCTTAGCTTTATAACTTACTATGCTTCACCAGACAGACGTTTATGTTGAGTATTGAATTAAGCGATGGTGTATGAACCGATAGCGCGGGGAGAAATTTAGTAGTCTTGTGTTTATCTGACTTCTGGGTGGTGAAGAAATGTCACATCGACCAAACCATATCTAGGTGGAGCGGGGCTGTTGGGAGTGCGGCGTCAGATTGTAGAGAACAAAACCCCATGTTTCATTCCCAAACCTAACACTATATTCTTAGTCATGATATTACTGCACACAGTAAGTGATCAGATCGATTACTGACAATGTTCAACTAGCTGCACACTCATGAAAACACTAAGTTTGCAGGTTGCGAGGTGAGGTCCTTCAATCGCGAAGTCAAGTGGGCTCAATTATAAAACACATCGTCGGCCTACTTAGGGTTTTCCTCAAACAATTGACAAATTGAGATTTGGTTAAATAGTGTAAAGCAGCATCGTGTAACCCAACTCAGTATCGTCACTAACAGGTATGTTACTGAAAAGATGTATATCAATCGTATACTTTCCTCAAAATTATTTAACATTCCATGCACATATTCAGCGATGTCGCATACTCCACTGATGAAGTAGAACCAATAAGGAGAAGATGCTATCTGGAGCAGTGTTTAGCTACCCACTGCATGCATCGTGAAGATAATCCACAAAGATAAACATTTGACTGAATGATAAAGGGCGTGTTAATTCAACAACAGGTAATTAGTTTACACTTTTTCATATGCAGATAAATATGCATAATCATATCGACGTGCACTATAATAATCACCCAGCTGAAACGTTATCAAACAATGACAAAATTCCACGTGTGCACTATCTCGGTCTGACAGCAATGGCCTTCAGTGTGTTGTCAGTGTGATTAACAGGGCGGGCATCAGAACGTAATGTATAAAACAATCAGTATTTGGTCGTATCTACACATACAGGAGCATGTAGTTAAAGCAAAGTTTAACTGATAAATCAAAGCAAGTGATCAATATCGTAATAGATGTGTCGGGTCCTAACTCCTTGAAGAATAAAGCAGGCATTGACTGTAGCACCCGAGGCGAGGAGCCGTGCAGACAGAGACACATGCAGTCTAAATACCAGGCCAGCTAAAAGTGTAGATGTGAACATAATTATAGAGTAGTGGACCAAAACGTCTTGTGTATGGGACATACAGATGTGACAATAGACACGATCCAGGAGATAATGGATTCAGACTACACATGGCAAAATATTGCGTCTTGAATTACTGTGCTGGGCATTCGCCAAAGTGAAATTGTCGAGATTCCCTTATCGATGTGTGATTCAACACTGTACTGAAATGAAGTATCCTAGAAGTTATAAAATCTGAAGTAGGTACCTTATACAAGCACATTGCCAGTAAGTCCCTCTTTGACATCTGCAACCATCATCCCGTGTGCTGTCCAACATTTCGACAGGGGACGATACACCTCTATAGTGAAAACGTTGCTTTTTCTCCCTTTGCTTTGTATGTATAGTTGTGATGTGATTATGTTCAGTTGTAATATGACTATGTTTAGTTGTGATAACACATGTGTGTTTAGTTTAATTTGAAATAATAATACTGTATTAAACATATGCGTATGAAAAATCGTCGTTAATCTTACTAGCTTCACGAGTTGTTGATATCATACTTAATACTGTCACATGTCGGAACCCTATTATATTTTGTCCATGATGATGTGTTGAGGATAATTTGTCAAAATAAAATGGGTTTATTTGTTGTCATTTACCTTTAAAGCGTTCAAGGTTTGTCAGAAAGCGTGCGATGGTCTCATTTTCGTTCACCTTATGCTTCGATTAAACCTTAAATGTAACTTTAAATGACCAGTCGTTTCCAGGAGGGATCTGTAAGTACAGATTCTCTTTAAGATACAGGATATCAAGCAGAACAAAAAACATGGACAACATTTAATCATATTGTAAATCTGGGTCTTCTGAAGACGGGTTTCATATCCTGTTAATCACCCCTTCCCAAAGTAAGAAATAGCTGCCATATTTAGATGCCAATGCATACCTCAATCGTCAAGTAATGTACAGTTTACTGATTCAGATAACTTCAATTCTGTTTGGGTAGCCTATGGTGATATCATTTAATATAAAACTGTGGACAACACTGTGGATAGAATAAGACTAACCCATTCTAATATTTATTGAGCTAATACAGGCGACTCTACCTTTTAGGATGTTTTTATTAAATTTTTGAAGACTCGTTGAGAAATGTATATGTGGTGATAGATACAATTCCTTGATCCTTCCATTGAATTAGGAATGTAACAAGCATATTAGCGTCACTTGAGGTGGAATGGAATGCTGTGATCTGTTAGATGTTTGGAGAGAATCAAACCCAAACTAGTCCTTTATACATAATTGGTAAGGCCTAAGGTACTAAGACTCTCCTCTGGATTGCCATGAGGTTAATTTGGAAGTCATAAGAATAACATTTACATCAGAAAGAACATCACTGCACCACAAGTAGCCTCACAGTCCCTGAACCACATTATTTCCCTACTGGCTATAACATTCCCTGCAATGCTAAAGCCCTGTATGAAGCAATCTAGATTTACCCAGGTTCAGGATCTGTGGTCTCCCTGGAGCTCCTTTTCAATTTACAAGGGTTTATTTGTTACAATCAAAGCTATGTATATCAAGAGACTAAGCGTTAGTCTACCCGACAGACCGCGTACAACAGTCCCACGTACAGATAACAACAATTCACTGTTCCGAGTACAACAATTCAATGTACCGGGTGCAATAGTTGAATGTACCAAGTGCAACACTTCAGTATATTGAGTACATATATTCAGTGTAGTAAGTACAACAGTGCCATATACAATATAAACAAACTCTAAGGACAACAACCTCTGTATTTCGAAAGTGCGACATTTCGATACAGATTTATTCCCACTTGACACCGGTACAAAAAACTTTATCGAAACGTTGCAATTACGAAATACAGAAGTTGTTGTCCATAAAGATGGTCTACATTGTACTATTGAACTTCTAATGTGCCACTGAAAACAGTGCCATATACTAAGTGCAAGAGGGCAAAATAAAGAGTAACACAATGTACTGTGTGCAAAAGGTGAGGTGAAATGGGGTTTAACGTCGTACTTAAGAATCTTTCGCTCATATGACGACGTGCGTGCATGTGTATGTGTGACTGCTTCTACTAGCCCAGACTGAAGCTGGTTTTATAGTGCTAGCCCACTGAGATACCATGCCGCAGTTAAGCACGAATACCCCACTCAGACACATTATAATGACTCCAAGCCGACCAGTCCTTGTTGTAGCCATTAATGCCGAGCGCCAGGCATGGACAAGCAAGTACTATATTTTAACGTATTTTGGTATGACGCGGCCGGGGATCGACTGTGTACAACAACTGTACTGATCATATATACAGAATACTTAACCCAAGAGATAAGATAAGATAAGATAAGATAAGATAAGATATCTTAAGATATCTTAAGATAGTAAAGACAATAATATTTATGATATCCAAAGCAGTAGGACATGTAGAATCCCTTAACGTTAAATATAAGTTATGTAAATAACTACGAGCCTAACACGACAGATAACAGAATATTTAAGATTGGTTATATATTCATGTTGTGTTGAAGCGTGATGTTTACGATTACATGACCAGATAAGTGTGTAATTTACACGAAAATCAATTTCAACCTTATAAATATCAATTGTGTTTAATGTCATTAGTTGTATGGACGTTAACTCAGCCATGACTTTAACGACCGAGTAAACAAAGAGTTAAGATTAACGCATGCAAACCTTCACATGGTTCCGTCTACAGTTTTTGTCAGTCTGAGCAATCCTGGGCCAAAGGTCACACGCTACAATCACTGTATATTAAGTACACGTGACGTTTTCTTTTTGAAATGACAAATATGTTTGTGTTTCTGGTGTTATCGCAATAACTTCATTTGCGTAAGAGAGTAACAGTGGCACTACTTACAACAGAGAGCCATGTAGCTGCTAACGCCGACAGAGTAACAGTGGCACTACTTACAACAGAGAGCCATGTAGCTGCTAACGCCGACAGAGTAACAGTGGCACTACTTACAACAGAGAGCCATGTAGCTGCTAACGCCGACAGAGTAACAGTGGCACTACTTACAACAGAGAGCCATGTAGCTGCTAACGCCGACAGAGTAACAGTGGCACTACTTACAACAGAGAGCCATGTAGCTGCTAACGCCGACAGAGTAACAGTGGCACTACTTACAACAGAGAGCCATGTAGCTGCTAACGCCGACAGAGTAACAGTGGCACTACTTACAACAGAGAGCCATGTAGCTGCTAACGCCGACAGAGTAACAGTGGTCACTACTTACAACAGAGAGCCATGTAGCTGCTAACGCCGACAGAACAGTAACAGTGGCTCACTACTTACAACAGAGAGCCATGTAGCTGCTAACGCCGACAGAGTAACAGTGGTCACTACTTACAACAGAGAGCCATGTAGCTGCTAACGCCGACAGAGTAACAGTGGTCACTACTTACAACAGAGAGCCATGTAGCTGCTAACGCCGACAGAGTAACAGTGGTCACTACTTACAACAGAGAGCCATGTAGCTGCTAACGCCGACAGAGTAACAGTGGTCACTACTTACAACAGAGAGAGCCATGTAGCTGCTAACGCCGACAACGCCGACAGAGTAACAGTGGTCACTACTTTACACAGAGAGCCATGTAGCTGCTAACGCCGACAGAGTAACAGTACTACTGGTGCTAACGCCGACAGAGTAACAGTGGTCAACAGAGAGCCATGTAGCTGCTAACGCCGACAGAGTAACAGTGGTCACTACTTACAACAGAGAGCCATGTAGCTGCTAACGCCGACAGAGTAACAGTGGTCACTACTTACAACAGAGAGCCATGTAGCTGCTAACGCCGACAGAGTAACAGTGGTCACTACTTACAACAGAGAGCCATGTGGCTGCTAACGCCGACAGAGTAACAGTGGTCACTACTTACAACAGAGAGCCATGTAGGCTGCTAACGCCGAACAGTGGTCACTACTTACAACAGAGAGCCATGTAGCTGCTAACGCCGACAGAGTAACAGTGGTCACTACTTACAACAGAGAGCCATGTAGCTGCTAACGCCGACAGAGTAACAGTGGTCACTACTTACAACAGAGAGCCATGTAGCTGCTAACGCCGACAGAGTAACAGTGGTCACTACTTACAACAGAGAGCCATGTAGCTGCTAACGCCGACAGAGTAACAGTGGTCACTACTTACAACAGAGAGCCATGTAGCTGCTAACGCCGACAGAGTAACAGTGGTCACTACTTACAACAGAGAGCCATGTAGCTGCTAACGCCCACAGAGTAACAGTGGCCACTACTTACAACAGAGAGCCATGTAGCTGCTAACGCCGACAGAGTAACAGTGGTCACTACTTACAACAGAGAGCCATGTAGCTGCTAACGCCCACAGAGTAACAGTGGTCACTACTTACAACAGAGAGCCATGTAGCTGCTAACGCCGACAGAGTAACAGTGGTCACTACTTACAACAGAGAGCCATGTAGCTGCTAACGCCGACAGAGTAACAGTGGTCACTACCACTACTTACAACAGAGAGCCATGTAGCTGCTTACGCCGACAGAGTAACAGTGGTCACTACTTACAACAGAGAGCCATGTAGCTGCTAACGCCGACAGAGTAACAGTGGTCACTACTTACAACAGAGAGTAGCATGTAGCTGCTAACGCCGACAGAGTAACAGTGGTCACTACTTACAACAGAGAGCCATGTAGCTGCTAACGCCGACAGAGTAACAGTGGTCACTACTTACAACAGAGAGCCATGTAGCTGCTAACGCCGACAGAGTAACAGTGGTCACTACTTACAACAGAGAACGCCATGTAACAGCTGCTAACGCCGACAGAGTAACAGTGGCACTACTTACAACAGAGAGCCATGTAGCTGCTAACGCCGACAGAGTAACAGTGGTCACTACTTACAAAGGCCATGTAGCTGCTAACGCCGAGAGCCATGTAGCTGCTAACGCCGACAGAGTAACAGTGGCACTACTTACAACAGAGAGCCATGTAGCTGCTAACGCCGACAGAGTAACAGTGGTCACTACTTACAACAGAGAGCCATGTAGCTGCTAACGCCGACAGAGTAACAGTGGTCACTACTTACAACAGAGAGCCATGTAGCTGCTAACGCCGACAGAGTAACAGTGGTCACTACTTACAACAGAGAGCCATGTAGCTGCTAACGCCGACAGAGTAACAGTGGCACTACTTACAACAGAGAGCCATGTAGCTGCTAACGCCCACAGAGTAACAGTGGCACTACTTACAACAGAGAGCCATGTAGCTGCTAACGCCGACAGAGTAACAGTGGTCACTACTTACAACAGAGAGCCATGTAGCTGCTAACGCCGACAGAGTAACAGTGGTCACTACTTACAACAGAGAGCCATGTAGCTGCTAACGCCCACAGAGTAACAGTGGTCACTACTTACAACAGAGAGCCATGTAGCTGCTAACGCCGACAGAGTAACAGTGGCACTACTTACAACAGAGAGCCATGTAGCTGCTAACGCCGACAGAGTAACAGTGGTCACTACTTACAACAGAGAGCCATGTAGCTGCTAACGCCGACAGAGTAACAGTGGCACTACTTACAACAGAGAGCCATGTAGCTGCTAACGCCGACAGAGTAACAGTGGTCACTACTTACAACAGAGAGCCATGTATATACCATGTAGCTGCTAACGCCGACTCAGTCTCAACAGCCATCGCCTTTAAACGTGGAACAGCTCGCATGGGCAAGGGTTCACCGTACTTCGATAGGGTCGACCTTCATGTAAGTAGGAAATACGTCCTGACTAGAAACTCAATATGGCTACCAATCCACTCAGTACAGTTTGCAGCCAGTTTGGTATGGTGAGCAGTTGATTTATCATTTATCCGATTTCCTTCTCTTTTGACGTTGGGTTGTGGCAGGAGATTGACAGGGTGACGGCGGTGGAGGGAGGAGGGTTGAAACTCAGACAATGAAGCATTACATTCCGTCAGGCAGCGTACTTCTCCAGAAGCCAGTAGCACGTGTGTAATGTTCATCGCCGTCTTGTTTCGACATGATATAGGACGGATGAAGATGCCCCATGTTGTGCTCCACGTTATCACAGAAACATGTGGTCAGGTGACATTTGATATACACGTGTGACCAAATCTAAATCAAGTATGGATCGTACGTAATACCATGTGCTTTTGTGATACGTATGAGAGTGTACTGTTTACAGGTATGTTGAAGATGTGTGTGTGTGTGTGTTTCTGATAGTGTGTCCGTGTGTGTGTCCATTGTACGTGTGTGTGTGTCCATGTGTTGGTTCTCTGAGCCGCATAATCGCTGTCAGAATGAGACTCATGATTGGATTTCGTACATATGCCATCTTCCTACAATATATATAATTTGGAATGACCACCAAAGATTGTTGCGACCCTTGATATCTTCTCACACACGCTTTGAAAACATTGAAAACAACATTAATTCTGAATATATATTAAAGTTATTGTTATGATTAGGCATGCCCTCTCCACTGCCCATATAAGACAACAAATCACAATAACTGGTATTCGAACCCTCGAGAACATGATCCCGACACGCCGGCTAAGGGACACAACTTCGGGCCCCTTCCCTTTGTTTACTTATTGCACCATTCAGAAGCTGTATGTTCTACACAAACCATTGATCTCAATGCAGAAGTGGTAATATCCGTTTATTAAATGGCACTTGGATAATAACAGTATCGACAGAGTACAATTCAGATTGAGTGGGTAATGACTAATCCATGTACGATTCTAAGAATAGCATTTCGTAAGTTGGTGAATAAACTGAATAATAGACATGTGTGTCAGCTTTCTACTGTGTTGTGTCAGCTTTCTACTGTGTTGTGTCAGCTTTCTACTGTGTTGTGTCAGCTTTCTACTGTGTTGTGCCCAGCTGTCGCTGTACTGTTGGTGTAGAGGTAAGGTAAGGGTGACATTGTCAACAGGTAGATGTTAGGGCGACTCACCGGGGCGTAAATGGGTGTCGATACCATCAATACAGTTGCAGGACGTTTGTAATAGATAGACCACAGATTAAACATTACATCAGCACGCAAACCCTTGCTCGGGGTGGTCCGAGATTTGCACCTAATATCTTTGATACAATTAACACTATTCTATAAACAATGTTCAACTGTGCTTCATATACAATTCAAAAGAAACAAATTCTGTAATTTAAAAAATGAATCGCTCAAAACATATTCATGACGACGTCTTCTTGATTTAAAGCAGTGTCTACGTGCATGTAAGGAGCTTTGTGGGTTTTTCGGACCATGATACTCACACGTTGGTTTTGAATGTAAACTACAGAGACAGTGTTTGTTTAGCTCTCAAGTGTTTATGTAAAAATTCTGGTTAAACGTAAGTAAGACTAAAGCACGCCATGTCTTGCTGAGAATAAGCGCGGGGATGATGCAAACAGGAATGGCGTTTAACGAAGTTGCCAGACACTGTATTGTTCATCTAACACACAAAACATCATATATTCTCTTTAGAGACGTTATCTGCAGCACTGCAACGCTTGAGTTGTCAGTCATTCAGAAGCTGACGATAGGTCACGTCAACAGGACAACCATATTCGGTTGGTACTTCTAGCGAACTGATTCCAAACTGCCACATGAACAGCCCCGACAACATCTTGGGTTGAGGTCAGTTGGTGTCAGAAGCGTACCCAGTCGTATGAGGCAGCACAACATCCGACCACGGCCAATGCGCTTCCTTGTCAGAGCCATCCACGCGTCTAGGTTCAGGAGACAATGACAGTATACTGTCCAGACTTCACTTAAGTGTCCCGGAGAATGCTCAATCACTCATTCCTTTTAGCATATGGTGTGGAGAGCACAACTCACCATTGTTGAAGGCTGTTTAAATGGCGTATGCTTCAAGTAGGTCATCGTTTGAGATTACGTTCTGTCCCCTGCCACAGAACACGCGCACACGCACGCACGCACGCACGCACGCACGCACACACACACACACACACGCACATACACAGAGGCATACATCCACAGCATACAGGCTTGGAGGCATACAGTAAGGAGTCATTTTGTATTTATTACTTATCCTTATCCTTACTACAACGTAATGCTAGAATTGCGTGACATACGCCGTTTAACCGTGAAACAAATATACACGTTTATGGTCCGTTACCCAGGCACCTATCCCATAAACAGTTATCACATTCCTTTCCTTGTGTTACCGTTTGATAAAAAAGAAAAAGAAAAAGAAATGTTACTGCAACGTTTAATATCTTTATGATGCTGACCATGAAACATTTATGCCTCACGAATGTATTGTAAGATTCTCGCGCCCACACATGTACGTGACTGGGAACGATTGCTGTAGCTCTGCCCTCATAACCACTGCCTGAATGACGTCATATAGTATACGGAATGACTCTAATACACTGCCAAGACCAACTAAAAGGAACATCTCGCCAATTTGAACTTCGTTAGATATTGGAAACGTAATAAAAGATAAGCATTACAGCAATTATACGCCAAGACGTTTCTATCTTTGCAGAAATAACTACCCTTTTCATAAATACTGATATTAAGCGTGAGTTTGGGTTTTCACAGAATTTCACTTATATCACTGTATTATGAGCTGGGAAAAAAAGCAACGTAAGTCAACGAAAAAGTATGACTTTACCCAGCTCTAGGTAATATCCAGGCCCCATTACTGCGATAAAAGGCTAAATCCTACTCCCAATCTCTCATTCGTGATGATTGAAGGTTTTAAACCACTGGACTGCCACGCCAAGAAAGGACGCAGAGGTTCGCCACTTTGTGAGATCCCCGAGTGGGATGTTTGACAGGCCAAAGGTCACACGTGTGACGTCCTGAACTAATGCAATGGTAACTTTCACGTGACCCTTACATGACCATTTTCAAAAATAATGCTATGAGCTTGTGATATTTCATTTTCATCATAAAATACCGATAATAACTCGAAATCAAATGTCAAAATCACCTATACATCACAAAGGACTAATTTTACCAGCGAGGCATCTTCCCCATTCATCAGCATGGCTGTAACACAAACGGTGAGTTAGATGGTATGAGAGTCCGGCCCACGGTGTAATGTGGCTGAGACATCGTGAGACAGTTAATTATGTAATCCATCGTCGGTATCGCTGCTAGCTGGTAGGTAATTATAGGTAATTATACCACCCGTCTGATGTCAAAGCCCCAGTTACACCAGCGCCGGACACGGAAATAGTCAACAGACAGAATCGAAATGAGATCATATCCTGACAAATGTTAGATCAAACTATAGGTTTGTCTGTCCTCCTCTGACACGTATCGTGGAGTCCATGAAGGACTGACAGACAGTTCAGGAGCATTTGGTGTTGCTAGAACATAGGCAACAGAGGGAGGTGGGTGGGGGTGCAGGGGTGCGCATCCCCCCTTTTGTCCTGAAAGTCTTTTAAATAACTATTGAAACTCTCGTGAAAACGGGTGAAAGTGAAATGTGCAAAATGAAATGGACGTCACTGTGGTGCCGTCAGTGTATGGGCGTCAATGTCGCGGTGTCACTGTGGTGCCGTCAGTGTATGGGCGTCACTGTGGTGCCGTCAGTGTCTGGGCGTCAATGTCGCAGTGTCACTGTGGTGCCGTCAGTGTATGGGCGTCACTGTGGTGTCGTCAGTGTATGGGCGTCACTGTGGTGTCGTCAATGTATGGGCGTTACTGTGGTGTCGTCAGTGTTTGAGCGTCAATGTTGCAGTGTCATTGTGGTGCCGTCAGTGTATGGGCGTCACTGTGGTGTCGTCAATGTATGGGCGTGAATGTTGCAGTGTCACTGTGGTACCGTCAGTGTATGGGCGTCACTGTTGCAGTGTAATTTTGGCGCCGTCAGTGTGTGGACGTCACTGTTGCAGTGTTACTGTGGCGCCGTCAGTGTGTGGACGTCACTGTTGCAGTTTCACTGTCGTGCCGTCAGTGTGTGGACGTCACTGTTGCAGTGTCACTGTCACGCCGTCAGTGTACTGGACGTCAATGTTGCAGTGTCACTTTGGTGCCGTCAGTGTACTGGGCGTCAATGTTGCAGTGTCACTTTGGTGCCGTCAGTGTGTGGACGTCACTGTTGCAGTGTCACTGTCGTGCCGTCAGTGTGTGGACGTCACTGTTGCAGTGTCACTGTCACGCCGTCAGTGTACTGGACGTCAATGTTGCAGTGTCACTTTGGTGCCGTCAGTGTACTGGGCGTCAATGTGGCAGTGTCATTGCGACGCCGTCAGTGTGTGGACGTCACTGTTGCAGTGTCACTGTGGTGCCGTCAGTGTGTGGGCGTCACTGTGGTAACGTCAGTGTGTGGACGTCACTGTGATGCCGTCAGTGTGTGGGCGTCACTGTGGTAACGTCAGTGTATGGGCGTCACTGTGGTGCCGTCAGTGTATGGGCGTCACTGTGGTGCCGTCACCGTGTGTGGACGTCACTGTGGTACCGTCAGTGTGTGGACGTCACTGTGGTGCCGTCACTGTATTGGCGTCACTGTGGTGCCGTCAGTGTATGGGCGTCACTGTGGCGCCGTAAGTGTATGGACGTCAGTGTTGCAGTGTCACTGTGGTGCCGTCAGTTTACTGGGCGTCAATGTTGCAGTGTCCTTTTGGCGCCGTCAGTGTGTGGACGTCACTGTTGCATTGTCACTGTGGTGCCGTCAGTTTACTGGGCGTCAATGTTGCAGTGTCCTTTTGGCGCCGTCAGTGTGTGGACGTCACTGTTGCATTGTCACTGTGGCGCCGTCAGTGTGTGGACATCACTGTTACAGTGTCACGTTGGTGCCGTCAGTGTGTGGACATCACTGTTGCAGTTTCACTGTCGTGCCGTCAGTGTGTGGACGTCACTGTTGCAGTTTCACTGTCGTGCCGTCAGTGTGTGGACGTCACTGTTGCATTGTCACTGTCGTGCCGTCAGTGTACTGGGCGTCAATGTTGCAGTGTCATTTTGGCGCCGTCATTGTATGTGCGTCACTGTGGTGTCGTCAGTGAATGGGCGTCACTGTATGGGCGTGAATGTTGCAGTGTCACTGTGGTACCGTCAGTGTATGGGCGTCACTGTTGCAGTGTCATTGTGGCGCCGTCAGTGTGTGGACGTCACTATTGCAGTGTTACTGTGGCGCCGTCAGTGTGTGGACGTCACTGTTACAGTGTCACTTTGGTGCCGTCAGTGTGTGGACGTCACTGTTGCAGTGTCACTGTGGTGACGTCACTGTTGCGTCAGTGCAGTCACTTTGGTGCCGTCAGTGTGTGGACGTCAATGTTGCAACTATTGCAGTGTTGTCACATTGTGGTGCCGTCAGCGTGTGGACGTCACTGTTGCAGTGTCACTTTGGCGCCGTCAGTGTACTGGACGTCACTGTTGCAGTGTCACTGTGGTGCCGTCAGTGTGTGGACGTCACTGTTGCAGTGTCACTGTGGCGCCGTCTGTGTGTGGACGTCACTGTTGCAGTGTCACTTTGGCGCCGTCAGTGTGTGGACGTCACTGTTGCAGTGTCACTGTGGCGCCGTCAGTGTGTGGACGTCACTGTTGCAGTGTCATTTTGGCGCCGTCAGTGTGTGGGCGTCACTGTTGCAGTGTCATTTTGGCGCCATCAGTGTGTGGACGTCACTGTTGCAGTCAGTGTGTGGTCACTTTGGCGCCGTCTGTGTGTGGACGTCACTGTTGCAGTGTCATTTTGGAGCCGTCAGTGTGTGGACGTCACTGTGGTGCCGTCAGTGTCACTTTGGTGCCGTCAGTGTGTAGGCGTGCCATGTGTGGACGTCACTGTTGCAGTGTCATTTTGGCGCCGTCAGCGTGTGGACGTCACTGTTGCAGTGTCATTTTGGCGCCGTCAGTGTGTGGACGTCACTGTTGCAGTGTCATTTTGGCGCCGTCAGTGTGTGGACGTCACTGTTGCAGTTTCACTGTGGCGCCGTCTGTGTGTGGACGTCACTGTTGCAGTGTCATTTTGGCGCCGTCTGTGTGTGGACGTCACTGTTGCAGTGTCATTTTGGCGCCGTCAGTGTGTTGACGTCACTGTTGCAGTGTCACTTTGGTGCCGTCAGTGTGTGGACGTCAATATTGCAGTGTTACTGTGGTGCCGTCAGTGTGTGGACGTCACTGTTGCAGTGTCACTTTGGTTCCGTCAGTGTACTGGACGTCACTGTTGCAGCGTCACTTTCGTACCGTCAGTGTGTGGACGTCACTGTTGCAGTGTCACTTTGGTGCCGTCAGCGTGTGGACGTCACTGTTGCAGTGTCCCTTTGGTGCCGTCAGTGTACTGGACGTCACTGTTGCAGTGTCACTTTGGTGCCGTCAGTGTGTGGACGTCACTGTTGCAGTGTCACTTTGGTGCCGTCAGTGTGTGGACGTCACTGTTGCAGTGTCATTTTGGCGCCGTCAGTGTGTTGACTTCACTGTTGCAGTGTCATTTTGGCGCCGTCAGTGTGTGGACGTCACTGTTGCAGTTTCACTGTGGCGCCGTCTGTGTGTGGACGTCACTGTTGCAGTGTCATTTTGGCGCCGTCTGTGTGTGGACGTCACTGTTGCAGTGTCATTTTGGCGCCGTCAGTGTGTTCACTGTTGTCACTGTTTGCAGTGTCACTGTGGTGCCGTCAGTGGGACGTCACTGCCGTCAGTTTGGTTCCGTCAGTGTGGACGTCACTGTTGCAGTGTCACTGTCAGTGAGGGACGTCACTGTTGCAGTGTCACTTTGTGTGGACGTCACTGTTGCAGTGTCACTTTGGTGCCGTCAGTGTACTGGACGTCACTGTTGCAGTGTCACTTTGGTGCCGTCAGTGTGTGGACGTCACTGTTGCAGTGTCACTTTGGTGCCGTCAGTGTGTGGACGTCAATATTGCAGTGTTACTGTGGTGCTGTCAGTGTGTGGACGTCACTGTTGCAGTGTCACTTTGGTGCCGTCAGTGTACTGGACGTCATTGTTGCAGTTTCACTGTGGCGCCGTCTGTGTGTGGACGTCACTGTTGCAGTGTCACTTTGGTGCCGTCAGTGTGTGGACGTCACTGTTGCAGTTTCACTGTGGCACCGTCAGTGTGTGGACGTCACTGTTGCAGTGTCACTGTGGTGCCGTCAGTGTGTGGTACGTCCCTGTTGCAGTGTCACTGTCGCGCCGTCAGTATACTGGACGTCAATGTTGCAGTGTCACTGTGGTGCCGTCAGTGTACTGGACGTCAATGTTGCAGTGTCACTGTCGTGCCGTCAGTGTACTGGACGTCACTGTTGCAGTGTCACGGTGGTGCCGTCATTGTGTGTGGGCGTCACTGTGGTAACGTCAGTGTATGGGCGTCACTGTGGTAACGTCAGTGTATGGGCGTCACTGTGGTGCTGGCAGTGTGTGGGCGTCACTGTGGTGCCGTCAGTGTGTGGACGTCACTGTGGTGCCGTCACTGTGTGGACGTCACTGTGGTGCGTCAGTGTGTGTACGTCACTGTGGTGACGTCAGTGTATGGACGTCACTGTGGTGACGTCAGTGTATGGGCGTCACTGTGGTGCCGTCAGTGCGTGGGCGTCACTGTGGTGCCGTAAGTGTGTGGACTTCACTGTGTGTGGGCGCTACTGTTGTGACGTCAGTGTTTGGGCGTTACTGTGGAGCCGTCAGTGTGTGGACGTCACTGTGGTGCCGTTACTGTATGGGCGTCACTGTGGTGCGTCAGTGTATGGGCGTCACTGTGGTGCCGTCACTGTATGGGCGTCACTGTGGTGCCGTCAGTGTGTGGGCGTCACTGTTGCAGTAGCAAATTCACTTTAAGGTTATCAATCAACAAACACCCTGAAACACCATATCAGTAACATGTGATGTTTGATAAAGCCAGTAAGAATATGTTCATGTATTATCTCGGCTATATATATTGATGTTACATATGCATGCTCATTCTTAATCAATGTATCCAGTGAGTGTAGATTACACACTTGACACTCTCGGTAGCTCTCTATTATATTCATAATTATCTATGGGGAGACACGTGACTAATATCCAACATGACGTATTCAACGTCCTTGAGACTTCAGGAAAATCGTGCGTCCAGTAAGTCGAGGATGAACCCCCAAGGGATGACAGCACCACACCTGGTATTTGGTTAAGCTTAATGCTAGACACGGGAACGTCATCGAGTATTTGTCTACCGGACATGAACACATGCAACAACATGCCACAATGGAGCTTGAGAAAGAAACTGGGGACTATGTGGAGTACCCGAAGTCATTAAAAATCTGTCAGAACGTTGACCCGTCAGGTAGTGGATACAGAACTGAGAAAAACACTAGGTTATTAACTATACAACAAAAACGATGTTGCTGATTATTCTTATTTCAGTGACCGACTTGTTTCAGCATCTGCGGGTCCCAAAAGCACAAAGCTTTCTGAAGTGAGACCTCCGCTCGACAACCATTACAGGTTACCAGCAGACGAAGGGTGCAAGCAATAGCCAGCAGTGCTAAGATATTCAACTGTGCAAGACTTCCCACGAGCAGCGATAACGGTGAATGGAGAGTGTTCACGGGAAGCCATTCAGTGTGGACATATTCGATCTGAATTAAGGCTATTCCTGGAGGCGTCATATGAAAGTGTGGTGGCACTGGATTCAGCGCAATCCCGCACTGTATGAAACTTCCATAAGGTAAGTCAATATTACATACCGTAGTTTTAATGTTGATGCTTTGCTGTTCGACGTCTTTTTAAAGTGAATAATTTTAATTGCGTATTTTCTATCATAGTTATAGAAATTAAAAAGGATAGCTTATATTCTTACAATATTGTTTTGCAAAAGAAAATCAAAGCAATTTGTATTATTTATTGTGTTTAGATGAGATGGTACCCGTCCACTGTGTCCTGCCAGTGGTACTCAGTCATCAGCTCCACCAAACTGATTTATTCAAATCAGTCGGCAAAAGAGAGTATAATTAAGGCAAGGGGATAAAGGGGCCTTAGGCCATTATCTGGCGAGTTTAAAATAATCCGCATGCATTTGATGCCATTTGATTTACTTGACAGATTTCCTCACACAGGACGTAATTGTTCTTCACTCAAACACGACCTAAACAACGTACTACACTGTGACACGTACGGCAACAAGGGAGACCATCGTCGGTGTTGTTTGTACGGAGGTTTCAGTAACTGCTGAACGCTTGTTGACGTCCACTGTGCCAGTATGTGTTTCATACGCTAAAATGGAGCCAGCGATTAGTCACCACCCAACCCAGCACCCAAACTTGAAAGTCTGTGATGATTAACCCGGACTGACTTGGCTTGTAAGATGAGACTTTTAATTGGGTAAGCTGAAAGCAGTCAGTGATTAACCCGCTGGATAGACCAACTTTATAAAGACAGACAGAGTTCCAAAGAAACCGCGAGCAGAGAGTTTTTGATGTCACGGTTTGTTATTTCTGTATGGATTAATGGCAACAGACTAAGGACACCCAGCGAGACCTGCAGGTAGGGACATGTTCTCGTGCTTCATTCCTTCACAATACGTGTATGACAGTAGTAATTGCTACGAGAAGGATGAAGAATATGTAATGTTAACCAACAGCCAGAGGCCTGAACGAGTTATGTCAAATTAAATAAACACCTGTAAGCACATGTCAATCTTCATATCTACCAGCCGTTCAGATATAACACACACACACACACACACACACAGCGTGCTCTTTGCACCAATGATTGTCGTGGAAACAACTGCCATCACCTCCCTGTGTGCATGGACAAGACGTTCAGACATGACGTACACATCCGTGCAGCATATAAAGAGATTATTACACGAGCAAGTGTGGCATACGTCTTATACGAAACGAGTGTGAAGTTGAGGGCAATACATACTTTTGCACGAGCTTCGTATAAGTCAGATAACACGCTTGTTCGAGTGTAATAATTTCTTTATTATCCATTTTATTCATGTACATTTGTGCAGTAAAAGACGGTTAGCAAGTGTGACGTCCCTCTTCATTGACGTCACGTTCAATTGGTTAATGACATAACAGACGACGAAATACAGACACAATGGCTGCTAGGCAAAATGATGTGTGCACATGTGCACATATGATATATATGACACTGGTTATTTTTCACCATGAACTTACATTACAACAATAGACTATATGATCACAGAAGAGTTTTGTCTTCTTTATTACCTATTTCACACCACGTTAGTATCCTCTTGATAGTATTGTCATTATACAACTTAATGTGTCTCATTTAACTTCAGGCCCTATGTGATATAACACACGGTCATACATATTCAACTTCAAGCCGTGTGTGACATAACACACGGTCACACATATTCAACACCGCGCCCTGTGTGACATAACATCTCCTGTTTCCACTCGTACCCTTGTCTTCCCTGCTTTGTCTTATCTCCTGTTTCCAGTCGTATCTCCCCTGTCTTCCCCGCTTTGTTCTGTTGCATATTTTATTACATACGTTGCATGTTGTCTTGAACCCTCTTTCTGCCTTTATCTTACTTCTTTTATCATTCTTTTCCCTATTCCTATTCTTGATCTCATCTCTTGGGTCATATACTGTGTCATGCTCACTGTTCTTTAATCATCGTGTATTTTATGCTCGTCTACTGCTTCACGTGTCATTCTTCCATGATCCCTTACCTCCATGTATATTCTGTATGTTGTCTCACCCCCGCTTTCCCCGTCTATTTTCCGGCATCTTTCACTTGTCTAGTCGTCTTTCTCCCACCTTACGCATTCATCAATAAGGCTCTGTGATAGCGAAACGCCAAGATCTGTCTGTGGACTTCTGATATTTGAATAACGGCTGATGACGTCCATATTGTTGACAGTACACTCGTCTCTCATGTATTTTTATGCGGTCTGTCAACTTTCATTTATTTCCATGTCTGTCACCACAAACAGTGGCAGAGTCATCACGCACCGGAAAATGACGACTGATGTAGAATCTGTTTTCACTACTGAGATACCGTTATCAATACAGCCGTCCCGATTGCATGGGACAAGTCCGACCAGCTGCCTTGGCAAATTGTCGGCCAGTTTAGGACAAGCCCCAAAAGTTGAGATAAATACCCCTTTCAACACAGTACCAAAGGTCGAGTATTTTATGACAATGTGCTTGCATTAAAGATTTGGCATTCTCGGTATTTACAAAATATTATCCCTGGGTTAAAATTAGAAATGGCACAAGTCTATAAGGTAATAATTAATAGTTTAAATGATAATTTCTAAAAACCATAAATATTCCTCTAACAGACTGGCCAAACAGACTGGCGTCCTTGGTATTGTCCTCCTATCTAGACTTGTCTACCTGGAAGATTGAATTACTATACATCCATGGGTTCAGCATTCAGTACAGCCTTGGAGCAAGGCTAGGTGAATATATATTCTCGTTCGTGCAGTGTGGGGATCTAGTTCTGTAACGTCTTCCTCGGAACAATCACACAGATTTAACGAAACGCCCCTTCATAACACTGCTGACATGAAACTGTTGGTGTATATGTTATAATCCTGTTTCCGGAACTCAAGAGTCATCAGGCCTATAGTACACTATATACATTTGTTTATATGTTACAGGGAATGTGTGAAACCAGGGATTTCACGTAATCCCTGAAAGAGTCAGTGATTTCACGAAATCCCTTGAAATTTTAGGGAATACATGAAATCCCTGGGGGTCACAGTGATTTCACGAAATCACTGAATCTTTTAGGGATTACGTGAAATCCCTGGTTTCACACATTCCCTGTAACATATACACATTCAAGAGGAACTATGCTGTCTAAGTACAAATGCGTAGAAAATATACATGGACAGGTTTTCAGTTTCTTTAGTATTTGAACCTGTTTATTAGTAATGAAAATTTAAGCCTGTTTCGATGGACATAATATTTGTCTTTTGTATATTTGCTCCGAATATTACTGAAGTTAGGGCATACATGAAGAAAATGATACTCGTCTTCAATTGCATTTCAATTACATAATTGAAAGGTTACCCGTGTGACAATGTGACTCCTCACTTCACCTGCTTCTGATGGCAGGCCAATCGATCAACTAAGTATCACTTGTTTTTGCGTATAAATAAGATTTTGATTCGTCTGAAATATATCGTAATACATTTCATGAAACACTGTCACTTGAACATTCCTACATCCCCCTTCTCCATGTTCCATTCCTGGTTGACAACGGTACAAGAATCTGTATCGAAACGTCGCACTCACAAATAAATAGAGAATCTCACCCGAGTGTCTTTTGATATCAAATATATCACCACGAGTTGATAAAGTTATGAATATCCGAGGTTTGCCGAGGATATTTTTACTTTTATCAATGAGTGCTGATATATTTGATATCAGAAGACACGAGGGTGAGATTCTATTTATCATCCAAAATCACTCTTCATTAGTTTTCAATAAAAAATGTACATATCTGAACAGGGTTCTGCCATTAGACTTGCAGTGCAGCGATGTCATAGCATTGTGACGTCATCAAGTTCATGACGTCATAGCATTGTTAGGACATTGTACACAATCTACTGTCAAAACGATATCTCCTAGGAGATATCATATGATCTCACACAAGCGATATCTCATGTGGAACACAGTTGTGGATGATAAGAGAGGTTGTCCATACAGTTTGTTCCATATTGTACTGTCACTTGAAGGTGTTGTGATCAAAGACAACGCTCACAGTGGTGACCTGTACATATAAAGATAGATCTACGTTAGCGATAAATGTAATATAATAGTCACTAGGGCCCATCACTATTGTACTGTCACTTGAAGGTGTTGTGATCAAAGACAACGCTCGCAGTGGTGACCTGTACATATATAGATAGATATATGTTAGCGATAAATGTAATATAATAGTCACTAGGGCCCATCACTATTGTACTGTCACTTGAAGGTGTTGTGATCAAAGACAACGCTCACAGTGGTGACCTGTACATATATAGATAGATCTACGTTAGCGATAAATGTAATATAATAGTCACTAGGGCCCATCACTAGGCCCATTTGATTCAGGTTCGTCAGCTTCAGGATTAGGGGCCTAAACAATAAACCCTAACCTTTCTCCAGTATAATGTTGATCAGCCTGACAGATACTTTTACCCTGCCATTACCCAGAGACAATCTGGTCAGCATGTCAAACAACGTTTTGTAACCTGGGTACCAGCTAGACCATGGTGCTTCGCCTCCTGGCTATACAGGCCTGATGCATATATTCATACTTGCATACGTGTAACATAAAGAGAATGCTAAACGATGTGCAGTGCAATACCATGTTTATGTCAAATTGAAACGAGCGGATGGTTTGGTATCTTACGAGTTTGAAACCATTCACTCGTTTCATAAATATGGTATAACACGGAACATCGTTTAGTATTTTATCTATTACTCACCCAACATTAGCAAAATAATATCTCAGAATTCAACTTACAGAACGAGTGCATTGCGCCTTCATTACAGGGGTCATGCGTATGAATACATGTCATTTATGATTGTCAACATTTGTCCATTTAATTTGATTTTTAAAAAAATTAACAAGGTGGTATGAAAAAGGGACCAAATGACTTCAACCAACATATATTTTGATATGAATGCTAATACACGCAACTCCTCTGGGAATGCTTCGCGACTTAGAGATGTGTTGTGAATGACAGTTGACATTTTGTTGTGCTCACCTTACTTTGGTGATGTGACCGAGTGCAAATAGTTCCAGCAACACGCGATGATATTACACAATGCGTAATAACATTGTAGATTTATTAAACAGTGATATCTTCAACGGGTGAGTAATAAACATGGATATCCCGCGTATTCAAACAGATGTTGAGGTGAGGTGCACAAGGGCGTCTATCTGTTGTAACAGATTTAATATAGAGTATAATTACTTGTTTTGTGTAAACGTTCAACCAGTACAACGTGATTCTTGTAATCATGTATATTTGTATAGTATATAGTATTTTGCTGACTTGAAACAAATTGAAAAACATACATTACAAAATGTTAGCCCTGAAAGCAACCAGCTGCCATTAGTTGGGTTAAGACGGTGATATATCAACCGAAGGTACCACACCCAGAGGGGTATCAGCCACAAGGACTATACACATGTAGCGTGTAATTGGTAGCGACCTTCCCGCGCGTGGCCGTATAGGTTGGGGCGTGGTGACCATGCTGGACACAGAGGAATGTGTACGTCGCCGTCGGGAACAACATCTTCTGAGATATTCCTCCTTGCAGTCTTCCGAGACATATATTCACAGCCTAAAACAACATATATCCCGGCTTTTCATGTCTATCTTTCAGATGATGTATTCATGAGATTATCTATCTTTCGAAGTGTGAGATATTTGCCATCGCAGTTGCCACTGTATATTATAGATTCTTTTGAAGTTAGCACTATAATCCCTATATCTTTAATCTGCTTAAGTATACTTTTCCTTCTCGCGACTTATTTGCAGACATATGAAAAACTCCTTGTTACATGACACCAAGATGTTTGTCAGTAATTGACAATAAGGTATTTATGTGTAAATTTCCTATATCTCTTCATGATTTCAGGATAAATCAACAACGTAAAACGAAAGGCAATGATAATTCTGATATGGAATCTATTTGTTTGCACTGTGATATGAATGTTGTAGAAAATGAATACCATGTTTTCTTTATTTGTAATAGATATTTTCTGCTCCGTAATGAATACTTCTTGTCCATCAAAAAATATTGTAAAACTAGATTAACTTTGCAACAAATATTTAACACACCTGATGTAAATATATTACGTTTAACATATATATATCTGCTAAAAATATTTAGCTTAAGATCTTCTTAATGTAATTTTGGTCATGTGACAACGATTGTATATCTTACAGTACAAATTGTACTATGGGCCATGTGGCCTAAAATACGGAATAAAACTTGATTGATATCTGCGTAATATTCCTTCCGATTCCTCACTGTGACGTCATCAGCATCGACTGCGCTGGGTCATCGTATCGGCCGAAGGACGGTGTCCAGGAGACTTCGTCAGCACGGTATCCGAGCCTACAGACCCTACCGTGGTGTAGCACGACGTCGACGTGTGAGATGGGCACATATCGTTCAAGGTTGGCAGCGCAGACAATGGGACAGAGTTGTATTTACTGATGACAGCAGATACCTCCTCAACAGACCTGACGGCGGGACATCGACGCAGAGGAGAGCGAACGGCCCGTTGCTGCGTGCAGGAGGTTAAGCCGTTTGGCGGTGTTGGCGTTATGGTGTGGGGAGGGATATGTGGTGACAGAAAGACAGATCTGGTTGTTGTCGATGGGAATTTGAATGGGCAGCGTTATATCGACCAAGTCCTTCGGCCAGTTGTTCTACCCTTCCTACAACAGAATCCAAGAACCGTATTGCAACAGGACAACGTCCCATGTCACACAGGTCAACGTGTTCAAGGCTTTCTCAACGCCAACAACGGTGTTGTCCTGCCATGGCCATCACGCTCTCCGGTCCTTTCACTCATTGAGCATTTGTGGGACCATCTTGGGAGACAGATTCGTGCCAGACAGGCCGCGCCAGTGAACAGACAAACCCTCATCCAGGCTTTGAGGGAGGAGTGGAACAGGATACCTCCTCACGTGATCAGACGTCTGACCTCATCTGTTCGACGTCGTGTTAGAGCCTGCATCGATGCCTGTGGTGACCACACTCGACATTTACTCACAGGAGTGTCCCTGTGTCACTGACATTGACTTATCTCATCATACTGGAGTGATCGAATACAGGACATATGAATATTATGTGTGTTTTTTTGCAATTATCTCAAACAATTATTGGCCTCGATTAATGAATTTGATTTTCCATGCTCCTCACCTATTTGTCAATTACAACATTGATTTTCTGTTTATCTTTTGTCATCTTTTATTAATTAGCCTCAATAATATGGTATCGTTTCTTTTGCCCCTGAGTGTATACCAGCCACAAAAATATATATTATAACAACATCTGAACACAGTACCGATTTAGATACAGTAATTAGTGAATTCAACATATATGCATGTGCTACGTTTCGTGTTTCGGCATTGGCACATGCAACACATTTGTGCAGGTGCACCTCAGTATACGACGTTGAGAACAAGAGTGTCAAAACCTGCTGCTGATATGGGGATGCTTAATTGTTTGATGTTTGATCTTTCATAAAAATAAAAGGCTAATGAGCCGTCTATTATGGCACGATTGCACAGTTCCAGGAGGCTACCGGGATAGCTCGTTGGGGAAATTCTCAACGTCAGGTGGCTGCGCATTTCCATTGCCATCGAAACACAATGGCAGCACTGTATAGACCTTATCCAAACAATGGTGGAATTGCCGATTATCCACGTACAGGAAATCCATGCGACACCACGTAAAGACAGGCCAGATGGACCCATCTTTGGCACAGATTCCTGACTGCAGTGACCAGTGCTCAGACCATTCCAGGACAGGTCAGGAACTGTCATTACAGGAAACCTAATACGTTAATATCCTGACGCAACGGCATCAAAGGTGGTGCCGCAGTCTTGTCCCTCAACATCGGTTGTGGCGGAGAACTGATTTGTTTTCACAGACGACTTCAGATTTAACTTTTCCCGTACTGACGGACGTCAACATGATCATGTGGGTTGGAGGTGAAATAAGTGCCGCCAGGGATCCCATTCTCTCAGATAATACAACTTTGATAAACTGGTACATAGATTGTGTGAAAGATTTCCATACCATATGAAGTTTATAATGAAAGGAAAGGGTTGAGGAGAAACACTGCCCAGATTACCATGACAAAATCTGGTTTATTTGAAGATTGTACAGATTCGGAGAATGACGTCATTTCATTGCTAGTTGCACTTTTAATGCACAGACTTAACTGTCAGTACCGTGTACACATCTTGTTCACGGAATTAAGGAAGACTGTCTTGCAAGTCTTACTGACTGACTTTTATCAGTAGTTTTAGTATCCACACGAATAACTGACGTCACCTCATTCCTTGGATCAATTTCTGGATTTGATTCTGAGGAATCTTGTTCCATTCTTCAAGCAAAGCAGCATTCAATTCATTGCCTGTCGACCACGGCGGGGAAAAATATCCCACAGATGTTCAATGGGATTGGGATCTGGACCCTTGGCTGGGCACGGGATGGTCTCTACAGCATTCTGTTGCAATAACCGGGTGACAGCACGTACTATGTGAGGCCTGGCAGTGTCATCTATAAAGATGGGGTGGCTAGAGGAAGGTTATCAAAATGAGGGACAACAACCCTCTCCTTCTGACACGGAGGCCCATTTAGGTTACGACGAATGCTAATGAGGTGCATCTTGCAAACCAATGAAATGCATCCTCATACCATGAATGACCCTTCTTCAAAGGGAACCTTCTTCTGGATATTGCGAGGTATCATAACTGTCTCCCTTTGTCTCCGTCGAAAATGTGGACCCTCTGCCATGATGCAAACGCGTTGATTTCACAAGGCAAGTCGTGCTGCTTTGTGAACTTGATGGGTCTTCTGGCCCTGTATCCTTGTTGATTCCTGACGGTCTTGCAGGAAATGATTCTCCCTGGTAAAAAACGTTGCCTTGACGATATGCTTGAGTCCTATGTTTAACAAGTCTCACCAATGCTCTGTCCTCTCTTGGATCTTGGAAGATCTTTACCATCATTGGTAGCCGTCTTGAAATGATGGAAGGTTGGTGCCAAACTTGATGTCCGATTTGTCTGAGGTACATTACATTCTTGCATTTCTCATGCCAATACTTTTGCCACCTTGTAACTTTTGACAATTTACGACGTGCCATGACAATTATAGTACTGGAATGTCCAATCCAAATTGAAAGGAGAGAATGTGACATGTTATCAGTAAAATCTTGAGTTCAGCAATGTTCCGGACATTTCACGTGCATTGCGCGCCGTTGTACGTGCATCGTGCATCGAATATCTCAACAAAACGTCATGCAATACAACAAGGTGCAAAATGCTGATGAATCATTCAGGTAAAACGCTATGTCTGCTTTATTCACATAATTATTTATAGGTCTATGAATTAGGTATGGTGCTTGATTAATTTCTATAGGTGTCAACAAGCCTTCCATGTCCATATCGATATCTACCTGTCAAGGTTTGCCTGGAAACTTTTCATTGTTGTTATACTTTCAAATTTAATTTTTTTGTAAGAGTGTATAGTATCTTTTTGGGGTTAGTATATGATTCCTTGCTGAAATACGCGGATAGCTAAGATTGGTTTAGGGCAATCTTGAACTCGCTGATAAGAAAATGCGGAAGTGAAATATCCAAGATAGTCTGTGTCAATTTTCAATAATAAGTAAAAAAAAAAATTTCCTTTAAAAAAGAAAGCGTTAGCTTTAGGAAAACAGGTCGGAAGTTTTATCATATCTTTCAGTATTACCCGATAATCGTATATCGAAGGATATATGCCAGAAGTGTTAATTAACCTACAAGTTCTTAAGCAGTACTTCTTCCGGTGAGCTTATGGTCGCATGATCGTGGCTGCGAATCTCAGATTCCTCTGGATTATGATCTGCCCTTTATACTTAATTGATTGAAGGTATGACGAAACCCGTTAACGTCTACACCCTGCGTCAGTCTAGAATATGTATGTGTGTGAGTATGTGTGTGCGCGCGTGTGTGCGTGAGTGCGTGCGTGCGTGCGTGCGTGCGTGCGCGAGCATTGTACGCGGAAAATGCCTGGACGATGCCGTCTAAATCTGAACATGAGTTAATTGAATCATTTGATCTTACTCCTTTCTGTTGACCTCAGCTGACGTAGACATAAGGAACAACGTGTGCTTTATTACAACATCCCACGATACGTGAAGCGGGAGATTCAAAGGAATAATGTATGTTTGATTCCGACATGGCGCTGTACTGGCGACTGACACAAAGGAATAACGTTTGACGACAAATGGTCTTGCCTATAAATGGCTTCTGATTTCAGGTTCTCCATGAGATACATTACGACAGATGCATACTTTAGAAAGGACATATCCCAATGTACATACAATCTCGACACTTATCTGGTCCTGGTGAAACATCCTTTAACTTTTTATTGATTACATGAAGTACATGGACATAGGGGATCAAACGTTGCTATTAAGCCTATTGGTCTTCTTTAAATAGCTGCTAGGGGCGGTGGGGTAACCTAATGGCTAAAGCGTTGGCTCGTCACGCCGAAGACCCGGGTTCGAATCCCCACATGGGTACAATGTGTGAATCCCATTTCTGGTGTCCCCCCGCCGTGATGTTGCTGGAATATTGCTAAAAGCGGCGTAAAACAAACTCAGTCAGTCAGTAAATAGCTGCATGCTCTATTCTCAGCTCATTACGATCCTAGGCACAGTCAAAACATCCTAGCGCTAAACTCCCACAAACAAACTTTGTGACTGTTGGCTATAGTTGTCGTATTTTGTATATCCTATGATGTTTGATGATGCAACCAATTATAGTAGAAATTATGAATGGCTATCATCTGTTAATACTTGCTAATACTGGATTGAGACATATATGGCTTTCACAAAACGTTTTCCCTGGTTAAAATACCCAAACAAATGTCCGACCATTTCATCACCGCCAATACCATCTCATTGCATTTGATACCTCTACTGCCGATGTTCACGGCCCGAGTGAAATACAGTTTAGTATTCCTCTCCTCTGTTTTACCATACCTAGTTGGCAGTGCTTCTGTTCTTGACATTCCATGACGTTGGAGTGGCTAGTTGTCAGTGATGTGAACATGTCCTATCATTTTCATTCTTGTAATAATTTTGGGAAGTTTTTTCTTAGATATATAATCTGGGCCGTGGAACTTAAAGCGCTATAACCATGTCCGCCAGTATTCTGTTTCCGAAGGTGATCTCCGAGAATAGCTTCGTTTGTTTTGTAATGCCATTATGCCTATATCTTCTTTATTATCTTCACAGAATGCCATCGCCCTGTTATCTACAGAGTCCTTGATCGCAAGTACAGGATTAGATGTCAACATCGCCTGGAAATACCAAAAGGTCTTGGGGAAACTCAATATTTACTTGCTGTGATAAGGAGGCTCTCACACTTCATTCAACCGGAAGTTCCAGCTTCTCCAGGATTGTACGAAGTGTCTTTGGAGTAAGAAATTATATTTTCTGGCCATAGATTCGTGGATTGTTTCTATCCTTTTTGTCAAGATGCAAATGAAGATTGAAGTATGAGAACGTTGGACAAAGTTGATCAGATAGAATAGTGTTGTGCAAGCCCAATACAGAACGCCGAGCTGTGTGTGCCTGACTGAACACAGAGATGAATATGGCCATGTTCCTTCCATCCTTTATTTTCTGCAGTTCTGTTCTTTTCATCTTGACATTCCCAAACTTCGCCAGCACGACAACAACAATGGTAAGGATTACTCATTGTTCTAGACTTCACGAATTAAACGTAAAACCTTGTGTGCAACTGTGACTGACTATTCTTGAAACTTTACCACAATAAAACACTTTGTATTTTAAAAATGTAAAAAGCTGACGTTGATTTGAGAGTAGACACATATCTGATTCGAACTATTCTTGACAAGGAAAAACTGTGAGATTCTTGTTCTTCTTTGGAATGATCGTGGTTATTGTCATAAGTTAGAAACTTTAGTTTGAATGGAAATCGAACATTGTACACTCAAATCTGAAGCTTGAGAGGAGCGGTGAGAGAATATGAGTAACCTGCTTGAATATACATTGTGAGTGAGAATATATACACTAAACGCCAAAAGAAACGTTTCCGTCCTTCCTTAATGACGGAGGTCTTCAGCTGGCGTTGCGATACGTGGACGTGAACTTCCTGGTCTGTCTACGGTGACCCCAGTCTGTCTGAAGCCCTGAATATGTCTTATAACCGTGATGCGGTGGCATCCGAGGGTCTTGGCAACAGCGTTGTATGTCGACCCTATCTGCACCATCCCAATGGCTCTTTCTCTCTCTTATGCTGTTAATCTAGGCATATTTATCGTACTTGTGTATCATATAATGTATTCTAGGCTCTCTTTATACCCTATAGAATCATTCTACATGTGAAATGGATGCAAATAGTGCTTGAATATTGCTGTATTTTGGCGATTGATATTGTTATGTGTAAACAGAAAATGGAAAAATGTTACTTTCTAAACATTTTTTTCACAATATCAAAGACACGTTTTATATGTTTTCACTAATGCAAATCAGCAGAAAATGTTTTAAAACACTGAAATCATAGGAATGATTATTTTACAATTTTACACACTCTACAACAGTTGTTTCTTGTTTTAATAGTTGAAAAATGATGACTTTCAATGGTTTATCATTTTCCTAAAGCAGAATTTTATTTCAACCTATCTTTTGGACATCAAAATAACTGTTTTTGGTTTATTTCGGCATGGACGAATATAGGACAATTTAACTCTTCTGAAAAAAGATGAATGTATTTCAGAATGTATTTCAGAATTTGTTTTCGTGATTTGCATAAAGCTGTGTTGTTAAGCTTTCTTTTACACTAATACCTTCTAACATACCTTTGATAGTTTTTCAGTAATTCATAAAGGTAGGAGGGTAGCGTTTCTTTTTGACGTTTAGTATATATTCTTGGAACAAACATTTTTCTTTTCGTCTGCATGTTGGCGATATTTAACATAACATCTCCATTACCTTACAATGTTGACCCTTGAAGAACTGGGTTAGAACTGATACATGCAAGGTAATAGGTGAATAACAAGGTCGGGTGGTCAGGTTCATAAACTTGATCCAATTGCTTAGATCGATGCTCGTGGTGTGAATCACTGGTTTGTCTGGTCGAGACTGGATTACATACAGACCATTGGGTTATTGCTGAGTGCAGAGTTACACAAAACACATATTATAAAAACCTTACAATTTCAAATGATTCCAAGTATGTCCGGCCATACAGTCATGCTGTACATATACTCTTCACAAAAAATAGGGGATAATGACACGTAAATGTTAATGTTGATTCAGCATTAGATTGGTCAAGGTGTGGCATCAATATAACTGACTGAGCTCCACTCCACATTCTGCCAGAAAGAACGACTGACAGTATTACCCGGGCAAGATAATGACAGCCCCTGTTGTCCCGTCTGCTTGCCACGTGAGTTGTCCTCCAGCGTCACGACACACAAAGAATGTCATAGAATGTCTGCAATGACTCTTCCCACGATAGGGATACCGCTACACGCCACTGACCACGTATGGGACACGATAGGGATATCGCTACATGCCACTGACCACGTCTAAGGCACGATAGGGATATCGCTACATGCCACTGACCACGTCTGGGACACGATAGGGATACCGCTACATGCCACTGACCATGTATGGGACACGATAGAGATACCGCTACACGCCACTGACCACGTAACCAACCCTTCCTAGTCCTACGATCAATTTGACGAGTTCTTTGTTGTGTTTCTTTGTTGATTGTAAATGACTGTTCTCTGACCAGGATCCGACCAGCAAACAGTTGTTTAGGTTGTACCTGGCTAATGTCACCTGCCAAAAGCGGATTGCTGACACGAGGGTCCCTTCAACAGGTGAGTGAGTGTAACGGTGAATGGTCGGGATAGTGGGTGAGCTGACAGATGCCACCGTAGGCTGGAACAGCTGAAATATTGCTGCAAGCGGCACAACGCCAAACTTGATCCCTCCCTCCCGTTTCATATGATCACAATTTGCAACTTCTCATTTCGTACACTAAAATAATAAATGTTTATTTTGGCACACAAAAGGCAACATTTAATTGCAACTTTAAAAATCTTATCACACAAACATAACGTTCCCTGTCAGTGAAGGTGTTTATCTGTACTCTACTTGTGTGCTTCAGGAATCTACTGCAACATGACGTTTGACAATATCATGTGCTGGCCTTACACACCTGCAGGAACTGTTGCTAGGCAACGATGTGCTGACTATGTGCATAACTTTATGACTTCAGGTGAGTAGGGATGATCTATAGAGTCTATCTATTCCTACATATGTTCAATCAGGACTGCAAATGTATACAACCAACACTTCTTGTACGAACCCAGCTACTCCAGAATCCTGTCATCTGGACAGCTGATGCTTTACAAAGAATGTCACTGGAACGTTTTGGTTTCATTCAACTTTATGTTCGTCCTCCCGAAGGTTAATGCAGATAGGATACTTATAATGTGTAACCCTTATAATATGTGACGGTGTTGGTTGCTCTTGCTGTAAACCACTGGTGAGTATGTTCCCTCATTACCCCGAAATTGCCCAATCTACCTTTATCTTCACTGCAGAGAGTCGATGTGTTCTCTGCTCACATTATTCATATAAATAACCTGTTCTGCTAGGCAAGACATGTTTCGTTTCGTTTTACGTTTTATGCCAACATTTGAAGATACGAAACATATTTTGCGGTTTATTTGGCAGAGAAAAAAATATTTAAAGTGTCTTCCAAAACACAAAAGTGAAATAGTTCAACCAAAAGTAATATTTATCAGTCTGTTCATATGTTATAGAAAGTTCTCAATATCTGGCATTTAAACAGACCCCATACCACCACCCATACCCATCCACCCACCCACCCACCTAAATCTCATCATTCTATTTTAGTAGAAAGCGCTGTGTTGTTTGAGTGCATTGTGAAAGAGATCCACATGTTGTTGTGTAATGAACGTGTTGTGTTGTCAGACTGCATTGTGATAGAGATCCACATGTTGTTGTGTAATGAACGTGTTGTGTTGTCTGACTGCATTGTGAAAGAGATCCACATATTGTTGTGCAATGAACCTGCTGTGTTGTCTGAATGCATTATGGAAGAGATCCACATATTGTGACTGCATTGTGAAAGAGATCCACATATTCTGTAATGAACGTGCTCTGTTGTTGTGAAAGTGATCCACATATTGACTCCATTGTGAATGAGATCCACATATTGTTGTGTAATGAACATGTTGTGTTGTCTGACTGCATTGTGCAAAGTGGTATCCACATATTGTTGTGTAATGCAGGTGCTGTGTTGTCTGACTGCATTGTGAAAGAGATCCACATATTATTGTGTAATGAACATGTTGTGTTGTCTGACTGCATTGTGCTGTGATCCACATATTGTTGTCCATTGTGTTGTGTTGTCTCTGAGATACATTGTGAAAGAGATCCACATATTGTTGTGTAATGAACGTGTTGTGTTGTCTGACTCCATTGTGAAAGAGATCCACATATTGTGTGAATGAACGTTTGTGTTGTCTGACTGCATTATGGACATATTGTTGTGTAATGAACGTGCTGTTATGTCTGACTGCATTGTGAAAGAGATCCACATATTCGTGTTGTGTAATGAACGTGTTGTGTTGTCTGACTGCCATTGTGAAAGTGATCCACATATTGTTGTGTAATGAAGGTGCTGTGTTGTATGCCTGCATTGTGGAAGAGATCCACATATTGAGACTGCATTGTGAAAGATATCCACATATTGTTGCGCAATGAACGTGTTGTGTTGTCTGACTGCATTGTGGAAGAGATCCACATATTGTTGTGTAATGAACGTGTTGTGTTGTCTTTCTGCATTGTGAAAGAGATCCACATATTGTTGTGTAATGAACATGCTGTGTTGTCTGACTGCATTGTGAAAGAGATCCACATATCGTTGTGTAATGAACGTGCTGTGTTGTCTGACTCCATTGTGGAAGAGATCCACATATTATTGTGTAATGAACATGTTATGTTGTCTGACTCTATTGTGGAAGAGATCCACATATTGTTCTGTAATAAAGGTGCTGTGTTGTCTGACTCCATTGTGGATGAGATACACATATTGTTGTGTAATGCATGTGCTGTGTTGTCTTACTCCATTGTGAAAGTAATCCACATATTGTTGTGTAATGAACGTGTTGTGTTGTCTGACTGCATTGTGAAAGAAATCCACATATTGTTGTGTAATGAACGTGTTGTGTTGTCTGACTCCATTGTGAAAGTGATCCACATAGTGTTGTGTAATGAACGTGCTGTGTTGTTTGCCTGCATTGTGGAAGAGATCCACATATTGTTGTGTAATGAACATGCTGTGTTGTCTGACTCCATTGTGAAAGTGATCCACATATTGTTGTGTAATGAACACGCTGTGTTGTCTGACTGCATTAAGGAAGAGATCCATATATTGTTGTGCAATGAACGTGCTCTTTTGTCTGACTGCATTATGGAAGATATCCACATATTGTGGCTGCATTGTGAAAGAGATCCACATATTGCGACTGCATTGTGAAAGAGATCCATATATTGTTGTGTAATGCAGGTGCTGTGTTGTCTGACTCCATTGTGAAAAAGATCCACATGTTGTTGTGTAATGAATGTGTTGTGTTGTCTGACAGCATTGTGAAAGAGATCCACATATTGTGCCTGCATTGTGAAAGAGATGCACATATTGTTGTGTAATGAAGGTGCTGTGTTGTCTGACTGCATTGTGGAAGACATCCCCATATTGTGACTGCATTGTAAAGGAGATCCACATATTGCTGTGTAATGAAGGTGCTGTGTTGTCTGACTTCATTGTGAAAGAAATCCACATATTTTTGTGTAATGAACGTGCTGTGTTTTCTGAATGCATTGTGAAAGAGATCCACATATTGTTGTGTAATGAACTTGCTGTGTTGTCTGACTGCATTGTGAAAGAGATCCAGATATTGTTGTGTAATGAACATGTTGTGTTCTCTTACTGCATTGTGAAAGAGATCCACATATTGTTGTGTAATTAAGGTGCTGTGTTGTCTGACTGCATTGTGAAAGAGATCCACATATTTTAATGTAATGAACATGTTGCGTTGTCTGACTGCATTGTGAAAGAGATCCACATATTGTTGTGTAATGGACATGCTGTGTTGTCTGACTGCAATGTGAAAGAGATTTACATAGTCTTGTGTAATGAACGTGCTGTGTAGTCTGACTGCATTGTGAAAGAGATCAACATGTTGTTGTGTAATAAACGTGATGTGTGGTCTGACTGCATTGTGAAAGAGATCCACATGTTGTTGTGTAATGGACATGCTGTGTTGTCTGACTGCATTGTGAAAGAGATCCACATATTGTTGTGTAATGAAGCTGCTGTGTTTTCTGACCTTATTGTGAAATAGATCCATGTATTGTTGTGTAATGAATATGCTGTGTTGTCTGAATCAACTGTAAAAGTGATCCACATTTTGTGACTGTATTTTGAAAGATATCCACATGTTGTTGTGTAATGAAGGTGCTGTGTTTTCTGACTGCATTGTGAAAGAGATACACATATTGTTGTGTAATGAACATGATGTGTTGTCTGACTCCATTGTGAAAGAGATCCACATGTTGTTTTGTAATGAAAGTGTTGTCTTGTCTGACTGCATTGTGAAAGAGATCCACATATTGTGGTGTAATGAAGGTGCTGTGTTGTCTGACTGCATTGTGAAAGAGATCCACATATTATTGTGTAATGAACATGATGTGTTGTCTGACTCCATTGTGAAAGAGATCCACATGTTGTTGTGTAAAGAAAGTCTTGTCTTGTCTGACTGCATTGTGAAAGACATCCACATATTGTTCTGTAATGAAGGTGCTGTGTTGTCTGCCTGCATTGTGGAAGAGATCCACATATTGTGACTCCATTGTGAAAGATATCCACATATTGTTGTGCAAAGAACGTGTTGTGTTGTCTGACTGCATTGTGAAAGAGATCCACATATTTTAATGTAATGAACGTGTTGCGTTGTCTGACTGCATTGTGAAAGAGATCCACATATTGTTGTGTAATGGACATGCTGTGTTGTCTGACTGCAATGTGAAAGAGATTTACATAGTCTTGTGTAATGAACGTGCTGTGTAGTCTGACTGCATTGTGAAAGAGATCCACATGTTGTTGTGTAATAAACGTGATGTGTGGTCTGACTGCATTGTGAAAGAGATCCACATGTTGTTGTGTAATGGACATGCTGTGTTGTCTGACTGCATTGTGAAAGAGATCCACATATTGTTGTGTAATGAAGCTGCTGTGTTGTCTGACCTTATTGTGAAATAGATCCATGTATTGTTGTGTAATGAATATGCTGTGTTGTCTGAATCAACTGTAAAAGTGATCCACATTTTGTGACTGTATTGTGAAAGATATCCACATGTTGTTGTGTAATGAAGGTGCTGTGTTTTCTGACTGCATTGTGAAAGAGATACACATATTGTTGTGTAATGAACATGATGTGTTGTCTGACTCCATTGTGAAAGAGATCCACATGTTGTTTTGTAATGAAAGTGTTGTCTTGTCTGACTGCATTGTGAAAGAGATCCACATATTGTGGTGTAATGAAGGCGCTGTGATGTCTGTCTGCATTGTGAAAGACATCCACATATTGTTCTGTAATGAAGGTGCTGTGTTGTCTGCCTGCATTGTGGAAGAGATCCACATATTGTTGTGACTGCATTGTTGTGTTGAAAGAGAGATCCAGATCCACATATTGTGACTGCATTGTGAAAGACATCCACATATTGTTGTGTAATGAACGTGTTGTGTTGTCTGACTGCATTGTGAAAGAGATCCACATATTGTTGTGTAATGAACGTGTTGTGTTGTCTGACTCCATTGTGAAAGAGATCCACATGTTGTTGTGTAATTAAGGTGCTGTGTTGTCTGACTGCATTGTGAAAGAGATCCACATATTATTGTGTAATGAACGTGTTGTGTTGTCTGACTGTATTGTGAAAGAGATCAACATATTGTTGTGTAATGAACGTGTTGTGTTGTCTGACTCCATTGTGAAAGTGATCCACATATTTTTGTGTAGTGAAGGTGCTGTGTTGTCTGACTGCATTGTGAAATAGATCCACATATTCTTGAGTAATGAACGTGTTGTGTTGTCTGACTGCATTGTGAAAGTGATCCACATATTGTTGTGCAATGAACGTGTTGTGTTGTTTGACTGCATTATGGAAGCGATCCACATATTGTGAATGCATTGTGAAAGAGATCCACATATTGTTGTGTAATGAACGTGCTGTGTTGTCTGACTCCATTGTGAAAGTGATGCACATATTGTTGCGTAATGAACACGCTGTGTTGTCTGACTGCATTAAGGAAGAGATCCATATATTGTTGTGCAATGAACGTGCTCTTTTGTCTGACTGCATTATGGAAGATATCCACATATTGTGACTGCATTGTGAAAGAGATCCACATATTGCGACTGCATTGTGAAAGAGATCCATATATTGTTGTGTAATGCAGGTGCTGTGTTGTCTGACTGCATTGTGAAAGAGATAGACATATTGTTGTTTAATGAACATGTTGTGTTGTCTGACTCCATTGTGAAAAAGATCCACATGTTGTTGTGTAATGAATGTGTTGTGTTGTCTGACAGGATTGTGAAAGAGATCCACATATTGTGCCTGCATTGTGAAAGAGATACACATATTGTTGTGTAATGAAGGTGCTGTGTTGTCTGACTGCATTGTGGAAGACATCCCCATACATATTGTTGTGACTGCATTTGTGAAAGAGATCCACATGTAAAGAAAGAGATCCACATATTGCTGTGTAATGAACATGATGTGTTGTCTGACTCCATTGTGAAAGAGATCCACATGTTGTTTTGTAATGAAAGTGTTGTCTTGTCTGACTGCATTGTGAAAGAGATCCACATATTGTGGTGTAATGAAGGCGCTGTGATGTCTGTCTGCATTGTGAAAGACATCCACATATTGTTCTGTAATGAAGGTGCTGTGTTGTCTGCCTGCATTGTGGAAGAGATCCACATATTGTGACTGCATTGTGAAAGACATCCACATATTGTTGTGCAAAGAACGTGTTGTGTTGTCTGACTGCATTGTGAAAGAGATCCAGATATTGTTGTGTTATGAACGTGTTGTGTTGTCTGACTCCATTGTGAAAGAGATCCACATGTTGTTGTGTAAAGAAAGTCTTTTCTTGTCTGACTGCATTGTGAAAGACATCCACATATTGTTCTGTAATGAAGGTGCTGTGTTGTCTGACTGCATTGTGAAAGAGATGCACATATTATTGTGTAATGAACATGATGTGTTGTCTGACTCCATTGTGAAAGAGATCCACATGTTGTTGTGTAAAGAAAGTCTTTTCTTGTCTGACTGCATTGTGAAAGACATCCACATATTGTTCTGTAATGAAGGTGCTGTGTTGTCTGCATTGTGGAAGAGATCCACATATTGTGACTGCATTGTGAAAGATATCCACATATTGTTGTGCAAAGAACGTGTTGTGTTGTCTGACTGCATTGTGAAAGAGATCCACATATTTTAATGTAATGAACGTGTTGCGTTGTCTGACTGCATTGTGAAAGAGATCCACATATTGTTGTGTAATGGACATGCTGTGTTGTCTGACTGCAATGTGAAAGAGATTTACATAGTCTTGTGTAATGAACGTGCTGTGTAGTCTGACTGCATTGTGAAAGAGATCCACATGTTGTTGTGTAATAAACGTGATGTGTGGTCTGACTGCATTGTGAAAGACATCCACATGTTGTTGTGTAATGGACGTGCTGTGTTGTCTGACTGCATTGTGAAAGAGATCCACATATTGTTGTGTAATGAAGCTGCTGTGTTGTCTGACCTGAGTGAAATAGATCCATGTATAGTTGTGTAATGAATATGCTGTGTTGTCTGAATCATTGTGTAAAAGTGATCCACATTTTGTTGACTGTATTGTGAAAGATATCCACATGTTGTTGTGTAATGAAGGTGCTGTGTTTTCTGACTGCATTGTGAAAGAGATACACATATTGTTGTGTAATGAACATGATGTGTTGTCTGACTCCATTGTGAAAGAGATCCACATGTTGTTTTGTCATGAAAGTGTTGTCTTGTCTGACTGCATTGTGAAAGAGATCCACATATTGTGGTGTAATGAAGGTGCTGTGTTGTCTGACTGCATTGTGAAAGAGATGCACATATTATTGTGTAATGAACATGATGTGTTGTCTGACTCCATTGTGAAAGAGATCCACATATTGTTGTGTAAAGAAAGTCTTGTCTTGTCTGACTGCATTGTGAAAGACATCCACATATTGTTCTGTAATGAAGGTGCTGTGTTGTCTGCCTGCATTGTGGAAGAGATCCACATATTGTGACTGCATTGTGAAAGATATCCACATATTGTTGTGCAAAGAACGTGTTGTGTTGTCTGACTGCATTGTGAAAGAGATCCACATATTGTTGTGTTATGAACGTGTTGTGTTGTCTGACTCCATTGTGAAAGTGATCCACATATTGTTGTGTAGTGAAGGTGCTGTGTTGTATGCCTGCATTGTGGAAGAGATCCACATATTGTTGTGTAATGAACTTGCTGTGTTCTCTTACTGCATTGTGAAAGAGATCCACATGTTGTTGTGTAATTAAGGTGCTGTGTTGTCTGACTGCATTGTGAAAGAGATCCACATATTGTTGTGTAATGGACATGCTGTGTTGTCTGACTGCAATGTGAAAGAGATTTACATATTCTTGTGTAATGAACGTGCTGTGTAGTCTGACTGCATTGTGAAAGAGATCCACATATTGTTGTGTAATAAACGTGATGTGTGGTCTGACTGCATTGTGAAAGAGATCCACATGTTGTTGTGTAATGGACATGCTGTGTTTTCTGACTGCATTGTGAAAGAGATCCACATATTGTTGTGTAAGGAAGCTGCTGTGTTGTCTGACCTTATTGTGAAATAGATCCACATATTGTTGTGTAATGAATATGCTGTGTTGTCTGAATCAATTGTGAAAGTGATTCACATTTTGTGACTGTATTGTGAAAGATATCCACTTGTTGTTGTGTGATGAATTGGCTGTGTTTTCTGACTGCATTGTGAAAGAGATCCACATGCTGTTGTGTAATGAACGTGCTGTGTTGTCTGACTGCATTGTGAAAGACATGCACACATTGTTGTGTAATGAACGTGCTGTGTTGTCTGACTCCATTGTGAAAGAGATCCACATATTGTTGTGTTAGTAACATGTTATGTTGTCTGACCTTATTGTGAAAGAAATCCAAATATTGTTGTGTAATGAACGTTCTGTGTTGTCTGACTGCATTGTGAAAGATGTCCACATATTGTTGTGTATTGAACGTGCTGTGTTGTCTGAATGCATTGTGAAAGAGATCCACATAGCGTTGTGTAACAAACGTGCTGTGTTGTCTGACTCCAGTGTGAAAGAGATGCACATATTGTTGTGTAATGTACGTGCTGTGTCCTCTGACTCCATTGTGAAAGAGATCCACATATTGTTGTGTATTGAAGGTGCTGTGTTGTCTGACTGCATTGTGAAAGAGATCCACATAGTTTTGTGTAATAAACGTGCTGTGTCCTCTGACTCCATTGTGAAAGAGATCCACATATTGTTGTGTAATGAACATGTTGTGTTGTCAGCCTACGTCACTCGGCGTTGTATGGAGGACGGGACCTGGTGGTTCAACCCGCAGGAGAACAATACGTGGAGCAACTACACCGCCTGCGTGCCACGGCCGCCCAAACAAGTGGATCCCCTCATCAAGGTAGTTCGACTGATGTACATGAACGTGCATCTATGTATCTAACCATAATCTGCTCGCAGTTTCACGTGTAGGACTGAACCGAGGTAGGATATCAAGCGGTATTGTATCGACAATTTACATTGTATCAATGACACCTATTTACTATTAAACGTGTACATATTTTTGCGAAGAAAACATGCTGACTTATACGTTTCTTCAATGTAATAAAAAAATAACAAAACTAATGACGATAAAAAAGAATAATGATAATATAAAAAATAATAAACACAGGAAGAGGAAATTAGAAGATGAACCAGACACTGCCTCCTCCGCCAGTACTGACGCCATAGGAAATCGATTTCTCAAACAGGCGCCGAGGGACTGTTTCCCTATTTATGCACAATGATACAACCCCCACACACCACATACATACAATATGCAACACTCCATTATGGGTGTGAAAGTGCTATAGTAATCTGAAGTTTCTTTTTTCACTGGTTTAGGTGTGCATCTGGGCGTCTCATTAGCTTCGAGTACACACTTATATGTCATCATTTGGACAACATCATTATGAAAACGATCTTTTAGTTTCTCTAATACATGTCCTCGAGACACCCGTTGTTGGTTGCTTGCACGTATTCTCTACGATAAATCCAACCATCCCTCCTTTAAGACTGTTATTCCTTTGTGGAATATGTTTGCAGAATATAGCAGAAATCTGTACCTATATTGTGCGAGTCGCATGAGGTTGATGCACATAAAATGTGTCGTTTGATACACGTGCACCAAGTTCCGTTGATCTTTACAATACATGGTAGAAGGCACTTTACGTCATTGCGACTTCAAAAATAAGCTGTCGGGGAATATGGTATAGAGCTCTGAACAAGGATGTACATGTATACTCTTAAACAAAAGTAGGGGAACCCGAACTTTCAATTTGGATAGGAAGTATAAGCGTTAACAAACTTTTCAAAGATCGACATCTAATGAACGCACCACCATTTCTCTTTATCACCACCCCTAAACACAAAATGAAAATCATACACATGCAAATTTCACGTCATACCCCAATCATCTTTCAAGAGCGATTACTGTACAAACAACTATGGTCATAAGGAAGTGCAAGTGGTGATGCACTCTCAAAACATTCATTAGTATCACATATTATTATCATATATTATTATCATATCAACGTTGATTGACACCGATATATCTCCCATTTTTCTCAATCGTAAATACAAAATTAAGTTCCCCTACTTTTTTTGAAGAGTATATATCGTTCTCCCATTATCTCATTACTTCATTATCGTTCAAGGTAACACTTTGTAATGGAACAGTGAACATAGTATTTTCTAAGCCGTTAAGGATTGTACAATTTTCTGAAAATTATAGTATATTTCACAACAATGTTATATACAATGTGTAGCCGGAGTTAAATCTACCACTAAAGTGTAGAAAGATATTACGTCAGTTTAAAATGTACATGTATTAAACTAAGTGCGTTAAAGTCAATGAACCAAAATTTATCATAAACACAGTGTCATTACATCGCACAGCAGTCTGCGAGATATGAACACGTTGGAGGAGCCGTAAGTAATATATAATGAAATACTTTTTTCCAAAGAGTGAATGATAACGATGATAATGATATTGATGACGTATTTGTTCGTATTATTTATGCACTGATTCTATCCATCCTATCGAGTGTCTTGTTCTGTCGAGATATCTATATGAAAGGGCCATCGGTTCTCGTCCATCAAACGTTTATATACTCTCCCAAAAAAGAAACGCATAGAGGAATTTCAACTGTATTTTTATGTTTATTTTGAAACATCTTGTAGGCTTTATGAGTCAATGAAATATAGCGAAATTGCACACTGGGAATGCAGACTTATCCGTCTTTGGCACTAACTCGAGGAAAGTCAGTTTGAGTGTCACATGGAGACGTGTGGTGGCGCTGAAGTCAATACCTCGTGTGACCACCGTGGGCATCCAGACCTGCACGGCATCGCCTCGGCATCGAACGAATAAGTCTCAGAATCTCGTGTTGCCCAATCGCAGCCCACTCTGCCTGTAGTGCCTGTGCGAGGTGCTGAAGTGTTCGGGGCTGAGGGTTACGGCGTCGCACCCACCTATCCAGGGCATCCAACAGATGTTCGATCGGGTTTAAGTCCGGTGATCTTGAGGGCCAGGGGAGCACATTGATGTTGTGGTTCTGGAGGAAGTCTCTAGTGTGATGTGCTGTGTGGGGCCTGGCATTGTCCTGTTGAAACAACTCTCTCTGGCGATCAATGATTGGAAGGAGGTGTGGGCGTAGGATTTCGTCACAGTACCGTTGAGCTGTCAGGTTGCCCTGGATCATCACCAAATCACTTCTCCTACGGCTCCCCACATCATAACACTTCCTCGGCCGAATCTGTCCACCTGGGGAACGCAAGCGTCGGCGAAACGTTCACTTCGACGTCTGTACACCCGCATTCTTCCATGGCGTCGTTCCAATAGAAATCGTGATTCATCACTGAACCAGATTCTACGCCAATTCGGTAGGTTCCAGGCCTGAACGTTGGTGCACCCTTGAACTCGATGTCGACGATGTTCTTGTCGAAGCACAGGGCCAAAATAAGGTCTTCTGGCACGTAAACCAGCCTCTCTCAACCTGTTCCTGACGGTCTGTACAGAAAGCCTCCTCAATCCGGGTATTTGTCGAGCGGTACTGGTCGCCGTAGCTGTTCGATGACGCAGGTGATGTACCCGGATGTAGCGATCCTGCGCCGCAGTGGTCGCTCGAGGTCGCCCACTACGAGGGGCATCTGCTACCAAATCTGCCGGCGATATCTCTCCCAGAGCCTTGAAATGGTGTTTTGGTGAACATTCATGCGTCGGGCAACTGCACGTTGAGACTGGCCAGCTTCAAGCAAACCAATGGCGATATGACGGTTGGCTTCACTTAGACGTGGCATTTTGCGTTCGTCAACAATATTCCAAATACAGTGAATAATCGACAGACAGCGATCAACCTTTTATACCCATCATTGAGACTATCTGATCCCCAACTTTCACGTGCATTGCATGTGAATTGTGTATTCTGTGACACTACACCCCGAAATTGAAAATCATGCTGTTAAATACGGGTATTTTACGGATGGTGCGTTTTGTTGTGATGTTTCAAAACATAAACACCATAGGACTCATAAACAGAGCAAAACCTTTTGTAAAATGAATCACGTTTTAATTCATTGCTACATGAAATTGCTATTTTCATGATGCGTTTCCTTTTTGGGAGAGTATATATAGTGTTTTCTGTATGTGGTCACCGTAACCCTGTTAAACCAAACAATTATTTTTTTCCGAGTTAGTCAACTGGTTTTACAAATTCCTGAGAAATGAATACCTATGGCCCGGGCCCTATTGGTGATATGTGCCTTCTGTTATATACGGACGCTCACAACCATCCTTGTCCTGAAGTTTACGAATTCACACCCTTGGGACTAAGTATCGATGATACTGTTGCAGGAGCACATAGAGATAGTGATGCTGATCTCCAGGCTCGGCTACAGCATATCCCTGGCCATACTCCTCCTCGCCATCGTGTTGATGCTCATCTTCAGGTAAAGAGTAGCTGTATGAAATATCCAAATGAGTTTTTAACACCGCTTCTCCAAAATTCTGGAGTCATTTTCCAAAGAAAGCATGTGACTATTTCACAGTGTCTGAACCAAAACAGCAATGTGGCATTTTGTTAGTGTGAGCTGGGGTAACATAGCACCAATGACACAACACAACTGATTAGTTGGTATTATGTCTTACTAATAAAGGTTCTTACTATTCCAGTAGTTTTCATACCGCCATGGACTAAATAACGTGTATAGTCTGAGATACTTCTGTTTAAATAAACACAACATTTCACTTCTATTCAGTTGAAAAAGATCTCCTGGCAACTGAAGTAGACATGACACTCACGTCACTGGAACACGATATATCCTGCCTCCCTGTCAGGTTACTTAGTTGGTTCACATTTCACTTGTAGTCATTAAGTATCAAATATATATCCCAATGTCGTGCATTTTGTTTAATATGACATCTTTAAACTTATGTCAGGTGCCAGCTCAGGGTTGATATTTGCATGCATCACACATTCAGTTAATAATCATACCATCATCATCATCGTCGTCTGATCCGCATTTTAGTCGAACTCCTCGTTTGAAAAGAGGAAATGGAAATCAATTTACAGTAAATAGCCATATGCATTTCTAAAGTGAAAGTAATGTTTTCCCCGCTCCTCATCTAAACACCACGAATCTCCAATTAGAGAGCACAGTCCTCCGTAGACCTCAGTCTATGATGTCTAGTCCTGGCAATACATCATTCAACAGTGCGTGCCTCAATTAAGGCTGACGTACATTGTTCTCCTAGAGTCAGAATTGGTTAGCCGCATATAACAGAATGAGAAAATAATTACCTTCTAATTTGTCTGTAGACATTTATTATAACAAGTGTAAGTACAATAAATCAGTGTAGCAGCACAACATTACTGCATCACGTGTATGAAGTACATCAATTTAATAAATATCAGGAATTCTCAAGTTGTTATCTAAAACGTCCTATTCTGTCAGTCGCGATGGTTGATGGTTTGACTTTTGCTATATTACAATTATTCATGTGAGTGTATGAGTTATACACAGTGGTATATTTCCAGCATGACATATTAAATCAGACCCTATATATCAAACTCTCTCGCAAATAGGGAGTAGTTGTAGGTCCCATTAACACCGAATGTCAAAAGAAACGAAGGTTACATCTTATCTGTGTTCTTCAATCCCTCTTATCTACTACCTCCAGATGATTTATCCAGCCCAACATCCTTCATGTAGTTAAACCACCATAATTTCACCCACACCACGTAAATATCATCTTTGGAAATGCATTTCTTTCGTTCGTTTAATAACCTTTCGATTTTGATATACAGTAACCATTCTGAACCCGCGACTCAAACGTTTCTCAAATTTAAACAACAGGGACTTATTCGCCAGCACCTTAATCAGTAGTTGTGGGATGGTTGGGGAAATGTGTGATCCCGGGGTCTCATGCTCAGAGTAATGTCCACAAACAGTTGCAGGATCCGCTTATCACGCGATCCAATACAAGGTTATATTTCGGTATCTGTCATTCCTATTATTATTCCTGCCCGTACATTCATTTTATTCCAAGATGAAAATGTCTACTACTTTGATTTGTGCACTGCTTGGGTCACTATTTCAATCATATGGCGGGGTGCTGACAATCGAAGGATAATTAATAATTAGTTTTCGACTGGAACCAACGGTTAGCGAATAGAAGTCGCATCTCTACAGTCCGAATTCTGGGTCCTTAGACGAATGGAAAGGGTAACCCGTACCCCTGTTAAATGAAACAATGTATGTGTAAGTATAGGTGTTCCAGCGACGCACACCACTGATTCTGGCTGTGACTGTGACTGTGTTTAATATGGGACCCACAGGAGACTACACTGTCAGCGGAACATCCTCCACGTCAACCTATTCGTCTCGTTTGCCCTGCGCTCCATGCTGTGCCTGTTGATGGAGACGGTGCAAGGGACGGGGACGGATGTGGAGTCGCGGCAGGCGGGGTCGTCGCCCTCAGTACAGGAGACCGTAAGTATTCCCATACCTGACATCATTAGTATCTGTACATGCTCATGGTGGAAGAGATGGCAGAAAACAACTGTCTCTGGCACACTGTGATAATCCTTTCAACATTACACATGTGAACGTTTACACTACTATCATCATTGTTCATATTTCAGGCAAAGAATACTCCACAAAATGATAAAATCATACAGTATCTTAAACATTACCACGTTTGAGTATTTCTTGGAGTTGACTAGGTATTAAACCTGAACTATCACTATATTTGTCTTGACAGAGCTATTTCCCTTTGAATGTTATAATATATAACCCACACTGAATATTACATGATTCAAAATATAGTTTACATAGCAATAGTCAGTTGTGTTTATAGAGGTACACTGGCTATGTGTGATGTTTGTTTTCTTTACTTAAGTCACTTGAATAGGAGCTATAACAGAGAATGTTGAAAGTCAACATTATATTTCAGTGAAATGATTCCTGTGTATTAGTCGAGACATACTAATAAATACTAATACTAGAAAATATACAGAATTGTTTGATATTACAATTAATTAGTTCGAGGTCTGTTTGAAGTAATAATAAATTGTTATCGAGATGAAATTAGATAGAAATCCGTTAAATAAAGTAATATGCATATTTCACTAGTTTACCACACACATTTTGCCTAAATTTGTCCAAGTGAGAGAGTGAATATAGTTTTACGCCGCTCTCAGCAATATTCCAGCTATATGGCGGCGGTCTGTAGATAATCGAGTCTGGACCAGACAATCCAGTGATCAACAGCATGAGCATCGATCTGCGCCAATGGGAACCGATGACATGTGTCAACCAAGTCAGCGAGCCTGATCAAGGTTACAACATTCACGACTTTATGGTTCCTTGTAGAAAGTTTTATGTCAGACGTGTGGAGGACATATTCACATTTTACACATCCCAAAAATGATGCCCGATGCTATTCCTTATTATCACGCGTTTTGTCCGGTGAACAATTGACTCGCTATTGCATGCATTTATGACGGGTGTCACTGGCTGGGTAGGACACCTTCGTCTTTTCGACTGCTACCATCACAGGTTAATACCGATTCATAAACACATGCTTAAGACTTTGTCCTAATCGTACAGTCGATTTTCGGTTTATATCTAGGTTAAACCCACGAAACGCGGACCATGTCATAAATACTAAAGGGTACAGTAGACTCAACGATTATCATAATTTACTATGTTATTTCTCGGCTGGCAACTGTTTGAAATGACGACAAGGAAAGTGCATGTTAAACATGTGTTAAATTGTTTGCAATCACTGAAGGTTACAACTTCAATGGTTGATGACAGATGACTCGATCCTCATTGACAAAGCTGAACACGATGACATATGAAATGAAACATCACTGCCAAATGCATGAGAATCAACATAATTCATACACTATTCACGCGTTGGACTGTATTTCAATATCATGCCATACCTCTATTCAGTATTAGAGACGCTTAGAACAAATATAGTAAGTTCCCAAAACAACTTTTTAACACGAGTAGACCTGTACGAGAATATCACCGTGGCAGCTTTGTGACGGTAGGGAATTGATTCGCCGAGCACTGTATATCAGGTCAGTAGAGGTACATTCGAATCGGCTTGCAGACGAAACTGGCGTAAACTTTAATGAAAACCGAGAAAACCAAAGATAGCTATTCATTACATCATATCACTGGCTGGACAGTCGATAGAGCAGCGAATACTGAAATACACAACTTTGGAATACAGGGATTAGTTATGACATGTCGGTATACATTATTTGAAATAGATATGATTTGGTGTTAGATGTCATGTGACCATTAACCCGTGTAAAATGTCTTAATCTGATTTCCTGACGAGATTGCTTGGAGGAGATGTTTGAATCGCCTCTGTTATGTACAATGGAAGTCACAGATCGATGTTGAAGTCAAGTAATGACGACAGAGAAATGAATTGTTGTTAGCTATAGTCACCTCCCTTGGGTTATGAAGTACAATAAATGCTTAGATGGTTTCAAACTTTTTATGTTTCTGTTCCTCATGCGATATTTTGGTTACACAATAGAAGCCGTTATAACGCTCACTCAACTTTAACACCAATACTTATTGAAATAAAACATAAAGTCATTTGTCAAAAAGATAGAGAAATAATTACTACATGTACATATCAAACGAAATGTATTTGAGTCGTCTTACAGCATTAAGAGAAAAACTCCTGTAAATGTTGGCACATTTTTGTCACATTACAATTTATTGTTGGAGAGAAACATATTAACAAACGCTGTACTTTTATTGACGCTGTGAAATTCATGCAGAAACAGATTTTGTAAATTAGAAATATACATTACATGCAGTAAAAACTAGGATGAGCTGCAATAAATTTGACACTGAATCATTTGTTTTCGTTGAGAATAACAGGGGCGGTGGGGTAGCCTAGTGGTTAAAGCGTTGGCTCGTCACGCCGAAGACCTGGGTTCGAATACCGACATGGGTACAATGTGTGAAGCCCATTTCTGGTGTTCCCCGCCGAATATTGCTAAAAGCGGCGTAAAACCAAACTCAGTCAGTCCGTCAGTCGTTGAGAATAGGTGATCAGATGATAGAGCCTTGTATAAAACGTGTTTCTCTGCTTATAAGCAGCATAATTATTATCTTGTAAACAATGGGCGAAAAAACGCTTGTTCTCAAATATGCGTTTAAGCACTGCAACTATAATCTTTCATTTTCTGTTGTGTTTTAAGCACTGGGAATGCAAGCTTCTGTTCACCCTCCTTCACTATGCTCTGGGGGCCAACTACATGTGGATCTTCGTAGAGGGTCTCTATCTTCACACACTCATCATTCTAGCTGTGTTCTCACACAAGCGCGTCTTCAAGTGGTACATACTTCTCGGCTGGCGTAAGTGCACCCTTATCACTGTCTGACTGTATGTTGTAGTTCGTATTTTCACCAGGACGTCATCCCCAAATGTACATGCTGTGTAAGCCGGTGTTTGAAAAAGAGAAGTCGCTAGCTGCAGTCTAGCCAACTGTACGCCTGGTATCCATCGATAATATTTAGCACATCAGTACATACACCATATTCAGTCAGCAACGCATCGATGATATGATATCCCCTAGATGTCAGCGGTAATGTTTACACGGCTATGGACCACTGTCAGTGTAATGACGAAATAAATTCAGTCGAATTCTTTCTGATCATATTTATGAACCTGCATCAGTGTGTTTCATCTTGTGTGAGAGTATACTGCCCAGGGGGGTCACATCAACCCCTTTCTGGAACAAGATTGAATCAAAATACACGACGATATATTGATATAAATTTCCAACCTGAAGTTCAAATGGGAGTAAGTTATAGGGTCTGCAAAATACATTACTGTAATGCTGGGTGTATCAGTCTCTCATAATGGAAGACAAATGTACCGGATGTAAATATTCTGTAAATTCAGAAATCTGGCCACCGATACATAAACCTCCTCTGTGATGTATGTGGTGTCGGAAATGGTGTTTTCAAAGTCGTTCATGATGTAGACGGATTGTGACAAGTAACTATTTAGGGAACAGAGAGGACCCACGCTATGACTATAAGACCGATTGTTGCACATCCTTCCCAATAAAAAGTGTAAATACTATTTTGTAACAGGATATGTTTACAAAACGATTCTGACATTCAGACAATTCAGTTTGTCAATGCCGTGATGGTGTCTGCAAAATTACCCTCATCGTGCACACTGGGATGGCCATTACAGAATGTTAACTGTTAACATTCAGTTGGCAGAATAATCTCATTCGACCCAAATGTTAGTAGGTAATATTTTCCCACTTTTGTGACGATTGACTTTATGAATGAGATTTTTTCAAATAAAAATATATCAAAGCAACGAAAATGATATTTACCAGCATATGTTGATTTATTTGCAATACATTATCATTAAACATCATTACATGGATAATTGACGTACCTTACTTCATGTATTTTCTGGGGGCACGGATTGCTCAGCGGCAAGGAGTGCCACAATTCATTGTGCAGGGTTGTCTCCCTTATTCTTGGCAAGATCCGCAGACCGGGGTTTCGACTTCGCCCTGTTCATTATTTCTCATTTGTCAGCATTATCGCATTTCACCTCAGTGGTAAAGACCACGACTGTGACTAGTAATGTACCCAAACTCACTCACTCACTCATGTCTGTCTACAGTGTCGCCATTGCTGTTCGTCATCCCGTGGGTCATCGTCAGAGTCTACCTGGACAACACTCTGTAAGTAAACAATTTCCACCTCACACTTCAAGAGTGAACATATCCAATACATATCAAAAGATGCTTTCCTGACCTCGGTATGTCCAAGGTGGCTTACATTTGGAGAAACCACTCACCTAAACTGCCGGGCAAAAAAGTATTCACTTTAAAATTGAACGTGGCCATAACATTACCAACATTATAAACGTAATCAAAACGGAAATAGAAGCAAAGTGAAAGTCCCAAACGCAGTTCTGACACCCGTATGAAGTACCGATCTTCCAAAACCAGTCCCTCACTTTTCGATACCATGAAAAATGGGTATTAATGTCTTTGGCCCGTTCGTTTATGACATAGAAGATAACATTGGTCTAAAAACAGGAACCATCATTGAGTGAATAGCAGTAGTACGAGGCTGTAGAATATCCTGTTCTATAATATGTTTGTTGTGATCAGTGGAGGTTGTGGTAAACATTGGAGGGTACGTTTGTTGTGATTAGAAGTGAGGACGTTTGTCGTCAACGTTTGTTGCGGGCAGGAGAAGGAACGTTTGTTGTAAAGCAGCATAGAACAGAAGTAACATACCTGAGGATTCTGGCCCGGGGTGTATGAAAGTGTTCATGATTACATCAAGTCATGTCAGACATCAGACATTAGATATCCCAACAAAACACCCTTCATCCACTGCTCATCGCTGAGACAGCTGGACGGTATCATATTGACTGTTGACGGAGATACCTGATAGCTTAACACATTCTTCTTGTTGTACATGCCTCTAGTCGCTTGTTTGAGGCATTCCCTCTCAACTCCCAGGAAGCCTCAGAAGTGGCACGTCAGAAGGTCACGTTATGGTGATCCAAGTTCCATCGTCTCTGACCGTGACCAAGCTTACGTGACCAAGCTTAATCTAAGATTGTCTGTGTTTTATGTGAAATCTTCCAGGTTACAGGTAATCGTACTGGTTGCTACCATCCAATGACACATTCAGCCTGTGAACGGACAAACGGTACTATCCTACAATCACTTCGCACATGTTGTGACACTGATCACTCAAACAGGCCTAGTTTGATTCCAGGGATAATGATGACAGCACCTGTACAATTTACATGATTTCTCCATTTCAATCAATCAATCAATCTTTATTTACAGTACTGAAGAGGCCGTAGGCCTATAGTACATTTAACATACAGTAGCAGAGGGTGCAATATAAATGAATATATAGTAAATAATATCACATCTGTAATGCAGAGGATTTCATATTCATGGCATGGAATATATACATTGCAAGGTATTTTGTGGCTGTTTGATTTTGGGATGCCATGAGGGCATAGAATTTGTCTATTCGGGGGTTCAAGTAGAAATATTTCTTTATGTATTCTTTTCTGATATTTGCATACAATGGACAAACAAGCAAGAAATGATATTCATCTTCTAACTCCTGATAAGTACAATATTTACACAATCGTTTTTCCCGTGGTATCCCTAAATGCCTACCTTTTTCTATTAGAAGATCATGGGAACTACATCTGAAACGGGCTAGTGCTGTTCTGAATTTCTTAACATTAATGTCTAGAAGATATTTTTCTGTGAGAATGAATGATTTAAAACACGAGTAATGGTTTAACTTATTGTGTAAACATAGTGAAAAGTGTCACTTTTGAAAATACATATCTTTTAGCCTTTGTGTTAAATCATATTAAAATGCTCCAGATGTAATCATAGCCGCAAGACTGAAGTATCTTTCTGACACCAGAGGTCCAGTTATTTTTACCTCTGTCATCGTAAAGCATCATCATGTTATCACATTTTTTAGGGAATCTGGTGCTTGGCATTTTAAGCAATCTTATCCAATATTTTATTACTTTTATGTAACTAAATATATACATAGGGTATCTCCCAAATTCCCCATAAACTGTAACATTTGGGGTGTTGGAGTTTACTCCTAAAATTCTTTTGCACGCATATAGATGTACCTTCTCTAATGTGTCATACTTCTGCAGCATAGAGTAGAAAAGGACTAATCTTAGTGTCAAAGATTTTGAAAAAGGTGTCAAAGCTTATATTTGGAAGCGGTCTTATGGTTCTTAAAATGCCTATTAAAATCATTTTAGCCTGTAGTGCGGCTTTGTTGCAGTGCAATGACCAAGTTAGTCGATTTGTAAAAAGTACACCCAAGTATTTGTAACTTCTTACAACCTCCAATCTTTCACCTTTATAAAACCATTTTTCCCGTTTTTATAATTTCCCTCCATTTTGGAAAACTATGACCTTTGTCTTATCGATATTGACATTCAATTTCCATTTTTTACAGTAGTACTCAAGTTGATTTATTAGCTTTTGAAGTCCAGGTACTGTGCTCGCGAACATAACAATATCATCAGCAAAAAGGAGTAGAAAAAGTTTCATAATTTCTGGATATAATTGGATGCCCTCGTTACAGTTTCCATATATTTGTAGCGATAGTTCGTTGATGAAGAACGAAAACAGAAATGGACTGAGTATACATCCTTGTCTTACCCCAATGTTACAGCAGAAGGAATCAGATAGGTTGTTATTATTTCGAACACAAGCCTTCACGTTGTGATATATGCAGTATAATAATTTAACAATTTTATTACTGATACCTTGAGATTTACAAAGGGACCACAGCATGTTTCTGTTAACGGAGTCGAACGCTTTAGCAAAATCTACAAATATGGCGTACATTTTTTCTCCCTTTCGGGCTAAATATATCTGCACAAGTGTCTGCAATATGAATACATTATCAGTTGTAGAGTACCCGTGCCTGAAATTCACTTGTGCTTCATCTATCTTACCAAAGGCATCGGCCCAAAATACTAAACGTCTATGTATAATACTGGTAAAAATCTTACTGAAAACACTCAAAAGAGTTATACCCCTATAATTGTTGGTGTCATTAGTAGATCCCTGTTTGTGCAAGGGCATTACAATCCCCAGAGTCCATTGTTCTGGAAAGAAAGACTTTTCAAGCATAACGTTAAAAAGAATTTCAAGGTAGGGGAAAATGATTTCGGATGAATATTTAAAGAATTCAGGAATCAAGTTATCGTCACCGGCAGATTTGTTGCATTTTAGACTTGCAATACTTTCTGAAATTTCATTTCTTGTTATAGGTGAATCAAGAATCTCTGAAGTTAACTGGCAAAACGACTTATCGAATTCATTCGATTCATAGGTAGCAGGGAACTCTCCTCGTTCCCTGTAGAGGTTGAAAATAGTTCCTTGAAATGGGAAAACCAATCCTCGATTGGTTCATTGTTTTGTGAACAACAATTAGTATTCAGCCCTTTAAGAGTGGCCCAAAACTGCTTAGAATCGCGGTTACAATGTTCGAGTTTTTCCTGCTTCCCTTTGAAAAAGTTCGCTTTCTTTTTTCTGCATACACTGTTATATTTATTTCTACTAATATTGTATTCCTGTAAAGATATATTATCCTTTTTTCTTCTAAAATTGTTTAAACATTTACATCGTTCTTTTTTTAGTAGCTCGCATTCATGGTCAAACCACTGTTGGCTAAACATATTAGGAGAACACACTCTTTTCATATCACTTGCTGCCGTGCACAAGGCCTCTGACATGTAATTAACACTTTTGCCTATAGTGCGTGACACTATGTTTAAATTACAGCATACCTCAAACAATCTAGCTGAACAGATTACATAATCTACGACGCTTGCACCTTGATTACCAATGAACGTGTAGTCACATCTTCCATTCAGAAAATGTATATTTAGGACACTACATAAATTGATCAAACATTTGTTGTTTAACACTTTGTCAGATGAAGTTCGCACCATGTTGAAGCGGTCGAGTAGGAAATTATACACTGAAGAGTTATCATTATCTAAATATTCGAGAATATCATCTTCAACAAAATCCGGCTCAGTACCCGTCCGTGCATTAAAATCTCCACCTAACATAATATAGACTTCGTCGTAGTACGAGAGAACATCTAATAACTCCTCTTGTAACAATAACACACCGTTACTACAGTCAGGTGATAACGTACTATACCAGTTTGACGATTCTGGATGGATATACACACAGGAGAACACCACATCTTTATCTATATTGAACATGCTTTTGTCTAGTAGGACAAATATTCCACTTTTAAGGATTTTTGTCCATTTTACAAAAATCTCAAACTTTTTCCTTATAAGAAGTAGCAACCCACCTGAAAGGCGACCAAAGTTGGATATTCTATCTCCGTCTTATGTAATAGCTATAAAATCTGGAAATATGGTTGTTAAATCAATCTCCTTTCACCAAGATTCTGACAATCCAATAATGTCACATTTACATATGAATTCTTTAAAGTCACGACCCTGTCACTTAGTCATCAGACCTGATACATTCCAAAATACAAAGTGTACCTCATTGTTATCAATAGTCTGGGGTACACTTGTTTGAAGCACCCGTAAACTATCGCGGCCCTGGCCACACCCCTATCTCATAGTCTTCCGACCAGGGACCTGGGAGCGGGAGTTTGACCTTAGAGAACGTCCCTTTTGCCAGCCGTCCCTACAGTCATGATGTGTCATCCGTGTGTCTGCGATGTCACCTTGTCTATTGTTTATTTCTCTATCTTGACTTTGTTGTGTGTTGTCATTTCCTCTTTCACGTCTAACATCTTCGAGGATTTTGCCTCCTTTGAAGTAAAATCTTTTAGTCGGATTTTCCGTACGTAATTCTCCATTTCATTTGCTTATTTGCTTTTTGGCAAGGAAAGGCATGTTGATGTCGACACAGCAGTATTACCAAAGATTTACCAATTGAACAAAGGTTATGTTTGGGATTATACTTTCTTAGTTCTGTAATCATGTATTTACCAATTACCAAATATGCAGTGGAACATGTTTCACAGGTGTTGGATATCAAAAGAATTCACAAAAGAGAAAATCTGAAATTTGTCCAGGAGTAAATAAAACAACGTTATGACTTCAAAGCTAAAGACCGCACTTAGGACTAAGTTGACTCTGGATGACAAATCCAGTCGCTATCTGTGGGTTCCTACTGAAAACACAGCCTACCTCGCTGTACACATGGTAGTTCGCAGTTATTGATGTCAGCATAGCGGATGACCGAAGTGGCCGAAGCCCAGACATCTGGATCAAGATCAACACGTCATTTAACCAATAATCATGACAAAATCAGGGACAAGTCCATCTAGATCTGTCAATAACCATATGAGTACGCCAGCTTTGAAGATCAAGTCGACCTACTTCAAGATTCATCAGCAAGTTCCTCCGATACTCGTGTGTGACAATATCTGTTAACTAATGCTGCATTACATTTCACTTTAGACTTTTGAAACTGGTTAGGTTTCCTTCATGCCCATTCTATGTTTCGAGCGGATCGCGACAACTACTTGTCTTGCTGAGCCTAGACTCACAATAGAAAACTCCCAACTTCCATCTCACTGTTATCGTTAGAAAGTTCACACACTAACGACTAGCAGCAATCCTACACTTTCTCAGGCCATGAACTTTTTAACTTTCTTTGTAAGGCACAGATACCAAAGGTAAGTGACCTTCAGCAGGATCACTTGAACGATATTATGACCACGTCACAATCGTAGGAACACTCCGAGGCTACTGTCAACAAGTATACACTCCCTCAGACTACGGACGTGGCTCGGTAGATGGATAACCAAGATAAGTGAGCAGTACTACCAAGATGAAAAGCTGTCATTGCGTCAACGCTTGCAAGTGGGTAAACGTTACTATCTGGTCAGGTGGATTAGAAACCTCAAGCGAGACAATGTTATTGACGACTGCAAGCGAGCGTTTCAAGAATGCTTCAGCAGGCGCAAATGCCTGCGTAGGTGTCTCCATATGAAGTAATTAATACAATGTGTCTTTTATAGATCAATTAACAAAATGTAAACACCTCCTCGATCATGCATAGTTCGTAAGTGCAACAATTTCACCCAAGTGTTGGTCTATCTGGTGGACACATAAAGAGATGGAAAGCTTCTTGAGTTTTTGAAAGAAGCACATTACTAACTTTCTCAGCTTCACCACTACCCCATGAAGACTCCCTGAAGACTAACCTTGGCATTTGCATCTACCCCAGCCTTCGTATATTCAGGCTGAGAGCAATCTGTACTTATGTCAGTCATCATAGGTACGTCATGCCAATTGTTTTTTCTAGTAATGTAAATATGTATAATGTCAGTTTGTTTATACAAATTTCTGAACGAAATTCTAAAGGAACAGGGAGATACTATTAACATGGAATCCGGAAAAATGAACAAAGTTTTACAAATATCTTTCACGTTATGTGCAATTGATAATTTTAAGCATTGCAGACTAAACGACCATGCTCCACAATCTTAATCCTGTCAGATGATAATCACATCGGTCATAACTCGGACTTGTATCTCGTATTGTGCTGGCCAGATATTCTACGTTGATAAACAAACCACGTGCGTGCCACGTATACTTTTGTGGCATGCTCGCAACTGGTCTTAGCTATTATACATATTTATAGTGATTGTTGTCGATATGGCGCCACCAAGGTTTGCATGAACAACTTTATCGTCAGTTTAAGTAATATATGTAATTATCTGTGATAGCTACAATAAGTATAAAATACGGACGACAGGCAGTCACAAAAGATTCTGTGGCTGTCTATGAAACCTATCGTTCATTTACTCAGGCACGTAACTTAATAATCTACTTTGTCAAAGCTTTATTATATATTATTATATGTTAACTATAAGCTACCAACCATTGGTACTACCTTCAGGAGGGGCGATGGGGTAGCCTGGTCGTTAAAACGTTCGCTCATCACGCTGAAGAACCGGGTGTAAAGCCCCTTTCTGATGTCTCCGCAACATTGCTGGATGATAGCTAAAGCGGCGTAAAACTATACTCCTAGGCTAACAACTTGTCTCTGAAATGAACATATTTTACTGAAAAAAGTTCATAGTAAAAAAACATATAATATAATGAAAAGGAGCCCTGAGACTTTCTTCATTCCTGAAGCTGAGTAAATCTAGACTTGCCACATTTTCTAGACTTGCGTGTCCTTTCGTGGCTATATTTGCTTCAGGGTCTGTACGACAGACTACTTTCCCTCTTACTCACTATCTTCAGGATTATTTGGAACATATTACATTTTGGTGTATTTCTCAGCTATTCCCATCTACTACTGGTCATAATAGATTACTTCAATTCTGCTTAACTTTATTCTGCTGTTTGCCTTTGAATATACATTGTGACAATTATAGAATGTACATTGTTTGAATCCAGCGTGGATGTATTAGCAAGTGAGTGTTGTATCACCTTGTGTACCTGTATAAAGTGTATCGTGAATGGTGTAGTGGGTATCTTGGGTAACGAATCACAGTCATCTAATGTTCTTCGCATATATGTGCTTCTGTAATTGCCAGTAAACATGATCAAATTATTGATTGTAAACATTTCTTTTGTTAACTGATGATATGCTAATAATTTCTGGTGCTGTACAATAAACTGATCGTTTACCTACTCCGGTCTTGGTTGTTGTATGGGTTGGTTCTGCACATTGGTACCTTTGCCAAGCGAGCTGATTCGCGTTTAACTATTATATATGATCAGGGCCTAAGCTTAACATATCACATTTGTGGATATCGCCGTCTGTTTTCATTAACATCGAGGTTATTTGCGAGTTCGTTATATATTCCTTCCGTCGAGAGCTTTGATAATAAGATGTGGCAGGTAAATAAGAAATTATTTTATATTTAATAACAAATGAGATTTGTTTTTCCTTTGCTTTAAACAGATGCTGGAACACCCACGAAGGAGGCTACTACTGGATACTTAAGGCGCCGATAATAGCATCAATATTCGTGAGTCTTTTACGCCCTACTTCAAAGAGTATGACTCGTGAAGATGCGGGTTAGAATTGGTCTTCAGCAGCCCATACTTGTCGTAAGAGGCGACTAACGGGATCGGGTGGTCAGGCTCGCTGACCTGGCTGACACATGTCATCGTATCCCAATTGCGGAGATCGATGCTCATGCTGTTGATCACTGGGTTGTCTGGTAGAGACTGGATTATTTACAGACCGCCGCCATATAGCTGGAATATTGCTGAGTGCGGTGTAAAACTAAACTCTCTCACTCAATACTCAATAAACATGTTACAGGGTGAAAGTGTCCCGAGGTGAGGACGTGGTGGTAGGTTGATTTAATCCCATTGTTGGCGTTTCCAAGGTAGACTGATAGCTTTTCTTCAAATGATAGACTCGACCATTGGCGCTAATCCTAGTGACAGGGCAACGTGCTACCTCATGCCACATGCTGGTTGTTGTTGGCAGCGCGACACCGATGGTAGTGTTCCATGTCACCAATGTCTAGTGTTGTCTGTCCGACACTGTCAACAATATAATAACATCAGATGTCGTGTTCTCAAACGTCAGACTCTTTATGTTAACAATGCAAGATTTCATACTTGTTTAATTATGACCCAGTAGTTATGGGTTATGTGTCGCATTCCAGAGATTTTATGAACGCTGCCATATATGTAACGTGAACAATGTTCAATCAAATAAGGGGTTTTGGAAAACTGGCGTTCTTGATTTGACATTCAGAGTGAGTGAGTGAGTTAAAATTTAAAGTCACACCGGCAGTATGTCAGCCATATCGTGACTAAGAAAGTTGTAAATTTATAAATGAATTAAAACAAACTTATATAATATCCTTACCCGTCTGCAAAGGACAGTTGGCATTCAGAAGTTTCAAACCACATTAAACACCTATGATTAAACAGCTTACCTGACAGCCACAAACTGCGAGGGCTAACAAATATAAAGAGAACTTTTAGGGCTTTTTCAGATGGTGATGGATAAAAGAGGCTTGTTTTTTAAGTTTGAGGGAATACCAAGAGCCTGAACTTTGCGCTCTCCGTCCCATCGCGTCAGAATGAAGGGTGTAAGGTCAGAATTGTGGTGTAAAAATAAACATAGCAATTTGCAAGGATTTCTCCTGTGTGCCCACGTAATGTTGGTGTACAACACCCGTACTGCACGCTCTCTATGGCGACGTGTATTACTTTGTTTAAAGAAAGTGGTTGGTGTTTGAAATCGAGAACCCACTCAAATATGGGACTTCTGTGACCAGAGCTTATGCAGTAACCTTTCAAATTGTAGAAGACATCCTAGACACAATCATAGCAATCGATGCATTGAACATCTGAAAAGTTACGCTGCATGTAGGTTGCAAATGCAAATTAAGTAGAGTAAATATATAATTAACTTATCTATTCTTTTTATATGGATCATCCATAATTAATGACTGACCATGTTAAATATATTACATTTGCTATTTGTAGTTGAACCTTCGTTAAACGCTCTACGATTCGCGGCACATTCACTACGGCATGCTGCAATCAAATGATCAGTTAATTGGTTCAGTCACTGAGTTTTCAGATACAGAATCGGACAGTCCCAAATTGTTTGGAAAATTTGATAAAATCATTCTCAGGCCAATTTTGATGCGTAAATGAAACCGCCCAAAACATATAGGCGTTTGTTCCCTACCATAGATACTGACTGAGTGTCAAGTGTGATTAGGGACATGTCACATGGATGGACTGGAATTGCCTGATTGTAGCTGTATTTAGAAATCACCCCTCTCAGATAAGGGTTTATGTTTCACTGTGACTGAGTTGACTGGAAACTGTTTTTTAATCATTAACTAAACAGTTACTAAGTTTAGAAACCCAATTTGCTTTCAGCCTTCATTAGGCTCACCTTCCGGGTTTCAAACGCGCAAACTGCAAAGTGAAACCAAAGTTACGAATCCATAGTCACTGGAGGAAAACATCAGAGGATCTGATTTCCGATACGGATTCTATTTTGTCTGAAGTTTCATCAAGAGTGATTTCTGATATCTTCTTAAGGTCTTAGCTGATGCTTTGTCTTCTTAAAGCCAAATGAACTGCTACAGCAGTGTGGAGTCGACTCTCTTAGCATGTTTACCGTTTTGTCTCTCATTACTGTCCAGGCAGGAGCAAACTCGAGGTCTTCGGGTTCTGATATTGAGCTCAATAAACATGAGTGAGTGAGTTTTGGTTTTACGTCGCCCAATATCACGGTGGGGGACACCAGAAATGGGTTTCACACATTGTACCCATGTGGGGAATCGAACCCTGGTCTTCGCCGTGACTTGCGAATGCTTTAACCACTGGGCTACCTCACTTAAATCACTATGCATGTTCCAGGTTTATCATTAATAACAAGTGTGATAAGGTAAACATACAAAACATGCAATATTCGCACGTGTATTGTAAGAAACCTACAAAAGCCTGCGTTTTTTCCAAAATGAGTAAATGTAGCTTTATGTCGCAGGTAGCTATAATATTAAAAGGTTCCGGTTTAGATCGGTTCTAGGTAGCATAAGAAGCAGTCCATGCTGTCGAGAATAAACGACAGATTGACACCCAGACCGATAATGTGACCCCTATACCCCCTCCCCCCAAAAGATCCAAATGTAACCGGCTCTCTCACCAAACCATGTACTACTTGGGAAACCTGATTCCAGGTTTATTCAAGGATGTACGGTTTGTAGGAATTTGTCACAAATCATTACCATTGAAGATGCTACTTTATGGCGTGTTTGGTCTCGGAACACAACGATCAAGGAGGGAGGCAACAAGCCGATCTCAAAGCACTCCAGTTTCCAATTGACTGCCTCCTGTTCCACAGAGAGTCAACAGCCTACACTATCGTATAGCAATGTATGGCAAAGTAGCTGTGACTGTTGACGCTGATGTTAATATACTAGCCACAAAAAGAAACTGTGCATTGTCAAAATATTATCCCAGTTGATAAGTACGATAACAATGTCAAAGGTACATATAAACTTTAATGGAGGGATCATGAGACCATAACAAGTCGGGAGAATTTCAATTGAAAAGTCAATCACAATGACGTCACGAGTCCACAAGCGGGACAGGGGTCAAACGACCATGTCACAAGCTCAATAACGGGTATGTCCACCATCGGCATTGAAAACAGCAGGGAATCGACGACGCATAGAGCCTATCAAACGTGCAAGGAAAGCTTGTGGGATGTCACGCCAGATTCTCTCAAATTTTGTTGCAAGGCCAAGGACGTTATCTGGCGGATGAGGAAGACGGCGTAGACGTCGAACCATCTCGTCCCAAACATGCTCTATCGGGGAGAGATCCGGTGAATTTGCAGGCCAAGGCAGTAAGTCAACGTTGTGGTGTTGCAGGAAATCCATAGCAACCATTGCCGTATGAGGGCGGGCATTGTCTTGTTGGAATGTTAACCCAGGGCCATGACGTTGCAGAAAAGGAATTGCCACAGGTCGAAGAATCTGATCCCTGTAGCCCACACCAGTTAAGTTGCCCTGAACAATCACCAAAGGAGTTCTTTGGCGTGCTGTTATTCCACCCCAAATCATCACGGAACCACCACCAAAGCGATTCCTCTCCAAGACACAGGCCTGTGCGTAACGTTCTCCCACGCGTCTATAGGCACGTTGACGTCCATCACTATGGGAAATGTTAAACCTGGACTCATCTGTAAAAACAACATTTCTCCACCAAAACAAGGGTCTGCGGACATGATTTCGGCACCACATTCGGCGAGCTTGTCGATGACGTTGTGTCAGGAAAGGCCGTATGGCGGGACGTCGTGGTCTGATCCCGTGATGACGTAAACGTTGTTGAACTGTGTTGGGGTGGATACGGCGAAGTACTGGGATGGTTCGAGCAGTCATCACTGCAGTCTGAAACCTGTGGCGAAGATGGGTCACCCTTATCCATCTGTCCTGTCTTGGCGTTGTTACACGTGGACGTCCAGAACGTGGCCGATCGATGACGTGTTCTGGTAGCGTCTCACCAGTGCAGAAATGGTGTTCCGGTGGCAGTGGAAATGTGCAGCCACTTGTCGTTGAGACATTCCCCCACGGACCATCCCAATGGCCCAATGACGTTGTGTAGACGTGAGCCTTGGTATGCTATGCGTTTCAATAGCTGTTTAATGTTTTGAACGATCGCAAGGGCAGGGGTTGAGCTTTCCAAAGTGACAGTATTGTGTGGCATTCATTTGCTCTATTTCTCTTTCCCGGAATGCACGTGCAACAACGTATTGCACGTCTCAAGGACGAATCCACTGACGTCACGGAACGTGGCACGTGCATGCATGTTGGATACATGTCACTAATCTCTGAGTTTAAATCCTTATGTGTCTACACAGGTTTGATAAATTTAGATTTTAAATTTTTGTATGCACAGTTTCTTTATGTGCCTAGTATATTTACTGTTTGGCATCAAACTAATAAGGGTGTTTCTAGTAACAAGAGATCAGTCTTCTTGTAAGTCACTATTACGAAGCTTGTTAAGGTGTTTGTCTATGTGTTTTCTTTATGTGCCTAGTATATTTACTGTTTGGCATCAAACTAATAAGGGTGTTTCTAGTAACAAGAGATCAGTCTTCTTATAAGTCACTATTACGAAGCTTGTTAAGGTGTTTGTCTATTTCATGCTGTAAAAAATGTATTATTTCAATATCTTAAACCTTTTGCCGTCGGTTATGATCAGTCCGAAAATATCCCTAGTGAATATAGCAGGCGTGTGTGCAGGCATAATGTAGCAACAAGCTGACTACTGTACTGTTTCAACCAGAATAACAATGTCCGATATAGCGAACTTGGTTTCTGTAGTGGAAATAGACATTACTCATTATGTTACTGATTACTGGCGTTATATAGAGGATATTTTGTTAATGTTGTCAAATAACATGTATATTTCATATCGTGGTCTGACAAAGTTAATATCAACTTTGTCAGACCACGAGATGAAATATACATGTTATTTGACAACATTAACAAAATATTCTATTTATCGAAAAAGTCTGCATTTTATTACGCAACCCAACTACAGCTAGCCATTGACAATCTTGCACCCACACAAAATAGTTCGCTTAAAGGTTTTATCCTACAATAATTAATGTCATGTTTCTACTTTTTGTAGTCATATTTTATGAAATACAAACTCATATGAACAGTAAATGTAGAACTTTAATAACAAATATACTTCAGTTTTTGTCTGGAGATACAATCAGTGCGCGTATTAATACATACATACAAACTTGAAGTGCCGCCAATGTTTGCGATATTCTGGTCAGTGTAAGAACATGTATTCTACTCAGAGAAAATGCCATTTTTATGTTCACAAATATTTACCGTATTTCACCCTTAAGAATATAATAAAGAACTGATATTTTGTTAGACTTTAACTCAGTAAGCTAGAGTGTAGTAACAAGAGACGTGAACGGTGCGACATGTTGGTGTAACGCTTCTAGGGTACTACGTCATATCACTGCATGTTGACTTGTTGGGGGGGAAACAGAACAGGACGCTACTGAAACATACGACCGTGACCAAAGTACCAATAGAATACAGGAGCACCTGGTCCTGACAAGGCTAAGGCATGGAACTCTGATCCGCTTTTGTCATCCTTTAAACATGTGAATAAAAAAGGTCGCTTCCAGTTTACAGTGTACCCCTTGTCAATAATTATATGTTTTTAACCAGCGATAAAACTGAATTTTGAATTTAGCCACGTGCATGTGTTTTAAAATAATAGGCATATTCTGAGCTTGTACTATAACCTTATAACCGTCCTCAAAGTTTCTCCTCTAGAGAAGCCACAGGCATGTTGGCGCCATAGCTTTCAAGGACAGAACATACATTATATGTTTATTGATTTCTTGTTTGTTTGTGTGTTTTAATTGTTGTTTAAAGCTCCCCCCTACAATATTACAGCTGTATGAGGATGATGTGTAAAACTCGAGTGTAGACAATACATTACACCGACTGACGTCATCCATCTACGCAACTGGGATTCGATGACCTGTATCAGAGATTCAGACGCTGCCCACCCGACCCCATGTTTATTTCTAATAGGCAACACTCAGCACATTCAATCTGAGTTATGTTTTGTGAGCTATGAAAATGTTTTTTATTTATCTTTCTTACTCTCAATATTGATGTCAATTGTTTTCTCGTAGGTGAATTTCTTCTTCTTCATCAACATCATCCGGGTCCTGTTCACGAAGCTGATGGCCAACAACGCCCGCGACCCTCGTCGCTACAGGTATGATGACCATCATCGCGGTCTTCATAAAGGCTCTGTTAATAGTTTCTTTTATCTTTCGTTCAGTCGCAAACTCATTTTTATCCATGTTCGAAGACTCTCCTAGCCCCGAACAAATGTATTTTATGAGGTTTCAATAAACACATCGTGATGGGGTTGTCCAGGCAGGGCAGGATATCCTTTTGCGGGACATCATCACTCTCTGATATTTCATCACTATGTATTTACTTCATAAATCACGGTCATGATATAGTCGAAATCGTATAGCCTTTATCAATGATTTTTTGTGGTTGTTGAAAGTCTTTCATCGCTATTAGCAACGTTGCTGGTTGGTGGGTATTCTTGAATAATTTGTGAAAAAAATTGTATCAAAATGACAATAATTCACATGCGTACCTTTTCAATAACGCCAATTGATCCCAATAACTACAGGGGTATTGCTCTACTTGACATAATTAGCAAAGTATTCACAAGTATTTTAAATACACGTATAAAACTTTGGGCTTCAACACAGGATATCATCTCCGAGTCGCAAGCAGAGTTTAGAGAAGACTACAGTACTAGTACTATTGACCAAATATTTGTTCTAAATTCGATTATCCACAAGTACATAATGAAAAAACGTGAAAATTTTACTGTATTTTTGTTGATTTTACAAAAGCTTTCGATACCGTCGACAGAAACAAGCTCCTATATAGACATAGACTCAACAATGGCTTACATGGTAAAATAAGAACTGTTTTACGTTCAGTGTATACTCATGCAAAAGCAGCTGTTATGTGTACGAAGTACAGTATGTCTGAAACATTTAACCCAGTGACGAGAGTACGACAAGGTTGTATCTTATCTCCAGTCCTATTTATTATGTACATTGATGAATTAGTTAACGACATCATAAACAGCGACTATAGTGGCGCTTTTATTGATGAGACTATAAATGCACTGTCAATTCTTCTGTTTGCGGATGATGTCGCTATATTTGGAGACTAATGGTCTATTGGAACAGAGAAACTAGAAACTGTCTCCTATTACAAGTATCTGGGATTAACGTTACCCTGTAGAAATGTATTCACAAAAGCTTGTGTTTTGTGTAAGCAAGCAGAGAAAGCCTTATTTCCTATTAAGAAATTCATGTACAGATATAAAACAATTCCGTCCGATATATTTTTCAAAATCTTTGACTGTATAATCCAACTTATATTATTATATGGAGCAGAAATTTGTTGAACTGTTATCCGCAATGGAATAGAAAAAGTACATTAAAATTTTTGTAAAAACGTTCTAAACGTTGGCTATCGCACACCGAACAAGGCAGTTTTAGCCGAGTGTGGGAGATATCCTTTACATGTAAATTATATGACACGAGTTGTTTGTTCTGAATACGTCTGCTTCGGCAACCAGACAAACGTTACTCACGTCGCTCGTATGATATGTTGAAGTGTCTAGACGGCAATGGAGATATTAACTGGGCTTGGGCAGTACTATCAATATTATTTCAACTTGACTTTCCTTATGTATGGATATATCAAACTGTTGGAAACTGGGAATTGTTTTTAAATCATTTCAAACAACGTTGTAAAGACATGTACTACCAAGAATGGACACAAGATATAAGAAACTCAAAATCATTACATATGTATTCTGCCTTTAAATCTGATATTGTTCCGGAATTGTATTTGATTGCACTCTCTTCGTAACATCTGCGCAGAGTCTTAACAAAATTCAGATGCGGCTCCACCAATTTGAAAATAGTTTCGAATAGAAGATCTAAAGACAATGACATTAGTGTAGCTATGTGCGATTATTGTAAATGTGTACCAGAAGATGAGTATCATGTGTTAATGAAATGTCCTTTATATGCAGCGGTAAGAACTCACTACATACCAAGTACCTATATTATGAACCTAAATAAACAAAAATGTGTACATCTTCTAAATACTAAGAACCATAATATAATACTCCGTCTAGCAATTTTTGTGAACAAAATCATGTCCATGCGCTCTGAAAAAGTTTAATCTAATTTATCATTTTGTACTATTGGCCTCATGGCCACATTTATGAAATAAACCTGTCTGTCTGTCTGTCTGCATGGTACCTTTTCCATAACGCCAATTGGTCCCAGGTTTCACGATACCACAGCTGAGTTGATCTATATATGAAGAGGGAAAATGGTTTTTAATAGTCATCTGCTTTGAACTAAATCAGAATTTGTTTTGATTTTTGTTTGTTTTGATCTTTGTAAGGGCTCATATGTTTGACTCCGCTTACAAAAATGCGCTCCCACTCTACCGCCCACTAGAGTTTACTCTCAATGTCATTTGTTACCTTAATCGTTCTCTTGAAATATTGCTGACGAAGGCTCAATTGTCTGTTATGTCTGTGTATGGTTCGTGGACGCGTCTTTAGAAAGATTATCTAAATAATATTAATATGATGACTATGTTATCCAGGAAACTGGCCAAATCCACTCTGGTCCTGATCCCTCTGTTCGGCGTCCACTACATCATCTTCATCATCATCCCAGACGAACTGGCGCCACAACTCAAACTTATCAAGTTCTATACAGAGACCATCTTCAATTCCTTCCAGGTCAGACTTTCCATGTATACATGTGACACGTACTGGAAACTACTGACCCAATGTCTGATAACAAATGTAATTAATGTATATGTATATGCATATCGACGGAATCTCGCTGAAAATTTAGGTCTATCATGAACATCTTCACTGAATACATTTTAACGACAAGTATTTCTAATTCCAGGGAGTCATCGTTGCCTTTTTGTTCTGTTTCCTAAATGGAGAGGTACGTATTATGACCGGAAATATAGGAATTTTAAGACACTAAAACAATTGACAACAACAATGGATATGAAAAATGTCAGTTTCTGAATTTAGAAGGTTGATCTTGACGAGTATCAGTATTATTGCTAAGTCTGCTGCTGCTACTGCTGTGACCACTACTACTATTACAGCTACTTAGACTATCAGTACTACTGCTCCCTTTTCTTCTGACGCTACTGTGTACCAGATTCGCGCTGATTCTGATTATCACATTGTTAACACTTTATACCATCGCAGACAACTTAAAGCTCTCCTCCCACATCTATCTGACACGACGGCTTGTACCATGACGACAACGTGCAGTTCTACAACAACTGCTACATCCATGCTGTGTCTAAAATGCATTTACTTCCACTATCAGGTCCGGGCGGAAATAAAGAAGAAATGGGTACGGCATCGACTGCGAAACGACAGCACTTTGTGCAGCGGTCGGTCGTCAAGGGCGTATTCCTCCGCGTCCTTCTTCACCCGATACCGTGGTTCACTGACACAGAACATCGCAATGTCGGACATTGGTCAGTCATTTACCTCCTCCGTCAACGGTGACATCACGCAGGACATTGACGATACGACGACCCAAAACGGGACGACGATCACTGTCGGAGGAATGCAACGTTCAGCTGACGGAAATGACGTTGTTAATTTGTCACGTGTTCCAGAAGAATCAGAGGAGAACACCCCTATGTTATTTCAAAATGGCGTGTCGTGAGTACAGGTGTGACCTTCAAGTACGTTGTTGACTCGAGCTGTGATAAGGACGAAAAGAACACTGAAACGTCTTCGCAATCCAGGATAGAAGTGTGTACATTCTTCGCGCAATCTGAGAGGCGTGGAGTAAATGTTGAAACAGCACAAACATTTAGTAAGGTAATAACCTACTAATCTTACAATAGAACTCCAGATTGTGTACATGTGGTGCACCGAAGGATATTGATATATCTATCCATATCCCTCTCAAACTTTGAGTAGTATACTCATTCAGTACATACATATCCTGGCCCCATGTCTGAACCGGAAGTGTACATATGTTGAATCTGTTCGTCTACCCGTTGGCGGTGATTGCGTCCATTTTGTTTTATCACTGTGTAATTTACAGGATGCGTTGTCACACACTGCTCAGCATGTAGTTGCTGTTATGTCGTGGTTGACTCATATGAAACTACATTAAATTTCTCATACCTGATTTCACAGTGGCGACCATGTCACCTCACTATATACATTTTCCTCCATGACATAGCTTCGCCATGTTTTACAAGGGTCATATTAGCAGGAAGTATAACCCAAAATGTTGTCATTATTTCTTAGCTTGACGTGTGGTTTGTTTTTAGTCATTGTGAAGTGTACAACCTGGACGCTACTGGCTCTTTAGATGGCGGGACAGAACTTAACTGAACGTGTCTTACAAGTAAACTATAAGTAAGCATGATAAACTGGTTTCTGCGATAGTAATATGTACCATTTAAACGAGAGTACGAAACAGTTGTTTGACTGCATCTCTCAAATAATGAAGACTTTTATATTCCACTATATTATACTCCCCCTCTGATGTTCTTAATATCAAGCCAACGTTGATGTCACAATATTTGTAACCTATTTTCAGACAGAAGAGGCATGTTTACAGACACAGAAACTGTCATTTTAATTTCTCACCCCCCAAAAATGACGCGTTGGCAAAATACCACATACATGGGTACCCAATTGCGACAATTGGCGATGTTGACGGGTTGATGACATGACCCGAAATGCCGACATCATTGTGTTTCTCCTGATTCGGTGACCAAACGCTTTTGATGTCTGTGACGTCACTGTGGACATTCGGTTGCACAGATGGATAATGCGCAGATGATCGTCATCTTGCTGGGTGGTCGCTGTCAGATGTTGGCCAGTCTGGGTGACTCGTCCCATTTGTCTGATCATGGTCTGCCTGGTACAGCGAAACGTTCTGGCAATATTGCTGTTAGAAAACCCTATCTGCTATATTCGTTCTCGGTCTCCTGCTGATGATCTTGGCCGTTAACAGGTATATCACTAACCATCTCAGTCGCCTGTGTTTTATAACAGCACGTGCCTATCAGGAAGGTGCGATTTAATAAAATCATGGTTTTCATGATAACCCAGGCACGTAGATGTCGTGTCATCAGGGACCCAAGGATACACCTGTCAATTTAACCTCACCACACTATAAATGTTTCACTGTAATAAATCTACTTTTAAGAGATGTATGTGCTGGACTGTGAAATGCGCTTTTCTCCTTGGACAGAGCTTTGTGCAATTCTGGTAGAGATTATATATCCATGGTGGGTGTCATTGTGTCGCATCGTCCTCAATGTATCGTCTTTCAGCTCCTGGGTGTTGGCGGTACGTGCATGCTGATTTCGATGGATCAATGTAGTTTAAATGTCTGTGATAAGATGGATACATAGGCTTTCAGCCAAGTCATTCCATAAACAGTTGGTGTTCACAGTCGGTAAAAGCAACATCAATCCCGGTATTGTGTCTGCAATGCCTTCCATTGAATTCACAACGTCTCTTGCTTTAACAGGCTATGCTTGGACAACTTGTGGTTAATATTCGTTATTAGTTTGGAAATTGGTTTTGATATTATGTTTCTTTTGTATGTTTCCATACTCACTGTCAGTTGGTACCGTATGTTTCCACACTCACTGTCAGTTGGTACCGTATGTTTCCACACTCTCTGTAAGTTGGCAACGTATGTTTCCACAACCATAGTAAATTGGTAGCGTATGTTTCCACACTCACAGTAAGTTGGAAACGTATGTTTCCACAACCACACTAAGTTGGCAACGTATGCTTCCACAATCACAGTAATTTGGAAATGTAGTGTTTCCACACTCACAATAAGTTCGTAGGGTATGTTTCCACACTCACAATAAGTTCGTAGGGTATGTTTTCACACTCACAGTAAGTTAGCAGCGTTCGTTTCCCCGTTCACCAGTATAACCTGAGAGTATATCGCCATTACCTGTGACAACCCAGCTTTTCTTCTGTCTTTGTTATTTGACACACAAGCGCACAAACAAAGGGTGTCGACTCAGGCGAAGAGGTTCTTTAAATTTAAAAGTAAGGGTATTCGAATTTCTGTGTAATGTAAGGTAAGAGAATTTGTACTTATACCTTTCATTTTCTTCGGTCTGGTCTTCAATCATGAATTGTGGAAATACGTTTCGTTCCTTCATTGTACATATTACATTATTATGCCACAATATTATCAAATATTTGCTCATACAAACATACTCTGTCATAAAAGAGTTGTGGAGTTAATAACACGTGTAGATTGTGCCTACGGTGTATTTACTAACAGCACATACGTGTATGTCATATGTATTTGGTTTCATGTCAAAGCTTACCCTAGAGTCGGAGTTTGCGCGAAGGTCTTGTTTTAAAGGCAATAGGTGATAAGGCCAGAGCTCAAATATCTTGTACTGTTCAGGCGGGAGTGAATGTTGATGTTGCCTTTATTGGTCAACTTGTGAACAATGCTCCGATACATCCACGAGTCGATTTAGGCGTCAGGACTATCGTAAATCCATGGACGACCATGTAACGGTAATCGAAGCGCAAAGACCGCCTTATGGAACACGCCACAGGCCCTGACGATATGCGCTCGGCTTATCATGTTTGATGTGTATGAGAAACTCCATGTACCATATCATGTGTAAGCAATGTTGAGACGATGCAGGCGTTTGTATCATGTCGCCCATATTTGTGTATGCCACCACATTATATATACTCCCAGCGAAATATACGACAATACATTAGTTTCACTTTCCGTGATCCACCCTGAATAGATCAGTCACATGTACACACGTGGGCGTCCATTCTGGTATCATCTGTTTCCTCTGCTTCGTGAAGCTGTCTGTTTACCCATGTTTCTAGGTTTGACATCACCAACTGTCAAAGGTCTGCGACCTACATCAACCCGGATTTGTCGTCCCACATCAAGCCTTACACGCCGTGAGATACCCAACACACTGCTCTTGGCGGCTTTTGACTCGTTCACATGTCAGTGACGGCATCCGACGTTCATCAGACATTGGACTATAGCGAGTAGTGCATCTCCTACAGTGAACTACTGCCGGAGTTCTCCAGTCTTCAAGCTTTCAAAAACATTTTAGCAATGTCAGTAAGTTCCGTGACCTAAAAGACAGCCTCCGTGGTGTAGAGGTTAGAGCGTCCGCCCGGAGAGCGGAAGGTCGCGGGTTCGATCCCCGACCGCGTCATACCAAAAGACGTTAAAATATGGTACTTGTTGGTCCCTGCCATGCGCTCGGCATTAATGGGTACAACAAGGACTGGTCGGGTCGGAGTCAGTATAATGTGTCTGAGTGGGGTATTCATGCTTCACCGCAGCATGGTATCTAAGTGGGCTAGCACTATAAAACCAGCTTCAGTCTGGGCTAGTACAAGCAGCCGCACATACACACGCATGCACGTCGTCATATGAGCGAAATATTCTCCAGCGCGACGTTAAACTTAATTTCACCTCACCTCACCTCACCTCACCTCCGTGACCTAAACAGTGAAATTATTTAGCCTACCATCCCAAGTATCAGCCCACTGTACATAGGTAACATAATGTTACCTGTTAGACAGGAAAACACAGACAGCTTTCGATAGAGGTGTTGAGGTGTTGGTTTAAGCATGTATTGCAGTATGCCAAAGGGGAAACAACGGGTCGTGACTCTACCAGTACCGAGGTAACTTGGGTGTTAAGTTAAGCTTGCTATGTGTTAGTAGTGTTTTCCTATTTATTTGACTGTTGAGTTATATATAGTCGTTACATTTAAAGTGTGATATATTAAACTGTATTTCTGACTTTGCCATGGAGTTTTGTTTTTTAATGAGACCGTAAACACATTTGAATGCATGTTACCGAAGGGGTAAAAACAAAACACTGACCATAAACTTTCTGAAGCATTATTGAGGCAATGGATGTTATTACCTTTATCAAACAATGTCTGAGCTAGATTAGAAAGTGAAAAAGGCTGCACGTCTGTACCTCAAACGCTGTGGAATGTCGACGGTAAAGGCTGATGCTGCTGGAATATTGCTTCACATGACAGTGTGCGAGAGCTCACAGAGAGCAATGATTTGTAGATTTTACGTGCGCTTTCCGACGTGATGCGCATTTCGCACACACCAGATCATTTTGTGTTAGATCAAAAGAGGGGTAGTTACGACCGACAGAGAGGTCCATCTGAGTGGATTGTTAGGGTTGCATGTTTAAATTGGGTATGAAAATATGTTGGTGGGTGGCGCCGAAGTATTTTCTTTTCAGATTGGTACCAGTGGAAAGCTTTAAAGGCTTGGGAGTTATTAAGTGGGCTAAGGAGTATTCACATCGCCCCAATAGATACCGCGCGCCAGATGGATTGAGTTGAGTTGAGGTTTACGCGGCATCAGCATTATGTCAGCCATATACTCGTTTTTCCAAGGGTGTGTGGTTCACTTGCACAAGTGGATTGAAATCTGCTTCCTTATTTTGTCTTCAATGTTACATGTCATCGATCACTTGATGGCGTGAAAGATGCATCTTCACGTGATACTATACGAATTTCCAATCATTATGACATGTAGACCTCAAGTAAATGTCGGAATAAATAATAAGGCTTTTTACTAATGAATAATTTGCCTTTATAAAAATTTCATTAAATTTTGTATTTGTACAGCACACTTTCCAGTCCACGACAGGTCAAACTGCAACGAGAACATGATAGAGCTACATTATAATCATAATAATATACTCTCCCCAAAAAGAACCGCATATAGGAATTTCAACAGTATTTTTATGTTCATTTTGAAACATCTTGTAGGCTTTATGAGTCAATGAAATATAGCGAAATTGCACACTGGGAATGCAGACTTATCCGTCCTTGGCACCAACTCGAGGAAAGTCAGTTTGAGTGTCACATGGAGACGTGTGGTGGCGCTGAAGTCAATACCTCGTGTGACCACCGTGGGCATCCAGACCTGCACGGCATCGCCTCGGCATCGAACGAATAAGTCTTAGAATCTCGTGTTGCCCAATCGCAGCCCACTCTGCCTGTAGTGCCTGTGCGAGTTGCTGAAGTGTCTGGGGCTGAGGGTTACGGCGTCGCACCCGTCCGTCCAGGGCATCCCCCCGATGTTCGATCGGGTTCAAGTCCGGTGATCTTGAGGGCCAGGGGAGCACATTGATGTTGTGGTTCTGGAGGAAGTCTCTAGTGTGACGTGCTGTGTGGGGCCTGGCATTGTTCTGTTGTAACAACTCCTTCTGGCGATCAATGATTGGAAGGAGGTGTGGGCGTAGGATTTCGTCACAGTACCGTTGAGCTGTCAGGTTGCCCTGGATCATCACCAAATCACTTCTCCTACGGCAGGTGATCGCTCCCCACATCATAACACTTTCCCGGCCGAATCTGTCCACCTGGGGAACGCAAGCGTCGGCGAAACGTTCACGTCGACGTCTGTACACCCGCATTCTTCCATGGCGTCATTCCAATAGAAATCGTGATTCATCACTGACCAAGATTCTACGCCAATTCGGTAGGTCCCAGGCCTGAACGTTGGTGCACCATTGAACTCGATGTCGACGATGTTCTTGTCGACGCACAGGGCCAAAATAAGGTCTTCTGGCACGTAAATCAGCCTCTCTCAACCTGTTCCTGACGGACTGAGCAGAAAGCCTCCTCAATCCGGGTATTTGTCGAGCGGTACTGGTCGCCGTAGCTGTTCGATGACGCAGGTGATGCACCCGGATGTAGCGATCCTGCGCCGCAGTGGTCGCTCGAGGTCGCCCACTACGAGGGGCATCTGCTACCGAATTCTGCCGGCGATATCTCTCCCAGAGCCGTATGGTGCTTTGGTGAACATTCATGCGTCGGGCAACTGCACGTTGAGACTGGCCAGCTTCAGGCAAACCAATGGCGATATGACGGTTGGCTTCACTTAGACGTGGCATTTTGCGTTCGTCAACAATATTCCAAATACAGTGAATAATCGACAGACAGCGATCAACCTTTTATACCCATCATTGAGACTATCTGATCCCCAAATTTCACGTGCATTGCATGTGAATTGTGTATTCTGTGACACTACACGCCGAAATTGAAAATCATGCTGTTAAATACGGGTATTTTACGGATGGTGCGTTTTGTTGTCATGTTTCTAAACATAAACACCATAGGACTCATTAACAGAGCAAAACCTTTTGTAAAATGAATCACGTTTTAATTCATTGCTACATGAAATTGCCATTTTCATGATGCGTTTCTTTTGGGAGAGTTTATAATTACTTTCATCAAATTTGGACATCCCAGAACCAGCATCTTTCCCGTACTTATTTCCCGTGTTATTCCCGTGTAGAGGCATTCACGTCCAGATCTGTCACTCGAACAACATTTCTATATCCCCTATATCGACATTGTTACTCGGGGCCTGACGTGCCGACTCTGTAATGAACTTGCATCAGACAAAGAGTCAGAACGTGAACTAGATTGTCCACGGGGAGACAACCCGTGAAGTTATATTGTCACAGACGCCCGATTGTATCGAACGAACATTCCCACCTAACGGGTCATACCGGGGATAGAGAAGGACACGCCATGCCACCACCGTATAGAGAGTATGTGGACATTTACTCTTTTGACACGTTTCATTCTGCTAATTTACTTAGGCCACATAGTAACTGTTCCTTTTCATCACTACAATATATTCTTAAACTATGTCAAGAAAATATATTCCATTAATTATTTTGTTATAAATACCTAACAACCTCTAATCGTTAGAGTGAGTGAGTAAGTTTGCCCGCATCACCACACTACTTATGTTTTCAAGTACGGCATCACAACCCATGCATATCTTCCTACACCACCGTAACATCCATGCATATCTTCCCTAGCCCACCCTATCCCTCATGCATACCTTCCAGCCTCGCCTTACCATACTGAAATAGTTTCCCGCACCACCTTAGTAATTACCGTCCAGGGCCCCGTTCCTCAAAGCGATCGTAGCGCTACGACAGTCGTAATTCTATGTTAAGGTATGGGAGTTACAATCACCTTAGCGCTACGATCGCTTTGAGGAACGGGGCCCAGGCCCAGCTTTCCGAAAAAGGATTATGCATCCATGCATGCATTATACTGAAGAGTGTTGTGTGAACATATTGTCATTTAATGCTTTTAAATTACTAAAAGGTTTCTTTGTCAATACATGCACGTTCGATTAAACAGAGGGTGGATTATACTATAACGCATATAAAACATACAAGCAGGCAAAGCTAAAAATGATATCGATTAAACAGAAACATAAACTGTGCAGCTCGTCAATGGCCCAATACCAGCTCAGGTTACTGTTTGTAGCCCATAACGAATGCACACATCGGCTTATCGGCTTCAATGTTGATGTGTACTGATCGATTTATGACAAACTGCCTACTTGTCGGGTAGCTCTTTATGTTGCCATAGATTGGACCGTAAATGACTCATTATAGGGCATCTGAATGCAGTGTTACGTTGCTGTCTGTAGATGAATGAAATTTTTAAAACTATAGCGAGACCAACATCTCGAAAAAAGCGGAACCTCAGCTTGAAAGTATGTGTACACGTCTTTGAAGCTGAATCTAAATCTCTAATAGCGGAGATTGAGATGGGTTGAACGTCTTGTTTTGAGGTAGGACATCAGCGTGTTAGCATACGTAAGCAATCTAAATGAAACCTATGGTTTGCTGTTTTATTGACTGAGTCTCATCCGGATTTGAACCCATGGTCAGGGATCTTGGCACTGCCCTGAGGGACACATCATTTGGGTGGCCTTGACCCTACCTGAAACGGCGACAAGGTCTGAATATCTTAACTCAAATGACATCAAATATCATTGTCAGGAATATTTTCATTAAGGGCGTTGCAGATGGTATTTGTTATGTTCCAGACTATAGAGCGGCGGGTGTTTCATAAAACGGAGACGAGGAAAATATACCCCATGAAACAAATTCCATGCGCTTACGATACTTCAGCTGCAGGAAGAATCTGTATATCTAGTAAGAAACGTGTAAAAAGTAAGTCTGAGTGTTGTAGTGTCGTCACTGACTTTCAGTTACTGCTTTGTTACCATAAATAATCGAGATAGCGCATGATAGCGTATTGTATTGTTTTGAGAAACTCCATCTGCTGATGGTACTAGGTATCCATGCAAAGGACCGTATCCTGTCCCAGGGGGGCACCAGTAACACACATGCAATTGCAAGTCAATGCTTCACATAAAAACAACAGCAACAACCTCCCACCAAAAACCCCTAAACAAACACACACACAGGAAAAAAAGAAGAAGAAAAAAACAAACAAAACAACAACAATAACCCCCACACACACACACACCCCCAAAAAAAAAAAAAAAGAAAAGAAAGACAAAACAAAAACGAGAGCACATCCTACAGCTCAAAATAGGGAACCTGTTTCACAATCAAATGCTGTAGCGTATTTTACACCGCAGTTGGAGAACACATATTGGTCTGTTCCCAGGTGCTGTTTTCCGATATAGTTGAAGGTCAAGCGTGACCAGGTCTTGGTTCACATGGTCATCTGCACACAACAATAGACACAGCGATACAACCCGATCAGTATAAACACTTGAAACTAAATGAAATAGTAGCCCAGCCAGACAGGAAGCTAAGACGTCATCTTAGCTGATATACGGTATGTTGACACGATATCTCAGCAACCTAGACTGTCTCACATTCCCTGGCCCTCCTTATTTCCCCTTCCGCCCAGCCCTTTCTGCCATGCTAAAGCCCTTAATGAAGCAAGTCTAGATTTCCTCAGGTTGAGAATCTACCATCTCGCTCGGGCTCCTTTTCAATTTAATAGGAATTATTTGTTTCTATCAACATTGTGTATATTCAGAGACTAGGCGTTAGTCTAGCGTGACCCACAGCTTGGCGGGTGAGGGAGACGACACAGCGTTAGTCTAGCGTGACCCACAGCTCGGCGGGTGAGGGAGACAACACAGCGTTAGTCTAGCGTGACCCACAGTTTGAGGGAGACGTGACCCCACAGCTTGGCGGGTGAGGGAGACAACACAGCGTTAGTCTAGCGTGACCCACAGCTTGGCGGGTGAGGGAGACAACACAGCGTTAGTCTAGCGTGACCCACAGCTCGGCGGGTGAGGGAGACAACACAGCGTTAGTCTAGCGTGACCCACAGCTCGGCGGGTGAGGGAGACGACACAGCGTTAGTCTAGCGTGACCCACAGCTCGGCGGGTGAGGGAGACGACACAGCGTTAGTCTAGCGTGACCCACAGCTTGGCGGGTGAGGGAGACGACACAGCGTTAGTCTAGCGTGACCCACAGCTTGGCGGGTGAGGGAGACGACACAGCGTTAGTCTAGCGTGGCCCACAGCTTGGCGGGTGAGGGAGACGACACAGCGTTAGTCTAGCGTGACCCACAGCTTGGCGGGTGAGGGAGACGACACAGCGTTAGTCTAGCGTGACCCACAGCTTGGCGGGTGAGGGAGACGACACAGCGTTAGTCTAGCGTGACCCACAGCTTGGCGGGTGAGGGAGAAAACACAGCGTGTTGCTGACAACGCGGTAAACACTGGGTCTAATTACCACTCCATATGTTTGTCCACAGTCCACAAACTAGTCTGTCTCACAGTCCCTGAACCACATTATTTTCCTCACTCCCAAGCCCTGTCTGCAGTGCTAAAGCCCTAAATAAAGCAAGTCTAGATTTCCTCAGGTTCAGGGTCTGTTAACATCTGCAAGAAAACTAACTCACTTTGGGGGTCGGGTTACAAATTAAACATATCTAACTACCATGGCTGGCCGGACAAACATCCTCACCAGTGGTCTGGAATCTTGCTTCACATTTTCATCTGTCAACTCTTAATTAACAAGCACATTGGGTGACGTGTGTTACGACCAGAACTGGGATAACTAATATGGAGAATTATACGTGTTACTTTCAACTATGTATTTAATCGACAAACAATTATTAAGAGCAAAATCAGCTGCACAACTCGTGTCCTTTATTTTAACTACTACTTGCAAATAGTAGTCGATGTCCGCCATAATAGCTAAATATAGCAGCACAAGAAATGTAGAAACGTGAAACTATAGTAGAAGAAGGGTTTATTTTGTATAAAGGCCATACGACCCATCGTACAAGGTGGTACAATAGTGATTTGGTTACCATTTTCATACAACAACGCTAACAGGAGCAGAATAAACATGTTCTAAGAACTTGACAAAATTATTTATGATGTTATTGTCGGATGATGTACATATGCTGCGGAGTGAATAATAATATCCATGGACCGTTTTCGGAATGTAACGCCGACGCATATCCTCATAGCGGTTACAAATATAGACAATATGGATTTCATCCTCAATACTTTTACAGTGTTTACATAATACAATATCATCATTGCAGGAGGCAGTACCTCTTCTAATATATTTGATACCTAGTGCATTACACCCTGATCTAAATAATGTGAACAGACGCTTGCACTTATTACTTATGTTCAATGATAAACATTTTTCACAGGTCAACAGAGATTTATGGGACTTATAGAAAGACAGCGAAGGAACATCTAGGGACAAATGCCACTCTTGCATAGAGCAGTTGTTAATTCTTTCAGTACACATATATAGAAACATTTTCGTATCACCGACATCTTGTGAAATCCAAGCTGTACCAAAGCCAAGATAAAATAACAAATCACTGACATGCCGAGCCCATGTGGGACGTTTCCTGAATTCAACAGATAATAAAAAAATATAACATTGATATGGATATCTACTTTGATGCATTCTTAATAATCTTAGCCAGTATTTAATACATTTGACATAATAAACATTGCTTAAGGGTGCCCTCCCACATTCCCCATATGCAACAGCATTAGATGATCTGTAACTAATCTGAAGTAAAAATTTGCAAAATTTTCGATGGACAATTTCAATACTTTCTCTCTTTTTAAAACCCCATATCTCAGCACCATATGTTAGAATTGGTACAATCTTTTTATCAAAAATATAAAATCCTTCTGAGAGTGACATATCATATCGTCTTATAAATGACTTGATCGGCCACAGTGCCTTATTAGCTTGATCAGATAATGTTTTACATGCCCTAGTCCAAATCAATTTGGGAGTTATCATAAGTCCTAGATATCTATAAATATTAACAGTTTCCATTCGAATGCCATTATAGAACCATTTTTCGTGTTTGGACAAGGGTCCACCCATTTTAAAAACAATTATTTTACTTTTATCCGTATTAATATCCATGCCCCATTTATGGGAATACATATGTAGGGCGTCAAGGCAGTGCTGTAATCTAACAACAGTATCAGCTATCAAAACCAAATCATCTGCAAATAACAGAGCAATAATATTCAACATATTTTCGGAGATAAATATACCATCATCAAACTTATTTTCTAAGGTCAATACAAGCTCATTAATATATAAAGAAAATAATACCGGACTAAGGACACTATAGTGGAGGCCTTGTGTACAGTTTCTGGTCTTGAAGAGACAAATCAAGCAAAATCTTGGGGAAAGGTTCCTCTTGAATGTTATGTTGTACAAAGTATTGTTTCATTGCTTGACTTCGGTCGACACATAGCAGCCCAATTGTTAATGTGAATTGTAATTAAAACAAGGGTTATTATTTTATTCCTGGTATAGGATTATTGTGTGAAATGCTGTTGTGTTTTGAGTATCTCACTTTATCCAATTGCTCTACAGTAAAACTCTGTGTCAACATATGACAGGGACCTGTTTGTGCACAGGTTCAATCTGATTGATTTGATCAAGGCATTACTATCACTCCTTTGTTCATATGCCAGGATTTGTTTCAGAAACAGTATTTCACAAAACAAACAAAGCAACACTAACTGTTGTATCCTAACTCGTAGCACTCATGAAGAGTGAGTGAGTTTAGTTTTACACAGCACTCAGCATTATTCCATGTATGGTGGCGGTCTGTAAATAATCGAGTCTGGACCAGACAATCTAGTGATCAACAGCATGAGCATCAATGTACGCAATTGGGATACGATGACATGTGTCAATCAAGTCAGCGAGTCTGACTACCCGACCCCGTTAGTGGTCTACTCATGAAGAACCAAATTGAAATGGCACAGTATCTCGAAATTAAATCTGTTTACCTTCGTGATGTAATTGAGGCATGTAAGGTGAAATCTAGTGAGGATGATCTAGTATGTAGAAATATCCAGAACATCTTCAAGCATAACACAGACGCTGATCTTTTCACTTCCTTTGAACAGTTTGTTTGAAAATAATCTATATCCTCTTCGCAAATCATACAAATGGAAACTTTTGAATTTTGAGATAAGTTCAAATTCATAAATAATTTGTTGGTGTTCCAGATAGACCTTGCACCTTGGTCATCTAGTCTCCAAGTAACATTGTGGGCTGCATGTTTCCAAACTGGTAAATGTTAGGCAGTAGGGGGGCTTGACTGGTCACCATGAGGTGATGACAGCATAGAGATGGACAGGGCTTAACACGAGGGCCAATAAATATGCCTGTCACTAATACCGTTATCTAATGGTTGTATGATGTGACTTCTAATTGGTAATGACCTCAGCACATGTAGCCCCAATGCAGACGTTCTTAGTCTCTGAATCTCTGGTCTCCCTGGGGCTCCTTTTCAATTTAAAGGAGAATACGAGTGAATTGCAATAATTTGCTGGGTGAAAGATTAAGTCGTCAGAAACATATTCCCAAATTTTCAATAAAAAATTATGCATAATTATTTTTTAATCGCGAAAACAGTTTCTGTAAATCTCAGCTTCGGCCATTATGCATATTTCGCTGGAACCCACGTGACCTTTCCGCTCGTGACGTCAAATGTGCCTGGAGTCCGCCATGGCCTTGCCAAAGACCAAGCGCTACAGTAGTACAAATAGTGTTGTTTCTGTCGTTTCTGTAAATGGTATGATGGTGTATTCTGTTGCCTGGGGATGCACGGAATCATCGAACAATGGAAAGCCAACATTTCTTCCGTTTTCCAAGTAAAGAGACAGACTTAGGCAGGAGAAATGCTCCGATCATTCCGAGTGGGACGCATATGAAAGAGACAAGCACACATGGGGTATACAAATCCCAAAGTTTAGGCTGAAGAGGGAAGAATTACCCACGAGATTCATTTATACTCCATCATTCCTGTTACAGCTTTCTGTCAGTGGTATTTTTAACATAAATTAAATCAAGTAAGAATTGCCAGTCGAAACTGCCCCCGCTGCAAATTGCCCCAGCAAATTTGGTCAAATTGCCCCGGAGTTTTGGTCAAATTGCCCCAGGGGAGTAGTTAAAATGCCCTAATTTATTTAACATGACTAAATATAGGCCATAAATGCATAGTTTTGTCAACTTTGATATTATGTTCTTCATATAAAAGTATATACATAGTTATGAGTTTACTGATGGAACATATATCAGAAATATTACTTCTTAATAACTTTTATATGAAGAACATAATATCAAAGTTGACAAAAACTATGCATTTACGGCATATATTTCATCATTTTAAATAAATTTGACCAAATTAGAATGAATGACCAAATTTGCTGCGGCATTTTGTAGCTGGGGCAGTTCCATTGGTACCCAGTCAGTAAGAGATTTCACATGAGCTTGAAAATGTTTCGCTATGACGTTCTTTTCGGTTTGGAGCCCTAAATGCTGCAGACTACCCGAAACATCGCCGAATACAACGGCAAATCATGAAGTACTTGTTGCTTTCATTGTTTTCCATTTTGTCCAATTACGCACGTCGGCATCAGACTCGCTATTTGTCTGTAGTGTGTGCCGTGAAAGTTGTTCTGTGTTCACATTGGCTGAAAAGATGTCATTCTAAGGCTATGGCCGAGTACATAACTATTTCCATAACCAAACACTGGGGAAACATACATTGTCCTGACAAGTATTTTATAATTCTCCAGTTTTCGGGGAATAACTTATGTGCGTCGCGAATATTATCTCTTCTCGACCAGGCTGGGATTTTGTGTGGACACTTGCTACGTTATTAATGAGAACTAGGATCCTAATTTTTTTTCAACAAAATGACTCCAGTGTAATTTTTGTAGCAGATAATTTCCATTTTCCCCCCGTCTGAAGCATAATTATTTTGTTTTTAAATCCCAGACACCCTACAGTCACACATTTGACACAAAAGGAACTGCAATCACATTGCAAAAAATATAATTCTTAGGGACTGGTCATATACTTATAGGGGTGGGTTTGCTGGTTGGAACTGTATCACAATTTGCTGTCAAATAGTATTCTTGTTAAATGATATGGTACATTTTAAAATTTATTTTGAACTCAAGCGGTGCCTCCGTTTCGCTTGATTCTTCTTCATCTTCACTGGAAGATTGCCTTGTAAGATGTAAAATCGGATCGAGTTGACACGGTCTATCATCCATTTCAGAAATGACATCAGGAACACCTTTCACTGCTTCAGAATCCATGGACACTGTTAAGATGTGAGGTAAAATCAAAGAGGCAGCCATCAGCAACAGGCACATATGACGTCATGTCACGTTATACCGCCTCTGCTCATTAACTGTCGGGTGTTTCAGTAAAAGGCGGAAATACGAGTACGTTTTTTGTGGTTTTATTGCTATTTTACAAACTTTTTGTTCCATTTTAATCACGGAAGGTGACTTTTTGAATATCCTTTACAATATATCAAAAGTTTTGTTTTCGTTCGTATTCTCCTTTAAATGGGCTTGTTTGTTACTATCAAAATTATGTATACTCTCCCAAAAAGAAACGCATCATGAAAATAGCAAATTTCATGTAGCAATGAATTAAAACGTAATTCATTTTACAAAAGGTTTTGCTCTGTTTATGAGTCCTATGGTGTTTATCTTTTGAAACACGACAACAAAACGCACCATCCGTAAAATACCCGTATTTAACAGCATGATTTTCAATTTCGGCGTGTAGTGTCACAGAATACACAATTCACATGCAATGCACGTGAAATTTGGGGATCAGATAGTCTCAATGATGGGTATAAAAGGTTGATCGCTGTCTGTCGATTATTCACTGTATTTGGAATATTGTTGACGAACGCAAAATGCCACGTCTAAGTGAAGCCAACCGTCATATCGCCATTGGTTTGCCTGAAGCTGGCCAGTCTCAACGTGCAGTTGCCCGACGCATGAATGTTCACCAAAGCACCATTTAACGGCTCTGGGAGAGATATCGCCGGCAGAATTTGGTAGCAGATGCCCCTCGTAGTGGGCGACCTCGAGCGACCACTGCGGCGCAGGATCGCTACATCCGGGTACATCACCTGCGTCATCGAACAGCTACGGCGACCAGTACCGCTCGACAAATACCCGGATTGAGGAGGCTTTCTGCACAGACCGTCAGGAACAGGTTGAGAGAGGTTGGTTAACGTGCCAGAAGACCTTATTTTGGCCCTGTGCTTCGACAACAACATCGTCGACATCGAGTTCAATGGTGCACCAACGTTCAGGCCTGGGACCTACCGAATTGGCGTAGAATCTTGGTCAGTGATGAATCACGATTTCTATTGGAATGACGCCATGGAAGAATGCGGGTGTACAGACGTCGACGTGAACGTTTCGCCGACGCTTGCGTTCCCCAGGTGGACAGATTCGGCCGGGAAAGTGTTATGATGTGGGGAGCGATCACCTGCCGTAGGAGAAGTGATTTGGTGATGATCCAGGGCAACCTGACAGCTCAACGGTACTGTGACGAAATCTTACGCCCACACCTCCTTCCAATCATTGATCGCCAGAAGGAGTTGTTTGAACAGGACAATGCCAGGCCCCACACAGCACGTCACACTAGAGACTTCCTCCAGAACCACAACATCAATGTGCTCCCCTGGCCCTCAAGATCACCGGACTTTAACCCGATCGAACATCTGTGGGATGCCCTGGACGGACGGGTGCGGTGCCATAACCCTCAGCCCGAGACACTTCAGCAACTCGCACAGGCACTACAGGCAGAGTGGGCTGCGATTGGGCAACACGAGATTCTGAGACTTATTCGTTCGATGCCGAGGCGATGCCGTGCAGGTCTGGATGCCCACGGTGGTCACACGAGGTATTGACTTCAGCGCCACCACACGTCACTGTCACGTCACGTCACACGCCACACCACACTGTTGAAATTCCTATATGCGTTTCTTTTTTGGGAGAGTATATATTCAGAGACTAAGCATTAGTCTATCCACAACCCACAGCTCACCGTGGCCAATCAGACCTCTGGGGGACTCTTGTTGAAACATATTTTGTGTTATAATACGTTTTGGATAATTAAGCCTTCATTATTAGTTATGTACCTGGTTGTTTCCATGGTATGTTTTTTTCATTATTATGTTTTGTGTGATACCATTTGCTTGGATTCTACGTACGATTATACATCTATAATATCAGTTGTTTCACTCATTTCCACACAGATAAAGGAAGACGAAGAGTTTCACAGCGTCAGGTATACAATAACTTTCCTTGAGTCGACATATTAGCACAGATAGCAGTCAAACATGCGTTCCCCGATATAACATGTGTTGCTACAGACGCCTTTAAAATAACCTTCCCATCACTGGCCTTGTTGACGTAAGGACGCCAGATGATCAGACATCAGTCCAGCAGATCGTGATAAAGGGTTAATGTTACAAAGACTATCTGAAGGAAAATCACATTCAGTGACACGATAGAAGCCGTGGAGATTATAGATCCGCAGCGCCACACGCTTGTCGTCACGGATCAAGTAGATCAAGATCGATGACCGGTCGATTGCATGCCACCGTTTCCAAATTTCGCGGCCATTGATAGGCATGCTGTCAATCACTGGATCGTCTGGCCCAGATCCATGCGGAGACCAGGCTATGCATCCAACAAAGAAAAACGTGTTACTGTGGACAATAACCTTGTTCTGAGTACACAATACGGACATATTGTTATGGTAACTCTAAGCATCCTAACAACAAGATCGCCACTTATTGAAGCTCGATATCCGCGTTTACGGCAGAAATGAACTGTGTGATCTGTGAAATCCTTCCCGTCTCGATAGTTACATTCCTTACTTATTAATGAATGCAATTTCATGAAAGAAAGGAGAAAGAAATTGTGAATGATAACTACACATCTAAAATTCATCAATTTGAGTGTTCTTACTTTATTTCTCATTGCAGAAAGAGGTTCAACTTCCTCCCTGTCAGGGGAAACATGTATGTCCCTGTTTGGACGGGATGGATACTGTTACCTCCCTGTCCCAGGGAAACATGTATGTCCCTGTTGGACGGGACGGTTACTGTTACCTTACTGTCCCGGGGAAACATGTATGTCCCTGTTTGGACGGGGCGGTTACTGTTACCTCCCTGTCCGGGGAAACATGTATGTCCCTGTTTGGGCGGGATGGTTACTGTTACCCCCCCGTCCCGGGGAAACATGTATGTTCCTGTTTGGATGGGGCGGTTACTGTTACACCCCTGTCCTGGGGAAACATGTATGTCCCTGTTTGGGGGATACGGTTACTGTTACCTCCTTGTCCGGGGAAACATGAATGTCCCTGTTTGGGGGATACGGTTACTGTTACCACCCTGTCACGGGGAAACATATATATCCCTGTTTGGATGGGGCGGTTACTGTTACCACCCTGTCACGGGGAAACATGTATGTCCCTGTGTGGACGATACGGTTACTGTTACCTCCCTGTCCCGGGGAAACATGAATGTCCCTGTTTTGACGGGATGGTTACTGTTACCCCCCTGACCGGGGAAACATGTATGTCCCTGTTTAAACGGGACGGTTACTGTTAAATACCCCCCTGTCCTGGGGAAACACGTATGTCCCTGTTTGGACGATACAGTTACTGTTACCCCCCTGTCCCGGGGAAACATATATATCCCTGTGTGGACGATACGGTTACTGTTACCTCCCTGTCCCGGGGAAACATGAATGTCCCTGTTTTGACGATACGGTTACTGTTACCTTACTGTCCCGGGGAAACATGTATGTCCCTGTTTGGATGGGGCGGTTACTGTTACCTCCCTGTCCCGGGGAAACATGTATGTCCCTGTGTGGACGATACGGTTACTGTTACCTCCTTGTCCCGGGAAAACATGTATGTCCCTGTTTGGAGGATACGGTTACTGTTACCTCCTTGTCCCGGGGAAACATGAATGTCCCTGTTTTGACGGGATGGTTACTGTTACCCCCCTGTCCTGTGGAAACATGTATATCCCTGTTTGGAAGGGGCGGTTACTGTTACCTCCCTGTCCCAGGGAAACATGTATGTCCCTGTTTGGAGGATACGGTTACTGTTACCCCCCTGTCCCGGGGAAACATGTATGTCCCTGTTTGGAGGATACGGTTACTGTTACCTCCCCGTCCCGGGGAAACATGAATGTCCCTGTTTGGACCATATGGTTACTGTTACCCCCCTGTCCCGGGGAAACATGTATGTCCCTGTTTGGACCATATGGTTACTGTTACCTCCCTGTCCCGGGGAAACATGTATGTCCCTGTTTGGACGGGACTGTTACTGTTACCTCCCTGTCTCGAGGAAGCATGAATGTCCCTGTTTTGACGGGATGGTTACTGTTACCCCCCTGTCCCGGGGAAACATGTATTTCCCTGTTTGGACGGGATGGTTACTGTTACCTCCCTGTCCGGGGAAACATGAATGTCCCTGTTTGGACCATATGGTTACTGTTACCCCCCTGTCCCGGGGAAACATGTATGTCCCTGTTTGGACCATATGGTTACTGTTACCTCCCCATCCCGGGGAAACATGTATGTCCCTGTTTGGACGGGGCGGTTACTGTTACCCCCCTGTCCCGGGGAAACATGTATGTCCCTGTTTGGACGGGACTGTTACTGTTACCTCCCTGTCTCGAGGAAGCATGAATGTCCCTGTTTTGACGGGATGGTTACTGTTATTTATCATCCAAAACTGTGTTCCACAGTAGATATCGCTTGTGTGAGATCAGACGATATCTCCTAGGAGATATCGTTTTGACAGTAGATTTTGTACAATGCTATGACGTCATGAACTTGTTGACGTAACAATGTTATGACATCGCTGCACTGCAAATCTAATGGCAGTACTGTGTTCAGAGATGTACATTTTTCATTGAAAACTAATGAAGAGTGATTTTTGATGATAAATAGAATCTCACCCTCGTGTCTTCTGATATCAAATATATCAACACTCGTTGATAAAAGTAAAAATATCCTCGGCAAGCCTCGGATATTTGTTACTTTATCAACTCGTGGTGATATATTTGATATCAAAAGACACTCGGGTGAGATTCTCTATATACCTCACTGTCCGGGGAAACATGTATGTCCCTGTTTGGACGGGATGGTTACTGTTATCTCCCTGTCCCGGGGAAACATGCATGTACCTGTTTGGACGGGATGGTTACTGTTACCTCCCTGTCCTACGGAAACATATATGACCCTGTTTGGACGATATGGTTACTGTTACCTCCGGTAATAGAAACGTAAAATGATTAACCGGGATCCAGTGAAACCACTGAGATATTTGGTTTATGGTCAAGTACTGCACTCAATCCAATTAGAAAACTTGACACAATGGAAGGAGTGTTTGCATTAGTATGAAAACACATGTGTGTCAAATTTCTGCTATCATCTTTGGGCGGTCTGTGTCTGTGTTGATGCGTTTCGTGCCATTGTGTTTATGGTGGCGTTTGTGTAGCGTTGTCATCCTGTGCTGGTGACGTCATGTTGTTTTGTGTTGGTGGGGCGTCATATTGTCTTGTTTTAGTGACGTCATGCTGTCTTGTGTTGATGACGTCATATTGGCTTGTGTTGGTGACATCATGTTATTTTGGGCAGGTTGTTTTGTGGTGGACTGATGCGTTATATGTTACCATGTGTTGGTAGGGACAGGTTGTTTTGTGTTGCTGGTTGACTGATGCGTTATATGTTACCATGTGCTGGTAGGGGCAGGTTGTTTGTGTTGCTGGTGGACTGATGCGTTATATGTTACCATGTGTTGGCAGGGGCAAGTTGTTTGTGTTGCTGGTGGACTGATGCGTTATATGTTACCATGTGTTGGCAGGGGCAGGTTGTTTGTGTTGCTGGTGGACTGATGCGTTATATGTTACCATGTGTTGGTAGGGGCAGGTTGTTTTATGTTGGTGGTGGCGTATCACCTTCAGTTAGTATAATCTGTAAAATCCAAGTCGTGCACACAATTTGCGCTGATAACAGACCAGAGCCGCCGGTGCGATTAAGAAATCAAGTTTGGAGAATATGAAAGATGGTGAAAGCGGTGTGTCGGACACAGTAGCAGTGTTACAGTAAAGGAAAATATCTTGATATATTTTACTTTCGATCTTTGAATTTTGATTCAAATATTGTTTTAAAGAAAGCTTTTGGAAGTCGCAAAGATAGAGGTATAGAGTTTCTCTCCAGGGCCTTATTCTCAGTTTAGGTTCAGTCCTGCGTAAGACACGCCTATTTTTCAATTTGTATACTGGGGCACGTTGAAGGCGGAGCGAGAAGATGTGTGGGTGGTCCTGTAGAAAGCGTTGAGCTATACTGAACAGCAAAAGAAACGCAAGTCTGGCTTTTTGTCAAGTTTTTTGAATAGAGGACAACCCAAATTATGTCTAATCATTTATTCTATAGAAAACACTGTCAATGTAACAGCTAAAAGTTGCTGTTGACATTGAATTGCAATAAGTTCAATTTGATCACAGTCCGTCAAATGGAGATACCCCTGAACGCGAAGAGTGACAGTCTCTTTAGTAGCGTGTATAGCCACCTTGAGCTTGCACACAGTCCGTGCAACGTGGCCTCATTGAGTTCACTAGAGTCTGAAAGAATGCCTGATGCAACTGGTTCCGCTCAAACACCAATCTCTAATCCAACTGTGCAAGTGTGAGTGGCTGTCTATCTGCAGCAATCCTCCGCCCAACTTCGTCCCAGAATGTTCAATGAGAGCCATATCCGGGGAAAGAGACGTTAATGTTGTTCTGAGCCAGATCGACACCCTTGCTGTGTGAGGGCTGCAAAAAATTGACGTGCCAAAATTGGCCCCACATATGGCCTTCGGTAGTGGATTCCAGCAGCCCGAAGACGACGCCTAATCGTATCGCTTGGCACTGCTCCCCTTGACCCAAGAACTAAGGCTGCTGTTACTGTTGCTGCTTCAGTTCGGTTCCTTAGATGAGTGACCCGGATGAACCGATCTTGCGCATGAGTTGTCACTCGTTGCCGTCCGATACGGGAAGATCAGCAATAACCCGCTTTGCTGATGACGTTGAGGAAGTCGTGTAATGGTGGTAAGATGACAGCCCAATTGTCTAGCTACAGCGGTTGCAGTGCTACCTCCGTGTAACTTTCCAATGGCCATTCCCCTCTGCTCAGTCGTTAGTCTAGGCATCGTTTGTGTGGCGTGTACACCTCCTAGCGACAATACTGAACTGTTTTTTGACGCAAACCTTTATAAAGGATACCTCAGAGTGAAATGCATGCTTTTCACCCATAACCGTCGATGCACGTTTCTTTTGCTGTTCAGTATATTACCGATACGTCGTTATGATGTTCAGCTTTGCATGTGTTAGAATGTCCAAGACCATGACTCTTTTACTTTTGATGTTATGTCCTACAGATAAGCAAAATAATCCGTTTTGGGTACAATTGGTACTTTTGACATTTTCCTTTCGTAATGCAAACAATGTAACCCATCTGGGCTTGGGGACTTGTGTCTATTGGAGTGAGGAATTGGGTGAAATTTTATCAAGGTTAAGTGTTTATCAGCGCTTAACCATGAACCACCTTACGATGTATGTTTTTACCAAAGTGGTTCCCAAAATATTTTTCAAAATATCGAATATGTAAGCCTGCCTTTGTTCCATGTGAGGTTAGGAAATAATGCTTTGGATCTGGTTCGCATCACCCTGTATGTGTGTGCTGACAAATCTCAAGCAATACTCACGTGGAAGGTATGGAATCCTATAGGGGACATTGTCGCCTTGTCTCCCAAAAACCTCACGCAAAACATGGGAAAAAGTGTCAGATTTTACCAGAGCGCGACAGTAAAATAAATTATCAAAATTGCCGTCATCGCATTTGTGTGACACCGTCCATTGGATTCAATAAGATAGGAGCATTCACGCTAAATATGGCTTGACATTGCGCGGGGGCTCATCAGCAATACATATAAAACTAAACATGGTTATGTTTAAACAACACGGATCAGTGATATCATGCAACCAAACCCCTGGTACAAGTGTGACACCGGGAGGGGATACAGATTACAATATATTGTTTGCGGTGGTGCATGTAGTCAGTGTACATGTTGCTGGTGAGAAACGTGTGTACTCCTGACCCTTGGTAAGCACTTATTGGCACATATACAATGTTTATCAGGTTGCCTGGCGTAACAACCATAACAACAACGGCCGATGCCCCAACTCTGTAGTCATAAACTACATGTTTGAACAACAACATTCCCGCGGGCAGCAATCGAATAAGTCCTCGAACGTTTCCAACTGACACAGTCTTTGTCTATAGCACAAACACGAAGTACACATGAACCAAGTCTTAACTAGCAGATGCATCAAACAATACAATGTTTCAGTGTTGGAAACATCTGACTTTGATCCTGTCTGGCTTCTATTATGAGTTCATATCGCTGTGAGCTTGATAAAGCAGTGAGCCAAGGATGCGTATGGTGCCGAGCTTGATTATGTCTTGAGGCACATGTATGTGGTTGTGATGACTTACACTTCCAAACTCAAGCATGTGCTCGGACATGTATTTAATAAATGTATGTTTCCACTAATCAGTTTCAGGTTACTTGATTTCGTTAATGCAGCTCACATTACGATTGTGAAAAGGACATTAAACAGGGTTAAAACTTTCTTTCTTAGCAATAATTGTTGGTAGTTAATCATATGTTTCGTTAGTTAACCAAAGGCTAGCAATAGGCCAAACCAGATTTATTTATATGAATTATATATTGCTAACAAGTTGTTTCTCGTCTATGCGAAGGTTGCGTTACATTTTCTACATTTACATGAGGTGTTTGATGTATACTGTTTGAAATCGCCTAGATGTACACTGTTTGATATCGCCTAGATGTATACTGTTTGATATCGTCTAGATGTACACTGTTTGATGTCGTCTAGTAGTATACTGTTTGATGTCGTCCAGATGTACACTGTTTGATATCGCCTAGATGTTCAGTTTTTGATATCGCCTAGATGTACACTGTTTGATATCGCCTAGATGTACACTGTTTGATATCGCCTAGATGTACACTATTTGATGTCGCCTAGATGTATACTGTTTGATATCGCTTAGATGTACACTATTTGATATCGCCTAGATGTTCACTTTGTTATATCGCCTAGATGTACACTGTTTGATGTCGTCCAGATGTACACTGTTTAATATCGCCTAGATGTACACGGTTTGATGTCGCCTAGATGTACACTGTTTGATATCGCTTAGATGTACACTGTTTGATATCGTCCAGATGTACACTGTTTGATATCGCCTAGATGTACACTGTTTGATGTCGTCCAGATGTACACTGTTTGATGTCGTCTAGATGTACACTGTTTGACATCGCCTATATACTGTTTGATATCGGCTGGATATACACTGTTTGATATCGCCGATATATTGTTTGATATCGTCTGGATATACACTGTTTGATTGCCGATATACTGTTTGACTGCTATTATGTTAATGTTCCATGTGCCAACATGTTTGTTCACTGCACCTTCCATGGTCCTGTCCTACACGTTTCATACAAACATTTAGAGTGGTTCATTGGGCTCATTGCCATAAAATGTTGTCCTCATTGACAATTCGACCGCTGTGTTGAGCAGTGGGTTTCTAACGGGTAAGCTGAACAGTAAATAATGCTCAAGTGGACACATTGTCCCCAACAACCTCAAACATGTCAAGCCAGCCACCCACGTTTAATATTCCCGAAGTCCAGGTAAAGCCTCCACGTCTCAATAAAGTCTTTTTTGCTGATGCATTAAGTTAACATGTCTGTACATGGCTGCTGATCAACTGACTCGTGTCTACACATGAACTACTAGAACAGTTATCTGGTGATACACTGAAAGTCCACAACACCGAAAGAGCCCCCACACTCGTACGTTAATATTTTCCAAAACTAAATCCAATAATTTACGATTATGATACGACTTTGCACCACTCTCATTCTTTACTCCCTGTTGACACTGTGACAAGGCACTAGTCATGTTGTATTTGCACAATGGCAGTAAGGAAGAATGGTGACGTGTGTGGCGACGTTAGGTCCTTGTCTTTTCCGGTTCTTTGGAATGCCGGGATTGAGGGTGATAATAAAACATCAAGAAACTGGTGTTTTGTCATTGTATACCAGCTGATACTGTTCGTACAATTAGGGGCATTTGGTTCCACGTTCGAGCACATCTGGTGTCTTCAGTGTAATTTTAAACTCCCTAATTCCAGATGACTAAATTTGTTCTTTCTTCACTGCTATATATACTTCATACGTTACGAGAATGATTACACACTCGTCGTTGCCTTTTCATTTAAATACAAAATGTAACGTTGGACTAAGCGTGACCCAAGGCGTAACACTTGTTACCATCATGACAGACCGTGGTCAACTGGATTGAGCGTCTGCCTTGGGAGTGAAGGGTGGTTTGATCCTCGGACGTGTCATACCAACAGTTGATACAAGATGCTAAGAATGCCATCTAACTTGGAGATGGAAGTAGTACATTAGATAAGTTTATGCGTAATTGGTGACATTTTAGAACACTTACATATTTCAATTTTCCAGTGTTAACCATGAACCTTTTTCTTGAATTTTGTGCCACTAGCCACATAAAGAAACTGTGCATTGTCAAAATATGATCCCAGTTGATAAGTACGATAACAATGTCAAAGGTACATATAAACTTTAATGGAGGGATCATGAAACCATAACAAGTCGGGAGAATTTCAATTGAAAAGTCAATCACAATGACGTCACGAGTCCACAAGCGGGACAGGGGTCAAACGACCATGTCACAAGCTCAATAACGGGTATGTCCACCATCGGCATTGAGAACAGCAGTGCATCGACGACGCATAGAGCCTATCAAACGTGCAAGGCAGGCTTGTGGGATGTCACGCCAGATTCTCTCAAGTTTTGTTGCAAGGTCAAGGACGTTATCTGGCGGATGAGGAAGACGGCGTAGACGTCGAACCATCTCGTCCCAAACATGCTTTATCGGGGAGAGATCCGGTGAATTTGCAGGCCAAGGCAGTAAGTCAACGTTGTGGTGTTCCAAGAAATCCATAGCAACCCTTGCCGTATGAGGGCGGGCATTGTCCTGTTGGAATGTTAACCAAGGGCCATGTGGTGGTGGAAAAGGAATTGCCACAGGTCGAAGAATCTGATCCCTGTAGCCCACACCAGTTAAGTTGCCCTGAACACTCACCAAAGGAGTTCTTTGGCGTGCTGTTATTCCACCCCAAATCATCACGGAACCACCACCAAAGCGATTCCTCTCCAAGACACAGGCCTGTGCATAACGTTCTCCCACGCGTCTATAGGCACGTTGACGTCCATCACTATGGGACATGTTAAACCTGGACTCATCTGTAAAAACAACATTTCTCCACCAAAACAAGGGTCTGCTGACATGATTTCGGCACCACATTCGGCGAGCTTGTCGATGACGTTGTGTCAGGATAGGCCGTATGGCGGGACGTCGTGGTCTGATCCCGTGATGACGTAAACGTTGTTGAACTGTGTTGGGGTGGATACGGCGAAGTCCTGGGATGGTTCGGGCAGTCATCACTGCAGTCTGAAACCTGTGGCGAAGATGGGTCACCCTTATCCATATGTCCTGTCTTGGCGTTGTTACACGTGGACGTCCAGAACGTGGTCGATCGATGACGTCATTTGTGTTCTGGTAGCGTCTCACCAGTGCAGAAATGGTGTTCCGGTGGCAGTGGAAATGTGCAGCCACTTGTCGTTGAGACATTCCCCCACGGACCATCCCAATGGCCTCATGACGTTGTGCAGACGTGAACCTTGGCATGCTATGCGTTTCAATAGCCGTTAATGTTTTGAACGATCGCAAGGGCAGGGGTTGAGCTTTCCAAAGTGACAGTACTGTGTGGCATTCATTTGCTCTGTTTCTCTTTCCCGGAATGCACGTGCAACAACGTATTGCACTTCTCAAGGACGAACCCACTGACGTCACGGAACGTGGCACGTGCATGCATGTTGGATACATGTCACTAATCTCTGAGTTTAAATCCGTATGTGTCTACACAGGTTTGATAAATTTAGATTTTACATTTTTGTATGCACAGTTTCTTTATGTGCCTAGTATATTTGAACAATGATGTATTGTCCTAAGAATAAGTGGCGTATCTGTCAGACCTGTGCTGAAATCAACCAGCGGTTATGTTGAATTGCTGGACTCTTCAAGCTTGGATTATATAAGGAGTTCCACTATTTGTTTGTTTAGGTGAGTAGGAAGAGATCATCAGCAGTTAAGTGCGCCACACTGAAGTATATCAAGAGGCAAGAGGCAAGATTTTATTAGGTCGAAACCAATACAATTGAACTCAATGAAATATGTGCCTGTTCGCAATCTCGAGGTATATAATTATATGGACATTAGTCCTAGTAATATTATTGCCCAAGAGTCAGTATATATGCAACAAAATATCACTAAAATCCAACGTTGTTTTTTTCATTCAAGATATAATAAAAACAATTCGCAGCTTTTATTTTTTGAAAACTATTTTTACATTTTAACAATTTAATCAACTGAAACATACTTATATTTTACAATAGAATCTTCCTTAACTGTTGTTTACGTATTTCTCGATGTTTGGACAATTCAAAAGTACGTGGTACTCATCTTCTATTTCGTTAGTACTAAAGGGACATAATCTATCAGCAAATTCGATTTTAGGCACACTCTATCTTCCTTTTTCAATCATAAGCATATGTGAACTGAGACGGAAACCTGTAAGTGCAATTATGGGCTTCTTAACGTCAATATTGGTTAATTATTTCTCAATGCACAGAGTTTCCTTAATATGAAGATACAATCTAGTTTCACTCAAGGTTGATAATTGATGTTTCCACATTTGAGAATATATACCTTCAGCCCTTTGTGTAAATTTTCTCCAAAAAACACTTCTTTTAGGAACATACTGGGCAACCCAAATATGCACAAACAATTTAACTAAGCACCCCTGTATTTTAGCAATGATAGGTTTTCAACACATATAAACTTTCCGTGGTGACCACAATGGGAAAACATGAGTATGATCCGTATGATCCTTTGACGCTTACAAAACAACAGCATGATTGGAATCCATGTTGAGTTTAGGATGATAATCGCTCATTTAAAAATATCCAATGATTTTCATACAAAACCATGTTTGTACAAGTATGGCCCTGGAATGTTTAATGTTGAATTTATTGGTGAATGTGAACATTCAAAATGTCATTTTGAGTGTCTTACACGACAATACCTTGAAAATATGACCAAAACCAAACATAAAGAGCGTATCTCGAATTAACATGCCCAATTTTCAATATCGAGGTTCTCATATGAACTATTCAATAATTTGTATATCAAAACTATATATCTATCTGGTTTACTTCTCAAAATATTAAGTCAATATTTGATAATCTTTACAAGACGAATAACTTTCAAAGGAAAGGTACCCAATCCTCCATAAAGGAAAGCTGACTGAGTTGACATTTTGACATATTGTATATGTTTCATAAATTCCAGGTGTACCTTTCAATAGCATCAGCTTCCATAAAGCCCCCAACTCCACAACCATATGAGAGAATAGGAGAAACAACTGATTGGAATAACTGGTACTGAATATATCCCAGTTGCTCGAGACCTGGCGTCACATGATCTTAGACATATTTACACTCGTTGATGTACTGCCGCGCATACTGTCAGTTTTGCGACCTTTTCAGAAGCAGATATCTCGCCAACAGACAGAAGCATGTTGACAGTGACCCTTCTGATATCACCATGTCACGACCTTACGTTTTTACAATCCACGCATTGTCCGCAATCACGGCTGTTATGTTATTCTAAATATAAGACACAAATACATGGCCCAGTTCTGAATAATTGTCGTGGACTGACTCGACAGTTCCAAGACACTGGACGCTAGACGCTAGACGCTAGACACTAGACACTAGACACTAGACACTAAACGCTAGACGCTACACGCTGCACACTACACACTACACACTACACACTACACACTACGCACTACGCACTACGCACTACACACTACACACTACAAACTACGCATTATACACAACACACGACGTACGACGCACTACACACTGGATATCAGATGCTTGATGCGAGATGCGAGAAAGTACATACTACATTCCAGATACCAGACACAAGACTCCCGCTGATAGATATAGAAGCCAGACACTAGGTACCAGACAACAGATACACGGTGCTGGACACAAGATCAAACAGGAGTATGTATGGCTTGTAAATATGGCTGCTAAAACCTACCACAAGGATTGTTTTCAAATGTTACGCGGGTGTTACTGAGTATTCTTAGTCAAGACTGACCACCGTGAGTCGTGTGAAATTCGTTTCTAGAGTGGAAAATAACACATACCAGTTTTTCTGAAAATGATATGATACCATGGTTAACTATGTGTCACTCTAATACCTAGGAAAAGTAAGATTTTATGGATGTGAACTTCTTTATTGTGAATAACACGACGTTTCGGAGTGTATGCTTGCTCCTTCACAAGGTGAATGGTAGGGCGTATAAGGGATATATATATACACACGTACATGGGCACTTACAAAGAAAACATATATAACAAGTTTAACAATGTTGAGGAAAGAATATGTACTAACAACATGAGGCCAGTGATACATTAAAACAACAGGTGTCCTCCCATTTGTGAGAACTCCATGTTGTGAGACACATTAATTAATGGTTCAGTGCACACAGGTGGTGCTTCCCCATCCCTACGATGAAAGTGGGAACAGCCCTGCTGCTGAAGAGTACCCGCAGGAGGCATAGTTCATTTATGAGTTAATTAACACAGAAGACATTGTTCGTTGAAAAGCATTTATTGTTTTCAATAGATACTGAAATACTGAAAATGATTATCGTGAACTGGTGATATATTCTACTTGTTGAAGGCCTGCCATAATGGTGATCGGAAAGAGCAGTCAAAGGTTAATAAATACATTTGGATTAATTATAGTTACAACAGTTATTGCTAGATTTTTCAAACACGTAAATCTGAGTAGGTAAATTAATTTCTCTTTCAAATGATCACGAAGTTACCTACACAAAGTGTTATTTTTTAAAGCCATTTATCTGAGTAGGTTAATTACTTTATCTTTTAGAGTTTCATTAAGTTACCTCCGCAATATTCAGTTAAATAGCTAATTCAGTTAAATAGCTAATCCATAATTAGCTGGGGTTTTGTCCATTCTATCAGATAGGGGAGTAAGGTGTGTTTTCTTTGCTAATTACCTACTCCAATGTCTCACAACTGGGAGTCTCACAACTGGGAGTTCTCACAAATGGGAATAGACCAAACAACATGATAATAGATTGATGGGATGTAATACAAACACGAGGAGGCCAGTGATACGCTAAAACACCATGGTAATTGATACCCTATCAATTGATACCCTATCAATTACCATGTTGTTTTAGCGTATCAAGTGCCCATGTATGTGTATATATATATTCCCCTTATACGCCCTACCATTCACCTGATTAAGGAGCAAGCATACACTCCGAAACGTCGTGCTATTCACAATAAAGAAGTTCACATCTATTCACAATAAAGAAGTTCACATCCATAAAATCTTGCTTTTCCTATGTATTCCACTTCTAAATGCCCTTCAAAGATTTGACTCTAATACCTAACTTCACTATATTTTAGAGAGAGTTTATTCCTATATCTCCACAGATTTTCAGTCTAACGATGAAGCCAAAGCAAGATGTTCGAGGCGCGACAGTATGTGAGTATGCTTGTGTGTGTGTGTGCGTGTGTGTGTGCGCGCGCGTATTTGCATGTGCGTTGGTGTATGTTTATCGTTTTACGCATATTCGTGCGTGTGTGTCGTGGTGGGAAAGGGGAGCGAAAACGGGTAGATATAAATATTTTTAGCGAGTTTATTGAGGTTCTAAACATTGTATTGCCTACTGAGCAATGTTTACAGTCTATTTTATGCAATAAATAAAATGAGTATGAAACGTGATGATTTTATCCCTTGTTCAAAATGTATCATATGAAGTCATTGTTCCGTGCGGTAATGACGTCATGTGCAATCCGTTGTAGACATAAACGAAGCAATTACACGTATCTCAATAATTAACTCTACTGCTTTTTCGGAGAGCTCATCTTCGAGCGTATATTCAAAATAGTGTTAGGAAGAAATAGCTCGACGAAGGGTGTTTGTCATACCCCTTCGAATTCTAATACGTATATAAATACAAAACTTATTATTATTATTATTATTATTGGATATTTATATAGCGCACATATCCACGCACTAGTGCATGCTCAAGGCGCTGGTATTTGTTCCCTCGATCATTGGATGTCAATCTCAACTTCCTGGTGAGCATACAACTCTTGCTTCCACAAGGCGCACCGAGTTATTGCGGCTTTCCCATCCTTACGAGGTACCCATTCACAGCTGGGTGGACTGGGACACATAGTCACAGTACTTTGTTCAAGTTTACTGCGCGTTGCTGTACCCGCAACTAGGTGTTTGCACGTATTCATGTGGCCATCATCTGGTCATATACCAACGGATTCGTGGGTTCTTTTAAGTGCACAGGTTTGTGTACTGTACACTAGGGGTTGTGAAAACACTGAAAGAATCTGCACTCCTAGGTTTTTACACCCGGTCACAGGTGGGCTCGATCCCGGCACCTCATGCTCGCTGGATCACTAGCCAGGCGCCCTAGCTATATCGCCCACCACGCCCCCAACTTCGAGACGCCCTAGTGCAATGGTGTTTTATGTCACTGTGATTGATTAACACTAACGAACTACACAGCAAAAAAAAGTTAAGCACCCCCTGATTTTTCACAGAGGGGTGAACTTCATGGACGCATGGTATGAAACTGAGAAAAAGAAGAGAAGCAAAACAAATTTTAATTAAAAGAACAATCATTTGGTCATTTGGAACAGAAGTTTTCTAACGGTATGAGCACTAAAAGTGCATGAAAACACAGAGTGAAATTGAAATGGAATTGCATCCAGAAGACATGTGTGTTTAAGTATCGTCAGTTCAAGGTCTTGGGGTGTGCCACCCGGTAAAAGCAGCTTAAATAAAGTGGATCAGTGTCCCAGGAATCACAAAACATCAGTAACGTGTGCTGCCACCACGTGCCTGAATAACTGCAGCCACTCTTCTTGGCATACCCCTAACCAGGTTCCTTAATTGTTCCATCGGTATCCGCTGCCACTCCTCGTGAAGAACTGCCTCCAGTTCCCCCACGTTTTGTGGAGGAGGATTCATTCTTTGTACCCGACGCCCCATGATGTCCCAAACATGTTCGATGGGATTCAAATCAGGAGACATTGATGGCCAGGGAATTCGTGTCACAGCATTATTTGCCAGATGTTGGTTTACAGCATGTGAACGATGAGGTCGTGCATTGTCGTCCATGAACAAGGGTCTTGTGGCAAGTCTGTGGTCATCGAAATGATCAATAATTACAGGATCCAGAACCTCCTGAATGTAGCGAGCGCCTGTGAGTGAACCTTGTATAGTCACCAAATCCAGTCTACAGTCGTAGGAGAAGCCTTCCCAAACCATTACGGATCCCCCGCCAAATGGTACTCTTGGCACAATGTTCTTGGGGGCAAGACGTGTATTCCTAGTCCTCCATGCGCGGGCTCTCCCATGCACAACATGCAGGAGGAAACGACTTTCGTCGGTCCAGTGTATTCTCCTCCATGATCGTAGGTTCCACCTCTGCCTGTGCTGACACCATAACCTACGCTGACGCTTGTGGTGATTTGTGAGCTGTGGACGCCTGATGACCCTTCTGGCTCTTAATCCAGCAGCTTTGAGGCGGTTTCTCACAGTCTGGTTGCTCAAGCGGCGATGAGGTAACCAGGCCTGTTTCAGAAGGGTGCTTGAACCAAAAGGCTGGCGTCTCACATGCCGTAACAGAGCTCTATCCTCCTGGGGTGTGGTAGCTTTTGGTCTTCCAGAACGGGGAAGGTCCTTTACATCATTTGTTTGCGCATGCTTCCTCACCAGACGGCTTATTACGGTGTAGTGGAATTGAGTTCTTCTTGCAATTTCCTTTTAAGAAAGTCCTGCCCGATGAAGTCCAATGATCTGCCATCTCAATGCCTCGGAAATTCTCCTTCGTGCCATTGTCAATCAGAAGTGCAAAAACAGTGATAATGAAGTCGATACCGATCCTTAAATACCCAATGCTTGTGGCTGTTTGAAACTTTGGCGTGTGCAACACATGGGTGGCGGGATTCACGTGCATGTGGCTGCGTTCGTGAGAGACATTTTCTGATAAGTAACACCTTATTTTATCACCAATATACCACTCTTTGATTTGCCATCATGAGAACTGAAATTTTGTTCCGACATATACCGATAATTCAGCTTTAATTTGAGGGGTGCTTAACTTTTTTTGCTGTGTATATATACTGTAAATCACGAAATTTTTGCGAGCATGATATTTTTGCGAAAATTGCGAATGCCTTCAGCTCGCAAAAATATCGTGACGCAAAAAGTTCATGATTTACTGTATTGATGAGGAGTTTCAGATCACAGTTTAGCACGACGCTTGTCTGACGCTAAGTGACGGATGCCACTTTGTGTTGTAAGTCAGTTGTCGTGTTGTGTGCCAATGAATGTGTTTGTGTGCGTGATGTAGGTGTGACGTACATGAATGGGTCTCGTGAATGTTTAATAACCAATCAATAACGGATCAATAGCCTAGTGGTTAAAGCATTCGCTCGTCACGCCGAAGATCCGGGTTCGATTTCCCACATGGGTACAATGTGTGAAGCCCATTTCTGGTGTCCCCCGCCGTGATATTGCTAGAATATTGCTAAAACGGCGTAAAATCATACTCACTCACTCTCATGTGTCTTGGGTCACAAGTACATATGCCTTGTGGTAAGTTTGGTTGGGAGCGTGTGTGCAATGCTGGTAGAACTAGGTGGGTGGGTGGGTGTACAACCAGGCGGCATGTTTAACAGCATTCATTCCATGATTGCACAACCCACAGTCACCCCTACCCCAAGCCCGAGATTTGGTGCGGAATAGGCCACGTGTACCTCACACGGAATGGGATATATGACATTGTAAGATATGTGTTAGGGAGTGTCTCGGTAAACCAGCACTGGTATGCTTGGCCTGGCCTCGAAGAGCCTGAAAACACATTACTGCAATGTTAGATTAGGTAGATAAGTTCATGGATTTACGAGTTCTGTTTTACAATGACTGTGACATTTCACATACCTGCTTCACACCGGTGTTAGTATCTGCCCTGAATTGTAAGAAAAAAGTTGTATATGGATAGAATTGTCTCCCGTATAAATCATACCAACTCAATGCCACTTAAAGAGTTTACTAGAATAAATTACTAGTTTGGGTGAGGAATCATTCACTTAAACATTGCTCTTTTGGACTTGCCTGGCAATATTTATTTATGACTCTTCTGCCTGAAAGAGCGTTCACCTAATTCAACTCGTGGTGTAAACCTTGGGTAAATCATAGCTAACTCAAGCATTACTCTCGTATCTCACCATGCGCATTAATGTTACCATGGAGAGGCGCGAGGTAGCGAGACCGTACCTACGAGCCAATAACTCTTGTTCAGATCTAAGAAGGTAAAGTCAGGTATTACAGAGATTGAAAGTGCCCGATTTACTTCCTTTCCCTAGTCATAACGGAATATGTGCTTCACCAGTAAAATGACATGTTAACAATGAACCTAGTTCTATAAGAATACCTCCGCACATATATCATGGTAAAATGTATGAAGCACATTTCTAGTGAATACCACCGCATTGACTCTGATGGAAGATGCATGTCAAACACTCACTCACTCCAGTCTCTGTATACTAAGACGATCATATTACTGTATCATGTTTAACATTTGGCAATTTTCATCACACTTCTAAGTCATAATTCATACATACAGAGTGAAAGTCAACTAATTATAAAAGTATATGTCTATAGACACCAGGATGCTACAGGCCCTATCATACCGTATACTATCACCTGCAACTTCCGACATGGTTCCATTTCCGGCACACTTGAAACTAACATACAAACTCTACATGGAGAAATTGACTGCCTAAATGCCCATGTTTGTTTTATCGATTCAGTACGAAAGGATTTGGGACTGTTGAAACAGAACGTGATTGAAAGGCGGCAAAGTGTTTATCAGACAGAGACATGAGGTTTTCAAACACTAAACACTCCACAATGTCATACAGAGATGGTGGGTGGAATGTTTATATGACCGTTCTTTCGATGTACATAAACAGAACAAGAACAGAAAAGACAAGGCCGTCATGTTATGTTATTTCCAAGTTTATGCTGCTCACTCACTCACTCACTCACTCACTCACTCACTCACTCACTCACTCACTCACTCACTCACTCACTCTCACTCATGCGCTCACTCATGCGCTCACTCTCTCACTCACTCATGCGCTCACTCACTCACTCACTCACCCACCACCCACCCACTCGCTCGCTCGCTCGCTCGCTCGCTCACTCACTCACTCACTCACTCACTCACCCACCGCCCGCCCGCTCACTCACTCACTCACTCACTCACTCACTCACTCACTCACTCACTCACTCACTCACTCACTCACTCACTCACTCACTCACTCACTCACTCACTCACTCACTCACTCGCCCACCCACCCACTCACACTAAAACACATGATAAAAACTTGAGGGTGATTCAGGGTATTCCATAATGCAGAAACCAGGTGACCCGCCATGTAGCATCGACCGTTCACTGGACCGTGTCATGCCCTGGAGTAGACACGATCCTCGTTCACTCGTCTTTATCAATTATTTACGATGCAGCTAGCATGGATTGATTTGCACTGTCTGCTCTCGATAAACTACCGTTACAGGGCATCAACTCACGATCTCTTTTGTAATAAAACTGAGACATGGGATATGCGATATTTTCAGTTCGTCATGTACTCTGCATTGCGAATTCAACTCAGTTCGCCATCTTAACCCGTTGTAAATCCTTTAATCTTGTCAGGAGTCACTGTTCGGGATTTTGTATATTATCATCTAAGCTTCGTCAGCACCAACTACTTGAACCTTTTTTTTCATTTTGAAACGTTGTTCGAAGCAATACCTCACATGAGATTGTTTTATAAAGCTACCCAGCAAGAGATGGGTGCTAATTCTTCTTTCCGAACGCATGGTGTGGAGAGATGTTGAGGCATGATCTGGGGAATATCTACACAAGACAAAACACTTCAAATGTATTTATAAAAGATAACTGAGTGAGACAGAAAAAAATAATTCAATCAATAAAACGGTACCATTCGAATCACAGAAGCTGATGTGTGATTCAGTCACGCCCGCTCATGATACAGCCATTCTATAAGTTATCACATCGTGTCGAGGGAAATACGGGGTTTTATCAGTCCTGAGTAAGGTTGTATTCCGTGTCGAGGGAAATACGGGGTTTTATCAGTCCCGAGTAAGGTTGTATTCCCCGAGATACAACCTTACTCGGGACTGATAAAACCCCGTATTTCCCTCGACACGATGTGATAACGCATTTATCTAGCCGAATGTTTTTACTAAATCAAAAGAAAACGATGCGCATCAATTTCATTCTCAGTTGTTGTGGCAAAACGTTTCCTTACTGCCATGTTGACACCAGCTGATCGATTGACCTCAATGCAGCGCACGTTACTAAAAGCTGGGCGATGCACGCTTTTCTCACTTCGCGTGGTCACCGATGCGTGGCGGGATGATATGACTTTTTTACTCTCTGCTCGCGGATCGTGACGGCTCTACATGGTAGTTTATCAGAGTCACGTGAACCTATCAAAACTTGACATTCTTACATGAGGCTGGATAATGGGTGTTGCCAATGGAGGACGTGCTTCTGTGAATATTCACTGTTTGAAGTTATCCTGTTTACAGGTTTACACACGACAACGCCATTCAAAATATTCGAATATAAAAGATTCGAACAAACGACACGAACACTTTATCGTGCTGATTAAAGCCACCTTGGCCTGACACGGTGGCTGCCTCTCTATTGTCGTGATATTGGTAATCCCAGCAGAGTAATCCTCCAGGTTCTAGACCAGTATCAGTTATTGTAGTAGTGTATTGTAGTAGCGGTTGTGTTGAACGTGGCTGTTTGTTGTGTTGTAGATCATGTCGCTGGTAACGTAATAGTTTGTTGTAGTAGATACTGTAGTAGTAGTGGCACTAGTAGATGACGTAGTTATAGTAGTATCATCAATTGTAAGATCGGGAATCCAGGCGGCCTCTATGACAATGTGACACTAATTCAGATGAGTAACACAACCACAGACATCGATCTCTACATTAAGCATCGAAGGTTATCGCACTGAGATTCCATGCTAATGATGTTCGTCAACAGGTCCTTGTCCAGAGAATACCCCTGTCTGAGGCAACAACACTAGATGATTCGGATACGTCAGCGAACAAAATGGAAGTGAAAAGTTGAAAATAACCGTGTTTATACCAGGAAACGGCCGAAGAACCTTTACCTCTCTGTATACTGTCTCTGAGCGTACTCAAACAGTTTGTGTAATCACTGCCCCAGTCTTGGTCACTCGTGTCATCGATCCGAGGTCACATGACTTACAATTTTCAGTACTATGCTTCTCATTTACAATGACTTGAATGACCTGTTACTTTGGAATGTTACTGTGGTGTTGGTATGTAGCTTCATTTTCATTACTTTCAGACAATCGTGAACACCAACATAGTTCAGCCTATAAATCGAATTTACATTGTTCATAATGTACAGCGATCTCCCACTGCACACCCGCTACATCGACCCTACATTGGTTAACCTTTACAGCGAATCTATGTAGTCAATCCTTTACAGCCTACCTACATGGTACATCATCTGCAGCCACTCTACATACTTCATCCTTTATATAGAACTTTATAGATGATCCTTTCAATAGACCATACATACTTCATCCTTTACAACATTGCGATCTTATCGAAAGCTTCATCAATTGTTAATGTTCAGTTGCCCGTGGTAACAATAACTAAGCCAGTATTAAATATTAAAACGTAGGGTTACTCCACAATAGAACGCGCCCATTATTCCCCACACTTGCCGACCTTCTTGTGGATATGTTCTCACAATAGCCACCGATGAAGCGAATTCTATGAATAGGTGAAATGTCCACAAAAACCAAAAGAAAGACGACAATTGTCAGAGACATCATGATTTCACTGTCCAATCAAATCATCTATTTACGAAGGTCGTCACTGACAACAAGAACGCTGTTGTTTTCGTCACTGATGCCATCAGTCCATCAGAGGGTTAAAGACAGACACAATAGAAGACGAGGCAGGTAGCACACGTTGGATAAGTATTCTTCTCTACGAGACAGCTCGGAAGATATTACACCATGGGTGAATGGCAGCATGGGTTGTGTGGATGTTTCGATAATTTCGGTATCTGTATCATCACCTACTTTGTGCCTTGTGTGACGGCGGGCAGGAACGCTGAAGCTGTGGGGGAGAACTGTTGTCTTTACGGCTTTCTCTCCATGACGTGCGTGGGACTATGGTCAATGACGATGGTCAGAGGGAAGATCAGACAGGCGAAAGGCATTGAAGTAAGTAACTTCATGATGCAACCTATCTCAGCTAAGATGTGTGCTCTGGCCTATTGCATCCCTCATGATATCGTCGATAAATTGGGATGTGCGTTTTCAGTTAAAAACGATTGATGATAAACTTATGAGTTCGGTTTTCGTAGGGGTGTTATATATCGTTGCTAGGATGAATATTGCACTTTCACATACACAAACATATATGAATTACCTTAAACATGTCTGCTATTTCTAAAGAATCATAGAACATGTGTAATATATTACTAGGCACAGTATCATATAATATGTACTATTTGCAGCCATGTTATTGGCATATTGCAAAGAATGAGGGGTAGAAACAAAACAAATTTGTGACATAATGCTATCCATGTATAGATTACTATAAATGATAAAAATTGTGTGTTATTATTCTTTAATGGAAGTCCTGACCGCCGCAGACAACCCGGATACTGTCTGCACGCATCTAATGTATAAAATATGAGCATGATCACTTAGAGCAGGAGAGCCAGCCGGGTATTCTTCTAGGAAGCAAATACCCGGTCTTACAGGGATCGGTATATGCGTTTTTGTTATATATCGATAGGCCGACACATAGGAGCTATATCAACAGTTTGTACTGTCTTGTAAGAGATCGGTGTGGGTCGGTTTGTCCAATAATACATGTAAAACTAAAGTTGCGTGTTAACACAATGGAGAAGCAAGATACATGAAGCAGCATCTAGATGATTTCCTATCGATTTCATAGGACAATTGAATTCGCGAAACTGGGGTCACATCCTAGTAAAACCAGTGTATTTAATAACATGCGGTTTGATCCAATTTGGTGCACCGTTTGATGTCGAGATGAAATCTATCTGCATATCAGTAACCCCAAATCAACAGGAAGAAAAAAGATGAAAAATAGGAGGTAGTCAATAAGACAACGTTGCTCTGCTGTTGAGAATGCGAGAGGGAACCTGTGGGCAGGGGCACACACGGTACCGAGCACGTTCCAGTACAGCTGGCTAGTGACCACATCGTGCTACTGTTGACTGAGGAGGGTGCATCAAGAGCAGGCAGGGGCACACACGGTACCGAGCACGTTCCAGTACAGCTGGCTAGTGACCACATCGTGCTACTGTTGACTGAGGAGGGTGCATCAAGAGCAGGCAGGGGCACACACGGCACCGAGCACGTTCCAGTACAGCTGGCTAGTGACCACATCGTGCTACTGTTGACTGAGGAGGGTGCATCAAGAGCAGGCAGGGTACCGAGCACGTTCCAGTACAGTACTGTTGACTGGCTGGGTGCTAGTGGCAAGGGGGCATCGGTACCGAGCACGTACTGTTGACTGAGTGACCACATCCTGGTGCATCAAGAGCATCAAAGAGCAGGGGCACACACGGTACCGAGCACGTTCCAGTACAGCTGGCTAGTGACCACATCCTGGTACCGTTGACTGAGGAGGGTGCATCAAGAGCAGGCAGGGGCACACACGGTACCGAGCATGTTCCAGTACAGCTGGCTAGTGACCACATCCTGGTACTGTTGACTGAGGAGGGTGCATCAAGCAGGGGCACACACGGTACCGAGCACGTTCCAGTACAGCTGGCTAGTGACCACATCCTGGTACCGTTGACTGAGGAGGGTGCATCAAGAGCAGGCAGGGGCACACACGGTACTGAACAAGTTCCAGTACAGCTGGCTAGTGACCACATCCTGGTACTGTTGACTGAGGAGGGTGCATCAAGAGCAGGCAGGGGCACACACGGTACCGAGCACGTTCCAGTACAGCTGGCTAGTGACCACATCGTGCTAATGTTGACTGAGGAGGGTGCATCAAGAGCAGGCAGGGGCACACGCGGTACTGAACAAGTTCCAGTACAGCTGGCTAGTGACCACATCGTGCTACTGTTGACTGTAGAAGGTGCATCAAGAGCACCGTAATGCCTAATCCTGTTTGTCCGTTCATTACGTCCACCAACGAGATTTATAAACTAGCCACATACTTTCTTCTGTATGGGTATGTTTGGCACATAAAGTAACGCACATGAAAGTTCTTTCATTGTTAAGTGTACGTCTTATACAGCAAATCTTTGTTTGTAAAAATGTTTTGTCAACTGCATACACATAATTGTCCTACTTACACGAGTTGACTTATGAGTGTGAGTTATATCCTGTTCTTACAAGGTGTAACAACAATACATGCATAGTCGTATTCATATGAATCGTTATAGTTTTTTACACGCAGGTGCATCGATCATTGCACGTTTTGGACCATAAAAGCTTCTGTACACCAGATGAACCCTGGTGACAGACATCACACCACAACTGACGTTACAGACGACCGAACGCTGCCATTGATAGCAGCGTCGATAATAAAATACTATGAAGTGTGTCGATTTGTCTTCAAACACTGTTGTGTTGTTGCTATAGAACAAAACACTGTCATGGCTAAGGCGTTTCGTACCTTGTTAGCGTACTAAATTAAATCCAGTGTTACACAATATAATGCTTTTTTATCGACATTAATGTACCGCATAGCGAATTAATGCACAATTGTATAGCAATGGTTGGAAGCAAAGTTATCATGGTGTTAATACACTGTATGTGTCATTAAACGCGTAACGTGTGTACAAACCATTCACTGAGATATGTTTATTACACGCAGCCAGACAGAGTGTTACAGAAATATCCACAGCAATATTGGAGTACTTAAAACAATACTATCAAATATCCGCGTGAATATGTTGAGGTACGTAGTAAAACCTTGAAGTACTCATAGGAATATGTTGACGTACTCGTAGAAATATGTTGAAGTACACGTAGGAATATGTTGGTGTACACGTAGGAATATGTTAAGATACTCATAGGATTATGTTAAAGTACGGGTGTCAATTGTTTAAGCATTTTTAGAAATAAGGAATATCTTTGTTAGGGATGTTTACGTTAGGAATATGTGTGTCAGGAATATGTAAGGGATGTATATGTTAAGGATAACTATTTAGGGAATATATTTTATACATTTTAAGGATATCTATGTTTGGATTATCTATGTCAGGAACGTCTATGTCAGGATTGTGATAGTACACATTTCCAGCCCCTCAGAAAACGTAGGCTTGACAGTCCCGCTCAGTAATGCCTGAGTGTAAGGTATTATAATAGAATTTATTTACTGGCAGTATTGTTTGTTTCAGGGCAGCTGTATTACAGACTATATACTGATTATGTTCTGTTGTTTGTTTCAGGGCAGTTGTATTGGAGACTGTATACTGATTATGTTCTGTTGTTTGTTTCAAGGCAGTTGTATTGGAGATGGTATACTGATGATGTTCTGTTGTTTGTTTCAGGGCAGTTGTATTGGAGACTGTATACTGATTATGTTCTGTTGTTTGTTTCAAGGCAGTTGTATTGGAGACTGTATACTGATTATGTTCTGTTGTTTGTTTCAGGGCAGTTGTATTGGAGACTGTATACTGATTATGTTCTGTTGTTTGTTTCAGGGCAGTTGTATTGGAGACTGTATACTGATTATGTTCTGTTGTTTGTTTCAGGGCAGTTGTATTACAGACTATATAATGATTATGTTCTGTTGTTTGTTTCAGGGCAGTTGTATTTGAGACTGTATACTGATTATGTTCTGTTGTTTGTTTCAGGGCAGCTGCATTGGAGACTGTATACTGATCATGTTCTGTACGCTGTGTACTTTAGTACAGGAAGGCCAGGTAGGTTTTGTGAGTACGTGAGTGAGTAAAGCTGTGAATGAGGGTGACATGACGTGAGCAACAACACAGAACCAATAGAAAATCACGCTGTATCAGATGTAAAGCGAAAGCTGTGATGTATCAGCTCTTATACAACGGTTGTACCTGATCTATAACAATAGTCGTGATGTGTCACGTAGAAAACAACAGTCATGCTGTATCAGATCTAATACCACAGTCGTGATGCATCAGATGTGCCACTACAGTAGTTTAGATTTATCAAATGCAATAAAATAGTTGTGATGTATCAGATCCAAAGCAATAGTCACACTCTATCAGATCTAAGGTATTAGTCGTCATTTCTTAGAGCTAATGCAATAGCCATAGTTGTGAACTTAAACAATCTCTGTCTTCGTGTACTGTCACGTACACATATATAGGGCCGTCTTCTGACAAACGAACTCTTGTTTTATACTCATGTTGTAGAAAGTCTTAATGTTCTATTAATGTCATATTTTACTGGACCGTTATGTTTTAAGGTAGCATATAGATTGTTGCATCGTTATACACACGTGACGTACAGGTTTGTGTCGTTGTATATATTATTTTACCATGTTCGTTATCAGTATACTACAATACTTCATTGTACATTATGAGTATACAACAATACTTCAAGGTACATCATTGGTATACTACAATACTTCCATTTTCATTTTCTGTATACTACTACACTTCCAGGTACATTATCATTACTATAACAATTACTCGTAAAATATTGTAGCATGGAAAATGTACATAGAAGCAGTGTTTTATACTGATAATGTACATTGAAGCATTCCAATATACTGATTATATACATGGAAGTGGTGTAATATACAGAAAATATACATGGAAGCAATGTAGTATACTGATAATGAATATTGAAGTGTTGTGGTATACTGATAATGACCATGGTAATATTGTAGTGTACTGAAAATATATGAAAATGGTAATATTGTAGTGTACTGATAGCGAACATGGTAATATTGTAGTGTACTGAAAATGAACATGGTAATATTGTAGTGTATTGATAATGAACATGGTAATATTGTAATATACTGAAAATGAACATGGTAATATTGTAGTGTACTGATAATGAACATGGTAATATTGTAGTGTACTGATAATGAACATGGTAATATTGTAGTGTACTGAAAATGAACATGGTAATATTGTAGTGTACTGAAAATGAACATGGTAATATTGTAGTGTACTGATAATGAACATGGTAATATTGTAGTGTACTGAAAATGAACATGGTAATATTGTAGTGTACTGAAAATGTACATGGAAGTGTTGTAGTGTACTGAAAATGAACAATGAAGTATTGTAGTGTACTGATAATGTACATGGAAGTGTTGTAGTATACTGATAATGTACTTCCCTGACTTATATCATACCTGAAGTATCCCCCAGCCCATATGTCATACGTGAAGATCCCCCCTGCCACATGTCATACCTGAAGAATTTCCCCTCCCACGTGTCATATCAGAACTATTTCCCCTGCCACTTGGCATACCTGAAGAATATCCCCTGTCACATGTCATACCTGAAGTATTTCCCCGGAACATGGCACACCTGAAGTACTTTCCATGCCACATGACATACCTGAAGTATCTCCCTTGCCTCATGGCATACCTGAAGTATTCCCCCTGCAACACGGCATAACTGGAGTATTTCCACTGTCACATGTCACACCTGAATTACCTCCCCTGCCACATGGCATAACTGAAGCATTCCCACTGCAAAAATGTCATACCTGAAGTATTTCCCCCGCCACATGGCATATCTGAAGTATTCCCACTGCCACATGTCATACCTGAAGTATCTCCCCTGCCACATGGCATACTTGAAGTATATCCCCTGCCACATGTCATACCTGATTTTATCCCCTACCACATGTCATACCTGAAGTATCTCCCTGCCACATGGCATACCTGAAGTATTTCCACTGTAATTTCGCATACCTGAAGCATTTCCCCTGCCACATGTCATACCTGAAGTATCTCCTCCGCCACATGGCATACCTGAAGTATCTTCAATGCCACATGGCATAACTGAAGTATTCCCCCTACCACATTTCATACCTGAAGTATCTCCCCCTGCCACATGGCATAGCTGAAGTATCATCCCTGCCACATGGCATATCTGAAGTATCTCCCCTGCCACATGTCATACCTGATTTTATCCCCTACCACATGTCATACCTGAAGTATCTCCCCTGCCACATGGCATACCTGAAGTATCTTCCCTGCCACATGCCATAAATGAAGTATTCCCAATGCCATATGTCATAACTGAAGTATTTCCACTGTAATTTCGCATACCTGAAGTATTTCCCCTGCCACATGTCATACCTGAAGTATCTCCCCAGCCACATGGCATACCTGAAGTATCTTCAATGCCACATGGCATAACTGAAGTATTCCCCCTACCACATGTCATACCTGAAGTATTCCCACTGCCACATGTCATACCTGCAGCATCTCCCCTGCCACATGGCATACCTGGAGTATCTCCCCTGTCTCATGGCATACCTGAAGTATCTCCCCCTGCCACATGGCATAGCTGAAGTATCATCCCTGCCACATGGCATATCTGAAGTATTCCCTTGTCACATGTCATACCTGAAGTATCTCCCCTGCCACATGTCATACCTGATTCTATTCCCTACCACATGTTATACCTGATTTTATCCCCTACCACATGTCATACCTGAAGTATCTCCCCTGCCACATGTCATACCTGATTTTATCCCCTACCACATGTCATACCTGAAGTATCTTCCCTGCCACATGCCATAAATGAAGTATTCCCAATGCCACATGTCATAACTGAAGTATTTCCACTGTAATTTCGCATACCTGAAGCATTTCCACTGCCACATGTCATACCTGCAGCATCTCCCCTGCCACATGGCATACCTGAAGTATCTCCAATGTCTCATGGCATACCTGAAGTATCTCCCCCTGCCACATGCCATACCTGAAGTATATCCCCTGTCTCATGGCATACCTGAAGTATATCCCCTGCCACATGTCATACCTGATTTTGTCCCCTGCCATATGTCATACCTGAAGATTCTCCACTGCCATATGTCATACCTGAAGTATCTTCCCTGCAACATCTCATACCTGACGTATTTCCCCTGTGACATGTCATACCTGAAGAGTGTCCCCTGCAACATGTCATACCTGAAGTATTTCCCCTGCCACATGGCATACCTGAAGTATCTTCCCTGCCATATATCCGGCTGAAGTATCTCCCCCTGCCATATGCCATACCTGAAGTATCCTCCATCCCACTTGTCATACCTGAAGTATTTCCCATGCCACGTGTCATACTTGAGACATCTCCCCCTTCCAAATGTCATACCTGAAGTATATGCCCTGCCACATGGCATACCTGAAGTATATCCCCTGCCACATCTCATATCTGAAGTATTTAATCTGCCACATGGCATACCTGAAGTATTCCCACTGGCACATGTGAAACCTGAAGTATCTCCCCTGCCACATGTCATACCTGAAGTATCTCCCCTGCCACATGGCTTACCTGAAGTTTTCCCACTGCCACATGTCATATCTGAAGTATGTCCCCCTGCCACATGTCATACCTGAGGTATCTTGCCTGCCACATGTCATACCTATGAAGTATGTTCCTGCCACGTGTCATACCTGAAGTATCTCCCCTGCCACATGGCATGCCTGAAGTATTCACCAGCCAAATGTGATACCTGAAGTATTCCCACTGCCACATGTCATACCTGAAGTATCTTCCTGCCACATGTCATACCTGAAGTATATTCCCTGCCACAAGTCATACCTGAAGTATCTCCCCTGCCACATGGCATGCCTGTAGTATTCTCACTGTCAAATGTGATACTTGAAGTCGTCCCCCTGCCACATGTGATACCTGAAGTATCTTCCCTGCCACATGTCATACCTGAAGTATTTAACCTGCCTTATGTCTTACCTGATGTATCTCCCATCCCACATGTCATACTTGAAGTATCTCCCCCTGTAACATGTCATACCTGAAGTATCTTCCCTGCCACATGTCATACCTGAAGTATTTAACCTGCCTTATGTCTTACCTGATGTATCTCCCATCCCACATGTCATACTTGAAGTATCTCTCCCTGTAACATATCATACCTGAGGTATCTTCCCTGCCACATGTCATACCTGAAGTATTTAACCTGCCTTATGTCTTACCTGATGTATCTCCCATCCCACATGTCATACTTGAAGTATCTCCCCCTGTAACATGTCATACCTGAGGTATCTTGCCTGCCACATGTCATACCTATGAAGTATGTTCCTGCCACGTGTCATACCTGAAGTATCTCCCCTGCCACATGGCATGCCTGAAGTATTCACCAGCCAAATGTGATACCTGAAGTATTCCCACTGCCACATGTCATACCTGAAGTATCTTCCTGCCACAAGTCATACCTGAAGTATCTCCCCTGCCACATGGCATGCCTGTAGTATTCTCACTGTCAAATGTGATACTTGAAGTCGTCCCCCTGCCACATGTGATACCTGAAGTATCTTCCCTGCCACATGTCATACCTGAAGTATTTAACCTGCCTTATGTCTTACCTGATGTATCCCCCATCCCACATGTCATACTTGAAGTATCTCTCCCTGTAACATGTCATACCTGAGGTATCTTCCCTGCCACATGTCATACCTGAAGTATTTAACCTGCCTTATGTCTTACCTGATGTATCTCCCATCCCACATGTCATACTTGAAGTATCTCCCCTGTAACATGTCATACCTGAGGTATCTTCCCTGCCACATGTCATACCTGAAGTATTTAACCTGCCTTATGTCTTACCTGATGTATCTCCCATCCCACATGTCATACTTGAAGTATCTCTCCCTGTAACATGTCATACCTGAAGTATCTTCCCTGCCACATGTCATACCTGAAGTATTTAACCTGCCTTATGTCTTACCTGATGTATCTCCCATCCCACATGTCATACTTGAAGTATCTCCCCCTGTAACATGTCATACCTGAAGTATCTCCCATCCCACATGTCATACTTGAAGTATCTCCCCCTGTAACATGTCATACCTGAAGTATCTTCCCTGCCACATGTCATACCTGAAGTATTTAACCTGCTTTATGTCTTACCTGATGTATCTCCCATCCCACATGTCATACTTGAAGTATCTCCCCCTGTACCATGTCATACCTGAGGTATCTTCCCTGCCACATGTCATACCTGAAGTATTTAACCTGCCTTATGTCTTACCTGATGTATCTCCCATCCCACATGTCATACTTGAAGTATCTCCCCCTGTAACATGTCATACCTGAAGTATCTTCCCTGCCACATGTCATACCTGAAGTATTTAACCTGCCTTATGTCTAACCTGATGTATCTCCCATCCCACATGTCATACTTGAAGTATCTCCCCCTGTAACATGTCATACCTGAAGTATCTTCCCTGCCACATGTCATACCTGAAGTATCTCCCCCTGTAACATGTCATACCTGAAGTATCTTCCCTGCCACATGTCATACCTGAAGTATTTAACCTGCCTTATGTCTTACCTGATGTATCTCCCATCCCACATGTCATACTTGAAGTATCTCCCCCTGTAACATGTCATACCTGAAGTATCTTCCCTGCCACATGTCATACATGAAGTATCTCCCCCTGTAACATGTCATACCTGAAGTATCTTCCCTGCCACATGTCATACCTGAAGTATTTAACCTGCCTTATGTCTTACCTGATGTATCTCCCATCCCACATGTCATACTTGAAGTATCTCCCCCTGTAACATGTCATACCTGAAGTATCGCCACCGCAAGTTGGATCAACACACATCGTAGAATTTGTTTACTGATTCCTGGGTCGCCATCAGATTTCGAGTTTCTTTGCATTTGTAAAAATCCTTAGTATTGGCAGAGGGCATTGTGGGACAGGGCATGGGAGATTGGTGACAGGACGCGACCATCGACATAGCCTGTTTGTTCAGTGTGTCGCCGAGACGTTCGTGTGTGAATCAGTTGACTCATGTCGATGGCGGGTGTTTAGCGCAGTCCATAGAGAACAAACTGATGTTGAATTCCCACTGTCGGGCGGAACACATGCAGTGGTTCATGGTGGTCGCCATAACTACCTTCACCGTGGTAGCACGTGCTAGAACATGCTCACAGAATACTGTAACCTGAAATACGTCCTGACTTACCACCAAGAGTGGAAATAGTGATAGTGATGCATCATATTTCATGTTTCTGTTTCAGGAAGTGGAAGGCATGACTCAACAATCTATCGCAAGAGAGTAGGATCGCCTGTGACCTCTGACCTCTCGCAGCATGCACTTCCGTCCGTATTGCAACCGCTGAGTACCATGCACTGTAATGCATACTGGGAATTGGGTCATACTGACTCTACCAGGATACACATCATTCGAACGTTTTGTAAACCTTTTTTAACAATTACATTGAATGTGTACTTGGACGAATGTAAAACACGTATTATAATATTTTCAATAAAATTCCGACGTATGTCTTTCTAAGAAATAATGGCTTCATATTTCTATGTGCATAACCGTTCCTGTCTTGCCCACGCTATTTTCTTATGAAATTAAAACTCGTTTACTCGAAGTACTTGTGACTATCGAAAACACACATCGAGTGCATCGTTCGTGGCAAACGGGCGTCATACTAAACAATTGTAACATTACTTCATCCATAGAGTCACGGTCCAAGGTCAGTTTGGGCATGTATAGACATAATACACGTTCACCACAATGGCACTCCACCTAAATACATATTTACATAGAGTGGTCCTAACACGAATGTCTTGCTTAGTTTTCAACGGAAGCGCATCGATAAAACTGTACAGGAAAAATAACTGGATATGTGTGTGTGCCCTATTTATCTCTCCATCAGCTGTAAAGTCATATTCTGCATCCTCTGTGTTTTCCTCTCATCATCAAACAATAAAAGTCGAAACAGCGTACAACTGCGTTGGTGTGAGTTATTAAGATACACAACCTTCAATCCGTTGAGGTGAACATAACGCAGTAACTTATACACAGTATTGATAAATATATTTGCCTTTCCTATGTCAAATCAGAATCAATAACAGATTTAAAGTATTACCTAATATTGTTCATTTTAGTGTCTTGTTCATGATTCACTGAGTAAACATGATATGAACATGCCAGGTTTTCATGGAAGGGCTAGGTAACCGCGGTATACCACGCTAAGCTGAGTTCCAGGACAATCTATTTGTGTGTCAAACTAGGTCCATGCCAATGGTTTCTCTTTTTTTATGATATTTTCATATTCAGAGATACGATGGTAAATATTCCAGTGGGACTGACGTTTTGCTCTTGGTAAAGGTTACATTCGACCAAGTAGTGGTATTAGTAATTTAAAAATAATAATAAACAAACGGATCGATCAATGTCTACCTGAAGACAAGTAAACACAGTGACATAACCATGTTCACATGCACGACAAGATGATTACTTCTATGTCTGTACAATTGTCTTACATATCTACACCGTATTACACGCAATATTTAGACCACAAAGCAAACACACGATATTTTAGGTCAAATTGAAATCAGATCTGGGGTATGTGCCAGATTGCTGATCTGTGGCGGTATCAGCCTTGCTAGTTCACTCCCAGTGGGCTCGTCTACACAAAGAGAGATTAGCGTGTCTGTCCTTGTAATGCCTTCACAGTTAAATAGTTAATCACACGTAACTAATTTAATGAACTAAAATATTCCACATGGATTTCCTTTCTCTGTCTCCGGGGAGATAGCCTACAGCAAATGGTAAAACTGCTGGTTATTACCCGGGTTCGATTGCCCACATGGGTACCCTGTGTGAAGCCCACCTCGAGTGCCCCTCGCTGCGATTTTGCCTTTATATCACGCGGCGTGAGACGACATTCACTCACAAACATACTGTGATTTACATATGTGACAGACACGGACATTGTCAGGGAGGCGAGGCAACTCCATCATTCAATGTCCACACTTTGGCAGTCAGTTTTTGTCGCCCCTTTCAACTACTTGAAGAACCTGGCGAATCATTCCGCCTCTGAATGCAGACAGCGCATGTAATGAAAAAGTGTGATATTTGCAAATAGAAGTGTGATTTTTCTGTCATGACCGTAAGAAAGTAAGGAAGCAAACATTATCATGCTTTTCAGTTCAGAGGTATTGTCTTACCGGCGAGTCATAAACTTCATCTTTGCCATAGAATATATCCCAATGTGCTCCCTACGACAGATAAACACTCAATGACCAACAGTTGCAACTGCAAAACCAACATGTTTAAATAACTTGCTCGAATCTGGGCCTTTTTAAATCATAACAATATGAATAGAAAATAAGCGTTTTCGTTAGTACATTCTGAACATGCCCATAAACCAGCAGAAAGTGAGGCCTTATGAAATGTATGAAAGAGACTACTGGAGAATTCTTGATACAGGTGACACAATTCTGCAAGATAGGTCACACATGACCCCAGCCCGAGTGTTAACGCCCCTCCAGACACACATGCCAATGTCATGCATTCAACCTCCAACATAAGCCGCTTTACCCATGTCCTGTCTGATAATGGATATCAATTCCTGACTTTTGCTTATCGGTACTTTCACAGCAACGTTAACGATAGTCACGAGATCAGTTCGTGTTATCTCTCTTGTAACACAATATATCCCAGACACAACACTCACACTGGAAAGTCGAAAAGTTAGGGCCTACCTCAAACTGACACCGTTGTAGGCCACTGTTTGTATGACAAGCGTCAATACTGTTGTATTCCTGAGCATACAGTGTGATTACACAAACACACGATCGGGTCTCATCACAATGTGTTTGTCAAATAAAATATGTCAACAGTGTTCTTGTCTATGTTTTAACCTACCGTAGAATATATATCGAAAACATTGTGGCAACTGTTAAATTACATTCATAATTTCAAAATTTCTTTGTGGCGCTAATGTCGTCAAAAACACCGTGATCGCATCCCCCAGGCGTGTCAGTGAACTATATGGTCGTAGGTTCGAATCTGAGATTCCCTGTACAATATAACATAGTGATAAATAACCATGGTTGTCGATACCTGGCCCTTTATTACCACGTTAACCTCGCTTCCATTAATCTGTTTAACACATAAGAGATTTAAATTATGTTTGTTTGAGTACGTTGGGTGAGGCTGATAGCTACATGTGTGCCAATGAAAGGTTAATGACGTCTTGTTCTAATAAGGATCTGAACCTGCAGCTGTGGAAGAACACCTATTAGTTAATGTCACTCTGTCCTTAACACCCAATCGTTGGTAATATTTTGTTTGACAATCACCACTAGCAACGGCATTGTCACGCCAGGCGGGCGTATATTACCTTGTGCATGCACAACATTCAGACATACCTGGCTGGGGTAGGACGTCTAAAGCATCATCAATATGGGCGAGTGGTCAAACGGTCTCTTTGGCTGCTTCAATGACTGCGGATTATGCATAATAACCTATTTTGCACCCTGCTACACTGCAGGCAAGGTTGCAGAGAAAACTGGTGACAGCTGTTGCACCTATGGATGTTTAAGCATCTTGGGACCGATTGGAATCTACACCAGAGCCAAAACAAGGGGCAAACTGAGGGAAACCAAAGGAATCGAGGTAAAGTTGAAAATCACCTTTGTAAAGGTTGTATGCGTGTACTGGTACACTTTAGCACTTCACAGAAGCACGCGTTGTTGATGTGATGTTCCATGATAATTCACTTTATGTACTATAGCATGTCATAAATCAGATACCAATATAGAAGAAACGATTTGCGAACGTGTTTTTCAATGAAGTGATCTCGAGAGAAATACTCGTACGATAAAGATGCGTGATCATTAGTTCCTCTGTGAATATTTTGTATTATTACCTCTTAACTAATACAGTGTTTTAGGATCTCACTTTCACGATAATTCGTAAGTGTAATACGCCACTATGTTTGTCTTTCACAAACTGTCCACTTCTGTTCATCGCGATGTCTATAATGTACAATAGTTACAACAAAGGTTCCTAACACCAACATTTCGAGCTAAAACACTGTTCCTCTTCAACAACTGTTTTCACCCGACATGGAAATACCGGAATGCTAATTTCTTTTGACAACTGACTAAATACAGGGACGTGTGTACACGTCATCAAGGGAGTGTGTCGACGTCAATGACTTCATTTGTATTTCAGGGCGGCTTCTGCAACGACTGCATCATGCACTGGATCTGTGCAATCTGTTCACTCATACAGGAAGCTCAGGTACGATTCGCCATCGTCATTATTATTATCACCATCATTATTATCACCGTCATTATTATCACCATTAGCGTCTTGCCTAAACTGCCTGACAGTTCGGTTGCTAGGTACATAGCGCCCCCAACCTAGCTATAATGATCAGCTGTGGGGAGAATTAGTTACCATTTAACCAGCTGTCCTCTGAAACCGCGTCGAGACGTGAATGTGTCTCCGCTCATAAGGGTTAGCACTTTGTAATACGAGAAACACTGATCCAGCCACTGGAACAAGCACGGCGGGGAGTAATGTGAGCTGTTTCTCACACCATAATTTGAAGCGAGCTCTGTTCATATTTCACAAACAAATAGCAGCAAGACTATATAAATAAGACCCAAAACAGTCGTATCTTTTGTATGGAAACAACGATATTCTTCATAGTTAGTTCCGAACCAACTGGGCTGTCATTGGTCGAAATAATTCAGTTAGTGATTGAAATAACAATGAAGTGAGTGAATCAAATCAGTTCCATGGTTTCAAATACGTTGATATCAAAGCTATTATGGCAGTAACATTTTAGCAGGTAGTTGAATTTATTGGATTCCCATCATTCGAAAGCGTGCATTGTCACTCACAGTAGGGTATGTAAGGTGGGGCTCCAAGCATGTTCAACAGGATTGGCTGTAGGGTTGCGAGGGTAATCTTGGCGTTGGGTACGGTTATTTGGCATGTTTACACATACTTGTGTAGAGGCGGGGCTTCACTCGTTAACAGTACTGCGTCCACTTCAAGACCATTCGTTTACTGGTTGCTATGGACCTCCAATTTGTTGTTGCCCCTTGTCTCGTGCTTCAGTAGACATGGTCCTTCGTTTTGACTAAGGATATCTCCCACATATCTCCCAGTCTATTTGATGAGTTCTGTTATACACTCCTAACGAAACATAAATAGGTTTATTGTTACAATTAGAGTTACGGTAACACCAAAATTGATTTAAGTAATATCATAAGGGGAATATATTAATGAAACTGATTTAAATTTGTCAAATGAAAATATGTACTTATTATGTGTGAAATATATGATATCATGCTTAGATTAGAATAAGACATTTTAGCATTACTTTTCTCGAACTACAGATAAACATCAAAAGGACCTAAATAAACTTTTATAGTAATTATATATTGTTTTTCTAATCAAATATATCTTCTTTGACATAATGGCATATCAAAAACAAATAACACACTGTAAAAAGAAATTGTCTGACCCTATATACCTGTCAATTATGTGTTCGTTTTAGAAAAACCTTTAAATATCTCCTTTTCAGGAAGTAGACGCACTGGATCGTGGAGGCCAACAACAGGCGATGGCACGGCAATAAGTGGGTCAACCGGCTCATGTCAGTTCCTCCGTCCATTGATGATCCATCGATCAGTTTCCACCTGTGATACGGCCTATGGATTATATCCCATGTTTTCGTTGTCGAGCAGTCGATCCAGCCAGCCAGCTTTCGTCCAAAGATGAATATCGTCTACATATTCAACGCTCACGAACATTTATCGACATGACATTTATCATGCCACATGTCAACTTGTGATTAAGTGTTTTGAATAAAAATATTTATCGTTTTATTAACGTATGAGTTTAGTATTTTATTATTCATGTGAATGTACATATGGAATTATGATTTTGAAAGTGATTTCGATGTCGATACTGACACTGAGGTGAGGTGAAATTGGGTTTAACGTTTGAGAATATTTCGCTCATATGACGATGTGCATGCGTGTGTATGTGTATGTGCGGCTGCTTGTACTACACCAGACTGAAGCTGGTTTTATAGTGCTGGCCCACTGAGATTAATGCCGCAGTGAAGCAGGAATACCCCACTCAGACACATTATACTGACTCCGAGCCGACCAGTCCTTGTTGTACCCATTAATGCCGAGCGCCAGGCAGGGACCAACAAGTACCATATTTTAACGTCTTTTGGTATGATGCGGTCGGGGATCGAGCCCACGACCTTCTGCTCTCCGGGCGGACGCTCTAACCACTACACCACGGGGGCGGTCCACTGACACTGAGTTACGTAAGTGAATGTGTTATATCACGAGCCGGTGGAAGATGGTACTCAAATATATGATGCAGTGAATATGAAAAAAACCCAGGGATTATGAATGTATAATCCCTGAAAGTTTCAGTGATTACATTATGTCTGATTCACTCAGTGATTGTACATAATCACTGTCATTTTCAGGGATTATACATAATCACTCAACAATAGACTAGTATTTTAGACATATTCCCTGAAATCACTACTTGTGTAGTTTGAAGTATATTTCATCCAGAAAGATGTGGAATTCGACTTTTGTAGAGGGTAGAGAAGTTTCTTTGCTACAATAGTATCTTCTAAAATTCTAGTCTTTGTTTCAGTGATTATGTATAATCACTGAAAATGTCAGTTATTATATACAATCAATGAGTAAATCAGACATTATACATAATCACTGACAATTTCAGGTTTTACATATTAACTGTACCATATACACAAGATGAGACGTGCACGTCGAGCTAGACTGTCCCAGCTAATGGAGAGTTAAACTAGGAGAATCTGGAACACCGACCCTGTGATCTTTAGCTCACTAGTGTGTATTTGTCACACAATTTCTCACTTACGCCAGCTGCCCTAAGTATGCATGTATGGCTATTGATATTATTAGTAAGTACTTCCGTAAACAGGCAGGCTGATGATTGCTCTGATCTACACGCTACAAACATGTTACACAACACCAAACCAAATAGTTCTCCACATGTCAGGCCCTTGAAGCGGTTCCCCGAGGAACACTAAATATCTTCAATACCCTTCAGCACGAAACTGTTATTACAGTTAATATTACTTTGTCTTAGCAAGAACACACCCATCACTTCACCGGGTGTCACCACGAACGTCTCTTGAAACTGCCCATTTACGTAGAGTGAAGCAGCAGATTCCTAAATCTATGTAAACTGTTGCGACATTGGTACAAGTCATTTAGGTCGATGTTGACCACCGGTCAGCTTCCCTCTCCCTGCTCCGGACTGTTTCCCAGCCACACAACCATTGTGTTCCCTTCTGCGAAACCTTTCAGCAATAGAAATGTCCCAAATGAAGCAAGTCATCAATTTCATATTCAGATTGTGAATCTCCATTCTTCCTATGTCTATGTAAATGGATTATTTGTTTCTATCGGAAACTAAGCGGTAGTGAGTTCCCATCCACAACAACATAATAATGACTATAATTACACGGCAGCGTCCAGTTGGCGCCCCGAAGGTGAAGTCCACCAACCTGTTTAGCCGCTGTTCCAGGGTCAAGTCACGACTCACACTAGCCCTATCCCGGAGATAAATCACTGTCAGATTGCCACGTTATCGTGCACGATACCTGTATAGTAACACCTCACTATAGTTTTAACAGGAGCAAGAATCCGTTTGTACGTTTAAATGGAAAGGCGTCATAGAAAGATTGGAATTTCTACATTTGCTTCATTAAGCACTTTAGCATTGCAATAACGCGACACATTTTAAGGGCTGGGCGGGAGCAACAACACTATAGTTAGTGGAGTCTGGACAACACATGTTTGATATTTTTACCTCAACACCGCTCCTCCATCTGAGACCGCGATATGATACAATTTTACCTCGTCACACGCTGGTTCATTCGTCTCTTCCTCCATTAAGATGGTCGTGGAGCGTCGTGAGAGGTTAATTATGCCGGGACCTCACGACTGGTACTTTCAGTAAATCAATACATGATCACCTGTATCGCCTGGTGTCATTAGTCATAGCAGTGATCGATACTTTTAATTATAGTTCGAGAATATTATTGGCCTTCCTTTTGTTATAACCCCTCTTTGAGATGTCTCCTTATGTTTAACCTGACAGTGTCAGTGAGTGAGTGAGTGAGTGAGTGAGTGAGTGAGTTGGGGTTTACCTGTTAACGGAATTCTAGATGTATGGCGACATGTAGGCTTACAGCAGCAGGAACGCCCCAGGTGATGCAGAACGGTTACCACTTTGGCGAAACCAACGAGCTCGGGTATCTGACAAACTTCTAGTAGCTCGAGACATGACAGCCCGGTTTCATAATGCCCGGTATCATAAATGATTGTAATGATTCACAAATAAAGGTAATTATATCAACCTGTCTTTTTGTTTCCGAAATACGAAGTTAACAGGCCATCACATTTCATAATCATAAAGAACTGCGTATTTTCAATGCCAACACAAGAAACACAAAACGTTGATACATTTTAGCAAAGTATAGCAAGCTCTATTTCGAGCGCTAGTGTTTGTAAAGTGTACATAAGTCAGCACCTGATATAACATAGTCTTGTAACCATACAGTCTCCATTTGCTTTTGGGACCAACCATAGCATGAGATCGTTGGTATACTAGCAACAGACAAACAAAACAAAATACCTGCATTCATGGTACAGGTCGATAATTGGCCTTAGGGTATTGAAATACTAGCCCAGCACTGCCGTTACCGGCCTACAGGTCACGAATACGTGTTTGTAAATAGGATATGCTCAGATGGCGCCTAGACACATGTAGGGACATTATGTCACACGCCATAGAGAGAACTGAGAATTCGGTAACGCTGTATCACATTTATCTATATATGAAATCAACCTGATAGGTGGTTGTAGCAAATTCAAATTTGCCTTCCGATATGTAAATGCACAATAACAACATTGCAACTTAATATTGATCTAACTTCGACACTGGAAATGGTTTGTCCACTTTGTTCAATGTCCTGTCTGTATGACAGAAGCTGTCATCATTTTGAAGTCGTGTTGGCGTTAACGCTGATGTGCATTCCAGTGTAATGGTCATATGTGATGACAGTATGGTGTAGGCTTGGCGGTAATGATCCCCTCTGAAGCGACCGCGTAAATAATTATTCCAATTTACGAATCGTTTTCAGTACCATAGTTCTTTTCTCTGGCTAGAATTTCACTGCATATGAATGGCTTTGCTCTCTTTCCTTGGCTTGCATATATAATTCCCAGATCCTTGTATTGTCAGAGGGACAACTGATATTGAAGGGAACAGTGGACACATACAATGAAAGGTGCGTGATATAGATGAACTGAAAACAGAAATGAGATGTCTATCAACCCTGTAATGACAAAAGCTTCGTCAAATGTTCGTCAAAAAGTGGCATGTCCGCCAGCACAAATGCATATCTGAACAGAAAATGTAATCGTACGTGAAACATCAGCATTTTAGTGACTATGGATGACACGACTTCAGATATCTATTCTCAGATGATATCACCATAGATGTTATAAAGCATGTCATAAACACAGATGTAATAAGGCATGTCATAAACACAGATGTAATAAGGCATGTCATAGACACAGATGTAATAAGGCATGTCATAAACACAGATGTAACAAGGCTTGTCATAAACACAGATGTAATAAGGCATGTCATAAACACAGATGTAATAAGGCATGTCATAAACACAGATGTAATAAGGCTTGTCATAAACACAGATGTAATAAGGCATGTCATAGACACAGATGTAATAAGGCATGTCATAAACACAGATGTAATAAGGCTTGTCATAAACACAGATGTAATAAGGCATGTCATAAACACAGAGTTCATGATATTCATGTTCGCTGTTAATAGGTTGTAAAGGCAGCCATACATCAATGTGTTAGAATGTGCACACATCCAACCAAATAGTCTAACAACAACAACTGTATTAACACCGAACAAACTGGTGGAAATGGAACGAGTGGAACGTAAGAGGCACTAAAAACAATATGAATCAAGGAAGTAACAAGTGCATTTTACATGACAAGTACATGTTCACGACAAATGTGGACATGTCTCAGCAGACCACATTCCTCACAAAAAGCCACCGTGTTGATCTCTACATTGTAGTTTTAATAGACAAACCACAACACTGGCTGGGGATGCTCAGGGATGCGTGGAAGAGCTTATCATATTTTGGAAAACGACGAAATATATTCAAAAATAGAACAACTGCAGGAAGATGCAAACATGTTGGTGCAAGTGTTGTGGTGGATGAGTGAGTATGGCTTTACACCGCTTTTAGCAATATTCCAGCAATATGACAGCGGGGGGGACACCAGAAAAGGGCTTCACACATTGTACCCATGTGGAAAATCGAACATGGGTCTTTAACCATTAGGCTACCCCACCGCCCCGAGTGTTGGATAAAGGGTGGTGTATGTAGAGTGAGTAGGGTGTGAAGGGTAGTGTATGTAGGGTGAGTAGGGTGTGAAGGGTGGTGTATGTAGGGTGATATATGTAGTATTGTGTGTGTAAAGTGTAGGTTGATGTCAGTAATGTGTGTAGTATGGTTTGTGTGTGTAAAGTGTTGTATGTAGGTTGATGCCAGTAATGTGTGTAGTATGGTTTATGTGTTTAAGGTGTTGTATGTAGGTTGATGTCAGTAATGTGTGTAGTATGGTTTGTGTGTGTAAGGTGTTGTATGTAGGTTGGTGTCAGTAGTGTGTGTAGTATGGTTTGTGTGTGTAAGGTGTTGTATGTAGGTTGGTGTCAGTAGCGTGTGTAGTATGGTTTGTGTGTGTAAGGTGTTGTATGTAGGTTGGTGTCAGTAGTGTGTGTAGTATGGTTTGTGTGTGTAAGGTGTTGTATGTAGGTTGCTGTCAGTAGTGTGTGTAGTATGGTTTGTGTGTGTAAGGTGTTGTATGTAGGTTGCTGTCAGTAGTGTGTGTAGTATGGTTTGTGTGTGTAAAGTGTTGTATGTAGGTTGATGTCAGTAGTGGTAGTGTGTGTAGTATGGTTTGCGTGTGTAAAGTGTTGTATGGGTGGTTGCTGATGGACATTATTATCCTGGATAACCCAAGCTGCCTGTGATGTGTTAGAAGTCATATATTCTGCTGGCTGAACATATGCAATCATAAACACTTGCCATAGGTGCTTCGGTGTGGGGGAGCACAGAAGCCCTAGAAACTCTCCGCCATCCACGAACTCTCCGAGACCAACGTTGCTTAACTTCACCTGGCTTGTAATCTGCGCTCTATGCACAGGTCCACACGCCACCACATGTAATGGTTGGCATCTGAAGGCTGAGTATAGTTTTCCAAAGAACCACAAGTGAGTATAAATTATGTGCATACACTTTTGTACTTTTGGCCACGAGGCCTTGAATACGAATAAACCTCTTCTGTTGCTGTGCTCTTTCACAATGATTTTCAAGTACTTTGTGCACACCGTGAGCACGACTCAGTGTCACTGTCGTTCATCATGAAATGAAGGTTCTGTCATTGTTACTACAATATTATATCCAGATCCATTTCAATCTTTATATGTTGAATGATTTTATCATTTACATCCATCAACACATGTTCTTCAGCAAGCTTTGTAGCGTTGTTCAAGATGCAAGTATCAAAATATCTGAAGCGCATGTAAAATATCAATACTTTCAATATTACTTTATCCACACTGCCAAAACAACCTTCTTACTGAGCATCATAAACAATTTGGTTACAGCGAAAACCTGGTTGAATAGCTGTCTACCTACGCCATTCTGGAAACAAGTCGAAAACAGTGCTTTATACATATACACGACAAAGTTTCAGATCTGTGATGTTATCAAGTTTCAGATCTTCCTGAGTATGCAACCTTCACAAACATTACAATGCCTCATAAACAACTCGATTACAATGCTTCATGAACAACTCGATTGCGATGCTTCACGAGCAACCTGAAGTAAGTGACTTATGAACACGTGTTTACAATACCACAGTTGACAGTTGAGAGTTCTGGATGATGTTCGTTTTCTAAGGGAGGTAACTGCATGATTCAAACAGCCTCATATAATCATGACGGGGTCACAGTGCGGAAGGGTCCTACATGTCGTTAGTGGATGCAGCGTTCAGTTTCTGCATCGTCACAACGGAGGCAGATGTAGTTTGGGTAGGCACTTATCGTAACGTCTGGATGTAACACTGCTGTCTGTGTGACGGGTTTTAGTGTCTAGGTAAAATGCGTTGTGTGGTCAAGGTATGTGGGGAAAGAGGGCAGAGAACTCTTGCTGAAGGATGCGCTCATAAAATATGTTATCTACAGGAGATACGGAATAGATTGTGCAGAGTGAGAATCCACAAATAGGCCACACAAAGTAAGATGGAATACGATCGTAACTAAAGCATTTCAGAAAGGTCAAGGTTGTAGGTGGTAATAAACGAACAGTTTATTCAGGGAAATGGAATTCTGTGTCGTAGCATTTCATTAGGTTCTATTTGAGTTGCATGCGAGCATGGTTTGGAAAGAAAATACCTGTGTGTTATAATGATATACTGATGGCTGTATCGGTCACTGTTACCATAAGCCCGAGACATTCGATTTTATATTTCTGCAGTAGTTATATGATTTAGGTCATCGTGACAACATTATTATATTTTGTCTTGGCTACATAACCTGATGGAAGCATTTGAAAAAGGTGTTGTCAGCTTAACCCATTCATGGAGTCTCCAGGCCTCACGAAAGTATTCCTCAACAACAATCGACTGCACGGTATAATAAACGTCAGAAAATAGATAAATATATGGATATGCTGAAGAAAGTTCAGAGGTCAGTGACGCACATTAGTATCAACGTTCTTCCCTTCCTGTCTGGTGTGTGTTCAGCTGATGCTATGGATTAAAATCCTGTTTCTTCAGTTACAAGAAAATTCCTAACAACCGCATCACATCAGTCGGAACGAAGAAGTCCACTGGAAGGAATACGAATTCTAGATCTTACCAGGTAAATGAGCATGAGATGTCTATGCAGAGTTAGACAATTTACTGTCCTTTTTCGTTTGTTTTTTTCACATTTCCTGAATAGTATACGTTGATGTCTGTCAGGAGACCGCCCCCGTGGTGTAGTGGTTAGAGCGTCCGCCCGCAGAGCGCATGGTCGTGGGTTCGATCCCCGGCCGCGTCATACCAAAAGACGTTTAAATATGGTACTTGTTGGTCCCTGCCTGGCGCTCGGCATTTATGGGTACAACAAGGACTGGTCGGCTCGGAGTCAGTATAATGTGTCTGAGTGGGGTATTCCTGCTTCACTGCGGCATGGTATCTCAGTGGGCTAGCACTATAAAGCCAGCTTAAGTCTGGGCTAGAACAAGCAGCCGCACATACACACGCATGCACGTCGAAATATGAGCGAAATATTTCCAAGCACGACGTTAAACCCAATCTCACCTCATCTCACCTCTGTCAGGACCGTTCGTACAGTGTTTCATGCTCCGGCAGTGTTGTACAGTTGTACTGAGGGATGTTATAGCAGGGTCAGAACGTTTCATGTTCGGCAGTGCTGTACAGTTGTACTGAGGGATGTTATAGCAGGGTCATAATGTTTCATGTCCGGGCAGTGTTGTACAGTTGTACTGAGGGATGTAATAGCAGGGTCATAATGTTTCATGTCCGGGTAGTATTGTACAGTTGTACTGAGGGATGTTATAGCAGGGTCATAATGTTTCATGTCCGGGCAGTGTTGTACAGTTGTACTGAGGGATGTTATAGCAGGGTCATAATGTTTCATGTTCGGCAGTGTTGTACAGTTGTACTGAGGGATGTTATAGCAGGGTCATAACGTTTCATGTTCGGCAGTGCTGTACAGTTGTACTGAGGGATGTTATAGCAGGGTCATAATGTTTCATGTCCGGGCAGGTTCTGTGCTGATGTTTATTCTGGTATTGTTGTATTCTAGCAGGTCCATACTGTGTTATTATCCGATTTTCTGTTATGTTTTGGCATGATCATACTTTGTGATGCTATATCAGGGTCGTGCTGTTTGAAGTTTTGGCAAGGTCGTACTCTGTATTGTTCTGGTAGGGCCATGGTATTTAACATTCTGGCAGTGTTCCGACAGGGTCAAACCCGTGAAGATCCGGGTTGGAATTGATCTTCAGGAACCCATGCATGTCGTAAGAGGCGGCTACCGGGATCGGGTGGTCAGGCTCGCTTACATGGTTGACACAATGCCATCGTATCCCAATTGCGTAGATCGATGTTCATGCTGTTGATCACTGGATTGTCTGGCCCAGACTTGATTATGTACAGACCTCTGCCATATACCTGGAATATTGTTGAGTGTGGCGTAAAACTAAACTCACTCACTCTGACAGGGTCGCAGTGTTTTCTTTTACTGGCAGTGTCGTACTGATTGGTGGTCTTGCCGGATCGAACCCGTGAAGATCCAGGTTAGAATTGGTTTTCAGTAAGAAACGACTAACGGGATCGGGTGGTCCTGCTCGCTGACTTGGTTGACACATGTCATCGTATCCCAGTTGCGTAGATCGATGTTCATGCTGCTGAACAGTGGATTCACAGTGGATTGTCTGGTCCAGACTCCATTATTTACAGACCGCTGCCATATGGCTGGAATATTGCTGAGTGCGGCATTAAACAACAACCAAACAAAACAAAATCTTTCAGGATCGTACTGTTGGTTTCTGGCGGGGGTCGTACTGTTTGATGTTCTATGTGTGCCATACTGAGATGCCTTGATCTGCAGCTCAGACCTCTTTTATCAGTGTTCTACCAGTGTAATAGTGCATGGTGTTCTAGCCGAGTTGTACCGGTTGCTGTGTATCCCCTTACAGTGTTCTAGGAAGACCGTACTGTGTGCTGATAGGCCATGACTGCTGTGTGTGATGTGCTCATGTTCTATACCTTGTTACAGGGTCCTAGCAGGACCGTACTGTACCATGTTGTTCGCCGACCTAGGAGCAGATGTGATCAAAGTTGAACGGCCAGGTGCGTGTTAGCAGTCACATATATATCTATATGTAGTTCTCCAGCTCAGAGTAAAATCCTGAGCTTAGTGAAATTTGAAACATAACATGTGCTGGGAGTCATTGGTACACCATTTTCTATGTTCACTTGGACATCCCATCTCTTAGGTGACTTATATTTCCAGTGCTCCATCGTGGTCCCACGAACTATCAGACATCCCCCGACAACCTCACATGACTCTTATTGACTACCAATTGTTACAGGTGCGGGGGATGATACGAGGAGCTGGGGACCTCCCTTCAAGGGTACAGAAAGTGCATACTTCCTTTCTGTTAACAGAAACAAAAAGGTTAGTTTGAAGTGTGCTCTCACTACAGATGTATTTTCTTTGTATTTTCGCAGTATAGCAGTTGACCTGAAGAAACCGAAAGCGATTGAGATTGTCTCTTCTGATGCCTTTTCTCTGAGTTGCAGAGTATAGGCGTTGACTTGAAAACCCCGAAAGGTGCTGAGATTGTCAAGCAGTTAGCCGGTTCCTGTGATGTGCTGATTGAGAATTACCTGCCAGGAAAGCTTGGGGAGATGGGTCTTGGATATGATGACATGAAAGCTCTCGTCCCTCGGCTGGTATACTGCTCAATCTCAGGTAAGACGTTTATAGAACTAGTTTAAACAGGACCTGTGTTTTGTTGACGAGATGAGAGGTTAGATAATGATTAAATTCTATTTTATATGTACAAACTGAAATCTGTTGAGCATTGTAATGATAAAACGAAGAGAAAGATCTTGCCATCTGTCGCCATGAGAGCATCAGCAAAGATCTCCATCAATGGTTCCACCAGAGAACCAGTGTCGACAGAAATGATCTGTTGGGGTTCGGGTCAGTCGTAAGTATTCATTGACAAAAACATTTAACCAGGGTCAGAGGAACTGGGATTGAATAACGTTGTAGATATCCATGGTTCCAGGATTGGGTTTCAATATTGCTAGACGTCTTCATGATTCCAGGATATGGTCAAACAGGACCATACAGATCCCGAGCTGGCTACGACGTCATCGCTTCAGGTGTAGGAGGTCTGATGAATATCACAGGACCACGTGACGGGGACCCTTGCAAGGTGGGCGTGGCAATGACGGACTTATCAACAGGATTGTACGCATTTGGTGCCACCATGGTTGCACTACATCACCGTCAGCAGACTGGGTGTGGTCAATACATCGACTGTAACCTCCTATCCACTCAGGTATACCGTTTACATTCCTTAAATACCCGTCCTCGTATCCATGCAGAATTAACAATGACAATATGACAATCAAAAGACAATCTAATCCACTCAGGTATACCTTTTATATTCCTTAAATATCCGTCCACTTGTTCCAGCGGAAATAAAAATGATACTAAAGTATTGCTATCTCTAGAAATAGACCTATTTCTTTCATGAAAATCACGTCTCTTTGTAATTAGGGTAGACAGTTCCTGCCACATTGATACACATCATTACCTGACTGGCATTTGAATAATTTGAACCAAATGTCCTGGGACTGTTAATGCTGTTACGGTTTCTCATAAGTACGTTGCACATTTTAATCTATGTTCAATATTTTCTTTATTATGCAGTTAAAATGTTCAATATGTGACAGGAGAAAAAGTTTTCCCGTTATTTTAGCAAAGCAGTGTTCATATATAGAGAACAGTAACTTTCGCCACAAAATTACATACCGGAGAGTACAACAAAAATACTGTGGCCATTCAGAAGATTCATATTCAGTCTTCATGCCATATTTTAAATGTTCTGTGTCAGCTACAACATGTCCCTGCATTATACGTAGGTGGCCTCACTTGTGAACATTGCATCTAACTATCTGAATGCTGGGGTTGAGGGGAAACGGCATGGAACAGCACATGAGAGCATTGTACCGTACCAGGTGAGTGCTACCTCATACTTTAGTTTTGTGGACCGACTCTGCAACAGCAATGGCAATACAGTTTCCAAGAGTATTGGTTTGGGTGTTCTTTATCGTTTTATTCAAAATGGTTGACATGTATCCCCTTAAGCTCTTCTCATGTTTTCGTGACTGGTGATATCACAATTTCAGGATTTGGTTGTACTGGCGTTTCAGGATTAGTTGTACTGGTGTTTCAGGTGTGTCAGTGTCTGGTTTTCAGGATGTCTCAAGTTGATGTTTCAGGTACTTGTTGAGCTGATGTTTCTGTCAACGTCTTTGATGATGTACTTACAGGCTTTCAAGACCAAAGACGGCGAATATATGTTGGTGGGAGCAGGAAACGACAAACAGTTTCAGCTGCTGTGTAAGGTGAGCTGTGGTCACAGGGGTCATCTCAAATGATACAATTCGTAAACTCTTAGCACCTTGGTCAAAGTTACGGCAATACTTATAGATAATATTACTGAATCTGAGAAACATAATAATTTGAAGAGCCAACTCAACTACCGGGAAGTCATGAGGCAGGGCGCATTAAATGGCTCTTGTAACCAAGAGTGTCTTGTGGGCCTTGGTGAGAACACAGACTGTTGTACCTTGTCAGCTACTAGGGACATAATGAGTGTAAATGATGTAGAGGACATCCATCAGAGACCGTAAATGGGCAATTTGGGTGGTACTATTTAGACGCTACGCCAGTGGCTTAAAAACTGCTTCAAGGGATGACACTTCTTGCAGAGGATGGACCTACCAGAGTTGCTGGAAGATGAGAGGTTCCAACAAAACAAAGTGAGAGTGGCAAACAGAGACGTATTACTGCCTTTGATAGCAAACAGGTAAATGTGTGGAGTCCAGAAAGGTGGCGTGGTAGGCTAGGAATGCATGGGTTAGAAGGTAAGGGACCAATGGAGTGACGTAGTGCTTTTACCTGTCTACTTGCTTCATCGTGGGCACTACACTATCAGATTATAATTCCCTGAATTCATTATCGTTACGGCAAACTAAATTGTACTAATTACCTACTGAACCATTGGTTTTTCCCATTACCCCGAGTTTCCTTTATCAAACAGCCTTAACTAAAGGCCAACACAAGCGGCGAATTTGGGTGTATTAAACAGGGAACGAATTGTATCAAGGTGGGTTTCAGGGAATCAGGGATCATGGACGTATGGTAGTCAATTCACAATAATTAGCTGTCTCGAACTGTCTCCCTTAGTGATGTCAGGTTCCACTGATCCTGAGTTCGAATCTTTTATCCCTGACTCAGAAAACATAGTTTGCTCTTACCATAAGGGTGATCGTAGATGTTACCAAAGCCTCGTACACATTGAGTTTAAATGTTCTCTTCACCCCAGTACATGCTTGATAAAGGAAAGCTAAAGCTGACATGGACTATACAGTGTTAACGCTGTTATTGTGACTTAGGTTTGAGACAAAGACCTCCTCACAGTGGATGCAGGTGCTCGAGGGGTCGGGAATACCATACGGTCCTGTCAACAATATGCAGGAAGTCTTCTCCGATCCTCAGGTAAAAGTATAAACATGTCGATATGTGTTATTTTCCTTCATAAGTACCTACTAGTAAACGATGAGATTAATATGAGCAATACACCTTAGTCAGTGGCCATGACGAGGATATGGATACTGTGTGTAAGTGTATCGCACATATGTGTACGAGCCTCGCTGAAGATGAGAGAAATAGTGAAATCTTTTGCTAAAGAGAAACAAGATGTCATCTAGCTATATCGCGAGGAAGGTATTTGGGCAAATTCTTTCATTGTGACAAAGACAGTAAACGTTTAATGATCAAGTGAAAAGGGACTCCCCAAAATCAATTCATTAAGATATCAATGCAGTACCAGGGAAAGAAGTCGCATCCTATGCCATTGTAAAGAGGCGAACAGACGAGTCTAAGCACGGCAAGAGGAGCTTGAAGACGACCCTTGTAGGTCTGTCAGCAACACCAGCAATGACCCATTTAATACACAATATGATGCTGACTGTGACTGAGCGTTTTATTGCTGGTCAGTTTCCCAAGAGATACATTCAATTGTCACAGAAACCTTGGCTATGAAGAAAGTATCTGAGTGTTGGATCCCCTACCTGTCTGGAGCTAATTCAACAACAAGGGGAAACAATAATCAAAACATTGGAATATTTTACACCTTCTCACTCAATCTTCGTCAAACGATCTAGTCCCAAACAGAAACATTTCAGTCAAAACAAATGTCAACGAGAACGATGACGTCCAAGGAACGGTGGAGAACGATTCAAGTACTTTCATGGAAGTGGAAATATCCCCAACAGCTTATCGATATGGAAGGAGACAATGTTGCAAAATAGATTAGTTTAGATTAATAGATTAGAACTGATCAATCGTAGATGTGTAATTGCCAATACACATTTTCTTCTGAAATGTTTGGCAGTTTGGATGAGATGGCATTACAAATGAGGGTCAGTGTCATGGTTTGCTGCTATATATGTAACACTACTCTCTGTGCAGGTGGTCCACAATGGGATGATCCAGGAGGTGCAGCACCCCACAGCAGGAACAATCAGATTTCCGGGTAAGCCTGTCCTTACTGGATGAGTGCACTAGTTCCCCTGCATACCTAATCCGGGTATAGTACCACATTCATCGGTTCATATAATCAAACATGTCACTGTGTGCTATTTTACCTCCAGGTGTAACTGAGATATTCGCTTAAACACTAAAACGCACATCTCCAAACAAACGTTGTTCGTATTACTACGGTTACAAGGTATACGCTTAATAAAATTTGCTTAATAAACATACAAACTAATTTCTTTCGCACTGACAGGACCAGCCGTAAGATACAGTTTGTCCCAGACAGTGATGCCCCGTCCCCCTCCAACCCTCGGACAACACACACAGGAAGTGCTGCAGGGGATTCTGGGATATTCCGACATGCAGCTAAAGCAGTTGATAGAAGCTGGTGTTGTACAATAGTCACAGCTATTACTTAACCATCGAGGACATTTCCTGTTGTGACATATAATTGCATTATTTATTTAGATTACAGAATGAATGATTATTTATTTTTTTGATTATTTAATTCAAATATCTCAGGATCTGTAGGGTATGATAGATGGATATTCTCTATATCCTCCAAGTGAATGAAGATTGCAATACGCAGTGATAAATAGAGAATACTACTCGAGGTCTCATTACATACGAATTATACGAAACGAGTGTCCTTCCTATGGTATCTGACCGAGCGAAAGCGAGGTCAGATAACATAGGAAGGTCACGAGTTTCGTATAATTCGTATGTAATGAGACCGAGTGTGGTATTTTATTTATTACCCACGTCTTACATGCATTAAAATTGACAAAATAGCGTATTTTTGTTATGTTTTTGGTTTCAAACCGAAACCGGTTTCATAAAGAGGTTGCGGAAGAGTTTTGTACTGTAGTACAATATTTGCATGACGTCACACTAATGACGTCACTGCCATGGTAACCGACGTCACGATGCATGTCAGTTGTCATCGCCTCGTACAGCCTCCTACAGTAAACTACTCCGTTGCACCTCGTTTCTTGGTTTCCAGTTGCTTCATTCGGCTAACATCACTGGTGGAAACATTGCGTTTATGTTTTTATACAGATATAATGTCTCAGTTCGACTCACAATTAAACAGCGACACGGCAACGTTCGCAATGTTTACATTTCCACAATGCATTTAAGTTGTAGAATGAATGAATTCACGTGTTTGTTATGAATGAAAAAAATAGTTACGTCAGAATGTGACCTAATTGAGAGGTCATCGGTTATCCAATCAAATCGTTAGAATTTCAGGTCAAGTCGTTACGACACAGGTCAACGCGATACGACACTCGTGTGACGTACGAGATTAATATGCAACTACCCATACGTTGACCACGTGGGTAATAATATAATTTACGGCAAATGATTAACATGGATTAGTGATATAGACAACAATGTTGCTATACATACAAGTTGTTTACCAGGTATCGCCATTTCCCTATAAAATGGCTTACATCAATTATTACTTCTGCCCACACATCTTTTTCCATAATACATTCTATTGAACATCCACCAAGTGAAAACGCAAGAATAACATCATCATCTTTCTCCCAGACCCTAACAAAAAGTATTTACATCCAGAATATCACGCATGGTGTTACAGGGGAGGGCTGGATAATGCCCTGATTCAAATATTGAGAATATTGCAATAATTTAAGAGATACATATTGTGATATATTGACTGGAAGGTTTCTGTCCAAGTGCGTACATCATTAATTCATAATAGCTCATCTTCTTAGTTACGCCATACTCTCAGGCTCCCCGTCCCCACTGTGTATGGACTGACTGACTGACTGAGTTTTGGTTTTACGCCGCTTTTAGCAATATTCCAGCAACATCACGGCGGGGGACACCAGAAATGGGCTTCACACATTGTACCCATGTGGGGATTCGAACGCTGGTCCTCGGCGTGACGAGCCAACGCTTTAGCCACTAGGCTACCCCACCGCCCCCTGTGTATGGATGTATGCAAATAGAATGATATAGAACCTTAATGTGAAATGTTTAATTGAAGTATGGCAACAACGTTTTGCGAGCATAATGATAAAGGTAATGGTATAACATGGTTTTCATGGTCAGTGTTGTTTGCTTCAACAGAATGCACTTCAATGCAGTATGTAATTATTGTTACTGTATGTCCGTGATTCATTCATATTCAGCTCCCGTATAAACATGTGTTAACATGAACTATTGCAAAATGAAACAAAAACATGATTTAGGTGAACTACTTGAGATCCCATGTGACCTCCAATAACTGACTGACTGACTGACTGAGTTTTGGTTTTACGCCGCTTTTAGCAATATTCCAGCAACATCACGGCGGGGGACACCAGAAATGGGCTTCACACATTGTACCCATGTGGGGATTCGAACCCGGGTCTTCGGCGTGACGAGCCAACGCTTTAACCACTAGGCTACCCCACCGCCCCCTCAATAACTAAGATCCTTGACTAGAATGTCATTATACAGTCCTACAAAATGTATAAGAATTAGACCTTTATGATAAATTGATAACATATGTTCCTTTTTGAAGCAAACAAAATAACAAAATAATGTGAATTGTGAAATGGTCACTCAGAGTCAGAAGCTCTGCTTATTAGTCCAATTAAAAAAATGATCTATTTGCGGCCACTTAATTCCTCCAAAATGTCATATATGAAAACATTCAAGCCCACAAAACGTAAAGCATTTGGTAGAATATTTGGCACGTTTGGGGCCACTTGGTACTATACAAATCAAGGGCAGATAACTCAAAGAGAGCTAACTCTGGATGACCCACTATGTTGTAGAATGTGAACCATATCGCGATATTCGTATCGCGAGATACCGTACCGGTATATACCGGTTTACCGGTAATATTGCGCAGCCCTATTGAAGAGTACATTTCGGTCATTCATATTGATCGTACATGACATAAACACGTGCTTTACAATATCATTGGCGTCAGTTTTACAATAACATTCTCAAGAAACAATTTCAGATGATCCATAAAATACAAGTCTTGCAATATTAGTTAACTGGTCATTCTGTTCTACGGCTAGCTTCCAGAGATAATGTTCATTACTGGATCCTTTGCTGACATATTTTGACAGACTAAGTCTTGAATAAAGATGAAAATAAAATAGATTGTCTCGACGTGGGTTAATAGCATCATTTACGGCCTTAGAACAGCATCTCTTATTAATAATCTGACAATTATTGACGTTAGCAAACTATATCATTCACTTGATGAAGACGTATTTACTCTGGATATACTCCGAAACGTTGTGTTCCTCATAATAAAGAAGTTGACATCCATAAAAAGTCTCTTCCTTCTATCGCTTAGGTTATATACTTATGTACAAGTTGCAGCATATTATATATCGGAGATTTTCTACTACATACCTTGCATGAACAACAATCTGTACTCATAATTTGACCCCGGCGAACTAGAAACATTACTTTAAAATCACAGTTATACTTTGCATTACATAACTTTCCTAATAGGTAGAGGGCTCTTTTATCTATGTAATACTGTAGTGGCATGATGCCAATGGCCCAAAAGTGGGAGTGTGCCTGTGTAGTCCCTGCACCTTTAACAAATGGGCGTTGTACAACTTCAAGCTTTTCATACTCTTTGTGAGGAAGTTTATCCAATACGTTGCATCCATAGGGGCCACATGATAAGAATACCCTCTCCCGTGCTGCAGATGTAGAGTTAAGACCTCCAAAATACAACCCATTATTATGATTAGTGTTCATGAGTACTCGTAACTTTTCACATGCAGATTTTGTACATTCAAGTGATGATTTCTCTGTCCTGAGGTACACACATGCATATTTGATAGATTTTCTTTGGGGAACACGTACATCACCAATTGATACATTACTGGTTTTAATGTTATTGTTTGAGTATTCAAAGTGCACGTATATGATTATCGTTATGTATATGTACATAGTCACATTTTACATCGGGCCAAGGAGTAGCTAGTGAATGGAAATACAGTCCAAACAGATTGCAAATATCTTTTCCCTCGTAACAAGTTTGAGAACCATAGGTAAGTTTTTTCCGTGTTAGCTTTGTAGCGTTTTTAACGTTTTGTTGTTTGTAAAGGTCTTTGACATCTACTTCTGCTGCTTCGTAGAATTAACGAATCTATTTTTACATAACTGTTGCTTTGCATATCGATGTTTCTTACGAAAGAGACGTTTACTTTCTTAATATTTTGCATACACAGCATCGTTTTTATCTCTAACTTTACCATTTGTAACCCATTGACGGCGACAATTTCGCTTTTCTTTATGTAGAATATTAAGACAATCTTTCTTCCAGTAAGGTTTAAGATAGGGTCTAAGGCGTGTGGATGGAATACTATCGGTAGCAGAAGCATGTAAAGAGCCTGCTCACAATAGTACTCAATATAGTTTACATTGCTATCAAAGTGGGTATTATTAATTTCAGTGTCACGGAAGTAGTTTTCTGTTTTATCTCAATATAGCATTAGGGCAGTTTCATTTGCTTTAGTCCAGTTGAAGTTCTCTCCATGATAGCACCCAACATGTACACGGGGTAAGTGAGTTTAATTTTACGCCGCACTCAGCAACATTAACGTGTACTGGGAGAAGTATACAGACAAGTAATGGTAGGTGATCTGGTATGGTAGGTGTTAAAGGGATTGCTAGTGTCAATGACATATCCAGTGACCTTCGCTATGCAGTCGCTATGCAGCTAGGCACCTAGCCCTGGGTTTTATATAAATACCATGAATAGAAAAGATATTCTTCAGAGAGAATATCATATAGTTCCAAAACAGATTACAGTTCGTCATAGTACACACTGTCGAGACCTTGTACCGATGTGCAGTTTGATACACAGTACGTGTCAATAAGAGTAACTTTACACCAGTCACCTTGGCTACACCTTCGCTGGTTAGACTCACAACTGGATTTTGTCGTGTGATACGTGCAGAGTGGCGGCGGTGTGTAAATAATCGAGACGTCTGTAAATAAACGAGTATGTCTTCAGCAAACTTTGTTCAAAATGCCAGTATCAAATACTTGAGTCGCACGTAAAATATCATCCCTCGCCCAAACATTGCAAACCGACATTGCCCTGTGTGAGAAGATATGTGATATTCTTTGAATCATCTGGTTATTATGGTGGCTCATTCGGGCCATCGCTTTATCGCCCTGAAGAAATCTAGGCGATATCGCGACAAAGCGATAGTACGACACGATATTGCGATATGGCGACACGATATAGCGATATTGCGATATAGCCAAAGACGAAATAGCGATAACATGACACGACATGACGATAACAAGACACGATATAGCGATAACAAGACACGAAATGGCAACAACTCGACACGACATTGCGATAACACGACACGAAATGGCGATAACACGACACGAAATGGCGATAACACGACACGAAATGGCGATAACACGACACGAAATGGCGATAAAAAGAGGCGACATTGCGATAAAGCGATAACGCGAAAAGGCGATATTGCGATATGGCGACGCGATATTGCGATACAGCGACATTGCGATATGGCGATATGACGATACAGCGATATGGCGATATGTAGAAAAGCGGGTAAGTTGATTCATTCTCAGGATTCAATAATAAGATAGCGGGAAGTATGTGAGATAAAGATGCCTGGCATAGATATATAAAGGGATATGTAGTGAATCATATCAACATAAACGACATTGTTATGCAACCTCTCTGGTTAAATCACCAGTTTTGCAACACATATTTGATAATCAATAACTGGTTCAAACAAGGAATTGTTAATATTAAAGACATTTTCAATGACCAAGAGGTACTCTCATTTGCAGAACTTAAAACAAAATTTGATATTAAGGGCACAGTACTTGACATAAATCGTGTCATCATCGCCATTTCGTGTCGTGTTATCGCCATTTCGTGTCGTGTTATCGCAATGTCGTGTCTTGCTATCGCCATATCGTGTCTTGCTATCGCCATATCGTGTCGTGTTATCGCTATTTCGTTTTTGGGCTGTATCGCAATATCGCTATATCGTGTCGCCATATCGCAATATCGTGTCGTGCTATCGCTTTGTCGCGATATCGCCTAGATTTTTCAGGGCGATAAAGCGATGGCCCGAATGAGCCACCATAGGTTATGCTTTGTATGTTTTGGCCCTTACACAGCATTACAAATAATTTATCAGGTTCTTTTTTTGTTTTGCCTATTGGTATTCTTTCATTCTACATCATATATCGCAAAACAATATTTTGACCTCGAGAAGGTCTTGAAACAAGCCGAGAACAGTGCTTTATACGCAACACAGTTTCAGATCTTCATAAATACCTCGATTACAGCGTTTTCTGAGTATGCAACCATTCTTAAACATTACATTGATTCATAAACAATTCGATTACAATGGTTCATGAACAACTCGATTACTATGCTTCACGAACAAAACCTGAAGTAAGTGACTTATGAACATGTGTAATAACACAGTTGACAGTTGAAAGTCCTCGACTGTGTTTGTTTTCTAAGGGAGGTAACTGATTGAAACAGCCTCATATAATCATGACGGGGTCACAGTGCGGAAGGGTCGTACATGTCGTTAGTGGATGCTGTGTTCGGTTACTGCATCGACACAACGGAGGCAGATGTAGTTTGGGTAGGCACTTATCGTAACGTCTGGATGTAACACTGCTGTCTGTGTGACGGGTTTTAGTGTCTAGATAAACTGTGTTGTGTGATCACGGTATGTGGGGGAAGGAGGGCAGATAACTCCTGGTTAAGGATGCGCTCATAAAATAAGTGTCTGTCGATGATATACGGAATAGATTGTGCAGAGTGAGAATGGACATTTTAAATAGGCCACACAAAGTAAGATGGAATACGATCGTCATGATCAAAAGTTTTGAATTACGAGATAAATTAGTATGTTTGTTACAGTCGTAAGCATGAATTGGGGATTATATTTGTCAAATGCCACTAAAGCATTTCAGAAAGGTCAAGGTTGTAGGTGGTAATTTAGGAACAGTTTATGCAGGGAAATGGAATTCTGTGTCGTAGCATTTCATTAGCTTCTATTTGAGTTGCATGCGAGCATGGTTTGGAAAGAAAATACCTGTGTGTTATAATGATATACTGATGGCTGTATCGGTCACTGTTACCATCAACCCAAGACATTCGATTTTATATTATATATGTATTTGTATATTTCTGGAGTAGTTATATGATTTTGGTCATCGTGACAACATTATTATATTTCTTTCTGAGGGAAACAGACTATGTAGACAAGAAAGCTTAACCCATTCATGGAAACTTCAGGCCTAACGAAAATATTCCTCAACAACAATCGACTGCATGTATAATATAAAGTAAATACCTCTTTGTTATAATGATAAACGGATACTGGTGGCTGTATCGATCACTGTTACAATAAACCCAAGACACTCTATTTTATGTTTCTAATTTTCTACACTTGAGAAAGGTATTGTCAGCTTAACCTGTTCATGGAGCCTTCCATGCACATTAGTATCCACGTTCTTCCTTTCCCTCTTGGTGTGTGTTCAACTGATGCTGTGAAAATCCTGTTTCTTCAGTTACAAGAAAATTCCTAACGACTTCATCACAGCAGTCGGAACGAAGTCCACTGGAAGGAATACGAATTCTAGATCTTACCAGGTAAATGAGCATGAGATGTCTATGCAGAGTCTTTTTCGAACATTTCCTATATAATATATGTTGATGTTCTGTCAGGGCCGTTCTGTTTCGTGTTCTGCAGGGTCATATTGTTCTATGTATTTGTAGGGTCGTACTGTGTATTGCTCTACCAGGGTCATGCTATTCTGTGTTCTGAACTATTCGTTCTCTGTGGTGTCCCGACAGTGTCACATTGTTTGATGTTCAAGCAAGGTCGTACTGTGTGATGTTTGGGATGTTTGGTACTTTTTGATGTTCTAGGTATGCCAAACTGAAATTTGCACGTCATGAGAGGACCGCACACTGATGACAGTATTCTAACATTGCCATAGTGCATGAGTGGTACCGGTTGCTGTCTATCCCCTTCTTACCGGTCATAACCGCTGTGTGTGATGTGCTCATGTTCTCTACCTTGTTTCAGGGTTCTAGCAGGACCGTACTGTTCCATGTTGTTCGCCGACCTAGGAGCAGATGTGATCAAAGTTGAACGACCAGGTGAGTGTTGGCATTCACATATACATCTCCTTATAGGTCTCCAGCCATGGGTGCGGTCGAGTAGCTTAGTGGGTAAAGAGTTCGCTCTTCACGCCGAAAACCCAGGATCGATTCCCCGCATGGGTACAATGTGTGAAGCTCCTTTCCCTTTTCTGGTGTTCCCCACCGTGATATTGCTTGAATATTACCCACTCACTCACTCTCCAGCCATGCTCAATAAAATGCCACAACTTGTTCTTACTTTGATTTGTACGCAAGATTTTCTGTGTTCACTTGGACACCTGACCTCTACGCCGACTTCCATCCCGCTCAACAGCCTTATCCAACACACAAATGCATTATCACCAACTAACACACTCCTCCTATGTGTTCCATCGTGGCCCCTTGAACTAAGTGACATCCCCCTCCTTCCCTCCCAACCCGACATGACCCTTATTGACTACCAATTGTTACAGGTGCAGGTGATGATACGAGGAGCTGGGGACCTCCCTTCAAGGGCACAGAAAGTGCATACTTCCTTTCTGTTAACAGAAACAAAAAGGTTAGAGTCTCTTCTAGCCCCTCTTCTCTGTGTTTCAGAGTATAGCAGTAGACTTGAAGAAACCGAACGGTGCTGAGATTGTCTGTTCTAACGCCTCTTCTCTGTGTTTTCAGAGTATAGCAGTAGATTTGAAGAAACCGAAAGGTGTTAAGATTGTCAAACAGTTAGCCGGTTCCTGTGATGTGCTGATTGAGAATTACCTGCCAGGAAAGCTTGGGGAGATGGGTCTTGGATATGATGACATGAAAGCTCTCGTCCCTCGGCTGGTATACTGCTCAATCTCAGGTAAGACGTTTATAGAACTAGTTTAAACAGGACCTGTGTTTTGCTGACTAGATGAGGTTAGATAAAGAGTCAATTCTATATTGTATGTACACCGAACAAACTGAAATGTGTTGAACATATTAATTATAAAACGAAGACGACACATCTTTGCCACTAAGTTGACCTCATTAGAGCATATTAAATAACCTTTGCGCTTTCAGATATCTCCATCAATGGTTCCACCAGAGAACCAGTGTTGACACAAATGATCATTCTTTGACATCTGTTTGGGATTGGGTCAGGGTAAAGTATTGATTGACAAATTCATTGAGCCAAGGTCAGATTCAGGGTTGGGTAAATTATCATTGTAGATATCCATGGTTCCAGGATTGGGTTTCAATATTGCTAGACGTCTTCATGATTCCAGGATATGGTCAGACAGGACCATACAGGTCCCGAGCTGGCTACGACGCCATCGCTTCAGGTGTAGGAGGTCTGATGAATATCACAGGACCACGTGACGGGGACCCATGCAGGGTGGGCGTGGCAATGACGGACTTGTCAACAGGATTGTACGCATTTGGTGCCACCATGGTTGCACTACATCACCGTCAGCAGACTGGGTGTGGTCAACACATCGACTGTAACCTCCTCTCCACTCAGGCATACCGTTTACATTCATTTCCGCATCAGAAAATACCCGTCCTCGTATCCATGCAGAATTAACAATGACAATATGACAATCAAAAGACAATCTAATTTTTCTTCGTGAAAATCATGTCTCGTCGTAATTAGGATAGACAGTTCCTGCCAGATTGATACACATCATTACCTAACTAACATTTGAATAATTTGAACCAAATGTCCAGGGACTGTTAATGGTGTTTTCATTTCTCATAATGCGTTGTGTATTTTAAAATATGCACAATCAGTGGCAGAAGAAAGTTGTACCCGTTTTTCATAGGTTAAGAACAGTAACCTTCTCCATAAAAGTCCATACCATTAAATACAATCAAGTTACTGTGGCTATTCAGAAGGATCACATTGAGTCTTCATGCTTGTTTTATTGTAAGTGTTCTTTGTCAGCTACAACATGTCCCTGCACTTACACGTAGGTGGCCTCACTTGTGAACATTGCCTCAAACTATCTGAATGCTGGGATGGAGGGGAAACGGCATGGAACAGGACATGAGAGCATTGTACCGTACCAGGTGAGTGCTACCTCATACATTAGTTTTGTGGAGCGACTAACACACTCCAATCAATCAATGCAATTGCAGATGAGGGCAATGTTTAAAAGAGGATTGGTTTGGCTGTTCCATAATGATTGAAATGTATGCTCTTGTACGTTCTTCTGATGGTTCAGTGACTGGTTGAACTGATCTTTTGAACATTGACAAGTTGGTTGTACTGGCGTTTTAGGATTGGTTGTATTGGTATTTCAGGGATAGTTGTTCTGATGTGTCAGTGTCTGGTTGTACTGGCGTTTCAGTGTCTAGTTGTATTGGTGTGTCAGGACTGTTTGTTCAGATGTTTCAGGGACTCGTTTTCAGGATGTTTCAGTGTCAAGTTGATGTTTCAGTTACTTGTTGAGCTGATGTTTCTGTCAACGTCTTTGATGATGCAATTACAGGCTTTCAAGACCAAAGACGGGGGATATATGCTGGTGGGAGCAGGAAACGACAAACAGTTTCGGCTTCTGTGTAAGGTGAGCTGTGGTCAGATGGTTTGGGTCATCTCAAATGATACAATTCGTAAACTCTTAGCACCTTGGTCAAAGCAACGGCAATACCTTTAGATATATTACTATTGTCAGCCCAAAGAGTCAGCCCAACGACCGGCAAATCATGAGGCTGTGCGCATTAGATGACTCTTGTAACCAAGAGTGTCTGCTGGGCCTTGCTAAGAACACAGACCGTTGTTGTACATTGTCGTGCTCATGTTTATCAGAAATCCGGTTTCATAGTTTGTTACCTGGTCAGCTACTAGGGACATAATGAGTGTGGATGATGTAGAGGACATAAATCAGTGAATTTGGGTGACTTTATTTTGAGGCAAGTGACTTAAAAAAAGCTTCAACGGGTGACATATCAGATATCTCTTGCAGAGGATGGACCTACCAGAGCTGTTGGAAGATGAAAGGTTCCAACAAAACCAAGTGAGAGTAGCAAACAGAGACATATTGCTGCCCTTGCTAGCAAACAGGTAAATGTGTGGAGTCCAGAGGTGAGGTGAGGTGAGATGAAATTGGGTTTTACTACGTGCGTGAGAATATTTCGCTCATATGACGACGTGCATGCGTGTGTATGTGTATGTGCGGCTTCTTGTACTAGCCCAGACTTAAGCTGGTTTTATAGTGCTAGCCCACTGAGATACCCAGAAAGGTGGCGTGGTAGGCTAGGAATGCATGGGTTAAAGGCCAACACATTGACAGAGTGCTTTTACCTGTCTACTTTCTTCATTGTAGGTACTTCGCTGTCACTTCATTCATTATCTTTACGGGAAACTAAACTAAACTAATTACTTACTAAACCATGAGTTTGCTCCGAGTTTCCTTTTTCAAACAGCCTGAACTAAAAGATTAACTAATTCGTCAGGCACACTATTCTCTGATCCTGAACAGCACAGGCGTGTGGTGTCCACCACAAGCCGAGAATGGGGTGTATTAACCAGAGAACAAGTTGTATGGAGATGATTCCAGGGAATCGGGGAAAATGGACGTATGGTAGTTAATTCACAATAATTACCTGTCTCGAGTTGTCTCCCTTAGTGATGCAAGGTTCCACTGACATGAACTATACGGTGTTAACGTTTCTGGTGTATTGTTACCTAGGTTTGAGACAAAGACCTCCTCACAGTGGATGCAGGTGCTCGAGGGGTCGGGAATACCATACGGTCCTGTCAACAACATGCAGGAAGTCTTCTCCGATCCTCAGGTAAAAGCATAAACATGTCATCACACATCTGTTTACGGGGATGTTGTCATAAGTTCTGAGCCTCGCCGAAGGTGAGAAAAATAGTGAAATCTTGTCAGAAGGACATTTGAACAAAGCGTTTCGTTCTAAACAAATACAGGAGACATTGATGTATTTTGAAGTAATTACGGGATCACATAAGGACTAAGAAGCATGGAACGATGAAAAAAGGTGTTCTCGTCCATCTGACATATGCACCACTATACAAATCGTTGCATATGATACACTTGTATTTCTTTGAACGCCTTCAGCACCCACCTCAATCTCCGTCAAACGATCTAGTCCCAAACATGGAAAAACTCTAGTCCAAACAAAAGTCGATGAGAACGATGACGTCCTAGGAACTGTGGAGAACGATTGAAGTACTTTCATGGAAGTGGAAATATCCCCAACAGCATATGAATGTGGAAATAGACAATGTCGAAAAATAAATTAGTTTCATACTTTCTTATATGCTCGGAGCACCAGAACTGATCAATCGTAGATGTATAATTGCCATTACTCTGTACAATAATATTTTTTCTTCTGAAATGTTTAGCAGTTTGGATGGGATGGCATTACAAATGAGGGTCAGTGTCATGGTTTGCTGCTATATATATAACACTACTCTCTGTGCAGGTGGTCAACAATGGGATGATCCAGGAGGTGCAGCACCCCACAGCAGGAACAATCAGACTTCCGGGTAAGCCTGTCCTTACTGGATGAGTGCACTAGTTCCCCTGCTTACCTAATCCGGGTATAGTACCACATTCATAGGTTCATATAATCAAATATGTCATTGTGTGCTATTTTATCTCGTGGACTAACTGAGATATTCGCTCAGACACTAAAACGCTCATCTCCAAACAAATGGTGGTATTACTACGGTTACAAGGTATATGCATAATGGAGACACCAAATACTCTCTTTCGCACTGACAGGACCAGCCGTGAGATACAGTTTGTCCCAGACTGTGGTGCCCCGTCCCCTTCCAACCCTCGGACAACACACACAGGAAGTGCTGCAGGGGATTCTGGGATATTCCGACATGCAGCTAAAGCAGTTGATAGAAGCTGGTGTTGTACAATAGTCACAGCTATTACTTAACCATCGAGGACATGTACATTTCGTGTCGAGATGTTAAACTGAGGGAATATGACTTTGTTATTTATTCAGATTACAGAGTGGATGATTATTGTGTTTTCCTTCCAAATCATTTTTATATATTTTGAATCAACAATCCAAATATCTCAGGACAGCATTTGTCTCTCTGATTTTTTGTTAGTTCATTGTTTAAAAAAAATGACATATGGTCCAGCTAGAATCAGCTATGAAATGCTTTCCGTATATTCTGCTTTTTAACACTGTAACGTTAACGACAGTGATGCAACTGTGCTAACATTACAACGAGCAATCTGGTAATGGAAATGGTGATGGAAATACTGTTGCAACTGAAAATGAGTTGGAGGGTGGGTGGAATAGTTGAATGCAATTTCAGACAATATTTCTGATTGTTATCACAGGGAAATCAAAAGTAGCATTACAATGCTGAAACCAAAGATACTGTCTCAAAGGATGTAAATTCACTCCGTCCGAAGTTTAATGCTATTCTGATGGCAGCTGTCTGGTCATTTTGTGCCATTAATTGTAAACGGGATGAGAGGTGTAATTTGTGCGTGGACCTTGGATTATGTAGTTTTACGGTATTGTGGTCGCCAGTTTGATTTTGAATGTACTTCTTACGTGACTGAGCCTGAACTGTTTACGAGAAGACTACATATACTAGATGATGTATCACACATGCCGTTTTGATCATCATGAGTGCAATATTTTTAATTTCGAATATGAATTCGTGAAATACCTTTATTGGTCACAAGATCGGTGCGTGTGTATTGGTGTGTGCGTCCGTAAAACAACAAAAATACGGCACAAGATGAATTTCCCTTGGCATTCAGGGATCGAAAGATAACAGTTACCGTAACAAACTGTACTGACGCGTAAATATATAATGACGTCACAATGTAATGTCACAAACACTGTGACGCGGCGCTGTTTTGACATCACATTGGTGGCTTGCAATGTGAATACAATGTTTAAATGGATAGAGGATATTTCATGTGACAAGTGAAATGTGATTTGTCTTACACACCTGTGGTTGAGAACCCCAAGCCTGTGACTGGCTACTCCACAGTGATGACCTAGGGTCAGATTATGATGGACTGATTTCCTGATTCATTGACGTGTTACTCAGGTTCTAGTTCTTCAATCGAACGCAAACCTTTTACTGGTGCCAAACATCTCTATATACTGATCTGCTATTTTCGCTATTGTAACGTAAACAGGTATATATGCAATAAAAGACACGTCAAGTAAATATAACACGAATCTTGTTTTCTTTCTAAATCCCTTTATCGTTTGCAACTTTCTAGTCATGAATTCAAAATGGCTTGAGCAATCAACGATATCTCTTAAAACCATTATCCGAATTATGTATAAGAGATAAAAGCCGTGGTTCCTTTTGAAAATACAAAACGTACAAAACTGGTAGTGTTACTGCAGAGATGCGACAAGTGTCATGTATCGTCTTGCAAACATATCTGACACGATATTGTCAGTGCCTGTCCATTGTGAGATCGATCATCTCGCGATGATCCATTGATGAACAGATGAAGAGGTCATTTCTAACTGATAAACATGATGATACTTTCGTTAAACACCTACTTCCAGCTCGGAGCTACTATGTGATTATTCCTATGTTAAGAATTCACTCATGACAACCACAACCAAAACACACTCGGTGAAGTAATGAACAACACGAAACGTTTGCAATAGTTCAAGAGTGTCAACTACGGCACACGTTCTTTTTGAGTCGATATCACAAGTACAGGCACGGTTGATCTAGATACAAGGCACCGCATGAAATAGTCCTCCGAAGCATAATAATGCAAATTTCTTGTCACTTTTCATCCTCGCAACACGCTAACATCAACATTCCAAGTGGCAGTTTCTGGCTCCAAGTAAAACATCAAATTTCACAAGAAACATTAAACAGGCTATTTATTATATGCTTTCAAGTTTGTTTGATTAAATCTAAGCATTATTATCCCGAGAAACTTCGATTGACGAAATTCAAATTCTCCCAACTGTAAACTAAAGACTGTTCACTTTACTGTTCAGGCACATATATAAGACATAACTTCTTTGAGTGACATTTTTAGAAGTTGGAGAGTCAGATAAGAACAAACGTTCTGGATGAAGAACTTCTTTATTGAGGTGATGCGACGTCTCAGTACAGAGATAAGGACACGCTTTATTGATGGACCACTTCTTTTTTTTCTTAGCATAAGGACATATGTACATATATAAAGCGGGGTGTTACACTACTTCTATGTGAATCCAAATACATTTTTTATATATCCACCTCACATACATATGAAAATATTATCCACGGATGTGAAAGTAACATCCTCCGAAATGTACAACATTTGCTTTACATACTATAATGAGAAATTAGAGCAAACATAGGATAAGTACTGGAAGTGAAAATGTGGAAATAGGAAGAGAAAGACAGGAGAGAGAGAGAGAGAGAGAGGAAGAAGACGGCCGGGGAAGGAGGGGCCGGGGAAGGGGGGCGGGGTTTCAATTTGTTCGGCTGTAAGTATCGGTATCAATGTTGACCATTTGTTTTTTAATGTGGTACTGGCAGGGCCGTAAATATATTTTTCAAATTTATAAATTTGCTTGATATTTTTAATCAAGCCTGGGGAATGCAAATTTGTGTCTGTATTTTTGAGAATGTTATACAAATGGTTTAACAGAATGCTTTGATTGGGGTCTACAAGTAAGATAATTGATTTTGATATTATTAATTTCGTCTTGGTTGTTTCTTCAAACCATATTCGAAACTGTCAGATTTTGATTTTTCCTGCAATCATAGAAAAGATGTTCAAGTGTTTCTGGTTCCTCAGTGCAAAAACACCAAAAACAGTGACTTCTGTCAGATATCCCTATATTAGGACGAGGGGCGGTGGGGTAGCCTAGTGGTTAAAGCGTTGGCTCATCACGCCGAAGGCCCGGGTTCGATACCCCACATGGGCACAATGTGTTAAGCCCATTTCTGGTGTCCCCCGCCGTGATATTGCTGGAATATTGCTAAAAGCGGCGTAAAACTAAACTCAGTCAGTCAGTACATTGGGACGAAAAGTTTGTGTTGAAGAATGTTGTACTGAAAGCTTCTTGTCTTATTATCAATGCAACAGTTGTCGATAAAAGATAACGACAAACAAACATGGCGGACCGAGAGAAAGGGAATAACGCGATCGTGAAAAAACCCATATATTTACTGTGTCAATAAGCATCAATATAGGCAATGACCGCTGTCAACTGAGCGAAATTACGTCACTTGCACATGAAATGGACATGAAATGTCAGTTTTTGAATGTAGACAGCACGTAACTTAAATGTTTTGGACGGGGTAAACTTGCACGAAGCGAGGCGTGAAGTCGACGCAACACAGCGAGGAACAGTCAGTCACAGTCCCACTCGCTCAGTGCGGATCGCTGAATGACTCGGTGATCAGCTGATCGGTCCCACTTTTCTTCACTGGACGCAAGTCATCCAATGCCCAGACTTGCTAACCAGATGTATATGTTTACATTGCCAGCTATTGTGTATTGTAACAAGATGCTGGACAGAAGATTTTGCTGAGCCACGAAGTAGTACTGTTCCGCCAAAGTGATATTTCACTGCAGTGAAAATATCGAATTTCTGTCACTGCGGTGAAATATAACTAACAAATCTCACTCTTTAACATATATAAATATTTACATTTTCAAAGATGGACACTTTTTAATGAAATAATTTCCTTACGCTGTATTGCATAGGCTGTATTTATGTCAAAAAAAGAAATATCTTGAATTATATTGCACTAATCTAGAAACATGTCGAGAGCGGATTCTAGCTGAAATGGGACAATCGAGATACCGCTGTGTGTGAGGGGTAGCCACGTCCCCGGGTCAGGTACGTTCTAAAGACGGCGTGTAAAGGCGTCCTAGATACGAGCCTGCCTGGAGTTGAGAGTGTCTCGCCGCTGAATACATTAGCGGCAAACTGTAAGTCGATGTACATTGTTGGCAGTATGTCTTGTAAGGTATACACACCTACATGGTATTCGTGATACATTTACTATGTAGGTACACACACCCCAGGCATGTGCTGATGTTAGGACTGGCTTGTATACCACAGAATGTGGGTCCTAGTCATCTGTGTGTCGTTGTTTAGGCGAAGTCAATGGTGACATACATTTCATATCGCCAGTAAGAGATAGTATCTGTAGGTCATTATGGGTCAGGGTAAGGCCACAAAAAAAATATCCTTGTTTCTCATCAATTTCTAAAACAAATATTTGTCGGGAGGATTTTCTTTTTACATTTTAGTTTATTTGATGTCCCAAACCCCTTGGCTTCTCTTGAAATTTACACCTTTACTCTGATAGAAAATAAAAACTTAGAAGTGTAAAACATTCATGCACATTTTGAGAGTCAAAGTTATTTTTTCTTGTTTAAAAAATCAAAAAAATCTTAGGGTCGGGTCGAATTTTGGATCGGGCGGTAATGAGAAACAAGAACAATGTTATATATGGCCTTACCTCACAAGTCATTATCAGCTCTATTAGTGCGTCAGTCTATAGTCCACTCAGGCAAATCTAAGCCAACCTGATCCTCTTACTGGAGAGGCTTGACAATGGCTTCATCCGTAATCACTTGCCTCAGTGTCTAACCGTCCATTTTCCAACTTGAATTACATCAGGCTGATCCCGCAATTATTTGATTTGTGTGCACTGTGATAAACGGATTTAACTAACAAAGGAAATACCTGTTTTACCTCTTGTTCCCAAGTGAGACATGTGCCACGTTATAAAGAATTCAATAGGCTAGATACAGGGATATGTAAACACATAGTCTGCAATATTAATGCAAACCCTGAAACAAATAGACCCAAGTACGTCCATGCAAATCTAGAAACTGTGGCCAGTCTGGATGTGGACTCCTTTTCATTATAGTTTGTGATTATTATTTAGGAACCGTTTGTCTGTAAATTATGTTCATTTCAGAGGGCAGATGTTAGGCAAGTTCTTCCCATATGCATGTTTTGATCATGTGGCAAACGAATTACGGGCCCATTTTTGTAATGCAAGAGTATATCGGAACGATCAAATGTGTCACTTGCACCCAACGCCAGTCGTACATGTACAGCCAGTATTGATCCTGCTCATCATGTGTAGTATCGATTATCATCCTCCTTAGCATTAATACTACCCATGTGATCCTATCAGTAGTAAGGCTAACATGTGGTTTTGTGAAAATAAGTCAGGAATCATTGTGATGGCAGGTTTGAGGGATTGTGTCAGTTCATTAGTTGTGATCAGACTTCTGCATGTTGCAGCAGTGAGTGCATTTAGTCCGCCCTTTCCCTACTACTCCGCGCTACATGTATGTCTAGCATGTTAGAATGACTGAGGGAAGTCTGCTTATTTAGGTTTTAAGATATTTCCGAAAAGGGTTTTGCATAGTGCACGCACGCACACACTCATCAGGACTCACTTTCAAACACACTCAATCATTCAACCACCGACTTGGTTACACACTCACGTGACCTCGCACACTCACGCTATCACATACTTAGTTATTCAGTCACCCCTGAATACACACATCGCTGTACATTCAGTTAGCGGATCACACACTCACTCATGCACACTCAACCAAACACTCATTTACTCGATCACCAGTCATTAACAATCTCTCACTAACTCACACTCTAATGCCATCAAACACTCCATCTCTCACCCAAGTCAATTTCAACTGCAGCCTCACAAGAATAGGTGTTTCTATTGCTTGGCATTTAAAGGCTGGTGGTACAAATGGTCCTTCTCAAGTTAAATTCGTCTTTAACGTGTCAGTCTTTCCTTCTGTTTGTAACTTGTCCTCCCAAATCTGGAAAGCCTCGCTTTGACGACGTTCATATATGTAATTATTGTGAACACAGAGACTGTGCAGTATGAAACATACAACAGATGTTGGTTTCTCTCTCATCACACCAGGTATTCAAGATGGTGTGGCTGTACGTTGTAGCTGCGGTGGTGGTTTTTCTTCTCCTGAAGGAGCTGATGAGACTTCCAACTGTCGGCAAATATGGGGAGCGTTACGTCTTCATCACCGGCTGCGACACCGGCTTTGGGAACCTACTGGCCAAACGACTGGACTCCCTCGGCTTCAACGTGTTTGCAGCGTGTTTCTCTGAAAGAGGAGCAGATGAACTGAGGAAAGTGTCGTCTGCCCGACTGAAGACGTTGTCGTTGGATGTGACTAAACCCGACAGTATTGTGAAGGCGCGTGCAACAGTAGAAAAACAACTTCCGTCAAATAAAGGTAATTATTTACGATTATTCCACTCTAAGCTATAACCGTACTGGAAAACTTCACGCATGCAGAATCACAGTTGATCCTCCTCTACAACTTCTACCTATACTACAGCAACCACGTTTACTGCTACAACTGCTACTGCCAATACTACCACAACCACTACTTCTACTACAACAATTACACCTGCTACTACTACTACTACTACTACTACTTCTACTATTACTACTACTACTACTAATGCTGTTGCTGCTGCTACTACTACTACTACTACTGCTGTTGCTGCTACTACTGCTGCTACTACTACTACTACTACTGCTGCTTGCTGCTGCTACTACTACTACTACTACTACTGCTGTTGCTGCTACTACTGCTGCTGCTACTACTACTACTACTTCTACTACTACTACTACTACTACTGCTGCTGCTTGCTGCTGCTGCTGCTGCTACTACTACTACTACTACTACTACTGCTGCTGTTGCTGCTACTACTGCTACTACTACTACTACTACTACTACGTACTACTACTACTTCAATCTACCTCAGAGAATGAATCTGAAACACCTTGTAGAATATATTAATAATGCCAGACTGACAGATATGTCCGTCAAAGGCATGCTGGGGATATCCCCAGTCACCAATTATTTATGACATCCTCAAATGAAAAGCAATGATGATTGAGAATAGAAGCTGAGTGACCCCAAAACATTGACATGAAAAACGTTATGTGCATGTATTACATAAATGGCTTTTTAAGTGGAATCTTTGGAGTTGTCCGACTAGTGACTAGTGACAATTTCACTGTTTAGCATATATGTCCCTGGGCCCCGTTTCACAAAACTCTCGTAAGCCAAAGGTCTCAATGCTACTTTTCTCGTAGCATTCGTACCTCCTATACTGTAAAATTGACTTACGATAGTCGTAGCGCTACTAGAGCTTTGTGTGTTCTGGTTTGTCTTCCTACAGGGCTGTGGGCAGTCGTCAACAATGCTGGTATAACCGGGGCACTTGGCCTGTCGGAATGGATGACAAGGCAAGATTATGAACGGTGTAACTCGATCAATCTATACGGCGTGATTGACGTTACAAGAATATTTCTGCCACTTGTACGCAAAGGTCAAGGACGCATAGTCAATGTCTCTAGCGTGATCGGAAGGATTGCAGCAGCGTTTGCACCGTATGTTGTCTCCAAATATGGCGTCGAAGGATTTACAGATTGTCTCAGGTTTGAATGTTCACATCTAACGCAAAATATTAGTTCTTTTCAGTGAAAGATCCCTTTGTCTAGTTAACTAGCTTAGTGTTGTCAGTATTGTAGAAGACTCGGGTTCCAATCCCAACATAGGAACGCAGTGTGAAGCCACGTATTGCCCGTACTGTGTGGTATGGCTGGAATACAGCAACAGGTGGCGTAAAATCTCATTCCCTCAGTCATCCTTTTGTCAAGGCTATTCAGTGGATATGTTGTGTTATACATGTACCTGATTTGTAGTTGTTTGAGTAGTAGCGGAGTGTTTTGTATTTCCAGACGAGAGGTTTTAAAGCAGGGTGTGACCGTCCATTTACTGGAGCCTGGCTACTTCAGAACAAACATGTTAAACACCGATGCTATGAAGACATCCTTTGAGAACAGTTTTAAGCAGACGGATCCGGATGTCCAACGATATTACGGAAAAGAATTCGTTCGGAAAGGTAACAAATATATATTCCCATCTGCGTGCATCCCCAACACACTTTGTTGCTCAGCTTGATATGTGTTTATTTATGTCGTATGTCCGTCCGTGGGTCAACACATCTTTGGCGGCTTAGCCGGAAGACGTTAGTCACTCGTGGCTACTCAGGTGAACACAGAGACTTTGTGAAGGTGTAAAGCAGTCACCTTGGTGCCCATATTTCATAACTCTCCCCCGCAGATTGGTCGTGGTGATGTTCATACTCTTGATCCACGAAGCCCATCCCATGCGGTTGAGATTGAAAAACATAACACTCCGCCCGTTGTCTTCCATTTCTATTTCTATGTCTTTGGAGAGCACAATTTGAAGTCGAACATAACTTAATATATCCATGATACATCCGCACATGACTGCTTTCGCCGTTTTGCTTTCTTTATGAAAGTATCCGTTTTATTATTTTGTAATTGGTGATTTTAGGAAATTTACATTTCTGAGAGTGGGAAAAGAGGAATGATGGGAGCGTTAGATCGGAATCTGTGTTAGAAGGATGTTCCGCACCAAATCAAGTCATTCCGTCGTGGGGCAATCGGAAGTTTAGCAGCTGGTGGGCTTTTACACCTCATGACTGACATGTTTAATAATAAATAACATAGGAAACAGATTTAGATTCTCTAATCTCTAATTTCTAGTGCTTCCGGTTTTTGACAAAGTCGCATGTGACGTAGCGTCCCCCAAGACGCACCTGGTTGTGGACGCCTACACACACGCCATCACCGCCATATTCCCCCGCACTCGCTACCTGGTGGGAAACGACTGCAAATACTACTTTAGATTGCTGTGGAATCTGCCTGAGTGGATCTCTGACCGGATACTCTCTGCTAACTATGAAGTGCCAGAAGGAGCTCTCTCTCGACGTTAAGATTAAGACAGGTTGGCCAAAAGAAATGTGACGGACAACGCAAATGATCTTGTCTGTCGTCCGGTCAAGTACTGGACTTCCGGACAAAATGAAAAATGAAATTAAAATGAAATTTACCCGAAAGATTACAAACGTTATGAAAATGTTCCTCGGATGAAATCAGTGGCCGAACACTGCAGATTTATTGTCGAAAACGTAAACATGATAACCCATCTATCGTCATTGAACAATGACCAGATTTTGTTTGTTTCAGCTACCATCCAACAATGGTGTATCCCTTCTTACGTCCATCAGTCTATTTAAACTCAGCAACCGGCGCACCATCTCTGGTGGTGCTGGAGACCTATATTGGATTGCGACATCTGTTGGGATCAAATCTTGGGTGTGTTGTACAACAACCTGACCAGTGTTGGATTGTTCTTGAGTTCATGGTAAAGAAGAGAATCTGATCTAATGTCCTCATCAGATGTTACTTCCTTGAGTAAATATATTTATCTGTATTGACATCAAGAAATATCAGACGCACATTTGTTCAGCTCCGACTAGGTCTTTTAGATTTAAGTATTATTGAAGATAGAAGATTGTCTGTAGAAAGAAATATGAGAATTTGTCCATTATGCACTTCATCTATTGAAGATGAAATTCATTTTATATTTGTATGTCCATATTATGATGATCTTAGAAGAAAATATATTTCAAGTAATTATCTATCAAAATATCCAACAATAGCCTTTGTCTCGATTCTCACTTCCAGAAATGAAACTGTTACCCGTAACCTTTCACTGTTTGTAAAGCATGCTGTTGTCTTGAGAAATGATAGGTTATCCAAGTAATTTCATTGTATTATGTATTATAGTTATGTATATGTATGTAACTCCTTGCATATGGGCCGGAAGACTTGTATACAATAAACTTGACTTGACTTGAGTACAGCAAAATTGTTTTAGCGATTTGGGCTCCTTAACAAACATGTCACAGACGCTATCTGTACAAATATGTTTAATTGTTTTCAATGTGGAACATGAATTTCGTGAGGTCATTTTAAAAGCATTCATTTCTGAACATTTATAAAGGTTATATAAGAACTGACTGATGTTTTGTGTTTAAGGATGAACAAAACCACCAATGTGCACATTCTGCAAATCAGTAAAGTAGTCTGTTGAGAAGTCTTCGAAGTCGATAATGCCACAGAGCCTACATAGCTGCTCCACTGGTGGGATTAGCCAATATTTGTTTGATGTATTTTTATGGAAGCATAGCCAATCAGTTGGGGTACTCTAAGGGCAAATACTCAAGCATTCTACCCATGAAAGGTATAGTTTGTTTCAAGGATGTCTGCAAAAATCCTAAATATGGATAATTTTGGTTACCCTTTATTTACGTTTGCGATTGCAAACTGTTTATTTGTAACATGTAAACTAATCATGAAGTCAGGCAAATCGAACTTACAAACCAGTTATCGTGTTACAATACAATGAATAGTACATATCTGTGTCGAGCCTCAGTTGAGTCATATATGACTAGCGCGTTCGGTTTTTAAATCACATTTAGCGTTCTTAAATCAGCGATAAAGGACCGCAAAACTGAAAACAGAATAGCTTTATCGTCTTAATATTCACCCACTCGAAAATAATCACTAAAATAAACTCAGGATAACCTGGCAGTAAGGCTTGATTTTAAGTTAAGTAACCTCTCACTCATACAAACACTCGTACTCCCATACGCACACGCACACGCGCAGACACACGGATATACGCACACAACCACCAAACCTCACCTATTGTTTGGTTTGACAAGACCGAATCTCTGACAACACTGGCCCTAGTCTGTGGCAGATCACGTTCATTCAACAATGAATTATTCTGTAACAGTGTTTGTGTTACTTCAAAACCTTAAAATCTCAATAACCCCACGAACATGGAGAATCTGTTGGTGCACCGGTGTTAACCCTGTTGATGGGGAGGTTTGCCCCCTGATAGATTCACTGTTGTCGACAGCTTGTGAACAGATGCGCATGGAAGTTAATTAACAACTAAACAAAATGCAACATAGTAACATATACTCATCTATAGCTGTGTATGAATTTGCTTTTTATCAGCAAATACAATATGTAAAAGTAGGTTGTTATCCATTTCGCCCAGAGCTTCGTACAGACTTCTACCATCATGTTATGCCAAAAAGATTATATTTATGAACTGAACTGAACGATATGAACATTACAAGATGTTATATCAGCTTGATATCCTCTTATTTATTTGATAACTTGGATGATATCTTAAATCTAAATGGAATGGATACATGCAGCCAAAAATGCGATGGTTGAAATTATATAAAATGAAATATGTATATAATTACTCTAAATGCAACTGAGTATCAATGCCAGTACCATTTGGTCGATATTTGATGAAAAAAACTGTTGACTGCAAAAAGTAAAGAAAAAAAACACATTTCAAATACAAAATTAGCTAACATCTCGATGTCTGCTTAACACGAAAAGTCCAACAGTCAATTCCCTTTATACATATATTGATTAATACATAATTATGCTTAAAGACAGGATGTTTAGCTGGGAGTGAAATCATTATGGTAAAATCGGTAAATCATTAAGTTAAACTTAAGAATTTCAGCCTAATTCCCCTCTTGTCATAATATTGGATTTGATTTTCCTAAATTTAACAATAACTTACAAAATGTACGTCAACACTATTAGGCAATGAGTGAATCCCCACGTTACTGACTCGTGTTATATCTGGTAACATTTTGACACAAGCATGTAATAACACTTTAACAGGTAAATTATCCACGGTTTACTCTACGACGTTAACCTAAAGTACAGTTTTCCATGCTCGGTTACACACGGGGGAAGTAGATCTTAAAAGATGTACAAAAAAAACGTATAGGCGGGTACAGTATCAATGGTATTCTATGTAAGAATAAATGTCTCAGAGTTATACCCGCTTTACGAAAAGCGGTTTGATCAAGTCGTTTCTGCAGAATACACCAACAAAGAGCACAGTAGTTCTTCTTTTCATGTATACTTTCATTATGATTCTCTGAAAACATACACTGTTGTTTGGAAACTACTTCGAAATGTTCATGACGTAATTGTTGTGGTCCGTCCTCTTTTTTAATCCATTACATAAAATATGTTATTTTAATTTGTATTAACACAATGAAATGAAAGGTGGCCGGATATGAAGTGATGTGGTCGGGGACCGAGAGACGATGAACCATAGCTGGGTACTGGTGGGTGCCGTTATCTTTTTCATCTCTTTTCGGGGATGACAGGGAGATGTCGAACAATGGTCGGATCGGTCACAGTTGGGTGATACAGAGGTGGACTCCGTATTCATCTCTCCTCTTTGCGGATATGTGAGGGAGATTATCATCAGGGACATAATGTAGCGTTGTTGGGGGCTTGTGTACCGTGATCGGGGACAGGGAAAAGATGGACATGGTGATAATGTACCGTCTTCGGGGTCACTGAGCCGATGACCCATGGTCGGAGACTGTACCATGGTTGGAGACAGGGAGATGATGTAACTAAGCTTCCGTTGGCACTGTTGCTTAACATTGTAATTAAGCGGAATAATGCTAAGTGTAACAGGGTTATGTGTTGTTGAAAACTTAAGAAGCACCACAACTAGTGGGGTGACAAAAGATGAACTCCACCGACTGTCACTGGTCTCAATTACGTAATTGTCTAACATGTATTTCACTTATTTTCGCAGAATTTCACTTTCACAGGATTCATCCGATACGGATGTTTTTACAGGCACAGCCTCACCTACATCTCTATCGTGGCTATCAACATCAGTTCGGCCAGGCGCATCAGGAAATAAGTGAGAGAACTCATGAATTAAAACTGATATTTGAGCTTTCTGCTCAGGGGATAAATGTGATAATTTCTCATCAAGGTAAGCTAACACGTAAGAATATCTTAACTTATCTTATATCTTAACATAATATCTGAAACATTATCAGTAAGGTGATCAAACTTCACATTGCTAACACCATCATCAATATTGTCAACGTGTTCAGCATTGCCTACAGTACAATCAGTAACTGGGGAGTGTGTGGCATAAAATTACCGATCAACAAATCTGATAATTGGCCTGTTTGGTTTCTACCTTGTCATGATATTTCTTAATCATGTTTACATAACACAACCTCTTTTGCTTACGACGGCAAGTCAGGACGACATAGTCTGAGCCTTTTTGTCAACAAGATATGGACCCTGATATTTAGCTCTCAGTGGTTGACTAGGAATGGGAAGTAAGACTGACACTTTTCACTAGTAATAAATTTCTTTCGTTTAACTTCCAGTCATATTTTGTTTTATTTTTTTGCTAGTGAAGCTTTCAAATTCTGTATGGCCAACTCACATGCTTTTGAAAGTGTTCCGAAATGTAGAAACATAGTGCAAAATATTGATCTCAGGATTGTGATCGAGCCATTGCTCTTTTAGATGTTTTAGTGGCCCGCGCACACTATGACTCAAAGGGACTAAACCCTAAACTTTCCTGAACTGACTCCCTGGCATGTACAGCAAACAGCTGTCATCCAAATCTCTCTATGTCTCAAAATAATGTCTTGATTATATTCTTCAAAATTTGATGAAACCTCTCTAAAGCTCCCTGTGACTCCAGATGATAAGCACAAGACTTAACCTGCTCAATACCCACCTGGTACATAACTTGTTGAAACACCTTAGACATAAAATTAGAGCCCAGATCAGACTGAACAACATCTGGCAAACCAACTGAGGTGAAAAACTTGTTTAAAAGCTTGACAATCACAGGAGCGACAATCCTACAAAGAGGAATGGCATTAGGAAATCTGGCAGAAGCACATATGATAGTTACCAGGTTACCAGACTTAGGTAGTGGACCAACACAATCAATGACTTACTCTCACAAAGAAAGTTCTCCTCAGAACCACCTGGAAAGAAGGCTTAGGTGCGATAGTCACAAAAGCATTTGGGGAACCTGCAGACTGATATTTAAACTAGAGTACGTCTGGCGTGCCTTGCAATGTTGAAAGAGGGAGCGTTTGAGGGAGAAGAAGAGTTTTTGAGCTTTTTCAGCTCAATTTCTTTCAAAAATTCCAATTTTCTGAATTCTATTTCTTTCTCCATTTCTAACTCTTTGTTCTTTCTCTTTTTCTATATCCAGTCTTTTTAGTTCTTCTTGTTTTCTATTTTCTTCTCATTGAAAAATGTAACTGAACTTAATTTTTTTTTTCATTTCCAAATGGTGGGAATATTCGTTTTAACCATTTCAAAAACTCCATGTTCAAAACCTCCCACATCAATATAGTGATTTAACACAAATTTCAAAATCTGAAATTTCCTCATAGCAGCTGCAGGTTTGGCCTCAAGTTCGAAATGTGCAGAAATTTGCAATAAATCTGATTTGTGCAAGTCAACGACTGTCTCAGGGTTAGGGGACTTAATAAAATTTTAAACACCATTTTGATGGTTTCACAATTAATTTGTTTGCAAAAGTTGAAATACATTTCTCACAAAACGTCTCAAATATTGGGTCATATTGGCTCACAAATCTAAAATATTAACTAAATGTCTATAGTGTTGATCCTTGATTTACTGATTGAAGTTTGTTGACAGCTGTTAAAAGTTGAATGTAGATGAGGCCTCTTGAGTGGCAGGTCTTGAAACATCAATGCTGGCAGACAGATGAGCGTAAATCCAAAGTCGTTCCTCCATACACCTCAACAACCATACCTTAAATACCTATTGTACATTTCTGGATTTTTCTCGTAAAACCCATGCCACACTACAATCATCTCATAGCTTACAGGATCCTACCAAAACCTGAGGCAAAACAAACACAGCGGAGGTAACTCCTCAGCCTACTCTTAACGGGTGAAAATACATAGTCTAAATTCAAGATGTGAGTTCAAATCCACACTCAGCGCTTTAAAATTTTGTGTCACATAACAACCACAAGTTAATCAATGTGACATTTTATTTAACACAAACACATCCTCATAACGCATTGTTATGTTCTCTGATCCATTTGATGACATGAAAATTGTTATTACTGTTCCAGTTCATTTTGAAGTGTGAAATCAGTTTCGTTCTTCAGATACCACAAGTGTTCCAACCAACATAGTCATTATGTTTACAAACGGCCTGGTCTAGAAAAACTATCAGTTTAGATGAAACATAAAGTAAACAAACTGTACAATGCACATAAATAACAGCACATTCACAATAACCAGTACTTGATTACGTACATCAGAGAAGAGTACAAAGTCGATTGTTACACACCGAGGAAGGAACGCGCCAGCGGAGACTCAAATCAGTACTAAGTATTGGTATCTGGTGTCTATTGGTGACGACAGATGCATATTACAAATATCTATACTACAGATAACATTGTACGTTGGTAAGTATTTGTCAGCTGTATGTCCTTGTACGTCTGTGCATGTGAACTCCATTAAAAATCAACTCATTTTGTGCTATCATTGTTGAGTTGATAGCTTCTAGCGACTGAGACTATTTGTGAGATTGGAGGACATGGTGGTATATCTCACAGTATGTATGTACTGATGTATTTAAGCACTAAAAGTTTTCACCCTGGTATTTTTAAGTAAGTTAAAAGTGTAACACGCCCATTATGGCGAGCACCTTATTTTGAGAGCAGCAACCGTTCAGTATGGCGGCCTTGGCTGTACAGATTATATTATCAAAAAAAAACCAAATGTCACCTTGACCAGGTGTTGTGAAAAATTACATTCCAAGCAACAGCTTACTACAAATACAAAATAGTATAATTCGATGTGTATGAGCCTTCTGGATATAGCCCACCAAAATATATGGATATAAGTGAACATGACAGTAACAGCTATACGGATGAGTGTGTGAATCCTTTGTTCGTCACACTGGGGATATACCTAGAAATAGGGAATCAAAGTACCCTTAAAATATGTTTTGGCCACATAATCAATTTGGTAGATACGTGCTTTCTCAACGTTTTTAATATCATTTACTTTAGCTATTAGTCGCCCTCTGTATGTTTAAATAATGATGTCCACAAGGTCATATGTCATTCACTAAACCCTACACACATATGCACCCGATCATCATTAAGAGTAAATGTGCATGTGCTATATAAGCTTTGACAAACATAGTAATTAAATGCCATTTAGAATTCCAGTTGGAATGTCAACATTTGACATTTTGAGACGATCACTGTGTGTAAGCTGTGAGAGTTTAAAGGCTGATTAGTGTACAGACTGAGGTGAACCTTGAACTGAAACAATGCCGTACTGAATTATCACAATCAAATTGATAAACATTATTTATCATCGAATGGTGTTTATGTGAGATCAAACAAAACCTCCCAGGAGATATCGTTTCAACAGTAGATTTTATACAATGCCCTGACGTCATCAGTTACGTGACTCTCAATGCTATACTTGTTGACGACACAGTACTATGACATCGCTGCACTGCAAGCCTAATGGCAGTTCCGTGTTCAGAGATATACATTTTTCATTGAAAACTAAATGAAGAGTGATTCTTTTGTGATAAATAGAGTCACACCCTCGTGTCTTCTGATATGAAATATAGCAGCACTCGTTGATAAAAGTAAACTATTACCGGCAAGCCTCGGGTATATGTAACTTTATCAACTTAATATAATTGATATCAGTAGACACTTATGTGGGATTCTCTATTTCTGTCAAGGACCAGACAGATCTTGCAGTTGAGAAAAGTTTCAGTGCAGTAAAAAGCAAATAGGAACAATAAATCACTCAAAGGTTCCTGGAAGTTCTTCAAGTATTACACAATTATGGCTTTCGAGCAGCTGTGCATTTTCTTTTCTCTCTCTCGCCACACCAGGTATTCAAGATGCTGTGGCTGTACTGTAGCTGCGATGGTGGTTTTTCTTCTCCTGAAGGAGCTGATGAGACTTCCAACTGTCGGCAAATATGGGAGAGTTACGTCTTCATCACCGGCTGCGAAATCGTGTTTCTCTGAAAGAGGAGCAGACGAACTGAGGAAAGTGTCGTCTGCCCGACTGAAGACGTTGTCGTTGGATGTGACTAAAACTGACAGTATTGTGAAGGCGCGTGCAACAGTAGAAAAACAACTTCCGTCAAATAAAGGTAGTTACCTAAAGACAGTTGCACATGTATCAGTTCGAAATACGGAATTGCAACAACCTGTCATTGAGTGTGTCGGATGGGTCATTGGATTCAACCAGGTCATGGTGAGACACATACACTGGTTTTTACTCGAGCATTTTCAACAAACAGGATACCCGAAACCGGGCGTGTGTGTATGTGTGCGCGCTCGTGTGTATGCGCGTGTGAGTGTTTCATCATGTAATAGATTATGTTCTTGTGCAAGTGTAAACTGATATATTTTAAAATACAGGAAATGTCTTTGAGTGATTACTTCATATTTGAGTGTATTTGGTCTTGCAATTTCGCCAATTGTGACTTGAAGGTGCTGTGTATGTGCTGCTCCATATTTTGCTGACTGCACAGCAACCTCTACCCTGCAAAACCAAAAACTTAGCAACTCTCATGTACTGTACATCATAGTACATGTTTCATAACATACACGACATCATGTACAAAGTGTAATAAATATTGTCCAAAAACCAGTTTTTATGTATCACCGCACTAAAATATTGTTTACATAGTTTGATAAATAATTGTTTCATGATGAATATTCATCTGGCTGAGGGTTTGACAATTTTGTTTTGAATATCTGAAAGTAGTTACCGAAATAATGTTAACCATGCCATCAAGGTTATTTATCGAGCTGTTGACTGATTTGTGACACTATGACTTTTTGTGTGAATAAAAACGTCACCATAAATGGGAAAGGTCATATATTTATATCTTTTATTATGCTACGAGAACTGCTATTTATTAAAACAATATACATCATTATCAATATATTTACAGCATGCCAAAGAACAACAATTTGACACATGCAAATCTCTGTAATCTATCCAAAGTAAAGTTTACAATGCATTTTCTGTCAAATTTGCAAAGCAACAAACAATTTCTTTCTTGTAACTTTGAGTCATTCTGTCACCTGAACTTGCATACAGTCATCCCTTAGGCTTGGAATAGAGTAAAATTATATGTTAAGCCTACCAACTAGTTTATAAACTATTTATGTTAATAGCTCAAGTAGTTATATATAAGCCAATTGTCTCCATTGATTATATCTATTAAATAGTTCCTATCAAATATAAATATTAATACGTAAAAATAGTTTATAATTTGGAATAGTTACTGAAAATATTGTTGCAGCATAACAAATGTATTTAGAAAATAAATAACAAATGAAAATATTCCAATTGGAAATTGCATATTTTATTTGAAAATGAGTCAATGTGGCCAAATATGAATAGAACACCAACTTGATAAAGTTGGTAACACATGACTGTTTTATAAATAGCAGTGTATTAATTGATAGTTTTATCATATTCAATGAATACCATTTACTCAAATGCATTTCACGTTAACCATGTCATTGATGCCCAGAATATATTTTTGACAAACACTGTCCGCGATACTGTGAAAAGAAACACGTTTAGCGATAGAACTGCGCTGGTTGTCAAAATATATTATAGCTAAAGAAAGGTACTCATATGTTTTCGAATTGACTCATGGTTGTCGGTTGTCAGTGAGGAACCGATAACCCTTGAAGGAATAATAAATTTCCGATCGTATCGTCCCAAAATTAGTCAATTATTACGACTATCACCAGCTGTGACAGTCAAGCATGGTAGTACATTTGGTCCGGTCTAATAAGGTCATATTGGCGGTCGCGCAATTTGAAACCAGAAATGGTTCTTTAGTATTCACTTGTCACCGAAATCTAGTACCGGAAGTAGCGCCTCGCGAGACTTACGGGCCCTATAGCAGCACATTGAACACCGGGCTTAGTAACCAGTCCCTGATAACGCAACCCAGAGAAGAGGACAAAGTCGATCGTTACACACCGACGAAGGAAACGCACTAGCCGAGACTCGCATCAGCATAAAGTATTGGTGTTTAGCACCAACCGACAACAGATGCATATTACACATATCTAAAATACAGATAACATTGAAGGTTGGTAAGTATTTGCTAGCTGTATGTCCTTTCATGTCACTTTTGTGCGCGTGACCCCATTCAAAATCAACCCATGTTTGTGCTTGCCAAGCACGACTGGGGGAGAAATTATAGTTGGGTCTTTAGCTCCTAGCGACGGAGACTATTTGTGCAATTGGAGGATATGTTGGTATATCTCAAGAAGAAGATTTTTCATATCTCTACGACAGCATGTATGTACCGATGTACTAAAGCACTAAAAGTATTTACTTAGTATTTTCACGTACGTTAAATGTTTAACACGCCCATTATGGCGAGAACCGTTTTTTAAGATGAGCCACCGGTTAGTATGGCGCCCTTATCTATGCAGGTTACATGTTCATTTCACCTTGACCAGGTGTTGTGATAAATTACAGTCCAAGCAACAGCTTGGTGTTAAGTCCTACAAATTCTAATCGGGAATGTGTTACCTATGATCACGGTATCATTCTACTGAACACGATAATTTAATTCGATGTGTATGAGCCTTCTAGATATAGTCCACCAAAATATTCTCTGCTTGTGGATAAAAGTGAATATGACAGTAAGAGCTATACGGATGAGTGTGTGAGTCCCGTGTTCGTCACACTGGGGATATACCTAGAAATACGGAATAGAAAAAAAAATTAAAATATGTTTGGGTCACAAAATCAATTTGGTAGATGCGTGCTTTCGCAATGTTGCCAATAATATAATATATTGTAGCTGTTAGTCGCCCTCTGTATGTTTAAATAATGACGTCCACAAGGTCATATGTCACTCACTAAATCCTTGGCAGTTGTGTACATGATCATAATCAAGAGTAAGTGTAATTCATTACAGATATATAAGCCTTGACAAATAAAACTCCAGTTAGAATGTCAACATCTGACATTTTTAGACGATCAGTGTGTGTAAGTTTAAAGGCTGAATAGTGTACAGACTGAAGTGAACCTCAAACTGGAACAATGCAATACTGAATTGTCACAAATATATTGATTAAAAGTTTTTCTGACAAGGACCAGACAGATCTTGCTATTGAGAAATGTTCAGTGTAGTAAAAATCGAATCGAGTATTATGCACTAATGAAACAATAGGAGCAAGAAATCATTCAAAGGTTCCTGGAAGTTCTTCAAGTATTATACGTTTATGGTTTTCGATTTTTTTTGTTCAATTTTATGAACAGCTATGCATTTTCTTTTCTCTCTCTCACCACACCAGGTATTCAAGATGGTGTGGCTGTACGTTGTAGCTGCGGTGGTGGTTTTTCTTCTCCTGAAGGAGCTGATGAGACTTCCAACTGTCGGCAAATATGGGGAGCGTTACGTCTTCATCACCGGCTGCGACACCGGCTTTGGGAACCTACTGGCCAAACGACTGGACTCCCTCGGCTTCAACGTGTTTGCAGCGTGTTTCTCTGAAAGAGGAGCAGACGAACTGAGGAAAGTGTCGTCTTCCCGACTGAAGACGTTGTCGTTGGATGTGACTAAACCTGACAGTATTGTGAAGGCGCGTGCAACAGTTGAAAGACAACTTCCGTCAAATAAAGGTAGTTACCTAAAGACAGTTGAACATGTATCAGTTCGAAATTAGGAGATAAACGTACTGTGTTTGGAAATTAAATGAATGTTAGACCGAATTGATAGTCTCTAAATTTCATTTGAAGCCGAACGCGTAATTTCAGGTTTCAAATGATTAATTTAGAGACTATCAATCGGTCTAACATTCATTCCAAACACAGATGTTTATGTTTATCTCCCTTCTACCATAACTGATTTAACGTCGAACTTCCTCGTCCTGCGGAAGACACTGCGTAATCCGGCATGGGATGAGAGGCGAATTGAACTCGTCTGATAAAGGAGTGGTAGGTTCCTTTCGTATTTTTTTTAACATTGCAACATAAAAAATATTCTGTCCAAAGAAAACAAACTACTGTTTATTCAATGCAATAATGTAACACCTAAGAGCTTGGTTTTTATAATCATAACCCCACAAGACGGAAACCAGCCTATTGTTTTGTGTGCCGTGTTACTGTACCCCCTGGCCACACTAATGACATTTTGAACGATGCAACGGGACATGATGGAGTATGAGTGGCAAATTTTGTGTTTCACCTGACAGTTATCTTGCGAATTTCCCATTCTGAACGGAAACAAATATACCATTTACCAGGTAGGTAAATGTTTACGAACGTTTTGCCGCACAAATAGGGATAGATAGGGATGTATTGTTACAAGGTTTTCTGATTTATATGTTAGAAATTGTTTGTTTATGTGTGGGGCTGTGTATTGTAATTGAGTTTGAATATTTTTATAATAGAAGGTAATAATTATGATAGTGAGGTCCCCTAATAATTGTGGAGGAGAAATCGTATAATTGTATTTTTCGAGTTATAATAAATGTTTCATCAGCATTTCCGTCTGTTGTATTGATATTAGTCATGTTGGTGGCCAAGCTGAAGTAGTGCGGCAGTGTTGTATACGTTCGCAGTGAAGCGCCGTGAAATCAGACGCATTTTCAATCCAAATTGATACCGTCTGATTTTATGGCTTGACCAATCAAATTCGAGCATTTCACGTAGCCATGGTAGAATACGGAATTGCAACAACCTGTGCATTTCTGGGTTTGTCAGATGGCACATTCGATTCAGTCAGGTCATTGGTCACATATATTTGTTTTTTACCTGTCATTTTTGACAAACAGGATACCGTATAGTGTGTGTCGCGTGCGTATGCGGGTATGTTTGTTTTCATCATGTAATAGGTTATGTGCAAATGTAAACTGATGCGTTGTTTAAACAAAACATCGGGTTCACACTTTATAGACATTTGAGAAATCAACCCCTTTTCATGATGTGCTTGCCACAGGGCCATGCTGTCAGTTGTCCGTGTTTATCACAGGCGCAGACTTCAAAACACACTGTTTCTTTTGGCACAGGTTTATGGGCAATTGTGAACAATGCAGGAATATCAGGCGCCGTAGGTCAGATAGAGTGGCTGACAAGAGCGGATTATGAACGTTGTCTGTCCGTCAATCTGTACGGTGTCATTGATGTCACGAAAACCTTCCTACCCCTTGTGCGCAGATGTCGTGGTCGTGTGGTCAATATATCAAGCATGATGGGAAGGATAGCTGCCACGTCTGCCCCCTATGTTGTGTCCAAATATGGTGTTGAAGGTTTCACAGATTGTCTCAGGTTTGTATACTTACAAAAAATTGACTGGTTTAGTTTGAAATGTAAAGGTTGAAATAATATAATAATTATATAGTTGTGTTTTCAGTATTGTGTTCAGTGGACATGTGTGCATGTGTATTTTTACATGTAAACACTGACATGCTCCTGGTACCAGCCATGTATGGTATCGGGATATTAGGGTTTGCCAAACTTAAAACACTAGTCATACACTGAGGACTGCTTCATTATCCCCCGCAATGCGTTTTGCGGGGGGTATTAAAATGGACCCTGTCCGTGCGTGCGTCCGTCCGTCCGTGCACATTTGTCTTTTCCGGAGCAGAACTCTAAAACCGTTCAATATTTCTTCACCAAACTTGGCGAATACATGGATGTGGTGGTGTACTGGTGCCTTTTGGTAGTTTTGGAATTTTGAATTAAATATTTTTGGCGTTTCCATGGCAACAAGTTCGACTTTGACTGAAATTGGTGGTAGTGCTCTTTTCCGGAGCAGAACTCTAAAACCGTTCAATATTTCTTCACCAAACTTGGCACACAGATAGATATGGTGGTGTACTTGTGCCTTTTGGTAGTTTTGGAATTCTGAATAAAATATTTTTGGCGTTTCCATAGCAACAAGTTTGACTTAGACTGAAATTGTGGTAGTGCTCTTTTCCGGAGCTGAACTCTAAAACTGTTCACTATTTCTTCACCAAACTTGGCACATAGATAGATCTGGTGGTGTACTGGTGCCTTTTGGTAGTTTTGGAAATCTGAATAAAATATTTTTGTCATTTCCATGGCAACAAGTTTGACTTAGACTGAAATTGGTGATAGTGCTCCTTTCTGGAGCAGAACTTTCAAAACCTTTCAATACTCTCCTTCCACTTTACTATATACACACCTAAATATTTGACATAATCATAACTCGTAAACATAATCATGAAGAGTATTTTGCCATTGCGGGGGATATTGATGATTCTGTCTTCTTGTTATGATTTATCTGCACTCATGTTAACATTATGTTGTTCGTGTTGTCGCCGGGTCTTGAAACTCTCTTCTCGATCCAGTGACTGTAGCGCCTTGCCTGCTCATCGCTGACCGACAATGGGCACAGCCTGGCACCTTTAAACGTATAAGGGAATTTGTTGTCCATAAATATTATTCAAAACATCGCATATGTTCATATGGTTTGATATTGGTTATCGGTGTCGGTGAGCTTATACATATTTTGGCAACTTTGCTTGACACGTCGTAGCGGGGTTATATATTTCCATGTAGATATTATTCATGTATGTATGGTCATGTTGTCATCTTACTGGTACCTTTGGGTAGCTCATCTCCTATTATATCTGCTGTTGGTTCAGTAGTTGGTTTGCTATTCGTGCTTTCCTTATTTAAGAAAACGCAATTCTGGTCATTCCTAGGTCTCTGTTGACAAACATGTGTTGGGCACCCAGAGGTGCTTCAAACGAATGGTCGTGGCGAAAGGTTCACGACTCACGTATCGGGTCAGTATCGGGTCAGAATCTCCCGTTGGAGTGGTCTTCTGTTGTTGCCCTTGATAGGGCCTGTTGGTTGGTTGGTGTTTCCGCCTAAGTGTACTGATGATAGAGTGACAGTAACCAAGCTAACGCCCAATGGCCAGCTGCAATGCATTCCGACTATCTGCTTTCTCAGTCCCCATGAAAGTCTTCTCCACCCCATGTCATTCATCCATGTTATTTATTCACAGGTTTTATAGCTTTGAACGGCCCGGCAGAGATACTGCGTTTCGTGACATGGATGGGAAGCAGGCTACACATGCATGTGGACTGCATGAAATACACAATGCCATTTAGAAAGTGGTCAAATATAACATATGTTATAGTTGGGATTACACTTTCTTAGTAAAGTAACGAGACTTTGTGTAGCCCTCTGATTAATTGGCACGGCTCCCACGGCCGAAAGCTATGAAATACACAATGCCATTTACAGGGGTACACAAAGTCCGCATTCTAGACTACCAGTTGTACAACTTCCATTTTTGTGGAAGCCGCGTAGGCTGAGCGCTAGCACTTTGTGTGCTGGCGATTAGGTGCCTGACTCTGAGGGTGTGGGTACGAATCCCGGATGGGCCTCAACCTAACAAAAGTACTGGAATCTGTACTTTACTGAGAAAGTGTAATCCCAAATGTAACATATGTTACATGTGGGCTGCAATTTGGCAACCCTTTCAAATTGAAACCTTGTTTTTCAATATCTGAAATGTGCTACTAAACAATGGAATCATTGACATATGATCAGTATGGTGGAATAGATTAGGGGGTGCTTAATTCAGTTCCATGTGTATATATTCCGTGATGGAGCCTGATGCTTGTTGTAAGCTGTCCTTCGTCTTTGGTGTCGTCATTCACATTCCAAATACTCTGTCGGAGATCTCGATGTTGTGAGACAATAACCGGATCTAGTTGCTGATTTATCGAGAGCACATAGAAAGGTCTCAGAGCGTCGTCCGGATTAACTTGCGTCTGGATTAACGAATGCTCGAAATAACTGTCTGGGACACGCAGTAATGTCCCACTGTTGTTTCCCGGGAGTCTGGGTTCCTGCCGACAGACATTCAAGGCAGCTTGGTCTCGTTGTGAATCCACAGCACTCATCACTGGGGGAGCGGGATTGTCGCCACATTAGATCAAAGCTCTCACATATTTTTCATGCATACTTTAACAATTCAGATTCAGTTTCAAAATGTTACGGATTGGAAAAGGCAGAGATTTTTAGATGTGTCAAATTATAACTCACACACACCAAAGTCATGTTTTGTTTTCTTAATTTCAGACGTGAGGTTTTAAAACAGGGCGTTAGTGTCCATTTACTGGAGCCTGGCTTCTTCAGAACAGATATAGTGAATGTGGACGCCATCACCAAGTCCTTCCAGACATGTTTCAATCAGACAGACCCAGAAGTACAGCGTTACTATGGAGGCGAATTCGTCCCGAAAAGTATGACTTTAAGTAAAGCATCTCGATATCAAATAACGAATCGGAAAGTCCTGTTTAGCAGAAGAAATGACGCTGTAGTGAAGCATTCTACTTGTGAGAGTAGGTCACTGTGAAGTCAAGCGTTTCATGATCTACGATTACTGTACGCCCAGTATTTGTGTGCCTTCGTACCCTAGTGGCATGGGGTGTTACTCATCATCCTTGACACTGTTCCTGTCATATTTGGAGTTACAGTATATGGTAATAATGGTAACAAAACTTTAAGACGCAACCATTTTGGCGGGTGTCATGGAGTTAAGAGATACTCCCAACCTGTCCAGGATATTGCAAGCCCAATTGTTTCGCAATTACAATATTATAAATGTTTCAAACTGTTTTCTTTCATATCCAGTGAAAACCAGAATTACCGAGATGCTGGAGAAAGTGGCGTCCCCCAAGACGCACCTGGTTGTGGACGCCTACACACACGCCATCATCGCCACGTTCCCCCGCACTCGCTACCTGGTGGGAAACGACTGTAAATACTACTTTAGATTGTTGTGGAATCTGCCTGAGTGGATCTCTGATCGGGTCCTCACGGCCAATTTCCTGGTGCCAGAGGGTGCAGTGTAGAACATACCAGAAGAAAGAACATTTACCATTATACGCGGAATATATTGAGTAAAACATGACGACGGTACATGAACAGTACAACGTGATATCTCATAACTTACCTACTGACACAGTTGAAATCTGAACGAATGTTAATTTATTCAGCTTCTGTTCCTTTATATGTATTTGCATGATTTTCGTTCATGTATATTTTAGTTTAAAAGCATGAGAAATTCAACCTCATCCAAGAATTGTAAATATGCCTCATTATCTGGACACTAAAATGGAGATGATATATACGGTATCATGAAATTGCCGATGGTAAACATATCTGAGTATATAAAGTTGCTTTTGTTCAAATTATTATTTGGTTATGCTGCGAAACTATTGTGCCTGTCCATGTATGGTCATTGGATGAAGTGACGAAGCCCATGTCCAATTTGATAGCCACTTTAACCTCTGTTTTCAAGCATCGTTCTTATAAAGAGGTCTTGTGTGAAACTTGTCGAGAGACAAGTAGATACAGAACATGGAAGAGAGACAACAGGTCACGCTCGTCATCCCTAACGAGATACGAGATGCTTCTTTCCTGACTTTCCATGGGAATCACATGTTAGAAGTTTGCCTTCAACGTTACTTGTCTGTCGATATCGCTATTGTAATCTGCTTTTTTACTGATTTCTAAACGTTAAGAGTTCGGATCACAATGGTCTTGTTCCATCTTCAAACATGCCAGATGCACGTAGCCGTTTCCGACGTGACAGACACAGCATCTAAATAACCCTGAGTTTATAACAATAGCAGAACAACATTCAATGTAAACTTCGCAGTTCGCCCCGACCATGTCCATGAACACATCATTGAAACATGCTTACACGAAACCGGCGTATTTCCAAGAAATTTATAACTCGTTGTGAATGGAATAATCATTTTCTTAATCCATGTACAATTCTACAACTTGGTTCCCAAATATTATCCGTCCAAAATGGAATACCCTCTACCTTGAACGGTTCAATGAAAAAAAAGGTCTATCAAACACAATATATGATAGATTCAGAGTTCAGCGTGCTGTTAATTCAGCATCCAAGTATGAGACACTCCATGGAAGTGCAGCTGATGGGACTGTTCAAGTAGTACCATTAAAGCACTGTGAGAACCAAAATCTTGAAAAAAGGATGCAGCTGTTAAGTAAGGAAACGGAAGGCGACATGTCAGATGAACCGAATAGATGCCCAATTACATTTGAGAAGATGTCTTCCAATTCTGCCCACAGTCCCATTCTGCCTACACGTTAAAACAACATGATACGGTCCAGTGATACGGAAGTAAGGTTAATGTGCTGAACTATTCTACCCCTACTAAAATGAACTTGACCAAAAAGTTAATTGTAGGCAATACGTGAAAAATGACATAAAATAGTGTATCTTTATTCTTTCTGAATGCATTTCATTCATTGGACTTGACAAAATGTCATGGAATATAATACATAATCATTGGAATTGACAAAATGTGATGGAATGTAACACATATATACAAAATATGGAACAAATATGTCAATTTGACAAGTCTAAATTGATCAGTTAGTCAAAATACATATCTCTTGGTCAGTCATGATACAGACATCTTATTTCACTCAGCTTAGTTATCAGGGAGGTCACACAAAGAACAATTACTTTGCTGTATAAATCGAATGTCCAGCAGCATCAAGGAAGGTTTTCCTGCCAGTCTGAAGGTGCTCTTTTAGTCTGGGAAGTCTGTTTGGATCTCTATGGTTGGTTTCAGGAAAGGATATTCGGCAAGTGACCATTTCACTTTATGTCACCTTTCGGAACTATTTAAAGTGTAAAAAAAGTTATATTGCGCATTTATCGATTTTCAAAAAAGAATTTGATACCATCTGGAGATCAGGGTTCTGGCAAAACCTTTTAGAAAATAACATATCTGGGAAATGCTTTAAGGTAATTTTTAACATGTATCAAAGTATATAATCATGTTTTTGAAACGGCGGTGATTATTCCAATTTCTTTCTATGTAAACCAGGTGTCCGTCAAGGAGAGAATTTGTCTCCAGCTTTGTTTTCACTATTTCTTAATAATGTTGAAGATGCTATAGTCCCCGATTGACGTTGTGGCTTAAAACCTTCATCCGGTGATTTTCACAACCGCCAGATTACGCTTATTGCACTTTGTACACTGCTATATGCTGATAATACCGTCCTTATGTCCGCAGACCCTTGTAATTTGCAAATTATGTTAGATTCTTTTCATAATTATTATAAAAAATGGAAGCTTAAAAATAACACATCCAAATCCAAAATTCTTTTTTTCGGTGGATCCACAACAGAATATAAAAGAATTTCAATATTGGAGATATTATTTTGGAAAATGTAGATTATTATCCCTATCTTGGTATTACACTACAAAAGAATGATAAATTTACTGAAATCAAACGTTTACTGCTGGAAAAGGCAGAAAAAGCAATGTTTTTCGTATTAAGCCAAGGTAGAAAACATAAACTTTCCATTGATTGTCATTTAAATTGTTTGATTGTATGGTCACTGTAGTTCTTTAATGGATGTGGGATTTTGAAAATACTTCCTGTTTTGGAAATGTTCATCTACGCTTTCTCAAATATTTAGCATCACTCAGGAAAGGTACACCTAACTTTATGGTATATGGCGAGTTTGGTAGATTCCAACGTGTAAATGTTATTAAAAGCATAATGGTATGTTTTGGGGCTAAACTTTTACCTGAGAATCGTCAAAATCGTGCTTCTTAATCTATAAATTGATATTCAAGGATTATATATACTACAAACAAAACGTATGGGAACACCATAAAATTTGATAGTCATATATAAACTTCAACGTGGTGAGGTCATTTATTCTCTTAGATAAATGCAACTTTTTGTGTGTTTAATGGCACTTTAAACGACATGTTGGAACATGCAGTGAAGCAACTGATTCAATATTCGTTGAGTCTGAGTGATAATTGATAATCTTGAAAAAAAATTCAGCGATCTTGAACTGATGTTTCATGTGGAAATCCGGCCCAAAATCCTGAAAGTATATTTTAGCTTTAAACTGTTATTGAAAGTAAATTAAAAGATATTTATCAGCAAACATGGATGTCAACAATTACTTCCCAAGCAGCCACTAATAGCATTTTGAACAACCCATTTCTCAATTTTGAACAATGCCTTAATTTTCTGCATTACGATAACTTGTTAAAATTTCGAACTTCCAACCATTTTCTTCCAATCGAGACAGCAGTTGGCGACGAATCCCAGTGAATGAAAGATAGTGTGCTCTGTGTAACTTAAATGATATTTGTGACGTATGGGCTTAAGGTGTAGATAATCAGGGTGTCATCATGAAAATATGATAACAAAACTGAGTACACAATAGAAGTACACTTCCCTCACCATGGAGACTCCATTACAAAATCGGTGATGTATCAAATACATATGTAGACATCTGAACATATTACAGTAAAACAACACAATATGATAACAAACATGCATACCAGAGCATGCATGCTAATGGTTTCATAAAACATACTGAAAGTATCTCTCACAAAGCATGGATAAATACCCTATTTATCTTACATCTATAATTAAATTTTGCCACCCGGACAAATGCCACCCAAATAAAAATGAAAAACCCACCAACTCAATATCATGTTTCTCAGATGTATTTGCATGATAATACATTTTTCATTTACACACAAAAGAGCAAAATGACATTCATTTTGCTTTCATTGTCATCTTGTTTTCATTTTTCATTTTTAACATTAACAATAATAGACACTAGATGTGTTTTTTTAATTTCCAACATTGGCACTAGTCGCACTATTGAGCACTAAATACGCCATGAAATACTATATAAAAGATGTTGCATGTTTCAAACATGAGCACTAGTTCATAACAATATTCTTCAATATATCATCCCAGTTCAATGCTATACAATTTCACATTCAAAGTCTGATGTTATGAGCTACACTCCTCAGGTATTCCATTAATGCCTGCTTCTGAAGACTGCAGCAATGACCTAGAGACGCTGCTGGCAAGCCCGATATTGCCTCCAGTGACTTTTGATGGTCTGCCCGGCTAACACCTGGGTAATCACCTGCTCTTCCAGAGCTTGCTCCACCCTCAACACATTTCAGAAACGCCAGATGCTGGGATGACAACCTGCCATGCTTGTGAGTTATCTCCTGTTCCACCCTTCCAGGCTAGTGTTCATCATTGGTATGTTGTCCAAAGTCCTCTGGTGCTGGTTCCAGCTTGACACTGAAAACATTGGTGGTCGTCGTCCTCGGTGGGCGACCGATGTAACTGTCCTCAAAGTAGTCCAGGACAGGTTGTAGTGTCTCGGACAGACGGTCGGCCAGGGTTTCGAAGACATCGACCACTTGGTCTTCAGGGATGAACGCCAGGTCTAGTATGATCCTGGACTCCATCTGCAGCTCGGTCGATGCTGCCTGAAGTCCTGCACTCTGGATCCGCCGGCAGATGTTTTGACTGGGGTGGTGAAAACATCCCTTCACCTCGATTCCTGGAAATTCAGAGTCACGGCATTCCATATATGGCTTTCTCAAAGTCTAGCATCAGCGTGCCTTGGGGCAAAGTCTGTTCCAAGTTCCTTCGCCTTGGGGAACACGTCCCTGTATGTCGCTTCCTGTCTCTTGAGTGTGAGAGCATACACGCAAGGAATCACAGCATTGCTGGTCAAACAACGGATGGTGAAAAGCTGGTAATAGAGTTGACGGGCTGTCTTTAATCTTCCACCAGCAAACCAGTGTTGGGAACGTGCGAAGAGGTCGAGATTCCTTGTCGTTGAAAAGATAAGGATTCGGTTGTTGAAGTTACATTAACTCACAGGCTTCTCACCAATTCAAGGCCAAATTATTTCTTAAATCACATTTTAAAATCCATTTATATCCACATTTTTATAAAGTAAACATTACTATGAAATCCAAATTATTCATCAAAGTCAACATAATTCATAATAACAAAAATCAACATTTGTATCAAAGTCAACCTTTTCTAACAAAGGCAAATTCTGTTTAACTTAAACACTTTATAAAATTTAAATAAAAATGTCATTAAAGTCAATAAGGGTGGTTATTGTCCTCTCTGCAATGATAAAGTAACGGGGTGACTTTTGTCCTTGGTGGCATTTGTCCCGTGTGGTATTTGTCCAAGGTGGCTTGTGTCCAGGTGGCTTGTGTCCGGGTGGCTTTTGTCCGGGTGGGCTTTTGTCCATGTGGCTTTTGTTCTGCTCCCGTACACAAGAAAGGAAAGGGGATTTTCAAAAATGTATAATTTGTAAAGTTAATATTTTAAAAAATACACATTTCAAAACTACGGGTTTGTGTGTATATTTTAGTTTTTATACTCCAAAGCGCAACTGTGTTAATTTCCCCCAGTCAATGATTGTATAAATACAAAATATGTACAGCTACCTCACATGGATTAAATAAAATTTGTACCAGAGCCACGGTCATAACCGTAAACTCTTGCCAGGACGTAACAGGTAGTAGTAGTAATGCATTTCTGTTTTCAGTGTAATATATACAGTTTGGTTGCTGATACCGTATGTAGAAAATTTTGTTGCTTACAAAGAAAGATAATGAAATTGCCCACCTTTCCTGTCTCATATATCGGTTACTTCAACATCAGATGTTACTCGTGGATTCATTATCATTGGAATAAAATGTGGATCACCATCCGTCACAATATAACAACCAGCTAGTAAGTAATCCACAATTTAGTAATATTGACAAACACGTCTAACAATCGTAAAGCAAGATGCTACTATTCATATAGATGGAAATCACTCGCTAAACTGTATAGTTTTAATGATGATTTGAGTAATGAATGACGCGGGTTATCACTTTCTCAGCATCATGCGTTTTTTATATAAGAAACTAAACAGCATACCTCCAGTCGGCATCTAGAGTTATCTCCCTTCGCTACTCGAACCACTGATAATGCGGTTTCGCCCATAATAGTTTGAGAAGAATGTTCAAATCTGCCGTAGCCTGCTATCTAATGTGGGTCTTAAAGGCTTGAAGCGACGTCTGCACGTTCATTGTTTGATGTAATGATAATAACATATGTCTCAGTCACTGTAGTGAGAAACCGAGATATAGGAAATTATATATGTTAAAAAAAAAGGTTAATCTGCTTTGAGAACACGATGCCAATCGTAACACAATGCTTCTTTGATCGGGCATTCTAAAGTCCGAGTTTACAGATACCACTTTCTTGTTGATGCATAGAGGGCCGTTTCCATGCATTTTTTTTAAACATCGTTATCAAGATAAAAGTTACTACAACCAGGTGAATAGACGTATACGTGCATAGTATACCGTGACAAGTAGCAGGTTAACAATAACAGCGACAGGTAATTTAGCAAGTTGCACACAGTTGGATTGGATCATCCGGAGGGTAAGATCAACAAATTGTAAACAGGCTGATTGGATGCTAATTGAACAGCTGTAAATCAACTTCACTATGACAAAGTCGAAACCCAGTTCATCATCAAAGTGATGAACTCAATCAAACATCCAAACATCATCCAGTCAGCTTGTCATGCTTTCCTGTAATTTAGGTGACATACAACTAGTACCCAACCCGCAATATATCGTCTATTTCATTAATTATCACAAATTTTGCAGAGCCAAACTAATGCATAGATGAGTAAATACTGTTTAATATACCAAATACTGAGCTGAATTGTACTTAGTATTCCTAGTGGCAAACTGTGCAATGCACATGAATAACAACACATAGAACACCGGGCTCAATAACCAGTCCCTGATAACCCAACACACGGAAGAGGACAAAGTTGATCCTTACACATCGACCAAGGAAACACGCCAGCCGAGACTCGCATCAGCATAAAGTATTGGTGTCTAACACCAACCGACGACAGATGCATATTACACATATCTAAAATACAGATACTATTGAACGTTGGTAAGTATTTGCCTGCTGCATGTCCATTTACGTTTGTGCGTGTGAACTCATGTTTGTGCTCGTTAAGCAGTACAGTGCAAGGGAGTAATCATTGTTGGGTTTTTAGCTTATAGCGACAAAGATTATTTGCGCGATTGGAGGATATGGTGGTATATGTCAGAAGATTATTCATATCTCTACAACAATATGTATGTACTGATGTATTTAAGGTCTAAAAGTATTTACACTGGTATGTTCACGTAAGTTAAATGTTTAACACCACCATTATGGTGAGTACCGTATTAGAGCAGCAACCGTTCAGTACGGGGTAAGTTTTATGATCCAACAACACATTAAGCTTGATCAGGCGTTGTGATAAATTACAGTCGAAGCAACAGCTTTGTGTTAAGTCCTACAAATTCTATTCGGGAATGTGTTACCTATGATCACGATATCATTCTATTCAACACGATGATCTATTTCGATGTGTTTGGGCAACAGTTTGGTTGATACGTGCTTTCGCAATGTTTTTGATATAGTTTAGTTTAGCTGTTAGTCGCCCTCGGTATGTTTAATAATGATGTCCACTACTGCATATGTCACTCACTAAATCCTACACACTTATGTACCTAATCGTCATCAGGAGTAAATGTAATGGATCATAGCTATATAAGCCTTGACAAACATAGTAATTAAATGCCATTTTAGAATTCCAGTTGGAATGTCAACATCTGAATTTTCAGATGATCACTGTGTGTAAGTTGTAAGAGTTTAAAGGCTGAATAGTGTACAGACTGAGGTGAACCTTGAACGGAAACAATGCAGTACTGAATTGCCACAATCAAATTGAAAAAAATATTTCTGACAAGGACCAGACAGATCTTGCTATTGAGAAATGTTCAGTGTAGTAAAAATCGAATCGAGAATTATGCACTAATGAAACAATAGGAGCAAGAAATTATTCAAAGGTTCCTGGAAGTTCTTCAAGTATTATACGTTTATGGTTTTTGATTAGCTTTTTGTTTAACTTTATGAACAGCTATGCATTTCTTTTCTCTCTCATCACACCAGGTATTCAAGATGGTGTGGCTGTACGCTGTAGCTGCGGTGGTGGCTTTTTTTCTCCTGAAGGAGCTGATGAGACTTCCAACTGTCGGCAAATATGGGGAACGTTACGTCTTCATCACCGGCTGCGACACCGGCTTTGGGAACCTACTGGCCAAACGACTGGACTCCCTCGGCTTCAACGTGTTTGCAGCGTGTTTCTCTGAAAGAGGAGCAGATGAACTGAGGAAAGTGTCGTCTGCCCGACTGAAGACGTTGTCCTTGGATGTGACTAAACCTGACAGTATTGTGAAGGCGCGTGCAACAGTAGAAAAACAACTTCCGTCAAATAAAGGTAGTTACCTAAAGACAGTTGAACATGTATCAGTTCGAAATACGAAATTGCAACAAACTGTGCATTTCTAGGTGTGTCAGATGGCACATTTGATTCAGCCAGGTCATTGGTCACACATATACATTGTTTTTTACACTGCATTTTCAACAAACAGGATACCGGATAATGTGTGCGCGCGCGTGCACGTGTGTGTGTGTATGTGTGTTTTCATCATGTAATAAATTATGTGCATGTGCAAATGTAAACTGATGCGCTTTTCAAACCAAACATCGCCTTCACACTTTATAGACATTTGGGAAATCAAACCTTTGGCATGATGTGCTTGCCACTAGGCCATGCTGTCAGTTGTCCGTTTTCATCACAGGCGCAGACTTAAAAACACCGTTTCTTTTGGCACAGGTTTATGGGCAATTGTGAACAACGCAGGAATATCAGGCGCCATAGGTCAGATAGAGTGGCTGACAAGAGCGGATTATGAACGTTGTCTGTCCGTCAATCTGTACGGTGTCATTGATGTCACGAAAACCTTCCTACCCCTTGTGCGCAGATGTCGTGGTCGTGTGGTCAATATATCAAGCATGATGGGAAGGATAGCTGCCGCTTCTGCCCCCTATGTTGTGTCCAAATATGGTGTTGAAGGTTTCACAGATTGCCTCAGGTGTGTATACTTACAAGAAATCGACTGGTTTAGTTTGAAATGTGAAAGTTGAAATAATATGATGATTAGTAAACTGAGGGGCAAAAGAAACGTCCCCAAAGTAAAATTGTAAAAAACATTTCTTCTGTTTTCGTTATGACGGAAATTTATTTAGGAACACATCTCCCGAACGCATCCCCACGTCTCACAGCAAGGAAATCCACGTGGAGTTTTTTGTAAGCATGAAAATTGCTTTTATTCACGTTTTTTGCATGCTTCTGTGGAAACATACCCGTATGAAAGTACAGTATAAAAATTATGCTCGACTGTTCGAATTCATCACTTCAATACGTTGGACACAAAGAACATGCCTCGACTCACGGCAGAACAGAGAGAACGAGCTATTTGGATGTTGCAGCTGGGTGCTTCTCACAGTCACGTTGCAAGAATCATGGGTTGCAGCAAGAAAACCATCACCAGACTGATGACACGCTTGAGAACAACAGGTCGGACTGCAGACAGGCCTAGGACAGGGAGACCACCCGTAACCACCCCTCAGGAAGACCGCCATTTACGGGTGCTTCACTTGCGCAACAGATTCCTGACTGTGACGTCATCAGCAACAACCAGCCTTACCCATCCAGTCAGTAGAAGGACCATATCCAGACGACTCCGCCGATTCGGTATCAGAGCCTACAGACCATTCCGGGGCGTGACGTTAACGCGTGAACATCGACGTCCTCGATTGGCTTGGGCACGTAGAGTTCGGCAGTGGCAGCCGCGGAACTGGCGCCGGGTACTCTTCAGTGACGAGAGCCGCTTCCAGTTGAACAAAGCTGATGGTCGGGTACGAGTCTACAGACGTCGGAACGAACGCACAGCACGTTGTTGCGTTCAGGAAGTTGAGACGTTTGGCGGCGGTAGTGTGATGGTGTGGGGGGGGGGGGAATTTGTGGCGAGAGGAAGACTGACTTGTTGGTGATAGAGGGAAACCTGAATGCCCGTCGATACATTGATGTTGTTTTACGACCTGTCGTGTTACCCTTCCTCCAGCAGAATCGAGGCGTGTTGTTTCAGCAGGATAACGCTACTCCCCACACTGCTGTTGTTACCCGGAACTTCCTGAACAACAACAACGTAAACGTCATTCCTTGGCCAGCAAGATCCCCCGATTTATCACCTATTGAGCACCTATGGGATCATCTCGGCCGTCAGGTTAAGCAACGTCAACATCCCCCACAGACAAGAAACGCTTTGGCTCAAGCTCTACAGGAAGAATGGCGTCGCATCCCACATCACGTGATCAGACGTCTTGTGCACTCTGCACGACGTCGTGTGGCAGCATGTATCGCTGCAAGAGGTGGACACACTCGCTACTGAGGAGTTGGACACTCAAAGACACTCTGTCAGTACTGATGTGCATGTGTTGTCATGATCGAAAACCGGACATTTGAACCTCCTGTGAAAAACGTCACAAAAACTCTACTTACAGCAAATTGTTTCAATTGTTCTGTAATGACAGTCTGCATAATATGTTCAAAAATTATATCAAACATTTCAACATTGAATTGCACGTGTTTGTATCATTTTATGATACAAAAATGATCGGGGACGTTTCTTTTGCCCCTCAGTTTAGTATGATAAAATAATATGATAATTAGAGTATTGTGTTCAGTGGACATGGGTATATTTATATATGTAAACACTGACATGCTCCTGTCAGCATCGGGATATTAGGGTTTTGCCAAACTCAAGAAACTATTCATACACTTTAGTGTGCTTCATTAGGATTTATCTGCTTTGATAAAATAATACATAACGTTCACAAATCTGAAAACCTAAAATGAACAGTCAGATTTATATTACGTTGTTCGTGTTGTCGCCAGGTCTTGAAACACTAACTCTTCTAGTCCATCGCTGACCGACGGTGTGCACCACTTGGCATCTTAAAACTCATAAGAGAATTTTTTGTCCATAAATATTATTCAAAACATCGCATATTTTCATGATGCTTTATTTGACGGTTATGCACAGTCTCGGTTGACAAACATGTGTTGGGCACCCAGAGTTGCTTCAAACGAATGGTCGTGGCGAAGGGTTCACGATTCACGTATCGGGTCAGATCGCTATCTTCCGTTGGAGTGGTGTTATTGTGGTTGCCCTTGACAGGGTCTATTTGTTGGTGTTTCCACGTAAATGTACTGATGATAGAGTGACATTAACCAAGCTAACGTCAGCTGCATGTATTCCCACTATCTGCCTTCTCGGTCCCAAAGAAAGTCTTCTCCCCATGTTATTTCATCCATGTTATTTATTCACAAGTTTTAAAGCTTTGAACGGCCAGGCTGAGATACTGCTTTTCGTGATATGGATGGGAAGCATGCTTCACATGCATGTGGGCTGCAATTTGGCAACCCTTTCAAACCGAAACCCTGTTTTTCATTATCTGAAATGTGCTACTAAACAATGGCATCATTGACATATCATCAGTATGACGAAATAGATTAGGGGGTGCTTAATTCAGTTCCATGTGTATATATTCCGTGATGGAGCCTGGTGTTTGTTGTAAGCTGTCCTTCGTCCGTGGTGTAGTCATTCACATTTCCAATATCTCTGTCGTGGATCCAATGTTGTGAAACAATAACCGGATCTAGTTGCTGAATAATCAGGAGCACAGAGAAAGGTATAAGTCTCAGAAGCATCGTGAAGCAAGTACGTCGCCACATTAGATTAAAGCACTCAAAAATTGTTCTGGCAGTAGTTCTGACACGATGCATGTCAAAAAACTTCGTTAACAGTAAAACCGTTTGGGGAAAGTTCTACTACTTTAACAATTCAGTTTCAACTTCAAAATGTGGCGGATTGGAAACTCAGAGATTTTTAGATGTGTCCAACTAAGATGCACACACACAAGTCATGTTTTGTTTTCTTAATTTCAGACGTGAGGTTTTAAAGCAGGGCGTTAGTGTCCATCTACTGGAGCCTGGCTACTTCAAAACAGATATAGCGAATGTGGACGCCATCACCAAGTCCTTCCAGACATGTTTCAATCAGGCAGACCGAGAAGTACAGCGTTACTATGGAAGCGAATTCGTCCCGAAAAGTAAGACTATAAATACAGCTTCTCGATATCAAATAACGAATCGGAATGTCCTGTTTTAGCAGAAGAAAAGACGTTGTATTGTCTACTGGTCATTCAAGGTGAGAGCAGGTCACTATTAAGCCAAGCGTTTCATGATCTACGGTTATGGTACGCACAGTATTTCCCTCGGCTGATTGTGTGCCTTCGTGCCCTGGTGGTAAAAGGTGTTGCTCATCATCTTTGACACCGTTCTTGTCCTAGTTAGAATTACAGTCCATGATAATAAAACGTTAAATTGCAACCATTTTGGTGGGTGTTAGGGAGTTAAGGGATACTCCCAACCATTTCAGCTTAATACAATCCCAATTGTTTCGCAATTACAATACAATATATGTTTCAAACTGTTTTCTTTCATATCCAGTGAAAGCCATGATTACCGAGATGCTGGAGAAAGTGGCGTCCCCCAAGACGCATCTGGTTGTGGACGCCTTCACACATGCCATCACCGCCATGTTCCCCCGCACTCGCTACCTGGTGGGAAACGACTGCAAGTACGTTTTCAGACCCCTGTGGAATCTGCCTGAGTGGATCTCTGATCGGGTCCTCACGGCCAAATTTGTGGTGCCAGAGGGTGCATTGTAGAACATACCAGAACATTTACCATTATATACGTAATATATTGAGTAAAACGTGATGACGGTACATGAACAGTACGGCATGATATCTCATGACTCACCTAATGAAACAGTTGAAAGAATGTAAATATTTCACCAGCCTCTGTTAATTTATATGTATTTGCATGATTTTCGTTCACGTATATTTCAGTTTACAAGCATAAGAATTACAAACTGATATAAGAATTGTAAATGTGCCTCATTGTCTGGATGCTAAAAAAGAAATGCTATATACAGTATCATGAAATTGCCAATGGTAAACATATCTGATTATATAAAGTTGCTTTTGTTCAAACTATTATTTGGTTATGCTGCGAAAACGAAACTATTGTGTCTGTCCATGTATTGTCATTGGATGAAGTGACGAAGCTATGCGAGACCCATTTCCAATTTTAGTGACAATTTGACCTCGGTTTCAAAACATCGTTCTTATACAACAGTCTTGTGCGCAAGTTGTCGATCTTGGTTTGTCTTCAACGTTTTTTGTCTGTCGATCTCGCTATTGTAATCTGCTTTTTACTGATTTCTAAAGAGTTTCGGGTTTTTTTCACATTATTTTTATTCATTTCACTTCGGCAGGTGTAGATACATATATCTTATCATTGTTTTTCAAAGCTTACACAGGACGCGCTCATAAAATGATGGAGATGTCAGGTGTATAATTATATCTGTAATACATTGTTCAGAGGTTTCCACGTCGTCATATGAGCGAAATATTCTCAAGCGCGACGTAAAACCCAATTTCACCTCACCTCACCTCAGAGGTTTCCATTTGGAATTAACTTTAGGCAAAGCATTGTTCTTACAAGCAATAATTCTTTCTACTTTGTACACATCCTTGACGATATTAGCAAGACAGTCAATGGATAGTTCATTCTGTTTTGTACTTGAAGAATGAATATTTTCTTTGGCCAACAGGATAATGTGTGTTGCTAGTAGACGAGCTGAACTGTTGCAAAAGAGAATGTCTTGATCAGAAATGGGAACATCACAATGTGTGGGATTAATAAAGTGTTCAACCTTTCTGCAAACTTCCTGTACAAGATTACATTTTATGAATACATGTTGGAGGCTTTCTGGTTCAGATTGACAAAAAGAGCAAATATTTGTTTAAGTTATCTTCATTTGCACCAACTCTTTTCTAGTATCAATTGCTCTGTTTAAAAATCTATACTGAAAATCTTACATCTTTACATCCTTGTGCAGTTTCTGTATTTTTTAAACACGATGTTCCTTGAAATATCTATATTTAGTTCGTTCTGTCATTTCTGACAAACTGTAGATAGGGTATCATTTGCTATAAGTTTGTCATAGAAAATTCTACATCCCTTCATTTGAGAAAGTAGGTCTTGAAGACTTGAGTTTAGTGAGAGGTTTTGTGTACTTACGGGATCAGATAAAAGAGTATTTTTCCAAGATTTGGGAATATTCAAGATGATTGTATTGTACTCTAAAACTGTTCCATTTATGCAGTGGAGCTTTTGTATTTCATTGAAAGACAAGAAACATGTTCACCCCATATATCTCTTATTGTATGAATACCTCTGTTAAACCAATCTTCAATCAAGAAATTACTATTTCTAAATTGGTGGTTCAACCACAAAGGTTCAGCCAAGATTTCTTCTGGTTGACAAGTATTTATCTTATGTTGTTGTTTATAATATTTACTCCAAATAGATAAAACATCACTCCAAAATGGGTTATCAATCTTTGCATGACTGTGAATATGTGCATCAAGAAGAAACATTTTGTTGAGTGGAAATAAACTGGGATTGTGAGTTGACGTTTTCTTTACATACCTTCTGGAACAGGATAACTTTAGTGCATTTATAAAGGATTTGATATCTATCATTCTTAATGCACCTTCTTCATAGTTTCTACATATAGTTGTTCTCTTCATTTTTATCCTTCTTGCCATTCCACATGAAATTATATACACTATTGTTTAGTTGATTAAGAAATTCCTTTGGGGGTGATGGTAACACACAAAAAATGTACTAAAGTTGATATTGCTAGTGTTTTCAAGACTGTAATTTTCCCGTGCAAGGTTAATTTTCTCCTTTTCCAGCTGCCAGAATTCTATTAATTGTTTCTAGTCTTTTTCTAGTATTGATTACCCATAAATCCTCCAAATTGGGGTTGAAATATATACCAAGGATGTTAAAGTCACCTTCATGTCAGTCTAGGCTATTTTCTGCACATAATTTCACTGTTCACTTCACTACCAATCATTGAACCTATCCAAATAGATTTAGTTTTTTTTCAATGTTTATCTTAAGCCCTGACATTTTATAGAATTTATGTAAAGTTTCTAGAGCTATTTTAAGGCTATATTCAGATCCGTCTAAATATAATTGAGTATCATCAGTATATTGTCCCAATCTATATTCTTCCTTAGTGAGTTTAATACCTTTGATAACTTTATTGTCTCTTATTATAGTACCTAGGATTTTTGCAACAAAAATAAAAAGGTATGGCGATACTTGGTCCCCCTGTCTACAACCCCGTTCATTAGGTAAACAAGAGGAGAGATAGCCGTTGTGGATAACACATGAGGACGCGTTCTGCATCAGTATGTTTATCCACTTTATCATATTGGGCCCAAAGCCAAATTTACTTAGAACGTTTATAATAAATTGTTTGAGACAGTATGGAAAGCTTTCTCGAAATCGATCAGAATCAGGAGGCCTGGTTTCTTTTTCTTTTTCAGTTCATACATGATATCATACACCAGTCTAACATTATCACTTATGCATCTGCCTGGTATAAATCCTGTCCGATCAGAATGCATCAGTATATCTAATGTCTTTTTCAGACTGTTTGCAATGCAGGAGCTTATAATTTTGCACAAGGTATTTAAGAGAGAGATAGGTCGCCAGTTTTTCATGTATATTCTGTCTTTATCTTGTTTTGGTATACAAGTTATGACTCCTCTGTTAATAGTAAAAGATTTTTATCAAAAACTTCTTGAACGTATCTGTAAACCCAATACTTGAGGTCTGTCCAAAACCATTAAAAAAATTCCACAGGAAAACCATCTAGGCCTAGGCTCCTATTATTTTTCATAGCCTTAACTGTTTCAGACAGTTCCTTTATTTCAATTGGTTTGTCAAGATCTTTTGCAAAAGAGCTATCAAGTGAAGGAGTGTTGATGGTGTCTAAGATTTCTAGTGCTTCACAATCAATATCAATTCCAGCATATAGCTTATGATAGAAATGTTTTTGTTCTTTGAGAATATCTTTTCCATCAGTCAAAAGTTCTTCCTTTGCATTAAAAAGAGAATTGATAGTTTTACTTGTATAATTTCTGTTTTCCAAATGACAAAAGTAGCCCCTTTCCTTACTGTGAATATTGGAAAATGACAATGAAATAGCTGAGTGATCTGACTTGTATCCTGGCAGTATTGCTGTTTCTATAGTTAGACGTTATAACGTTAAGAGTTCGTGCCACTATGTTCTTATTCCATCTTCAAACATGCCAGTTGCACGTATCCGTTCCTGCTGCATCAGACGCAGTATGTAAAAAACATTTAACCGAGTTTAAAACAATAGCAGAACAACATTCACTGTAAAAAGTTTATTCCGACCATGTTCACGAACACATAATGAAAACACGCTTGCACGAAACTGGCGTATTTACATGATATTAATATCACTTTATGAATGGAATAACCATTTTCTTAATCCATATACAATGCTACAGCTTGGTTCCCATGTATTATCCGTCCAAAATGGAATATCCTCTACCTTTTACTGTCCAATCAAAAAAAGGTTCTTTAAAACACAATCTATTATAAGAAAAGAAAGATTTATGGATGTCAACTTCTTTATTGTGAATAACACGACGTTTCGGAGTGTATGCTTGCTCCTTCATCATCTATGACAGATTCAGACTTCAGCGTGCTTTTAATTCAGTGTCCAGGTCTGTAGCACTCATTGAAAGTGCTGCTGATGGGACTGTTCAAGTAGTAACATTAAAGCACTGTGAGAACCATAAGCTTCAAAAAAGGATGCAGCTGTTAAGTAAGGAAGCGGAAGGCGACGACATGTCAGATGAACCGAATTATAATTGAGAAGGCTGTCCATACCTGGTGGCTCAGTAATGAAAGAGCTGTTCATGCATTAAGGCAGTGACACCAATCAATCCTTGCTGACATAGATAATGATGTAGGCAATGGAAATAATTAGAGAGCTGGTAATAAGCAGAGTACCACTCTACAGGCAGTTCAAGTCTTATGAGACACTGTACACTATTCTCTGTTATCTGGATTAACCAAGAGACGGTTGTTCGAGAGACGGGATTGGAGTGTTTTGGAGCCACTGAATCTTTGAGAAAATTCAAAGACAAGCCAGGCCCATATCTTAGTTGCACTGAACACCTTGCTGACCGGTTCGACCTGGAGAAGACTGGAAGCAGACGGACAGATATCAAGTCTTCAAAGGACATGTGTTGGACCGCCTCATACAGAACATGGAAGAGAGACTACAGGTCACACCAGTCATCACAAATCTATCAGCACTGGATCAGAGGAAGGCTGGAGATGCTTCTTTGCTGACTTTCCATGGGAATGCTGAGGTATCACATTTCAGAAGTTTCTTTTTTGTGTCTCCGAGGATCACGATCAAGGGATTTGTTTGAGTATTTACCTATGAGCAGTATTCTATTTGAAATGGTATATTTTTATCTGGAATAAAATTTATTTTAATACAAGACTTAACACAATGCCAGTGTTAATTCAGAATATCATTTCACTTTAAACAAGTAATTAGTACATTTATATTATTTAATATAATTACATGTATGCATGTGTTTTTCAAGATTTTTATTACAGTATTAGAGGCCTCCAGCCCAAAGTAATGTCTTGTACTTTGCATGTGTATTTTTCTTTTCAGATAACACAGCTGTCAGACCACATTGGACTTGATGTGGACCAGCCACAGCTTGAGTAGAGCCTCTAGTCCATTTGGGTTCAAATGAGAACGACGAATGCTTAAATAACTCGAAATTGGAATACGACACATGATCCTGAAACCTCTGCACCCAACAGGATCTGAAATGTGACGTTTTATGATCGATCACGGAAAAGGTTGTTTAAGAAATTATCAGGTAATATTGTGCTATTTTCACGCTTCACACCGGGGGTGACAAATGGCTGATGTAACAGCGCCTGACCAGCTGGGGTCATCTCACCTGGCTGTGCTGAGTTGCACTTGAATGTGTGCTGATGCTGTTCCACCAGCCGTTTGTCACCCTTCGGTGTGAAGTGTGAAAATAGCACAATACTACATGATAGGACCATGTGTCTTATTTATGTTTTGTGCACTTATCCCTATTTCGAGATATTTAATCATTCATCGGTCTCATTTGAACCCATGTAAAGGAACTGTTTTCTGGGGAGCTTGACACAAGTTCACCATCAACCATTCTGAAGACCCTGACCAGCCTCAAGACTCAAATTTGATCACAGGAACAGAGTCAGCATCCAGATCTAGAACTGCTAATGAATGCCCCAGCTGCTTCGGACATTGACATGAACAAAGTTGTGACCAGATACTTGTCCAGAAAATAAGAATACTCTCTCTTGTTGATGCTGTATTTTGTGAATTTGTTAACGAATGTGATAACAGATCAACGTCTTAAGATACTTTTTTAATTATAATCTTAAATTAAATTGAGAGAAGAGTAATAAATGAACCTGAGAATTCAAATTATAAGACTGTGGGTGACATATCAATTTTGTTATTTTTCAGTGATCCTCACCACTATGCCCTTAGATGATTTATATTATGAATATGAAGTGGCCTTTTCTATTAAGTTACTCTGGACTGTCTGAATCCTAGGGGGAACACCTCTATCCAGGTAATAACTGTGAGGTCAATATAAATAGGTTGTCTTCTCATACGTCCGCACACTCAACATAATAACGACATCGAGAGGGGTCCAGTTCATTTTTGCCATGTCACTTATATTAGGGACCGTACATAATTTATAGCTGGGGTTGAGGGTGATGATTTTTATTTTATTGGAGAAGCATGTACAATGTGAATCCCCTTCCCCCAAGTTATGTATAAAATAAGTGACCCCCTGCTTGTCATGTACAAAATCAATTACCCCCGCCCCCTTCCCATAATTTTTCAGTATAATTTATGTATATGTTATGTACAAAACTGTTGAACCCCTACCTCCCCTCCTCTCTTAATATTATCACCACCACCCCTCACCCTAGCCATAAATTATGAACGATCCCTTACTGGATATAGACGTACGTGGCTCTGACTGCTGACTGCTTCATAATAATGAACCTGTTAAACAATCGAAGCGAAATACATGTCGTGTCTCTTTCCAAAAAAAGTAGGATTTTGTTGGTGGTACATTTTAAAAACATTTTGATTTAGATAGACAGAAAGTCAGTACCAGTAGGTGAACTCTGTACTGATAAAGCTATCACGGAAAGAGGATACTTAATATTGCGTGTAATCATGATATATCTAAATCTGAAAGCAAAAATGGCAGACTAGGAAAGACCATAAGGAGCAGAAATAAACATAAAGGGGCGCTGATCCAGCGCAGTTTCCGTGGACTGGTTGTTGCTTTTGTTATTGTTTTTCTCCCGTGAGACTCGGATGATATCCCAGAATTCTTGACTGCTTCGTGACCTTTGCTGCAGATAATATAAGTATAGATTCATCAACAAAGATGAAATCCTTTTCAATCGATAATATTACGTCTTCATTATTATGATAACAAATGAAAACATTTTGAAGTTTAACCATCTGCCAGTAGTAAAAATGTTAGGAATGAAAAATAACGAAGTCAATGTACGTCTTTATATTTTGTCTTATAATCCTAATTAGTATTATCATATTTGTATGCATTTTGAAACTTAATAAAAGGCACACGGTCTGCTTATACTTGTAGTGAATTTATAACATTTTATAGATTGCCAACGTGAATCATATTTCGCCCTAAGTGCGACCTAGTGCATTTTGTCTGTCTCATCACACTTCACGGCGAAAAAAATTGTTCTGTTGAAGGCTAATGAATAAAAACAAAATGCAAATATTAAAACAGACTAAAGTTATAGCAACAATGCCAGGCTATTACCTTGTTCGAGGAATGTATACATCCATATCCAAATGGAGGAAGGACATGCCATTCATCTGCAGCTGACAAAGAATCCTGCTCCATGCCATGTGTCTTTTAACAGTCTAATAAGCGAAAAAGTGATATATCGTTTCAGGTATTTCACATTGGTGTATAGTCTCATTGGTCACACAATGACCTGGCAACTAATTGCATGATGTTCGCCATTCTTTAAAAACGTAATTTAGTTAGCCAATAATGAGCAATCAATCAAGGTATAGGCGGTTAATCCTTTCAAGGTAGGACGTTGTCTTTCATAAACACTATCTTTTGACAAATTCGCTGTGCAAGATAAAAGTTATTAATCAATCAACGTGTTATCGTTTAATCCTTTGATCGATGTTGTTTTTGTAACTCAGCTGATGATTCCTCTTGCTCTTCCATATTACTAACACATTTCCCACATCAGACCTTAATTCATAATGTTGAGTATTTACTTCAGACACGAGAAATGCCAAATGGGAACCCTTGTCGGGTAATCTAAGTGGTGTTACCACTAATTACACCTGTTATAAATTCATTAACTGACCATCAAGTGAATGATGACAAATAACATGTGTAGGTTTATACCACCAAACATGGGTCACAGCAAAGGAGTTGTAATCGCTGTATTGGATGCAATTTTAATTGCCTGAAAAACGTATGGGCCGAAACTGTTTTGAGGAACTTCATTGTTACATAAGAAATACATTTAAGTTAAAAAGTGTATGAACCTTTTTACCAAAGTAAAGTTTCTGATTTTTCTAGCAATGGCAAAGTGGGGTTGTTTAGTTTACGGATTCAAATAAATCAAATGTTGGTTTTTAATATCGCAGGTAATAGACATCATATTTTACATGTTATGATTAAATATCGATTTAAAAAACACAGAAATAGGATTAAATTGGATCAGTCACCATAACATCCAGGCATTAGAAAATCCGAAAAGCCAACACTGCTGGGATACTTTATTACAATCAGACAAGAACTACCGGGGATATTTTCAAATTTTGGCATCCTATGGGCATCCACCCTTCTTAATGTCCCACTGTTTAGATTGAAGAAATTCTGCCAAGGTGGACAGCAGCCCAGTCCCCGTGTCCGTCACGGTCGAGGGAGCAGGTACTGAGCTTGCAGCTCAGTTTTGTAATTATTCATTTTCCTTTTTTTTTTTAATTCAGTATTTCGGGCCTAAAGGCCTATAGTACAAATACACTTGGTACAATAAAGTGCACGTGGTGTTGGTGACATGTCTTGCATTGAAGACATGTTTTAAATAAATTGCAATAGATTTGATAATACCAATATTCTTAGAATTTAACAGACTTGACAATATTTGGTTATCTCTTACAGGTGCTGATATAAATGATAAATACTAAATTCGTAAATCTGAATACTTGGTACACACAAATAATACATGTAATTCACTTTCAATATTACCTGTATTACAATTTTTACAGATAGATTCACTTACATCATTGAAAGCTCTATTGGGTTTGCGTAAATAGTGAATTCTAAAATCATGAAAGCCAATTCTAAATTTACACAACACCCGTATTAACGATTTGTCTTGTAGATTCATAATATAAAACTCCGGTTCTAACAAAGATTTATGAGAAGAATAGTGTTCTAAAAAACTTGAATTATTTATAGACATAGACCATTCTTGGAAGAAAATGTCCTGAAGACGTTGCCTCAAAAATTACATTCATTTCCAACCGTTTGTGAAATCCACACATGAGAAAATCCAGTCGAAAAAAGTAACCGTCTAACCTCTGATGCCCAATTAAACTTGCCAATATCATCTTGCAGCTTTAGGGAAATATAACTTTGCCAAGGGTACCTATAAGAATCCATTTTTAATAATTTCAGCCAAAATTTTATTACTCTTAATTTGGTGAGTACAAATATATTGCAACGACCAGTTTCCCCTAATACAGCCTTTTTTAAAGCATACTTTCCCAAATTTATGAAAGTGTTTAAAATATGATGCATGAACCTTTTCTATACAGTGAAAATATTTAGTTCCCCAAATTTCGGACTGACTAAGCTCACAAATCAATACAAATCAAAATACAAAACAAAATATCATTATGGTAGTGCAAAAAGGTGTGGCAGTAACAATTCAAAGGTAGAGCAAAAGAAACGCCACCTTTCAAAACCAAATGCAACATTTTGTTCTCACAAGGTAGTGTTTTTATTATGATTGTACCGTTTTGAAAGTTATTACCAACATCAGTGTTTCCTGATGAAAAGGCATATCGACCAAACGAATCTAAAAAGGCAGACGTGGTAAAAGGTTCCGTATGACATTCATAAAAATTAAAATGCACGTGCATATCGTGACAACCCTACCAATGAAAGCGTGTCTCAAACTGGCCTGAAATCATTGTTTTGACACAATCGCCATGCCACGACTTACGAGAGATCAGAGGAACCAAGCCTTGGGACGATTGCAAGTTGGCCAGATTGCACGGAGGGTAGCCAATCATTTTAGGAAAATCTACCGACTGCAGGGGGGGTATCAAGCGACTAACAACATTCAAGACCGCCGACGCAGTGGACGACCTTCAGGGTGTCGGGTGCAATCGGTCTGAACCAGAGAGTTGGCGCCGTGGTGTTCCAGAATCCCTGTTCAGGACTAGGAAATGGCTTGACAGCTGCTCGCTCAATTGACCAAGTCATAAAATCCAAAGTTGTACCAGATTGTGGACGTCACAGAAATCACATCTTCAGGCTAGACAACGCTCGTACCCACACTGCCAGGGCAACATTGGACTTTCTAAGACCATTGGAATTCACAACCCTAGAATGGCCTGCACTCAGTTCGGATTTAAGTCCAATAGAACACCTTTGGGACGAGATTCATAGAAGACTGAATGACCCCCACCCAAGGCCAACAACTGCTGCTAGACACGATCGGGCATTTCTCAGAGTATGGACCCAAGTGCCTATGGCCTTGATCAACCAGCTAAGTCATTCAATGTACAGACGATGCAACGCCGCCATCGATGCCCATGGAGGCCACACACGATACTGACTTTCAGGTATCTTAACGGTAATAATTTTGGTGATTTTGTTTGTGTGAACTCTAAATGTGATTTCCGAAAATGTGTATAAATGTCCATAATTCTCAATCCTCCGGTTTTTTGACGTTTCTTTTGCGGTTCAGTATACACTAATCACTAGCAGTGAATATAGTTATAAAGTGATAGTAACATTAACAGTAATGAGTATCCAGGGTATAATGATCATCATACACAATGTTGGTCATCTTGTAGCTTGAGATAATATGTGAGATGAGAGGCAAGCGTTAACCCATATACCTAAGAAAAAGATTCCTTACTACTCTGTAAGGCAGATGATTATGGACTCAGTTCACGTTACAAATCTTTCAGTCCACATCTAGTACAAGTCTAAATATACAGCATACCGCTGCCCCTCCTTAATGTCAATAGGAAGAGTGTACTACACTTGGAACATTGTTACATACTGAATAAGAATGTCACTACATTCTAAGATCAAACTGTGAATGAAAACCATAACAGATATCATATCCACAAGTGGATGTCCCAAGCTCAATACGTGGATAAAAGTGGAATGAACCTGGTTTTCAGGGTATCTATTTAACATGCGTGTAACAAGCTTTAGGTGCCCATGAACAGATAAATGTATTTTAGTATGTAGGAAGGAAAACCACAGGAGAAGAGTCAAGGATGAAAAGTCATGGAAATAAAGTCACGGGAAAAACAGTCACAATATAATAATACATATTAGTGGGTGGTAAAATTGCCAAAAACGCTATTTAACTATTTCTTAATTAAATCTATTTCTTAGTATATTACTTTGATTATGTTTTGACCCGTGAAGATCCAGGTTAGTATTGATCTTCAGTAACCCATGCTTGTTGTAAAATACAAAACACAACCGTCAAAATAACAGTAAGCTGTGACGCATGGAATGGTCCAGACTCGACTATTTACAGACCGCCGCCATATAGCTGGAATATTGCTGAGTGCGGCGTATAAACTAAACTCACTCACTCACTGATTATGTTTTGTTAATATAGTAATTACTGGGTGGCTTCTCAAATGTTATAAAAGCACTTTGACCACAGTTAGCTATGATCATTTTGTGTGATGATTGTCTGTTTATTTACCTGGTAAGAAGACATGAAACTTGGCTTCTGATTCTGACTGAGTGTTAGAGCGAGAACACTGTGTTTTGTAAATTAAGTGGTGTTTCCTATGTTTCAAAACACAATGATCACAAGAATTACTTTTGATCTTTTTGTGTCATGAGATTTGGCTTCTGATTCTCACTGAGTGTTAGAGCGAGTACACCGTGTTTTGTTGATAAAGTTGTCTTTCAAATGTTTTCAAAACACCATCACCACAATTACTTTCCCATCATTGATTTTATTAAGAACGACAAAGGCGGTTTGAAAATAGTATTTGAAGGACACACGTACGGTAAGCATGCAAGTCGTAAGAACAAAATCTGGTTGATATGTACAGAGAGTCCAGTATGTCATAAATTTAATAAAATTGGTTATTGTGTTTATTTTCCTGTGACATTTTGACTGTGACTTTTTTTCCAGTCACCGTATTTTACAGATACGTTACAGCACTCGATCTGTATGTAAACATCGTATATAATTGTTGTGTGTATAATAAGGCATATACAAATTGCATATAGGTATTTATTCAAAACTGTGTAGAACTGAATGTAATGCACCGTCATAGCATTCACATCAGATATAAATGTATCTGATGAAGGCGTCTAGAGGGAGAGAGAGTAGATTGTGCGCGTGAATCGGTGGCCTGATAAGTCGAGGTCGGGGACGAAGTCCACTCTGTCGATCCAGTTGAAGGAAATGCCGAGTTTTACCCAGCAATATCTCTGACGTCGTCGTACATGCACCAAGTTACCAAGGCCACGTATTACTTCAAAATATTCGGTAAGTGAGGGAATGTATCCGGGTAAAATCATTTGAGGGTGGGGGGTGGGGACTTGACACCCCTGATACAGTGTGTTTGCTATGAGTTGATTACGTCGAGTAAATGGTTCCATTATGTGTCCATGTTCACTTGGGGATGAATTGGTACATAAAATGGTATGACAGTTTATATTTGTTTGTTCGCTCACTGAAGTACACTGTTAGGAAAAAAACCAGCCGTTGAGTGTTACTGGACTTTCCCCTGTACTGATACTGAATGCAATGATTGCTGCATCTGTGTGCACACTAATCCAGCGTACAGGCGTACTTAGGAATGAATGCATTTCAGTGCAAAATGTATGACAATTACAGGTACTTTACATGCATAGTTCGTTTAGTGTAATCATTCATTGGTTCCATTAAATGATATACCAAACAGGTTATTTTGAAAATATTCACCGTCAGTTAATACATACACTGTAGGTTGCATAACATATCCGTCCTCTTACAGTACAGGCATGACATCGTTTTACTTATGAGAAATGGCTGGTGATCGTTATAATGGGACCTAAAGGTATTTGATTATCTGCTTCTGATTTGACTGAAGAAAAAGAAACCATCATCAGGTGGCACATGTTTTGACCGAAGAACAAGCCAAACTAATGTTGATGCTACAGTGCCATCTGCCTGAGACCACACACCACAGGGTAACATGGATAGCCAACTCAGACACATTATACCTGTACTGATTCAGAGCCGACCTTGGATATTCATTTTACGTCGAGTTTTGTATCAACAAACACCAACCCTCAGTGTCTTTTGATATGACAGGGCCAAGAACAACCCTTCAGGGTAGACACTACATAAACTAGACCACGGATGCGGTACAAAATGCTTTGAAAGGCGTTCAAAGTCAAGCAATACCGACTGAACTCGATCATTGTGCACACACATGTTTTACTGTATATCCACGGACGGATCTGTGTTTTACCATTGACAAGGAAAGCACTCACAGTTCACTGATGAGGTGAGCCTCATGCCTAGTCTGTTTGTTGTGACTAATGATGCGTTTAACTAAGCATATCATGACATTATAAGTTACCACATCGTGTCTCGGGAAATACGGGGTTTTATCAGTCCCGAGTAAGCCTCCGGCTCGGGGAATACAACCTTACTCGGGACTGATAAAACCCCGTTTTTCCCGAGACACGATGTGATAACGCATTTATCTAGCCGAATGTTTTGCTTCAATTTCATTCTCAGTTGTTGTGGCAAAACGTTTCCTTGCTGCCATGTTGACAACAGCTGATCGATTGACCTCAATGCAGCGCACGTTACTAAAGGCTTGGCGTGGCGGGATAATATTACTTTTGTACTCCCTGCTCGCGGATCGTGACGGGTGTAAATGGTATTTTATCAGAGTCACGTGAACCAATCAAAACTCGACATTCTTACATGAGGCTGGATAAATGTTTTTATCTCTCTCATCACACCAGGTTTTCAAGATGGTGTGGCTGTACGCTGTAGCTGCGGTGGTGGCTTTTCTTCTCCTGAAGGAGCTGATGAGACTTCCAACTGTCGGCAAATATGGGGAGCGTTACGTGTTCATCACCGGCTGCGACACCGGCTTTGGGAACCTACTGGCCAAACGACTGGACTCCCTCGGCTTCAACGTGTTTGCAGCGTGTTTCTCTGAAAGAGGAGCAGACGAACTGAGGAAAGTGTCGTCTGCCCGACTGAAGACGTTGTCCTTGGATGTGACTAAACCTGACAGTATTGTGAAAGCGCGTGCAACAGTAGAAAAACAACTTCCGTCAAATAAAGGTAATTCGTACCCTCGTTACATAGTCAAACATCATGGCGTTGAACTTTAATGTAAAAACTTAGTCTTAATTTATATTGATAATTATTTCAGCATGTGTGCTTTGCGAGCGAGAGAGAGTGAGAGAGATAGAGAGAGAGATAGAGAGAGAGAGAGACAGAGAGACAGAGAGAGAGGGAGAGACAGAGAGACAGAGAGAGACAAAGAGAGAAAGACACAGAGAGAGAGACAGAGAGAGACAGAGAGAGAGATTGTATGCTTGTGTGCTTGTGATGAGGATGATGGAGCTATGGCACCATTCGTTGCACATAAAGTTACTGATGTCACAGAACGCTCGAGAATGGAAAACCAGCTGTATGCCGAGGTATGGGGAACTTGGCTCTCTTTGCTGGTAGTTATTCATGCCTATATAATTGTTCTAGTTTTTATGACCTGTAGCGGGACTGTTTATGATACTGTGTGATTGTTAACATGTTGGTGACTTCGGGTTACAGTACGTCCCTAGCAGCTTAGTGATGAAAACCTAACGGATGTGGTTATAAATCTGGATAAATTCGTTATAAAACAAACGATAATTAGGTAAAGGTTGGAAAACTGAAAGAACAGGAACATGTACTTTCACGGTAAACTGCGATATCTTTCGAATTATTTTCCCTGTTCTTCGTTACTGCACCCTTTGCATTTCCCTTTGTATCGCTGTTATATTGGCAGGTTTGTGGGCAGTAGTTAACAACGCAGGAATATCAGGCGCCGTAGGTCAGATAGAGTGGCTGAACAGGACGGACTATGAGCGTTGTCTGTCCGTCAATCTGTACGGTGTCATCGACGTCACAAAAATATTCTTGCCGCTTGTGCGCAGAGGAAAAGGTCGTGTGGTCAACATTTCTAGCATGGTAGGAAGAACAGCAGCTGCTCATGCAACGTATGTCGTGTCTAAATATGGGATTGAAGGATTTACAGACTGTCTGCGGTTTGTATTGATTTACGACTGAGGTTATGTTGTATGAATAGTCTTCTCTACATAAGATATCCTTCCACAGCTGGCGTCCACACAGGGGTTTCAAAATTTGTATGATGTTAAACTACAGATTCAACACTGTCTGTGCATTATCTTGAGCTTGCTGCCAAAGTTGATTCCATTTCACAAACTGGGATCGTTGTATAATTATCGGACCCTTGAATACCCGGGTCATAATTGGTTTTCAGCAACCCATGCTTGTCATACCTGGAGACTGACTGCATCATGACTATGGTCAATCTCGCTGACGTGGTTCATGCATGTCATTGTATCTCCACTTGCATAGACCTATGTTCGCCATACCAATCACCTGTTTGTCTGGTCTACACTCTATTATTTAAAGACCTCCGCCATATCCTGGACAGGACCAAACCATGTTAACTGTTGATGTATTCCCTTTGTTCTGTCAACTAATGAGATCATATCGTGTCATCATTGTTCACCAATTGTTGACTTTTTATAATTTTTAGTTCTATTCTTTCAGACGAGAGGTTTTAAAACAGGGTATTAGCGTTCATTTGTTGGAACCCGGGTACTTCAAGACAGAGATTGTAAACATTGATACCATAAAGCGATCGGTCCGGGACAGCTTCAACCAGGCGGACCCAGAGGTACAGCAGTACTACGGGAGCGAATACGTCCAGAAAAGTATGCAGTCAGTGTGTGAGATATTGTATAATTAGTTCATTTCCAGCATTTTAGTCACAAAATGGTCTTCATAATATGAACCCTATAATGGAATCGACAATGAACTGTGAGTGTGGCCTGCAACCATTAAACTCAATTACTAAGATGTCCACATGGTTTTTCAAAATAAAAGCTTTCAATACATGCACCTACATTTATTCAGAACACTGCGTCCTTTCCCGTGTGTGTGTTCGGTAACTTCAACTTGAGACAACATATCTAATTCTGGATCGGTTGCAGCCAGATTCACAGTATAAATGATCAAATGCCTGTTAACATGTATAGCTCGAACTTCATTAAGTGACGGCGTCGTTTCCCTGTTTGGCGTTGTGGTCAATATTTGTTGTGGCCACCATGAATCATTTTGAGAATACATTAAAAATATAAAGGTTAGAGCAGGTGGGTTTGACAAAAACGGGTGTGGAATGTATTTGCTTCTGAGAATGGAGTAGGATGGACAAACTAGCATAAAATGGATTTTATTCTCAACTGCGGATTTATATAGCGGACAAATTCTCCTGTTCATTTCTAAGGACATTTTTGTGCCTTCATGCATCATTAAAGTTAATCCTGATAGAAAATAACAACAGTTTGGTTTTTAAAATTATATTAAAAGAGATTTATATTTCCAATGGTTTGGTTCATCAAAATACAACCATAACCATGAGAGAACAAAAGGTTGCCCGTGAGATTTTGCCGATGTTGTCTAAATGTAAAAGCATATTATAAGCCAGTTTTGGAGTCTATTTTCATGCATACCAATAATTAAGCTTTATCCAATACTTCAAGCATCTAATCTGAGAATTTATATATAATGGGTGTCTCCCACATTCGCTGTAAACCATACAGTTTGGTGTTAATAACTCAACTGATAAATATCTTTTATATGCTAAGAGGTGAAGCTTTTCTAAACAACCATATTTTTGATATCCTCAAATATAACATTACTGGTTTTATTTGAAAGAGTTTGAAAAACATTTTAGGGGAGGTAATTGTATGTGAAACATAATGTCGAATAAGGCTTTCTTTGCTCTTGATGCTAAATCTGCAATGCTTTTAGAAAAGCTCATTGTAAGGGTAAACAAAAGACCAATATATTTATAATGACTATTCATCTTAAGATGTATCCCATTTACCACTTTTCATTTGCGGATAAGGATCTACCCCTCTTGAAAAAAACAATATTTGTTTTGTCGTAATTAACCGATAACTTCAATTCTATTGTGTAACGTCCCAAAATATTACAATTGATTTTATAATCCTACATTAGTGTCTGAAACGAAAATGACATCGTCAGCAAAAAGTAGCATCAGTATTTCAGTCATATCCGGGGACATTCAAATGCCATGTTTTCCATTATTAGCAATTTCGTAGTACAATTCATTGATGAAAAAAATGAAAACAACATTGGGCATTATTTTGCTGGAACAACTCCCTCTGTCGGTCAGAGATCGAAACAATGTGAATCCTTACAATTCTGTCTCTGTACCGAATAGCAGTTATATTGCTCTAAAGGCACACAAAGTTGGATTTCTGCGCGTAGCATATGGCTCCCCAAAACATGACACTCTCACCACCCTATCAGTCAACCTGGGCGACACATTTCTAGGCAAAAGGTTTCTCTTTCATCACGAGACTGAAGCAGAAAGCATGACCCGTCACCCGTACACGGCAACAGTTTCGTAGATTCCAGAATCGAATGTTATTGCACCACGGGAAGCGTCAGGTCGGTGTTGTCGTCGAGGCTGTGTATTCGTCCCATGTACACAAACCAGCATTATAATGGCAAATACGTTTCTATAAGGGAGGGTATATTATCAGCATCGACACTTTCTCGCCCGCATGTTTTTCCACTTTGATTTTACAAGTACTCATATATTGATTGAAGAAACAAATGGTGATCTTTAGATTCCGAAAAACCCAATATTTTCAGGCGTTCCAATTCATTTGACAAAAGTTCAATATTTGTTTCTGTCTTCCTAGTGAATTCCAGGATTGAAGTGATGATGGGACACCTGGATTTCCAAAAGACAGATCTCGTGGTGGACGCCTACACTCACGCCATTACAGCCATGTTCCCTCGCTTACGCTATCTCGTTGGCTACGACTGTAAATACATATTCAGACCTCTGTGGAATCTTCCTGAGTGGATATTGGATCGTATCTTGTCTTTAGGCTTCCTGAAGCCCGAAGGAGTAAAATGAAGTATGGAAGCAAAGAAGAGATTGGTCTGAGGTTGGAGCTCATTGTTTGAAGGGAAATACTATTGTAGGGTTTCGAATAGGTCTGGGGCTGGGAGTAATGGTTATGGCTAGTTCATGGTCAAAATAAGAGGAGTGGCGTAAATATCAGAACAAGTTCGAGGGGCTAGGACAAATGTCAGCAGACTAGAACAAGGACTAGAATTTGGACTTTGTGTTAAAGCGATAGCTAACACTTTGGGCTGGTCTAGCGCTGGAGGCGGACTGAGAAATTAATAGTCCAGAGGTAAACATATTGTTAGACCACTAGAACAGAAATACGTTGAGAAATACTCGCCTTTCAGAGATGTACATAATGATGCAGAAACCACAAATGATTTTGAGTCTGACATCGGAAGGATTCGGTTGCACATTTCACAAAACGTATAAGTCATATGAATTTATTTGAGTTGATAATCGAAAAGAAAGTGTGACACGCCGTTCAATTTGTATCATATGTAACGTTTGCTCTCGATTATGTTGTTGCTCTCGATTATGTTGTTACTATACCATATGCACGAATAATCATTATGGTGTTGTCATTATGAAACGTCAACTTCTAGTTCCACTGTCCTCCTACATACTCTGTTCATATTTTGGAGAGTGGAGACGATCCAGATTTATTTTTAATAAACATTAGTAAAACAAAGATTCGAAACAATTATGCCAGGGAATGAAGACATACCATTAGTAAATACAATCACGTTGTGTTAGCTGATGGAGAGAGGACTTAACACAGTCTGGAGTAATAGTTTGCATAGAAGTCTGGCATCGTGTTCATCATTTTTTTAAAGACAAAAACCTGTGAAATATGTAATGATCAGCAGCACCATATTCACAGCACGTACACAGAGATAAATGTCGACGCTACACACGATGAATATATTTCACTATGGATATATTCATGTATACAGATGGAAATATGGTCATATGAATATTATTTGAGTTGATTATTGAAAAGAAAGTGTGACACGCCTTTTGTCAAATGCTCCAATCAGCACACACGCACATAGGGCTGGTGTTGCGATTAATGTTCCCAGAGATGAAGACGTCATCGTTAATATAGAAAATATAACTTGTTCAGTTGGATTAACTTAACGTTGTCTGCTGGTCATACTGACTGCTTTCATCTGGACCATGTGTTGTGAGAAATATTCACTTCTTTGAGTGACACTGTTAGAAGTTGGAGAGTCAGATAAGAACAAACTTTATGGATGAATAACTTCTTTTAACAGTGATGCGACGTTTCGATACAACCCGTTTGACAAAAATACAATAATCTGTACGTCGCATTACCTGAATAAAGATGCTGTTCATCCATAACGTTTGTCTTTATCTGAGAAATGTTCAGTGAAGTAACTGCACTTTTTATTTTGGTCTTTGTGCATATTTCCGTGCGGCTGTGGATCCCCTTTGTGTGCCCTCCATACACAAGGTCTTCATGAAACAGGGATTTGTGTTACCCCCAATAGGTACGCAAAGTTCCTCCAAATTATTTAGAGTGATCATGCAACCAATACAGCCTATTTAAAGAACTATTCGTGTATTTATGATCGTAAGTACCGTACGTAATGCTTGTTTAATTTGTACCATATGTAACGTTGGCTCTCGATTATGTTGTTACTATACCATATGCACTACTCATCATTATAGTGTTGTCATTATGAAACGTCAACTTATTCCTCACATTTATGAGTACATGCACACTACAAACGGCGTTCAAGTCAGTGTCAGGTGTTTGGGGTAATGGGGGTAGAAGTACAAGCTTGCCTTCCGCCATGAAGACAGAACAAACACGTGCATCTCGTCCTCCACGTGGAGAGCAGAAGTACACACATCTAGTCCTCCACGTGGAGGGTACAAGTACACTGTCAGGCATTTCGTCCTCCATGTGGAGGGTAGAAGTACACTGTCAGGCATTTCGTCCACGTGCTCTGTAGAAGTACACTTTCATGCATTTCGTCCTCCACGTGCAGGGTAAAAGTACACTGTCAGGCATTTCGTCCTCCAAGTGGAGGGTAAAAGCACACGGTCAGGCATTTCGTTCTCCACGTGGAGGTTAGAAGTACACTGTTAGGCATTTCGTCCTCCACGTGGAGGGTAGAAGTACACTGTCAGGCATTTTGTCCTCCACGTGGAGGGTAGAAGTTCGTCCTCCACGTGGAGGGTAGAAGTACACTTTCATGCATTTCGTCCTCCACGTGGAGTGTAGAAGTACATTGTCAGGCATTTCGTCCACGTGGTATGTAGAAGACACTTTCATGTATTTCGTCCACGTGGTGTGTAGAAGTACACTGTCAGGCATTTCGTCCTTTACGTGGAGGGTAGAAGTACACTGTCAGGCATTTCGTCCACGTGGTGTGTAGAAGTACATTGTCAGGCATTTCGTCCATGTGCTCTGTACAAGTACACTGACAGGCATGTCGTCCTCTACGTGGAGGGTAGAAGTACACTGTCAGGCATTTCGTCCACGTGATGTGTAGAAGTACACTACCAGCCATTTCGTCCACGTGGTGTGTAGAAGACACTTTTATGCATTTCGTCCACCTGGTGTGTAGAAGTACACTTTCATGCATTTCGTCCTCCACGTGCAGGGTAAAAGTACACTGTCAGGCATTCCGTCCTCCACGTGGAGAGTAGAAGTACACTGTCAGGCATTTCGTCATCCACGTGGAGGGTAAAAGTACACTGTCAGGCATTTCGTCCTCCACGTGGAGGTTAGAAGTACACTGAGTAGTATGGTAGCAGCACATATCCGAGGTGACGTAACGTGACGCAACCCCGAAAATATGCTGCTACACTGACGTCATACACGTATGACGTCACGACGATAGGTCTCGTGACGTCACGACCTACAAACGAAGGTAGTGACGTCACTTGATGGTGACGCAACCTGGAAAATATACTACCACACTGACGTCATACACGTATGACGTGTCACGACGATAGGTCTCGTGACGTCACGATCTACAAACGAAGGTAGTGACGTCACTTGATGGTGACGCAACCTCTAAAATATACTGTCACACTGACGTCACGCCCTACAACGACGGTATTGACGTCATATGGTCATTTAGCCGTCACAAATAAGGGTAATGGTCGTCTAGTACGTGTTCGTGCATGTACGTGTGTGTGTGTGTGTGTGTGTGTGTGTGTGTATGCGCGCGCATTTGACATCTACTAATGACGACACACTAACAAAAATGGCCACCATAAGAATCCATCCGTCAAGCTAAATTCTCAATTGCTCTCAGACGCGTTTTTACCTCATAAATGCACCATTAGCGTGCCAATAATATTTGAGTTTTTGAAGGAGGCTAGGGAATCTCGTGCTGTCTATGTAAAGCTCTCTACAATACTAGACCGCAAGAAACACCTAGACACTCTTAATCACACGACCACCCCGTCTGTGTAAAGCTCTCTACAATACAGGACGGTAAGACGGTGATATTCTACATGAAACAAGATGTGAGGTAGAAAACGGCAAAGCAGCAAGAGTGGTACCGAGTGTTACGTTCTTTACCTCGTATCGTAAACCCAAAGCGGGAATGAATAATAATTTTGAAGGAGGTCTGTAAATGTCGTACTGCCAATGTAAAGCTCTCTACAATACTAGGCAGCAAAACAAATGTAACAAGACACTCAAAAATAACACACCCTCCAGTTTATGTAAAGCTCTCTACAATACAACACGGGAAGGCGGTTATATTCTACCAAATACAACAAAGAAGATATTGGGTCGGACAGTCTATGTAAAGCTCTCTACAATACTAGACCGCGCGAGCACCGTATCCCTCGTTGTTTAAACCACCCCAAAATATACCCACGAGGTAGACAACGTCAACACTTTTATATAAAACACAACAGAGACTAGTAAAAACAACATTTCACAAATTTTATTCGTAAATATGCACAACTATATTTCTACTCACAAAACAGTTGGGAGACCATATTTCCCGTCCACAGACAAGGTGTCTTCGTTTCCAGAGTGCGATACTTTTCCCTTCTTATTGAAGAAAAGTTTACATCTTTCTCCATCCCTCTGCTCATTATACGATTCGGGAACGTAGCAGCAGGACATCGTTGTACGGAGCACTCAAAATATACAGCCTCACTCTCGGGCAGACGGCTTCTAACTAGCTACTGCGTGTCGGTGCTCGTGATACTCTTGTCACCATCAGCGGTTACGTGCGAAAAGAATAGGGGGCGTGACCTAAGGGCGCCTCGTCCTGCCATTGGACGGTAAGGGGTCAAATCCCGGTCCTGGACATAATTATACCTATTACATCAAACACAGGCGTTATCACCGTGGGTACCTAGCTGCGTAAACGCTAAAAGCCACGCTTAACACCTCTTTGTATGTTTGGCTAGTAAAATCGGTTTGCTTCGAGTCGGCGGCATGGGAAAAAATCGAGAACATTCCTACAGCTCTATCAATAACCTAATTTTTCCCTCGTCAAAATCCATGGCTCTTAAAGTTCCTGAGTATACTCTTCTTGGTATTATCATGCCATCTGGAAACCATGGAAGCGTAATACTTTTACTGAAATGGCGATCGCAAGCTACCGACGACAGGTTTTGTACACGAACTCTTTTGTAGGAATAATGCAAACGACCGTATCTTGCCTCAAAATCGTGAAATTCGGGCCATATTCGTGTGTAATCTATACCGTACGAGTCGTGCATGTGTAATCTACCCGGTTCGCTTTTTCTGTCCGTGTTGCAAATAAACAGTATAGGATATTCCAATCTCTTCACCCCACTACAGTCTATTTTATTACCACACACCTCTACCAAAGTATCTCTGCTACTTTACCGCCATAGTTGTTTTTAAGAAAAGGCTCATTACGTCCAAACTGTACGGATAGCTGTTGACGGTATGGTTTGAGAGTGATATGCACCCCAAAGGTCCCGAAGGGTAATTGAGCGTGTCCGCGTTGTAGACATGACCATACACGTCCGACACGCGCAGCAGGAAGACGAAAATCGCCTCTATTATCTTACGCACCATATGTCCTCGGTTTATCGCATATTCCTGCTGATGGGTCTAACCACCCTTATTACGCAATCGTTTCGACCACCGCGTGTGCCGAAGCCTTCGAAAATAACCCCTACGTACATCGTTAATCGGCCTAACTGCTCTAATCGTCCCCTATTATACACAATCGTGAGTGTCCACCCCGTCGTCTCTACACCCTTCTCCTTCGAAAATAATCCCCTACGTGCGTCGTTAATCGGTCTAGCTGCTCTAATCGTCCCTGTTATACACAACCGCGAGTGTCCACCCCGTCGTCTCTACACCCTCTCCTTCGAAAATCAGTCTAGCTGCTGCAATCGTCCCCTAACCCCTTACGTACATCGTTAATCGGTCTAGCTGCTCCAATCGTCCCCTATTATACACAGCCGCTAGTGTCCACCCCTTCGTCTCTACACCCTCTCCTTCGAAAATAACCCCTTACGTACATCGTTAATCGGCCTAACTGCTCTAATCGTCCCCTATTATGCACAGTCGTGAGTGTCCACCCCGTCGACTCTACACAATTTTTCCCTTCACATAGACTTACAGAAGAAGAAGAAGAAAATATTTTTATTTTTTTGTCACATGTTATATATAAAACATACATAAACTTAAAAACATTCAATAAAATATAACATCCGGCCATATGGCCTATGAGACACAAGGCACTATATTATATCTAAAACAGATAGTAGTAAATAAAATATCACAGCTTTGTAAGCAACAATGGAGTGTGGTATATATATTTAAGTACATGACCACAAACTACGTTTACAAATGGTTACCGAGAAGAAAGTGTTATAATTTGTGTTTAACATGTTGTACCATAAGACTCTTAATATAACATCTGGCATGTGAGACACAAGCCACTACATTCTACCTAAAACAGAATAGAATATCACAATTCTATAAGTAACAGTTGAGTGTGGTATATTTAATTACATGACTACAAAGTGCATTTACGTCTATTAAACATTTTAGTAACTAATGCAGCTAAGGGTTTTATTAATTTAACATTACCTAGCATATATATGGCCTGGTCGGAAGGTGGCAAGAGAGAAAAAAAGAGTTAATATTTAGTACATTTTTCCCACAAATCGTATCGTAAATCTGAATATAGTGGACAGCTGACCAAAAAGTGAACTTCGTCCTCAATCGTATTGCCATCACAATATTTACAAATTCTATACTTACATACCGTCTCGAAAATAGCCTCTACGTACATCGTCAACAGGGTTAATCGCCCTAATCGTCTCTAATACACAGCCGCCGTCGTCTCACCAGTTTTCCCCAATAAACTCACATGAAGTCGCGAAAATTACATCTACTATCTTATACACCATTTCTCTCTGTCGATGTCTTCCATGGTGTGCGTTGACGCGATAATCCTTTCAACTGCGGTCGTAAAGCAATGCCACCACAGACGGTTTTAAGAAAAGGGGACAGTATTGCCAAACCATTGCAAATCTCGCCCCTTACAGTATTTTGGATGGAGAGGTAAACTGCCCGTCATCTGCAATAGTGTATAGCAGTACTGCTAAAATGATCACATTGTATTAAATACTGTCCAACTCTCTATAGCCGACTAGTGTCAACCACAACATGCGACACTTTAATAAACCACTTTTTACTGCTGTGTAACCATCGGGAGTGGAACATCTTGACCTCATTTCTAGCAATCAGACACGCTAAGAAAAAGGCAGGTAAACACGGCTTAGGTGTAGTGTGTCATAGTTTGAAAACACTGTATCGTATTTTTATAAGGGTCGGTGATATTTTTGGAATGGTCTACCCTACTTCTGATACGGTTGGTCATACTTTGAAAACAGCTTATCGTATTTTATAAGGGTGCGTCATACTTTTTGGAACAGAGTGTCATACTTTGAAAACAGCTTATCGTATTTTTATAAGGATGTGATAGCCATATTAGAGGTTTGACGCGTGGAAGTACCGTGAAATATCCCATAGCCCAGGTGAAAACTACGGCACACGACATTCCCAAGGCCTGAGAGAATATAATTCCGAACATTTAATAATGGGTCACATTCCTAAAAGAATAGTACTCGTCTCTCGTTGACAACGAATCCTTTGCGGGGTTTCTGACAAAAATCCTTTTAATTTCCAGCCTTTTTGGATTGACGGAAATAGCCGTTAAAGTAAACGGTCAGGAGGTAGGCAAAGATGCCATACCGTCAATTTCGAACCCGACTCTACACGGATGTATCAGACATACCTAGAGCTGTTTAGAAATACAGGGGTTTGGGGAGAAATTCCACGCACACAGTAACTCTCAAAGAGTTTTTAGACGGCACTACATTGTTTGTGTTCGATTTAACGCACGATTTAGGTGCTGACATGTCACACGATGTATCCGAAGAGCTCTGGTAAGGTCGGCATAGAATTGAAATTTTCGCAGCCAACACCCCTGAGCTCTGACGTTAGTGTGTTATAGAGAGCTGGACAGCGTAATAGAATTTGACCACTTTAGAAATGCCGCTATACACTGACGTAGACGAGGGACGAGTTACATATCCTTCTAAAATGTTGTACGGTCGAGATTTGGAATGGTTTGGTCATAATGAGCCTTTCCTTAAAAACAACTATGGCGGCATAAGTAGCAGAGATACTTTGGAAGAGGTGTGTGGTAATAAAATAGTCGGGATGAAGAGACTGAAATATCCTATATTGTTTATTTGCAACACGGACAGAAAAAGCGAACCGGGAAGTCACTGGCTCGCTTTAAGCGTAGAGGCACCCGGTAGATTACACATGCACGACTCGTACGGTATAGATTACACGCGAATATGGCCCGAATTTCACGATTTTGTGACAAAATACGGTCGTTTGCATTATTCCTACAACAGAGTTCGTGTGCAAAGTCTATCGTCAGTAGCTTGCGGTCACCATTGTTTATATTTCGGTAGCTGGCGATCTCGAGGTATTTCTAACCACGATATAGTTAGTCATTTCAGTAAAAGTAACACGCTTGCAAACGATTCCATGGTTTTCAGATGGTATGATAATGCCAAGAAGAATATACTCGAGAACTTTAAGAGCTATGGATTTTGACGAGGGGGAAAAATAGGTTATTGATAGAGCTGTAGGAATGTTGTCGATTTTTTTCCCACGCCGTCATCTCGTCGCAAAACCGGTCTTACTAGGCAACCATACAAGGAGGTGTCAAGCCCGGCTTTTAGCGCTTACGCTGACAGGTACTCGCAGCGATAATGACTGTGTTTGATGTAATAGGTATAATTATGTCCAGGGCCGGGATTTGACCCCTTACCGTCCAATGGCAGGACGATGCGCCCTTAGGTCACACCCCCCTATTCTTTTCGCACGTAACCGCTGATGGTGTCAAGAGTATCACGCACCCCAGCACGCAGTAAGTAGTTGGAAGCCGTCTGCCCGAGAGCGAGGTTGTATATTTTGAGTGCTCCGTACAACGATGTCCTGCTGCTACGTTCCCGATTCGTATAATGACCAGAGCGATGGAGAAAGATGTAAACTTTTCTTCAATAAGAAGGGAGAAGTATCGCCATCAAAGGACTCTGGAAACGAAGACACCTTGTCTGTGGACGGGAAATATGGTATCCAACGTTTCAGCGATGATGATGTGGATTCAAAATTACCGTTTCGCAACAGGGAGAATGGAGGAGAAACGGTGATAGACAGTTGCGGGTACACGCGGAGACACATGGGGGAACCTAGGAGGCTACTGACGGATTTAAGCCAGAATTACTGTTACGAAGCAATGCTCAGCTCAGGATGGTTTCTTTCCAGGACTGGCCAGAACAAATGGTTCAAAAGGGAAGACAGCTAGCCCGGAGAGGATTCTTTTATACGGGCGTGGCGGACAAGGTCGTATGTGCATGGTGTGGATTAAGACTATGGAAATGGTGTGCAGAAGACGACATAGACTTTGAACACAACAGGTTCAGCCCGTCGTACGCATTTCTCAAAATCACGTGCCCCGTCAGGTTTGATACTGACATGAGAACTGTTTTGTAATCTGAGTTGCTTTGTGGGTAGAAATGTAGATGTGCATATTTACGAATAAAATTTGTGAAATGTTGTTTTTACTAGTCTCTGTTGTGTTTTATATAAAAGTGTTGACGTTGTCTACCTCGTGGGTATATTTTGGGGTGGTTTAAACAACGAGGGATACGGTGCTCGCGCGGTCTAGTATTGTAGAGAGCTTTACATAGACTGTCCGACCCAATATCTTCTTTGTTGTATTTGGTAGAATATAACCGCCTTCCCGTGTTGTATTGTAGAGAGCTTTACATAAACTGGAGGGTGTGTTATTTTTGAGTGTCTTGTTACATTTGTTTTGCTGCCTAGTATTGTAGAGAGCTTTACATTGGCAGTACGACATTTACAGACCTCCTTCAAAATTATTATTCATTCCCGCTTTGGGTTTACGATACGAGGTAAAGAACGTAACACTCGGTACCACTCTTGCTGCTTTGCCGTTTTCTACCTCACATTTTGTTTCATGTAGAATATTACCGTCTTACCGTCTTGCATTGTAGAGAGCTTTACACAGACGGGGTGGTCGTGTGATTAAGAGTGTCTAGGTGTTTCTTGCGGTCTAGTATTGTAGAGAGCTTTACATAGACAGCACGAGATTCCCTAGCCTCCTTCAAAACTCAAATATTATTGGCACGCTAATGGTGCATTTAAGAGGTAAAACGCGTCTGAGAGCAATTGAGAATTTAGCTTGACGGATGGATTCTTATGGTTATCATTTTGGTCTGTGTGACGTCATTAGTAGATGTCACATGCGCGCGCGCACACACACACACACACACACGTACATGTACGAACACGTACTAGACGACCATTACCCTTATTTGTGACAGTTCAATGACCACGTGACGTCAATACCGTCGTTGTAGGGCGTGACGTCAGTGTGACAGTATATTTGCCAGGTTGCGTCACCATCACGTGACGTCACTACCTTCGTTTGTAGGTCGTGACGTCACGAGACCTATCGTCGTGACACGTCATACGTGTATGACGTCAGTGTGGTAGTATATTTTCCATGTTGCGTCACCATCAAGTGACGTCACTACCTTCGTTTGTAGGTCGTGACGTCACGAGACCTATCGTCGTGACGTCATACGTGTATGACGTCAGTGTAGCAGCATATTTTCGGGGTTGCGTCACGTTACGTCACCTCGGATATGTGCTGCTACCATACTACTCACTGTTAGGCATTTCGTCCTCCACGTGGAGGGTAGAAATACACCGTCAGGCATTTCGTCCACGTGCTCTGTAGAAGTACACTTTCATGCATTTCGTCCTCCACGTGCAGGGTAAAAGTAAACTGTCAGGCATTCCGTCCTCCACGTGGAGAGTAGAAGTACACTGTCAGGCATTTCGTCATCCACGTGGAGGGTAAAAGTACACTGTCAGGCATTTCGTCCTCCACGTGAAGGTTAGAAGTACACTGTTAGGCATTTCGTCCTCCACGTGGAGGGTAAAAATACACTGTCAGGCACTTCGTCCTCCACGTGGCGGGTAGAAGTTCGTCCTCCACGTGGGGAGTAGAAGTGCACTGTCAGGCATTTCGTCCTCTACGTGGAGGGTAGAAGTACACTGTCAGGCATTTCGTCCTCCACGTGGAGAGTAAAAGTACACTGTCAGGCATTTCGTCCTTTACGTGGACGGTAGAAGTACACTGTCAGGCATTTCGTCCATGTAGTGTGTAGAAGTACATTGTCAGGCATTTCGTCCACGTGCTCTGTAGAAGTACACTGGCAGGCATGTCGTCCTCTACGTGGAGGGTAGAAGTACAGTGTCAGGCATTTCGTCCACGTGCTGTGAAGAAGTACACTGCCAGCCATTTCGTCCACGTGGTGTGTAGAAGACACTTTTATGCATTTCGTCCACGTGGTGTGTATAAGTACACTGTCAGGGATTTCGGCCTCTACGCGGAGGGTAGAAGTACAATGTCAAGCATTTCGTCCTCCACGTGGAGAGTAAAAGTACACTGTAAGGCATTTCGTCCACGTGGTGTGTAGAAGACACTTTTATGCATTTCGTCCACGTGGTGTGTAGAAGTACACTGTCAGGCATTTCGTCCTCCACGTGAGGTTAGAAGTACACTGTTAGGCATTTCGTCCTCCACGTGGAGGGCAGAAATACACTGTCATGCACTTCGTCCTCCACGTGGAGGGTAGAAGTTCGTCCTCCACGTGGGGAGTAAAAGTGCACTGTCAGGCATTTCGTCCTCTACGTGGAGGGTAGAAGTACACTGTCAGGCATTTCGTCCTGCACGTGGAGAGTACAAGTACACTATCAGGCATTTCGTCATCCACGTGGAGGGTAAAAGTACACTGTCAGGCATTTCGTCCTCCACGTGGAGGTTAGAAGTACACTGTTAAGCATTTCGTCCTCCACGTGGAGAGTAAAAGTACACTGTAAGGCATTTCGTCCACGTGGTGTGTAGAAGACACTTTTATGCATTTCGTCCACGTGGTGTGTAGAAGTACAATGTCAGGCATTTCGTCCACGTGGTGTGTAGAAGTACACTGTCAGGCATTTCGTCCACGTGGTGTGTAGAAGTACACTGTCAGGCATTTCGTCCACGTGGTATGTAGAAGACACTTTCATGTATTTCGTCCACGTGGTGTGTAGAAGTACACTGTCAGGCATTTCGTCCTTTACGTGGAGGGTAGAAGTACACTGTCAGGCATTTCGTCCATGTGGTGTGTAGAAGTACATTGTCAGGCATTTCGTCCACGTGGTCTGTAGAAGTACACTGACAGGCATGTCGTCCTCTACGTGGAGGGTAAAAGTACCCTGTCAGGCATTTCGTCCTCCACGTGGAGGTTAGAAGTACACTGTTGGGGATTTCGTGCTCCACGTGGAGAGTAAAAGTACACTTTTAGGCATTTCGTCCACGTGGTGTGTAGAAGACACTTTTATGCATTTCGTCCACGTGGTGTGTAGAAGTACACTGTCAGGCATTTCGTCCTCCACGTGAGGTTAGAAGTACACTGTCAGGCATTTTGTCCTCCACGTGGAGTGTAGAGGTACACTGTCAGGCATTTCGTCCTTTACGTGGACGGTAGAAGTACACTGTCAGGCATTTCGTCCATGTAGTGTGTAGAAGTACATTGTCAGGGATTTCGTCCACGTGGTATGTAGAAGACACTTTCATGCATTTCGTCAACGTTGTGTGTAGAAGTACACTGTCAGGCATTTCGTCCACGTGGTGTGTAGAAGACACTTTATGCATTTCGTCCACGTAGTGTGTAGAAGTACACTGTCAGGCATTTCGTCCTCTACGCGGAGGGTAGAAGTACACTGTCAGGCATTTCGTCCACGTGGTATGTAGAAGTACACTGTCAGGCATTTCACCCACGTGGTGGGTAGAAGTAAACTGTCAGGCATTTCGTCCACGATGAGTGTAGAAGTACACTGTCAGCCATTTCGGCCACGTGGTGTGTAGAAGACACTTTTATGCATTTCGTCCACGTGGTGAGTAGAAGTACACTGTCACGGATTTCGTCCTCTACGTGGAGAGTAAAAGTACACTGTCAGGCATTTCGTCCTCTACGTGCAGAGTAGAATAACGCTTTCATGCATTTCGTCCTCCACGTGGAGGGTAGAAGTGCACTGTCAGGCATTTCGTCAACGTGGTGTGTAGAAGTACACTGTCAGGGATTTCGTCCACGTCGTATGTATAAGGCATTCATGCATTTCGTCCACGTGGTGTAGAAGTACATTGTCAGGCATTTCGTCCACGTGGTGTGTAGAAGTACATTGTCAGTGATTTCGTCCACGTGCTCTGTAGAAGTACACTGACAGGCATGTCGTCCTCTACGTGGAGGGTAGAAGTACACTGTCAGGCATTTCGTCCACGTGGTGGGTAGAAGTACACTGTCAGGCATTTCGTCCACGTGGTGGGTAGAAGTACACTGTCAGGCATTTCGTCCACGTGATGTGTAGAAGTACACTGTCAGCCATTTCGTCCACGTGGTGTGTAGAAGACGCTTTATGCATTTCGTCCACGTGGTGTGTAGAAGTACACTGTCAGGGATTTCGTCCTGTACGTGGAGGGTAGAAGTACACTGTCAGGCATTTCGTCCCTCCTACGTGGAGGGTAGAAGTACACTGTCAGGCATTTCGTCCACGTGGTGTGTAGAAGTACACTGTCAGGCATTTCGTCCTCTACGTGGAGGGTAGAAGTACACTGTCAGGCATTTCGTCCACGTTGTGTGTAGAAGTACACTGTCAGGCATTTCGTCCTCTACGTGGAGGGTAGAAGTACACTGTCGGCATTTCGTCCACGTGGTGGGTAGAAGTACACTGTATCAGCATTTTTCGTCCACGTGGTGTGTAGAAGTACACTGTCAGGCATTTCGTCCTCCACGTGGAGGGTAGAAGTACACTGTCAGGCATTTCGTCCACGTGGAGTGTAGAAGTACACTGTCAGGCATTTCGTCCACGGAGGGTGGTAGAAGTACACTGTCAGGCATTTCGTCCACGTGGAGGGTAGAAGTACACTGTCAGGCATTTCGTCCACGTGGTGTGTGTAGAAGTACACTGTCAGGCATTTCGTCCTTCTACGTGGAGGGTAGAAGTACACTGTCAGGCATTTCGTCCACGTGGAGTGTAGAAGTACACTGTCAGGCATTCGTCCTCCACGTGGTGTAGTAGAAGTACACTGTCAGGCATTTCGTCCCTCTACGTGGAGGGTAGAAGTACACTGTCAGGCATTTCGTCAACGTGGTGTGTAGAAGTACACTGTCAGGCATTTCGTCCACGTGGAGGGTAGAAGTACACTGTCAGGCATTTCGTCCACGTGTTGTGTAGAAGTACACTGTCAGGCATTTCGTCCTCTACGTGGAGTGTAGAAGTACACTGTCAGACATTTCGTCCTCCACGTGGAGGGTAGAAGTACACTGTCAGGCATTTCGTCCTCCACGTGGAGAGTAGAAGTACACTGTCATGCATTTCGTCCTCTACGTGGAGGGTAGAAGTACACTTTCATGCATTTCGTCCTCCACGTGGAGAGTAGAAGTACACTGTCAGGCATTTCGTCCTCCACGTGGAGAGTAGAAGTACACTGTCAGGCATTTCGTCCTCTACGTGGAGAGTAGAAGTACACTTTCATGCATTTCGTCCACGTGGTGTGTAGAAGTACACTGTCAGGCATTTCGTCCACGTGGTGTGTAGAAGTACACTGTCAGGCATTTCGTCCACGTGGAGGGTAGAAGTACACTTTCATGCATTTCGTCCTCCACGTGGAGGGTAGAAGTACACTGTCAGGCATTTCGTCCACGTGGAGGTAGAAGTACACTTTCAGGCATTTCGTCCTCTACATGGAGGGTAGAAGTACACTGTCAGGCATTTCGTCCACGTGGTGTGTAGAAGTACACTGTCAGGCATTTCGGCCTCGACCACGTGGTGTAGAAGTACACTTTCAGTTTCCACATGGTGTGTAGAAGTACACTGTCAGGCATTTCGTCCACGTGGAGGGTAGAAGTACACTGTCATGCATTTCGTCCTCTACGTGGAGGTGTAGAAGTACACTGTCAGGCATTTCGTCCTCTACGTGGAGGGTAGAAATACACTGTCAGGCATTTCGTCCTCCACGTGGAGGGTAGAAGTACACATGTCAGGCATTTCGTCCTCCACGTGGAGGGTAGAAGTACACTGTCAGGCATTTCGTCCTCCACGTGGAGGGTAGAAGTACACTGTCAGGCATTTCGTCCTCTACGTGGAGGGTAGAAGTACACTTTCAGGCATTTCGTCCACGTGGTGTGTAGAAGTACACTGTCAGGCATTTCGTCCACGTGGTGTGTAGAAGACACTTTCATGCATTTCGTCCACGTTGTGTGTAGAAGTACACTGTCAGGCATTTCGTCCTTTACGTGGAGGGTAGAAGTACACTGTCAGGCATTTCGTCCACGTGGTGTGTAGAAGTACACTGTCAGGCATTTCGTCCACGTGGTCTACGTACACGTGTAGAAGTACACTTTCAGTAGAAGTACACTTTCGTCCTCCACGTGGAGGGTAGAAGTACACTGTCAGGCATTTCGTCCTCCACGTGGAGAGTAGAAGTACACTTTCATGCATTTCGTCCACGTGGAGGGTAGAAGTACACTGTCAGGCATTTCGTCCTCCACGTGGAGGGTAGAAGTACACTGTCAGGCATTTCGTCCACGTGGAGGGTAGAAGTACACTGTCAGGCATTTCGTCCTCTACGTGGAGGGTAGAAGTACACTGTCAGGCATTTCGTCCACGTGGAGTGTAGAAGTACACTGTCAGGCATTTCGTCCTCTACGTGGAGGGTAGAAGTACACTGTCAGGCATTTCGTCCACGTGGTGTGTAGAAGTACACTGTCAGGCATTTCGTCCACGTGGTGTGTAGAAGTACACTGTCAGGCATTTCGTCCTCTACGTGGAGGGTAGAAGTACACTTTCAGGCATTTCGTCCTCCACGTGGAGGGTAGAAGTACACTTTCATACACGTGGTGTCAGAAAAGACACGTGGTCGTCCTACACTGTCAGGCATTTCCTGTCGTCACGTGGAGGGTAGAAGTACACTGTCAGGCATTTCGTCCATCGTGGACGTGGTGAGTAGAAGTACACTCATGCATTTCGTCCACGTGGTGTAGAGTAGAAGTACACTTTCATGCATTTCGTCCACGTGGTGTGTAGAAGTACACTGTCAGGCATTTCGTCCACGTGGTGGAGGTAGAAGTACACTGTCAGGCATTTCGTCCACGTGGAGGAGGTAGAAGTACACTTTCAGGCATTTCGTCCTCGTGGAGAGTAGAAGTACACTGTCAGGCATTTCGTCCTCCACGTGGTGTGTAGAAGTACACTGTCAGGCATTTCGTCCTCTACGTGGAGGGTAGAAGTACACTGTCAGGCATTTCGTCCACGTGGTGTGTAGAAGTACACTGTCAGGCATTTCGTCCTCTACGTGGAGGGTAGAAGAACACTGTCAGGCATTTCGTCCACATGGTGTGTAGAAGTACACTGTCAGGCATTTCGTCCACGTGGAGGGTAGAAGTACACTTTCATGCATTTCGTCCTCTACGTGGAGGGTAGAAGTACACTGTCAGGCATTTCGTCCACATGGTGTGTAGAAGTACACTGTCAGGCATTTCGTCCACGTGGAGGGTAGAAGTACACTTTCATGCATTTCGTCCTCTACGTGGAGGGTAGAAGTACACTGTCAGGCATTTCGTCCTCCACGTGGAGGGTAGAAGTACACTGTCAGGCATTTCGTCCACGTGGTGTGTAGAAGTACACGTTCATGCATTTCGTCCACGTGGAGGGTAGAAGTACACTGTCAGGCATTTCGTCCACGTGGTGTGTAGAAGTACACTGTCAGGCATTTCGTCCTCTCCACGTGTAGAGGGTAGAAGTACACTGTCAGGCATTTCGTCCTCCACGTGGAGTGTAGAAGTACACTGTCAGGCATTTCGTCCCACGTGGAGGGTAGAAGTACACTGTCAGGCATTTCGTCCTCCACGTGGAGGTTAGAAAGTACACTGTCAGGCATTTCGTCCTCTACGTGGAGGGTAGAAGTACACTTTCATGCATTTCGTCCTCCACGTGGTGTGTAGAAGTACACTGTCAAGCATTTCGTCCTCCACGTGGAGAGTAAAAGTACACTGTCAGGCATTTCGTCCTCTACGTGGAGAGTAGAAGTTTCACACTCTTCATGCATTTCGTCCGTGGTGTGTAGAAGTACACGTGGTGTGTAGAAGTACACTGTCAGGCATTTCGTCCACGTGGTGTGTAGAAGTACACTGTCAGGCATTTCGTCCACGTGGTGTGTAGAAGTACACTGTCAGGCATTTCGTCCTCTACGTGGAGGGTAGAAGTACACACATTTCGTCAGGCATTTCGTCCACGTGGTGTGTAGAAGTACACTGTCAGGCATTTCGTCCTCTAGGGCAGAAGTACACGTGGAGGGTAGAAGTACACTGTCAGGCATTTCGTCCACGTGGTGTGTAGAAGTACACTGTCAGGCATTTCGTCCTCTACGTGGCAGGGTAGAAGTACACTGTCAGGCATTTCGTCCTCTACGCGGAGTGTAGATGGTCAGGCATTTCGTCCTCTACATGGAGGGTAGAAGTACACTGTCAGGCATTTCGTCCACGTGGTGTGTAGAAGTACACTGTCAGGCATTTCGTCCTCTACGCGGAGGGCAGAAGTACACGGTCAGGCATTTCGTCCTCTACATGGTGTGTAGAAGTACACTGTCAGGCATTTCGTCCACGTGGTGTGTAGAAGACACTTTCATGCATTTCGTCCACGTTGTGTGTAGAAGTACACTCTCAGGCATTTCGTCCTTTACGTGGAGGGTAGAAGTACACTGTCAGGCATTTCGTCCTCTACGTGGAGAGTAGAAGACGACTTTCATGCATTTCGTCCACGTGGTGTGAAGAAGTACACTGTCAGGCGTTTCGTCCACGTGGTGTGTAGAAGTACACTGTCAGGCATTTCGTCCACGTGGAGAGTAGAAGTACACTGTCATGCATTTCGTCCTCTACGTGGAGAGTAGAAGACACTTCATGCATTTCGTCCACGTGGTGTGTAGAAGTACACTTTCAGGCATTTCGTATACGTTGTTTGTAGAAGTACACTGTCAGGCATTTCAACCACGTGGTGTGAAGAAGTACACTGTCAGCCATTTCGTCCACGTGGTGTGTAGAAGTACACTGTCAGGCATTTCGTCCTCTGCGTGGAGGGTAAAAGTACACTGTGAGGCATTTCGTCCACGTGGTGTGTAGAAGTAAACTGTCAGCCATTTCATATACGTTGTGTGTAGAAGTACACTGTCAGGCATTTCGTCGTCCACGTGGTGTGTAGAAGTACACTGTCAGGCATTTCGTCCACGTGGTGTGTAGAAGACACTTTTATGCATTTCGTCCACATGGTGAGTAGAAGTACACTCTCATGCATTTCGTCCTCTACGTGGAGGGTAAAAGTACACTGTCAGGCATTTCGTAGACGTAGTGTGTAGAAGTACAATGTCAGGCATTTCGACCACGTGGTGTGTAGAAGTACACTCTCATGCATTTCGTCCTCTACGCGGAGGGCAGAAGTACAATGTCAGGCATTTCGACCACGTGGTGTGTAGAAGTACACTGTCAGGCATTTCGTCCTCTACGCGGAGGGCAGAAGTACACGGTCAGGCGTTTCGTCCACCTGGAGGGTAGAAATACACTGTCAGGCATTTCGTCCACGTGGTGTGTAGAAGTACACTCTCATGCATTTCGTCCTCTACGCGGAGTGTAGAAATACACTGTCAGGCATTTCGTCCTCTACATGGAGGGTAGAAGTACACTGTCAGGCATTTCGTCCACGTGGTGTGTAGAAGTACACTGTCAGGCATTTCGTCCTCTACGCGGAGGGCAGAAGTACACGGTCAGGCATTTCGTCCTCTACATGGAGGGTAGAAGTACACTGTCAGGCATTTCGTCCACGTGGTGTGTAGAAGTACACTCTCATGCATTTCGTCCTCTACGCGGAGTGTAGAAATACACTGTCAGGCATTTCGTCCTCTACATGGAGGGTAGAAGTACACTGTCAGGCATTTCGTCCACGTGGTGTGTAGAAGTACACTGTAAGGCATTTCGTCCTCTACGCGGAGGGCAGAAGTACAATGTCAGGCATTTCGACCACGTGGTGTGTAGAAGTACACTGTCAGGAATTTCGTCCTCTACATGGAGGGTAGAAGTACGCTGTCAGGCATTTCGTCCACGTGGAGGGTAGAAGTACACTGTCAGGCATTTCGTCCACGTGGTGTGTAGAAGTACACGGTCAGGCATTTCGTCCTCTACATGGAGGGTAGAAGTACACTGTCAGGCATTGCGTACACATGGTGTGTAGAAGTACACTGTCAGGCATTTCGTGCACGTGGAGGGTAGAAGTACACTTTCATGCATTTCGTCCTCTACATGGAGGGTAGAAGTACACTGTGAGGCATTTTGTACACATGGTGTGTAGAAGTACACTGTTAGGCATTTCGTCCACGTGGAGGGTAGAAGTACACTGTCAGGCATTTCGTCCACGTGGTGTGTAGAAGGACACTGCCGGGCATTTCGTCCACGTGGAGGTTAGAAGTACACTGTCAGGCACTTCGTCTACGTGGTGTGTAGAAGACACTTTTATGCATTTCGTCCACGTGGTGTGTAGAAGTACACTTCCAGGCATTTCGTACACGTGCTGTGTAGAAGTACACTGTCAGGCATTTCGTCTACGTTGTGTGTAGAAGTACACTGTCAGGCATTTCGTCCACGTGGTGTGTTGAGGTACACTGTCAGGCATTTCGTCCTCTACGGTGGAGGGTAGAAGTACACAGTCAAGCATTTCGTCATCCAGGCTTAGAGTAAAACTACAGTATGTCCTCCACGCGGAGCGTAGAGGTATATTTGATCTCAATCAGTGTATCGGGTATTAAGAAAATGACTACATTCCATCATAGTCTTTTATTATTGCGTAATATTCTATAAAGGAGTACAAGGATGTTGTAATTGTCCTACTGTATGAAACACTGTTCACAAAAAGTTAGTAGAAACGTTAGTGAAAAAGGACATATAGCAATATGGAATCAGTGTTGAGACAAGGATCACAAACAAACTAACTGACGAAGTAAATTGTATGTTATCATGGAAATCGATCCTCCGGTTGAAGGAGGAAATTGGTTCCGCAGGCGCAAGAACGCAAAGTCGTTGGTTTTCATTCTGCCTTAATTTTATGTTCTTCGTTGCTAATCCCAGATGCTGGATCTCCTGATTGCATGTATGCTCCTGGTATGTCAGTGCAATTTAGTGCTCAGTGTACAAACAAAGTGGTAATAAAAGTGACTGAATCATCGCTATCATCTTAAGAAATATCTTGTCTGAGCATGATCCCTGTACGATTTCGACTGTATCAAGAGAATGTGTTAATGGGTCACTGCTAAGTAGTGATGATACCAGGTGTTCGCGAAAAGGGAAGCTCGGCATCAAGAGAAGGTTGACTATTTAAAAGTTCAAGTCATTATGATTTTTTTTTAGTTTTCAGTATTTTGTGTGCAAAGGTTTACATATGACAAAGCATATGTGTACACAGGGTGAGATCATTGGTGAAGTACAAGGAACTGGTATTTTTACCGATATTAAACAACATGAGATCATTGATATACTAAAGGTCAACGGATCTTTTCGACCAAATTCTCTTACTTTCCTTTGGTGTGGAAAACCGAGTCATGTGCTCAATTTATAATGATATCAGATCAACAAGAATATAAAAATGCTAACCTCTTGCCTTAGTCGGAAATGTCACTTAGATACTATCACTTATGACGCCCAGCATTTTCACAAACTGTTTTCTGTGTAAACAATAGGGACATATGCTTTCACTTCAACAAAGTTAGTCACGTGTACAAGCTTGACAAATGAAAGATTTTAACAACAACGAACTCGGTTCTCTACAGAGACTGTAAAACAATTTGCATCACTGCACGGAGAAGCATTTAGAAGCTGGTATGAAGAACAGATACGAATGTTAATGGATAGACAATGTCCTTATTGCAACGAATGCGACGTTTCGGTGTTGATGCTAACACCATTATCAAGCAAGTGATGTGTAAGCATCTACACCGAAACGTCACAGCCATTGCAATAAAGCAGTTGTCTGTCCATAAAAATCGTTCCTGTTCAATTTGCATCACTTGAGGATTTCACCCGTCGTGAGATAACTGAAACTGTGTTCAAAGTGTCGATGACCCTAGATCACGCATTCAGCGTCGGTTCTGATGGAAGATTTGCCTCGTGTTCGGGCGCCATGGGCTGAAGGACTTCATCTGTGGTGCAGTCACTTGACGTCCTCTGTATCCAGGACGTATTGGGAACCAAGGCATGTTTCAGTTTCTGGAACGTCGTTTATTGTATCAATGCACAATGATACACTTAATACTTTGTGAACTTTGACAACATACAAAAGATCTATTTTGTTGTTTATCGGGCCGGATAAGAAAACAAATGGTTGACTCAGTAGCACTTACTACTTTTGGATGTAGTGTTGACTAAGCTATAAAATGGTCGGAATCCTTCGAGGTTCGTACTATGCTATTCTGCAAATATGATTGCTTGCTGATGCTATTCTTACATCTCAAGAAAGTTTTAAATGTTCAGATTTATGGACCTTTAAATGTGTGCGATTCAACCGTTTACCATTTTGAGGGTACTTCCACTTGACCTCAAGACTGTTAGGCAGAAAATGATAGGGAGTGGCACAAGGGAGCCAATAGACACCATCCAGCCAATTGCCGTTGCCCAGGGAGGAAAGTCGTAGTCCCCATACCTGGGTGGCCGATAGGAGTACAAGGAATAGATGAAGATTACCTGCAAACATAGTGAGCAAATCATAAATGCAGATACATCTCCTGGATTGTGAATTGTCATTTCGACACCGCTATTGCAATTCTAAAGCGCAACCTTCTTGTTTCCACGACTTGAAACCGATCAAACACATCTAAGACGAGCTGGGAAGACGAGTGCTACTGTAGATGAATCAAACCCAGACCTTGTAAAACGGACAATCACTCGTTGAACAATTGCGACGACTTCCGTCCCAGTAGGTCACACTTATTGTGGACTTCTAGTGTTTCAACAGTTAAATCAATGTGAAGTTCGCTTGGGCTTTCACTATGTTTCCAGTAGAATGTTGCTGTAATCCATTTATAACGGCCTGTATTGTTACCTGAATGATAGTAGTATGACACACATCTATTTCATAATAATGCAAACACTACTTCCATTACAGGATTCAATTGTCAAGTGTCAAATTGTTAACTTGGTTGAGTATATTTGTAATGAATTATGTTTACACCGGAGAGCACTTGGCATAAAGCTGCAATTGTCGTATTTAATGAAATATATTTAATTAAGAAATTGTTGTGAAGCAAACCAGCAGAAGCAGAGGGCAGATGAACTTGATAGAGATAATCATGACACGGGGAACAGACTTTCCCCACATGGAATTGATGTCCTCTTGAAGCCTTTCTGTGCCTGAAACGTACAATGGTCACACAGAGATCTGACAAATACCTTGCACTTGTTATCATAAAGTAAATAACTATCTGACGTTTATGGCTTGTGTGCATTTAACTGCAGTGTAAGTTTATTTAGCATGAATGTTGAAGAAGGTTGTGCCAATCACACCAGGAGAACTTACTGACGTCGTCTACGTATGTGCTCATCGTAGGTTATGACGGGGGCCCTTGGGACAGGGGGCGAGCCCTCCTGAAGAACTGAGAAGTACTGGTGCTGGATGTGAGACGCTTGGGACAATATAGGTTGTAGCCGTATCACAAAGTGCACATCAGAGGGAATTTTACCGTCATGACTACCGCTTACGTATTTCACGTGGGCAATAGACCCTATGTAAACACAATCCTCTGTCAGAACAACAGTTAGGCAACTTCAGATATTGCTTTAATTCTCTTTCAAGAATAACTTGTTGAAACAACGTCACCATTGATGTGAGGCATTACCAATATGAAACTACAAAGAAAACGTCCCACGAAAGTTTGTATCGTGTTACTGAGAAAGTGTAATCCCAAATATAACATTTGTTACATTTGAGCACTTTCTAAATGTCATTGTGAGTCAGAAAAATGTCAAGTGTGATGTCAAACTGGACCTTGTTAGCCAATCCATATGGCGTCTGAATGTGTGTTTAGACGAATAAAGTTCTTTTCTCGTTCAGAATCAGAGGTCACTTCTTTGTGCTTTGGCTCTCCCGTATCAGAACTTACCATAACACCAGCCAACAACAAGGCATTCCATAATGACAAAAATCGCAATAGAGGGAAAATATGTAAACCAGTCCACGAGCGTCAAAATGTATATTCCACCCTGAAATGTAGGAACGATAGATTGAAGGTTAACAATAATAATTAGTTCGGAGTCGCTTGAATGTTTTAATTGTTATTTGGAGTTCTGAATTTGCATATGCATTCACATCAAGGCAAATATATCACGATTGTGCTAAATGTTGATATTGGGTTCACTTAGGCGGTTCGTATTAATTTACAAATGCTTGCTGGCACCTTCATTTGTATTAATAAGTTATATAGACACATATTTCAATCTCAGGCAATGAAAATATACTACGTCTTACCTGTGTAATGTACAGCAGCGAGTAGAGAAAGTTGAGTACAATGATCGCTGCAGTGACAAGCCACCGACGTTCCGCTAGTCCTCGAAACTGGTCTCCTGCTGCAGCCACGACGATTTCAAATGCGGGAACCTGCCAATATAATATAACCTGATTGGATGACGTCAGAAAAAAGCGGTTAGTTCCTGATGTCATCGGTGTGTGTGTGTGTGTCAATATATATATATATATATATATACACACATATATATATATATATATATATATATATATATCAGTTATATATATAAAACAAGAATGCCTTTAGATTGTAGCAGTTACAGTATGACGTCATTGTAATGTGACGTCACAATAGGGATTCTAGAGCGACATGGTTAAAGCTCACCTATATGACGGCAGCATGTAACGTTTCACACCATGGTCTCACCTACACGGAGCTAGCAACTGTTGACATATACATAGTACTGCACCTATATGACGGCAGCATGTAACGTTTCACGATTGGATCACACAATCCAGTGATTGATATTGTCAGGAATGAACATCACATGTAAAACATATGGTAAGCTACTGAACAGAAAATCACCAGTGAATCAATCTCCAGTGTCATGAGCATCAGGAAGGTGAAGACCGCCCACACCTGGGGCAACGGGAGGTAAGTCAGGATTTGTGGGAAGACAATGAAAATCAGGTTGAATCCTGAAAATACAAAGACAATATTCATTAAGGATGTGTACAATGACACCTCAACAGAGGGTGTATCTGTGAGCTTTAGTGTTATGGATAGATGTGGTCTCATATAATATACAAGTATATATGTGGTGGTAGAAAGCTGTTACAAATATGGTCAAATTGTCAGTAACAGCAAATGACTGAAGTGCTAGTAAAGACCGCGACCGGATTGACAGTGGTTGTTACAAATTGTTGCTATTCATTATAGTCCTGCTGGCTTGACCTCCTCGTCTCAATTTAGAAATCAGCCAGCACCAAAGCCCTGTATGTATTTCTTTAATTTATGCAGCATGGAAACAGTCGAGTGTTGCCAGAATGAGTGTCGTCATATTACGACCGCTTCAGCTGAGGCAGACCTCGTTGTCGGTGCATGGTCATTGCATTACGAAACCATCGCATTCCGTGGACGTATAACGAGGGAGGCGAAACCCGTGAAGATATATATGTCAATGTAAGTCTCACCTGATGATTCAAAATCCGCGACAGACATACCCCTTTTGTAAGCAACATGCCCAATAACCGCGAAGAAAGCAAATCCAAACAGGATCGTGCTTATCATATCGATCAGTGTTACCTGGATAGCATCTCTGAAGAAGAGAAAAGATTTGAGAAAGTGAGTTGTTATCAGAAGATGGATATGTATCATGATGTTACTGTATCATACGTAATGATGACTATAATGATGCCGAAAATAACTGGTTTATTTTGTTGATAGTTAAAAAGAATATACTGTCGAAATTAAAAAATAAAAAACCTTGCACACATATATGGGTTTACGTACTTAAAGCAGTTATTGTTGAACCTACTGTGCCCGGACAGCGTGATGACACATCCGAATCCAATACCCAAGGAATATAAGGCGAAGCTGCAAGCCTCAATCCATATCTGAATAAAGAAGAGTACAGCATACGTCGTGTTGTAGAGACTTGAGGTCAACCCCAAAGTTATTCGCTTAACAGCCACGGCAGAAATAGGTTGAATCAAATTCAATGGTGTTTCTTCAGATTTTATCTTTGAAATAAATATTTATGAGAATTTTAGTTTTGCAGCAATTAAACTCTTACCTTGGGTTCAAGAAGTTTCTCAAACCGTGGGTAGACGTAATAATAAATTCCCTCAGCAGATCCGGGAAGTAGACAACCACGGACGAGGAAGACGAACATGAGCATGTATGGCACCGCCACGGTGACGTATACCAGCTGAAATGACATCATTGAACCATTTAAGTCTTGCTGCTGGAGGGTGACATAGTCATTCAACGACTTTTTACATTCAGGAATCACCAGCTTGATTAACGTATCCTTTACGTTGCTTCTACAGGTATTATGTCAGCAACGTGTGAACTAGTATTATGAACAATATCATTATGCTTTCATTGACAGTACCTTGCCAGAGACCCTGATTCCCTTGAATACACACAGGAATAACGTGACGTAGGTAATGAGAAGGCAGACAGCTATTGGCCATCGTAGCCCGCCGATTGTCTCTAATCCATCCGTAACTTGTAGCACTTGTAATCTTATGAAAGAGACAAAATAATATCATGCGTTTATTATTTGCGTATATTAGCCTTTATTAGGCATCTATAAATTATCTAAAATGAAACACTAACATTTAAAGCTGACGGTTTCAAATAAGTTTACTTGTGACACCATCGGTTACCTGGAAACGCCGACACAGAAACTTGGTCATCCGTTTGAAAAAGATATGAATACCTTCTACATTATAACAGCCAGTAGACATTGTATTCTCTCCAAAAATAGAAATCAGATCTCCTATCATGCCATTGGACCATATCATGGAAAGTCATGTAATATTATGTGCCTCGTTTTTAATTTAGTTGTATAATCATTAGATTATTCCTGTAATTACCTCAGGGGTGGTGTGGTAGCCTAATGGTTAAAGCGTTGGCTCGTCACGCCGATTACCTGGGTTCGAATCCCCACATGGGCACAATGTGTGAAGCCCATTTCTGGTGTCCCCCGCCGTGATGTTGCTGGAATATTGCTAAAAGCGGCGTAAAAACCAAACTGTAATTACCTCCAGAACTCCTCTGTAGCAGTCATCCCGGCGACAGAGGTAATATTAGTGGGGTCTGCATCATACATGACACGGGTAGAATTGGTCAGCATTTCTGTGTCCTCAGTTAAAGTGCTGTTGTCATCACTGGTATGAGATATACACGTTTCCGTATTCCACGGGTTGCCACAGTGCCCCCACGGAAGGGACGGTGAAAAGGAGTTGTAGAAATAGTAGGCAAACCACGCAAAGATGACGCTGTAGGACGCCGTGTAGAGAAACATGATGATCACTGTTCCCACACCAATACCTGCAGCCAAAACATTAGATGCACACACAACTACTTCAGTCAGTTCCATCAGTTTGGTTTCACGCTCAGGATGGCATGTGTTTGCAGCTGTTTCCATACAATACTCACAGGCATGAAAACATACACACATCAAGTCAGTTGGATATGTTAATTCTGTACTTGCTTCACAACTCGCCGGTATATATTTATTTAGAAAGTACTTTTGTTACAACCATACCACAAGAACATGTTACCTTTAAACGGTGGACACAGGTTCCAAACGTTGACAGGTCCACTCTGCGAGTATTGTCCGATGACCATCTCCAGAAACACACAGGGAATGGTTCCGATAATAGTAAACATTACGAACGGGATCAGGAATGCACCTACAGAAAATATTGAGCATTGTGACAAAATAGAAATATGTTGCATTTTCCTGGTTTTGGACCGGTACTCTCTCGAACGCAACTAGTTAGTGCCAAGGCTGATGATCCTGAAATTCAAGTACTCACTACACGACCACTTTCTTTCTATGAATAAGGTTCAAGGTATTCTTCCTAAAAATGTCACAGTTACACGATTTGCGGACCAGATCTTTAACTGTGTGTCTACGTTCCAAAGCAGATTGTTGACAGGTAAGAATACGACAAGAGTGGGAGAATGAAGAGAGATGGATAGATAAATTGTAGGAGAAAGGTAAGAAATGAGCGACCATCAAGCATGAGATATATATGTGTAATCAAATGATGACTTATACAAAAGATTACACTATTCACAAAGTCGTTCACAGTTTACCTCCGCCATTACGCATACAAAGGTATGGGAACTTCACAAATGTCCCAGATCCAACTGCAAAGCCAAGCAAGACGATGACATAGTCCAGATGATGACGCCATCTTTCGTGAGCCATCTCTGTAATCACAAAATAACATGTTACTTGTATTAAGGACACTGAATAATTCCATTGATCGCAACCCCATGGGACTCAGGACTCGTAATGCTGTCAATCGCTCTTCAATGTCCTTCGCCGGGTGGCCCTCTGGGACCAAAAGCGTTATGACTGCTCTGTACTCAAGCTGGAAACTAGCGACACGTGCATGTCAATATTACGTTTATGTGAATGATACAATATCTTCAATATCACACAGTTATTCTAGGCTTAAATCTTTTTGATAGCCCTCGTATGATTGCTGGAATAGGCATGAAATACGACAGACAGTCACAAATCATTCCGTGGATGTGTAATAAAATCGTGGTTTATTCACTCAGGTCTTGTGTTGTGTGTGGGTTGGTATGGTGGTACCTCTTGCCAAGCGAGCTGATTCCCCAAACACTCGCACTTTAATAGATCTGCCACAGTCTACAAGGCTTACGTTATCCAATGTTCAGGTGTAGGATTCTTAGGTCTGTCACAAAGTGCACTGCATAGGAATCCCATTCTCACCTCAATGATCCTCCTGTCACAAACTGAAGGCCTATTATTCAGTATGTTTTCTTTTCTCTTTATCGCACGTACAGGGGTTTTATGTAAAAAAACGAGTATCAGCAACGTGATCATGACATGTGAAAGTTTAATGAGTTGCAACAGTTGCACAAGCCTTGTGCCCTAGTCGTCTGTCAATACACAGTCTGATGACTCATGTGCTACAGACGGGAAAAGCTGCAGATGGCCCAGGGCCTGGGGCACCGTGAATGATGTCAAACAAATATGACGTTCAAATAAAAAATACATCACCTCCACTGGCAGACACCACTAGTGTCAACACGGACCAGATTGAATCGTCTGCCTGTCATCTAGTCGACCATGTACAGGACATTTGCTAACACAGTTATACCCTGCTCAGCGTTTTCGATGGGTCCGCAGATACAACCAGTGGCGATGGCAGGGTACAGGTGTGTGCCGGAGGAGGGGTTAACGTCACGTACAGTGTTGTGTTAGTGAGTGAGTTTAGTTTTACACCGCCTTTAGCAATATCACGGCGGGGGACACCAGAAATGGGCTTCACACATTGTACCCATGTGGGGAATCGAACCCGAGTCTTCAGCGTGACGAACGAACGCTTTAACCACCCGGCTACCCCACCGCCCCGTTGTGTTGTGTTGGTGGATGTTGACCGATTTGGAAGGAGAAAGGGTAATGGATATAGGAGCATTTTGTGCCAACGGTCGATATCAGTTGATTATGACCATGGTCCAGAGGAATCTTACAGTACCGGGACCAGGTCTGTTCGCCATTAATGCAGCTAAATGGTCTTGGACTGACATTTCAACCTGACAGGGCTACTGCATAGACTCCCCTTCCCGTTCCATTGCGAGAACTTGGGCAGTTATTCGTTGACCGATGCTTTAAGTTTACCGATAGGTTCTCGTGTCCACGAGGAGACGTTGTGTTGCCATCACGGACAGCCTAGAAGGTTATTCACAGTGTCTGTTCATTAGAGAAAAGGTCAAGTTTGATCAGATTGTAGATGTTTTGAAGGGAATGGCGTTGTATAAGAACACGATGTGCTGGTCTTTAGTGTTACTACTGATTCCCAATGACATTTTACTTAATTTGTGAATCGGATAACACTTCTGTAAGTTTTCGTATCATTGAATTATTTCGAATATAGATTTCTTGGATACTATACTGTTTCAATTTGAAAGGCAACAGGCAACAACATGTACAGGAAGCCTTCTACAAACTGTTACCTACCATGCAACTTGAATGAAGTACGGAGTCAGACCCAGAAGTGATTCTGCAACTGAAAACTATCTTCTCACAGCGGAGCCCTCTATGCCAAAAGACTGATCTGGAAGCAAAAATTTAACATCTATATATTTTATGAGCGTTAATGGTTGTTAACAATTATAAAACAAAATACAACAAATAATTATATATAACAATTGTCACATGGTATCTACTGCCTTGTGTCAAGCCTTGTTCGGCAATGATCTTTACGGCCTGGCTGGCGATTGGAATAAACAGAGTGTCGGTTAAACTGTTAAATGTAATTATATGAATATTTAGTGGAGTACGCCAGCTGGCTCCAGATGGAAAACACAGCACGTTTGTCAAAACTCTATCACATCTCGCCGTTCATATATTGTGTCATAGTCGATGTCAGTAAAATACCAAATTTCAACCTCCGTGGTCCCTTAGATTTCTGTATCGTGTTCTTGTATCCAATATTACTATACATAAATTAAATATTGAATCAAATATTTCAAAACTAGTCTTAGGTTATTGGCTTCTCGCCAAGTGTGTGAATACTGAATACACAGTCTGAGTCTTTACATGATGTCTTCTGGAGTGAGAATAAAGTCAGAAAGGGATGCCAGTTGTTGAATCAAATAATGAGCCTTGAAGAGGCAGAATTGGCCACCATAACCTCTTTTACTTCTTTACTTTGCTATCAAATACAGTCGGACCTTTCCTCAACGGGGAGGAAGAACATGATCCTGGACCTCTTAGCACAGATCCCCAACACCTCTTACTCGTCGCCTTTTCATGTATGACCTTGAACTGCTTGGCAATGAGGAACCAACATTGGAAAAACACAGATTCTCCTTGTCTTGTGATTTTTTAATAACATTTTGACTCAGACATCCATCCATGGTACCACCCAGAATATAGAGGGCGTCCTGGAAAATGATAATAATAACGTTCTTCAGAAAAGTTCCATGTACAGCCTCAGAGGCATCCAGATCCACAAACCTCACCTTGTCGCTTTTGGTATATTCAATAAAATACATATCATTAAAGTTTCTGTCCCTTTTGACACCACTGTCATTGACATGATCCTGGAAAAACATGACTATTATGCCGACCTCCCCTATGTTATGTCACCCTTGCATCCCGAGTACCGCGCTGTCACCCCCTTTGTCCTTGGTGATTTAGCTTTCATGACAGTAACACTGGCAGAGTATCCGAGTTTGCTGCCAGGAACATATCTGGGTAACGCAGCGGGCTGCAGCGTTGGAAACATAACCTGTCGCTACTGATTAGCGGACAGACAGACAGATTGTTTATTAAAGTTTCACCTCAAAATAAAATAGATTCAGTACCCAAAAAAATAAAAGTTGAGCCACTCCTATAAGGGAACATGAAGTTAGAAACGGATTCGGGATTGGGGATTCGAATCCCGAATCTGAATATTTTTTTCACGTTTGGGATTCGAATTCCGAATCTGAATATTTTTTCACATTTGGGATTCGAATGATGAATCTGAATTTTTTGTTCATTTTCGGGATTCCAATCCCGAATCTGAATATTTTTTCCATATTCGGTATTTTTTGCACATTCGACACTCGGCATTCGGTATTTGAACTCTTATATTTCATCCCCCTTCTAAAGTACTAGGTGCTCGTTGTATACCTGGGTAACTACAGTTTCCGATATTTCAACCTCAAATCTGAGTGTTCTCAACATTCGGTTTTCCGATATTTCAACCTCAAATCTGAGTTTTCTCAACATTCGGGTTTCCGATATTTCAACCTCAAATCTGAGTTTTCTCAACATTCGGGTTTCAGGATTTGCATCCCGATTCTGAATATTTTTTTCACAATTGAGATTCGAATCCCGAATCTGAATATTTTTTCACATTCGGGATTCGAATGATAAATCTGAATATTTTTTTTTCATATTCGGGATACATACATACATACGAACATACTCAAACATGCATGCAAACATATACACATATCAGCAAATACATTTAAACATAAAAAATACTAATAAAATGTTAAGAATTACCCAACTGTATGTAAAGTACACCCATGAAACATTTTAGATATAGTATTAGCCAACAATATATTAAATTCAAAGTTTTGAAGACTCTTTACATTAATGAATAAATTATATATATCTTCATGGGTACATTATACAAACTGAGAGAGAGGGTAAATAAGTCGTATGTAAGATTATAATAAAAGTCACATTCACACAAGAAATGTATTTCATTTTCGACCTTTCCGCAAAAGGGACAGGTTCTCAGGTGAATAGGAGTAGGGGGGTTAGAAAAACGTGCTGTTTCAATATACATCGTAATTACAATATGAGATATTCATAGGTGGGTTGAGACAACAGATGGATTGTTCATCGGTCTGAATAGTGCCCCAGTATCCATTTTCGCTGTAGCTAACCATTCTTTGGATAGTGTACAACATTATCTTTGTTCGCATCGTAGTTTGCAGGTTTCATTACATCACACAACCTCACTGATGCTGCAGTAGCTTCACATGTCACCACCTAACTTTAGTGATAAAAATGCAAGTTTTTTCAAACATACATTAGTCTCCACAAACCCGTATTTAGAAATACTATGGTTAGTTGGATAAATGCCAAACTTCATCCCTTCGTTCATTCATCATGCATTCATTCATTGGTTCCTGTGACTGGTTCTATAATGTAGGATGAGCGACTTATTGGACGTTTCTGCTGAATGAAGAAATATCGTTTTTGAGGTTTTATTTTGCTTACATGTACAATATTGGGGAATTCGAATTCCAAATTTTGACAAGTGAAGGTGCAAAGAGTATAGTTACAAGGACGGTAAAGTTCCGAGTTCCAAGTGTGTTAATACCCGCGAAGGTGCGGGTTAGAATTGGCCTTCGGTAAACCATGCTTGTTGGTATAGGCGACTAACGGGATCGGGTGGTAAGGCTCGCTGGCTTGGTTGACACGTGTCATCGGTTCCCCATTGCGCATATCGATGCTCATGCTATTGATCACTCGCTTGTCTGGTCCAGACTCGATTATTTACCAACCGCCGCCATATAGCTTGAATATTGCTGAGTGCGGCGTAAACCTAAACTCACTCACTCACTCTCCAAATGTGTTAATGAAATGCATGATAAGAGTTCAAATACCAAATACCGAATGCCCAATGGCGAATGCCGAATGTGCACAAGAAAAAACTGAACGTGAACAAAATGCAGATTCGGGATTCGAATCCCGAATATGAAAAAAAAATTCAGATTCATCATTCGAATCCCGAATATGAAAAAAAAATTCAGATTCATCATTCGAATCCCGAATGTGAAAAAATATTCAGATTTGGGATTCGAATCCCGAATGTGAAAAAGATATTCAGATTCGGGATTCAAATCCAGAAACCCAAGAAAACTCAGATTTGAGGTTGAAATATCGGAAACTGTAGTTACCCAGGTATACAACGAGCACCTAGTACTTTAGAAGGGGGATGAAATATAAGAGATCAAATACCGAATGCCGAGTGTCGAATGTGCAAAAATCCCAAATGTGAAAAAAATTCAGATTTGGGATTCGAATCCCGAATATGGAAAAAATATTCAGATTCAAATTCCGAATCTTAAAAAAATATTCAGATTCGGGATTCAAATCCAGAAACGCGAATGTTGAGAAAACTCAGATTTGAGGTTGAAATATCGGAAACTGTAGTTACCCAGGTATACAACGAGCACCTAGTACTTTAGAAGGGGGATGAAATATATGAGTTCAAAATACCGAATGCCGAGTGTCCAATGTGCAAAAATTCCGAATCTGAAAAAAAATTCAGATTCGAGATTCGAATCCCCAATCCCGAATCCGTTTCTTACTTCATGTTCCCCTCCTATAAGGAGTTATGAGGGACTAAGTTCTGTAAAATGTACACAAAGATGAAATATTATTGTATAAAACGATACATGTTATGATAAATGAGTGAGTGAATTAATATTTAACGCCACATCGGCAATATTTCAGCCATATCGGGACGAGGACAATGTAATTTATATCAATATAGAAAACAATAAATTGGGAAAATAAAAACCTGTCATCGAAGGACAGTAAAACTACTAGAATATGACAGCTCTTAATTTAAAACTAGTACGCTAACATAAAAATATATCACTATAGACAACAATACAATATAAAACCAGGCTATAGATCACCAGCTACTGAAGGCTGATCACCACACTAGGGACCGTGGGGACTTACAGTACCTTTGCTACCTGCATGGATTTACAACATCCCTTCAGCAGCTGACGATTGTAGAAAAAGTTGGCCAAACGTAAAGTCACCAAAATACTACGTTTTAAAAAAGTTGGTAAGTTTAAATGTACTTTGAAAGATTTGGGACTTACGTTATGATAAATGAATATAAACAATTAAAATATAAAGCTGAATTAGGTATTAGCAACTACACGGACAAGTTGTATGCACAACTGTGAACGATCAGCGGTGATTATGATCGTCTTGCGGTTTGGTTGGATATTTTACGGAGCCCAGGGATTGTGTTTGCAGTAGCATATGGTCACTATTTCGGTATAATAATCAGTTAAAACATAAAACAACTCATGATTACATTACTTTCACTTATTTTGTATATGGGATTATTGGGCGGAGGACATTTGATTCAATGCTTCAGTGTATATTTGAATCAATATGCCCGTGTGCCTCTTTGTTTGGTTTTTGAGAGTGATGTGAAGTGAAGCTGTGGTGATTTGTAGAAAATCCTGAACTGTAGGCTGGTGGTAAATGACTCATGGGAAACAGGTTTGATAGGAACAATTTGCAATCTTCATCCCTTGTTTCCGGCCACAGCTCGAGTTTTGCTGAAGTTGACAAACATCAACATCTACAAACGATACAGTGTGCCCATGACGCTTCAGATAAATAATAAACGAAAACACGGTGATTTGTTCGAGTGTGTCTACACGTATCTGGTTCAGTAAAATATATACATGATTAAAGTTAAGATAGGAAACTATGTTCCTTATTAATAGAAACTACAATGTAAAACAAAAATATCTTCACTTCCCGTTTCTGTTGAATAAATGTGCCATGAACGGATGATTTGCGCACTCCAAAACACGTTATTTGAACACTGAAAGTATGTATATATAATTTTATACTTTTGCCCACGAGGCCTTGAATACGAATAAACTTCTTCTTCTATGTTCCTTACTATCAGAAACTAAAATGTAAAATAAAAATATGACATATCGTCACGATTTGCGCACTCCAAAACATGCAGTTTATTACCTTCATGAACGCTGTTGTGAACGGGCGCGGTTTGTGATCCTGAAGAAGGAGCAGAGGATCTATTCCACTTGGACATACGATGGCAGTATGGTGTATATCTGTGAACAGTTGGAAGGACTCATTCGTATCTTTCAAAGAGAATCTGACCTCGACAAATATAGGCGTCAATAGTGACTTAAATGTGTTTCACATTCATGCTTGGCTTATATGTTAAAGGTATTCAAATATGTAAGTATGTAAATATATGTTTATTTATTAATTGTATGTACCATATAAACACACAACACATTCTGTCTTTCTTCTTGTTAATGTTTGTATTAAATTGTGTATATACTATTCTTAATCTCACCTTTAAAGTTTACAACTCTCAAGTTACATTTCCGAGTACACATGTATCCAAAACTGAATCACTGTATATATCCATTTTTCTTTCTTCCTCTTTAGAACAATTGAGAAATCCTGCATTGCCAACCTATGATATATAATCAAATTCATTGTCATGTCTGCAGATAACACGATTTGGTATCCGCACGTGTATCTACCAACATGAAATCAACAAGCCGTATGGGTAATGACATAACGCAACACCGTGCGGCGATCGGGTCATTCAACTGTTTCACGTGTTCTAGTAGCAATAAGAAATGTTCGAAAACCAGTAGCTTACTTGCTGACAAAAATGTACTAGTCAGGTTCCTATGTGTTGAAGCAGAAACTGTGTGTAATTTACTATTGTTGGAATTGAAAGATTGTTGCTTGTTTTTGTATTTATGTCTGCTTCAATCACAGGCTACAAATGTCAATATCATCCTGATTTTTCTATTGTTACTTTAGCTTGCTGGTGACCTAGAGTCTAACCCAGGACATATTGTTCAGGCAGACAACTTACTGTCAATTGTTCACTTGAATGCTAGAAGTATTCGTAACAAGCAATGTTATTTGTCGGATTTTTTATCTGAATACGATGTTGTTTGTTTCACGGAGACTCATTTAGACTCAAGCATATATAATGAAACAGTGGCCTGGGAAAAGTTTCATGACCCGATACGTAGAGATAGAAATGCTTTTGGGGGTGGTGTTATGATGTATATATCTCGACATTTATCTTTTGACAGACTTTCAAATCTTGAAAATATGTATGATGAATCTGTATGGGTTAAAATATTTCTTCCACAAAAACCATTATTCATTTGCACAGTTTACAGGCCTGAAAGTAATACTGACTGTTCTAATGTTGAAGATGCTTGCTGTGTATTTTATGAACGTTTTAACGATTATACCAAACAACGTATTCCTTCTAGAATTGTGATGATAAGATCTAATGACAAACCATGGTATGATTCAAATATTCGACGTGAAAGTAGGAAGCGGGGTCGACTGAGGAAAAAAGCTAGGAGAACACGGAAGGAAACTGATGTTATGAAATACAAAAAACAGCGTAATAAAGTTAATATGAAATGTTATGCAATAGAACATTTTTATTCAAATTTGTATTCGAACTTTATGGTGAAAATAGATCATCATATTGGAAAATGTTCCGCAGTTTGATCAAGACGTCAGGTTCTGCCCCCTTCATTCCCGCTTTGAAAAGAAATGCAGATGAAGGTTGTCCACCAGCTTTTTCAGATTTTGATAAAACTAATATGTTAAATGAATATTTTGAGTCTATATCTAATTTAAATGGTGCAGATACAACTTGCTTACCACATTTTGACAAGCGTACCGATGCGGTATTGGAAAACATTAAAATCGAAGTTAATAAGGATTCAGATATCATTAAATGTCTACCTCTTAAGAAAGCTGCTGGGCCAGACCAGATTAGTCACCACTTACTCAGAAAAACTGTTAATTCCATAAGTCCAGTCCTGTGCATAGTATTTAACATGTCACTAAATTTGTGTGTGTATCCTAGCCAATGGGAGTATGCAAATGTTATGCCCTTATTCAAGAAAGGTGACCATTCGGTTGTATCAACCTATCGCCCAATTTCACTTATTAGTTGTGATGGGAAGTTGTTTAAGCATGTTTATAATTTCTTTGTGTCAAACGATTTGTTTTTACAAATATCAGTGTGGCTTCCGGGGATGTCATTCTACTGTTCATCAACTTGTAGAAATTTATGATCAAATTTGTACATCACTCGATAACAAAGAATACTATTGTATGGTCTTTTGCGATGTATCAAAGGCCTTTGACAGAGTTTGGCACAGAGGGCTTATGCTTAAATTAGAGATGTACGGAGTCAGTGGAAAACTCCTTGATTGGTTTAATAGTTATGTAACTGATCGCAATCAATCAGTCTTTGTTAATGGGTCGTTATCCAAGCCTATGGTGTTGAAAGCAGGAGTTCCCCAGGGATCAGTTTTAGGCCCATTTCTTTTTATTGTGTATGTACATGAGATAGCTGATAAGCTACATTGTATAACTCGGCTTTTCGCTGACGATACTACACTGGGAACTTTATCAAAGGACAAACAAGTGATGGAAAGAGCCATGAATGAAAATCTAGAAATATTAAGCGATTGGGCAAAGGTCTGGTTAATTTCTTACAATCCGGAAAAAACTGAAGCTATATTATTTACTTTGAAAGATGGCCGAAAAGACATTAATTTGAACTTTGATAACTGCAATATAAAAACAATCGATTTTCATAAACATCTGGGTTTAATCTTCACGTCTAACGGGAATTGGCATCATCATATTGAAAACATTATTAAAAAGATATCTAAAATGATTTGAGCATTTCGGAAATTAAGGTTCCTACTAAATAGCACAACACTAGCGAAAATATATACTGTATTTATAAGGCCATACTTTGAGTATGGGAGGTATGGGATGGATGTTTAATTGAACAAGCTAATAGATTAGAAAAACTTCAACTTGAAGCAGCGCGCATAGTTACTGGTCTTCCAAGATATGCATCTTCCAGTTCATTGTATTATGCAACGGGATGGGATTTACTTTCTGAGAGAAGGAGAAGACGCAATTTACATTATTTTATAAAATTCAAAAAGGTCTGACACCAGTTTTTCTTCAAGATTTACTTCCACCTGTAGTAGGCAACCAGACAAGTTATGAGTTCAGAAACTCCAATAACTTTAGTCAACCATATGCATATACAAGACTGAGGTACTCAACGTTATCTTTTATTCCATCAACTAAGTTCAATTGTGGAATAATATTCCCTTAGCTATTAGAAATTGCGACTCTGTTGCCTCGTTTAAATCTTATATCCACGTGAAGGAAAAATGCGCACCTTTATATTATTCATATGGAATAAGGAAGTTCAATGTTATGCACACTAGATTAAGATATATGACGAGTACACTTAATTATGATTTATATAGAATAAATGCAAAAAATTACGCAACATGTCAATGAGGCCATAGATGTGAAAATGTTTTTCATTACTTCCTTGAATGTCCATTGTATACTATTCAAAGACATAAACTGTTAAAATCTTTAGAACATATTGTCAAACATAGAACACTGATTGATATTAATCTTATCTTACATGGCAATGAAGGTCTCTCAATCACTGAAAACCAGAATGTTTTCAAATATGTACATATCTATATCTCTCAAACAAAACGCTTTCTCGGTTAACATCTGTTGTACATATCCTGGCCTATGTCTGTCACTTGTGTACTTTGTTGTAAAATGAATTGTTTAATTATCTGGAGAGGGCTTTTCTAAGTTGGATGACTTGTGCCCAATCCTTTTCTTGAATGAATAAAATATGTTTAAAACAAAACACAGTCGAGAGGTTCTTCACAATTGTTGAATACTTAAACCGTCAAGTCACCATCAATAATTAACGAAAGTCTCGCGCATGCGCGTGGTCAGACCCATACCTTTATCGATCCTTAAAATACACGGGTGATTAAATATCTTCAACGAGGGGCAGCCTTTAGTCGTTGTAACAATAATCCCTGGTAAATAAGCAATGAACGAACATGAAGTCTTTTCAACTATCAGACGTGAGAGTCAGCTGTGATGTATAGATGACAAATGCCACACTCTGACAAGACAATCAGTAAAACAATAAACACGTGGGCGGTGATACATTCTCTACACTCTAATTTAATACTTAAGTCATATGACGACCATGGTGGTGTTAGTTGGGTGTCGCATGTTCCTATCTTGTTAATGGGGGCTAGATTTTCATATATATGGATCTCCCAAGATTGTGGAGAAATACCGTGTTTTATGCAATGTTTCAAACAGAGATGTAAAGATTTTCAGTATCAAATACATCAGAGTAAATTAATCTCATAATCATTCCAACATAAGTATTGTGCTTACCAGACTGTTCTTGAACCAGAGCTGTACATTTTTAAACTTACTCCGAATAGAGACCTACTACATACTCAGTGTAAATTTAGATGCATGAGTCATAAACCTAATGTACAGCAATATCGACATGATAAAAATGCAAATACTGAATTACTGAAGTTTACAAAATGTAATTAAAATTCATCCAAGATGAGTTTCACTTTTTATCGGTTTGTCCATACTATGATGAAAGCAGAAAACTTTGGTTACCAAGTTATTTTTATACCCATCCCACACGTTAAAAGTTCAATTTGTTCATGTCTTTGCAAAATTTCGAATGCTTAAAAAATCTTGCATTCTTTTTTAAACGAAATCTACCAATGTAATTTGTATTATGTGGCAATAATCACTTCGATGTCCACGCGCACTAAAATTATGTATACATAATTTTATACTTTTGCCCACGAGGCCTTGAATACGAATAAACTTCTTCTTCTATGTTCTTACTATCAGAAACTAAAATGTAAAATTAAAATATGACATATCGTCATTGCCTTTTCTGTTGAATAAATGTGCCATGAACAACGATTTGCGCACTCCAAAACATGCAGTTTATTACCTTCATGAACGCTGTTGTGAACGGGCGCGGTTTGTGAAAAACACAGTCGAGAGGTTCTTCACAATCGCTGAATGCATAAACCGTCACGTCACCATCAATAATTAACGAAAGTCTCGCGCATGCCGATGATCGGAAGTGGTCAGACCCAGACCTTTATCGATCCTTAACATACACGGGTGATTAAATATCTTCAACGAGGGGCAGCCTTTAGTATAGTATCTGAGTCGTTGTAACAATAATCCCTGGTACATAAGCAATGAACGAACATGAAGTCTTTTCAACTATCAAACGTGAGAGTCAGCTGTGATGTATAGATGACAAAATCCACACGCTGACAAGACAATCAGTAAACAATAAACACGTGGGCGGTGATACATAATTATTCTGTATGCTCTAATGAGTGAATGTCCTCGCCATTCTAGATAGGGAGCAGTAGGCAATATTTCCAAAACAGTCTCTTGGTCTAAAAAGGAACGACTTGACTCCCTGACTACACAGGAGACAGTCCTTCTCGTTTCACAATAAAAAGAAACTTGGTTTAGGCTTGATAATAATGAGAAAATTAGATATTCTTGGATTACTGAAAAGGTTTACTGAACATATAACAGCAAATCTGTTTAACATAGTAACACCTGGATTAAGTCAGAACTGGCCCCAAATTGCCCCGTGACGAAAATACGTTTGACCCGACCACCCAGTTCAGCGATTCCCGGTGGTAACTTCACCTTGCAGCTATAGGCTACTCAAACAGGAAGTCCGTACCTCGGCGAAGACAACCACTCTAGGCTTGCCATTCCACTTCAATGAACAGATATTGTGCTTTCTTCAGAGGAAAAGCACAACAAGCCTACTGACTACTGAATCAGTTCTGAATATATCACCATAAGGACTGTATCTAAGCCACTAAAAGTGCCATTAAACGAGTCCAGCCAGATATGTAACTTACAATGTGAAACATGGCCATAAATATATCAGAAATATCTACCAGATACAAGATAGTACCGCTATTGCATGAAAATCAGAGTTACTTAAAACTTTCAACAGGTGAATAAGTTTGCATATATCATAAAACACATGTCATACCAGCACACAATACGAGCATAAGAATGAAAAAGACGGGATAATATAACTTACAGACAACAAATGCTCTTGTCAGTGATGCTCACCGGCCTAATGAGCGGCTTGACAAAGAGCTGAAGCTGAGCGTCCGGTCATCGGAGGGTGACGAGTAGAGGTTATATGTAAGGTGCAGTTAACATACTTCACCGACCAAACGTTCTGTGCCTTAGGTGTACACCAAGAATACCCACCACCAAGGATCGATGAAGCCATGAATAGAATCAGCGATGCCAAACACGTCAGCACGTTTGACCTAATTAAGGGGAGTTGGCATTTTCAGCAGACTGCTGCGCCAAGTAAGTCTCATCTCGGGTGACTTCAGACAAAAAGTCACGCCGTTCTGGTTCAAGTATGCTCTAGGGTTCTCCCAGGTTGTCATCAAAGATATTACAGCAAATCTGCCGATCGTACATTGATATATAGTGTCACCATTAATTCCTGCTTTCATCACTGTCACTCTGCATGTGAGAAAATTAAAGCCATTCTGATAAATTCTTCTGTTCTCCAACCGCCAACTGTTGAAAACGTTTCACATTACCCCTAGGCACCAGTGACATTACTGGTGGAGTTGTCCTGTTGCAAAAACATGCACCAGGCTTTGATCATCCTGTTTTCTTAAGTCACGAAAAGTGACTAACATGAGATGAACTATTCCACACCTGAAAAAGATACTCTCACTTCACGTCAATTATAAATGTGCTTGGGTAGTACGTTCAAGTGTACAATGATCCACAGGCGTTTCAATTCTTATGAATAAATAAGACAACAAGAACAACTTTACAGTCTGCATATTTAGCTATTAACACAAGACACTATTCTCAACCGTACGTAATGAATAACATCGTTTAGTGTAACACGAGCGACCAGACAAATGTCAAGTCATTATCATCCAATCAGAAAACGAGGTCGCGTTCAAGACCATGGAACGTTGGCACAAGATGCAAATTGAATACACAGTTGTTAAAGCTGGAAAATGAGAGACAGCTTGATGACATCAGCCTTGTAGATGTCATGGTGTTCAGTTTACACATATCATTCCAAAAAGGAATCAAGGCCTGTTCAACTGATGGTGCAGCTTGAGACGAAGGCTGAACCGAGGTGGCCGAAACCATGGAGAACAGAGCATGGTTGAGGTCTCATTGTCGCCGAACAGTGATGAACAGAACTGTTCACAGGGCATTCATTTTTGTGTCCACTATTTTTGCTTGAATACTTGTGCCTCGAAGACAGTGTGCAGTGAACGTTTTTCAACAACCTGCAATGTGCGGCATTTTAACTCCCCATTTGGTGTTATTTCTCGGATAAGGGTGGTAGTTTAGGTGGTTCATGTTCGACTTCAAAGTTTCTGGAAAGCTCAAACTAAATCTCTGTCGTTACTACGTTCGACGCCTCGTTAAGTTGTACGCTATTTTAAAGCATGGAATGATTATGCGTATGACTTAAATAAATAAGTGAGCTTATCGGTGCAATTGTTTATTTTATCTGTACTGGAGGCTATGCACATCGCGGGGTCAGTGATACAGGTAATGCTTCATACGCCTCGCAAGCATTTCACTAAAGGGCTTAGTATGATTATGGAAACATAAATGCAGGAGCAAAACGTGATCTGGGTATCCTCCGGTCACTGCCCTGTGTCAGGCTACTTTTATAAAAACAAGCATGGGCTTACACATGATTTTTGCTGAAGATCTCCTTGAAACTATCTAAATATATAACTTTGCAACCTATCGAAGATTTTGGCTTGCTACACGCCTGCGTGTACTCCGGTTTGAATATACTTCACCCGGAACCCGAATATCTAAATAACATAGTAATGCACCCACTAATACAGCTGAGAGTCAGAAGCCCAAGCCAAATGATGAGTATATCCACCATGTTTTCTTCAAATACCAACAAGGCTATTATAAGTGAACTAATGGCGTCCAGTTGACGGGGGAGGGATAAAAGATTTGAGCTTGGAAGAATGGCAAAACAGGTAGCTAACCGTAAGCTTTACAAGTTACAGGTGGGTTTATGTCACATGGGAAAAAGTATAATATAACTTGATCTATAATAAAGTTAAGGTAACAATAAACCGGCCCCTGGGATATGAGACCAACGGCTAGTTTCAATTGCTAAGTTATGTCTGTGGTTCTAAATTTCAAGATTGGATGAATAGAAATGAGTCACGTAATAAATAATGAGAGAGTGAGTTTAGTTTCACGTCGCACTCAGCAATATTCCAGCTATATAGCGGCGGTCTGTAAATAATCGAGTCTGGACCAGACAATCCAGTGATCAACATCATGAGCATCGATCTGCGCAATTGGGAACCGATGACATGTGTCAACCAAGCCAGCGAGCCTGACCACCCGATCCTGTTAGTCGCCTCTTACGACTGAAGGTTCATTCTAACCCGGACCTTCACGGGTTGTCACGTAATAAAACATTTAGCAGTTTTTAATCTTGAATAAGCACTCTACGAAGGAACAGTATTTCCAAAATATAAGCAACTGAAGAATAAAACGTATCGTCCGAGGCTCATGTAACCAACTTTTGAAATGTACTTTTTCGTATATTTATAACGTGTGAAATTATTGTACATGTTTTTCATTGATGACGTTGGTTTATATACCCTTGAAATCGTATATGACCAGGTTTAGATTTATGCTGCATTTCATTTTCACCTAAATGCGCGTTATAAATAGTTAATTTTCACATCGATAGAAAATAGCATTTATTTCAATGATTTGGTAATATAACTGCATTATATTATCAGCAACAACTCCTGTAGCTTCCACGTCAGAGAGTATAGTGAAGTAAGCACTAAGTATATATGTCTAATTGAATGTTTTGACATACTTAATTCAGTGTTAGTTCCCCAGTTTCTACAGAAACTGAAACCTAAGACAGCTCCACCCCTGTCTGGTGATATGTGTGTGCATGCACGCGCGCGCGCGCGCGCGTGTGTGTGTGTTGTACCACGTGTAAGTGAAATTATAAGTGAATTTGTAAGCTGTGCCTCGCCATAAGAATATTTAAAGTGATGTTTGAACTGATTCTTTTAGTTAATTTTCTTTTTCCGATTCACCTTTATACTATAGGTAGGATTCTATGCACAAGAAATATGCCACTGTATGTACTCCTGCTGACTATGGCACGTGCTTATTTTCTTTTAATGTATTCCTATATTTATCAATTTCATGTCGCATATAGATTGGCATTCTAATGAATCTTGCTTTACTCATCATAGAAGAAGTCTTTCACTTATCTTTCATTGTATTGGAACTTGTTCAGTACGCGTTTGTCCCCCTCTCTCAAGGCTCACTGTCTGCCTTACACATGCGAACACAGCAGTAGGGAACCTGCGCCATTTCTGTACCAACGTGACGTCCAGCTTTTGAACAATCTGGGGCTGACGTCTCAAGGCACAAAGGCTCCTTCCAAGAACATCCTTTGAGGAAAGGTGACGACAGCACGCCCGCACTCCTCCGTCGGCACTCGTCGGTTGGTAGGCGTAAAACGGTGAACACAACCCTATTACATTGTATCTGGTTCCAGCACTAGTGCAATTGTCCCCAGCGTTGGCGATCATTACGGTTTACTTGTATCAGAATCGGCCCGAAATAAGGACGTCGCGCACAAAGATGGGTAGCGCGCAAGCGTTTTCGTATTCCGGGTAGTTACGCAGCCTCTAAACAGTGCGTTGTTTCCAAGTTGGGTTGAACTCCATGTTCAGAATGTTGATGAACAAAGATTTACGTATTTAGGTGTATTTCTTGCATTCCAAATAATACAGAAAATCATTTTACGCATACGGAACCACGTGAGCAAGAAGTAGTGTCAGATTAATTAACTATGATAAATCATCATTCAAACTGTTGCTTCTTTGACTAAGTCGTGTGTGTATAATGGTAATTTTGCGTGTTCTATAACTGAAATAATTCGGACGTCGAAAAACTCAAGGATTTTGTTTTAAATTCAGGTACAGAGGAACACTTCTTAACATATGTATGATGGATATTCGTTACGCATTATTTTGTGTACAGTCGTAAGTTTTATTAAATTTTCATCTTGCTTTTATTGGTAGCCAGAGTGTTTCGAAATGCAAACTCTCTCTTAAGGCAAAAGTGGTTACACCAAAAACGATTCTTGCAGTCTCCAACTGTATTAATTCAAGCATAATTTCATTGAAGGCAGAACAATTGCCTCATACCTAGGAGGAGTATTCACGATCAGGCATTACAAATGTCATATCAGCTATTGACAAATTGCATCGATTTGTTTTGTTTTAAAGTTTACGATTAGCTGAAACCATATTTGGAGCAATAGTTGATATTAATCAATTGTGTGTCTTGAGATATAGTGACACCTAGGTGTTTGTAGTTTGCTACCTGTTCGACATTTTGTTCGGGGACCTTTGTTCAATTATGTTATTATTACATGATATTTATGAAGCGCACATATCCACGTGACTAGAACATGCTCAAAGCGCTGGTATTTCCGTCGATCACTGGATGTCAATCTCAACGGCACATCGTATTATCAATCTCAACTCCTCAGGGAGCATACAACTCTTGCAACCACTAGGCGCACTGAGTTTCACGGCTTTCTCACCCTTACGAGGTACCCATTCACAGCTGGGTGGACTGGGACACATAGTCACAATACTTTGTCCAAGTTCATTGCACGTTGCTGTACCCGCAACTAGGTGTTTGCACGTATTCATGTGGCCACCATCTGTCATATACCAAGGGCTTCGTGGGTTCTTTTAAGTGCACAGGGTTGTGTACTGTACACTAGGGGTTGTGACATCACTGAAAGAGTCTGCACACCACGCTAATAATTTACAAGTAATAACATAATATTCTAACTTATGTAATACGTCTTTGTGCCGTAACCTGTCAAATACCTTCGAAATAGCACAGAATACCATACAAAAGTATTTGTGATCATCAAGAGAATTGCAAATTACATGTAGATAAAAAAATACGATCTGTTGATGTGCAGTACAATTGTTTGGCATGAATCCCGATTGATGTTTGGAAACAGTTTGTTTCAGTATTGCATGTGTACAGTTTGCTTAAGTATGAAAACAAGACCCTCAAGTAATTTCTCAAGACAAGATTAAAGTGAAAGAGGCCTGTAGTTGGAAGGGTAGGATTTCTCTCCCTTTTCGTACAATGGCTTTACACACAATTCGCTAGTTTCCACTGTGATTGGAAGATGCTTTGTTCTAAAGATCAATTGAATAATGCACGTTGAGGATTGGCTTTGGATATTGATATATTATTTTAGTAATATGTGATTCAAATTGTCGGGACCGCTGGTTTTATTTACCGCTAGGGTCTTTATGAGATCTGTTATTTCACGATTTTTCGATAATGGTATAGTCCAATGGATGATCAGTTAGTTTAACAAATGGTGTTAACATTGGACACTGACGTAAATAACCTTTCAGAGCTTCAGCTGTCAGACTTGTCAAAGTGTGAAAATGCTTCAGGTACTGTATTATTGGTTACCAAAGGTGGGATAACGGTGCTGGCTCCGGAATCTCTACGCAATCATTAATATATATGTCATAACGTGTTTACTTGAACCAAGCTAAGGTTCTGTTTATTTTGGGATTTACAAGTCCCAAGCGTCAAATCACAATCTAACACATACAAAATTGAAGTTAACATTTAACAACAATTAACATTGTGATCAGAGATATTGGAGCAAATTACAATGTAGTTGACATTTAATGTAATGTGATGAAATAGATTATTAGACTGAAATAATAAATAGTTTAGTTTCAATTTGAAGGGTGTTATGTGCAAATGATATTGTCAGTTCATGTCTGTACATGGCATGCAGAACGTCATAACAGACAGTAGCGATAGAGGGAGCATGCTCCTTAATATTATCAACTGAACACATGCACAATCTAGGAATGGTAATACATATTGTAAAATCATTTCCATTTAGAGCAAGGAAAACAAAGGCTAAAACCATGATCATGATAATAACCCATTACGTCAGGCATGTTATGGTGTAAGACGTTTTAGCAATACCAAATCTACCCTTGAACATTCCTGCAATGAAGATTCGCCACCTGGTTACAGTGGAAAGATGGTCTGCTTGGAGTCCACTGGTCGGTGAGTTGAGCACGATACTTGTACACGCACGCACCATACAGTATTGATCATAAATTATACAAAATAAGCACATATAGCAGCATGTAATATTTATGTCCCATTTCGACTGCACGTACAGTGACAATGCCAGGCGTTTGAGAAAGGCATTATATTACACATGACAATCGGTATGGGATACATTTCATTGTGTAGACATTGAATGTACGTTTAGAAGAAAATGTGTCAGAAACGCAACATGTCTGCATAAACATAATATCCGTAACATATGTTTTTTAATTGTGCTTCTTACGTTTTCGTCTCTGTGGTTTTCTCGGCCGACACTTGCTGAACTTTACGTGGATGTGAACTATTTGGCCCACTGTTAACATTAGTTTATACCTAGCTGTGTGCACTCGTGCGTACGTGATTCGGCGGAATAATAATAATATACGATATATGTTATTTTCATGTAAAATGAATAATATTTCTGCAAGAATATTTATTTGTTCTTTCTTAAATATACCAGTCAAATTTACAAGAATAATTCCCCGAGGAGGGGAAAAGTCACACACTTCATACACCCCTCCCACTCTCAAGAATATCATTCAAACAGACAGGTAGTATACCTCCTTTCAAAAGGTTTTTTGGCAGACATTTCAAAATTTGATGCATCAGTCACAAAAGTTATGTCCCATGCAATTCCCTGTTTTGACTTGGACCATACGTTCCCAATTTGTTTCTGGTGAACAGTTGACCAGGCTTTGCATGTGTTTGTGATCAGTACCACCAGTGGGCAGGGTATGATAACCAAACTATCGGGAAACGTACGCAAATCCGATCGTAAGATTTACGATCCTACTGCATTTACGTTTGTTTCAATGGCGCCAGCCCGGCTTTAGGTCCTGTGTAGTAAAAATCTCAGTATGTTCGAATTTATTCCTGCGAAGAGGGAGAGTGTTGTACGTCAGTACAACGTATGACAAACAGTTTTAATGGTAATTGCAACATTGTTTTATGAATAATTAATCAACAAAGAACTGAATAAAGTATGAAGGACTTGGTCCACCGTCAGTCAACCTGATCCTGTGGCAAGGTCAACACCATTGTACTTTTGGATGTTGTCACGTTTCATAACAACAGTTTTCAACTTATTTTGTTATCACAATATCATAGAATAGATTTTAGTAGGCTCCGAACTTACATATTTATCCACAGGAATTCCAGGAGGCATTAGGCAATAGCTTGTTGAGCCTTTGTGTGATAGCCGAGTACATGAGTATCTTCCATGGGAGGTAGTCGCATATTCCTATGAAATATACCAAGCGTAGACACAATTTACGATTTCACTGTGCATTGCCACCTGCAGTCAGAATTAATCCATCAGAGAGGGCGCATTGTGACTGGTCATACTTTGTACGCTACAAAGATGAGTTGTGAAGACTTTCGTGAGGATTGTGTCAGTACAATTCGCATCAGCGGGACCCCTGGGAACCTTTGCTAAAACCGTGCATGGGAAACGCCGAACGGAAACATTATGAAAAACATATGTTTCTTTGCTACACGTCAAAACAATACGTGGCAGGTCTGGTTTCATATTAGGTGCAGCTTTGACAATGTCATAACAGTTGCTGACAAACAGTGCAACTAGTTTTTGGACGTGGGAGTCGAAGTGAATATTTTGAACATGCATGAGGCATACGTATTATCACACATCTGTACATATGCAAGAGATATACATATTATCACACATCTGTACATATGCAAGAGACGAGGATATAAACACACATCTGTACATATGCAATGGGAGACGAGAATATTAACACATCTGTACATATGCAAGAGAAGTATATGTTATAACACACCTGAACATATGCAAGAGATGTATATATTATCACACATCTGTTCACATGCAAAAGACTAGAATATTAACACACATCTGTACATAGTATCACACATCTGAATATATGCAAGAGACGTGACTATTATCACACATCTGTAAACATGCAATAACTGTATCATCACACATCTGTGCACATGCAATAACTGTATCATCACATATCCGTACACATGCAATAGCTGTGAGTATCATCACACATCTGTACTCATGCAATAACTGTATCATCACACATCTGTACACATGCAATAACTGTATCATTACACATCTGTACACATGCAATAGCTGTATCATCACACATCTGTACACATGCAATAGCTGTGACTATTATCAAACATCTGTACACATCAAATAGCTGTGAGTATCATCCCACATCTGTACACATGCAATAGCTGTGACTATCATCACACATCTGTACACATGCAATAGCTGTGAGTATCATCACACATCTGTACACATGCAATAACTGTATCATCACACATCTGTACACATGCAATAGCTGCGAGTATCATCACACATTTGTACACATGCAATAACTGTATCATCACACATTTGTACACATGCAATAACTGTGAGCATCTTCACACATCTGTACAAATGCAATAGCTGTATCATCACACATCTATACACATGGAATAGCTGTGAGTATCATCACACATTTGTACACATGCAATAACTGTATCATCACACATTTGTACACATGCAATAACTGTGAGTATCATCACACACCTATACACATGGAATAGCTGTATCATCACACATCTGTACAAATGCAATAACCGTATCATCACACATCTGTACACATGCAATAGCTGTGAGTATCATCACACATCTGTACATATGCAATAACTGTATCATCACACATCTGTACACATGCAATAACTGTGTCATCACACATTTGTACACATTCAATAACTGTGAGTATCATCACACATCTGTACACATGGAATAGCTGTATCATCACATAGCTGTGCACATGCAATAACTGTATCATCACACATTTGTACACATGCAATAGCTGAGTATCATCCCATCTGTACACATGCAACAACTGTATCATCACAAATCTGCACACGTAGAATAGCTGAATCATCACACAGCTGTACACATGCAATAACTGTATCATCACACATTTGTACACATGCAATAGATGTGAGTATCATCACACATCTGTATACATGCAATAACTGTATCATCACACATCTGTACACATGGAATAGCTGTATCATCACACATCTGTACACATCCAATAACTGTATCATCACCCATCTGTACACATGGAATAGCTGTATCATCACACATCTGAACACATGCAATAGCTGGATCATCACACATTTGTACACATGCAATAACTGTATCATCACACATCTGTTCACATGCAATAACTGTATCATCACACATCTGTACACATGTAATAAATGTATCATCACCCATCTGTACACATGCAATAGCTGTATCATCACATATCTGTAAACATGGAATAGCTGTATCTTCACACAGCTGTACACATGGAATAGCTGTATCATCACAAAACTGTACACATGGAATAACTGTTTCATCACACATCTGTACACATGGAATAGCTGTATCATCACACATCTGTACACCTGCAACAGCTGTATCATCACACATTTGTACACATGCAATAACAGTATAATCACACATCTGTACACATGCAATAACTGTATCATCACACATCTGTACACATGGAATAGCTGTGAGTATCATCACACATCTGTACACATGCAATAACTGTATCATCACATCTGTTCACATGCAATAACAGTATAATCACACAGCTGTACACATGCAATAGCTGTATCTTCACACATCTGTACACATGGAATAGCTGTGAGTATCATCACACATCTGTACACATGCAATAACTGTATCATCACATCTGTACACATGCACTAACTGTATCATCACACATCTGTACACATGCAATAACTGTATCATCACATCTGTACACATGCAATAACTGTATCATCACACATCGGTACACATGCAATAGCTGTGAGTATCATCACACATTTGTACACATGCAATAACTGTATCATCACATCTGTTCACATGCAATAACAGTATCATCACACATCTGTACACATGGAGTAGCTGTGAGTATCATCACACATCTGTACACATGGAATATATGTGAGTATCATCACACATCTGTACACATGCAATAACTATATCATCACACATCTGTACACGTGCAATAGCTGTGACTATTATCACAAAACTGTACACATGGAATAACTGTATCATCACACATCTGTACACATGGAATAGCTGTATCATCACACATCTGTACACCTGCAACAGCTGTATCATCACACATTTGTACACATGCAATAACAGTATAATCACACAGCTGTACACATGCAATAACTGTACTATCACACATCTGTACACATGGAATAGCTGTGAGTATCATCACACATCTGTACACATGCAATAACTGTGTCATCACATCTGTTCACATGCAATAACAGTATAATCACACAGCTGTACACATGCAATAGCTGTATCTTCACACATCTGTACACATGGAACAGCTGTGAGTATCATCACACATCTGTACACATGCAATAACTGTATCATCACATCTGTACACATGCACTAACTGTATCATCACACATCTGTACACATGCAATAACTGTATCATCACATCTGTACACATGCAATAACTGTATCATCACACATCTGTACACATGCAATAGCTGTGAGTATCATCACACATTTGTACACATGCAATAACTGTATCATCACATCTGTTCACATGCAATAACAGTATCATCACACATCTGTACACATGGAGTAGCTGTGAGTATCATCACACATCTGTACACATGGAATATCTGTGAGTATCATCACACATCTGTACACATGCAATACCTGTGAGTATCATCACCAAATAAAGTGAAACGAACCTCAAAATATGTAATATCGAAGACTGATATCTAATTATACTAATTCAGATCTGAAGAAGTGATAAAAGCACACAAACATTCTCTGATGATATTAGTAGATTCTATACAAAGATATCAAAAGTAGTACTAAAGTGGGGGTTCTGCAACAGATGCGGCTTTGAGGCTTATTTGTGGGAATTAAGCCTCCCAGCCCCCCTTAAAAAATAGCGAGAACCACCCTTCGATGTGCAAATTCGAATAAAAACATAGCAAAAGCCCTCTGTGGCCACAACCCACGGAGAGAGAAATTGGTGTTTTGACCAGAGACTCGCCTGGTCCCTTGTCTGATGATGTTTGTGGTGCGCTGGTATTTCTCCCGTGGGGTTGTGGTCGACTGCGCTCTCCCATGAGAGCTCCGTGTTTTTTTTTTCGAACGGTAGGCTTCGAACTTCGGTCACAGAGTTGCGTATCTCTGGACCTTGATTGTACCCAGCAGTCGTACGACTGAGGCACAGAGGACCTGATAGCCGAGTGCTCGGTTTAACGGGTCTATCCTGAGATTGCATCATCCTCTTAAACCAGGCTCCGTCTATAGTAGCGCAAAGGATGTCTGAAACCCGTCATTCCACTTCCGCTTCAATACTTCGTGCACGTTTGGTGGCTTTTTCACCTCGAATGCATGTCTCACAAAATACAAACATGATGCCCGTAGGTAGTTTTAAGAGCGCTGAATATGATAGTGCAGTCGACCACAACCCCACGGGAGAAATACCAGCGCACCACAAACATCATCAGACCAGGGACCAGGCAGGTCTCTGGTCAAAACACCAATTTCTCTCTCCGTGGGTTGTGGCCACAGAGGGCTTTTGCTATTTTTTTATTTGAACCTGCACATCGAACGATGGTTCTCGCTATTTTTTAAGGGGGGCTGGGAGCTTTAATTCCCACAAATAAGCCTCAAAGCCGCACCTGATGCCGAACCCCGACTCTAGTACTACTCAAAAGGATTATATTCCGAAAACCTAACGAAACTCGGTTCTCCCAATATATTTGAATACAACTGTGAACACCTAATAAATGTTATCTGCAGTGTAGGGTTTAACAACTAGTTAGAGAACGGGAAAAGATATATTGACTATACGATTTCACAAAATATTTGGTATAACAAAAACAAAATATTATTCCCACTTTGAATTAAAAGGGATTCGTCATGTGAATGTTCTGTGCTTTTAATGACTTAGAAAACATTAAAATGCAAGCGATCAAGATGAATTAAGACTTTATGATTTAAGCCCAAAAGGTGGTGCTTATGCATGTAGATTTAATAATCTATACTGAATACACCTTGTGGTAAAGTGCCTGTGTGAAAACAACATCCTAGAATGATTGCTCATTATTGACTAACTAAATTACCCTTTTAAAGAATGGCGGACATCATGCAATTTCTTGCCAGGTGGCCAATGAGACTTGTAATAGTCAGATCGTAAACGATCGAGGACTTTGTATTATTATCACGTTTCCGAGATCGTGTTCATGTTTGTTAACTTCTCAAGACATGATTACATCTTATTACATTCACGTATTGTATGTAAAAACAATATATATTGTACTTACAAGTTCATATTAATTTAATTAACACCAGAAATGATTTACATTGAGATTTTTTTGCAATGTTATAATCATGTACGACTCAGGGCAACAATGGTTTCAATATAGACTCACATTCACCCACAAACAGTAGACTTTATAAGATGTGGTACGTTGACCATGATAAATGTAGCTGCTGGTCTAGAGAAAGTGTAGCAAGCTAATACCCATTAAGCAACACCTGCACAGTTGGCTCATTGATAAAATAGATGCACTACTCATGCTCTCAAGACAACATATTGTTCTCGGAGTTTGTCACAGAAATAATGATTCAGTTAACGTAATCCTGATACTTTTCAAACATATACTGTTTAGATAAAAAATTATCAAGTTTTTGCAGCAGGAACACAAATGATCTACTTACTTGAAAATATATTTTAAACTGCAAAATCGAATGTTTTCACATTTTGGTGAGTGTGTTAATAACTTCACGACGTAATTTGTTTGTTCTTTAGGTGAATTTATGTTCACAGCTATATGAAAATGAAACAAAAATAATTAATGTATACAAAGACGTTAATAATCCAAGCAATGGAAATGTTACCAAATCGAAATTTGGATACTTCGGTTTCAAACTCCGAATAATGGTTTTATCTGTTTGAGAATCCGTCACCCAAAATCTGCTCCGTCCTGCCAAGCTACTGTACCCAAATCAGTTAGAAGTGAAAAATACTTCACGTGCACAGTGCCAACCAACAAAGGTACCAGCTTAAAGAACGATGAACTATTCATTCACAATAACAAGGCATAGACACACATGGACAATGACAACTAGCGTGCCAAGAGTACAACCAATAACAAGGAATAGACACACATGGACAATGACAACTAGCGTGCCATGATTACAACCAATAACAAGGCATAGACACACATGGACAATGACAAATAGCGAGCCAAGAGTACAACCAATAACAAGGCATAGACACACATGGACCATGACAAATAGCGTGCCATGATTACAACCAATAACAAGGCGTGGACACACATGGACCATGACAAATAGCGAGCCAAGAGTACAACCAATAACAAGGCGTGGACACACGTGGACAATGACAAATAGCGTGCCAAGAGTACAACCAATAACAAGGCATAGACACACATGGACAATGAAAAATAGCGTGTCAAGAGTACAACCAAGAACAAGGTATGGACACACATGGACAATGACAAATAGCGTGCCAAGAGTACAACCAATAACAAGGCATAGACACACATGGACAATGACAAATAGCGTGCCAAGAGTACAACCAATAACAAGGCATGGACACACATGGACAATGACAAATAGCGTGCCAAGAGTACAACCAATAACAAGGCATAGGACACACATGGACAATGACAAATAGCGTGCCAAGAGTACAACCAATAACAAGGCATAGAACACACATGGACAATGACAAATAGCGTGCCAAGAGTACAACCAATAACAAGGCATAGACACACATGGACAATGACAAATAGCGTGCCAAGAGTACAACCAATAACAAGGCATAGACACACATGGACAATGACAAATAGCGTGCCAAGAGTACAACCAATAACAAGGCATGGACACACATGGACAATGACAAATGGCGTGCCAGGTGTACAACCAATAACAAGGCATAGACACACATGGACCATGACAAATAGCGTGCCAAGAGTACAACCAATAACAAGGCATGGACACACATGGACAATGACAAATAGCGTGCCAAGAGTACAACCAATAACAAGGCATGGACACACATGGACAATGACAAATAGCGTGCCAAGAGTACAACCAATAACAAGGCGTGGACACACATGGACAATGACAAATAGCGTGCCAAGAGTACAACCAATAAGAAGATGTGATGCGGAGCGTGGCATGACCTCGTAGCTATGCTGGGTTTTGCTGTATATGCCAGACACGAGGCGTATGGTGAACAGGCAGACTGGGCGTACGTATGGCAAGCTAACTGCACATATATTACGGAGTTACTGACATCATCAACTGATGTTCATCAAAATTATGTTCATGGTATTAATTAAAAATATCTTTATTTATTATTCATTCATATAATCAATAAAATGTATGTTTTCAAAAACTGATCGAGGATATGATGAGGCAGATTCATGATTCATTGATGTAGATGGAATGGATAAACGGATGATGTATTGAATTCAATAAACGATTTGCTAAACAAATAAATAATATTTGTAATCAAAATAGGTGGTGCGATGATGATTATTTTAATAATATATTAACACATACAGAGAAATGACAAAACAAAGAGCAAACAAGGCGATGTCCGGCAATAGACCTACTTCCCCAAAGAAAATCAATGAGGAGAAACTCTTGGAGCGTCTTGAAGGTAGCGATATTTGAGGACATGACGATACAGAGGAGCTCCCAACAGTGGCGCGCACTAATATTCGGAGGTTAACGCAGATGTTCAGCGCTGGATGGAGTTTTTAGGATAAACAAGTTGAGTTGAGTTGAGCTGAGTTGGGCTTTACGTCACATCGGCATTATTCCAGCAATAGAGTGACGAGAACAAGTTTGCATTAATACACATTGTACCAGGATAAATAAACAGACTAAAGGAAATGACTCCATATGCAGCTCACCACTGCAACATACCATTATAGAAATTGCCGTAACCATTTGCAAACAGAACATCTGAAATTATATTCTAAATTAATTGAATTGAGCTATAATCATCTAAACTACAGGTCATATGTAGGCAAACCATTATCGCTGTGAGAACCTGAAGAAGTGTTCGAGCTTTCCTCCAAAATCATTCTGACAAGCCGTGATATAATTGAAATCATTTTCAAAATGGCGTTAAACTCACTCACTCACTCACTCACTCAGGACAGACAAGTGACCGAGGGGAGAAAGTTAGCAGCTAGTGTAAACTTCCCGAATGAAAAACAGAATAAACCACGGCTGCAGGAAATCAGTCAACGACCTATATCTATTGAAAAACGATTTTCAGTGTATATAGTTCAAAATAACTAACAGCGATGAAACTGATGTGCAACATGCTAGGAATAATATACAAGTCGTCAACATGACTTACCATGCACATGGCTTCCAATTAATTAGTAAGCAATACAAACTGCATGTGGCGGCCAGCACTATGCTTGTGGTGATTCACTACACACACGTACGCAATTTGGTTTGTAATATGACCAGAGACCCATCCGTCACTTATTCATATGGCTGTATATGAATATTGATATCTTTTAGCAAGTGCTATCTATGCCAAATGCGCCAACTGAGATGTGTACCCCAGGTACGTTTCTGTATTCTGATTTTGGCTAGGGTACATTTCTGTATATAGAAACGTACCTGGGGTCGTTTGTTTGAGGAACAGTTCAGTGTACACCAAAGAGGATCCTATGTTCCAGATAAAGAAACAAAATAACATTATATATTCAAATATAATATAGTCAATAGCATCAGAAGAGTAAATCCGCCCCAAGTAAAACTAACTGCATCTCATCATCATCCAACGTTTCTAGTTTAACATAATCAACAACTATAAAAAATTCACAATGAAGTATATAACAGTCATAAACGTGTACATTATTTATATTCTTTGGGCATTTTTTCCCTGGAATTTATCTTCATACATAGCAGTAAAGGTTTTGCAATATATTGAAAGAGACAATATATTCACTTAAGACATTATGAATTATATAGCATCGAGAGAGGCTCCTCTCTCTCTCTCTCTCTCTCGCTTTATCAGCACAATGACAGGAACATTGGCATGGGTGTTGACCAGTTTTCGGTTTATCAGTTTTTTGTATCGTTGTAATATTATTGTGTAAATGATATCCAGTAGTGGAAGTCAGGCTGGCGTCTATAATACATTTATATGAAAGATGTTGCAAATATAAATATATATTCCGTTAAGGATTGGCTTTCGAGCTTTTATAATCACATAACGTAATCGTATCACATAATGGATATTCCGTGGCGGAGCAGGCTGGCGAGCCACTATAATACGGGAGAACAATAAATATTACATATGTCACATAGTACGTGCAATATTTAAGGATTAGATGTACATTCAGTGCTGGAGTAGGCTGATGAGCCTTTATAATAATTGTGTATAATAATTCTGTATTCTGATATTTTGATTTGGCTGAAGTCAGGAAAATATAAGGACATGTGTATATTCTATGGTATACAATAAAAGGTTTTTGAGAACCACTAGCTGTTCAGTAAACACCCCAGAAAAGGAACTGTTGGCTTCGTTTGGAGGACACGGTTTCAGAGCAATTTACTTTTAATGAAGTTTTTGCACTCTGGTGAACTGGTGTATATAATGTATGTTTATAAACAGATGTAAGTCGACACAGCGACCGAGCAAATGACAAAAGCCTGTTTATGTGTTTGTTATATATATATATGTATGTAGTAATGCATGGTGTGAAGAGGAGAAACATTTTGATCCTCATGTGTTTCATGTGTTCAAAATTCCGACAATATACTTAAATAAATAATTACCATGCATTTTAATCGAAGCAGTTGCTGAATAGATTTCAAATAAAGCTCTTAAATGAATTAAAAATTAAAGATATTTGTCTTACCAAACAATAAATAATTATACTCATTACCCCAGAGGATATGTAAATACATACATAGATGCAAATGCAATTATGAACAGATGTTGATAATTCATTTTCCCTTACAAATACCATCCAGCTCTAGCTATATATCCTGATTTACATTCAATACTCAGTTACAACTGTAGCATTAAGTCTGTTTATTAAGAATTAATATGCTATAGAAACTAGTTTTAAATCAAATACTGTTGACAAATTCTAATTAAATATCTGTGTATGCACGATCATACAAGAATATCAAATACTATAGCAGTGTGCATTGCAGAGGAGAATAAAGAATGACATTATTGATATGTTTGTGTGAGAATTAGCAAAATCAGTTTACAACAACTAAACATAAACATCTAGGTTTAAAGACAGTTACATTCATCTGGTCATTGTGGAGACACATGGTCAGTAAATGTAGATCAATTTATGTTTACAACACTGTCAATAAAGCCATTGTGAGAGGCTGGCATTTAGTATGAACATAACGTTTTTGATGTATATGATGAACAAATGCAGTGGTTAAGTATCACTGATCATGTTTCTAACATGCACTTCAGTGTCTAAAAGATATTTTCTTCTGTTCCATTTAAAACAAATACCATTTTAATATCTATTGTATATTTATCAGATAAGCATGTAACCATTGTTGAAATCTGCAACAAATGTCTACCATTCATCCATACAATCAGTTTATGCATGATAAACCCGTACATATTCCAAAAATACATAAAGTGATTTCCATTCTTCTTTCAAATTATATTTTGAATAGTGTGTAATGATATTGTGGCAGTCACTGATATTTGAATCTATGTCGAAGCGTCGCCTTTCATAGAATAAAGAAGTTGTATATCCATAAAAATATGAATATTAGGTATTAGTGTCGGTATTAACATCAGCATTTAGTTATTAGAGTCAGTAATATCCAGCACAGAGAGATCTGCTTTTGTGGTGGTTCTAGGGAATTTGACAGCAAATCGGCACGTCACATGCTTCCGATTATGGATTCCGAGTTGTTCCAGCATGACAACGCTACTTCACAGGCAGCACGCGTCACGGTCTGCTACCTTGCCGATTCTAATGTCAATGTCTTGCCATGGCCTTCCCGATCACCAGATGTAAACCCGATAGAACACCTATGGGATGAACTCAATGGACGTGTACGTCAACGTCAAAACACGCTTCAGACACTTCTGCAACTGGCCATCGCATTGCAGGAAGAGTGGAGAACAATTCCGCAAGAGCGACTGCGTCGACATTTTCAGTCTGTGTCGAGACGGTGCTGAGCAGTAATGGCTGCCGATGGTGCCCATACAAAGAACTGACTTTGACGCCAACACTTTGTATATATACGTGTGAATGCTCACATATTTACCATTAAAATCACATAAAATAATTGCTCTTAAGCTAACGCAATAAATTCATCTAAAATGGCTTATGCGTTTCCTTTTTTGAAGAATGAACACGTGGCCGGACTTACCTGATACTTCCTAACTGGGCGCTTATTTCACTTGAAGCAGCACCTTTGATACATATGCTCAGCGTATATTGCCATAATTATGCACAGGCATCTTTTTCCATGTATGCATGAATTAAAAAGTTGACACTTTAGTATATGTGTGATCATCGAGTATTTCCAATATATTCCTTTCAATTGTAATCGGTACTGAAATTTTCGAATATTTTCTACGTGTACTATGGTTGAAAATAAGAATACGTGGGGAAGCATTTGTACATTTGTTCATTTTCAAATGTTTTTAAGCCTTAGAAACGTGTGTATCATTCTGGATACCAAGGATATGTATTTGAGCAGTTTCCATATGTTAATATTGCAATACTAAAGAATGTTCACGTTTTTATATTTCTATGAAGCCTTTGACATCAAGGCTCATATGACCTCAGTTAGATTCCAGATATAAGGGCCTTGCAAGGCAAAACATTGTTGTGCAAGCGGACGCGTTACCATTAGGTCACCAACTTAATCACTTCACTTCAACCCATTGTCAGTTCTTTTAGGCCAACGTGAATAGCCGTTAAGCGTTTGCTTCGGCCATCAATACATTCTCACTCTTTCCCGGTTTATTGGGGGTTTGTTTAACCGACGACATCATTAACATAATCCGTGCATTATTCAGCGCAGTTGAGTTCTTGAAGTCCTGCATTCGGTTAAATAACAAAAGATCTGTACACATATTTGTGTTCGGAACCTGCTTACTGCTACAGTATTATTGGGTACATATCCACAGTGTTTTTTAGTTTCCGGTTACTCATTTCTTCATGCGTATCTCTGTGCAAGTAACTCAGAGTTGAAGGATTTGTGCTTGTTTTCAAATGTGTAGTTTACGTAGCTTATCTGGAGGTCTGGTCACCTTATTAACACCTTGCACAGACACCTCCGTTCTTTTCTTCCTTGTTATCACTACCCCATGGATAATTGGAGAATATAATACTGAATAAAAGACAGGACACCCATCTTCCCTTTACTTACATAAATATGGAACTTTTATGTCTGGGAGAACACGACTGCTGATGCGCTGTTGAACAAGAATCACTCAGTCACCGCACCGCACCGCACCGCACCGCACCGCACCGCACCGCACCGCACCGCACTATAGACTGGATATACATAACTGGCGAAACAAAGCCAACAGACAGATTACTCGCACGTCTGATGGCCCTGTGGTACATAGGGAATGTGACTCGTAAAAGATGGGAAGCGCATTTTAACCCCTAATCTCCTAGTAATGTTAGTATTCGTATTTTCTAGAAATAAATGAGGGGGTGAAAAATATATAATTCCGGCCTGGTGAATGCTATGGTTTTAATGCAAAATTCGGGACAGCATTTCAAGTCCGCGCCTGGAAAAAGTGCATCTACAGACACGTGCAAAAAAGTACTCAGACACTTGACGTAAGTTCCATAGACTTACATGTTATTTCAGTGTAGTATAAATAATTTTCATGAAGTGAGTTTGGGATGGATCTTTGTAAAAATTGACAGGCAAATTTGAAATCATCTCTGCTCTGCGCACATAATTTCAGATCCATTTTCCGACCACTATTTAACTAATGACATCACATTTATCAACTTACGTATGGTTCCCCAATGCACAATCCCAAAGGCCGGCATGTTAAAGGGGTTCACGGCACTGTACATATGTTGATTAAATTGTTGCCATTCGATAAATATGCAACGTAAAATTAAACAGACATTATTTGATTGTAGGTAAGATGATTCCTCACAAATGTGCAAAATTTCAATTGGATCTTACGAAAATTAAATTCATGAAAATTATTTAATTATTTATGCTATACTAAATCAAGATGCAAGTCTATGGAAATTACGTCAAGTGTTCGAATACCTTTTGCACGACTCTGTAGCTTAATATTTCTGAAAAAGGAACATTAACTCTTCTTTTCAACATGGTGAAACGTACGTAAACTGTTTTTTATGTTGTTGATTCAGTATTACTGATTGCTAAATGCTCATTACCATCAATACCAGTAATAATCTCAATATTATAAATGTATATTTCGCAGTGCGTCTGGCATGGATATACATAAAATACAAGAAACGACCAGGCTTCATGTGACGTTATATAGATAACTTCAAATAAAATGCGTTCCTTGTGTTATAGTATCTAATGATCAATCACATAATCGCATTTAATAAAAAGAAAATTAATTAAATTGTCCAAAACGAACAAATTTAGACACAATATGTACTTGATAAATGTTGTATCAATGTGATGCACTTAGTTTAAAACGTTTAAATCCTGACAATTTAAAACAAGTTTAGGATTGAAACGTGTCTAAATTATCGGACAAGGATTAAACACGTTTTACAGAGTAGATCCCAAATAGACACATTCCAGGGCAGTATGAACTAAGTTTCTAAAACCAACAAAAGGAATACCTACAATGCCAGACTAAATACTTAAGCAAATAAGTCTTCATTTAACGTCAAACAAACTCTTTCCGACCACCACAAGAGATTCCTATAAGTTAAAATGTCTTGATATGTGAGTGAGTTTTGCTTTTAGCAATGTTCCAGCAATATCACGGCAGGGGACACCAGAAATAGGCTTCACACATTGGACCCATGTGGGGAATCGAACCCTGGTCTTCGGCGTGACGAGCGAACGCTTTAACCACTAGGCTACCCCACCGACCCTCTCTTTTCATTGTGATGAACATGCTCAACCTTAGTCGATTTACTTGTTCCGTATATTTTAAGATTAAGTTCTAATCTCTGTTTCGCAACTGTGCTATCCTATCTGAGCCTAGTCCAGGGTTTGATGCTATAAGCGACGTTGATGGTACAGTGGCATACATTCCTTCAGCTGCAAGTAACTCAGTGACCCAAATTTTATTCTGTTCTCCCAAAAAGCATATTGGTACATGAACCCAACATTGTCCAGTATCCTAAATGAATTGTGATTTGATGCCATAAAAAACGTTCCAGGAATGACTACAATACTCTGACAAATGTAGATTGGTAACGTTGAGAATGGCAATTATATTTTACCATATATACTCGGTAAAAAATGTTAAATGCCATGGGATTATTTCCACCTTTCATAAAATTGTGTTGTTAAAACTCCATTTTGAGTAATATGCTGATGAGCCTTACTGACATGAAAATAATTTAAAAAATGAAGATAGAGATCAGAAAAGTACAGATGTCATTGGTGGTACAGGTACCTTGGCTCGGAAACCAAATTTTACTGAACGATATGAAACTTATTATGCATATAAAAATCACAGTGTATATTTTTATAAACTTTGTCTAATTCCCTTTGGGTATTTTGTCAACGAATTTAAGTCCCAGTAGTATATACACTGGGGGTACGAGATCACTTTTGCCAAAGGCCTCTGTAAAGCTTTATTTCATAGATAAAGCCTTTATCAGGCCCCGATCTCTTCCCCCCCCCAGTGTATATACCACTTTTGAATCCCCCAACCAACTTCCTGGTCACTATGGCCTTGAATCGCTACTTGGGTGGCAACATGGTGCCGTGAGGTATGATCAATAATTCCTCTCTGACGAACCCCCTCGGTGGCCTGTCTTTCAAGTAGTACAAGTTCGGCTCGGCGGCTTTGATGTCCACTTTATCTATGCTATAGGGTTTGACCGACCATGTCATGTCGGTGGCCCGTTTCCGAGTGTCTCCTTCGTGTTCCCCCAGCTGGTAGAGGTATCTCACAAGAACCCGGTCGGGTATCTGTTTCTCCTTCCCACGCGATGGTGCAGCCGGTTTCTGCCGTCACGGATTTCAGTTTGATAGCGTCGGCCGGTTTCTTGCCGGTGAGACAAGTGGTTTCGTGGTTGATGGCCGACACCACTTGAGGTAGCCGCGCTACCCATTCCGTCGATCGTCTCCCTGGGTTGGCCATCTCTCTGGCATACTGGTGCCCGAATAAGAGCTCGGCCAAAGTCCTATTGAATCCCTCGACTATGGCTTGGCTGTGATGAGCTCCGGCCGCGCCACGCCTGGCCTGGACGCCGTGCTTTGTTAGCAGTTTAACATGGCACCCATGAACTCACGTCCGGGATCGACTTGCAGCTCTGTGGGCCATGTCAGCGGACTGTGCTTGTATATGCGCTCGAATCCGCGGGCTACCTGGGCTGTGTCTTTCACGGTTAAGGGCTCGGCTTCTTTGTAGTGGCTGGCCACGTCCACTATGGTCAGGGCATACTTGTACCTCTTGTCGTGGGGTAGGAACAGGAGGTTGGCCTGGTGGATGCTATTGCGTACGTCAATGCCGAACTTTCTTCTAGGCACGTAACGTGGTGCCGGTAGGTAGATCTGCCACAGGGCTTGTTTCCCCAACCACGCTTTGACCTCATCCGGGGATACTCTCGCCATTTTGGCAAGCTTATGTATGGCGCTCGATCCTTTCCATTACCCACGCGGGCTGTAGTAAATAGCCTCAAACTTTCTCTGGTTCCTTGCCATCGTATACATACGGCTATGTCTTTTGTTCAATTTTCTCATGTCCGTCGTGTTGATCCTTCATCGGCTATCCACCGAGGCGACAGGGACGTCTTGTTTATCGTCAGTCCATTAACCGTGTCCTTCGTGCTCCAGCGTGGACATCTGATGCTTGAAGGTGCATGGCATGACATGGCCCTTGGGGTAGTCACTGGTGTCGTATCTGTGGATGTGCTTCTTCATGTCCTCGTACACGTCTTCGTTTCGAATCTCCATCAGCAGGGAGTCCGTGTCCGTGTAAAGCACCTCGCAACTGTCGCCGTACTGCTTCTTGACCTCGTTGTAGTAGAAGTCATACTTCAGGTCCTTGGAGAGGTCGAGGTTACTCATCCGAGTCGTAGACGGGCCGGGTTGAACTTGATGTGGCTCTTCCTCATGTGCAGGGCCACCAGATCGTCCGTGAATATCTTGCTCCGGTTGAATGCCTGAGCTTGTCTTCCTCTTTCGACCAGACCAGCTTCATGGTCACGCGTTTCCTCAGGTTCTCCATCGTCTTACCGAACACCGAGTTGTTCATGAGCTTGTAGAGGTTCTTCTCGAAGTCACTGGTGGCCAGCTTTCGCAGGTCCGTGTTCATTCTGATGTAAGGCTCCATCCAGGGGCTTTGGTCGAACTTGAGCACCCTATGAATTTTAGTCAGCCTCATACCCAGCGACAGGTACAGCTGCAGGTTGCGATAGTGAACGATGTACTTGGGTTTGGTCATCAAGTTGGGTACGAGTTTTTCAACGTTGGCCGGCTTATTACCCCCAGCAAGTTCCGTTGGTAGTCAGACATCCAGTCCGGGTCCACCATCAAACGTTCTGGAGCCAGGGGTAGCCGTTGTGTGACTTGTGTAATGCTGCTGGATACTCCAAGTCCACTTCGAGTATGTAACCTGCCCCGAATCCGGTGGTATGCTCATGACGTCTATCTCAGGCACCCACTCGAACCCCCGGTGGGTAGATACTGGCTCATACAGGTTGTTGGCATCGAGGTAGAGGGTGTGGGTGGTGGGCTTACTAGAGTCATAGCCCTTCACATACTTATTGTTGGCTTTTGCGTAGCGTTTGGCAGCCATGGAAATCCCACCTCGCAATCCTTTCTCGATGAACAGGTGCATGTTGTAATCGGTGAGGAGTTCCAGCTTGACTCCGGTCTTTTTCAGCAAGGCATCCCAAGAGAGACCGGGGCTGGTGTAGTACCATGCGGGCCGAGTTGATACTGCTTGAAACACGTCTTTCTGAACGTCTCGAACACGTCAGCCAGCAGGAGTACGTCCGTTCTCAAGTACAGGTCGTGGTAATCACCCAGGTTCCTGCAGCCCAGTTTCTCCCACACATTCTGGGCGTGGTCGTAATCGTCCTGGGTGATGGCCGAGTCGGTCAAGTTGCTGTAAAATCGGTCGATGGGGGGTAGTCGGGTCTCGGCGAACTTGGCCCAGCTGTCCATGTACTCGTAGGGGTAAACACCCTTCCTCATCAGCAGGGGCCGAGTCTCGGCGTCGGTGTATCGATCGGTGATGGGGAAGGTATCGTTGGCCTTGACCAAACTGTCGAGAGATGACAGCAGGAACTGAACTGAGTCTATGAACCTCAGGCCGTTCAGGGAGAAGGAGATGTATCTCTCCATGTTGTTGGGGATGCACGTCAGGTTGCCGTCGACCCTCGCGATGGCCTGCATGATCAAGTGAGAGTCGTACCCTCTCAAGTTGTGGAAGACCACGGGGATGTTGATTGTTTTGGGGTTGATTCTGAGCTTGAGGTTGCACGCGCTGTGAGCGGCGCCTCATTCTCACCGGTGATGTGGCAGTGATCTCTCACCGAATCACTGTTCAGCGGGCCGTCGCACACGTGGCAGTGAGTGCTGCAGCCGTGAGCTCGCCGGTCGGCTTGGGTCATACGCATGGGAACGACGGTGTACAACCTCTTCCTGATGGTTTTCTCTTTGTGCTGCAAGCACTTTAGAAACTTTTCAGCCGCGTCGGGACGGGAGCCTTCGTTTTCCCATCGCATCGGACGACCACGTATCTGAACCCACAGGTCTCGTGCTCCTGCGTTTTGTGCATGTTGGGGGTCGGCCCGATGTCAACGGTTTTGACCAAGGCTTCAAAGTCGGCATAGATGATGTAAGGTACGGACATCTGGTTCTTGTGGTTGTCGAATTTTAGGATATTGTCGCCTTCCTTGGGCATGTCGATTCGTATGGCCGTCTGCCCCACGCCTAGGCAATCCTCCCGGTGTGATTCCAGCAGGTCGGGCCGGGTGAAGCCGTGCAGGCACCGTTCGCAGAAGTGACTCTTTGCTCTGTGTGCCGATTGGTCGTACAACAGCCTGCTGAAGTGTTTTATCCACGCGTAGTGGCACTTGCCACCTCGCTGGATCATGAATATATTGATCACGCGGCGACCCTCCATTGGGCTGATCCTGTGCACGATCGTTTTGTTGCCTTCGTGCCCAAAGACGTTGATGGCTATGGGGTTCTGCTTCTCGATTCTGGTGACCTGGGATATGGGGTGGGTTCGTCTATACCGTCCCAGTTGAGCCCGTCGTCTTGGGGATAGCTCAAAGGTCTGTTCGAATTAACGTCGGTCGGAAACAAGGCGGACCTGATAGCTACCCTCATGCAATCGTCCCCTCTGTTCTTGACGTTGACCATGGCTTGTTTCTTCTTGTAGTAGGGGGGTAAGTCTAGGTACGATCCGCCTCTGAACGGTACAAAGTTAGCTATGTCTAGATAGACCTTATCGATTTTGTCCACGGCCCACCCGGACCCCCTGTGCGTGTAGCATTCCAGGTACTCTCGTATTTGTTGAAAGCGATGTGTCGAAGGACTCGACTACCGTCTCGGGTTGAGTTGCGACTTCTTGCTTACCTCGGAAGTAAGGCTGAACGTACTCAATGGCACCGTCCGTCTGCAGATTATCAAGCGACATCTTCACCGTGATTTGAAACTTGAGACTTCCCAGGTCGTTCAGTTCTTCATTGACTTTGTCAGCGATCAGAGGCTTGACGTCGCCGATGTCTATATTTTTGTCTACATGCATCCGCCAGCCTCTCAGGTAGTTACCTACAGCGCGTTTAGTGCGCACAAACTGTAGATCGACGACTCTGTGCTGATGCAACAGTTCGACGAGCTCGGGTTTCCTCATACGGGAATAACCCGCCAGCCCCAGCTCTTTCGCTTGGAGTTTGAGTTGTTTCACCGTGGGAGGTCGTTGTATGGGGGCGTGCAAAAGTGCGACTAGCCTGGCTTTCCCCAGGCGGGAATAACCCACCAGACCCAGCTCTCTGGCTTGGAGTTTGAGTTGTTTCACCGTTGGAGGGGGTTGTATGTCTAGTAAGCTAAACAGCTGGGGTTTCCTCAATCCTCGTTCTCTCGCAATCTGCCTGAGCTCTCGGACAGTAGGCATTGTTATACCCAGGTGTAAACAATCTCTAATTAGGTCACCGGCAAGGGAGGTAACTCCTCCAACCTTAACCAAAAAATAAAGGAGGCTAGTGCAACTTTGCCACGAGCAGGTGGAGGGCTGGCGCCAGTAGGTCGACTTCAGCGTCGTAATCTGCTATACTTAGGTAGACCGTTTTGATTCTGCTCTCAACCCGCTCTGATAGACCTGGGGGGAAGCGGTCCAGGTATTCTTGTATGCTTCGTAATGAGGTGTTGAGGTACTTTTCTAGCTCAGGTTGAGTCGCGATCTTTCGCCCCACCTGTGATGGGGAAAGTATACCTGACGCCCCCCTTAGCCCATGCCACTCTCAGTGTGAACCGAAATTGGAATTGTCCCAGGTCATTCAGTTCCTCTTCGAGTATACCGGTGATCAGAGCATAGATGGCGGTGATGGGTATGCTTTCAGCTTTGTTCATCCGCCAGCTTTTCAGGTAACCTTTCGGGGTTATGGTACGCACGAACGCACGAACGCAGGCTCTCGGGTGGCATCATTATACCTAGGTGTACACAGTCTTTAATTGGGCCTCCGGCCTTACACTTCCATCCTGAGGAGGCGCCTACGTTCGTTTATGTAGTCCTTCTTCCTCTCGTAGATAAGCTGGTGCCGGACTACGTTTGCCCCGTGGGCTTTACATAGGCAGTAGTGGCATTTAACCCCGATGCCGCACACGGAGCACGTGTAGTTCATGAAACACCTCCTGTGGAAACAGCAGTACCCCTCGGTCCTGCATCTCCTACCGCAGGTCTCGGTCTTCCCATAAGCACGTACTGACATCGATACGGGGCAGGTCTCATCGTATACTCATATGTGTACCTAGTTTAATTGCTTTGCGATCAATGCAGTCGCTGCTAGGCCTATCACGACGAAGGCCAGTTCTCGGTCCTTTTGCCCCGGGCTGGGTGCGTAGTACTGGGAGAGTGTGGGTTCATCGAGTGGTTCGAGCTGTTTGCCGGTCAGCAGGTAGTATTCTTTCGCAGCGTCGTCGACGTCCTTGAACGTTCGAACGGCATGGTTCTCACGCTCGAGTCGTTCGTTAATGTAATCGAGTCTCTGCATACGTTTCTTCGCGTACTCGGCTTGCGCGGCTTGCAGTTTCTCCACGGCTATGTCGTGCCGTTTTCGTTCCGTTCTACCTCGGCCGCGTTCGACTCCCGTAGTTTCGAGAACAGGTAATTGCTCCCGGAAAATGCCAGGGCGTTGACTAAAGCCCCCCCGACCATCATAGCGATCGTAGCCATCCTATATATACCTATATTTACTTCAAAATATTCCCCGGTATGATCCCTTGCTTCACGAGGATGTCCTTGGTGGCCATCGCCATACCCAGGTTCATGATGAGCATGCCCATATCCTGCAGGTCGAAGTCGAGCTTGATAGTCGGTTGTTTGAGGACCATCTTGGTCAACCGAGCATATCCTACGGCTAGGCCGGCGACCACGGTGGCGTGGTATGCTTCGTTAACGAACGTTTTCCCCTCAGACATGATGTATATGATATAGAAACATATATTTAATTACAACATAATATGGGGTTGACCTCTAATTGGGGTTGTGGGGTGAGGGTGGGGTTGGCTTTGGGGATGTATTATATAGCATGAATAATGAGAGCAGCCGCAGCAGCTGCGCGTATCCATAGAGTATAGTTACTATGGCGCTTGGCTAGGCCCCCTTTTCTACCGGCGGCGACTCTCTTATGGTTCTTCTGCTTAGTGACTTGTGTCAAGGCCTCCTGTGTCGGTATCTCCTCCTGTGTTGGCAACGGGGTTGTCTGGGCAGCATCCATCTTGTATACTATTACTATTATTATTCCCCTCTTTAAATTGACAATGCTTCGCCGTGATGATCGCCGCCGTCACCGGGGCTAAGAACATGCCGTATTTGTGGTACAGCAGGCAGCTGATGGCGCTCAAAGCGTGTTCGATAAAGGGGTCCTTCTCGAGGTCCTCCAACAGGTAAAGCCGGCGTTCCGGGGGGAATGGGGAGGAGGTACGACGCCAAACCGGTGTAGATCTGCGTCATGGTCGAGCCTATAGTCTTCGTCATCTCGTCCCCGAGCCGGGACTCGTATCTCGCGTATACCTTATCGACCTCATCGGCGGGTAGTTTCTGGATCTTATCGGGAGCGTAGTCCCCAAAGTATTGTTTGGCTTTGCCGCCGACCGCCAGCGCCACCAGCTTCTCCCGCTTGTCGTCATCAGGCCGCTTATCACCCTCCACCAACAGTTGTTCGAGCAGTTCGTTGCACTCCATCCTAAAATGTAACAAGCGATTCTTAACTTTAATGATATAATAACCGATGCACGCGAAACACAGCGCGATGAAGGTTAGGTTGCACACGATGAGCACTTCACAAGCTGCCATATAGAACTGTAACTTTTAATTGCTAAGCCATTGCTAAGCATTACTCAGCATTGCTTAGCACTTGGTAAGCCACGGGTTGGTCGGTCTTGAGCACGAGCTTAGCATGCTTCGTCTCGGCTAGCTGCCTCTTCACCCGTTCCCGTTCTAGTTTGCTCATCACATCGTTCTCCTCAAGCATTCCTCGAACGAATCCCTGTCCTTGCAGTGGAATAAGGCTACCCATCGCGTCTGTTCCCTGAGGTCTTTCAGCACCGAGTTGAACTTCTGCGTCAGCACCCAGACGCTGTGCTTTGCGTGCCGGCCGGAGAAGGCTAGGTACGATAGCATGTCTCTCTTTTTTGTTATCTCCTTGTTAGCGCTGCAGTCGTCCAGGATGAACAGCGTCGACTCCCCATTGAATTTCTTATGGTAAGCCTTCAGCCAGTCCTGCAGGCGTGTTCCCGGTCGACTCTGTGCACGTCCGGGTCCGTCATCACCCAAGGTCTTTCCGTGTACGTCCTGTTCATATGCAGAGTAGGGCACATGATAACGATGTTGTCGAAGGTGTCCCGGTAGTACCCCTCCAGCATATCCAGCACGAAAACGGTCTTCCCACAACCAGTCTGCCCGCACACTATGGCGCAGTGCGGGTCGCGGGGTAGATCAATAGATGGCTTGCACGAATCTCCCATTGTCTATATTAAGCTGCGCATCCATAATCACGTACAGATATAACTTCAACTTGCCAGCGGGTTGAGCCTTCTTGGTAATCTGGATGGTTATCCCCTCACTGCCGTTGTCGATGTGGCGTCCACTGCCGTGCAACCGGTCGTCGTCCGTGGATCGCATGTCCAACCATAGCGCGTACTTGGTGGTCAGGTATTCCCCGATCTGCACGGAGGATAGATCCAGGTCCTTGATGACGTGTGGGTGCCGGGTCGGTAGCTTCGTTATCTCATCCCACTGCTGGTATGCCCTCATACCAGCGCTGAACAGCTGGTTGGGCACGCCCTCGATGGTCACTTCCACCTTCGTGATCTCGGGGTTGAAAAACTTCTCGCTGTCCCTTCGGAACGGCTCGTAATCCTCCACAGGAACGATCAAGATGTCTTTCATCAACCGCGCCGGCACGTTCAGGTTGATGTTCCACAGCGTGTCGCTCTTGTCCCGATTGATCTTTCTATGCCACAGTATGCGATCGTACAGGATGGCCACCTGGCCCGAGTAATGGTTTCGAACCTGCCTGGCCAGATCCGGGCTAGTGACCATGTCAAACTCCAGAGAGATGTTGTCGATGGTGTAACTGGCCTCATCACCGTTCGGCGTGCGCACGACTTTGCTGTAGTCGTTGAACATGAGCTCGTATTCAAGTCTATTACCCAGCGCGGCCTGGTAAAAACGGCGCGTGCCCCGTGAGCAACTCGAAGTCGAGCGGCACGCAGAACCTGTTCCATACGCTTCAGCAATGGCCTTTTCACCCACCGGGATCTTGTCTAGCTGGTTTGCAGTGAAGTCGTTGCCGCTGATCTTGATGGTGGTCTTCTTGACGATGGTCCGACCTACGTTCCGCACGAGCTCACGTTTGTCGTTGCCGGAGGTCAACATGAGGTTGAACACCAGTCGAACCGTGCCGGGCACGATGAGGTCATTCTCGCCCAGGTTGGGGAATCGAACAAGCAGCGTTTGGTTCTGGTCTATCTTGCTGGGATTGTTGGTGATGGTCACTGACTGGCGCACGGCTCTGGCGCCTAGAGGCTCCCTTGATCTCCGGAAAGGGTCTAGCTTCCTACCGTATGACATTGTTATATACATAATTAAATACAATGGCTGAAGGTGGTTACGATAACATCCAGATGGATGACTTGTGGGATGATAGTGCCCACTCGTTCGGAGAGGAGGAAACCTCGTTCTCACAAAGCAACCGACTCCTGAAGCAGACTGTCGACAAATACTACGACGAGTTGAGGCGTAAACACAACGTCGAGCCATTGGGATGAGACTATTCCAGGTTCACCCTCGACGAGAATGGCACGCTGCGATTGAAGGCTAACCCCGGGGATCAATCTCATGAACGCGCGCACGAGAGAACCGCTTGCCTTATTGACACTCATCAGTCGCCATGGGGGTATCCGCAGTGAACTAGGCCTCAAAGATGATTGGCCTAAGCTTCCCCCGAAGGTCGTCCAAGATCTGCAAGCTACCAGGGCCGAACTCAACGATGAGCCCCAACGTGCCATTGAACAACTGTTGGACACGTACCATAACAAACCCTTAACCAGGCTCGAGCTTACCATTCGGGAACTGTGAAGGCTGGACAAGGCCATGCAAACCATTCGTGGGTCACTCGTGGACAACACGGCCAAACTGGACGCGATCAATGAACACATCGCCCGTGAAAAGACCAAACTCAGTCAGGTAGATGACGAGTCTCTGAAAGCCACCATCGAGGAACGATTGTCGAACCAGGAAGAGGAAAGGTCGACCCGGCTGGAAGCGGCGTCCTCCTTCCGAGACCAGATTCAGTCCCAGATCAGCCGCGTGCGGGGAGGCCCTGGCTAAACTCGGGGGTAAGTATGCCGAAGCCCTGCTCGCATCCTGGGTAGCATCGTCTCGTGGCTGCTGAGTACGCTGGCTAAAACTGCCACGTTGCTCGGTCAAAACCTGTGGCAGCCATTGTCGCCGTGGCCGGGCTGGTGTATATAGCCAAATGACCAAAATGAGGCCGACAGCGATCCCAGCGAACACCAGAGTGGTTTTACTATCGAGGTGTTCCTTGTTCTCAGCCACCCGGTCAGGCGGAACTGGCTGTGGGGGTGCGGGCGAACCCTGGGCTCCGAGGGTGGTATGACTATGCCCGTTTCACGGGCAGTGGGCTGTGGTACGTGCCTCACATTGATGCCTGTATTGACACCCAACTTCTGGTCGGCTGTGGCTATGACTATTTCGTTGTTGTATCCCACCACTTTATTGATTCTCAGTTGCATGTCGCTCGGGGCCATGTACAGGCCCACGTCGAACACATAGTCGACTTTAGACAGGGGGTATTTCGAACACGTCTTGGTAGCGCCGGATGGCACTCGGCAGATCGACCGGTCTAGCAATAGCATCATCGACGTTGGCCAAGAACTGTTTCTGTGCGTCGTAAGCAGTCCCCTTACCGAACGCGTTTGTGCCTGCGCACCAAACAGCGCCCATACGTACGTTCAAATCGAGTCGTTCAAGCGTTCGGTGCCGGCGCGAGTGAACCCTTTCGACGTGTCCAACATATATACTTTCCAATTGTCTTCAACGGAGGAGGGTTGCTCGACATTTTGGATGGTGAAACCAACGTCGCCTGTAAAGTCCATACAGTCATCTCGCCATTCGTTAATCGACAGAGCAACTTCTGGCCGCAGTAAACCTCGTTTCAGTAGATCATCGCTGGCTTCTTTCACCGGTTTTGGCCTACTGTGTATGGGTTTAGGAACGAGGTTGGAGAATGCATGGAAGAAATTACCCGAACTAAACATATTGTGCTTCATAAAGTTTACCACTGTATCTTTTCGTAATGCTTTTACGAAGAGTCCATCACTGTATGGAATACCCAACCCGTGAATAACTCCTACCGGTATACGCCAATCCGTTTTCCGATCGATTTCGAATTCACCACAAATCCGTTCGTAAGCCCGCCGATCGTGCCGATTGTTTGATGCATCCAACGCCTTGTCCTGTGGAAGCGGGGCGCTGATCTCTTTGAGGATACGCCTGACCTGGTAGTGCACCACACGGCGAAGTTGAGTTGATTCTGCCAGAACTGCATAGGGTTGTTGAACCAAGCGTGGACTGCCTTGACGTTCGTCACCGAAAGCCTATACCCGTTCGAACACATCGATAAACTGGGCTCCAAAGTACAACCCAGCCACGTCGACCACGATCTTCATGTTCGTGAAGTCTATGTCCATCTTAGGGTAAAACACTCCCAGGGTGTACATTTTAAAAGTATTATATCATGGTACATATACTCTCATATGTACGTGACATTTCCAGGCATAACGAGCGGTGATGTCGTTCAGCCGCTGCATGCGAGCGATAACACGTCGGGTCACCTCGAAGTCGCACTCTGCGATATCACCTACCTGCCGCGGTGGACCAACATCAACGACAGCAACAACAAGCTGTTCATCAGTGGCGTCAGCAACCACATAACCGACGGCTACTACAGCGTGTGCTCGCTAAGCGATGAAGACTTCGAGCCCGTGGGAGCCGAACTCAAGATGAATGACTCAAACGGCACATTTATGTTAACCAACAATGGAATAAACCCCTTGAGGCTCGGCCGACCATTGGCGAGGACACTCCGGCTGCCGCCAGACGAGATAAAACCAACAACCAGTGTCACGGGTACGAAGTTACCCGAGCTAGTCCCGTACCACGAGATGTGCATTCATCTCGATCAGCTGAGCACGACGGACAACATTCAAGCCGATGGCCCTTCAACGCTGCTGAGAGCCGTACCGTTGAAGACGGAGAAGTACAACGATGGCAGAACTGAGTCGTTTTCATCGCGGCAGTACAAGAGGTTAACTCGGGCCACCATCCTGGAGTTGGTAATATCAGTGTTAGATATAAAGCATAATCCTGTGAATATAGGATACCTCAGCATAACACTTCACATAAAATGACTAGCGCACAAGGGCCCGGAAGGTTGAAGAGATGCGTCAATGTAGGGATCTCCGACCTCGGGGACACACACGGGTTCGACGACCCCGGAGTAGAGAGTAGACTGTATGCCTTACAGCTTAAAAAACCGCATTTACAAACGCGTTGAAGTCCCCTCCAGCGGTAGAACCCTAGGTGATATAGTCGATACCTCAGGAGCGGCCCTCAACACTCGGTACGACCTAGTCCGCATCGGTGATGATAGATGGTCAGTATACCCATCGTTCGGCGGCTAACTGTTCGACCTAGAAGACGTCGAGGGCACGACCGTCACCCGAAACAAGCCGTATGCCCTCGTCTTCGCCGACGATGACAAGTGGGTGTTGCTACCCTCTGGTTTCTCACCATTAGGCTCGGCTGCCCCTACGTGTTCATGGAAAACAAAGACAACTACCTGAACAAAGTCGTGAACAATGGAACCCTGCTCGTGGCTTACATCCTGATGCAGAGTCGTAGCATAGTCATCAGCCCACTCTCCAGTATGGCAGCCAACATGTTGTCAAGCAAGCCCCGGACGCAAAACGTGGGGTTGCAGGTGGTATCTGAATTCAAAGGCATGGTCAACATCCTGGAGAGTCTACCGGCGAACTCCACGCTGGTCATCCAAGTCTACCTAGGTGAACCATCGCAGCGCAAAGTCGAAGTCGTGAAGGGGATCTAACTTCGGTGGGTGAAACAACACCAGTATAACGTTTGCACTGTTTACGTAAGGGTGGGGGTCGACTCCCACACCAGTCTGCAGGGGGTCACCGTGACCATGGAAGACACGATATCACTCACCAAGATCTTCCTACCTGACAACATACACCTCATGGGGGTGAGGTGCACCCTGAACTACTATAAGAAAGAAAGTTGGAATCTATCTCATAATAGTAATATAGCAATGACCAGTCATCGTCCCAACATCACGCTTAGCGACCTAGGAGACACGGAGGGGTTCGATCTGCCCGGCAGGGATGGCGCCTTGTACGTCCTACGCTTTTACAACAACATGTACATAAGGGTGCCTCTGTCAGACGACTTTAAAGAGCCAAATTGGTTGATCAACATGACCCTCAGCACACCTTATATCTCGTTCAACAAAGATGGGTATATCTCCGAAATTAGGAACAACGGTATCTTGCTCGGGGCTTTCATTCCGGATCGTGGCCTAAGTACTCGGCTAATACCGGATCACACGGGTAAAATGTTAGCCCCACACCATTCAGAGTTAAGGTTTGACGTACCCGATTCCCAATTGGATCTTATGACTATGAAACCAGGCTCCACACTCGCCATAGAAGTCTATCTCGGGGCACTTTTTGATGATACAGGACTACAACTTAGGCACCTACTCAGGCACCAACGTTGCTGTATCGTCATACAACCGGACTCCTTAACGGGTTCTATAGTCCCCTCAGTAAGCCTCTATGGGGTTCATGTGGACGCAGAGTTATCTATTAGCCTCTCACCTATTTCCCTGTACGATGATCTACGCCTTATAAGCCTCAAATACACTGTGCAAGGATTAAATGGCACACAATTAAAAGATATTTCATAGAATATATTATATACACAGGATGGGGCTGTACCCAGTCGTAGAGGAAGTAGCGAAGACCCTGGAAACCGTAGACGGGTTCCGCTTGAGACAGTTATGCGACATAAAACGGCAACTAGAACAAGACTGCGACAGACGGACAGCATTATGCAAGAAGTACCGTAGAGCTTTCAATGTCGTGGATTGGGTTGATACCGCCCTTATGACAACCAGCTTGGGGCTAGGGGCAGTAGGTGTCGGGTTGTTCGCCACCATCGTAGCCGCACCCATAGCCCTAGGCATCGAAATAACAGCTGGGGTGTCAGGGTTGGCGGGGTTGGTGTTTAAGTTTGCATCCCGCAGACTGCATCGTAAAGCGTTGAAGCACGACAAGGCCAGGGTTCTGGCTGAAGCAAAGCTGAACACAGTAAGCGGCCACATCTCCAACGCACTCACTGACAGTAAAGTCTCCGAGGAGGAGCAAGAGATCCGGTCCAAGTCTCGTACGACTACCATCAGCGAAGACGAGAAAAAAAAGTACATAGAACAAGCGGTACAACAAGCCCGGCAAGCCTTCATTACGAAGACCAAAGAGCTCATAGGCGATTCACATTAAACTTTTTCGTCGAGGTCAACATAATGTAGGTGTTGGTTAGCGGTCATAGTGACCAGGAAGTTGGTTCGGGCCACCGAGGGGGTTCGTCAGAGAAGAAATTATTGGTCATACATCACGGCACCATGTTGCCACCCAAGTAGCGATTCAAGGCCATAGTGGCCAGGAAGTTGGTTGGGGGATTCAAAAGTGGTATATTGACTGGGGGTGGGGGGTGAGTGTAGAGATCGGGGCCTGATAAAAGCCTTTATCTATGAAATAAAGCTTTACAGAGGCCTTTGGCAAAAGTGATCCCGTACCCCCACTGTATATACTACTTGTGTCCGAGTGGGGTATTCATGCTTCACTGCGGCATGGTATCTCAGTGGGCTAGCACTATAAAACCAGCTTCAGTCTGGGCTGGTACAAGCAGCCGCACATACACACGCATGCACGTCGTCATATGAGCGAAATATTCTGAAGTACGACGTTAAACCCAATTTCACCTCACCTCACGCTGAAAATGGATAGAATTGTTGGTTACAAAACTAGCAAAACTACCATACCACCTGCCTCCACCTTCAAAAGCTGTTTCTTCTTTCGTCCAAACAGTAATAGGCCTCGTGTAATGCCACAGGTAAATCCAACTTGGAATTCCCACCTGGTTAAAATGACCCCTACACACAATCTCTGTACATATCCAGGTAAATTATCCCTAAACAAATTGTATATTTGCTGTCGAGCTGTGTCAAACAAGCACACCTCCCATTTCCATTTGATTCTCAGGTACCATTTTCAATCGAGGTAAGCGTGACGAAAGCTGACAGCCAGCCAAGTCTTTGTGTTCCTGCTGAGTAACTGGCTATGTTGTACTACCTTATAGTATTCTCCCCTCCGAACTTCTGGCCCAGACAATTGCTTAGGCTAATAAAGGAAAAGGTAAAATGTTCCTATTGTACTTGCAGGTGTATTTTCATGAACTGCTGACGCCTGTGTTGTTTTCATTTATGAAGTCGCTACATAGTTCAGGTAAGCACATTTCTCAGGTAATTGTCCAGAGTATTAGATTCCTGTCTGATAACAAGAGGGCTATTGTGGTACCCAGGTATATCCACACATTTGCTAGGTCAGATCGGTAAACATACACACCATCCCTACACTAAATACAGCACAGCTGTCCATTTCACATTGTACTCCCAGCTAATGTCTCACTTGAACCACAACATAAGTTTTATTAGCTAATACACAATTATGTTAGGTATATAGAGAATATACCGGATGACTGCAGCATAAAATATTACCTCACTTATTCATAACATAAACAAAATTTACAAAATGTTACAACAAACGAAAACATGACTTGAAACAACCTTAAAGTTACATTATCAATGCATTTGAGATTCACATTGCCCTACCTCCCACAACAAGTATTACCTTCAATGAGTGCATTTCGGAATTGGGAACAGAATGAAAAACTACCAACAATTCCATTTGTAATCCAATAACAATACCACAATGTTGTAAATGTATTTATGATTTTTGCTCTGTGAGGTCGAGCACTGCCATACATTAAATATCATTGCCAATGGTACCAGCAAATGGCCTGACGATGGGATCGTCCCGATATCTCAAAGCATTCAAACTGCCATTCCTTCTCACATACAGGTCTGTGGAGCCGTCAAGTGAGAGGCCACCCAAACCATAATTGATCCTCCTCCAAAGCTGCCATGTTCAACCACATTACAGTCAGCAAAATCGTTCATTTTTCGAACTCTACAAACGTCTCCTTCCATCACGAAAGTCCAAGCAGAATCTGGATTCGTCTGTGAACAAAATTTCCTAAATGAGGCTCTATCCACATTCACGTGCAATTTCATGTCGATTTCTTCTGTGATGTACGTCCAAAAGTGGACGAACAGCTTGTCTACGGTCACGCAAATTGTGAGTGTGAAGTCTGATCAGAGATCCACATCCAAGTCACATTTGTGAGTTCAGAATTTATCGTTTTTGACGATTTCAGTCTGTCCCTTTTGTCGGTCCTGGTGTGAAGTAGTTTTCCTGGGACGTCCGCTCCTAGTTCTCTCCTTGACTGATCCGCGCTGCTGATGCCGTTCACGTAGTCTGCTGATGGCTCTGTGACTTCCCTATAAGAAAGACCGGCGTCCAAAAGACCAATGACTTGGGCCGCCTCTTCTGTTGCTAAGTGTCTTCTTTCGGGCATTTGGAACACAGGTAATAAAATCATCGCCCCAAGCCGTGGATGCATCCAGGGTATAGTGGAAAGTTATCGTAACGTATACCCTGGAGATTATCGAGGATGTACCTCCCCGACCAAAATGGGTGACCCTCCCTTAACATAATCTGACCTATGCTCATAAACTCTGCTCGAACTCTCTGCTAACAGCTTTATGTGAACTGACATTCGGTCTATTCCTCAGCCTTTTCTGAAATATCATGTCTAACTATGCGAGATGCGGGTATTTGTGTTTTGCGAACGTCAGACATTAGTCTTTCCATAAACATATAGCGTAATGTTCATGAACTGTGAGGGATAACAATCAAGGCGGTCGGCCTGCACACAAAAATGTATTCGTGAAGACAACACAGGACAGAAGACGAGACTGGTATCGCAATGCCGGCAGGGACGACCCGTTGACAAGACTCAGACCAAGCGATCGTAGCGCTAAGATGATCGTAACTCCCATACTTTAACGTAGAATTACGACTGTCGTAACGCCACGATCGCTTTGAGGGCCCTGATTCGCTCACCATGTCACATGTGTGATCCACGAGTATCGCAATTCTTAAAGGGACCATCCGTCTCATGTTTACATCTCACAGAAGCTGAATCGTAGTAAATAAGATGACCACAACAGTCACCAAAACATATTCATATAGAGTGTCTCTACTGTACGTCAAGGTCAAATAGCGGTATATGCTACAGGTCTGCTTGGACATGGCGGCATCATTATACGGCCATGGACATTTGTATAATGATATAATTTTGATTGTCTCATGAAGACTCCTAATCTCTCATGGTCAACAGTTGACAAATGCCTTTCCAAGTGCTCGAGAAAAGTCTAGGTCGCCTCGACCCACTTGCAGGACACACAACAAACTCATTCAATGGCAAGCAAATTGTTTACCGAAAATATATTCACGGTGAAACTTGGTACAAGTTAAAAAGGGGAAATGCATGGGACACCATGTTTGTAGTTGTAAGTGGTTGGTCTACCTGGAAATGCAATCAACACGTCTAACACGAAACTTTGTGAAATAACCAACCAGTTCCCGTATGCCAAACCCAACCAAACAACTTCCGAGGAAGGGTCGCAACACACTTGCCGAAATCATAATCATTGCTGACATTTTACCACAACCAAAACTTGAGATGGCGTAATCCACACTAGTTTTGGAGTACGTCGTATATACGTATCCTATGAATCGTCTTATTACATTAATTGCTGGCTTCCGGTAAAGTGTGTTTAAAGGTGAATTGGGGACATTTGCACGCCACTAATTAGCTGATCATGCACGGGGAATTGATAGAAACATCACTTGTGACACATATACTTATAATGCGAACTATCCTTAGTTTAAGAATACATGCACAGTTCAACCGGATATCACCATACAAGTGTGGATTTGAGGTTTTTAAATATCAGAAAAATCTTTTGTAGAAACTCGAGAAAATCACCGAAAGAAAACCACAATATGTTAAAATATTCAATTAAATTTGAGGAGGGAAGTTTGCACGCGTAGAAATTGTGTCATAACATCACTTAACATAAGCACGCTTGCATCTTACTGTATTCTTCATAGGGACCTATTCAATTCCCAAACACAAAAATAGATGTATTTGTCCGCCTTAAGTTTACATGAAAACCCTGAATTTTCATTGGAATTAACTATGGTATTATGGGCGTGGCGGATGTCGGGGCTTGGAATTATTTCTATGTTGATATAATGAAACATAATGCAACTCTACAGTCATTCGATTATTTAAGAAATGCTTCCAGATATAATATTCCTCATGGACATAAACGTTTTGGGGAACGTGTCATACACGTTTATTATTCGTTAGTCAAATCAAATACTTATATCGCTATTTCATATGAAATAGTAATATCGCTATTTCATATCAAATACATAGATATGTGTGCCTTTGCTTGGTTAAAACCTGATTTTCAGCTCAAATCCAAGCACAGATGAAATATTCAGCTTACACATGAAACTGTGTGGAAATGATTATCTCCGCCATATGTTACCACTTTTGTATTACTGCCATGGATGCTGCACGAGACAGGACGTGGCTCGTAATATAATGCAGTTATATTCCTGAACCACTGAGTGAGTGAGTGCGTTTAGTTTTACGCCGCACACAGCAATTTTCCAGCTATATGGCGCCGGTCTGAACATAATCCAGTCTGGACCAGACAACCAGTGATAAACAGCATGAGCATCGACCTGCACAAGTGGGATGCGATGACATGTGTCAACCAAGTCAGCGAGCCTGACCACCCGATCCCGTTAGTCGCCTCTTACTACAAGCATGGGCTACTGAAGATCAATATTCTAACCCGGATCTTCATGGGTCCTGAACCATTGAAATACAAGTTAATATCGGTCAGTATGGTTATAACCCATTCTACCATGACTTCAGTAAACACTGAATTGTGATTGGTTAATTAAAGTCATTCAGAGGTATATAATCACGTTATACAGGTCTCTGTTTTCCGTGCGCAATCATACATGGTTTACGGTAATGCACTATTTTTGTCTGCTCACCAACATGGCGGACACCAAACAACCTACCGATGCATCGATAAATTACGGCGATTTTACTGTCGGAAATTACACATGTCTTTAAAGATGGATTTAGCGATGACGGGCTCGACTCACTACTTGCGTAAATCACAGCAATAGGTGTTTATACATACAAAAGTACTTCGAAAGCATGGAAACAAATATTCAGTCGAACAAGATCAAAACATCGTCTGCTTTCCGAATAAAAATTCAGCAAAAAAAATATGTTTACGTTGATTCTATGTTATGTCAGAATAGATCCAGCAATAGACTGCTACATAATTTCCGTGTTAAATTTATTATCAGCTTTCGTCAACAATATCGCCACTGATCTTGATCCGGTAAAGGAGGATGCATTAACATCGAACGCCGAAGAAATTTTAATGCCTTCCGTCCACATAAATAAACAGTTGGGTTATCAATTCAAACAAATGATATTTTGAAATTTGTACTGTTTCAAATTTAGCGGTAGTAAAACACAATTACAGAATCTGCAAACCGTTCTGTTTAGCCCAACATATTCTTTTTCTAAAAGTATAATATCGTTGAAAAAGTTATTTAGCTTAGTCATGATCCCTCTTATCCATTACACTGCTTGATCTAAAGTAGTCTATTAAAGTATAATTAATTACCTTACCGTGTTTATGCCAGAGGTACACCCTCATGTCTTGATCCATCCTTTTTTCGGAAATATCACCACAAATCTGGCTCTTTGTCAACAGACTCGCGAACATGCCAGCGAATCCGATTCAATTTGAATTCACTACACTTTGAAACCACTAGGTCACAAAACACTTTCCAAAATGTAGAAAATAATATCCGTTGAATCGAATTTGAGCACAAAGTACACACATGAGTGTGTAAGAGTCACCACAGCTGTCGCACGCAGACGTAGAGGTGCGTGAAATCGTGAAGTTGACAGGGCGCAAAATTCAACAGTATCTAAATTCGGTACAACACGGACTTCTCGTTACAGCCAAAGCGCCTCTACTCTTAAATTTTGTACCAGTACCAGTAATTAGATATCAAAGACTATCTCAGTCATACAATCAGGTTAACCTTGCGCAAACTGTCAGAGGCTCTCCTGTCGCATCTTTCCAAATTTGCACGTAAATGTAAACAATGACTTCCGAGAAAAGGTCAAGGCCATGAGGTTGCTGCCATTATTCTAGTGGGGTAAGGGTCTACGGTGGAATTTTCAAATGTGAACCAAGCTTTTTAAACTTATTTGATATATGTTTTCCAACTTATCAGTTAATGATTGGTGATTGATGCATTGAAAAAACAAAACGTGATTTGTTATTACTGAATCTGGAGTTTGTTAGCCATTGACGGTTTGCCAGCAAACACCCCGTTTCGGGCGATGCCACTTGAGATTGGAATGCCAGGCCGCTTCACGTATTGACTCGTAACCAAAGAAAGAGCTCCACCTGAAACTGTTCATAAAATTGTCATGGTAGAATGGAGATAAACCTACTGTGTTGGAAAATCAGAGGTATATAACGAAATTATAATAGCTCTAAATTGTTAATTTAAAACCTCACGCTACGCGTTCGGTTTTAAATGAAATTTAGAGCTATTATAATTTCGTTATATACCTTTGATTTTCCCACACAGTAGGTTTATCTCCTAATTGACCTTAAAACCACTCTTTCACGCCACACTTCTCTAAAAGTAAATAATACATTTCTTTCAATAATACTAACTATCAGCCCACAGGGAGGCTACAATATAATTTACTCCAAAAACAATTACGTATTTATATTACATTATTAAATTAAAAAGTTCGAATGAACTAATGCAACGTTGCATTAAATCGACTCTCGCTGCCTCTACCGGCTGAACATTATTTCAAGCGAACCCCATGGAGTTATGTCCCCTTGGAGCGCTCTTTACGAATATCCTATAACTAACTTGTGATTGAAACCAGTTGGGCAAACACCGACAACACCGCGTGCGACAGTTTGCGATGTACGGAGCAATCGTTGACATACCATATATTGCAATTGTTCTCTGTTTGGAAAATGTTCGCCTCGAAGTTTCAGTTATAGATTTCAGGAAAGTCGTAAAGGATAGTAAGTCTTTATTGCATCAATAGGAAGCTACAGTGAGTGCATATGTCACAACATGTATAATATAGTGAGTGAGTGAGTGAGTTTAGTTTTACGCCGCACTCAGCAATATTCCAGCTATATGGCGGCGGTCTGTAAATAATCGAGTCTGGACCAGACAATCCAGTGATCAACAGCATGAGCATCGATCTGCGCAATTGGGAACCGATGACATGTGTCAACCAAGTCAGCGAAACTGACCACCCGATCCCGTTAGTCGCCTCTTACGACAAGATAGTCGCCGTTTTATGGCAAGCACATGGGTTGCTGAAGACCTATTCTACCCCGGATCTTCACGGGTCTGTATAATATAGGCCAAAATATTGTCGAAAAGTGTAAAATAGTGCCTTTAAACCGAACATTTAGGGCAGTATATGAAATATAGGATGAATCTAAACATGGTCATTTAAAAGGGTATTTAAACCTGAGTCATTCAATGAACAGCATTTAGAAATATATGAAGCTGCTGATCATATTTATATATTTGCTCATACTCTTCCAAATGATACGTACATTTCATCTGCAGATGACATTTTGCTGTCTACACAACAACTGGCGGTAAATAAGAACAATGGCAACTTGAAGAGACAGTGAAGATTGCTTCCACTCCTCACTAACACCCATGTGTGTAAACGTTTAAACTAAGTATGTGTCAATATATGAAAGGCTGCCACACGTTTACTTCAAAACCAGAAGATTACGTCGCAGTTTCTGCCACACTGACTGGAAACTTATCGAGTGAACAGATAAAACGTGCTCAAGCGATCTCCACCTGTTGACATGATGCCTAGTAATGACTGCTGTACACGCACAATGTACATGATCAATAGACAGAAGCGGCAAAACCCCTTTCCACGTTCATAAGACATGTCAGCTAAACGCAGAGTCGATTGTACAATTTTGCCTATATCATGAGTGTATTACAGCTGTACGATGTTGTTCTTATACAATCGAGTTTGGGCCAGACAATCCAGTGATTGTCACCATGCGATACGACGACGGAGCATGTGTTTATCAATCACTATACAATAGTGAGGGTACCAGGAGCCCTACTGGCGACAAATCTGTGCTAAGTCTAGTCAGATGTTCACCTGAAATATTTCGGGAACGTATGGTACAAATCAAATTGCATCGGACATAATTTTTGTCACTCATGCATCAAATTTTGAAGTGTCTTCCACATTTCCATCATAACACTTAAAAGTTTTACTGAGGCCTTGAATGTTGTAACCTTGATCGAACAACTTCTGAGCAAGATTGGTATGATGCTCTTTAAAATCTTGGTAAAATATGTAAACTATCTTGAAAACAGCTTCTCGTCCCAACCACGAACCGATGTCGACTGAGTGAAAAGTTTCAAAACAGTGTATAACTGGTGGATAGAAAAACGTTTTAGCCTCGCCGCCTAAAGAATGAGACACGTTTGCCGACATTACAGTATCACGTAGGTGACTGAAACATCGGCTTTTGACATCGCATATGACGATGGAAGTTCCTGCAGTCCGTCCACGACATTTCCCCAGCCATTGTCAAGTGTACTTAATATTCCGATCTATCCCTGTTTTACACTGCTATTATAAATTTTGGCAAATGCAAAGGCAGTGATTTCATTCAATGTCACAATTTCATATAGTTCATATACTCACGTAATGCTTCATGAGGAATCACGACATTGCTGAACTGTCAGGGCTGTCTGTTCCACCGGACCTCCTCTCAGCAGAACATATCCAGGATAAGATGGACCCACGACTGTCGACAACAACCCGGTAACCCTTGTTCATTTGGAGCAATCATTTGTATAGCTTTGGAAAACGGGTTTTTGACATTGTTATGTTTCAATTGTTACACCACCCCCTTCTAAACGCATATCGCTCTGTCTTATGTTTCAAGGTATGGCTTTTATCAATTTGTTTTGATGAAACATTGATCAGACCAGTGACCAAATTTCATGTTGATGTTGTTTTCCATAACAAACATTTTCGTCACTTTATTTGAACTATTTTTCTTTGTGTTCCTTTGAACAAAGTTAAGCCCCTCACGAAGGAGCAGTATTTCCCGACTTTACTTACGTTAGAAAATATACGTTTCATCCGGCGGCCATTTGAACAACGTTTGAAATCTAAATATCGTCTGGCTGTCAGATTTACACACGTTTAAAGTGGTGTTAAAATATACGAAAATTCAACACTGCATGTATTTCACAGGTGTGTAAATCTGGCCATTATGTTCATGTGTTTTCCAGCATGTGTAACAAACGTAAATGCTGTAAAGGTAGCACATGGATTTCAGTACCCTTGAAATCTCCTGTGACCAGCGTTATGTTTTTCATATATTTAATACAAGCGTAAATAATTGGTAATGAATAAATAGAGTATTACAATATTGGCATTAATTTAAAATGTATTTCAGTGTTTCGGATATATAACTGTCACATTGGGTTCGTTAGAGTGTCCGTCTTCGCCATAATGTACTGAGATCATTAGAAACACAAGGCAAAGTGATACCGAAGACCAAGCACCTACAATTTATGGGGCTGCACTATCACCATGTGTGCCTTTCTTGACATAAAACATGGTGTCTGCTTAAAAGGTTCATATACGGGTCTATGGATGAGCATTGGACATTGTTTTCTTTAGTAACTGCCTTTTCGTCTCCAAATAAAGTTAGCATTCTGTGCATGTTTAACAATAAACCGTAATAAATAAGTGTAAGATGGATATTATTGGTCCTTTGCATCTTAGTGTACGTGTGCTTGTGTGTGCTTGTGTGTGTGTACATTTTAGATAACTGTTCTTCGGTACACAGTTTATATACTCTCCCAAAACAGAAACGCATATAGGAATTTCAACTGTATTTTTATGTTTATTTTGAAACATCTTGTAGGCTTTATGAGTCAATGAAATATAGCGAAATTGCACACCGGGAATGCAGACTTATCCGTCTTTGGCACCAACTCGAGGAAAGTCAGTTTGAGTGTCACATGGAGACGTGTGGTGGCGCTGAAGTCAATACCTCGTGTGACCACCGTGGGCATCCAGAACTGCACGGCATCGCCTTGGCATCGAACGAATAAGTCTCAGAATCTCGTGTTGCCCAATCGCAGCCTACTCTGCCTGTAGTGCCTGTGCGAGTTGCTGAAGTGTCTCGGGCTGCGGGTAACGGCGTCGCACCCGCCTGTCCAGGGCATCCCACAGATGTTCGATCGGGTTTAAGTCCGGTGATCTTGAGGGCCAGGGGAGCACATTGATGTTGCGGTTCTGGAGGAAGTCTCTAGTGTGACGTGCTGTGTGGGGCCTGGCATTGTCCTGTTGAAACAACTCCCTCTGGCGATCAATGATTGTAAGGAGGTATGGGCGTAGGATTTCGTCACAGTACCGTTGAGCTGTCAGGTTGCCCTGGATCATCACCAAATCACTTCTCCTACGGCTCCCCACATCATAACACTTCCTCGGCCGAATCTGTCCACCTGGGGAACGCAAGCGTCGGCGAAACGTTCACGTCGACGTCTGTACACCGCATTCTTCCATCGCGTCGTTCCAATAGAAATCGTGATTCATCAGTGAACAAGATTCTACGCCAATTCGGTAGGTTCCAGGCCTGAACGTTGGTGCACCATTGAACTCGACGTCGACGATGTTGTTGACACTACACGCCGAAATTGAAAATCATGCTGTTAAATACGGGTATTTTACGGATGGTGCGTAACCAGAGCAAAACCTTTTGTAAAATGAATCACGTTTTAATTCATTGCTACATGAAATTGCTATTTTCATGATGCCTTTCTTTTTTTGGAGAGTATATATGACATACAAGGCAGACACGGCTTATTACAATAAAACACACACAGGTGTATTCACAAAGACGTGAACCGTTAGGCCCCTAAATGTATTACACAACTGTATGGGGTATCTGACTGAACAAATTCATTAACTTTCCTTTATAAATATATTACAAATTAACACGTCACAATTTAATTCTGGACTCACAAAAGTCCAGAAACTCTCTGCACTGTGGGCACTTTCTGACAAGTGATTTGACCAAATTAAACATGCAGTTGTTATGAATTTATGCCATTTTTCGAAATCTTTAAATTTAAACTCGCTCGCCCATGGGCCGGCCCATGGGCTAGAATATTTACTTTTACTCAAAATACATGTTTTGGAGGTTGTAAATGAATGAGTGTATGTTTATAAGCATCATGACACAGATTTCAACTCATTTTGATTCAATTCAGCTAATTTAGAGCGATATTAAAAAATCTCGCCCATGGGCGAAAAATATGTTGGCCCATGTGCGAGAATGTTTAATTTCGCTCAGAATTCATGTTTAGGAGGTTATAAATGAATGAGTGTGTGTTTATAAACATAATGACACAAATTTCAGCTCATTTTGACTTAATTCGACTAACTTAAAACGATATTAAAAAATCTCGCGAAAAATATGTTGGCCCATTGGCGAGAATATTTACGTTTACTCAAAATACACGTTTTTCCCACATTCACACGAGCACTCAACCATACCCATTGTCGGTTGAGCCAAACCATTTTCAACTCTTGTTTTCTTAAAAGTGGCTTTCCCGGCTATAACTATCAACACATCCCAATCCGACCATCTGTCATTAATTACCTGTCATGAGCTATTAGTTGTATTGAAAGCTCTCGCCTATTGTTTCATTACTTAATTGTTTCACGGATAGGTATGTAGTCACTCCAAATTCACCATATGTGCGTGACTGTCCTCTCCGACGTCCGCGCCCATCTCTCAACCTAGCAATCGCGATCCACTTTCTACTCACTATTAAGCCATCTATAACTTCACCTCTCTCTCCAACCACTGTCTTCTCAGAGGTCCGCGTGCCTCTCTATTCCTACATTATTTCACACCAACTCTACCTCCGAACAACTACTGTCTCCTCCGAGGTCCGCGCGCCTCCAGCCACCACCGATCCCCGCCACCTCTCAAGGACCAACCATAACAAACTCCACGGTCAAGGCCGCCCATAGCCCCTCAGTCAAGGCCACTCAACCAAGCTTACTTCTGCCTCTAAGTTACTACACTCTCTCAGCCTGCCTTGCTCCCCTCAATGCTCCCATACCATCCCCTCACCCCACCCACCCTAGAAGGACTTACATGGTCCCTTCATACGTTGGCGATTGTGCACAAATTTACCCATCATTTAAAAACACAAGTATCCTACTATTATATTATCTAAATTTACTTCAAATGTTTTGTATTGTTTGTTTAACTAGCTTTCAGCTTGACGATATCACACCGATTAATGAACTCATGGGATTATCAGTTAATGCTTTTACTCAAACGGCTTCCTTCTAGCAGCTAATATAAGACACGCTGGCCGTAAGACTGTGACTCAATCTCTTCACGGCATTGGCTGGAACATTCGGTTAAAAATAATATGCTAGGACAACTGACTGGTGCGTGCTGTTGCAGATGAAAGTGTTATGGTGACAGTGCATTTTCCGATGTCATGTATTTTACTTGAATGATTACATTAATTTTATAAGTTAGGTTCAAATGTGGTAGTGCTCGCGCGCCTCTCTATTCCTTCATTATTTCACACCAACTCTACCTCCAACAACTACTGTCCCCTCCGAGGTCCGCGCGCCTCCAGCCACCACCGACCCCCGCCACCTCTCAAGGACCAACCATAACAAACTCCACGATCAAGGCCGCCCATAGCCCCTCAGTCAAGGCCAAGCTTACTACTGCCTCTCAATTACTACACTCGCTCAGCCTGCCTTGCCCCCTTCAATGCTCCCATACCACTCCCTCACCCCACCCCCGTCTAACCCCTTTTTCTTTCTTCGCCCATTATTTAATTATAAACAGCTTAACTGTTTCCAAATCAAGCTCCCACTATGCTATACAATTCTCTCCCCCCCCCACAACCATCCCCACTTTATATCTATCAGTTTAGTTCTATTCCTCATCTCTTCTCATCTAATTACATCAAACTACATTATTTTTTCTTTTCCCTTCATAATCACGGCTTTTTATTTATTATCAGGTTTGTAGCCGTTTTCATTCAAAATTCACTTAAGTTTTAGGGAGTACCCCCCACGCCCCCAAAACCCCTATTTAAATAGAAAAATGAAGCTATTCCACATAAAAAAAACATGCAAAGTACACACAATATGGCCATGCTAACACTGAGACCATTCTGATTTATTGAGCAGAGTAAGATTGGCACTATTTTGCCGGTTCTGCCACTTTTGCACTCTACCTTTTTACCTGAGGCGTGCAGATTCTTGGTGCTTTTTAGTATTTCATTTATTTGTTTAGATTGATTATTTTGGTGTTTTAACGGCTGGGGCCCGCTGAGTGAGTCTATTATAATAATTGTATTGTTATTGTGTTGTTTAACGAGCTGGACATGGAGTGTTGTTATCATGTATGTTATCATATATTAGTGGGATGCATTGATAGTAATGAAAACTTATAAGAAGATATTGTACTACAACATACAAAGCTACCCCGATAGCTCTCATCGTCACTGTCATGTCAATCCATTGTGACTGTTGCAGTCCTCCTGTACATCCTGTATATATAAGTAAGTTGGGTTTTTTTATTTATGATTTATTATTGCTAAACACACATTTAGCCGAGATGAAGAAGGGGGTTTCCAATTGCCTGTTCGCTGCTTTAAACACCTGCAAATTTATTCCATGTATGTTTTTGCTCTCGTCAGTTAGACATCCCATTTGTACGCCAATTATCAGAAGAAGAAGAAGAAGAAAATATTTTTATTTTTGTGTCACATGTTATATATAAAACATACATAAACTTAAAAACATTCAATAAAATATAACATCCGGCCATATGGCCTATGAGACACAAGGCACTATATTATATCTAAAACAGATAGTAGTAAATAAAATATCACAGCTTTGTAAGCAACAATGGAGTGTGGTATATATATTTAATTACATGAGTACAAACTGCGTTTACAAATGGTTACCGAGAAGAAAGTGTTATAATTTGTGTTTAACATGTTGTACCATAAGACCCTTAATATAACATCTGGCCTGTGAGACACAAGCCACTACATTCTACCTAAAACAGAATAGAATATCACAATTCTATAAGTAACAGTGGAGTGTGGTATATTTAATTACATGACTACAAAGTACGTTTACGTCTATTAAACATTTTAGTAACTAATGCAGCTAAGGGTTTTATTAATTTAACATTACCTAGCATATATATGGCCTGGTCGGAAGGTGGCAAGAGAGAAAAAAAAGGGTTAATATTTAATACATTTTCACACAAATCGTATCGTAAATCTGAATATAGTGGACAGCAGACCAAAAAAGTGAACTTCGTCCTCAATCGTATTGCCATCACAATATTTACAAATTCTATCGTCTAAAGGTGTTTTGGGGCGTGTAAACCTACCGACCTCTATTTCAAGAGGTAAGGTGCCACATCGTAACTTGCTAAGTGTACTGCGATCAGACAACTTTGGATCTATCAGGCGTGACTGTGATTACAACCTAGTTTTACCCACTGACGTAATAGACCTATCCCGTAGACTAACGAGATGTTTTCATATTAGTGGTTAGTGGTATATTTTAACACTAATTATGAGTTTGTTCCTTGTTGTGCAGAAATACTTTGCTCAGAATACTAATGTTTATTGACTTCGGCTTCTCACAGTTTGTGTTCATAATGTTCACTTTGATCAAAACAGGATTATAGATTTCCCATGTAACTAGTTGAGTTACTCCCACAGGTTCAGAGTTGAATACGACTGGCTGTTGGGCTTCCTCTGCTCCCCCTATGAATAACTGACAAGAAACTTGAAACCAAGATCGAGTTATCAGTTAAAACATAAACTCAATGAAGCTGCAAGTTTGCATAGTCAAACATACTATCGATGCATCGATATTTTTTCATTTCTACCATCGATTAATTGCTTTCGGAATAATTGCAATTCATTGATAGTTTGATGCATCATTACAGCCCTATTAATTATATCGCTTAATATATTCTTATGCACATAACTTTGGATCAATCCATTACCCAATAAAGGTAACAGTGCAGTGAACCTGAGTGCAACCAACCATAACTTTTGTTGATTTAACCTGTCTGACAAATGGGACGTCTAACTGATCGGAGGACACCAGAGAGTAAGTTGCATGCAATATTTTTAATATTGCCCTTGTGGATTTCCTTTATGATTTGCACACAGTATACATCACTATCTATGTAACTGTATTATTGTTATGGAGCGGCATTGACATGCTTATTTATGCTTTTTTGCCAATCCCGTCATAATATCTTGAAGAAAACATGTTCAAACTATACATTAAAATATCCATAGTATTAATATGTAGTCTTTACATTAGGCAATGAGGAATACACAACATATGCAAGATTGAGTTTGCTTTTACCTTTTTAAAAATTGTCAATATTTTTACTACAGCCGAAAAGATTTACCTTGACTTCGTTATGTACAGGTCCGTGGTTGTGGTCTCTTGGTATTTTAGAAACTATGTCGTAAGACAGTTGAGAGTGTTGATCTGTATGCAGTCTTTCTGCATGCATTTTCACGAGATCCATTCTCCCCTTTTCCTCTTTTTCACTATGAACATATAACCGTTTACACAAAGGTATCTTCCACCACGAAATGTAGAGAAAACTTTGAAGTCTAATTGTGCATTTGCCATAACTGGCAAATTCACTAACATTCTGGTACACGTGTCTTATTTCGTTTCCTGAGTGAACTGAGTTAACACATTTTACATTTGGTAGAAAGCTAGTGTCCTATTTCCTTAACACTGTCGTCACAACATCAAACATCCAAGGATCGTTACCTCGACCCAAAGGTCTAACTTACGGGACTACCCAGTAGACATCACTTGCTTGATAACGGTTTTAGCAGCTACGCCGAAACGGGGTGTCCCAGTTTGCCAGCAGATATTGTTTAAAGGTTTCAGGTAACTGAACCATTCTAATCTCTTGAAACAACAGGTGATACTCTTTTTAATTACCCCTGAGCTGGTGAACACAGTTCACCTTACCACTGCGCTGGGCTCGTGAACACAGTTCACCTCAACTGACACTAATACGAGTGAGTGATTAAATCAGTGATTGATGTTATGTTTAAACTGAACACACCACTTATCTCGTTGACATATCAATCTGATAAGGTCAAAACAGAACTACACAGAAATAACATTGATGCAGTTGCAGGGTGGTGGTTGTGTGACACCTAAGAAGAACAAATATCGCCAGCTTGAAGAACGGCTAGACCGCGAGGATAGACTGCTGCAAGATGGTGTCGAGACTCTACTTGCTTACGGTGTGTCTCACCTTGTGGGACTATGAATAATGATGTATGCTTGTGATATTGTGTATAATGTGATATTTTGTAATAATGTATGTTTGTATCATGATGGTAGTGCTAATATTGCCTAATGGTTGTATTTCATAATACTGTTGATGAGATTGATGATGATGATGATAATGTATGTTGAAATAAATGAATGAATGAAGTCACAGCGTCAATTTTATGGGCAGCCAAAATACCTTGGACCATATTACACACGGAGCAACCTGCCCTGCACGCGGGATGGCCTAAAAGTCGGGCCAAGAAAAGTCGGGCCGGGCTTGGCCACCGGGTAATACTAAAAATGGATTGCAGAATATTAAAACGAAACCTGCACATTTGGGTCGATACACTTCCCGCCTTCACAAATGCATAGTTTGATTGAAAATGTATAGTTAATGGGGAAAAGACCAACACAACAACAAAGTCTACATACCGAGATTCCCGTAGAAAAGACACCGTCTTGTTGTTATGTGTTTTCCTTGATATGTCTATGAGGGAAGGCTGCTTACTTCCCTTAGCTTGTGACATCCTGGGGTCCTGGGCAGGAAGTGACAGTGTTTTGACTGCTTTTCTTTCCTTAATTAAGATATAAGGGTTCCCTAATTAACTTTTATTGTCTCAGGCTGAATCAGCACGGGATGTTTATGTTAAAGAGACGTGGATATGGGCGAATGTCAACCGGCAAATATGACATGATTATGTATATTAAAAGAAATATTTGAAATCACAAACTTTTGTAACATGTTATAAAGGATCAAACAAAGTATGCATTCACAAACACAAAAATTCTTATGTGTTTTCATTGTAAACAATACCAGCCCAAATCCGATAGCCAGCGCGTTTGCATATGCTTATATTTACTAATACACATGAAACACAAAATAGTATTATATCTACCTAAATACCACATAAAGTAAAGTTAAAGTGAAGCCCCTTTCTCTCTCCATTCCCAACGATTTAGGAAAATAATGTCCTCGGAAAACAAAATCCGCAATCAAAAGTGTTTAGTCTCTGTTCGGCCCGACTTGGCCCGTGATGTCAAAAACAACTTAAACCTCACACGTGTATCTTGAAATGTGTTTATATCCATAGATTAGTATTATATCTACCTAAATATCAATGTGTGATGTTACAAAATGTCACATGTAAAGATAACTACTCCGTTAAAGTGAAGCCCTTGTCTCACATTTTTCAAAATAGTCTCAATCAAAAGTGTTTGGTCTCTGTTTGGCCCGACTTGGCCCGTGCTCTCAAAAACAAACTAAACCTCACAGATGTATCTTGAAATGCGTTTATATCCATAGATTAGTATTATATCTACCTAAATATCAATTTATGATGTTACAAAATGCCACATGTAAAGATAACACTGGTTCATTAAAGTGAAGCCCTTTCCTCTCTCCATTCACAATATAGTCTCAATCAAAAGTGTTTAGTCTCTGTTCAGCCCAACTTGGCCCGTGCTGTCATAAACACCTAAAACCTCACACATGTATCTTGAAATGTGTTTAAATCCATAGATTAGTATTATATCTACCTAAATATCAATGTGTGATGTTACAAAATGTCACATGTAAAGATAACTACTCCGTTAAAGTGAAGCCCTTGTCTCACATTTTTCAACATAGTCTCAATCAAAAGTGTTTGGTCTCTGTTTGGCCCGACTTGGCCCGTGCTCTCAAAAACAAACTAAACCTCACAGATGTAACTTGAAATGCGTTTATATCCATAGATTAGTATTATATCTACCTAAATATCAATTTATGATGTTACAAAATGCCACATGTAAAGATAACACTGGTTCATTAAAGTGAAGCCCTTTCCTCTCTCCATTCACAATATAGCCTCAATCAAAAGTGTTTAGTCTCTGTTCAGGCCGACTTGGCCCGTGCTGTCAAAAACAACTTAAACCTCACACATGTATCTTGAAATGTGTTTAAATCCATAGATTAGTATTATATCAACCTACATATCACTTCACAGAGTCTAGAAGCGTAGTATTTGAAGCAAATACCTTGCTCAAAGTGAAGCCCTATTTTCTATACATTCTCAACAAAGACACAGTATCACAAGCGTTCGGTCCGCTCAAACGCACCTTATACCTCACAGATGTATCTTGAATGTGTTTAAATCTATAGATTAGTATTATATCTACCTAAATATCAATGTGTGATGTTACAAAATGCCACATGTAAAGATAACTGGTTCGTTAAAGTGAAGCCCTTTCCTCTCTCCATTCACAATATAGCCTCAATCAAAAGTGTTTAGTCTCTGTTCAGCCCGACTTGGCCCGTGCTGTCAAAAACACCTTAAACCTCACACATGTATCCTGATTTCTGTCTATATCTCTAGAATAGAGTTATATCTACCTAAGTACGTCTTTATAGAGTCTCAAAGCGTTGTATTTGAAGCAAACACGTTGCTGAAAGTGAAGCCATATTTTTCTATACATTCTCAACAACCACACAGTATCACAGTCATGCTTTCGGTCCGGTTTGGCCCGGGCTCTCAAAAACAAATTAAACCCCACACATATGTCCTGATTTGTGTTTAATTCCATAGATTAGTATTATATCTACCTAAATATCAATGTGTGATGTTACAAAATGCTACATGTAAAGATAACTAGTGAAGCCCTTTTCTCTCTCCATTCACAATATACTTGGCTAATGTTTATCATATATATTCTAGATAACTGTGGATAAACACTGCTGTCCTCAATGACTGAATGTAATCTCATTCGCAACTACCAAATTTGCAGACATATGACTTGCTGTGAAATAGCTATGGTAAAAGACGTGATCAAAGTCTGTCTCACCACAGGTATCTATGACAAACTGATCAAACGAATCGATAACATATGGTTCACACAAAAGCCAAAAGGGAAACCATGGTACATTTGTACATTGAAAATAGGCCAAATCATCCGCTACTTTTGTGGTTGTTGCAAACTATATTTGATTTACACTGCTTAAATAGCTTTTAAATGTACCATCAAATCTCTTATAAATTTAAGTGTTCCGTAAGTTTACCAAACAAAACGTAAATAATCTTCAGGTTCCATATTCTTTCAATTAGGTTTCCGTTTTCCTGAAATTAATTTTATTTTATGTGACAATATCTTTTATTTGAATTCTGATGTAAAGAAACACTGACATCACGAAACTAAAACCTATATAATACATAGGCAGTTTAACGTAGGTTAATGTAGGTTTCTGGATATATGCATATGGAGTCAAATATATTTTTCTACGATCGTTTCATTCAAGTTCTCAATAATAGAAACCATCAATGATGGTTTCCAGTTGCTTTATGCAATGGAAACTAACAATGATACATTACTGTCAGTTTCCATTTCTGGAAACTAACCTTGTTTGTTTCCGACAGTTTTCAGTCGCTGAAACTAACCGTGTTAGTTTCAGCAACAGGAAACTGCCAGAAACAAACAATCATAGTTTCCGTGAGCGGAAATCTACATGATTCTGGCATTACCCAGTTTCATGTAGGTTTCCGGAAATCTGGAAACCCTGTTATTTTTGCTGTGTATAGTCTCAATCAAAAGTGTTTAGTCTCTCTTCAGCCCGACTTGTCCCGTGCTGTCATAAACACCTTAAACCTCACACATGTATCTTGAAATGTGTTCATATCCATAGATTAGTATTATATATCTACCTAAATATCACTTCACAGAGTCTCAAAGCGTAGAATTTGAAGCAAAAACGTTGCTGAAAGTGAAGCCCTATTTTCTATACATTCTCAACAACCACACAGTATCACAGTCATGCTTTCGGTCCGGCTTGGCCCGGGCTCTCAAAAACAACTTAAACCCAACACATATGTCCTGATTTGTGCTTAATTCCATAGATTAGTATTATATCTACCTAAATATCACCTCGTGATTTTATAAATGCCACATATAAAGATAACTGGTTCGTTAAAGTGAAGCCCTTTTCTCTCTCTCCATTCACAATATAGCCTCAATCAAAAGTGTTTAGTCTCTGTTCAGCCCGACTTGGCCCGTGCTGTCAAACAATCTAAACCTCACACATGTATCTTGAAACGTGTTTATATCTATAGATTTGTATTATATCTACCTAAAAACGTCTTTATAGAGTCTCAAATCGTTGTATTTGAAGCAAACACCTTGCTTAAAGTGAAGTCCTATTTTCTATACATTCTCAACAAAGACACAGTATCACAAGCTTTCGGTCCGGCTTGGCCCGCGCTCTCAAACGCACCTTAAACCTCACAGATGTATCTTGAAATGTGTTTAAATCCATAGATTGGTATTATATCTACCTAAATACCTCTTTATTGAGGCTCAAAGCTTTGTACATGTATTTGAATCTAACACGTTGCTTTAAGTGAAGCCCAGTGTTCAATCTGGCTCTGTGCGGGCTAATGAAATTAATACACCTGTTAATTACACCTGTATTCAGCTGTATTCTTAATCTACTACCCTCTATTTGAAGGTCCTGCCATGATTTTGAACATATCTCCAGTTTCCAAGTTTAATAAATATCAGAGGGTATCAGCTAAATTGACTTGCCGTATGAGATGTTAGCTTGCTGTGTTGCCCAGCTCAGGTTCACCATGGAGAACATTGCCTCTTGTCTAATTGCAATCAGCTAGGTGTTGTGATTCAATTAACATACTCCATTGTTGCCCTTAATTACCGTTCAGGGCCCTTAAGTGTTATTGATTACTCCACCGTTTCTTCATTACGTTTATCACAGATGTATATATAATATATAATAGATATATATAAAATTATTTATGCTTCCACTCGTGTTATATGATGCGTATGGGATGTTCTCCGTACATGTTTCAGGTATAAACATTAATGAATACTAGTACCGATACAGATGGCAGGCTTTACATATAATTAACTTAATAAATATCAGAAGATATTACACCCAATTATATGACATGAAATGCTTGAAAGAGGTGGGTTTTTTAGTGGTTCAGAATACAGGATGTTCTCCATACAGTTTCCACAGTATAAACATCAATTCATACTAGTACAGATATAGATAGCCGTCTGAAACTATTCATGACATGATTTGAACATATCAGTAATTTAATAAATATCAGAGGGTATCAGCTAAATTGACTTGCCGTATGAGATGTTATGGTTATATAATTTGAACATACGAAAGTATGAAAACACATCCACGGCAATGACACTGTCAGACTGTATACCTGCTGAAGCTCTAAAAAGTTAAACATGTATTGATCTTTTATTTAGACTGTTTACATTTTGTTTTGAAAACAATAAGTGCCCGGATATTTGGCGTACTAGTTTAATAAATCCTATCAAGAAGCCCGAGGGTGACCAACGTGATCCATTGGGTTATCGCGGTATTTCACTGCTTTCAGTCCCATGTAAAATATACTCAGATATCCTTAATACTAGACTTACAAAGTGGTTAGAATTACATGATATATTGGTTGAGGAACAAAATGGCTTCCGATCCAAGCGTAGTACTCAAGAACATATTTACAGTCTATATTCAGTAATCAATAACAGAAAGCTAACTGGGAAACCTACTTTTGTGTGCTTCATCGATGCAATGAAAGCGTTTGATAAGGTAGATCGAAATTGTCTATGGTTTAAACTGTTAAAACTTGGAATCAAAGGGAAATTCCTTTATGCTGTTCAATCTATGTACAATAACTCTAACGCCCGTGTACGTATAAACAACTGTTTCACTGATTTATTTAATGTAAATTCCGGTGTTAGGCAGGGTTGTGTAATGTCACCGACTTTGTTTTCTATTTACATCAATGACCTAGCAGAAGAAATCAACGCTCTCAATTGTGGTGTAAACATTGACGGAGTTATGTTGAGTACACTACTGTACGCTGATGATATTGCTTTGATAGCAGGAGACGATTGCGTTGATAACTGGTGTAAACGTTGGCGTTTAACTATTAATAAGAAGAAAACTAATGTCGTTCATTACCGACCCTGTTGTTTCAATAGATCACAAATTGTATTCAAAATTGGTGATGTTACTATTGACTATACCAGTGCGTATAAATATCTGGGCGTTTGGTTGCAGGAAAACATTGATATGAACTTTACAGCTAAAGAAATCGCTAAATCTGCTAGTCGAGTACTTGGTGTTATCATGTGTAAATTCAGATCTTGTGGTGGTTTGGCTTATAATGTCTTTAATACTTTATACAATAACCTTGTCCAGCCGATCTTATCCTATGGGTCAGCCATATGGGGCACAAAACAATTCAATTGTATAAATGCAGTACAAAACAAGGCCTGTAGATTCTTCCTGGGCGTTGGCAGTAAGACTCCAAATCTAGCGGTCCGGGGAGAGATGGGTTGGACAACTCCATTTTCTAAACAAAAAATTGAAATTGTGCGGTTCTGGAGTAAGCTGTGTTCTACTGAGCAGCCGAGAATACCTAGTGCTGTATGCAGATGGTCTAATACTTTTCCAAAATCCTGGAATAAAATTGTTGTAAATATTCTTAACAAATTGGATCTCCCCGTGGTTGACCTATATAATATGTCTAAAATGGAATTTATTACGCCTCACTGTGGATACGATCATTAGATTGTCAGGACTGGAATAAAGAACTTTGGAACGACCGAGGGAAACCTAACGGGAAAGAACTCCGTACTTACAGAAAGTTTAAGAAACTATTAACAGCTGAACCATATGTCACTGAACTTCTGCCTAGATCTCATCGCAGTACACTTAGCAAGTTACGATGTGGCACCTTACCCCTTGAAATAGAGGTCGGTAGATTTACACGCCCTAAAACACCTTTAGAGGATAGAATTTGTAAATGCTGTGATGGCAATACGATTGAGGACGAAGTTCACTTTTTGGTCAGCTGCCCACTATATTCGGATTTACGATATGATTTGTGTGAAAATGTACTAAATATTAACCCTTTTTTTTCTCTCTTGCCACCTTCCGACCAGGTCAAATATATGCTAGGTAATGTTAAATTAATAAAACCCTTAGCTGCATTAGTTACTAAAATGTTTAATAGACGTAAACGCACTTTGTAGTCATGTAATTAAATAGACCACACTCCACTGTTGCTTAGAGAATTGTGAGATTCTATTCTGTTTTAGGTAGAATGTAGTGGCTTGTGTCTCACAGGCCAGATGTTATATTAAGGGTCTTATGGTACAACATGTTAAACACAAATTATAACACTCTTTCTTCTTGGTAACCATTTGTAAACGCAGTTTGTACTCATGTAATTAAATATATATACCACACTCCAATGTGGCTTACAAAGCTGTGATATTTTATTTACTACTATACTGATTTAGATATAATATAGTGCCTTGTGTCTCATAGGCCATATGGCCGGATGTTATATTTTATTGAATGTTTTAAAGTTTATGTATGTTTTATATATAACATGTGACACACAAATATAAATGTTTTCTTCTTCTTCTTCTTCTTCTTCTTCTTCTGATAATCCTGTTTTCCTGAACACGCATACAGACAATAAAAGTATTAGAGAGAGAAGTGGGAGAAGTATGTTTTCATTAAATCCACAGTGTCTCGCCTAACTGGCCGAGCTGGGCAGTAGCAGCCTATTTTCAAATCATCTGATCTTTACATGTTGCATTTGATAACATTACAAGGTGATATTTAGGTAGATATAATACCAATCTATGGATTTTAACACATTTCAAGATACATCTGTGAGGTATAAGGTGCGTTTGAGCGCCCGGGCCAAGCTGGACCGAATGCTTTTGATACTGTGTCTTTGTTGAGTATGTATAGAAAATAGGACTTCACTTTAAGCAACGTGTTTGCTTCAAATACAACGATTTGAGACTCTATAAAGACGTTTTTAGGTAGATATAAAGCTTGTGATATTGTGTCTTTGTTGAGAATGTATACAAAAATAGGGCTTCACTTTGAGCAAGGCGTTTGCTTCAAATACTACGCTTTGAGACTCTGTGAAGTGAAATATAGGTAGATATAATACTAGTCTATGGATTTAAACACATTTCAAGATACATGTGTGAGGTTTAAGGTGTTTTTGACATTACGGGCCAAGTCGGGCTGAACAGAGACTAAACACTTTTGATTGAGACTATATTGTGAATGGAAAGAGAAAAGGGCTTCACTTTAACGGAGCAGTTATCTTTACATGTGACATTTTGTAACATCACACATTGATATTTTGGGAGATATAATATTAATCTATGGATTTAAACACAAATCAAAATACATGCGTGGGGTTTAAGTTGTTTTTGAGAGCGCGGGCCAAGGCGTACCGAACGCTTGTGATACTATTTGTTGAGAATATGTAGAAAAGAGAGCTTCAGTTTCAGCAACGTTTTTATTTCAAATACTACGCTTTGAGACTCTGTGAAGTGATATTTAGGTAGATATAACACTCATCTATGGATATATACACATTTCAAGATACATGTGTGAGGTTTAAGTTGTTTTTGACATCACGGGCCAAGTCGGGCTGAACAGAGACTAAACACTTTTGATTGAGGCTATATTGTGAATGGAGAGAGGAAAGGGCTTCAATTTAATGAACCAGTTATCTTTACACGTGGCATTTTGTAACATCACACATTGATATTTAGGTAGATATAATACTAATCTATAGATTTAAACACATTCAAGATACATCTGTGAGGTATAAGGTGCGTTTGAGCGCCCGGGCCAAGTCGGACCGAACGCTTGTGATACTGTGTCTTTGTTGAGAATGTATAGAAAATAGGGCTTCACTTTGGGCAAGGTGTTTGCTTCAAATACTACGCTTTGAGACTCTGTGAAGTGAAATGTAGGTAGATATAATACTAATCTATGGATTTAAACACATTTCAAGATACATGTGTGAGGTTTAAGGTGTTTTTGACATCACGGGCCAAGTCGGGCTTAACAGAGACTAAACACTTTTGATTGAGACTATATTGTGAATGGAGAGAGAAAAGGGCTTCACTTTAACGGAGCAGTTATCTTTACATGTGACATTTTGTAACATCACACATTGATATTTAGGGAGATATAATACCAATCTATGGATTTAAACACATTTCAAGATACATCTGTGAGGTATAAGGTGCATTTGAGCGCCCGGGCCAAGCCGGACCGAAAGCTTTTGATACTGTGTCTTTGTTGAGAATGTATAGAAATAGGGCTTCACTTTGAGCAACGTGTTTGCTTCAAATACTACGCTTTGAGACTCTGTGAAGTGAAATGTAGGTAGATATAATATTAACCTATGGATTTAAACACAAATCAGAATACATGTGTGGGGTTTAAGTTGTTTTTGAGAGCCCGGGCCAAGGCGTACCGAACGCTTGTGATACTGTTTGTTTAGAATATGTAGAAAAGAGAGCTTCACTTTCAGCAACGTTTTTATTTCAAATACTACGCTTTGAGACTCTGTGAAGTGATATGTAGGAAGATATAATACTCATCTATGGATATAAACACATTACAAGATACATGTGTGAGGTTTAAGGTGTTTTTGACATCACGGGCCAAGTCGGGCTGAACAGAGACTAAACACTTTTGATTGAGGCTATGTTGAGAATGGAGAGAGAAAAGGGCTAACTTTAACGAACCAGTTATCTTTACATGTAGCATTTGATAACATTACAAAGTGATATTTAGGTAGATATAATACCAATCTATGGATTTAAACACATTTCAAGATACATCTGTGAGGTATAAGGTGCGTTTGAGCGCCCGGGCCAAGCCGGACCGAAAGCTTTTGATACTGTGTCTTTGTTGAGAATGTATAGAAAATAGGGTTTCACTTTGATCAAGGTGCTTGCTTCAAATACTACGCTTTTAGACTCTGTGAAGTGATATGTAAGTAGATATAATACTAATCTATGGATATAAACACAAATCAGGATACATGTGTGAGGTTTAAGTTGTTTTTGACATCACGGGCCAAGTCGGGCTGAACAGAGACCAAACACTTTTGATTGAGGCTATGTTGAAAAATGTGAGACAAGGGCTTCACTTTAACGGAGCAGTTTTCTTTACATGTGGCATTTTATAACATTACAAAGCGCTATTTAGGTAGATATCATACCGGTCTATGGAATTAAACACATTTCAAGATACGCGTGTTACGTTTAAGCTGCTTAAGCCGGGCGGAAAATTGATGCCGAGATAATGTTGAGAGTGTGGGGAAGAAATCGTATCATTTAAATGTGGGCATGCTTTAAATACGATGAATAGTGAATTTATGGGGTGGTATGTGATTGGATATAGATGTAAAATCATTTTCGAGCCGACGGAAATGTGTATCAGAATTGGCTGAAGTATTTATACGTATTAAATCCCGTTTCGTTTAACGATTCCACTTTTATACGTAACCTCGGTCAGCCAGTTCACAGGCTTCTCGTCTTCCTGGGTTTTAGCCGATTTACTCGTAATAAAGTTATTATGGTACGCGTTTGTGGCTTCCGATTGATCATTATTATCATGAGTGTATGTTGCATTGATTAATTGTAGGCATGGTTTTTGTTAATGGGTTTATTAGCCAATAATAGATTTGGCCCGCCTTGGCCCGGCCCGGCCCGCCTTTTAGGCCATCCCCCTGCACGCTCATTCATGTGTGTCCTCTTATCCCAGGTAACCCACTGCTGCCTGCTGGGGGTACACCTCCGAAACGCCGCTTACATTATAATAAAGAAGTTGTATATCCATATAACTTTCTCCGTTGTTGAAATTATCATGGTCTCAACAGATATTGCATTGCCATACGAGTTCGTGAGAGATTTTCAAGTTATTGTGTTGTCATCCACATGTTGATTTAGCTGGTTTCTTCCTCATTTCCAATTTCATCATTCTGTTGAGTATTTCAGTGTAGCTCGCAAAGACGAGGTCACGGAACGGAACGATGACGTTTAGTGTATCTCCGTGTTCAGTTACGTAATTTCCGCAAAGCGCCTGCGACAATTTGCGCCGAAAAAGTCGTTGTGTCCCATCCGTTGGTCTTGTGTATTGGAGTTAAACAGCCATGACTTTCAAGTGTATTTTGCTTTCCATATATTCAATCCATTGATCACACTGGGCTAGTTGTGAGATGTACAGGTGCTCGTGAGGGTGTTTTGTTTAAAAAGACTGACTGCGCATATCGCGCAGCCAAATATCGCACATTCTAAGGAAATCTCGAATTGATTGTTTTAGGTGTCAGCCCGATCTGTCGACAAATAAAAAATAGGATGTTGCTAATCGTCGACAGAACAAAAAACCCGGAGTGTCGACATCGCGTGGTCAACATACCGTGACGGTGTTAATTAGTGAAAGAGAATGTTTGCAAGTGACCATGTTCGTTCATGAGTAAATGAATTACGTTAATTATAGAGAATGTCTTTTTAACAATTTGTAAGAGAATTAAGGTTGCAAACAAACTATTATTTTTAAAATACGTTATGTGATTGGAAGGATTACCATTTTGGAGTTTAACATGCAAAAAAATACCGGAAAGAAACAGAGAGCTTACATATTATTTTGTGATATTGGGAGTAGAAGGGTTATTGGAATGCTGTTAAAACCATTTATTTGGATACATTTGGATTCCGTTACTACCACCTGGGTAGAAGGTCCATGGACTCTGCCAAACTGGAATTATTTTGAAAATGATGGACATAGAACTAACAATAATTTGGAAGATAGGCGCAATAAAATCAACAAGTATGCCATAAAGACACATCCGAATGTGTTTGAGGTTGTGCAAATGCTGCAAAAAGAACAGCCAGCTACTGAAGTTAAACTTCAGCAGATCTGAGGACAGCAGAGGTCCCGTCCGTAGACGTCGCTACCGAATCATCGACGCTAGGATTCGGTCCTTCTTGCCAACAGACTTACTGACTTGAACTACACAGACCATGTGTCAGAGTTGCTTCATCTTGGCTGAACATTACAGATTACTTTAGTGCAGTTATTAAGGAGTTTTGGCAAGAAGAAATATCTGGACTCATCTTTCATATATACTCATGCCAATAATGGTTGTCACCCCCTTAATTTTTTTTAATTGGAGAGGGGGTGTGGGGTGGAGTGTGAGGTGTGTGTGGGGTTGGGTTGGGGAGGGGGGTGACAACCATTATTGGCATGAGTATATTTATTGCTTATACACATGCAGAAATCACTTATTTCTATAATACACACACACACAAATATATATTGTGTGAGATTTCTGAAATATATATACAAATATGTTATATTGTGTGACATATGATACATACATATTGTCTTCTTTATATATATCTCTGTTTCAATTGGTTTGTTCATTTCGAGAACACTGGGCGTGAAGTCACTCATGGAGAACATCATCTCCCTTTCCACGGACTGTCGACAAGTAATTTGGACGGATTATTTGTTGTTGTCGACAGTCCGGGTATAAACCTTGTTTTATAAGGTGTCGAAATGGTGTTAAATTCTCTTTTGTGCATTAACTTATTTGTCATGCAAAATTGGTGTGTTTATATGTGTGATTGAACAACCCTGTTTACTGCGATAGGAATAGGAACTTTGACCTTTCTCAAGACGTGCACATTTATGCGTATATGCTCTTGAAAACCTTGTTTGGCAAGATGTGCCTTTCAATTGTGCTATTGTGTGCATGTTCATATTGTATTTCAATTTGGAACATATGGTTTAAACATATATATATTCTCAGAGAATCTGGTTTGGGCATGCAAAACATTGCTTTTATTAATACCTCACCAGTACATATATAATATAACAGAATACAAAAATATTACACAAGAACTGGATACACAAAAACTTCAAATTAATTCCTATCATAAGCGGTAACAAACTGTCACTGACGCCTTCGGCTAGGTGGATAAAACGGGACGCAAAAATCCCCCTATACCCCGCATCACAATAGTACACAGAATTTATCTTAACGAATGTTTAAAGACAGACAGACAGATAGACATAGTTTATTAAAGTGTCCCATGTATGTAAACAAGATATAAAATACATATAAAATAAACACATAATGTTTTACATACATCCAGCCTTAACAGGCTTAGGAGACACTGTTATCTAGAAGGTCAAAATATACATCATAGCAAGACTTTTATAAAACCATATAAATACATAACCTTAGGCAAAATTATCTTAAATCTCTCTTCATGTAAATATAGCATCAAAACAAGCTGAAACTCAGTCATATATTTCACTAACATGGTACTGACTAGTCGATTTGAACCAGTGCTTCACGGTGGATGCATGTTTTTTTCAATGGGGCGGGATATTAATGATATATTCTGCCTGATGATTTGTACAACACCACCCAAGCAGTGTACGATCGTCCACCCGGCATACATGGAAATTTGTTCGGTTGTAGGAAAAAAAGTCATAGGAAAAAAAGGCATGTAAAAAAAGCCATAGATTTGGGCAGGAAAAAAGGTCATAGGAAGAAAAGTCATAACTCAAAAAAGGTCAGTATTGATAATGAGTTTATTTAACAACTCATAACAATATTATCATCAACAGCACTACCACATTTGAACCTAACTTATAAGATTAATGTAATCATTCAAGTAAAATACATGACTCGGAAAGTGCTCTGTCATCATAACACTTTCATCTGCAACGGCACTACATCAGTCAGTTTTCCTAGCATATTTTATTTAACCGAATGTTCTAGCCAATGCGTGAAGAGATTGAGTCACAGTCTTACGACCAGCGTGTCTTATATTAGCTGCTAGAAGGAAGCCATTTGAGTAAAAGCATTAACTGATAATCCCATGAGTTAATTAATCGGTGTGATATCGTCAGGCTCAAAAGCTAGTTAAACAATCAAAAACATTTGAAGTAAATTTAGATAATATAATAGTAGGATACTTGTGTTTTTAAATGATGGGTAAATTGTGCACAATCGCCAACGTATGAAGGGACCATGTAAGTCCTTCTAGGGTGGGTGGGGTGAGGGGGTGGTATGGGAGCATTGAGGGGGGCAAGGCAGGCTGAGAGAGTGTAGTACTTGAGAGGCAGAAGTAAGCTTGGTTGAGTGGCCTTGACTGAGGGGCTATGGGCGGCCTTGACCGTGGAGTTTGTTATGGTTGGTGCTTGAGTGGTGGCGGGGATCGGTGGTGGCTGGAGGCGCGCGGACCTCGGAGGAGACAGTAGTTGTTCGGAGGTAGACTTGGTGTGAAATAATGAAGGAATAGAGAGGCGCGCGGACCTCTGAGAAGACAGTGGTTGGAGAGAGAGGTGAAGTTATAGATGGATTGATAGTGAGCAGAAAGTGGATCGCGATTGCTAGGTTGAGAGATGGGCGCGGACGTCGGAGAGGACAGTCACGCACATATGGTGAATTTGGAGTGACTACATACCTATCCGTGAAACAATTAAGTAATGAAACAATAGGCGAGAGCTTTCAATACAACTAATAGCTCATGACAGGTAATTAATGACAGATGGTCGGATTGGGGTGTGTTGATAGCCCGGGAAAGCCACTTTTAAGAAAACAAGAGTTGAAAATGGTTTGGCTCAACCGGCAATGGGTATGGTTGAGTGATCTTGTGAATGTGGGTCTCCCGGCAATGCGCTATTAGGTAATCCATGTTACCGTAAATAATGCAGATTTTTTAATATCGCTCTAAATTAGCCGAATTAAGTCAAAATGAAGTGAAATTTAAGTCATGATGCTTATAAACATACGCTCATTCATTTACAACCTTCAAAACTTGGAAAAACATGTATTTTGAGTAAAAGTAAATATTCTCGCCAATGGGCCAACATATTTTTCGCCCATGGGCGAGATTTTTTAATATCGTTTTAAGTTAGTCGAATTAAGTTAAAATGGGTTGAAATGTGTGTCATGATGTTTATAAACACACACTCATTCATTTATAACCTCCTAAACATGAATTCTGAGCGAAATTAAACATTCTCGCACATGGGCCAACATATTTTTCGCCCATGGGCGAGATTTTTTAATATCGTTCTAAGTTAGTCGAATTAAGTTAAAATGGGTTGAAATTTTTTCATCCTTGGCATATATCCATAACAACTGCATGTTTAATTTGGCCAAATCACTTGTCAGAAAGTGCCCACAGTGCGGAGAGTTTCTGGACTTTTGTGAGTCCAGAATTAAATTGTGACGTGTTCAATTGAATGTATTAATGATTCCCGGTGTACAAACTGTTGTGAAAGTGTAAACATGCACACGCTTGGTATAACCTCTCTTTAATTCAGAATCCAGACAATATTCCATTTAGATGTTTTCTTAAGTTTCTGTTACCCGAAGGAATATACGGTACACCTATTTTGATTCAATGTCTCGGGTAGAAAATAGAAAATGCTAGTGACTGCAATTAGTTCATTAGGTAAGATAACTAAGCAGCTGCAGGTTTGATATGATGTATGGTAAAAAGAAGTGTCAGTATCCATAATGAAGTTGAAAATCGAGTAGATATTGTTGACATATTTGGTTTAATAGTTCTTATCTATAGAATATTGTTTATCAGATATATTTTATCTGAGAAAGGAAAAACACCGTTAGTCTATATATGCTATGTAACACAAAAATCATCTACACTAGTACCCTGTTAACCTACCTTATATTTACTCAATTTGTAAGAGGCAAGTGTGAATGAAACTTAATAAGACGTGTTAGCTTGCATAATACTGCTTTTTTTGCCAGACTCATAGGTGATATGATTAATGAGGTCACATGAACGTTGATTTCATGCGTGTTAAAGTATCTGAAAAATGAATGAGTGAGTGAGTTTAGTTTTACGCCACACTCAGCAATATTCAGTGATTGAGTTTAGTTTTACGCCACACTTAGCAATATTCCAGCGGCGGTCTGTAAATAATCGAGACAATCCATTGATCAACAGCAGGAGCATTGATCTATGCAATTGGGATACGATGACATGTGTCAACCAAGTCAGCGAGCCTGACCACCCAATCCCGTTAGTCTCCTCTTACGACAAGCCTGGGTTACTGAAGATCAATTCTAACCCGGATCTTCACGAACCAGGTATTTTACGTAATGGAAACATGTGATCATCTTGTTTGAGCACCGGTAACCTGAAAATGCAAAATCTGTTCAAATACATGGCCTTGCTATCCGGCATAATACGTACATATCTAGGGTGTGTAAACATTTGAAACTTTGAAAATTTACATATGTTTCCCCACCTAAGGAAATTTCCATATGTAGAACCCTTGTAAATTTCATCACCCACATTAATTAAAAGAAATGAATTGGGAACACTCTATAATCACGCATTTGCTGGCTTATGTTTTTGAATTCATGCTAGGAAATACCTGAAAATCCGTCCATAGCATACATGAACGAGGTGCTTGTGCATACGACAATATGCGATGAGCGTATGTTTCAAAGGTACAGCTTGTATGAAATATATGCCCGAAGTTAGGAAATATCTGGAAACATACGTAAATCCGGTCATAGTATGTATTTCCTACAGTGTTTGCGTATATTTCATTGGTGTACAGTCCATATTTTGGTCCTGTGATGATACACCCGCCCTTATAATCCACACTGCATATCTTGGCCATGTTGAACACCAGTTTTTGTCACCCTCCATTACACTAGGGGATTAATAGCCATGCAGTTTGTCAGCACAGCGGCTCAAGTGCGTTAAGGTTGCACAGAATCTCCGTTGTCGCTCTTTGCTGTTTCCTCTGATGACTGAACTACATTTATTGTTATTAGACTATACAAGATACTCACTGTTCTCGTTTTTGGCCAAGGACTAAGTTTGTTGCGTGTCCCACCGGTGGGGGTGGGTGACCTCGACTTTACCAGACATCCGGGTCATCACTGTTTGTCATTCATTCCCGAGATTTTGAAAGCGCGCAGTGAGGCAAATATCTATTACGATTATGGAAATGATGTTGTCGGTTTTGTTGAATGCTTAGATTTAGAAAAAAATCAGGGCAGCACTTCTAACCGGGACTATTGTGGCGGTCCTGTTGATTACGACACAGCCTCATGAGCAACAAGAAAAGCGACACAATCATTACCCAAATCGTATGTCTCTAAAGTCTGATATTCCATAACCTCGCATCGATAAACATGATATAAATAGCAAACTCTTGAAAGGTAGGCCAGGGCTATACAAGGTTTAAAATACATAATGCTGAAAACATACGAATGATTGCACTTTCAACATTGTCGTTGCATATATGACAAAAATTACACTTATAAACTGTGACTATAAAGATTAAGGAGAATAACACTTATATTACATGATTTGCAAACGCTTGTTTACATCATTGGTAATTTAAATGTAATTGTTGAAAAAGTAAGAGAATTAGAGTTGCATAGAAAATATAGCATATGTGTACATTTATATCACAGTAAAACGCTAACTGTAACTGCGATCCGTGTGGTAGGCTGATATTGAGCATTGAGTGTTTCCGGACACAATAATTTCATTCGGAAAGAATCCACTGACAGGGAACAGCTAACTTGCTCTGTGCTTGCTGTGGCTACTATTTAGAGACACTAAACTGACAATCTTTTCTTATCCCCTTTCCAAACATGTATGTGACGAAACATAAAAAGCCGCGGTGTTACGACGTAAATTGTAATAAAAACGCAAATTGTAATAAAAATTGACGTAAATTGTAATAACAGTCCTAATCACTCGTAAATACGCGTGTGTTTGTTTTACGTTGCGTTTCATACATCATATAAGCTTGTTAGGGAGATAACTCAAGGAAGAAATGATGGATTTTGTTCAAATTTGCTACCAAGGTATATTGGCGAGATGCACCGACACCAGTTAAATTGAATAACCTTGAGATAATTTGCAAGGTCACAACAAAAATCTGAGGGTTTTGCCGACATAAAGATTGTTAGTGCGATACCCCAAGAAAGAATAGACAAATCTTAGCTAAATGACGAAAATGATATTCCGAAAATACCAAGATTTAGACAGTTGTTTTGTAAACATGATATGACAAGGGCACTGAAATTTATCTTCTATAAAGTCGGCTATATCCCGACAATGAGAAATGTCGTCAAATAATGTCTGATAAAAGTTACCATAGTGTCCATAGATTTTAGAAATCTATAACAAAAATGCACAACCTCACTATTATTTTGATAAATGACAAAGGATCATTCTACCATATTAAAGGGTTTTCAGGCGTGAAGGACGAAGGTCATTAAAAATCTATTGCCAGCTCCTTTTTAGAGGCTGATAAAAGGTTCGAAAATGTGGGTCATAAATACATGAAAGTTTTTATTGTTGTATGTTAGATATACCCGTTAGACCTTCCCCCTCTACATGCATTTGAGATATAACCGTTAGAACCACCCCACCCCCTCTATGCCTTAAACTATGCTAGATCTAGATATAACCGTTAGAACCACCACCCCATCTATGTCTTAAGGTCTGCTAGATATAACCGTTAGAACCAACACCCCCTCTATGTCTTAAAGCATGCTAGATATAACCGTTAAAACACACCAACCATCCCATCCCATCCCCACCCCTCCCCTTTGTTTTCAATTACATTCCTTTGTTATGTTTAAATTTATTTGTTTAAACATGCATGTATTCCATTCAGTATTGAAAGGGATTGGGCTCATGTTATTCAACTTATTAAAGCCCGCTTCCGACATGGAAAAATACATTTAATAGACGATGAACAGAGGCAAGACATATTACACATTAATTGAAACGCTTACAACGTACAATGAATTTATGGACTTGACTAAAAATATTTTCCTTTATGTTTTGGGGGAGAATAAGGCTACTGTACAGAATGGTGTTTATATCTAAGCTAACTTTTAGGATTTCAAAGCCTTGTATCAAATCAAACTGGCAGCTGGCATATACTTTGGACATTTTAGAAAGAAATGATTGGCATCGTCCACAAGAGCACCACAATGGCAAGCTTTACTTTCAGATAAATTGACACGAAAAAGATCAGCATTTAAGGTCTACATGAACGTCTGAACGTCATTTTTTCAGATAATTTAAATTTAAATAATGGAAATGAATTGGTACATTTTATTGTGGAGGAATGATTATTTCATAAAAAGCACAATCATATATAAAAGAAGAACTGTGGTTTGAATCTTTGGAATAGCCAAATTAGACTTGTTGCGCAAATTGTATTGAGAAATAGTTTCAGTAGATGGTGGAAATAAGTCTATAAGATAATCAGACGTTTGCATGTTAACAGTTTTGTAAAGTGTTCAAAGTTTATTATGCTTAAGTCTAATTTATAACGGTAACCAACCAGTTTTACTGTACAAATTAGCTCTTGAAGCGAATATTGGCAGACCCGTTACAATGTTTGCTGCTTCAAGCTGAACCATTTAAAGTTTATCACAAATATCTGCGGGATAATAATTTATTATCCCAGACATCAGAAGCATATTCTAAGATAGGTCTAGCATACATTTCACATATGCTTGATAGAATATTTCTAGGTAGGACATACATAAGCGCCCGTAATGAGGAAACTATTTTAGTGGCCTTTTCTTGTACAGCAGTTACATGATGGGACCACTTTGCATTGTCCGATAAGTTAACACTAATTAAGATGTTTATGTTGATGTACACACTCCAAATGTTCATTACTGAAGATCAAGTCAGGAACTTGGCCTATGTCCATGGTTGAAAAGCATAAATTTAGTCTTATTAGGGTTAAACTGAACTCACCACCTTTCTGCCCATTTATTCAATTGGGCTAAATAAATGATAGTTGAGAGTTGCTTCTATGGATGTTGCACATATTCCCGCAACACCGATTGATGTGTCATTGGCCAACATTATTGTGATATTTTGTAAATTTCCAAGTAAATCATTGATATATACAAGGAACACAAATTAACCAAGGACAAACTCTTGAGGAACCCCTGCAGTAACATTTAGTTCTTTTCATAATGTTCCATTGAAAGAGACACACTGTCGTCTATCAGATAGATAGTTAGTTTCCACGAACAGCATACTTTTGTAATTTGTTCAATAAACCTTTATGCCAAGCCCTGTAAAAAGCTGGCATTCAGTAAAGGTGGTGGTTATCTAGGACTGAGCGTATATTATGACAAATGTTGAGATGTAGTAGAATGACTAGCAGTTAAACCTGACTGGAATTTACTTAAAATGTTATGTTCATGGAAATGTTTGTATACATGCTTTACCATTATTCTTTCAAGAATTTTCCCAAAGATAGAACTTATAGGTCTGTAATTAGTTGGGAGGGATGCATCTCCTTCTTTCAAAATAGGAGTGACATTACCCGCTTTCCACATTGTAGGAAATACAGCCACTCAGTGATATATCATACAACATACAAAGAGGTTCAGCAATAGATGTACAAACACTCCCATGTTAATGTCCTCAGGTACACTAGATTTGTTTGCTGGTAAGGTCTTAATCATCTCAAATACCTCCTTGTCGGTTACAATGACATTTGTTATAATGTTAACACAGCGATGGCTAACAGGTGGCAAAGTCTTGCCGCCATCATTAACATTTGAAACAGATACAAAATATTCATTTAATGTTTGAGCGTTATCCAAATCTGTAAAAACTGAAGGTATCCCAGAATCATCAGTGACAAGAGGGGAATGGGTCCCGATGAAGAAGTAACCACCTGACTGAGTAGACTGAGGTGATAAATAGTTGTCAAAATTAGATATAAAGTTTTGCTTGGCTATTCTTTTCAGATATTTACTTTATTCCTTTGCTTTTTGTATTTAAATAGCTCAGAAGTATTCAGAGATCGAAATGCATTTTTCCTGAGACGTTCTCTTTTCTTTTAAGTATGTTACGAGGGGCGTTGAAAAAGTAGTCAGTCTAACTATATTCGCCATGTCCAATGTTTCAAAAGCTTCCATTTTATTTTGAAGGAATCATTAGCAAAGTCATATCCAAAATTTCATGTGGGTAATGTGGTTAACGAGACATAAGTCATCACAACATATTGGGGTATAATGTTTCTTACAAATTTACAGTAAATAGAAAACGATCTGTCATTTGGTATCTAGTAATAGTAATAGTCCGCTTATATGGTGCTCATATCCAGGCACATTGCCTGCTCACGGCGCTACGTACATTACTATCCCCGATCATAGAACACTATCGTACTTCCCGATACTTTTTCAACTCTCTGGGGATCATACAGCCATGCTGCCTGTTAGGCGCAATGAACTAAACACTCACATTGCTAGAACATCTTCACGGGTACCCATTTTACAGCTGGGTGAACTGAGACAATGTGGATCTAAGTGTCTTGTCCAAGGATACTACGCAAATGTGCCCGTCTCAGGACCCGAACCAAGGTGCCTCCTCGAACCCGGGCCTTCAGCGTGATAGGCAGACGCCTTACCACTGCACTATTGCGCTACCTCTTGGATAACGGTATGCCCTCAGATAATATCATAATAAATTATAAAATATGTTCAGCATAGTGTTGGATGACTTCCCGTCACCATCAACATTCAAAGATTTGGATTGCTTGACTCATATTTAGACGGGGACTGTTTTTTAAGGACACCTTCATTTTAATTTTTCAAAAAACATTGCGTCCTGATATACAATATATTGAGAGCTGAGACTTGTGCGACAATTCAGTATTTAGTTTGAACCCTTGACATCATGTATGAATAAGTGAAAACATTAGGATATGTTATGTTCTTATGATGACGTCAATTGAAAGAAGGTGGGTAGCGTCTCCAAAACAAGCGCTTTCAGTGAATGCGAAGGGGGAGTCACTTGATCAAGCGATTGTAGTTTCAAATTGCTTTTTTGTGCAGTTTAATATCTAGGTTTGATTCAAGCGGACTTTTACCAACATACAAATGTTTCTTGCATATTTTGTTTCAATTGGTGTAGGGGGAATCCCGCCAATACACCTTTATAAAAAATTGGATCAGAATCTATTGATTCTTTCCTGAGTTCGCGGCTACCAAGCTTGGCATGTGCAAAACTGTTACACCTTCGCTGTGACCTTTAAAATTACCTCAAGGTCACTAAATTCAACTGGTGTCGGTAAATCTCGTCAATAAACCTTGGTACCAAGTTTGAATAAAATCCATCTTTCTTTCTCGAGTTTTTTCTTTCAGTAAACAGAAGGGGGAGTCACTTGAACAAGCGATTGTAGTTTTAAATTGCATTTTTTTGGTGCAGTTTAATATCTAAGTTTGATTCTAGCGGACTTCTACCAATCTTAAACATACAAAAATGTTTCTTGCATATTTGGTTTCCTGAAGTTTGTGATGGATTTTATTGCATATTTTACGTTTTTGAGGAGTAAGCCAAGATACAAAGTCACACTAAATGTGATCGTGAGGCTGGAACATAGCAAAACCAATTTGCTTGAGGCTGACTGATAATATGAAGAAAAATATAACATAAAAACAGCTGCATTTGTATCATATTTTAGGTGAGCCTGACTCTACATGCATGTAAGTGTGTTAGATATACTCGTTAGAAACCCACCCACCCCCACTTTATATGTATACTCATCAAAACCTCTACAGATATTTGCGAAAAGACATGATACAGAGGACAGTTAGAGATTTTATATCGATTATATATACTGAACATCATTGAAAACGCACCACTTATAAAAGTTCAGATTATTAAAAGCACGTGTAAGGAATTGATATTTTTTGAGTGGATAATAACAGATGGACGACTGACAAAAACAACAACACAGAAAAGACGCTCATTCATTGAAATGTTCCACAGTCAGAAAGGATCAAACACACGTGGGGTCAAATCGAAAAGTCAATATCCCGTGTGACCGCCATTTGCATTGACACATGCAGTTCACCGTCTCCTCATTGAGTCAATAAGCGTTCGAATAGTGTTCTTGAGGATGGCATTCCACTTCTGCAGTAGTGCAGCCTCAAGTCCCCGAATGTTTCGCATCTGTTGTCGCCGCGAAAGACTTTGACCAATTTCGTCCCACAAGTGCTCCATGGGGGATACATCTGGCGACTGTGCTGGCCAATGAAAACCCTGGATGTGTTGCTGGGCCAGATACTGCATGGAAAGTCTTGTTGTGTGTGCCCGTGCGTTGTCCTGTTGAAAAGTATGGATATCTTGGTGGTGATTGAAGACAGATACGATGTGATTCTGAAGATTCTGCTGACGGTAATATAAAGGGCATTAACTCTCCCTTGACAGACATGAAGGCAGTCCTGTGATTGTAATTTAAAGAACCACTAAACTTTGTTTTTTTGTTACTCTTTCAACCATTACATATGAAAGATTTGTGGTTAGTCTTATGCGGAACACCAAATTTATTCTTTAAAAACTTGTGGTTAATTAATACCGAGCGATTAAAAGTGGCCAAAAAAGTCGCCTGTCTCCCTCTCGCCCGCCAACGAAACCACAGACAGGTTACGTAACTCTGTCGCCAGAGCACTGCAGTGACGTCATATGAGGAACGATTTTCAGTTAGTTGTATAGAAAATGTGTAGCACGCTCATCATTTTGATGATTTCTCGACATCAACGACGACATGCCGAATCGTTGCTTTCTCGTGAATTGCTCCTAGGGGTCGGGCGATGGTGTCCCCATGCACAGATTTCCACAGGACCCCGCAGTTCGTGCTAAATGGGTTATGTTTGTGAGTGCGAAGCGAGCGTTGTGGAAGCCTGAAACGATATCTTACTTGTGTTCAGATCGCTTCACGGAAGTTAAAGAATCAAAACTACTTACTAATTCTAGTAAAATATGCATATGATTGATGACCATAAAGATTTTCTATGACACAACTTGTAACATAACGATTTCTTCCTCGGAAGTGAGTTTGTGGTCGAAGTAACAATAATATTGTAAGTAGTATTATATTCACACCCACCTCGCTGCCACGAGAGAAATTGTTATGTTATACGCTATGTCATGCAAAATCCTATTGGCCATCAATAAAATACATATTTTACTACCAGTAGAAAGTAGTTTTGATTTTGTAACTCGGTGAAAACAAACCTAAATACCATTTATCCTCAGACTGGCGGATGTTCCCGACAGGGCGCCGCCATTTTTAAAAATAAAAAAATCTGTTAGAATTAATGAGATTATAGTTTGTTTTCATCAAGTTAGAAAACTACTTTCTACTCGTAGTTAAATATGTATTGGAATCATAACCAAACGGATTTTGCATGACACAACTTATAACATAACGATTTCTTCCACGGAAGCGAGGTGGGGGTCGAAGTCACAATACTGCGCGATAAATTTCTTGCTACATTCCCATGGTTAATGTCCACTCACCAGTATGTAGATACTAGTCAATGTGCGTCTTTATATTTGGTCTTATAATCCTAATTAGTTTATTATCACACTTGTATGCATTTTGAAACTAAATAAAAAGCAGACGATCTGCTGATACTTATAGTGAATTTATAACAGAACTGTAATATCTAGACATTTTATAGTTTGCCAATGTGAATCATAATTCGCACACACACCCTAGTGCATGTTGTCTGTCTCATTACACTTCACGGCGAAAACAATGATTCTGTTGAATGCTACGACAAATGAATAAAAACAAAATGCAAATATTAAAATTAAAACAGATTAAAGTTATAGGAACAATATCAGGCCATTACCTTGTTCGAGGAATGTATCCATCAATATCCACAAAACTGTTCCAAATGATGTGTCTTTTAACAGTTAATATACGAAAAAGTGATAAATCTTTTCAGGTATTGGTGTATAGTCTCATTGGTCACCCAAGATAGCACACCTGGCAACTAATTGCATAATGTCCGCCTTTCTTTAAAAACAGTAATTTAGTTAGCCAATAATTGGCAATCAATCAATGTATTGCCGGTTAATCCTTTGAAAGAAGGACGTTGTTTTACGCAGACACCGACACGACAGAGTGTATTCAGTATAGATTAGTAAATCTACATACATAAACACTACCTTTTTGACAATTCCGCTGTGTAAGATAAAAGTAATTAATCAATCAGCATGTTATCGGTTAATCCTTTGATCGATGTTTATAATGTTGAATATTTACTCCAGACACAAGAAATGCCAAATGGGAACCTTTGTCGGGTAATCTAAGTGTGTTACCAATAATTATACCTGTTATAAATTCATTAACTGACCATCAAGTGAATGATGACAAATAATATGTGTGTAGGTTTATACCACCTAACACAGGTAACAACAAGGGAGTATTAATTGCTGTATTGCATGTGAAAACTTATGGGCCGACACTGTTTTGAGAATACAAACAGATTTTTACATGACATGATTAATTATCGAGGTAAAATGGGATCAATTTGGATCAGTCATTATACAAATAGGGCCTAACGACACCAATCAATTTTGACAGAATCGTCTATGAGAACAAGTTGTAACTCGGAAACTAGGCAAAGCAGGAGACAAAATTAAATGACAGTAGATTGTGAGAACATATAGCTTTAATTTTCCACAACAATTGTCACGATTTCAGGTTTATACAAGCCTGTAAACAAGATAATTTAACCCCTAAAATGTAGATGAATTCTGCATCGGCCCCTAAAGCTATTCCTCATATGACGTCACAGATGCGCGCCGCTCTGATTGGTTGAAATTTCGTTCGCGGGTTAGAATTGTGCACTGTTGTCAAAAAGGTCGATTTAAGTCAATTAAAGGTCGAAATGAGTAGTTTTAATGACGGGGTTTCATTTATAACGATGCCAGTTAGTGATTTATGTATTTGTACCCCCTAGGGTTTATGTGACCTTTAATCCAGCCCAGACCATGACACTCCCACCGCCCAAAGGTCTGTCAGAACCACACACTCATCAGCATAACGTTCACCACGTCTACGCAAAACACGTAATCGGCCGTCAGCATTACGTACATGAAGAATTCTAAGAATTCTATTCCCAACTATTCCCAACGTAACAATGGACTCGTGGTATACACATTTCAAAAAACATATTTCAACATACGGATACATTTAATGTCGATTTACATTCTATCGATCATGATATTGAAGTGAAGATAGATCAAGACAGCCCTAGTATACTTGACGCTCCTATTACAAGAGATGAGATCTGTGCAGCGATTACAGAACTAAAATCATCCAAGAGTGCTGGGCCTGATCATATCATAGCAGAATTTTTTAAGTCCTCACAGGATATTTTAGTTCCCTATATTCAGTTGCTATTCAATGTTCTGTTTGATCGAGCGTATTTTCCAGAATCGTGGTGTATGGGTCTTATTGTACCTATACATAAAAAAGGGGACACTAGTGTAGTTAACAATTACAGAGGTATATCAATTACAAGTATCTTCAGCAAGCTGTACATACATATTCTGAATAATAGACTAACATTTTGGTGCTCTTGCTATGGGGGGTTTCGCAAAGGTTACAGTACTATTGATAACATTTTTATCCTACAGTCCATTATTGAACGCTATCTCTCAAAAAAGAGAGGTAAAGTGTATGCATGTTTCATAGACTTTTCCAAAGCCTTCGACTTCGTGAATAGGACAAAACTGTGGAATATTTTAAGGCTTAGAGGAGTAAGCAGCAAAATGCTTAAATCAATCCAAGCCCTCTACGCAAGTGTTAAAGCGTGTGTCAAATTTAATAATAATTTATCAACATGTTTTGATTGTCCATTGGGTCTACGACAAGGGTGTATCCTAAGCCCTCTTCTTTTTTCTATTCTTATCAATGAACTAGCTTATGAAATCGAAGCATGTTGCGTACCAGGAATTCAGCTTCATCCTGAACTTGTACAGTTATTTCTTCTTTTATTTGCTGATGATCTTGTGTTTATCTCTGATACAGTGTTTGGTCTACAGAAAAGACTTGATGTCCTAAAGATATTTTGTTCTGAGAATTGTTTGACGGTAAATATGGAAAAAACAAAGGTAATAGTCTTTAAGAAAGGTGGAAGACTGTCGAAGTATGAAAAATGGTTCTATAATGGTGTACAAATAGAATGTGTTTCCTGGTACAAATATCTAGGTATTTTATTCAGTAGGTCATTAGTATGGACCAAACACATAGAAAATGTATGTCTGCAGGCTAAGCAAGTTTTATTTGGTATTTTTAGATCACTGTCAATGTTTAAGCCATTACCTTTTCACTTGTTCTTTAAGATTTTCGACACCAAAGTTTGTCCAATTTTATTATACGGTGCAGAAATATGGGGACTGAATGTTGTTAACGAAATAGAAGTTATACATGTAGCAGCTTGTAAACGATTTCTAGGAATTAAATCCTCTGTTTCAGCGCATGTTGTGCGAGGCGAATGTGGAAGATATCCATTGTATATTTATACCATCAACAGGTCTATCAAATATTGGTGTAAAATATTGAAAATGTCAAATGAGCGATATGTAAAGAAATGTTATAACATGCTTGTACAAATGGAAAGTAATGGTTGCAGGAGCTGGGCATCTAGGATAAAGCATATATTAGAAGTCTATGGATTTGGATTTGTTTGGCAAGAACAGATGGTTCGAAGTGAAACGCTATTTTTAAATGAATTTCTTGGTAGACTAAAAGTTTCGTATCAACAGGACTGGCATTCTGCACTAATAAAAGGCACAAAAACATTTGGATACACGTTGTTTAAACCTATGTTCGGTGTTGAATCTTATATCTTCATAGTTAGCTATTTTAAACATAGACGTGCGCTTGCTCAGTTTAGATCGGGGTGTCATAAACTACGAATAGAAACTGGCAGGTATATTGGTGAGGCTAGAAATGACAGATTATGTAATATCTGTAAATTGCCATATATAGAAGATGAATATCACTTCTTACTTATTTGTAATAAATATCAAGTATTGCGGCGACTGTATATACCTTTACACTTTTATGAATATCCAACAATCCAAACATTTAATACGCTTCTGCAATCATCAAATGCAAGCATCTTAAAACATTTATCGGCATGTATATATCAAGCTATGTTACTGAGACAGTCCTCATTATAACATATTTTCTCACTCTGTAATTCTCAAAGTGTAACCTGGGCCTATGGCCTATATTACTTTTCTGAAATAAACCACATAGATGGTCATGTAAACCACCATAGATGAAGACGTGACTCGTCAGTGACTACCACACCATGCCATTGTTGTAACATTTACTGAAGATGCATGCTAGCCCATTGTATAAGCTCATTACGGTGTCTGTCAGTCAGAATTGGTCCAACGTAAGGACGTCGAGCATGGAGCCCTGTAGCGTGTAGACGGCGTCGCATGGAGTCAGCGCTGATGACCCCCACGTCAACCTTGAACTAGTGCAGCAGTCCTGGTAGTCGGCAGTGTTCAATCACTAATATGGACAAGGTAAATATGGCGATCCTAATGGAGCGTCGTAACACGCTGTTGCCAAGGTCATTGAAGGTCACGGGTGCTGTCTGTCTACTGATGTCGTCTATGAACCCTAGCGATGATGGAGTGGCCAAGTCCAAGTAGTCGAGCAATATCCCTGCTGCTGGTGCCAACCTGAATCATGCCTAGTGCATGTTGTCTTTCGTGAGGTGTTAACCTCGGCATCTCTGTCCTCGTTTCACAATCGTTAGTGAAGCAATGAGAATCGGTTCTCATACACCTGTTTTTAAATCTCCGGTAAATCTCGTCAATAAACCTTGGTACCAAATTTGAATAAAATCCATCATTTCGTTCTCAAGTTCTTTCAGTAAACAGAAGGGGGAGTCATCTAAACAAGCGATTGTAGTTTCAAATTGCTTTTTTGCAGTTTCATATCTAAGTTTGATTCTAGCGGACTTCTACCAATATCAAACATACAAAAATGTTTCTTGCATATTTTGTTTCCTGAAGTGTGTGATGCATTTTATTGCAGAATTTACGTTTTCAGGGGAGTACCAAGCCAAGATAAAAGTCACACAAAATGGGGATCGTGAGGCTGGAACATAGCAAAACCAATTTGCTTGAGGCTGACAGATAATATGTAGGAAAATAAAACTTAAAAACAGCTGCATTTGTATCATATTCTAGCTGATGCTGACTTTTTGAACGTCCCTCGTAGATATACATATACTCCTCAGAACACCCACCCACCCCTCTGACTCTACATGCATGTAAGTGTGTTAGATGCCACCCAGACCCCCCACACACACACCCCACACACACCCCACCCTCCATTATATGTATACATATCAAAATCTCAACAGATATTTGCGAAAAGACATGAAACAGAGGACAGTTGGAGATTTTATATTGATTATATATCAGGACGAATATCATTTTCGTCATTTAGCTAAAATTTGTCTATTCTTTCTTGGGTTATTGCGCTAAAACCCTCAGATTTTTGCTGTGACCTTGCAAATTATCTCAAGGTCACTCAATTTCACTGGTGTCGGTGAATCTCGCCAATATACCATGGTAGCAAATTTGAACCAAAGCCATCACTTCTTTCTTGAGTTATCGCCCTAACAATTTACCTAAATTTTTATTACAATTTACGTTTTTATTACAATTTACGTCAAGTTTATTACAATTTGCTGCAAGTATTACAATTTGCGTTTTTATTACAATTTACGTCGTAACACGCGGTAGCTGAGTGGGTCAGATCGCTGACATTGTGTGCTGGCCATTAGGTACCTGACTCTTAGCATAAGCTCTAAGAAAGTAAGATGATGTGTATGGAATATGTTTTAGTGAAAGTACAATCAAAATATTTACAATGTAAAACGACATGTATGTGTTTGACGAGTGTTTATGTTACATGTATGTATCGTGTATGTATGTAAGTCTTATGTATACCATTAGCTATTACTAAAATGGACGTCTGAATAGGTTTATGAACGTTATAGTGAACGGAATCTTTTCAAACATATATTAATAGGAATGTGTTTAGCCTGTCCATAAAAGTAGTAGCTTTGGTGTGGTAAAATGAGTCAAATTCAAGATTGCTAGCCGTATTTAGCAATGTGAATGCCTCTCTCTCTATCTCATAATATACCGCAACAATATTCACGATGTCTCTCTCTCGCTTCACACATTGTACCATGAAGGGAATCGAACCCGATCTTTTTACGGGATGACGAAGTGAGCTTTTCAGAGGCACAGGGAAACAGTCTAGTTGTACATTATTCGAGAAATACTTTAGACATCCAAGCATGCAGTTTTGCCCGAGAGTAGAATAGCTGCTTTATGGAAGACTGGAATTGTGACACATTAGTTACAAATCGTTTGTCATCCCCACTCGGTGAGTGGTGTCTTTGAAAAATAAAGTAACGTAAATCCATGCAAATACCACTCACACCCATACCACACAATCCAGTGATAATACCTTGTGGATAGCTACAGTGGTATTTTGTACCCCCATTTCGGTTATATCATTTCCAAATAAAAATATTGTATATTGTGAACTTTTCCGAGGCAGTTATTTGATATTAAGGGGGTTGATGTTATCCTGAAAGTAGTGTCTTGATCCTGAAAGTGGAGGTGGAAATTGTTTTGTTTAATGCCGCACTCAGCAATATTCTAGTTATATGGTGTGTAAATAATCGAATCTGGACAATCCATAATGAGCATCGATCTATGTAGTAGGGATACGATGACATTGTCAACCAAGGGGGTTGGGGTTTAATCGATAACGGGTGGGTGAGTGATTTGAGAAGTGGAGGGATAGTCTGTGGTCCCTGGGCGCCGTTGAACAAAGCAGCCTTCGTGCTACAACATTCGTAGGTCTATGTTAAGGTATGGGAGTTACGATCACCTTAGCCCTAAGATCGATTTGTACAACGGCACCCAGGGCCCAGATTTTCGAAGCTCTCTTAGCGCTAAGATAGTCGTAAGTGCCATACATTAACATTAATTTAGCGCTAAGACAGCTTCGAAAATCTAGGCCCTGGTCACTAGTTCTGTTGAGTGATCCTATCCTTTGGCAGGGTGGCTCAAGATTTTATTTTACAGGGGTGATGCGATTCTACCACAGCCTGAAACAGCCCTGGACGCTCTCTGTTTGTACGTAACACGATACGGCGACAAAAGTTTGGGCTGCTTTTGATCACGTACCCGAGATACAGACTGCTTCAGAGGGATATACCACATGAGCTTTCCTCTGCCCTCTTTCACAGTGTTTAATATCAAGGGTGGAGATGCATGCAGGCTTATCACCACAGCTAATCTATTACACCTGCATGTATATAATGTATATTTTATACAGTAGTGTTTCTCAAACTGAATATACATTGAAATTTGAATGGTTTGTCTCGGGTATTTGACTGTGTCCATGGGGGATAGGGGGCTATTCTATAGGGAGTATTATGTAGTGACACTTGTGGCGGCAAAGTGGCTGCGCAGCCTTTCAATCCCTCGAAACAAACACCTCACGACATTTGCACATACGACGTAACTGATACTGGTAGCACGAGCAAATGCAACCAAATAAGACGTGTTAGCTTCCATAATGCTGCTTTCTTTGCCAGACTTCTTAGTTGATACGATTAATGACGTCACATGAACGTTGATTTCAAGCGTATTAAAGTGCGTAAAAATGAAATAGCAGGAACCAGCTAATTTATAATCATTTTTCAGATTTTGTAAATTTGAAAACATTGATACACTTGACTTAACGATGTGCATTAATTGAATTACCTCTGTGGAAGTAACCATTTTCCCACAATACTAGAATAGAATAGAATAGAATAATACTTTAATGCCTTTTCAGGAATTTGTGTTACATCAGCAGAGCTACTGACACATTAGAGAGATACCAAACATATTTTCATAAATTCTTTGATTTAGGTATCTTCACATTTGTTTAAGAGAGATATGGTACTTGGATTAAAGGTTGTACGGGCTCTCTTAGTTTTCACAATTGGAACTTTGTAGCGGCGGCCTGAAGGGAGGATGTTGCATTCCGAATTTAAGTAGTGAGTACGGTCAGATATGATTTTGACAGCTTGATTCACGATTTGCCGCTCATATATTGATGATAAACATTCAAATCTGACTCCAGCGATTGTACTTGCAGCGTTAACAATTTTGTTTATTTTAGATTTGAGATGAAGTGAGAGAGACCCGTACCAACAATGGAAGAAAAATGTTAAAATACTCTGAATAAATGCTACATAAAAAGATGACATCACAGATGGGTTAACATTAAAAGATCTCAGTTTACGCATGAGATGAAGACGTTGTTGACACTTTTTGTATAGGGCTTCAGTGTTAGAGTTCCAGTTCAGCTTAGAGTCAATGAAGGTTCCCAGATACTTATACTCCGACACTGTCTCAACACATTCATTGTTGATTATCACTGGAAGCATTTCTGTGGGTTTACTCCGAAAGTCAATTATCAGTTCCTTTGTTCCTGATGTATGACTTAGGTGTCTCTAGATGTTTATAGACATTATTAAGGAGTGACGGTGTGGCATCAACAACTCCTCTCCTTGACCTGTAGGCGAACTGAAGCGGGTCCAGTATGTCGGCAACTTCCTGACGGAGATGTCTCAACAAGATGCGTTCCAGCGACTTCATTGCTATAGATGTGAGAGCAACTGGCCTGTAGTCGTTGAGTTCTTTAGGTTGTGTCTTTTAGGAACTGGTACAATTTCTGATGTTTTCCAGACCGATGGAATAACGTGTGTAGTCACTGAGAATTGAAACAATCTAGTAAAAACTGTACACAGTTGAAGTCTGCACTCCTTCAACACAATGCCGTCAAGGTTGTCAGGTCCTTTTGCTTTTCTGATGTTAAACCCGTAAACCCATCTGATGTTCCTTCATCATTACCATGGCATGTTTAAATGGCTATGTGGTCTTTATATGAAAATATCTGTGCTGTCAAACTTAAACCTGAACTTTTTATTGAAGTTCCTGATGCTATAAAATGTTTTCCGAATGAACTGAATATCATTGCTGACGAGTGTAAACCAAAGTCTTCTGCAATTCCACATATTCGAAAACCATGGTTCATGCAGACAAGCTAGAAAGGAACGGAAAAAGGCTGAGTACTATTTCCGTTGACTCTCCATGATGCATTACTTGAATAAATTTAAGATATTAAATGCTAAAGCACGGCGTACTTTTAAACCAAATAAACCCCAATCCAGGCAAAATTATGTATCCAATATTAATTCGCGTACGCCAATGTCTAAAGTCTGGAATATGATAAAAAAAATCAAAGGGAAGGGCACCCGATCTAGCATTTACCATCTTGAACACGGAAACCAGTTATTGTCTGGTAAACCCGATAATGCTTATAAACGTGGCGAAACTTTGGCAAAACATTCTTCCTCATCAAATATGAAACTAAATTTTCAAAAATGCCAAAAACAACAAGAAAAGAAACCTATAAATTTCCAATTCAGACAATAGGGAAGATTACCATGAGATATTTTCAATTCATGAGCTCACGATACTGCTACAAGAGCTGATAATATACATTATTAACTCCTCAAGCATTTACCAGAATCATGTTTAGAGACACTCTTACATATTTTTTATGACATTCGCACATCTGGAAAACTTCATGGTGTGATGTTGTAATTGCCCCTATCCTTAAACCTGGACATGATCAAACCGATCCTTTAAATTACCGACCGATTTCACGTACTAGCTGCGTTTGCAAAACCATGGAACGCATGGTCAATAATCGTCTCGTTTGGTACTTGGAAACCAACAATCTTGTAACTGATATACAATGCCGTTTCCGCAAAAAACCGAAGTACCATTGATCATTTGGTGCGTTTGGTATCTTTTGCAAACAATGCCATAATTAATAACAACATGCAGTGTCGATCTTTTTCGATCTAAAAGAATACGACACTACCTGGAAACATGGTATCTTAAGAGATTTTCATGATTTTTGATTAAGGGGCCTTTTGCGTCAATTTACTTCTAACTTTTTAAATGACAGACAATTTCAAGTCCGTGTGGGTTCCACCCTGTCAGATCATTACAATCAGGACCAAGGGTGTCCTACAAGGCAATATTTTGTCTGTTACGTTGTTTAGTATCAAGAACAACAGTTTATCAAAGGTTTTAAATGATTCAATCGATGGATCACTTTTTGTAAATGATTTTAATATTTCTTGTAGCGGTAAAAATATGCATACTATTGAACGGCAACGGCAGTGTTGTTTAAACAAAATAAATAAAAGGTGTCTTGAAAACGGCTTTAAATTTTCTAAATCAATTATTTTTTAAAACAAATTGTATACATTTCTGCCGTAAATATAAAGAGCATAAAGACCCAGAACTATTTGTAGATGGCATTTCCATCAAAGTTGTCAAGGAGGCAAAGTTCTTGGGTCTTATTTTCAACTCCCATTTAACGTTTTTGCCACATATAAAAATCTTAAAGTCAAATGTCTGAAGGCACTCGATTTGTTATTGGTTGTTTCCAATTCAAAGTGGGGTGGGGATCTAACTACGCTCCTACACTTATACAGATCTCTCATCCGCTAAAAACTTGATTATGACTCCATCGTATATGGTGGAGCCTGTAACAGCAACCTTAAGCTATTAGATTGTGACCACCATCAAAGTCTACGACTTTGTCTTGGGTCTTTGAGGACTTCTCCTGTTGACAGTCCTCTATGTCGAGGCTGATTAACCATCTCTTAACCAACGCCGTATAAACGTGTCCTTACAATATATCACTAAATAATATTCTAACGAGTCTAACCCTGCATTTAACTGTGTTTCTAATCCTCTTTATGAAGATCTGTACAACAAGAAGTCATCTCTTTTTCCACCTTTAGGAATAAGAATGAAACCTTTTCTTTCTGTTGCTGGCATCTAGAAAATATTTATCTCCTTCCCGCCAACTTCCTTCTCCTCCTTGGCAATTAGTGAGGCCACAAGTTGACCTAACACTGAACACAGTTAAAAAATCAGAAACTAATTAATTACAATATAAACAAGAATTTCATCCATTGAAAAGTAAATATGACACATACAAATCTCTATTTACAGATGAATCCAAGGATGGTGGCGCGGTGGCTTGTGCCACTGTCATTGGATCCAGAAGAATATCTTCTCGATTACCAGACAACAGCTCAATTTTAACAGCCGAAACAAATGCCATTTTAACGGCCTTAAAATATATTATTAAACACTAATAAAGTATAAACAATATATAATTTTTTTCAAATAGCCTTCAGGCTATTAAAAAGGTATTTGTTAAACATCCACTTTTAATTGAAATAATTGAGTTATATAATGATCTTGCTACTGGCCAATTCGACATCGTCTTCTGTTGGTTATCAAGCCACGTTGGTATTTCGAGCAACACAATGGCCGATTTTGCTGCTAAAGCAGCACTCAACAAATCTGTGACACCACTTCTGATCCCTTGCATTACAAAGCCCCCATTAGATCTTATATCTGTGTCCTGATGCAGAAGAAGTGTGACACTCAAGTAGGTATACATAAATTACATGCAATTTAACCAACTATTGGTTACACTTACTTTGGTTGTCAGTCGAGATTCGAAGCGGACATCATGCTACTATACACCTGGAACTTAATTAAGCACCCCCTGATTTATTTCATGATAGTAGAGCAACTGTTAACCATCGTTAAACATGAATGATATCTCTGTATTACAACACATCTCTAGTAGTCTAAAAAGGTGGTTCAGTTCCTTTGCACTCGTCCCAACGCATCCCTTGTGCACGTGAAGCATACAACCCACACTTTTCCCAAAATTCAGTTTCTCTGACATGCAATTTATGGGTATAAAAGCAGACAAATTTGTAACTGTCTCCATTAATGAATACTGAAATGGCGAGGAGAAGACTTTCTGAAGCACTAAGGTGGCAAATTGTCGGCATGCATGCAACAGGCATGTCCTTCAAAGCTATTGGACGACAACTGGGCTACAGTCACTCGGTCATCAGCCGACTTGTCCGAAAACATCAGATGACAGATGTGAGAGATCGTCCAAGGCCTGGACAACCCAGGAAGACAACGGCCCGTGATGATCGCAGCCTGGCACGTCTGGTAAGGCGAGAACCCTTTGCCACAAGTTCGGTTTTGAAGCGCCTGTGGTTACCCTACAGACAATTATCCACCAGAACCGTCAGAAATCGCCTTAGGGCACTTGGTATGAGGTCCAGAAGAGTCATCAAACGTCCTGCTCTGTCTGATCTCCATAAGAGACGACGTCTGGAGTGGTGTATGGCCCGTCGCCAGTGGAACCTGAGGACATGGAGGATGGTCCACTGGTCAGATGAGAGCAGGTTCCTCCTCCACGTTACAGATGGTCGAATGAGAGTGTGGAGGCATAAAAACACTGCTTACGTGCCCAGGAATATCCAACCTTATGGTGGAGGATCGGTTATGATCTGGAGTTGTCTTTCACACGACTGTAAACTTCAAATGGTGACTGTCCGAGGAAATCTTGATGGTCAGCAGTACATCCGGGATATTCCCCATCCAGTTGTCGTGCCTCACTTTGACAACCACCCGTTGGCTACTCACCCGATATTCATGGATGACAACGCCAGGCCGCATCGTTCACGTGCTGTGACCGCACATCTCCAGAATGAGGCTATCATGACATTACCTTTGCCAGCAATGAGCCCCGATTTGAATCCTTTGGAGCACATCTGGGACTTTCTTGGACGTCGTGTGAGGTTGAGAGAACCCCCTCTCCAGCATCTTGCACAGCTGGAAGCTGCTGTGCATGAAGAATGGCGGCAATTGCCAATTGATCGTATCAGAAGGTTTACCAGTAGCATGATGAGGAGGATTCAAGCTGTCATCGAAGCACGTGGGGGATACACCCGATACTGATGCCAGACCCATCAGATGTTAACATGTGACATTTCTTGTGCTTCATTTCTTGTAATAGTCAGCCATTGACAATGCTACGACCATACTTGTTCAGTGACTATTTTCATCAAGAATCAATAGTGACCAAATCACATTGGTTACGCTATTAAAACAACACGTATTGGAATCATTGTCTTGTTTTTCATTTGCCAATAGATCGTATGTTTCACAATAGCTAAGGTTCCACTATCTTTGGAATCGTGAGAAAGTTACAGCAAGTTTTGTTTCTCATCATCCAGAAAATAGAGTGTGTGTGCTTAATTAAGTTCCAGGTGTATATGTCTTATTGGCCACGCAAGATGCACACATGAATATTTGCTGAAAGGTGTATATAACCTCCGCTTTGCATCCCTTGTGATGAGAGAATCAAGGTCAAACATGTACGTATCACGGCTGTTTAGGACCAGGCAACTTAGCTGGTACACACAGCGTAGCTGGCTGAGTCAGGAAGTCAGAGAGAGATAAGGCAGTGCGGTTGGCCTGTACATTCCTAAGCCCAGATCTAGGTCGCACATGCTATATTAAACCTGCGCGTGTGTTGCGTGTGCTCCCTTGGGGTACTAATACACAATGGAATTTTGTCACGGTTGTCACATACATCACTGCTATCTAATGATATTTAAGAAATATATATATGAGGTGGATATATTCAGTCAAAAAGTTGACATTCCATTCATTTTCTTAGCTTTATAATAAGAATAAATTGTCCATTTTCAAATCGCTTTAAGAGGTCTTTGTAGAGTTATTCCTGCAATTCAATATATATGTACACTGAGTGTGATATCTAATTCTACCAATACAGTCATGCAATCATATTCAAGCAGGGTATATGACTTCAAAATGATAAGGAATTTAGACTCACTGTTTGAAACTGCTTAATCCATCCACTGCAGTTAATATAAGAAATATGTACACACAGATGAAGTGAGTGTCAATATCACACTTGGGCAGATGTCATGGGCAGAGTATCCAAATTCTTAATGACAGATTATATATATATTTTGTCATTGTCAGGGTATACAGGTTATCCACAATTCACCGTTTACCTGGTATAAACGATTATGTCATTTATTGGGATATCCGGTACAATGTATTATTGATGGGACATATCCATGTGTATCAATATAACAATGAGATGAGTCCTTATGATTTTTTCACTCTTTTGGTCGGTACTGGAAGTACGGCCTGGACACACGGTGATACCATGCGGATGTCAGTAAATATGTCGTCGATCATAAGATTAAAGAGTGTTGGAGATAAGACACTACCTTGGGGTGTGCCATTTTGGATGTGGTGCGGATCTGACAGTGCATTGTTTACTTTTACAGTTATGGTGCGATTGTTTAGGAAGCTGTGTATTAAGTTTAGCATGCGTCCGTTTATATTTTTATGCATCAATTTTGTTATTAGCCCGTCATTCTAAATTATGTCAAAGGCTTTGGAAAAGTCGATAAATATGGCCAGTAGGTAGTGTTTGTTTGCCTGGGCTACTCTGATGTCGTGCTCTATTCGGATGATGTGATCTAGGGTTGTTCTGTTTGGCGTGAACCCGCTCTGGTCTGCATGTATGAGATTGTTTGTGTTTATGTGATGTTGAAGTCTTTTTTTGATGATTGTTTCCATGATTTTGCATATGTTTGATGTGAGTGATATGGGTCTGTATGAGTCTGGGTTCTGTGGTGGTTTGTTTGGTTTCCTTATTGGAATGACAAGTGCTTGTTTCCACGTAGTAGGAATTTGTGAGGTGTACCAGATTGTGTTAAGTAGATTTAGCAGTAGCGCTTTGCCGTGTAAGGTGAGCTGTTTTAGTAGTATGTAAGTTATGTCATCTCCTCCTGCAGCAAACGACGTGGTTTTGCTTTGGAGAGCGTGTGTGAGCTCGTGTATTGTTAGGGGTGCGTTGTATGGTATATGGGCTTGGGGCGGTTGCATGACGTAAGCTGGTGTAGTGAGTATTTTCTGTTGGAGTGAAGCGGGATGATTAGTGTTACTGCTTATGTGCTGATAATGTTGGGCTAATGTTTGTGCTTTTAATTAATTATCAGTATAGTCATGTATTTTATGTATTTGTGTAGATTTTTTTGTTCCGTTTTTTGCCTTTAGTTTGTTCCACATGACTTTAGAATTATTTTTCGTTATGTTTAGAGTGCTGCAGTATTTTTCCCAGTGTTCTTTTTTTGTATTTTCGATAAGCATGTGTGTACTGTTTCGAAGTTGTTTTGCGTGGGGGAGTTCGTGTGGATGTGTTTTTGCGCGTCTAAATGCTCGTTTGATTTCTGGGGTCCACCAGGGAACCCTGTTGCGTTGGGAGTTAGGATTTGTTTGGGGAATACACTTTGTAGCTATGTAAATGATTTCTCTAGTGAAATTGTTGGAAAAGGTTTCAGGGTCTGAACTGATAATTTGTGAATAGTCAATTTGGTTGATTAAGGTTTGGTACTTTCTCCAGTCTGCTTTAGTGTAGTTGAGTTTTGGGTCTTGGTGGGTTAGTTCAGGTGTAAGATTGGGACCAATATTGATATTTATTGAGATGGGGAAGTGGTCGCTTCCCCAGGGGTCGTCGAATACTTCCCAAGTTGATTTACATGCCAGATTGGGCGTGGTGATGGTTAAGTCTATTGCTGTTAGGGAGTTTTGATTTTCCTGTTGGCTGTATCTGGTTGGGGATTTGTCATTTAAGATAATTAGGTCGTTTTGCTGTGCCCATTCGTATAGTAAATTTCCAAATTTGTCTGAGTGGTTTCTGGTGGTCCAGCTATGGTGATGCGCGTTAAGATCTCATAAAAAGATTGTGTGTTTAGAAATATGGCTGGCTAGTATTTCAAGGTCAGTTTTGTCCATAGGGTTTGTGGTTTGGTGATATATGTTGACTAGTGTCATGTTTTTTTCTGTCGTGATTACATATGCTTGTGTTTCCAAGTGGGGTGTGTTTATTTGTATTTGTTTGTAACTGAGTGAGTCATGGATGAATAATGAGAGGCTACCGCGAGTAGCGTTTGGATTGTTTATTGTGGGGTATTTATTGAGTGTGGAGTAGTTTGGTATAGTGAATTGTTTATTTTTTGGTATCTTTGATTCTTGAATGGCTATTAAATGTGGGTTTAGCTTATTTAGTTTTATGAGTGATTTTATTTCATAGGATTTAGGTATGAAGCCATTTGCATGCCACTGGATAATATGCATAATGACTACTGGTAGTAGTGCAAGTAGAAGCATGTGTAGTTTAGCTTGAACGCGTGTGTTGTGTCTCATGTTAGTTTGACGGTTTTAACCTTGTGTTGAAATTGTCCTAGTGGGAGAGTGTAGAGTGAGGTTTGGAGGAGATATTCGTGAATTGTTTCTATTGTGTTGTTGGGAGAGAGAGTTAGTGCGGTGATGAATTCTATGAGCTTATTTGGCACATTTTGTAGTTGCGTAATTGTGACTTGTGTTGTGGGCGCGGAGTTGAGTTTGATCTGTGGGATTTGGGGGGAGCAACTGCTGGTTGCTCAAGGCTGGCTGGGGTGGCTGTGACAGCCGGGGCGGCAGCTTTGTTTTTGATTTTGTGTTGTGTGGTCTTACGACCCCGGGAAGACGCCAGACTAGCTGAGCGACTGGTGCTTGGTGCTCTTGACTTGGGCACCCTGGCCTGGCGGCGGGGCGGGGGGATTTAATGGTGGTGGGAGTACGTCGTCGTCATCTGAGGATGCGTACGACTGGGGTTGGTCGTACCAATTGTATATTTTGGAGTTTAAGGGTTTGGCAGGGGCGGGTAGGTCAGATGCTGTGAGATGTTTATTTATTAATAGGATTTGGTTTTGGCGAACTGGGCAGGAGTTTGAGAAGGCGGTATGATCGTACTGATCACAGTTTATGCAATACAGTTGTTGAGTGCACTCTGGACTGTTATGGAACTCGGAGCTGCATTTGGAGCATCTGTCTAGGTTTTTGCAATTTGATTGAGCATGTCCGAAAAGGTGACAGATAGTACATTGAATTGGGTTTTTTTCTAGTTTTGTGTACTTTGCAAGAGATTGATCCAAATATAATTTTATCAGGAAGTTTGGTGACTTTGAACGTCAAGATGACAGTGGAAGTGTTTGATGGAGGACCGTGTGGGTTTTTTCTGGTGATCCTGAGTAGATTGGTGATTTGAGGCTGGGTTTGGAGTTTGTTTGATTCGTTTACATATATCTGAAGGTCATGGTCAGACTCTGCTGGGTCAGTGTAAATGACCCCTTTTGTTTCGGATAGCCAACGGGGTGTTTGCCAAGATAGGTTGAGGCCATCTATTGATGTATTTTTCATTGCCATTTTGAGGTCGTCTTGATGCTGAAAGTTTATTTTGAAAGCCCTGCCGCAGTTGTTTAGGAATTTGAATTTGAGATTAGATTGTTTTAGTATAAGCCCAAATCTGTTTTTTGTGTACAGGGAGGTGAGAGGTGTGGGACCTGTATTGAATGCGAGAAGTATTAACTGTTGGTTATTGTTTGGTTGTGTTTGGTTAGAACCTTGTCGTTTTTGCATGTTGGATTGTGTTTGAAGGTCCTCTGGAGATTGTCTAGGACGTTTGCCACCCAAGGCTGTAGTAGAAGCTAGGTTATTTAGTAGAGTTATTTAGTAGAGTTGACTTGCGAGGGGTAGCCATGGAGATGGTGGGCGATTTTGGAGGAGATTTAGGAAACGTTGATTGACCGCTCGAGCGGGTGACCTGCTGCAGGTGGATTTCACCATAGGCCACAGAGGCCAAGCAAATATCCAGTGGCAACCCAGGAGATGGAGGGGAAGATCGCTGACTCGTTTAAAGACGATAAGGTTATCAAGACGTAGATAAGTGACAAGGAAGGGAATTGCAATCGCAAGTGGTTTTGAACACAACTGTTCTCGGTGATGGGCTTTACCATGGTCTAGATAAGGGGAATGGGCGGACGTCGGAGGAAACAATTAACTGGACAACCCTCTCAGACCCGCCAGTCCCAAGGAATTGTGCTTTTTCAATTCCGAAAACATACGACATTACTAACTAAAGTGATGGTTAAGTTATAAATCCATACGTGGATGGCAAGCTGAGAAACTTCCCTATCAGCCTGCCTGGGTATTATAATCATAATATGAACTTAGTATGAGATATAGGGATTTAACTGATGAAATTGAGCTACAGGGAGTAGGTTGGTATACTTTGTAGTGAAGGTATGTTACCAAAATTATAGATATAACAAAACAGATTACTCACTAAGAAAGGTGAGAACATGATCTTTCAGATGATACCTAATGTTATGGGAGAAAGTTGTGAAGACATGAATAATTAAGGAAAAAGGGCGTGTACATAAAAACACATAACACTAGTTACTCTCACTGGAGTAGATATTCCCGCAGGAATGGCATGTTACCGTTACACGACCCCACCCAAAAACAAAGAAATTTGCAATACAATGAATTGCAAATTTTTGAGACAATCACAAGTTGTTAACAAAATTATTGCTACAAGGCATTGGCATACGGTTTCCGAATGTCCTTATTTATACAGGTGCACGTGACAAAGCGTCTGCAATCACATTCTCACTTCCGGGAATGTGTTGGATGGATAGGTTGAAGTCCTGCACGAGGAGACTCCAACGGAGGATCTTCTGGTCGGAGGATTTCATTCGGTGGATGAAAATCAGCGGATTATGGTCTGTAAACACTACCACTGGGTCTGTATGTGACTTGTGGTAGACCTCGTAGTGTTTGAGGGCTGAAATGAGCCCCAAGGCCTCCTTCTCCACTGTTGAATAATTCACCTCGTGTCGGTTGAACTTCTTTGAGTAGTAACTCACGGGGTGATCTACCCATGGGTATCCTCCTGGAACAGGACTGCACCACATCCTATTCCACTGGCATCGACTGCTAGCTTGAATGGCTTTTTAAAATCGGGGCCTGCCAAGATTGGGGAGGAGCACAGCATCTTCTTAATCTGTTGGAAAGAATCTTCGCATTCCATGTTCCAGCAGAAGCGGGTGACGTTCTTCAACAGATTGGTGAGTGATGAGGCCACGGCAGCGAAGTTCGGGCAGAACCGGCGGTAGTAACCGGCCATTCCCAGGAATCGTCGGACTTCCTTCTTGCAGGTCGGGGTGGGAAGGCTGTGGATCCCTGTGGTCTTGGCTTCCACTGGAGCAACGCTGCCGAGTCCGACCATGTGTCCCAGGAACTGAACTTGAGCCTTCCCGAACTCGCACTTTGAGAGGTTAACTGTCAGGTTTGCCTCCTTCAGCCGTTCAAACACAGCCCGTAAGAGGTTTAGATGTTCCTCCCACGCCATGTTGCCCAGTACTCCATCATCGAGGAAGACATGCAGGTCCTCCATATCTCCTAAGACGCAGTTCATTAGGCGCTGAAAAGCTGCCGGGGCTGTTTTCAGGCCGAAGGGTAGTCGTTTGTATTGGTAGAGACCTGTCGGAGTACAGTATGCTAGAATCGTCCTTGCTCGCTCGGTCAGGGGAATGCCGTAGTATCCCTTCAAGAGGTCGATCTTGGTCAAGAACTGGGCTGCTCCAATCCTGTCAATGCAATCGTCGATGCGTGGCCTGGGAAAGGCGTCATCTACCACCAACTTGTGCACCTGTCTCAGGTCTGCACATAGCCCCAATTTATGTTACGGCGGCCTGACCCCTCGCAGTATACTGGTATACTGCTGACTTAGTTCCCGTACCGTAACATAAAAATAGCAGACAGAAACGTAGCTTTAGGCAAACCAAACTTCCACACTAGTGTCCAAAAGGATGTTTTCACAAACTAATATACTAGGAGTCAAAGATGAACAAACACAGGTTGGGTGAGAATGACATTATATTGTTATCTTCAATCATAGAAAGTACAAGACACAATGGTCACTGCCAGACAATTACAAATAGTGGAACGGGGTGGATCAAACACAAAAATAGATTATGGACTAGGGAAGCACGGACCGGGGATAAGTCAAGGAACTAGATATAATTCTTCATAAGGCTTAAAAAAGAAGGAATAGACGTAGACATACTCTCTGGAAGTCTAGTCAATATAAATCCTGACAGTTGGCTTATTCAAAGCAACCCCATAGAGCATATGAAGGAGGTGTACCATATTTACCCATGTCTTCCCGAGGTCCTCCCCAACATTCCTTAGAGCAGTGGCGATGTTCGGCCCTGATGGGCTTTACCATTGTCTAGATAAGGGGAATGGGCGGACGTCGGAGGAAACAATTAACTGGACAACCCTCTCAGACCCGCCAGTCCCAAGGAATTGTGCTTTTTTCAATTCCGAAAACATACGACATTACTAACTAAAGTGATGGTTAAGTTATAAATCCATACGTGGATGGCAAGCTGAGAAACTTCCCTATCAGCCTGCCTGGGTATTATAATCATAATATGAACTTAGTATGAGATATAGGGATTTAACTGATGAAATTGAGCTACAGGGAGTAGGTTGGTATACTTTGTAGTGAAGGTATGTTTCCAAAATTATAGATATAACAAAACAGATTACTCACTAAGAAAGGTGAGAACATGATCTTTCAGAAGATACCTAATGTTATGGGAGAAAGTTGTGAAGACATGAATAATTAAGGAAAAAGGGCGTGTACATAAAAACACATAACACTAGTTACTCTCACTGGAGTAGATATTCCCGCAGGAATGGCATGTTACCGTTACACTGGCCCTTTTCTTTCCTTAAGTTTGTTTTCTTGAGTCTTTCTTGATATTTCCTTTCTTAGTTTCTTTAATGTGTCTTCTAATTTCTTTTCCTGTTGTTCCAAATGGGCGGGAGGTGTATTGTCTTCGATTTCTTCTAAAAGGTTAGTTAATTTTTTCTCCTTCTCTTCTAGTTTTTGTATTTCCCGACTTCCCAAAACATACTCTCTAAATTCAGTCTCTGGACTTTCTTCATCAGTCATGAGAGCATGTCCTCCGATGAGCATATCGAGCTCATGACATTCCCGTTTCAGCATGACATGATGTTTTTTAACTACTCCCACTCTCTTGACATGCACTGGGAACAGAGGCTGGTGGATGGCATTGTGGTATGTCCCGGCATTTCCAATTTTACCCTGTCCCTTTTCTGCAAACTTTTTGTGATCTCTTTTCAGCGTTTTAAGTGGTCTACCTTCCACATATTCCCGACTTTCGGGGTCCTTCTGTATCTGTAATTTTGAAGGATGACACCACAGGCATGGAAATTTGGCCGCTGCACCAGAAATGCCGTAGACATTGGATAAGAAATCATAATCACCAAAGAGAAAGATTTTAATGCGTTTTCCATGCAAAGTCTGTCCATTAACTTGTTTGATTTGCTCACAGTATGTTAAAAGTGCTATTTCTAGATTTTTTTCTGGTGTCCTTTGCCTCAAAAATGTTGAAAATGACAGTATTGTGTTTTGAATTTGGTCGAGAAAGAGTTGCTATTTGTAAACTGAGTTTGAATGAACAACCGCCGTGGTCGCCACCAATTTTCAACCAATTTTCAACCAAATTCATCCTCTGGAATATGTTTGCAGTGCCATGTTAGTTGACCAGATTCAAGGTAATTATTGAGAAGTTCTGTAACGAATGTCGGCAGATCTTTCACGTATGCCATCGGGACATCTGATTTTGCCCGTTCACCATCATCATTGGTTGTTTCCATTTCAATCAATTTCGAGTCAATGTGGAAATTAAAATTTGAGACTGTTCTTTTCTCTCAAATGTTTCGTTTTCAAATTTTACTCCAAGTTTTGACATTAATTTCTTTTGTTTTCGATATTGCGTCCAGGAAAGTCCCAAGTAAGCCTTGATTGCAAGCCCATATCTGGAGGAAGCTCTCAGTTTTCTTCTAATGCCTGCTTTTTGGCAAATGGTTTCACGTTTTGTCATGGGAACGCTTTTCAACTCGGATGAAAACCGGATTGTGTGGTCTTTTTCACCAGTTGAAATTTATCTTAAGTTTGAAAGTTCCTGAGAGCGCCTTCTTTTCAAAGGGCTTTTGGCCTTCGAAGACACTTTCCGTGCTTTCTTTACACGCTGAAAACACAAGGGCTGTCCTTTTGTTTTACATTCTAGAGTTCTCTGATTACTGCTTGTATTTAGCTTTCTCCGAACTAAATGGGTTTGTAGTTTTTCTTCAAATTTCGAAAGTGGTTGCATAACTGGTTTATTTAAACATTCACTTAAGGACTGTTCACGTGGATTGTCCTGAAACTGGAATGGTGACGTTTGAGCCTATTTAAATTCCTTCATGAGACGGGGTGGTGTAGTATGCTGTGTCGCCACTGAACTTGAACCCTCACATGCACCATGTTCCATGATTTCTAATCCTAGAATCGATGTTTCATCTTCATTTGCCCTTTTCAATCTGTATTTTTTTTGGCCTTCCCCCTTTACTTTGGGTTTTAAATTGTACACATACCCAACAGACATTGTCACATTGCTTAACCTCCCAAACATTATCAAATATATCTCCTTTGATAGTATCCTGCATTTTCCTTTGTTTGTGAGTGAATGTCCTGTTGTAACAGGTCGCACAGAAACACTTTGGGTGGAAACTATTGTCAGATAACACATCAATACCATAGACATCATACAGTCTGTCAGTGAACTTCTTACATGGCCTAGCCGTACTCTTTTTACCAAATGGTGTAAGTCTCCCAGCACATATCCGGCACAGTAACTCCAGTCTTTAAAGAGATCTTCACATATTCTCTCCATTTGAATACAAATTCCAACGAAAATAACACTTAAACTTGCTCCATTTAGAATACACAAAATACAGCTTCAAACTTTCACGGCAATACTACTAGAATCATCAACAAGAACCTTACACTCTCCGATACACTGTATGAATGAAACCTATGTTTGCGACAGATTCATGTAAAAACAGACCCTGCTTGAATAAACTCTGTTAATTTCATCTGACAGAGGAAAGTTTGGGCTTTCAGATAATGTAAACAGTTACCCCCAGAAAACCCAGATAAGATAATTGTGACACGTTAATTAAGAACATTTTTCAGTTTTACGGGATTCCAGACTGGGTTTGTTTATTGTAACCTCCCTTGTCAAGATTTCTACAGACAGTCATTAATCTTCATTTATGGTTTGCCACAAAGTTAAGTGTTAGGATAACACCAATTATGTTAACACATACAGTGTTAGAGAGGAGAAATAGTGCGAGTTAAGCTTGAGGTGGGGAGGGTTGCTAATGTGGCCGCCATCTTTGAATGATGATGCCAGCCTTAGTTAGTACGCATGCGCAAGCCATGACTCATCACTCCCCTCGCTCTCAGTAGAAGGCAGGCTAAAGAGTCGGCCTGGGCCAGATATAAGTCCTGCTTGACTGTATTGATTTTTCGATTACAATGTCAAAACAATAAAGGATCTCTTTATGATATTAATTATCATTTAATAATTGGGTTTTTAAAAGGAATTGAATTGATGGATAAATTTTGAGTTGTATGTTTTGTAAATGGGTGTATTTTAGTATTGGTGGTTTAAATTAGAAACTGAGATCGTTAGGAGCCGTATCCTCAAAGGGGGTTAACGTTTTGTAAAATGATTGTCCTCCTGAGAGGATACGTAAGTCCCAAAACATTCGAGGTAAATTTAGTTCTACCAAATGTTTAATCGCAGTACTCTTGTTGTTTTTAATAATGACAAAAACTCGCACAATCGCCAGCAGCTGAACGCATGGTGTAAATCCAGCTAGGCTCCATGCAGGTAGCAAAAGTATTGTAAGTCCCCATGGACCCAAGTATGGTGACTTACATTCAGTTGTTGGCGATCTATAGCCTGTTTTTTATATTATGCATTATCCAAATATTGCTATTAGTTTTAACTTTACATGCTAGTTTTAATTCTAACTGTGATAGTCTAGTTGTTCTACCGTCCTTTGACGACAGGTTTTACAATATATACATATTCGTTATAAACGCCAAATTTGTTCTCGTCACGATTTGGCTGACGTTAAATATTACAGCACTCAATAATTGAATTAACATGTTAAACCGTTGGTTTACAAAAGTCGTTCTTTGTATGTGTTCAGTGAATGAAAATGTATGCAATTGTCCTCAGGCAATGAAGTGTGCAGGCGAACGCATTACGCCTTGTGCATTGAATATGAACGTGCTCGAGCTTAACATGCATAACATAACAGGCTACTTGATCATTTGACGAGTCGAACGCAAGTAGAGCTCAAGCCCCCGTTTTGAATGCTCGTTAGAGTTTAGCTTTATCATAGCACAGACCATGTTCATCCTTGTCGTCATGACATCATTATTTGTAATTTAGGAAGTTGTACTTCAGTCATAACCGCAACAACTTTCGTTTGGGAGATACAAATACTTTCGTGAGGTGTTTTCTTCAATTTTGCGAGTTTAATATGTAAATACGCAAGTATGGTTTATAAAAAGATGAATTGATAAGTCGTCATTCCACTGCGAAACACCTACAACATTCAGACGTACATAGACACTTGGAGCAATACTCGCTCAATAGCACATATACACTCTTCAAAAAAAGAAACATATAAAATAGGTGATTTTGAGAATGTTGGACTCATGTAGCTGCGGCCAAAACAATGTTGGTTCACATGAATCTGACAGCAAATCGGTACATCAGCGAAATCCTTGTGCGTCACATGCTTCCGATTATGGACCGACAAAGGGAGTTGTTCCAGCATGACAAGGTCACTTCACATACAGCACGCGTCACGGTCCGCTACCTTGCCAAGTCAGTGTCTTGCCATGGCCTTCCCCATCACCAGATCTGAACCCGATAGAACACCTATGGGATGAACTCGATCACCGTGTACGTTCATTGCAAAAATCCCTTACGTATTTGAAAACCCTTTACCCATTTAAGAAAACATGCAGCCTAGTCCAACACAAGCAAACCCCTTCATAATTAATGAACTTATCTTCTCCCAATGTGTTAACACGTTCTGTTGCACACCGATTAGTATAGAACTACTCAAGCATGAGTCGACTGATTAGTCTGGCTGACTGTTCAAATTTGGCCGTAATCGTTCCAGCATTACAAAGCTACTTAACATACAGCACACGTCTACCTCTCAAGCTTTTGCTATTTCTCATGTTTATCGATGTTTATTTATGTAGCTCGTAAATATTAGAGACATACAATTTGGGATTGTTTGTGTCAGAACCAGAAACACCACAATACAGACTGCTGTTGTGTTGGCGAACTCTTTGTCTACAGACGCGTGCATTTTCACCTTCTTACCATCATTGCTTTTAAACTAACGCAATAAATTCTTCTAAAATGACTTATGCGTTTCATTTTTTGAAGAACGTATATAGACTACCTTCAAAACTATCAGGCCCATCGATCGTGACCTCTTCGCATTCAGATCACGGCCAAGTGATCATCAAAACGTTTGGCCAATGCATGGGACTATTTTCTTTTGCTCAAAGCCGATGGTTTTATGCAAACATAAATGCATCGTGATACATAATACAACTGTAGGAAAAAAGTTACAAACATGATTTTATCTTACCCGCAAAATGTATCGATCTTCTCTTTGGAGAACACAGTGAATGACTTATCTGGTCTCAGAGTATGTAGGAACAACCGATAGAATGAAGGTTACTCGAAACACTAATCATCCAGTCATGTGACACACAGTCACTTAATTGATAACAACACTCCTTGCATGACTGAATCTTCGACATATTTCATGTTGTTGTTACTAATGCATGACCACTGTTCATGCTCTCCCGTCCGTACTGTCGATATCATTCATACATTCAAACTTGTAAAATGGATAAGGTATGTTATGTGGATAATCAAAGGAATAGCAGTGTTGTAGCCTAGTGTTGTACTTGTCACTCTGATTGCCATAATGGGTTCACTGCGTGAAGCTAGATGTTGATGTCAACTGCCGTAATATTGAATATTGCTAAAAGGGGCGGGAAAGTGCTCACTCATTCTCCCGTATATTATTTGGCGACGTATGCACTTCACGTCCTCTCAAATGATGTGGCCAGCCAAGTCGTTCACCTACAAGCAAGGAGGCGCCGTCAGACAGCGGGAAGAGCGCGGACAGATCAGCAAAAGGCCAGCCAGGGACAAGGACGAACAGCCAATGCAGCTCATCTGCTGACTACTTGTCAGCCTGACTTCGCCGCTTTGCCCTGGTTGTGTCTTTCGCCCTGCCTCTCATAGTTGTACTGCTGTGTCTTTCGCCCTGCCTCTCATAGTTGTACTGCTGTGTTTTTCGCCCTGCCTCTCATAGTTGTACTGCTGTGTCTTTCGCCTTGTCTCTCATAGTTGTACTGCTGTGTTTTTCGCCCTGCCTCTCATAGTTGTACTGCTGTGTTTCAAGTCTATGTAAATCTTACTGAAACTGAAATTCTTCATTTGAGAAATACAAACGGCTAAATGCCAATGTGGCTACTTCAAGTCGCCGAACAATTGTCTTGGGACCCGGGATATATTTTCTTCAGGATACCAAGTGACGATGATTGAAATGTCTAAACGTTACTTCTTTACAACATTTTCATCAACAAAATACAAGGAACTCAAGGTTTCTCTGTATGTAACTGCCACCTGGAATATCTCCGTTGCCAGATTGTATATGTTTTGTGCCTCTTACCCCAGTGTCGGCTAATACGACACTAAATAGAGCAACACAGTAATTAACGACATCTAACATGTTTGTTACACGGTGTCCTTGCTCTTGGTATTGCTGCAAGGACATGAAGTGTTATTACAGGGTTTTACCCCCGACAGAGGACACGGCTCATTCCCACTTACCGACCGACCGACAGACAGACAGACAGATGCTTTATTTAAGTCTCACCTCATACAAGTATAACATATATAAAATATTTACACGTATAAACTATACCTTTGCTGAGCTATCCCTTATGGGATTACGATTGACTATAAGAATAAAAATACATACAATAGTTAAAACATACTCACTATAATGTAACAAAAAGTCAACATTACTTGTGATATAAAAGAGATCTCCTCTCCTCTAAGACATCCATGCATGTTTTGGCACTAGATTTTTAAATATCTGGGTTTGACACTATAAAAGCAAACTGATCAACAGGTGACATAAAATTAAAATCGTCTTTTAAAACTGAACATAAACATAGCATGTTTCTAGTGGTATTTGTATATAAGGGACAGTTAAAAAGCACGTGCATCTCATCCTCTATAACGATGTTACAGTAAAAACACACTCTTTCCTCTAGAGGGACATTGTTTAAACGGCCTGTCTCTACGTGTAAGGGGGCTCCGCCACATCTGAACATAGAGAGAGCCCTTCTTTGTTTTCTGGTCATCGTCTTGCTGATGTATTGTTCACTCCCATATCCCGTCTTGAAAGTAGCATATCGTCTCAGTTTGTTACCTCCCCTGCCAGACTGGCTGTGAGTACAGATTATCGTCCTCTTCCATCCTTTTATGTGTTGTTCAAATATCGCATCTTGGACCCTGTGTACTACTTGCTTGGTGTGAAGTCCATTGTTGACATCAAATAATTCATGCAAGTTTAGAGATGTAAGTTTAAGGCAAACTCTTTTAATCCTGTTAATCTTGTTCTTCAGTGCTAGTGATCTCGTCCACTGGAAGATTTTGTAGGTGAGCCGATCTCTGTGTAGACTGTTGGTTCTGGTGTACACTCTCATCACACTCCCCAAGGTCTTCACACATGCAGGTGCCCAGCCCATGTCACCCTCAACGGCCGCGCTCGGTGCGGTTTTCTTAAGTCCCATAAGAAACTTCATGGCCCTATTTTGTACAGTTTTTATTGCAGTTAGCGTCTTACTTCTCCCATATAGCGGATCCATATGCAATGGTTGACCAAACCATAGAGTTGTACATTTTAGTATATGTATTAATACTCATGCCTCCAAGCGGCTTGAATTTGGATATAAGCAGTCCAAGTGCCCGGGTTGCAGAGCTGGCAACTGCTTTCTCCATGCAGGTATAGTCTAAATGTTCTGTGATGAGAAGTCCGAGGTAGCAATAACTGTCCGCAGTGTCAAGAGTCACATTTCCACATTTAAATATAAAAGTTGTCCTCGGGATTGACACAGTTCTACAGTGGAGAACCTTCGACTTGTCATTATTCACAGTCATTTTGTTGACGTCACACCAATTTTGTAGGCAGTCGAGGAGAACTTGAAGATCCGCTTCACTTTCTGCTAAAAGCACAAGGTCATCCGCATAGGCTAAAATACATATTTTCTCATCATTCAAAGTCACACCCATATCCAGTCCATTTAGATTGACAATTAGGTCATTTCTGTATACATTAAACAACAGTGGAGAGAGCAGATGTTCAATACTCGATCTTCCTTGTTTCGATGATTGATGTTATTGATGAGAGATGTTCAATAGTCGATCTTCCTTGTTTCGATGATTGATGTTATTGATGAGAGATGTTCAATAGTCGATCTTCCTTGTTTCGATGATTGATGTTATTGATGAGAGATGTTCAATAGTCGATCTTCCTTGTTTCGATAATTGATGCTATTGATGAGAGATGTTCAAAAGTCGATCTTCCTTTCCTAAAACCGTTTTGTTCGTCTGCTATGATATCGTTGTTCTCGGCGTATTTGTAAAGCCTTCTATTTAAAACGGAACAATATAGCTTATACCTGGAGTTGGTGAGAGATATTCCTCTGTAGGACAGTGAGTCGTACCTATCAGCACTTGATGAGTTTGGAATAGGCTTAATACTTCCTTTCATCCACTCACTTGGCATTACTCCTTTAGGAAACACATCTTACAAAGTTTATGCAGAAAATGGACACATTTGTATTTCTGAGAATATCTGAAGGTATGTTGTCACACCCCGGGGATTTGCTCTTGTTAGCACTTCTTATCGCTGCATATACTTCTTCGTATGTAATCCCTTTGTTTATGTCAGCCTCGTTGGTGTCTTGTCCATGTTCTGATCTCACGTGATCGTATGGGTCGGGTTCGGACCCTGTGCTGTCGACGTTCAGCAGACTGCTATACTTCGCTCTCCATGTATTCAGAACAGTCTCTTTATTGGCTGATAGGGAGGTAGTCTGACCTCCGCCGGTATAGACTGAATCCAGTTGCAGCCGACTCCAATTTTACCGAGTTTTTCGAAAATTCGTTTGTATTTTCCTAACACAGGCGATCCAGTTCTTGGAGGTTGTCCTGGTTATAGATGCGCTTACTTCTCCTGGTTTCCTTGTCAAATATTTTCCTTTTCAGAACGAATGTTACACAACTTGCTGGGGGATTAAAAGAGATTAACAGTTACGGGTCATTTATTGTGCAGGGTGAATTTGTTACCCCTGCTTTGGCTGTTCCATAAGTTCACCCAGCACTCCAATCATGGCCAATTAGGGCAATCTCATGACCGCCGGTTTCACAAGATACACTAAGTGAACTATATTCATATTATTTGTTACAAATTGAATTTTAATTGAGTGAGCTATTCCATATTCTAAAGTATGGAGATTTCCTTGTTTCTCCATTGCACTATGGTAATGTTCAAGTAAGCACTCGTTTCATTCCCATTGGACGCGGCGGTCAGTACTTGGTCTACAGAGGTAAACAGAGTTTTAGTATCAAGACCAGACGACATACTTACATCCATTGGAAATGTAGTGAGAAAGACTGTCGGTCAACATTTAACACTAAAGATGACCTTGTGAGATCTTACAAGGATGTACACAGCCACCAGCCAGACGAGACCCAGAGAGCAGTTGAGACTTTCCTTGCACCCCTCAAAGACATGGTTCGTCAGCAGTCCAAACCGATTTCAGCTATTTACCTGGAAGGTGTATCAGGTAATAGATCTTTTTTTTAAATTCAGTTTATGATCAAAACATGCTTATCTTTAGAATGAACACATTATCTAGTTTGTATCTTTACCATATAATTGGTTTAATTTTCTGTATTTCTAATGTTGCTTATTTATCTCACAGATCTTGTGTCCAGTGCCACTGGTCCTGTCACTAGTCCCAACCTTCAACAGTATGAAGTCCGTCCTTTAATGCAGCAGAGTCAAGGACATCCCACCTCTTCCACGACACCGATCTCTTGTAGATTTACCAGAGGTCTACACCCAATCCACGACAGGCGATAACTTCCTCCTTGCTGCAGATGGCCACCAAGACAAGATCTTCATCTTTGCAACTCCTGAGAACTTGCGCCTCCTGTCCCGAGCTTCCATCAACTATTGTGATTTTACCTTCAACAAGTGTCCATCCATCTTCACCCAGATATACACAATACATGTTTTATTGAGAACAAAATATGTCCCCTTGTGTATGGTGTCCTCCCCAACAAGAAACAGTCAACTTACGAACGCTTCTTCGCCTGTGTACGAGATTCTGCACCAGCCATCAACACCAATCTTCACCGATTTTGAGATAGCAGCCCAGAACGCCATCCAGCTGACATTCCCGGCAACGAACCTTAAGGGCTGGGTTGTTTTCATTATAGCCAAGCTATATGGAAGAGCACCCTAAAGCATGGATTTACTACCGCCTATATTCTGTCTCACAGTCCCTGAACCACATTATTTTCCCTACTGCCAAGCTCTCCCTGCAGTGCTAAAGCCCTAAATAAAGCATGTCTAGATTTCCTCAGGTCTCCCTAGGGCTCCTTTCCAATTGAAATGGGCTTGTTTGTTACTATCAAAATTGTATATATTCAGAGACTAAGCATTAGTCTATACCGCCTACTGTGACAACCCAGAAGTTGGTCGACTAGTTCGCCGTGCGATCGTCCTCCCTCTCGTCCCTACACAAGATCATGAAGATGTCAGTTAGAAGATGCTCCCCTTGGAGACAACATCGATCTCTTCAAGGGCTATCTAACTACATACTTGGTGGAGGGTGATCATGGCCGTGAAATGTGGAACCATTTCAGACGGACGGTCCAGGACAACAAATCATGTAGAGGGGTGGCATCGTAAAGTGAGTGATGTATTTGCCTAAAGTCACCCCAACATTTATAAGGCCATTGACATTTTTAAGAAGGAGTAAGCCTGGGTAGAGGCATGTATTCTACAGATAAGAAACGGTACCAGACCTTCATGTACGAAGAGAAGATATGATTCACTGAACCATGTCTTGGAAAGGTACAAGGGAGAATTAACAACCGGTGCCAGAACTGTAATGTTATACATTGACTCAGTATCACATTTAACTGGATATTAAGTGTGAAATGGGTGCTGTGAAATATTGATGTAATATGTAATATGATGTTGATGCTGTATAAAGTTGTATAACTGGATAACTATATATATATATATATATATATATACAGTTATCCAGTTATACAACTTTTATATAATTAATAAATATAGACAAACATTGAGTCAAAAGTAGTTGATATTTTATCACATTGGGTCCCGGATACTATTTCACAGGGATCAAAATAAGGGATTAAAGGGGATTATCACGCCCCAGTGATTTCTTCTACTGAAACAATAGGAGTTGGGTAAGTGGGAAGACCCCGAGGACACGAACCCTTCACCCGATCAACACACGGCGCTGTGAATGAAGTGGTGAACGTGTAATCAAGACAACACTAAAACAAAACTGTTACTAGTCCGAGTACAAAACGGGCGGTAGGGTAGCCTAGTGGTTAAAAACGTTCGCTCGTCGCTCTGGAGACCCGGTGTAGCAGCCCAGAATAGCCCCCCACCAGATTATACCCCAGGGTAAACTAAAGGCCAGTCCAGTTCGATTCCCCACATGGGTACAATGTCTGAAGCTAAAAGCGATGTAAAGCCATACTCGCTCCGTTTACATAGAGAAGCATTACGTTAACCTTGAAATCTGTACGCAGCAAAATGCAATGAAAAAAAATATAAACAAAGCAATCTTTCAGTTGACAGTTGTATTATAACGTTAGCTGGACTTACAGATTCAAGCTAATAACTACGGAGAAACTACCACGCCAGTACACAATAGAGTGGCAACCCAAATGTCTTTGCCGGATAAAATAGGAGATTTAATAGCAACAAAGTCACTGATATCAATATCAACTATCAACAAGCATTGTCACTAAGGTGACATAATCCCCCGCCGCCAATTATCAAATCAAACTTATAAAGTAATGAAAGTTTAAGTTAAATGTCAACAAAAACATGACCTCAACATCAACCTCTCTTGATATCTTGCTCTTTATGTGTTCAAACACACACATATTTTCAAGACTGACTTTGACCTGAACATGAATGTCATAGTGTATGAAATATGCAAAAATAGTACTAAAGAAATTGCTTATTGAAAAACATTTAAGGGAAGTCTTGAAAGTCTGAAGAAAATCCAGTGAACCGTTCTTGAAATATCTTGCTGACAATTCAGGTTAACATGCTGAAATCTTCAAAGTGTCGCTGTGACCTTGAAAATTAAGTGAAGGTCACCAAAATCGACTGGGCCCTGCGCCTTCCCTGGATGAAGCTTGGTGTCAACTATGAAGAAACTCCAGTGAATGGTTCTTTAGGTATCTCGCTGACAAGCATAACCTGCAGGTTAATATGGTGAAATCTTCAAAGTGTCTCTGTGACCTTGAAATGTAAGTGAAGAACACCAAAATTGACTGGGCCCTGCACCCCAGATAAAGCTTGGTGTCAAATATGAAGACAATCCAGTGAACGGTTCTTTAGATAGCTTAACATGCAGTTTTACATGCTGAAATCTTCAAAGTGTCGCCATGACCTTGAAAATTATGTGAAGGTCGGACGTATGTACGTACGGACGGACGGACGGAGCCTAATACTATATCCCCCGCTTCGCGCTAAACGCGCGGCGGGGGATAACAACAGTCAAGCTTCCAACAAAGGTCTCCGGTGCATATCCATGATGTAACTGAGATCTTCATACAGCCGCTTGTCTTGATGTAATGTAATGTGAGAGGCATGCGCTTGCCCGTACATAGTCTCATGATCAATACCTCCTGCATGATCAGTGTATAGTTGTTCTAGGAGATGCCAGATTGCCTTGAACTGAAACACTACTTCCACACCACTGCTTACATTTGTTATAAATACACCTTTGGCATCTCATTATTGTTAAAACGCAACCGTATGTACTTAGTCTACAAAAGAGTAAAATTACAACATTGTTAAATGATTAAATTATACAACAATAAAAATGTTGAAACATTATAAATCATTATGACCAATGTCTAATATACAATATCTACAGGCATCTGACAATTAACATCGCCACCAAATCTGCAATAATTAAATGTTAATACAAATTTGCTTTGAACTGTCATATGCTTTCAAAAGACGATAGTCACTGCATATGCGTACATGTATATTCCATAAACAAGCACCGATATATGACGTAATCACGTTATATGCTACCAAGTACTTGATCAACACTGACAGGTATCTACATCTCACGGGAAACACTGTAGGAACACTCATCTGATGACATTACAGCCCCGTCAGTCACAAGTATGGGGTGAGAATGTGTAAATACAACACCCACAAGTCCTGTGACAGAAGGGGCCCTCGGCGATCCACCCCCCCGTCTAGCACCCCAGAGGGTGATTGCACGGTCGCTGTGGGGGCGTCACGCCTCGGACCGAGGGTTGTGGCTAGGTCACGGGTGGCAGTTTAGGAGGCATGAAAGCCTTCTACTTGCGAAGTAAGCATCTGTGTCGTTTTGAAACAATCATTTTCGAAGTAGGCGTATGAGTATCGCCCCGAAATGATCGCTTCCGGGTTGAAATCCCGACAACAATCTATCTCGGTTTGGGATAGCAAAACTGAAGATATCGACTTACCTGCCTCCTTATATACTCCGACAAAACAGTACCGTCAGCAGTGATTGTGCAACACCCTACACCTGACACGCTAGCTATCTGGTCAAAGGGAGGTAACTGAAACGCAACAGCGTCGCGGTTAACCTCTACAGAATGATAACATCAATACGAATGAATAACAAACGGAATATTTGTCTGGTACACTAGCTTGTGCTGGGTCACGTACTGGAACTTGTATAGTAGTATTTTGCTCAGTTACACACTTTTACTACCAACGTGACTTCGTACTTAGTGGTTTGTATGCTGAAAACTGCATCTATATATGCAGCTATTCATAACAGTCAATAAACGGTTTCTACATGTTTCCCCAGCTTCAGCTGAAGTGAATTAAATTAAATGCGTGTGTCTGCTCACCCCTTACCCAGCAGGTAAATTTCCCTATTAGTGATTTTTACCTGTAGTTTATGAAGCATAGGTTTGTATAAGCTTGCGGGGATATAATTTGTTATAACACAACCACACAATAGTTGCAATAACGAAATGCTAGACACCTTTCCTGAATGTATCCCCAGACGGGTAATCATATACATAATTATATACATCCTTGCGGTTAACCGCTCAGTATGGATGTAGGTGCCAACTTTGGCTACTTTAAGGCATGTTGCCGAAATCCTCAATCAAAGTATAGTTAATCCTAAAGAATATTAAACGCATTAAACCAAAAAGAAGCTTATCAAATATAATATTAATATTTTCATTATTGGGAGACAAAACCAAAGACAGTTCTTCGGCGTTTCTTATTACATTACAATAGAATTTTGCCTCATATTTATAGTAAAATAAACAATTATGAATTTTTTTAATGTATTTTTATTTCCCAAAGTATGTGTACATCATACAATCATCATACATTTCTAAGCTGATACGTGGTACAGGTATACATAAGTAATTCAAATGTTTCTGGGTAATATGCACAGTACATATCATAATACAATGAGCATCATACAGTCAGATGTTGATATGTGATACAAATATTCATGTTCAAATACATGTAATAATACAATTGTCATATACATCAGAAATTGATATGTGACACAAATATTCTTATGTATTTTGAAAGTTGAGTTGTAATATACATAAGGATTAACAACTTTTGAAAAGTGTGTATGGAAGGAAGACCAAAAGGCATAGAATTTTGCATTTGAAGTATTTCTCTTTGGAACACATTAAAATTTGGCTTTATGTGCTTTGGCTAATTTTATACAATGTATATTTCACTAGTAAAATTACTACATATGTGGATTATTTATTATCTTTAAAAGCAAAGATGATATGTTCATGGGAAAATCAGACAATACATCTATCCAATTGGGTACTTCCTTCCATACATTCACACTATAAGGACATTCCCATAATAAATATAAAATTGTTTCAGGAATGGATTCGCAGAAATAGCATAACGCGGAGTCATTATATTTCATCAAACATGACTTGTGTTTGGTCATTACAATACTGTGTGTAATCTTGAAATAAAACCACCCTAACTGTACACTTTCTCTGCATCTATTTGCCATTAAATAAGTATTTGACCAATATTGTTTATTATAATGTTTATTAAGATTATCCACCCATTTATTTTGGCCATTAGGTCTGGTTTGACGTTGTTTAAAAGTGAATTGTAAAAAGATTTAATCCTTTGTTTTTCCCCCCACAAATCCAAGATATGTTGACATGTATTACTGGATATTGTACCTAATAGCAGATCTTATCTATACAGGGGCGGATCCAGGATTTTGGAGAAGGCGGGGTCCACATTAATCATGATGTCCCCGCACCCCACCCCCACCCCACCCCACACACCTCTGGATTCCCCCTGCCATACCAGTTACATTTTGAGATCTACAATATGCTAAAACAGCACTTTTTATGCCTTCAAGGTGCAGAAGATATATTTTGACAATTCCATATTTTTTTTCAATGTAAGTTGTTTGTAAGAAATTTCCATTCAAATCTAAAATATCACAAACAAAATGTATTCCCTTTTTGGCATGTTTTCATAATAAATGAACTTTCCATCTAGCTTCATGTTATCATTAAACCATAAAGATTGGCAGAAAATATCAATGTGGAAGTGTCCATATCAGCCTGTTTTTTCTGCGTTAACTTGTAACCCAGAAAATCTTGCTAAAAAAAGCTAGTGTATTTAAACACAGTATAGAGACTTGATTCTGACTCGTCTAAGGTCGCCGATCAAATAATAAAAGAATTCCTCGGACACATTATCTCTCTCATGTCGGCTACAAAGACCAAGAAGACCTGACAAATGTCTATTCAGCTTCGTGTCAGTTGTCAAGTTCCAGCTCAATGAGCTGGCGGTTAACCGCGCCAAGGGTGGAGTTACCTCGCTTTGATATGCATGCAGCAGTGACGACAGTGTTGTTGTTGTTGTTAGAAACGCACCTAAAGTCAGTTCGACAGTCGCACAATCACTGCTGACGGTGCTGTTTTTGTCGGAGTATATATAAGCAGGTAGGTAAGTCGTATATCTTCAGTTTTGCTATCCCAAACCGAGATAGATTGTTGTCGGGATTTCAACCCGGTAGCGATCATTTCGGGGCGATACTCACAGGCCTACTTCGAAAATGATTGTTTCAAAACGACACAGATGCTTACTTCGCAAGTAGAAGGCTTTCATGCCTCCTAAACTGCCACCCGTGACCTAGCCACAACCCTCGGTCCGAGGCGTGACGCCCCCACAGCGACCGTGCAATCACCCTCTGGGGTGCTAGACGGAGGGGGTGGATCGCCGAGGGCCCCTTCTGTCACAGGACTTGTGGGTGTTGTATTTACACATTCTCACCCCATACTTGTGACTGACGGGGCTGTAATGTCATCAGATGAGTGTTCCTACAGTGTTTCCTGTGAGAGGTAGATACCTGTCAGTGTGGATCAAGTACTTGGCCGTGATTACGTCATATATCGGTGCTTGTTTATGGAATATACATGTACGCATATGCAGTGACTATCGGCATTTGAAATCAAATGACAGTTTAAAGCAAATTTGTATTAACATTTAATTATTGCAGATTTGGTGCCGATGTTGATTGTCTGATGCCTGTAGATATTGTTTATCAGACATTGGTCATAATGATCAGCAGAGATATCGATATCAACATTTTTATTGTTGTGTAATTTAATTATTTAACAATGTTATACTTCGCAAGTAGAAGGCTTTCATGCCTCCTAAACTGCCACCCGTGACCTAGCCGCAACCCTCGGTCCGAGGCGTGACGCCCCCACAGCGACCGTGCAATCACCCTCTGGGGTGCTAGACGGAGGGGGTGGATCGCCGAGGGCCCTTTTCTGTCACAGGACTTATGGGTGTTGTATTTACACATTCTCACCCCATACTTGTGACTGACGGGGCTGTATTGTCCTCAATAATGTTTGGAGTGCTTCCATGATAAGGTATGTATTTGTGGATCTGCTCTGGCCATTAATCGTAGCATTTAATTTCGATATTTCTACATAAGTACTTTACCAGAAATGTGTGGTTGGGGGAAACTATTGGTGGTGAGGGTTTTCAGTTGTAACGCACCGTTTTCTGTACTAATACACCATATGTTTTAGATATGCAAGTAGCTGAAGGCATTATTCTAATTCAACTTAGTATGTAACACGAGTTCTGATTGGTCAATGCTATAAATTTCCGACCATATAATCAGCATATACGGTCGCAATTTGAAAGCCGATTCTCCAAAACCTTTGAATGTATCCCTAAACTATTGGGGAAACGCTGTGTTTCAGAGCATTGTCATTTGCAGAAGCACTAGGTCAATTGACTCCCCAATCCAGCTAAAATGGGTAGACTTTGTGTTTAAGAAAGACAAAACAGTATCATAAATTTAATTTTAAGTTCAAACAACTTACTCGCAAGGGGCTGTTGACCCAACACTGTACGATCACGAAACCAGATTTATGACGTCATTATGGAGCGTGACGTCACCTGCTGTGACGTCATTTGACAACAGAACTGATAATGGCCCGTAGTTGAGGAATCAGCTGGCCGCTCATTTCTGATAGCTAGAGAGCGGTTTCACCATAATTCCGTCCATTTTATCTATACCACTATGATTTGTTCATCATTGTCAGATTTAGTCAGTGTGCACATAACAAACGTGATGAACTTTGAAAAGGGAACTACTTTTTCTGGCGATGGTGTAAGTTCAAGGAGTGATATGATTAACTTTGACCTAGAGGAACTTTGGCCTGGATTAAATAGTGATTTTTTTTCACGAAAAACAGCGTAAAACGAGTTGAATTAGAATGGGGATAACTGGACTAATTCTTATTCAACTCGCTTTACGCTGTTTTTCGTGTAGTTGTACACGCTTACGCGTCGCCCATATAACTAAATTTGCGGCTATATAACCACCAGTATACGTCCCAAATTCGTCAAACACAGTACAGCTATCACCTAATTGACACTAGCCTCATAAAGTAGTGCTCATAAAGCACGTGGTAGTAGCTGTATGTAGTTGTGTTAGAAGAACGTGGAAGTAACAATATATAGTTGTACTACAGTCACGTGGTAGTAGCAGTAGGTAGTTGTACTAGAACAACGTGGAAGTAACATTATACAGTTGTACTACAATCACGTGGTAGTAGCTTTATGTAGTTGTACTAGAACAACGTGGAAGTAACATTATACAGTTGTACTACAATCACGTGGTAGTAGCATTATGTAGTTGTACTAGAACAACGTGGAAGTAACATTATACAGTTGTACTACAATCACGTGGTAGTAGCTTTATGTAGTTGTACTAGAACAACGTGGAAGTAACATTATACAGTTGTACTACAATCACGTGGTAGTAGCAGTATGTAGTTGTACTAGAACAACGTGGAAGTAACATTATACAGTTGTACTACAATCACGTGGTAGTAGCATTATGTAGTTGTACTAGAACAACGTGGAAGTAACAGAATACAGTTGTACTACAGTCACGTGGTAGTAGCTTTATGTAGTTGTACTAAAATCACGTGGTAGTAACAGAATACAGCTGTAATACAGTCACGTGGTAGTAGCTGAATGTATTTGTAATAGAAACACGTGGTAGTATCAGTATATAGTTGTACTAGAATCATGTGGTATTAACAGAATACAGCTGTACTACAGTCACGTGGTAGTAGCTGAATGTATTTGTAATAGAAACACGTGGTAGTATCAGTATGTAGTTGTTCTAGACTCACGTGGTGGTATCAGTATGTAGTTGTTCTAGACTCACGTGGTAGTATCAGTATGTAGTTGTTCTAGACTCACGTGGTAGTTTCAGTATGTAGTTGTACTAGAAACACGTGGAAGTAACATTATACAGTTGCACTACAGTCACGCTGTAGTAACAGTATGTAGTTGTACTAGAACAACGTGAAATTAACAGAATACAGTTGTACTACAGTCACGTGGTAGTAGCAGTATGTGGTTGTACTAGAACAACGTGGAAGTAACAGAATACAGTTGTACTATAATCACGTGGGAGTAGCTGTATGTAGTTGTGCTAGAACAACGTTGAAGTAACAGAATACAGTTGTACTATAATCACGTGGGAGTAGCTGTATGTAGTTGTACTAGAACAACGTGAAAGTAACAGTATACAGTTGTGCTACAGTCACGTGGTAGTAGCAGTATGTAGTTGTACTAGAAACACGTGTTAGTAGCAGTATGTAGTTGTACTAGAAACACGTGGTAGTAGCAGTATATAGTTGTACTAGAATCACGTGGTAGTAACAGAATATAGTTGTACTAGAAACACGTGGTAGTAGCATTATGTAGTTGTACTAGAATCACGTGGTAGTAGCATTATGTAGTTGTACTAGAACAACGTGGAAGTAACAGAATACGGTTGTACTACAGTCACGTGGTAGTAGCTTTATGTAGTTGTACTAGAACAACTTGGAAGTAACAGAATACAGTTGTACTACAGTCACGTGGTAGTAGCATTATGTAGTTGTACTAGAATCACGTGGTAGTAACAGAATCCAGTTGTACTACAGTCACGTGGTAGTAGCTGTTTGTATTCATACTAGAAACAGGTGGTAGTAACAGTATATAGTTGTACTAGAATCACGTGGTAGTAACAGTATATAGTTGTACTAGAAACACGTGGTAGTAGCAGTATGTAGTTGTACTACAATCACGTGGTAGTATCATTATGTAGTTGTACAAGAACAACGTGGAAGTAACAGAATCCAGTTGTACGACAGTCACGTGGTAGTAGCTGTTTGTATTCATACTAGAAACAGGTGGTAGTAACAGTATATAGTTGTACTAGAATCACGTGGTAGTAACAGTATATAGTTGTACTAGAAACACGTGGTAGTAGCAGTATGTAGTTGTACTACAATCACGTGGTAGTATCATTATGTATTTTTACAAGAACAACGTGGAAGTAACAGAATACAGTTGTACTACAGTCACGTGGTAGTAGCTGTTTGTATTCGTACTAGAAACAGGTGGTAGTAGCAGTATATAGTTGTACTAGAATCACGTGGTAGTAACAGTATATAGTTGTACTAGAAACACGTGGTTGTTGCAGTATGTAGTTGTACTAGAAAACGTGCTGGTGGCAGTGTATAGTTGTAATGGAAGCACGTGAATATAGCAGTGTGTAGTTGTACTAGAAGCAGCATATAATTGTAATAGAAGCATGAGTCTTGTATACAACGCTTATCTTCACATGTATGAAGTAAATCAGTGATTCACGGGTCCGATGGCATGTAGTCAGATCAAGTATATCAGTGACTCAGGGATCCGATGGCATGTAGTCAGCCAGAGCATGTAATTCAGTGACTCACGGGTCTGATGGCGTGTATTCAGCCAGGGCAAGTAAATCAGTCATTCACGGGTCCGATGGCGTGTATTCAGCCAGAGCATGTAATTCAGTGACTCACGGGTCCAATGAAATGTATTCAGCCAGGGCAAGTAAATCAGTGATTCACTGGTCTGATGGCATTTAGTCAATTCAAGTAAATCAGTGACTCACGGGTCCCATGGCATGTATTCAGCCGGAGCAAGTAAATCAGGGACTCACGGATCCGATGACATGTAGTCAGATGAAGTAAATCAGTGATTCACGGGTCCGATGGCATGTAGTCAGATCAAGTAAATCAGTGACTCACGGGTCTGATGGCATGTATTCAGCCAGGGCAAGTAAATCAGTGACTCACGGAACCGATGACATGTAGTCAGATGAAGTAAATCAGTGCCTCACGGGTCTGATGGCATGTATTCAGCCAGGGCACGTAAATCAGTGACTCACGGGTCCGATGACATGTATTAAGCCGGAGCAAGTAAATCAGTGACTCACGGATCCGATGACATGTAGTCAGATCAAGTAAATCAGTGACTCACGGGTCTGATGGCATGTATTCAGCCAGGGCATGTAAATCAGTGACTCACGGGTCCGATGAAATGTATTCAGCCGGAGCAAGTAAATCAGTGCCTCACGGGTCTGATGGAATGTATTCATCCGGTGCAAGTAAATCAGTGATTCACGGGTCTGATAACATGTATTCAGCCGGAGCAAGTAAATCAGTGACTCACGGGTCCGATGACATGTATTGAGCCGGAGCAAGTAAATCAGTGCTTCACGGGTCCGATGGCATGTAGTCAGATGAAATAAATCAGTGACTCACGGGTCTGATGGTATGTGTTAGCTAGGGCAAGTAAATCGGTGACTCACTGGTCCGATGGCATGTATTCATCCAGGGAAAGTAAATCAGTGATTCACGATTCGGATGACATGTAGTCAGCCAGAGCAAGGTAATCAGAGATTCACTCTCATTATTATCAATTTGCAAACGTCTAACATGTAAACCGTATATGTAAAAATACATGGATCGAAATCCAAGGATCGTTGATATGGGTCAAAGATAGATGGATGCATGGTCATTTCCTCTAGACCGCGATATGTTCTCCAGGGTAGATACTGCATATCTTGACTCATATCTCACTACTACTTAACCATCTGAATAAAACGAACCCAACCCCTACATCGGGACTTTAACTTGGCGCCTAGAACAGCTGTATGAGCATGACGTAGTATCTTGACATGTAGCATGGTCGTATATGAACAGGGTTTATTACATGGCCGAAAACAACATAAACATACATCACAGCATATTTCGCGTTCTGAAAACACGTATGGATATTTGAAGTAAATACTATGAAAGGTTGCGTCATATTTGTCCTTCATATCTGTTTATTTATTAATATTGTTTTTTAACTGATTTTTTTTCTGTAATCTATACATTGCATTTGTAATCAGATTACGTAGTTTATTTAATATATTGTACTTGTTTGAAATATGTCTGTCTGTTGGAGGATTTCTTGTTAAAAGGTAACATCTTGTTACATGTGAAACATGTCTGTCTGTTGGAGGATTACTTGTTAACAAGTTCATCTAAGGCGGCGTATCGTACCAAGTTCTGGTAGGTGTTCTGGTTGGTCTGTGGAGGTGGAGCTGGAACAAGAACGTTACAAATTGATGCATGTTGTATGTGTGCGACAACAGATTCCTGATTCTAGAAATGTAATCACTAGACTGGCTTCTCACCATATCATGCTTGAAATGTGGACAAACGTTTCCATTTTAAGTTGAACTTAATACTTCTGAAAATGTTGAAAGTGATACGTGACTCTTTAACTGTGGGATAATGTAAACCTGGGACACATACAAGTAAAACCATTGACTTTGTTCTTGTGAGAATGTGCACAATTCAACTGTGTATTGATTGTAGCAACTGTACCCCCTAAAGGGGGATGTTTAGAAAATATGGTCAGAAAAACTAAAACGGTGGTTGCAAATTCGAAACACTGCCCTCAGGTGCATACACCGCATATTACACTAATTTGTTGCGATCTTGAGCTGGTTTGAATATAACGACACTTGGACTTAATTGTTCTTATTCATTTGCGTGTTGTCTATGTTCCCGAAAATATGCAATCATTCAGTCCTACTTACGAGCACACCACGTGTCATTGTAGACAGGAACAAAGGGAGGGGTGCACTCACACTTGAAGAGACCAGGTGTATTGATACACCTTCCAGGACCACAGATTGTCCCCGTAGCTATTCTGCACTCATCCCTATCTGAGTACAAGCATGGACGTGATTATGACAACAGGCTAAACTCAATGTAAAGTCAAGTGAAACTACCCTGTAGGTGTCTTTCAGTGGCATTTAGAAGTTGTACAGTGATGTCCAAGATATTTTATGGATTAAACTTCTTTTTAATTTCTCTCACAACGTTTCGAGACCATTCCAGGTCCCTTCATCAGGTCAACCTCTCTGTGCAAGAACGACAAGCAATTGCTGAACTCAGACAGGATAAAGCTATCACCATCACTGAAGCCGATAAAGGTAAAGCAGCTGTTATCATGGATACACAAGACTTCGAACAGCTCATAAACAACAGCCTTTCTGATACCTCAACCTATCTCATCGTCACAAAAGACCCCACTGCAAAACTTGAGCGTGAGCATAAGAAGACCCTTAAGGAGCTTCACGAAAACAGTGAGTTCACCTGATGAAGGGACCTGGAATGGTCTCGAAACGTTGTGAGAGAAATTAAAAAAGAAGTTTAATCCATAAAATATCTTGGATACCCTGTAGGTATTTATGACAACATACACATATATGTGACAATATGCCTATTCCTAAAAATGACATCAAGATATATCATTCTGCCTTGTGCCACACGTTGAGACATCAGACAAGGTTCATGTCGAGCATTTAAGAGTTGCGTCCCAAAAGTAGTCGGCCTAACTATATTCTCGATGTCCAATGTAAGAAAAGTTCCATTTTATTTGAAGGAATCATTAGCAAAGCCATATCCAAAATTTCACATATGTTGGTAATGTGGTTAACGAGATATTAGTCATCACAAGGGGTTGGGTAGTGTCTCCAAAACAAGCTCTTTCAGTAAATGTGAAGGGGGGAAGTCACTTTAACAAGCGATTGTAGTTTCATATTGCATTTTTATGCACTTTAATATCTACGTTTGGTTCTAGAAGACTTCTGCCTATCTCAAACACACAAAATGTTTCTTGCATATTTTGTTTCCTGAAGTTTGTGATGCATTTATTGCAGATTTTACGTTTTTGGGGGTATCAAGATAAAGAGTCAAACAAAATGGGGATCGTGAGGCTGGAACATGGCAAAAGCAATTCTGTTCGAGGTTGACAGATAACATGTTGAAAAATAAAGTATAAAAACAGCTGCATTCGTATAATTTTCTAGGTGAGACCGACTACTTTTGGGACGCCCCTCGTATTTTCAACTCCAAATTGTGCCGTCTACATTTCTACAAATTTCTACAAAGTTGCTTATATACTTTGAAGCCTGTACGTTATATTCAGCTTTCATGTCATGAAAAGAAAAAGCATTTCCTTACAACTAAGCTAACAACTAACAGGAATTTAACATCGTTTTGCAATTTAATGGCCTATTCCTTACCATGATCTTATATGGAAAACGTTTTGAATAATACTTGTGTGGGTTTCGGGTGATACGGTAGAGCAGGATTGGCTCACCCTTTTCGCGGAAAAGTCCCCTTCAGCAATCACTGTCAATGTCAGTGACTCATTCATAACATTTTCACCCCTAGTTTCCTTTTCACATCCTTCGTCACGATATGGCTGAAATATTGCTAATGTCACGTTAAGCACTCATGACTCACTCCTTTAAGATTCATTTGAATCTGTTCCCCAGATATACGAGCGTGATTATTTTCTGGTGTTTACGGCATGCTTTCATAAAATCAAGTACTCTCATACTACATTACTCGGAATTGATACCTTTATACTTTAGAGTGCTAGTGTAAAATAGCAGGCGCAATATTATAATTTGGGATTTGAGCACAGTAACTGTTACATTTTTGTTTTAAGTTTGACACTTTTCGTGAGGCGATATGAACGTGCATTGGAATATAACTGATCGATCCAGAGTGCGATGGAAATATCAATGATTGGGTCACATTTACAGAAGTATAGAAGCGAAGACATGTACATGATGATTGAGTCCAAATATTTCATGGGCTATGTTATGTCATGAATATAACTGCTTGTTTCCGGCGTTTCATTGCCCTGAAGCTATTAGTGCTCTATATATTTGTGAATATAAATATTCTTACCGACACAAACGTTGAGATCTTGGAATGTCTTCTCAAATCCTTCCTGACACTGACATGTTGCTACTGGGACTAATGGTGGCTCAAGACACACGCCATTCCAACACCCGCTGACAGCGCAGGAGACGGCTGAAAGGTCAGTAGGAAATACAGCACAAAGCCTACATTTGAACAAATGAAAGTGGAAGAGAAACCTATATGTTCCTGTGCAGTTTCAGAAAGTATAATTATATATGTATATGTGTATTTAAACCATTATAACTGTACACTAATATGTCTGGTCTCGTTGTCTGAAAAACCACAAGTATATGATTACCATGATTATGCTTGTCAGCACAGAACCCCCTAACCCGTGCTTGTTGACACAACCTCTCTTCCCAATGTTATATATGGAACTGTAGAATCATTTATATATACTACTCACACTTTGCTAAGGATCACAAAAAATCCCAACTTTACTTAAACATAGATTTATACTTTGAAATTGTATCCAAGTACACAGCACCAGTATATAGCAGGTATGGGATCCACTAGATCCAGCAACATACTGAAACCTAGGATCCATGCTTACAATAATCTTAGATATTTAAACCAAACTAGACCCCACATCATAGTTTTCAGTTGAATCAATTGTTTGATACTTAGCAAAGTGTGAATAGTATATATAGTGTGAGCATTTATATATCCAACTCTCAGTTTGAAAGATACAATGCTACATATCACCATACCTTGAGCTTTGATGTAGTGAACGGACACAGCGACGATGGCGGCAGCGAGGATGACGCGGTTGATAGGAGTCATGATGTGTAGCTATTGTGCTGGACAGCATGGCGTATTTATACTCATAATGTGGCTGTTGTTTCTTGTGTGGGTTATCCAAAAAGTATCAATAAACAAAGGAAAGATAAAAGGAAAGGTCAAAAGTACTTTGACTGATCGGACGGGGCAAACGGCTAAACAACAAAAGACTGTCAGATACTCCTTCATACCCTTCGGAGTGCCGGACGTCAGTCGTCACCGAGATATATATTCTATATATACGTTTAGATATTGTAACATTTTGAAAGGGAAAAGCGTTCATTAAAAAGTTGGTAGGTAGCAACTGCCATTTCTCGCTGGACAGTCAAAAATGTGATTTTACTCTTGCACATAACACATAAACTGAATGGATTTTCTAATCCTTTAATTAAAATGTGAACAGATTCTGACAAATATCCCTCTAATATTATCATCCGGCACTTGATAACAAATTCGATAGTTTTTACTTTACGTTTTACGTTATTTAATGCGATACTGACGAGTAGAAAACAAGGTTCATTGCAACTTGAAAATTCCTACTAGTGTTGTGCCAATCTGTCAGTGTATGAGAATTCATATGTCTCTGGCGAATTAAAACCGTTTCGTTCGCACATAAATATATTTAATATGTGTACAGCGTTTGTGTATTCCAACCGTTCAGATTGTACATGAATGTGTATGACTGTGTCAAGTCTATACTTTACACATACTGGCAGATGACTATTTCAGTAACAATACACAGTACCTGAGCACATGTTCTCATCTCGTTATGTGCTGCTAAAATATAATTGCGTAAATTTGTTAAATAATACAGTGGACCTTTTCTCTCCCCTCCCCAAAAAAAAAAAAAAACCTCATGGAAATAAATAATCTACAGCTGTAGAAGAAGAAAATAAGACAGACAGGCAGACAGACAGAGCGAGCAAGAGACAGGGAGTCAGAGAGAGGAGGAGAGAGAGAGACAGAGAGAAGAGCCTCTCTCGAAGCTTTATAATTCATAATGTCTTAAATGAATATATTGTCTCTTTCCATACATTGCAAACCCTTTACTGCTATGTATTAAGATACGTTCCAGGGAAAATATGCCCAAAGACTATAAATAATGTATACGTTTATGACTGTTATATACTTCATTGTGAATATTTTGTCTGAAAGAAATTATGTTTTCCTCCTCTTTAGTTGATAAGCTATAAGTTGATGTTTATGTAAAACTAGAAACGTTGGATGATGATGGGATGTTGTTAGTTTTACTTGGGGCGGATTTACCTGACTCTTCTGATGCTATTGACTATATTATATTTGAATATATAATGTTATTTTGCTTCTTTATCTGGAACATAGGATCCTCTTTGGTGTACACTTAACTGTTCCTCAAACAAACGATGACAAATGGCATGTTACTTACAGCTTCAATACGTCTTGTACATAATGTGTTTTATACAGTTTTTATCCTTAGCATGATCTTCGGGTGTATCTCATTCATTCATTCATTCTTTCATTCATTCTAGCATTCTAGCATTCTAGATTTTCTCACTCTTCATTATAACTTTTATGCATGCATTATATCACATTTAACGATGGAGCTGTGGTAGTGTACGCATAAACTGTATATAAACGCACACAAACAATAGGACGTTATCCACGTATGTCTATGAGAGGTCATGCGTGGTCACATGTCGGTCATTCGATAGATTTCAACAATGGCAATAAGAAATAACACGTCACGTATATAAGCGGCTGTTATCCACTAGACGTGTGCGGAAACAGCCCTTGCTAAAACGCACGTATCGTTACTTTTGTGGAAGCTACTATGAAATCTCCTGTAGCTAATGTGCTGTGTACTTTAGGCTTCTTTGGAATAGTTCAGTATATCCAAGGTCAAGGTATGTATCTGTACACTTGTATCTGTCTTCATTTGCTTCTTCAACAATCACTGCTACCGTCTTTATATTTCAGCTCTGTGTACAGTTACGGGCTGCCAGAACGGCGTGTGTCTGGGACCCCCCTTTCTCGCCACTCCGGTGTGTCTGTGTAACCCTGGATTTACATATTCCACACTGGATGCAAATATCTGTGAAGGTGAGATTTATAGAGGAATACTAAACGACCTTCCTTGTAATACCATTTGTATTAAACGAGTTCATGATTTGATATTTCACGGAAGCGAGTTTACTATTCTGTTTATTACTCTCCAACATAAATCGACAGAAACTGGCTACAGCGTGAGTCAAGCAAGGCCTAATACCATTGTGACAGAAGTATCAGCATTGTCACGTCATATCTGTAAACCAGTTAATGGAAGAATAGCATTACCGTTATTATTGCTAAAATACATGGAATTTGTGTTGAAAAGAAAAAGGAAACAATGAAGGAATTTGACTGTAAGCTTACTCAAAACCAACTTCTGACGGGGTTGACTGCCCGAATGCAATTACGTCATCGAACAAATCAAGTGACGTCACAACAATAAGTGACGATATTCGACCTTGGCCTTTGACAAGACCATAGCCTGCAACATGTCAAACTATGTCAGTGTTCGGTTTTGGTCCAACAACAACGTTAATAGTGCAATCGTTAAGGTTCGCACCAGCAAGAAAGCCAATATTACCGCTGTTTAAAGCGGGAATTCGTGTTGCTTTGACTTGTTTGACCCAGAATATCTGCCAGTCCAAAGCCAATGTCGAATGAACCGACGCACCCACTATGACGTCACTTGACAACAGAACTGATAGTGGCCCGTCGTTAAGGTTGAGCGGTCAAATATCATTTGCAGCGGCCCGCAAATTTCTGATAATAGGAGGGCCGTTTCATGATAATTCCATGTGTTTTAGCTATAAACTGAAGTATCTTCAACGGGAGAGTAATAACATATCATTATGTAAGCATATTTTTCCGGCTACCTGATTGGTCTAGAGGCAGTCACGTGACCGTCGACATAAAAGCATATTAACTCCCACCCAGGTCCGACCAAAAGCCATATTGACTCCGTCATATTGATTTCGTCCTCGGTCAATATTGCTTTTCGCGGGTCCATAAAAACAGGTATTGACCTCATCACTAGTCTATAAATGTATATTATTTAAAGCGTTGAGGTGGTATTCATGTGTTTATGTCCTGTAACTATCGACTGACTCACCTTCGTGTTCACGCTTTTGAGTTAACTACGCTGCACTAGCTGAAATGTATCTGTGTGATATGTCGCAATGTATAGATGTGATGTAATTTAACGACACCTTCCAGTTAAATACATTCATCAGAACCAAGGCATTCAGATATGGGTCAGCTGACCAATGGACACAGTTAATTTACAATGACATAACATTCATAAATGAAATATTGTGAAATGCTGGCAAATTAATAACCCTTTACAGATTTTGACGAGTGCAAGATTGCCTACGGGACCATCTGTAACCAAGGCCGTTGTGTCAATCAGCCGGGCAGCTTCAGCTGTCAGTGTTACCCTGGATACGTCCCTCGTTTCAACAACACAGTCTGCGACTGTAAGTGTATTTAATATATGTATCATTTGGGCAGAAGTGAGCATTCCTCCTCCATAAAATCACGACTTGTCATCCCGAAGAAATGCTGTCCGTACAAAAGAATAGTTATTGTGTATCTGGCACCGATTAACGAAGCATACAATTTTATGGATAATAACTTCTTATTTACACCCGTACACCCTTATCGAGCTATAATGACTACAACCGATGAAGATCACGGTTAGAATTGGTCTTCAGCAACCTATCCTTTCTGATCGGGTGGTCAACCTGGCTGACTTGGCTGACACCTGTCAACGTATCCCAAATGCGTCGATCGCTGCTCATGCTGTTGATAACAGGATTGTCTGGCCCAGACCCGATTATTTACAGCTGGAATATTGCTGAACGCGTCGTTGAACAACAAACAAATCTATGATCATGATTTGGAGAGTTTACGTGCGCTTTCCGACATGATGCGTATTTCTCACACAGAAGATTAACATTGACAACAGCATGTGATTGATAACAAACATTACCAGCACCTCCTACAGTGCTGAAAATATCTTCAAATACTGAATGAAAGTACAACTAATAACATAAGTGGATTATACCGACCATGCATAATGAAAACATCCTGGTGGTGATACAAGTTATTATTTCGTGACAGGAGGCAACATACTGAGTAACTGGTTGGCTGTTCATTGAGGTTGTTGTTTCTGTTGTTGGTTGGAAATACTGCTGTTCGAACTTATAATATTGTATTGTAGATAACATATGACACACTTACTTTGAAATATATTTATAGAAATCTGGAAGTCACTCTGTCAACTAAGATCAATTATACAATCTAAGTAAGAGTCTGAACGTGCCTAAATAAATTACCTTGTACCAGGACCTTTTATTGTGAGTAAATATCATTTATCTCATGTTAACACACTCCTTAATGAATAAAACTGCGCAGGGTCGTTGGTGCATTCTGTCACAGCGTCCTTCCAAAATCTTTCGCACGATATCAAAGGGATAAACTTAGGGCTGGTACGAGTCAGGTAGTTGGGTATTGATATTTAGTTGCGGCCTGGAAACCGAGTGTACTAGCGTTCGGACTAGTGAATGCAACCACGCACACACGTACACACACGAGCGCGCACACTCACACTGACACTGTGCCATACAGTGTTTTAGTGCACCATTAAATCTCATTTCACCTCACCGCATGTTAATCTCCTTACTGATTGGCACCAACTTGTCTGAATGACATTGCACCCCTACTACATGCTGCCCATACCTTGGAATCACATGGACATAAGAGCGGTTTCTGTGAACTACTCACATCCTTGGTATCCCATGACCCGGCAGCTGCTGACAGTACTTAGGCAGGAACGGTAGGATTCTGCTGATCCTCGCCGTTTCATCTTTCAACGCTACTCTATTTGAATACATTACTGTCACTCAGCCTTTTTCTATTACGTGATGACTAGCACTGTATGGGCCGCAGTGTTTAATTATAGATGCAATGATTATACAGTTTGTGTTACAATTTGTTTCAGATCCAACAAAACAACAACGACAACAACAACAGGGACAACAGCAACAGCCCAGCTCTCTCACGACTCTTTTGCAATACCTTTCATTTAATGAATTGGTGAACTGAAGCTGATAATATCCACTGTTGGGCACGTGAATCATGCCACACATCTATCAAAATAATAAAACCCAAGCAGAAATGAGTTTCAGTTCTGTTTCAACAAATCCAGGAGAGAATTCATCATGTTTTTTTTTTCCCCTGGAAATCGGCTCCAAACCGGTTGCATCGGAACCAGGTGTGTATGTGCAGGGAATATATTTCAATTACTTTTATAAAGTATCACTCTACACAATGGCATTTTTGTTATTTTCAACAAAAAAAACGTGCAACAAACTAAACAGTCCAAGAGAGGTATTCCAGCGCAAAGTCGTGATTACAACGAAACAGAGAACCTACTTATCACAATTTATCATGCTAGTGTTTTATCGCCTCACAAATCTACGTGACCCGTTGGTTTGCAGGTAGCGTTCACCATAGATACACATATCCAATGACTCCCCATAGTCTCGTAGCGGCCATAACGTATTACTGCCCTGGGCGAATTATCGAGTTCGATTGGTTCACAATAAACAGCTTTCATTGGATGTGTACAATTCATCCGCGCTAGTTTGCTTATATTAAGCAAAGTAAAATTATGCTAGTATATCTAACTAAAAACATGATGAAAAGGAAACAGTGCACGTGCTATCGTGGGAGTGGAATGTCAATCGGGACAGAATATTTCAATGACGGATAACATAGTCTTTTGTATGCAAACTGACCTTTCATTGAGCCAGTAGTACTTGTTAAAATGGATGTTCACATATCCCTTTGAATTTCAAGATTAGACACGATTGTAACAACAACACGACGTCGTCGTCATGGTTTAACTGCGCTGATTGATGCCTCGTACTAGAATATCATGCACTGGAAATCAAAGCCAATATATTTTTTTCTAAAACTTTCTAGGGCTTACTTCTATAAAATGTTAACCAAATAAAAAAGCACTGATAAGATCCTCTCATGTACATGCCATAAAATGTAGGAAACAATAAGATTGACAAGTCGAGGTGTGACGTCAGTCTGCAATGGTTACCCCTGAAGCGATAAAGGCAGGGGCTGGCGAGAACATTCGTTAGTTCCTGGACTTGTTGGTGAGGGGAGCATCAGCATCACAGAGTGGTAAGAATGAGCGAGTTTGTTTCATTATCTTAAACATATATGTGATCAAGTATATGATTCCATGATATTTAGGCATCAAAGTTAAAAATATCAACATTTTAATGCTCCATTACATTCCCTATTGTTAAAACATTTCTTTACGTCATTCGATTTTTCGCACGATCCTCACGTTTACATTCTGTGAATCCAAATTTCTATTAATGTACTCATGACGAAACTATTTAATGTTTTGAAAGATTAAGATTTTTTTCCGATATTACCCAGAAAAAAATGTGTCTCCTACGGGACTCGAACCCGCTTCGTATGATTTAGTTTACGTCGGCTACCTCCTACTCATGATAGAATGGTAGAAGATGAAACACTCATCTTGAGAAATTGGAATGAAATATTCAATATTAAGAAACATAAAACTATTGCCCATGACGAAGTTCACGGTACCGTATGTCCTTGTCAAGTACTCGTCATTCCATGTAACTCATGATCTCAAAACCAACACGCGATAGATAAAGAACCCGTGAAAGTGTAAACAGCCTGTGACAAGCTTTGAAAAGATCACAGATTAGCTTGGTAGACGTGTACCAGAGACTGAGGACATTACACTCGAGACTCACACAATGAAAAGACATAGTGTAAAAAGTAAAAAGTTCTGATTGATCTGTCTGTCAAACATTTTTTCAAATGTAAAAATGTTTTTCATGTTTTGTCAAGATAAAAAAGTGGAGATGGTTTATGTCCCGTACCGACACTAACTAGTATGTTGTCTTAAAACATAAATGTCATTTCTGGTACATACAATAATGTCTGGGAACATTTTAGAACTTTGTCTTGACTTAGTTGCCTCGTTGAATTCAATTTCTTCCATTATTTCTAAGAAAAAATATTTGTTATTAAGGAGACATGTCACCGTATTAGCTGCTTCTTGTGAGTACTTATTACAAGCATTCAAAAGAGAGGCGTTGGTTCCTCATCGCAATCAGATGAAACAACAAAGGATGTTTGATGTATTTGTCCATGCATCACTGTCACATGCTAGAGTCACAGTTGTTGCGTATTGCAATTATATGGTCTGGATCATCACAGTTGGGACAGTTTAACCCTCTCTTCCTGACCATGTACACGCTTGATCATGTGATGTATGTCACTCATCAATCATGACTCACGGAACCTGCTTTGAAAACAGTGATCACTTACTCATTAATAAGACATTATGACAGGACATATCGGATATGCGTATTCACACAAGGAGAAAATCTTATCCCGCTATTACATAAAGGACATTAGCACACTTACACAAAGAGAAAATATCATCCAGCCATTGCATAATGGACATTGGCACAATCAAACAAAGAGGGAACATCATAACGCCATTATATAGGACTTTGGTACATTCAAGCAGAAAACATGATCCCGCAATTAAATAAAGGACTTTGGTACATTTACACAAGGATAAATCATGATCCCGCAATAAAATAGAGGACTTTGGTACATTAACACAAGGAGAAAACGCTATAGCGCCATTATGTAAAGGACATTGGCACAAGGCATTTTCATGTATCTGCACATTCACACAAGGAGAAAACATGATCACGTACGTATTTTTACCATATTGTGGAAGGACATATGTAGATGTTTGCACATTTGCAGAAGGACTTAAACATGAGCACATGAGGGCAGATTTATGCACACGTTTAGACAAGGAGAAAACAGTGATCACGTACTTATTTAATGGGCATTGTGACATGAACAATGTATCCTGCATACTTACACAAGGAAAAAAAGGGGATGACGTCTCGTATTTATAGGACCTTGTGACAGGTTATTTTTACACAGAGAAAACATTTCTGAGTTTACAGGATGACAGGAGACGACACTTCCTTGTCGTTCTTAATTTCTTCACTTTGACTACGTTTCTTTGGGCAGTCTGGAACGGGATATGTCGAGAACTCGGACTGATGTTATGTTCTCTGACTCTGTAATTATCTTATCGCACCTGTCACCGAGACGACTTCCTTTGTCTATGAGCTCATCAAAACCACATCCGTTTGCGTAAATGACAATCACAAATTCGTGCAGCATTTACACAAACTGACAACATAGTCAAAGATTTAAGCGAGATGTCAAAGGTTGTAAATTAAACAAGGACTACATCATCTACCCCATTTAAGTCATCAGCTATACAACTTTACATATAAATGAACACCATACATTTATATCGTATAAGCTGTCACACTGGAATACTTAAACAAAGCTTTTCTGTCACATTAATTTCAGTACATAGTGAACACACGTATGTCATCGCACGGTCTCTTTCAATTTGGTGACCAGCACATAAATCCATGTAAGAATGAAAATATCCCAAACAAGTCTTAAAAAGTATAGCCGAACTCCTGGCTTTGCGTCAGAACAGCATTGTATTAAAGGAATATACACGTATGTTACTGTGTGAGGAGCCGGTTTACAATAGATTTTGACTAACCTTGTTTTCAGAAGCAAGTGCTTTGCATTGGTTGGACCGACACGGCGGAGTTGCTCATGACAGACACAACTTGGTTTCTCTATATCAGATTCGAACTTTAGCAGCTAGACATGATATAGCTAGAACAATTCTGACTGTGGTCAAAGCCAAGAGGCAAACACTCAAAACTACTGACACTCAAACTGATTGTTCCTGTCCACAGACCAATATTACAAACAACAACAGCATGAAATGCTGCTTTACCGACACACTGATAAATCACAGAAATGTAACAAAGGTCGATGTGGGTGAATCTAATGATGTATATTTAAAATGTTCTAACAGGTGAGAGGAGCAATGGCGCAGCCAGGTCTTATAGGAACATGCCTGTCGGTGTTTCTGTTCACCGTCGCTGCTGGTGAGTACCGCTGGTTCAATTCGTGTGAGTAGGGACATTTGCTGAATGATATGAAACGGTTCTTATGGTCACATTGCTTTGTACGTGACTAACGTATTTATGGTGACAGCAATTCATCAGTGTGAAGTTTGTTAAAAGTCATATGACGAGATGTCTGACATTATCGTTATGAAAAGACATAGACAGGGTGAACACCTATCACTAAGCATTTCCGCTGTTCTGTAGATTTAGAAATATACAGCGGCCTGGCGTATTTATTCAAATGAAGCAAATTGACCACGTTATGCATCCTCTATATTTGGACATTTTACCTCAAACCTAGCATTGTTTTCATAGACATATATTAAGCACTGTTTATACCCTGGTTAACCCATCTGCTAGGCCCAGTGCAGTTAAGTTACATAAACGAAAACCTGTAACAAGATGAGTCGTATAATATATAAACAGGGCAATAACATGTGTGTTCTACTAGCGGTCATCACCTACATTAAGTATATGTCATGTAATGTAACAGTTGATATATAACTTTCCGTCCGTTTTCGTCAACAACTATATATAACCCCTTTCAATAATCATACTCCACCGCGCTTAAAGTGGCATGTCTGTTAATCACAAGGCAATGGCGGAACTATTGTTTCCTATGCCATATATCTTGATGCAAGTATGTGTTGGATGCCATCCTCGATTGTCGGGACCTATCGAGCTATTTCTACTATTTATACCTCCTCGTCCTCTTTCCTTCTTAGTATAATTATGTTTTTGCACGCATCCTGTACTTTCGCGTATATATTTTATCAAATTGTGGCATTTATTGTGTAATTCAACTGAAATCTCTGTATGAGGAAATAAATCATTGGAACAATGTACATATGTCTCCGTATGCGTGTGTGTGTCTGTCTGTTTGTGTGCCTCTCTTTCTGTGCGTTCTCTCTCTCTCTCTTAGTGACGCCGGCGACCCGAGTTCCACTCCCCACATGGGTACAATGTGTGAAGCCCATTTCTGGTGTCCTCCGCCGTGATATTGCTGGAATATTGCCAAAGTGGCGTAAAACCACACTCACTCACTGTGTGTGTGTGTGTGTGTGTGAGAGAGAGAGAGAGAGAGAGAGAGAGAGAGTGTGTGTGTGTGTGTGTGTGTGTGTGTGTTGCGCTTATGTAGCGTTTATGATTTGAAGAGCAATATCTGTTGCAACTCGTGACAGAAGCATCATCATAGATGTGTTTCTTTGGTGGATTGAACCCTCACCCAACCCTTTCCCGTGTGTGTTATTTCCCCTAATTTTTGTGCATATTCTCGCCCGGTATCATCTGAACACAATTTAAATGAATCACATTGGGGAATGTCAAGGCTCCTTTGCACAACCACACTTTCCACATAGATATTCGGCTTTGCTAGATTCAACTATGTAAGAACGTATCTTTTGTAAATGGGAACTACAACAAGAAACACAAATGTGCTGTCACAGCAATATTTTAGTATATGCATTAATCAGTGAAATGTATCGGGAAACAGCCAGAATTCCTGCATGACTTGTCTCCAGTGTCGAGGGTAAGGGCAAGGAGTACACGTAAAATGTTTCACTTTTATATTTTAATTATAAACGTTAGCTTGCCAGGGTAATCGTCACAGGGAAACACCCCCTTGTAATAGAGAAACGTTTTCTCCTATTGGCCGAAAATTTGTTGAATTGTGCCACTTAATATTATTGTCACACTTTTAAGTGTTTTTACAAAACAAAACAAAAATCCTTTTTAACATCTTTACTTGTTTTGTATTTACGAATGAATGCGACTTCCCAGCTAACACGAAAATGTTTTAAAAATATCCCCAAACATTTCGTCAAATGTTCCAGAAACATTTTTTAAAATGTTTTATTCACGTGATTTTGTATGGTTCCAGAAATGTTTTAGAAACATTTTCAAAAACGTTTAACTTTGAGGTTTTTAAAATGTTTTCCTGAAATGTTTTTTCGAGATGTTTTGGAAATGTTTTAAAAAATGTTTTATTCACGTGATTTTGTATGGTTCCAGAAATGTTTTAGAAACATTTTCAAAAACGTTTAACTATAAGGTTTTTAAAATGTTTTCCTGAAATGTTTTTTCGAGATGTTTTGAAAATGTTTTAAAAAATGTTTTATTCACGTGATTTTGTATGGTTCCAGAAATGTTTTAGAAACATTTTCAAAAACGTTTACCTATAAGGTTTTATGTTTTCCTGAAATGTTTTTCGAGTGTTTTGGAAATGTTTTCACGTGATTTTGTATGGTTCCAGAAATGTTTTTTTTTCAAAAAACGTTTAACTATAAGAAATGTTTTCCTGAAATGTTTTTTCGAGATGTTTTGGAAATGTTTTAAAAAAATGTTTTATTCACGTGATTTTGTATGGTTCCAGAAACGTTTCAGCAATGTTTTCTCCAACATTTAGTGAATATTATCCATAAAAGTTTTCTGAAAACGTTTTATAGATGTGATTTTGTATGGTTCTGGAAACGTTTTATTAACATTTCCTTTAGACATATAGTTTTAACTTTTCAAACATATAGAATAGCCCTGATAACAATTAGGTGGTGTTTTGTTTAAAACGTAAACCACTGGAACAAAACGTAGAACACTAACAGTTAACAATGTACAGAATATGTCCGTGGCAAATAGTTAGACATATACATAGGGGCGTGTCTCACTTAGAAACAGCGTTGGAAAGACATATAGATGTCTAGACTCAACCCTTTTACTATATAATAGGGTTGGGTCTATACACCTATATGTCTTTCTAACGCTGTTTCTAAGCGACACAGGTCCCTATGGACATAGATAGTTAATCTTTACAAGGACACCAAAACAGATAAAAGAATGGCAGACTTGTAATGAACAATTTTATTAATAATTCAGGAAACGTGTACACTTTTTCAGTTTGTTTCATTATCTTCTTCTTTGCTTTTGCAGTCATCCATATTTCTGAAATATACAAAACTTTCAATAATCTTAAGCAGGTACTTGAAATGTGATATTTACTCAAGCCAAGTGACACTAACCAGGAGACTAAGTCTTCTACCACGTTTGTACAGACACGTGTTTGGTGGACATGGACACACTATTGGAATGTAATGATTGATATGGTAATGTCCAGAATCATGCTGAATACCAAAGATGTAGCAAGCACAGAATCTCACTTACTGGTCAGAGGCTGGGTACAGGTACAAATCAAATCTTGCAATAAAAAGCCCAAAATATATCAACATGTTTATAGACAATGGTATTTAACAGCTGCACTTACATAATTCACAGCTCCTGGATTATTTGATGTATTCCTCCATAAATCCATCATGTGTTTGTATATCCTGGAATGCTTGTCTCATTTTCGCCCTTTCTGCAATGAAAATAACAATGTTCCGCATTATCACAAGTTATAAATTAAACCGTTTTCCATAAAGCATATAAAGTAGATCTAGTTAGTCTACACATCTTTTGTAACTAGCTACATGATTCAAGCCTTACTCGCGGAACAGTTGCAGCTGCAGTACGATTTCGTTGCGAACATTGTAACCAGATTCTTCAGTTTTCGATCACGATGTTTTCGGTTTCACCGAAACATCATTTCACCAAGAATTGTAACAACTTTATTTGGTCCAACATTTACTAAACTGAGACCACGCCATTTTCACTATGGAATACTGTATCATGAAAAATAATGAAAAACCCTAATCAACACGGTTTCAAACGATGTCACTTATATCTTGGTGTCATACCTCGACATTGTTTATATCTTCTTCCTGCAAAAGCAATTAGATCAATATTTTTATGTAAATCATCACCAATCATTGATCACCTCACTGACAATATATTGTGATAGACTGTGGCCATACACTGTGGTATAGCAAGTGGCCATACAGTGCCAACTCATAGCCGAGGACTAGTCATCGCCAACGCCCCGTTATAGCGTGGGCCACACGTTTATTTCTGGCTCTTGTCTAGAAGGGAAATACATCTATCCAAAACCGATTAATTAATTTGTCTGGGGAAAATTTAAGAATACACAGTGTAAACACAGTACCTTTAATAAGAGACCATATAATAAATATTATTTATTAAACACACTAAATATTATTTATTATATCGTCTCTGCTTCAGTATAGCACTTGAAAACATGCGGTAATAGTGGACAAACAACAATCCGACAACCCAGCAGATGGTCATTTAACAATTAGTTTAGTCAGTGTTAATTAACAAGAATGCGTCTGTCATTTCTTTTAAGAAATAGTTTTTATAACATACACACACTATGACAGCCAGTAACTATCCCACAGTCATGTGGATCAGAAACTAATTTCGAAATTATTTCGATTCCCCATTTTCGTGGTATAAAATCGATGCAACTTTCCAACGACTTAAACGAGCAAAATTGTCATAGTTTAAAAAAATGAAAATTAGCTGCAATGTTAAATTAAAAAAATATCTTTCAGAAATAACATGGAAAAAAATTAACAACGATAAGGGCCACTGGCTTGTGCATACGTTTACGATCGAAAACCGAACGTAATAGCGGCATTAACCGCCTTACTGAACTCTGCTTGAACACATATTGCTCGCTCTTGATAGCCTAATTATCCTTTTATGTAACATAAAATTAATTAGGTGCAAACTCTCTTAGACATTCTTCACAACGATATAATATATATCCAAAGCGAGCTGAATTCGATGTTGTGGTGATTTCGACGATTACATTGCTCGCGCTATATCGGGGGATTACGTGCGCGATCGGAGTGCATAAACAGTTTCACTGGTAGGGCGGATGCAAAAACTATCAATATTATTTATCCGAGATCGTTAATACCACTTCAGATGCAAATCAATTGCCTATATAACAAATTTAGCAAAAAATCTGTAAGATCTGTCGTCTGCTGGTGACAAGCAACATACCAGATATAAACAGGAAGCCACGTGAACGCCACTTGCATGGCGGAGCGAAAAGTATACAAATCCCAGATGTGGAGATCAGCAACAGTTTCGCCGATATGATATCACCAACGCTACTTTTGTAGGAAACGCTTGATATTTTTTGTGTGAAATAAATGAATATATCCCTTTTCACTCAAGGTTAGTAAAATAAAATTACGTTTTTGTCTTACATCGTCGAAAAAACCCTGTCACCGGGATTCTCTGTTGGAAGCCTAATAACACTGAATCACGTTTCTCAAAACATCGCTACTTTTGAGTAACACAGTATTTTAATCGAGTGAATATCAAAATGTACATAAACATGAAAATAGTGACTGTAAAATTAACTCACCGCAACCGAGGTCACGACGATGATCCAGTTCCAGTTTTTGCACCATGAGTCGAATGACAAGGTCGTAGGGTCCTGAATAAACTTCCACTAAGATGGCGGGTGCAAAATTATGACGTGAAGGGTGACGTCATTCCCCGCAGTAACAATAAGGCATTGAGTCGCAACATTTTAAAAATGTTATCAAAACGTGTAGGTGTGATATCATTTTAAAAACATTTTAAGAACAAGTCATAATAAAAAAACACATTTTAAATGTGATGACAGATCCGGCTAAAACATTTCAGGAACGTTTAAGGCACTTTAATGACAAGTCATACATTAGAACGTGGCTGAGTGAGATATGGTTTGTGATTGCAGTGTATGTACTGTTTATGTCACACCAGCGTTACAACATAAACAGTGTTTTAAAACGTGATGACAATATTTCATTAAACATGTTCTTGCACAACATTTCTGCAATGTTTTAAAAACATTTCAATCATATGTTATAAAATAGTTTCACCCATGTTACAGCATGACGTTTCTGAACAACATTTTGAAAACATTTCAAAAACATTTTCAGTATTCTTGAGAGATTTACAAATTATTTGTATGATATGGCACGGCTTTCATTATTAAGCTGATAATATGATGAACATTTTCATCAGGCCATAATCTTGCATGATTTAAAAGTGTATTATAAATTAACAAGTCGGAGAGAGTGATATATTTACAAAATGATCCCATGAAAATTCACTTGCCAGTCGGGCTAGTGACTGTGGAGATTTACTGGCCCGACTGGATTTTAACTAGCCATGGGCTACCGGGCCAGTGGCTATTTCGCACACTGTTTGTATGATATGGCATAAATGTGTGCACAATGTTTTTAAAACGTGATGACAATATTTCATTAAACATGTTCTTGCATAACATTCCTGTAGCGTTTTAAAAACATCTCACTTATATGTTGTGAAATAGTTTCAAACACGTTATAGCATGACGTTTTTGAACAACATTTTGAAAACATTTCAAAAACATTTTCAGTATTTTTGAGAGACTTAGACATTATTTGTATGATATGGCATAAATGTGTGCACAATGTTTTTAAAACGTGATGACAATATTTCATTAAACATGTTCTTGCATAACATTCCTGTAGCGTTTTAAAAACATCTCACTTATATGTTGTGAAATAGTTTCAAACACGTTATAGCATGACGTTTTTGAACAACATTTTGAAAACATTTCAAAAACATTTTCAGTATTTTTGAGAGATTTAGACATTATTTGTATGATATGGCATAAATGTGTGCACAATGTTTTTAAAACGTGATGACAATATTTCATCAAACATGTTCGTGCACAACATTTCTGCAACGTTTTAAAAATGTTTCAATGGCATGTTATGAAATAGTTTCACTCATGTTATAGCATGACGTTTTTTAATAACATTCCAAAAACATTTCAATAACATTATGATTTGTTGTGAAACATTTTTATAACATTCCAAAAACATTTTGACGAAAATGTTTTTGAAAAACTATTTTGAAACCTTATGAAAATGTTTCGAAAATGTTTTGTGTTAACTGGGTTTTTTAATTTTGTAAATACCCAAGACTTTAATGTGTTGCAACCTTTGACGGAAGAGTTGGGTAGGATAAAGAAGGGCATTACGCAAGGATTAACCTGTAACGTGGTTACATCCTCTGTGACATGTGCATGTATCATAAGTAAAGTCACCAGTCATGTTTAACGGTTTATATTCCCCCCAAAATACTGGTGGAGTTCCGCTTGTTTCAATATCTGCTTCCATATAGACATACCTGCCAACTCTCATACATACTCACGCGTTTATTACTTTCATCGCAAAACTGATAAATTTTCACGCCAAACTGGGAACAGAATTTACAGTTATGCTTTTTCTTCAGGGGGCTTCGAGACCCGGTGGTTGAGGGCAGCCCTTGGACCCCGGCATCCCATGTTTTTCTCTCACTCTTGGGGTTGGAAGCGCTGTGTAGGTCTTAATCAATCTATCAACATTATGTGTCCGAGTATCTAGTCGTTAGAGCGTACAACAACAGAAACTCGAATTGTATGTCCAGCACATATAACTTCAACTTTTCTATTTTCCTTGAAATATGACATAATACTAATTGACATGACACATATCAGGAAGTAGTGCATCAACACAAAGGAAGATCTGCATCTCACAATCTGATGGATTTACACAATACATTCGTCATACATTCATCACTGTCTCCAGCCTATTGTTAACACTGTCAGGGGAAATGTATTTGACATGTTAGCGATTAATTGCAGTAATGCGTGTCTGACAAGAGAAAAACTATTACTTTGATAAATACTAAGTTCATAAAATACCTTCTCTGGCTTTTGTGCTTCAGATAGACGGATTTACACGAATCTGTCACAAAGAGAAACACATGTTTCTCCACGTGCTTCGTGAACATATGGGTAACACAAAACAATATATCAGTATGGTTTCCGTGTCGAACCAAGTGTTTTGCATTTGCATGATTGAATGTTCTCTGCAATGTTTTGTGGAATATAAAGCCGAAGGCTCCACCAATGGCTTATCTGTGTTTTTGTATTTGGAAATTGAAATTCCCTTTGGCATTGGCAAAGTAAAAAAATGAGAATTTGTTAGGGTACATCAATCAGTTTCAATGACTTTGTCCCACCAGAAATGAAGGAGACTTGTTAAACCTCCTACTCCGTGTTAAATGTTGATGCATAGAGGCATGGATATTCTGAGAGATAAAACAAGGCCACAAACCTGAATGACAAGAGGGATGAGTTCAACTCTCCATATTAGGCCTTAGATTCAGTCGAGCGTATGTTGTATTTCACGGTTTCAGAGACCACCATAAGTCTCTTGCTAAAATATTGTTTCATCAGCTTCAGAGCATTCAAGACCTCATCGAAGCTTTTAGAAGTTTATGAACGACACGTTTTGAGTGACACAATTCCAAATTTGACATATAACTCTTACTTTGTTCTTAGGAATTCTTGAGTTGCCTTTTTATGTATATGGGGGTTTTGGGTCAGGTTTAGCAAACACCATGTAAAATCGCTAGTTTATATTATATTACAGTCGGAATTGTATAATGAACTCACCATATAGCAGAGATGTTATGATAAGAGAAGATATTTTGTCATGATGGATATTTAATAAATGAGTGGCATTTACATGCATTGTCTTACAAAGACGTTAATGAAATCGGGTCCACCTCGATAACGACACATGGACATATTTTGTGAGTATGAATTGGTGAAGTCCCAAGACTTATTTTCCTTGAAAAGAACTTGCTTAAAATGACATATGTTGTGATTCCGTCAGTTCACATTCCGTATGGTAACGTAACATCATGTGACGTTAAACTGTTGACTAGCTTATTGGTAACTAGATTCTGTATTTCATATGCTATAATTGATACTACTTGATATTAATGAACGTGGTACATAATCGTTTATCTACATACGACAACTGTTCGTGTGTATTCTTCTTTCTATAAGAGGAGAAAACACCACCCTGGGTGGGTGTGACCGATTGAAGTCAGAGAGAGAGATCTATTATGGAAATACAAAGCGTGGTAGTCAACTCATGATATCGTACAGAATGAAATGCCATGTGCTTTGCTAGGTACACTATGACCAGGGAGTGACTGATTTCAACTATCGGACCGAGGAATATGTGTCATATGTGTAAAATGGCATTACTTCGTCAGTATGTGTAATACGTTTATATCCTACAATAGTTTATTCTGTATTCCAGCAGCAGAGGTTTTGACGTTAATAACGATTTGATAATTTGGAAGTGGTTTCATTTGGTTTCAACGTGTTAGATATTTACCTGGGCTTTTGTCAACATGTCAAGTGGCCTATGTACACACCAAACGTTCATACAGCATGGTAAACCTACGTTTACTTTTCAGTCTTTTAGCTTAGCTTTTGCAAATTTTCAGCAAAACTTTGCTTTTTAAATAACACTTGAAACGTATTCTGATCTGAATACTGACCATTAATTTTCGGTTAGTAGTATTCACAATGCTTCCCATAATAGCAACAGATTATGACACACTGAAATTCATCTTCTATGACATATTAAGATACATGTATAGTGATAGCTACTCATAACCACCTGCCTCCATTTACCCTTAGTTACAATAAGTCGGCTCCAAGTCTGATATGTTACAGTTGCTTAGGGTGGAATTGGGTGGAGATTAAAGAGAAATAATTTTGGACTAATTCTCTGTGTAATCCCAAACCTTGAACCTTTTCTCAATGAGCTATTCCATGACAGAAAATACCTATTTAATTGTACATTTTAAATACTTGAAGAAAAGCTACTTTATCACCAAAACATTAGAGATTATCACACTGACACTCAATAAGTGAGAAAACAAGCAATACAGAACATATGACACATACCTAATATAGTCAGAACTATTGTAATATAAAAACAGTATAGGGTGTTTTCCGGTATCCAACCATCAGGCCCCGATTTCTCGAAACAAACTTAAGTCTGAGTTTTGACTTAAGTTAGAGTTTTTACTCAAATTTGAGAAAAGGCAGGAAAATGCATTTCCCAGAAAGAACTGAAATCGACATTAAACTCAAACATATTAGGCAATTTGATTTTACTGGATAGAATACTTAAGTTGTTTGGGCTTTTTTATTTTAAAAATGCAGTTGAGTTAAAAATTCAGTTGTTTCAAATTGTCAAACTCAGTTTGAAATTTGAGTAAAACCTTAAGTTTGTTTCGAGAAATCAGGGCCTGGTGTTTCTGTTTTTTCAGATACTTCCCAGCAGCTGTAAGAGCGAAACGTGTAGGTTTGGTGTAGACATGTTTAGACCTATCGACTTTGGTTTTCCAGAATAGATGTGGATATTTGTTCAGTTACCCTTCCCATACATCATAACCACACGACTTAATCAGATATACCACTGGGGTAAACAGTTGCCTCAGCCGTGTACACCAACTGCCAGTATCATGATCATGAGTGTTACTTGTCATGTTTCAGGTCAGATCTGTCCAAACCTGTCACCGAACCTGCAAAGGCCAAACATGTATTTTGAGAAAGTCCATGGAAAATTGATGACAAGGAAATGTGCCCCCGGAACAGTATATCATCAGTCGAAGTGCACCTGTGACCGTAAGTGTTTCATAGAGTTATATACATATGTCTGTGTGTGTGTGTGCGTGAGTCTGTGTGTGTCTGTGTGTATGTGTCTGTACCTAGTAGTACCATGTGTATATATACACACAGACAAAAGTATCGCAACACATGAGTTAACCGCCATTGAGCCGCTTAAATTCATACCATTATTAAGTTTGTGTGAATGATTTTTTGTACCCTGCGGGCGTGCCATATATTGGTTTTAGATATGCATGTACAAGCAAGAATCACGTGCAATACGTGTACCGGTGATATATCAAGTATCAGCATATTTCAGTGAACTGTTCTTACAACGCAATAATAAATTGGAAAAAGAATTTCCTTGTTGATAAGCAAATAAAAGACCTCCTCAACGGACAACTACTCGAAGATGGCAAGTTATTGGTATACGGTGAGGTGAGGTGAAATTGGGTTTTACGTCGTGCTTGAGAATATTTCGCTCATATGACGACGTGCATGCGTGTGCATGTGTATGTGCGGCTGCTTGTACTAGCCCAGACTGAAGCTGGGTTTATAGTGCTAGCCCACTGAGATACCATGCCGCAGTGAAGCATGAATAGCCCACTCAGACACATTATACTGACTCCGAGCCGACCAGTCCTTGTTGTACCCATTAATGCCGAGCGCCAGGCAGGGACCAACAAGTACCATATTTTAACGTCTTTTGGTATGACGCGGTCGGGGATCGAACCTGCGACCTTCCGCTCTCCGGGCGGACGCTCTAACCACTACACCACGGAGGCGGTTTATTGGTATATTGAATGCTGGCATGTTATTAAGGGCTATTGCAAGAGATGCTGGCTGTCATGACTATCAGAAGACATCGGCGTTCAAGTCAAGTGACAACTCCGTGAGTGACAACTCCGAAGCAGGATACAGCCCTTCATTCATGTCAAGTGGCTTCCACATTGTCGTTTGTCAAACAGACCGATACCAACTCGGGAATAGAGCCAGACGACCCAGCATACGTCCGACTTCCCTGGAGCAACGGAGCAACGCAGCACGAGGATCTTAGTGTCAAGCTCGCCGTCACTGGAACTGGAGGGCACGAGGAAGATTTCACTGGTCGGAAATTTGAATTCTTTGTTCATGACAGATGGCCAAGCACGTGTTTCGCACCGCAGAAACACTACACATGTACGACGAAATATCTTGGAGCAAGTATCATTTGGCGGGGGGCATTGATTGTGAGGGGGCACCTCTCGCATAACTGTAAACTTCACCTTGTGACGATCAGACAAAATCTGACTGGGCGACGGTACATCACTGACATCCTAGACAGGGTTGTACCACATCTCGATGACCATCCTCTGAACACATGGCCAGTCTGCATGGACAACAATGCTTAGCCACATCGTGCACATGCCGTTTGTGATTTCTTACTTCAAGAGGCGGTAACAACACTACCTTCGGCCGTAGTCCTGAGTCCAGATTTCAATTCCATCAAGAATGGAACGCAATACCTCCGAGTCCAATTCAACGTCTGATACATTCAATGAGGAGGAGTGTCAGGGATGTTATTGCACTTGGCGGAAGTTACGCCAGTTAGTGACATTGTGCTCGGTTATTCATTTATGTGATTTCTGCAGGATTGTATGCCAGAACCTTGACAATGACCGCCCTTGTTAACATCATACGACCATAGCACTCAGTTTTTGTGCCATGTTTTATTTCATAGACTACAGATTGTTTTTGTTATATATTGGCCATTTATCATTTTCTTCCATTTATCAAGATAGTAATATGTTGATACATACAAAAACAATATTACAGAGAACACCTGACCGATTGCATCGTGCATGAAGCTAATCTAATTGGTGTACTGGCCACAACAACGAAGCATTAATCTGTCAATCACATGGCTTAAAATTATGTCGTTGTCAAACATCGCCCCTGGCTGATCTACGGTGGTGAAATGCGCCATGTGATGGAGAGTACAAAAGGCAATAATAATCTACGATCGTGACTTGACGTCCTTGTTAATATCCTCCTTGTGGTGCCTTTAACTGGAGCTTTCTATGAACACACAATTATGAAGTAGGACTGACAATAATCCTACTCTCCAAAAGGTCCATCTGTGTTCAAGTGATCACCTTCATTTCCGTCCTTGGTATAACATAGCATTCATTGCTTCTGTCCATTTTTGCTTCGTTTATGGAATGGCTCGACCAAGGTATTTGCAGGAATCAACTTTTCAGAACACTACGACCATTTTTTAATTGTTCTTCTAATCATCAACATATTTCATTATCGAATGTATACAATAGGAATGAAATGAGTATACCATCAGCTGTAGATAATTAGCACTTGTGGCTAATAACACTGTATCATCTGCATTTAATACTACAAATATTGTGGTGAATCATAGGATTCATGTGATTTCAGTTGGAAACGAGCACAAGTGCCGCTTTGACATCATTGCAAAAAAACACGTGATCAAACACAATCTATGGTCATCTAACGTTCAACGACTAATGCAAATCTCAGTCAGGTGTCTCTGTTACGCTGTTGCACTATTTATCTCATTAGAGATACAAAATGTCAACAGTTGTGGCTCCTGGTTGGTTGGTTGGTTGTTTAACACCGCACTGAGCAATATTCCAACTATATGGCGGCGGTCTGTAAATAATCGAGTCTGGACCAGACAATCCAGTGATCAACATCAGCATCGATCTACGCAATTGGGATACGATGACATGAGTCGACCAGGTCATCGAGCCTGCGCCTTATTATTGAATATTCCTATTTATTTATTATACTATATAGTATATGATTGGACCTGATGTTTAATGGAATGGAAAGTTCACTAAAATTCCTATAAATTACCCCACGGGAGGTCAGTTCACTGGAATAGATGGCTGAGATGACACCAGCTCTCCCACAGTGTAATGAATATCTTAATGATGGTCTGGCTGAGGTGTACAATCCACTAGTAATGAAAGTCACTTGTGAGATAAATGATGCAGCTGTCTGTAAACAAAACGTACCTACATCTCACCTCCATTTTTATCTTTTCAGACGGAACTTCCCCAAAAGTAGTTGTACCACGTGTGAGTGGTCATGCAAGTAGGGCAAGTCAAGGAGGCTACGGAGGCCGTAACAGTCAGACAATGCACGGTGGAGGGAGTCAAAACGCTCAAGTAGGTCACGTAATTGAGGTGAATCAAGGCGTTCAAGGAACTCAAGGAGGTGGAGGACAGGGGTATCAAGGGGGTCAAGTAGCACCTGGGACCCCCAACTCATATAATCAACACGCTAGTAATAGTGCACCCGGCACATGGCATACCATTGAAACAAACCCTACAATGAACATAGCTGGTAGGAATGTCCCTCGTACTGATACAGTCAGTTCACATAGCCATATTTCAGCAGAATCAAGAAAATCAATGAACATGATGACTGCCCTATCTAAATTCATAGCCCAAAGCCATGGGCATGCATCAACTACACATGACTCGAATCCGTTGCGTAAAGTAGAACAAACAGCTAATGTCAGACCAGTGCCTCAAACCTCTGGTCAGCCGAGTTATCAGACACGTAATCAAAATCCTCAAGGTGATCCAATGCACACTGCATTCCATCAACACCTTTTTAGGACTACACTAGGAGATTCAAAGTCGGAACCTCTACGCGTGTCCCCGTATCTTATGAAACAACAAGGACTAAATTCACAACCTATGACCCGTGCACCCGTGAACACATACACAAAGAAACAGTCACAATCGTCTACAGAAACACAAACTCGTATCCAATCACATGTAAACCCCCAATCCACAAACCAAAAACTCATCACTGCACAATATGTTAACCAACCAGATATGAACGCACAACCCATTGACAAAACCCCAGCGAATGTATATCAAATTAACCAACCATCCACCCAACAGTTTAATCAACCACAGATAAACACACTACCTGTGAATCAACCACCAACGAACTCACAAACTATGGACCCATCCCCATTGAATTCACAAGTCATTGACAAAACGTCATTGAACGAACATCTGGTTAATCAACCATCATTTCACCAACCACGGATAAACACACAACCTGTGAATCAGCAACAACAAACGAACTCACAACCTGTTGACCTTTCACCAATGAATTCACAACTTGGTCACAAATCAGCAACGAACGTATATCAGACTAATCAACCATCCAGTAATTCACAATCATTTCACCAACCACAGATAAACTCACTACCCGTGAATCAACAACAAACGAACTCACAACCTGTTGACCTTTCACAAATGAATTCACAACTTGGTCACAAATCAGCAACGAACGTATATCAGATTAATCGACCATCCAGTAATTCACAACCATTTCACCAACCACAGATAAACTCACTACCCGTGAATCAACAACAAACGAACTCACAACCTGTTGACCTTTCACCAATGAATTCACAACTTAGTGGCAAAGAATCAATGAATGTTTATCAGAGTAATCAACCATCCAGTAATTCACAATCATTTAGTCAACCACAGATAAACTCACTATCTGTGAATCAACAACAAACGAACTCACAACCTGTTGACCTTTCACCAATGAATTCAAAACTTAGTCACAAATCAGCAACGAACGTATATCAGATTAATCAACCATCCAGTAATTCACAATCATTTCACCAACCACAGATAAACTCACTACCCGTGAATCAACAACAAACGAACTCACAACCTGTTGACCTTTCACCAATGAATTCACAACTTGGTCACAAATCAGCAACGAACGTATATCAGATTAATCAACCATCCAGTAATTCACAATCATTTCACCAACCACAGATAAACTCACTACCCGTGAATCAACAACAAACGAACTCACAACCTGCTGACCTTTCACCAATGAATTCACAACTTAGTGGCAAAGAATCAATGAATGTTTATCAGAGTAATCAACCATCCAGTAATTCACAACCGTTCAATCAACCACAGATAAACCCACAACCTATGAATCAACAGCAAACGAACTCACAACCTGTTGACCTTTCACCAATGAATTCACAACTTAGTGGCAAAGAATCAATGAATGTTTATCAGAGTAATCAACCATCCAGTAATTCACAACCGTTCAATCAACCACAGATAAACCCACAACCTATGAATCAACAACAAACGAACTCACAACCTGTTGACCTTTCACCAATGAATTCACAACTTGGTCACAAATCAGCAACAAACGTATATCAGATTAATCAACCATCCAGTAATTCCCAATCATTTCACCAACCACAGATAAACTCACTACCCGTGAATCAACCCAATATGAACTCACAACCTAAAAACCAATCAACAGTGCGCTCATTTTCAATACAGCACAACTCTTTGAACGTACAATCTGGGAACCAGCAACCCATAAATTCACAATCTATGAATCCAACACATATGAATTTACTACCTAACAACAATTTACCAATGGTCTCATTTCCAATGAATCAAAATCCCATCAGCCCACAATCAGCTAACCAACAACCCATTAATTCACAATCTATGAATCCACCACATGTAAATTTACTACCTAACAACCAACCCCCAATAAACACATATCCAAGAAATCAAAATGCCATGAACGCACAATCAGGGAACCAACAATCCCACAACTCACTATCGGTTAACAAACTAAATATGAATTCACAGACTAACAACAACATACCAATGAACTCATTTCCAATAAACCAAAATTCTGTAAGTTCACAATCAGCGAACCAACAAACCATTATTTCTCAATCAATGAATCCAAGACATATGAATTTTCTACCTAACATGAATTCACCAATGACTTCATTTCCAATAAACCAAGATTTCCTGAACTCTCATTCAGGGAACAAACAAACCATTAATTCACAATCTATAAATCCACCACACATGAACTTACTACCTAACCACCAGTCCTCAATGCACTCGTACCCAAAAACCCAAAATTCCATGAACTCACATTCCATGAACCATCAACAAATGAACTTACAAAGTGTTAACCAAAATCCTGTGAACTCACAACAGATGAACTATGTACAAATGAACTCACTACCTATGAACACTGATCCCAGGAACCAGGCGACAATGTACCCTCAGCCAATGAATTCCCAACCAGCGAGCCAGCCTCTGAACCACCCTCAACTGAGCCTCCCACCTCTCCACCAGCCCCCACTCAACCTCCCATCTCCTCACCAACCTCCCATGCTTCATGGACAGCCCATCGGTGCACCAATGGTGATATCTGGATGGACCCCAGACAACAGGTTGTCTTGGAGAGAAAATCTCAATATGGCCGATATGATGGATGCTCCAGATTTTCAGCGAGATGCATTCATCAGAAATGTTATTATGAATGAACCGAATCTCACACCAATGGACAGAATGGAATTGAACCAACTGACCATATAATTTAGGCGCGGATACCTCTCCTCAAAGTGACACTGTTACCTTAATGTTTCTCGCGAAACAACTGTCTGATTGATACTTGTGCCTGTACTCGGCGCAAAGTAAAGTAATACGGATACACATCACGTGACGAAATAAACTGTGAACGAAATGGTTTTGTCAGCAACCGTGCAACCCAGCACGGACTGGTCATTTGTGATGACAGGAAGTCTTAACTCGCGACAAAATCGGTGACTTGCGACATTCTATGTCCTGTATCCTGTTCATATTACGGATGACAAGGGGCACTAGGTCCGCTTGCTACTAGTGAGACACGAGCTTGATGCAGCCTTGTTGTATAGATGCACTTCTCATGTATACTTGTTTTTTATATAAAATAATGTCTATGAAGAAGTGTCATTTTGTATTTGTTGTGTATTTGTGTGGGTTTCAAAGGTTTGTCTGATCAAAAGATGAAACCTCTTCCTGAGTGATGCCTGCTACCACGTAAAATAGTAAGAGGGTCACAAAGTAGTCGAAGAACTCAACATAATTATGAAGATAAAAATTGCATAAATTGCAAAAACTCGGTAAAATGTAGTAAATACTTTTAACTTGCTAGTGTACAAGGACGTATACATGAAGTTAAGATAAGCCAATATGCCTTTTGGGAAGTCAAAAACTCCGAAAACATTGAAACATGCTTTACAATAAAACTGCAACAAATCTCATTTTTGCCGATTCAATCAATGATTGTTCATCTTCATCCTGGTTAGTTCCAATTACCCTCCTATTAAAAGACAGAAAAAAGGAATAGTTTTGTTCGTTCAACATTCATATCGACATGCTCTGTGCGGTAAACAGATTCATAAAGTGCAATTATCAGAAAAAGTAAACGTAAATCATTATTAAATTGATCACTCACATAGGGTTTGTATAGCATGTTAGAGACCATGCACTCACTACACTAACCAAACTGAATTATAGGCTATATGATATCTTTGTTCACTACATAGATACAGTCCTTGTGATGAGCTATATCACCACAGCATCTATACACTTTCTGTGACATTCTACTATGATTGGCGATTATCCTACTATTAACAGCAAAGCAAACTTCTGCATTATCGAAATTTTAATGGACACAAACAATATTCAACAGCAAACAGAATTGTATATTATTTGCACATGTCGACATTGTTAAACTACCCTACTTCATTACGTCAATTTAGCTGGTTAAAATGTTGGCACATGTTTATCCGGGTTAGAATCTAGAGTCTTCTGTAACCCATGCTTGTCGTAAGAGGCGACTAACGGGATCAGGTGGTCAACGTGGTTGACACATGTCATCGGATCCCAATTGTGCCGCATTCAGCATTATTCCAGCTATATGGTGGCGTTCTGTAGTTAATCGAGTCTGGACCAGATAATCCAGTGATCAATATAATGAACATCTACGTCTCGCATACATAAATGATCTTGTTCATACTATATATTGCTTTGTATGTTATTATTCGTAATAATTGATGGCCCTATTAATGTAGCAGCATCTCTAAATTGTGAGTTAGAAATGATCTCAAAGTGGGGAAACCACTACAAGATTAATTAAGAATAAATTCAAGACAAACCTATGTAAGTCTCAAAATATCAATTATTCATACAAAAAATACCTATAAAAGACTAAAAGATGAAAAGTGGAACGGATAGATAGACAGACAGACAGACAGACAGACAGACAGACAGACTTATGAAGTCTGTATTTGGTACATAGATAATACAGTTTGTCTTTGTAGTGGAGCGGCGTTACGACAAACCATTGGTTTGTTTACCCGTCCATTCATTATGAAATAAATGTTTACAACACATCATCGTACGATATACATTGTATACAGAACAATTACGACATGTTTGTTGAAAGAAAATTAACCCAATTATGCAAATTGACCTTAAATAAAGACATCTGTAACAAACATTGTTCTTTGTTTTGTTTGTTTGTTTGTTTTTTGTCACCAAATGTCGTTGAACTATTATTTTACCTTTTCATGTATATGTACGCCAGTAGTTTTGTCGGAAATGTGATCACCTCACAGTAAAATTCCCTAGACATTTCGGCTCGTTTTATAAAAACCCAAAACAACAAAAACATGTAGCACCTGCCTTTTAGAATGTAATGAAAGAAATTACTCTTATTGCTACTCTTCACATGTTAAAGTTGAGAAAACATTGGGCTTCGAATTTTTATGGAATATGACGTATTGAGAGATTTTGTTAATACAATTTACCGCAGTTATTACAGTTTATTATTATTTGTCGCAGTTATTATTACAATTTACCATATCTGTCTCCCGTGATGAAAGATCAAAATATTATTTTTTTAACTTGATGGCCTTATTTGAACATATATAAGTACAATATAGTTTGTGCCTTTGCCTTAAAACAATGGTCAGTTTTCTCTTCATGTCGGGCAATATGCCAACAGCTCCAGTCTTTTGTGCCCATATTTCACAGTTGTTTAAGTACAATCGTGTCAATTAGGGCCAAGTTCGTTTGGTCAGAATCATTACATTCAAGGCTTATTAAATCAATGGAAAGCTGGCGATGTGGAGGACATTTCAGAAGGTGACAAATATGATATCTCCTGCTATCCATTTTGTATTTGTAACATGTTGTCTAAGGTGTATTCAGATGAACACTTCATCTGAATGTATAAGGATTTGTGACGGGTCCTCAACCTTTCTCAACACCCTGAACACCTACTTGATACTGATTCATAAACAGTTGCTTATGCTATCCGTTCCCTTTCGGACGGAACCGTTCAATAGACACTGTAGCAGGTATTTCTTGTTATTATAATATGGTGTTTGCCGTTTCATTTATGGTATCACATGCCCAAATGCCTATAATGCCATTCTTAGTATTTTGATCTTGCAACCTTTGTAGAAGAGGTTTGGATAGAGACAACAGATCTAAAACATGTACCATGTCGAATTATTTTTTGTCAGTATGTACGAGTGATCATTCTGCGCGACGTTATCACATCGATGCACAACAACTACCCATTTCCTTACACAACACAACACAACACAACACAACACAACCAACACATGGAAGATATGGTGTGGCTCAACCTTAGGTCATCTTTTTAATACGCCACGCTTACGATCTGTATTCGATTCCCCTCACAGTGACAATGTGTGAAGCGCGTTGTGATATGTCTTGACGTTATATGCGCGAAACTTATTACATAATTAAATATTCTCTCATTCAAGCATTCGTTTCATAAAGTACATCCTCGCATGCTTGCTTTTTGATTTCAACATACTGACAATCGTCAAAGGCATGCTTTACATGCCCTTTAACATATCACAGTGAGTGTGAAAGAACTCACACATTGGATAGGTGTGTGTATTTGTCGGACGCTTCCCACACATTCAGATGCCACACGTTTCACATATTCGTCAGGTGGAACACTGATATATGATGTCAGAACATTCTACGGTAAACGTCAACCACACTAACGGCATTTTGACCCAAACCAATGTTGATCAGGTCTCACACGCTACAATTTGTTCATGTGCCATTCATTAGACTTTCCAGACTATACGTGTATATATATGCGTGCCAGAGTACGTTCGTGTGTTTGCGTTGTGTTGCCGGTCTCGGCGAAATGTCAGCGTAAATATTCGAAACTGGACCAGACAATTTGGTGATTGATATGATAAGCATTGATCCCAGAAAATGGAATGTGTAACAAAGCAATGAACCACGTCACTGAGGCCTACCACGTTACTTTGTAGTCTCTTCTTCAAGCAAACAGTGGCTTATATTTGGCTTATACTTTGTAAGCGGACATGACGTCTCACTTGTCAATCGAGCAAGTCAGAACAACCTTATGCATCCGATAAATGGAGAAACTACTTGGATAACTGTTACTATTATTCAGATAGAAGTATAAGATATTGATTTATCAGTATTACTGACACATACATCATGTCTGAAAAAATTGGGTACACGCTGATTCCTACCCTGCATGAATGGTTCTAAGAAGATTCTGAACATTGGAGACCCCGACCCTCTCGACGCGGTCCTCAGGAGATACCAGGGAACACAAGATAGTAGCCGACTGTCGAGGACGAGTGTGTGCGACCTGGCTGAGTGTCATCGTGCCTCAACCCAAGGATAACAAAGATATTGATCATTGGTTTGCATGGTCAGTGTTCTACCTGTAACTTGCTGTTATCAAAACGTTGGAATATGACTAATGCAGCGTCCCCAAATGTGCGCAATCGTGTTCTCAATAGTGTGATCTGAACCAATATGATGTACCTCCTGCACCCGTTCTGGCCATCGACATTCAGTAAATCGAAGCGGTAGTAAAATGTGACAACTTACTCGAGTAAAATATATTCTTGATGCATGGAGTGCCACTGCCGGCCGTTTACTGACAGACATCAGTGTGCTTGTAAAGTCTTTATTACACACAGATTAACTAAAAACGATTAGAACAACGTTTTGGAGACATACGATTACATTTCTAACAATACGGTGGTGAACGAGCTGACTTGACAAGTGTGTTCAGCTGACTTGACAAATAACCTGATACATATACACGTACTGGACTATTGGAAGACGCGGTTACTTCAAGGCTGAGAGCTCTGCACTACAAACCGCTAGCAGTATCGTCATGTGAAGGTATGGGTGCGTACGTGTGTGTATAAAGGACATTCATGAAACAGTTAAAAATTAAAATTAACATTTCAGTTTTTTCAGTTCTTCCTCTCCATGCTTGTTGTCAGAGGTAACTGACAGGATTGGGATCGGCGGTCAGTCTCGCTGACTTGGCCGATGCCACTATATACCAGTTGTGTAGACTGATCCCGGTCAATGGATTCCCTGAACCAGATTTGATTATTTAGAGACTGCATATGTGTGTAAGAAACAAACAAAATGAAACAAATGGTCGCAGTGGAGTTGTATTTCTGCACATACACATAGTCTGTATATAAGCTATTTGCATGGATGCCCCATTGGCGTTATTATTATGTTAGATTTTAATAGATTTAAACAGTGAGTGAGTGAGTGAGTTAAAATGTAAAGTCACTTTGGCAATATTTCAGCCATATCGTGACTAAAACAACATATATAATAGATTTAAACAGATAAATGCAGCAAAGATGTGAGGATACTGGACCCAATCTCAACGTCAATGTTGACTTTGTTGATGGTTCAGTACTGCTGGATGATACAGAGATGAGTGGCAACCTAACTAGGTGCCATATCAGTCTGGGCATATTGGTCAGTCTCAGTGAATTCAGTGCATACTTCACATGTCATGTTAACAATTCCTTTAAGAATCACTTTTTGATCATGACGACTGACTATATACACGATGCACTGGCTTCCCAAAAAGCCTCTCTGGCCGACTGTGGGAAAATTTGGTGAATGACTTCACATGCTTTACTCCTAAGCAAGGCATCGCCATCAACAAACTTAACTTTGATATTATGTCCAACAACCTTGGCGCGCTTTTGATAGCTGTGGAATCACCTGCTTTCATCGCAAATCTTGACATGCATCACCAGAGGATCATAAGATACATACATATGTACATATATATCATGAAGAGTGTTCACGTTAGACCTCCAGAATTGATTGGCATATATAAACGATTAAGAGAGGAACAGGGGTTGTGAGCTCTGTTATCAGACATGATCCTTGTAGCCAGGCGGACAAGACTGGATGTCTTGCTTTGTCCAATCAGCTACTCCAAAGGAAGAGGAAAGGACTGGTTTTTGACCTTGTTTGGGGCATTTAACTCTGAGCGCCAGATTTTCTGTAAGCGAAATTTATAAATGGCCCCAAGTTTGTCTTGTATTTGGACATTCTGCGGTTTGACAGCAACTTGCATTCCAAGAAAGCTGCCTCTTTATAAATAATAATATTTATGAAGAATAAATAACTCTTCCACTTTGAAATTTGACCCAACCATCATTCATTAACTGCTTCGATTCAAATGAAGAATATTGCTTTTGTCGAGGTCAAATGTCATACCCATGTCATATAACCTGTATTAGTACTCATAGCAGAAGGAGCAGCAGCAGCAGTGGTAGTAGTAGTAATAGTAATAGTAATAGTAGTAGTAGTAGTAGTAGTAGTAGTAGTAGTAGTAGTAGTAGTAGTAGTAGTAGTAGTAGTGGTAGTAGTATTCAAGTGTGATGTTTACGGCCAGAAAACCCCATTTTACCTAGATGGACGCTGACTTCACGCATAATATTCCTTTTGTGAGAGGGCACGTTAAGCTCTTAAGGCCAAATATGTAGCCCATCTTGACCTGGTTTCCTGATACACGGAGTACTTGTCATATTCTGTCAGTTTGATTGCCGTCTACATCTTTACTGGCAAAAACCTGAAGGTAACATCACGACACACTTTCCTGCATATGTCAACAGTGTTATGTGTAATGAATAATTGTTATCATAATTAACACCAAGCAACGCCGCAAACATAAAACAGAACTATTTCATTGTAAGAGAGGTAGGTGTGTCTTTCAGTGTTCTAAATATTAAAATGTATCGCGAGGTCCCGTAAATAATAAGCGCCGGACAAGAAAATATAATGTCGACAACACTCATAGTGAAAGTGTGGCTATGGGCGTGTATACTACAAGAACATCAGTTTATCATTAACATAACACGTTTATATGTTATTATCTATTTGCATTTCGAAACCTGTGTTGAACTAACTATTACGATTAAAAAAAAGTAGGGGATATTCCATTTTGCGAGCATACCTAGCCGATGCCAATGCATATGAGAAAAAGTAAACTATATCCATACAGTTGAAACATTTTGTCACATTGGAATAAATTGTCACATTTTCCCTTAATTTCTCTTCATCATCAGTTTCCTCCTTGGCTTCATCATTTGCATTTTATCAATCTTGTAAATCCAATATCCCCTACTTTTTTGGGTGGATGGTACATATGCTTTTGATGCTGAGTAAATAGTTTAAAGGTAATGGTTTTGCCTAGTTTTACATATTACAGACTACATTGTTAACTTGTGTTCATTATAACATTATAAGATGTTTCTTCTCTCTGGCAGAAACTACAGAAAAGGTTTTTCACCAACATGAAATTGATAGGTAAGGTGTGTAATTAATGAACACTGAAAAATGAACTCATTATAGACAGGATAGTTTGTGGTCCATATCCAAACAACATTAAAGAGCAAGACTAGGGAGAATGGAACGGTTGTCACAAATCTGGGCTGCTGGGGAATCTGAACAAGTTCAAATCATGCATGAAATCATTCAAGGAAACAAGGGAGTATTGCAATAGTTAGTCTCAATAGACTATCGCTATCGCAATAGTTGTTTCCCCATCAATAGTCACCCCCAGTAAGCAGCGAGGTGTGCCAAGTTTGATTAATAAAATCTCTGTTTAAACTGAAAAGGAAAATGTTTGGTGTCACTTATGCCTTGACTCAAAACGGAAACCATACTGAAACAGCATCATTCTGATATGTGATACTCATGTTGTTTTGTCACCAAGGGACTTAAGCATGCAGTGAGCACGGGAGTCTCTTTAACCATGAGAATAACTCTGGAGTAATATGCGATAGCATTGGACATGTAGTTGTACTGGATTGTATCTCTACCACATTCCCCTAGTTCCGTCGTGTTATTAGTATGTTTGGTGGGCTACAATAATGTAGAACTTCACGTGCATCTCTCCAATCACAGGAGTGATCATTGAGTGACTTATAACATGCCAGGGGTGGACATATATCCAAATCGTTGATGATATTGTTGATTGACATTAATGCTTTATTATCTAGTGCCGCTAAAAATAATTGGGCACCAATATATCTATAGTTAGATTCAGTTTCAATTTGGAGTCCTTTAAAGAAACATTATACATTGTGTGGTCTTCTTGACCAAATATTTCTGTACCATAGCATTTTACTCTCTCTCTCTCTCTCTCTTTCAGTTCCATGAAACAACAATAGTTAGCCGGACTATGAGAATATTTAAAATGAAATGTTTTAACTATTTGTGGCTATCAAAATAGGAAACGACGCCAATGATGTGTCCCATGAATTTCACTAACCCATAAATAACATACTAAATCTGCATAGTGCCTACATGTCTATGGGATCTGTGGCATATGGAGCTTTCCTTTGCAGCTGGTATGTTCATGACTGACAATTTCTTCAACCAGACATGTCCGCAGACCCCCAGACAGAGGGTAGATGTTTATGTTAGTATAACTCAGACATTTACGTTGTTGGTGTTGTTGCGTTACAGTTTTAATACTACTATCCGTAGAGTCAGGTGTTAATCGGTAAAGGAATAAGTATATCATTTTGGGTCCACTACTGTTATCAAAGTTAACCGAAAACCTGTCATACAAATTATCCTAACAGATATTTTTCTTATGATTGTCCAGTAGTCGTATTGTGTCAGCTTTTCATATCTGTGAATATAATTGATCCTAACACTTGTGCTTGTAGAAACAAATCTAACACACAAGCAAACTGTTCCTAGTGTCTAATGCCATTAAACAAACTTTTTCGAAATCGTTCAGGAAGTTATTAGATGTGTGAGTGAGTATTTGGATATATAGTTAATCGTTTCAACGCATGCAATTTTGGTTTAGAACAATATCAGTGCAAGTCAAAATGAATGTGTCAAAATCTTATTGTATATATTTTCAGGAATTGTTCGAAAAAAATCAGCGTCACTCAAAACTGCAAAACTTGCCAGAGTAAAAAGACCAACGTCCATTTCAGTAAATATAAGTAATTTTCTGAAACCAAACTACAATTAACCCCTTTCTTCTGATAAAACAAACATAATGCAAATGACACATTCACTGACTCAAAATGATTCCCATTGTTTCATAACACCCCGCATTAAGTACACACACTATGTATTTCTTTTAATGATATGTCATGTCTCCGTGTCCTGTTGCAAGAAGAGTAGTATATCTCTCGAACCAACGGCCTCCGCATCGTGACTTGCGACTTACGACGCATTGCGGGCCGCGTGACATCTTAAAGAGTACAATAAACAATACCTGTACAAGAAAATAATGTTTCACAAGGAGTGTCACTATTTCTGTGATGAGTCTTGATATATACACGTCAAAAAAGATCACACAAGTTTTAAAAACACTTGCAATCTGAATACTAGCCTTGCTTCATGGCTGTACTGAATGCTGAGCCCATGGCTGAAAAGTAAATCTATTCTTCGAAGAGGCAAGTCTAGATAAGCGAACAGTACAGACCCCAGTCTGTTATTTATTAATGTTTTTAAGAAACTATCATTTGAACTATTAATTTTTACGCATGTTATGAATACACACTGCAAAAAGTATTGATGCAGACAGTCTACAAATCATACATTTTGAAAATACATTTCTCTTTTTGAAATCCAGATTTCCAGGTGACCAGAGGAACAAATCTGCTTGTGGAGCAAGTTTCATTCAGGGTTTCATATTTCACTCTCTTCATAGGCAGGCAGTGAAAATGAACCCCCTACCACCTCCCCTGACCACCTGTTATTCAGAGTTAGGGGTGTACGCTTATTTGATTCTGACATAAGCATGCTGAAGATGTTATTTTACGAAAATACCTAAAATTTGAAATTTCATATATATTAATCAAATGAATCTATCTTTAGTCATCAAAATACGTTGTGAAAGGGTTGTTGGACAATTTCTATCAGGCACATGTTTATTCTAGTAGTAAATTCCAAGGGTTAACATTTGACATTTCCAGGCTCTTGCCAGGCACCCATAGCCGTTACAGTCCTGTCATTCATGGGTAGATAACATCTACTCTGCTGAGGAGTAGCCAATGGGAGAACTCATTGGAAACCCCCGGGTTTACAAGTTTGCACTCCGGACGTAAGACGTTACGTGCTGTTAAGTACTTCCGTTTAAACTTGAGAAGGTTGCCCGTGAAACATCAGTTCTCCATAAAATACTGTATCAAAATATCGCAAACTAGGAGCTAATCACATGCACATGCACACGCACAATGAAACTCCCATACTAACAAGTTCTCCATGATATTTGACACAGTTCTGGTCTTTACACACGTGTACCTGAGAACTTTTCTCTTGCAATATTAGAGAAACATTTGTGCCATGCGTGACGCATTCCTGGCTAAGTTGATTGATTGACTAAGTTAACGGATTCCTATATTATGGTTGTCATAGCGGCGAATAGTAGCGTCGGAGCCTTGTGAAGAAGAATTCAGAAAAAGACATAAAGCCACACATTTCCGATGCTAAAGAGCTAATGGAGGCAATTTTCTTCTTCTCACCACCACACTGAGTCAGCAAAGTCAGCATGGAGCCCATGTCTTTGAGTAAATGGTGTTAGTGCTGGTTCTGTGTTCAGAGTTCACAGTGGCATACTGTGTGTGTAACTATGGTTGGTTCGAGGTCAGTGTTCACAGTGGCAGACTGTGTGTAACTGTGGTTGGTTCGATGTCAGTGTTCACACTGGCAGACTGTGTGTAACTGTGGTTCGTTCCAGGTCAGTGTTCACAATGGCAGACTGTGTGTAACTGTGGTTGGTTCGAGGTCATTGTTAACAATGGAAGACTGTGTGTAACTGTGGTTGGTTCCAGTTCAGTGTTCACAATGGCAGATTGTGTGTAACTGTGGTTGGTTCCAGGTCAGTGTTCACAGTGGCAGACTGTGTGTAACTGGGGTTAGTTCCAGGTCAGTGTTCACAATGACAGACTGTGTAACTGTGGTTGGTTCTAGGTCAGTGTTCACAATGGCAGACTGTGTGTAACTGTGGTTGGTTCCAGGTCAGTGTTCACAATGGCAGACTGTGTGTAACTGTGGTTGGTTTGAGGTCAGTGTTCACAATGGCAGACTGTGTGTAACTGTGGTTCGTTCCAGGTCAGTGTTCACAGTGGCAGACTGTGTGTAACTGTGGTTGGTTCCAGGTCAGTGTTCACAATGGCAGACTGTGTGTAACTGTGGTTGGTTCCAGGTCAGTGTTCACAATGGCAGACTGTGTGTAACTGTGGTTGGTTTGAGGTCAGTGTTCACAATGGCAGACTGTGTGTAACTGTGGTTCGTTCCAGGTCAGTGTTCACAGTGGCAGACTGTGTGTAACTGTGGTTGGTTTGAGGTCAGTGTTCACAGTGACAGACTGTGTGTAACTGTGGTTGGTTTGAGGTCAGTGTTCACAGTGACAGACTGTGTGTAACTGTGGTTGGTTTGAGGTCAGTGTTCACAATGGCAGACAGACTGTGTGTAACTGTGGTTGGTTCCAGGTCAGTGTTCACAGTGGCAGACTGTGTGTAACTGTGGTTGGTTCCAGGTCAGTGTTCACAATGGCAGACTGTGTGTAACTGTGGTTGGTTTGAGGTCAGTGTTCACAATGGCAGACTGTGTGTAACTGTGGTTGGTTCCAGGTCAGTGTTCACAGTGGCAGACTGTGTGTAACTGTGGTTGGTTCCAGGTCAGTGTTCACAGTGGCAGACTGTGTGTAACTGTGGTTGGTTCCAGGTCAGTGTTCACAATGACAGACTGTGTGTAACTGTGGTTGGTTCCAGGTCAGTGTTCACAATGGCAGACTGTGTGTAACTGTGGTTGGTTCCAGGTCAGTGTTCACAATGGCAGACTGTGTGTAACTGTGGTTGGTTCCAGGTCAGTGTTCACAATGGCAGACTGTGTGTAACTGTGGTTGGTTCCAGGTCAGTGTTCACAATGGCAGACTGTGTGTAACTGTGGTTGGTTCCAGGTCAGTGTTCACAATGACAGACTGTGTGTAACTGTGGTTGGTTTGAGGTCAGTGTTCACAGTGGCAGACTGGGTGTATCCGTGGTTGGTTCGAGGTCAGTGTTCACAGTGGCAGACTGTATGTAACTGTGGTTGGTTCCAGGTCAGTATTCACAGTTGCAGACTGTATGTAACTGTGTTTGGTTTGAGGTCAGTGTTCACAGTGACAGACTGTGTGTAACTGTGGTTGGTTTGAGGTCAGTGTTCACAATGGCAGACTGTGTGTAACTGTGGTTGGTTCCAGGTCAGTGTTCACAGTGGCAGACTGTGTGTAACTGTGGTTGGTTCCAGGTCAGTGTTCACAATGGCAGACTGTGTGTAACTGTGGTTGGTTTGAGGTCAGTGTTCACAGTGACAGACTGTTTGTAACTGTGGTTGGTTCCAGGTCAGTGTTCACAGTGGCAGACTGTGTGTAACTGTGGTTGGTTCGAGGTCAGTGTTCACAGTGGCAGACTGTGTGTAACTGTGGTTGGTTTGAGGTCAGTGTTCACAGTGACAGACTGTGTGTAACTGTGGTTGGTTTTGAGGTCAGTGTTCACAGTGACAGACTGTGTGTAACTGTGGTTGGTTTGAGGTCAGTGTTCACAATGGCAGACTGTGTGTAACTGTGGTTCGTTCCAGGTCAGTTTGCACAACGGCAGACTGTGTGTAACTGTGGTTGGTTCCAGGTCAGTGTTCACAGTGGCAGACTGTGTGTAAAAGCGATTGCTTCCAGGTCAGTGTTGACAGTGACAGACTGAGTGTAACTGTGGTTGGTTCCAGGTCAGTGTTGACAGTGACAGACTGAGTGTAACTGTGGTTGGTTTGAGGTCAGTGTTCACAATGGCAGAATGTGTGTAACTGTGGTTGGTTCCAGTTCAGTGTTCACAATGGCAGACTGTGTGAAACTGTGGTTTGTTCGAGGTCAGTGTTCTTAATGGCAGACTGTTTGTAACTGTGGTTGGTTCCAGGTCAGTCTTCACAATGACAGACTGTGTGTAACTGTGGTTGGTTTGAGGTCAGTGTTCACAGTGGCACACTGGGTGTATCCGTGGTTGGTTCGAGGTCAGTGTTCACAGTGGCAGACTGTATGTAACTGTGGTTGGTTCCAGGTCAGTATTCACAGTGGCAGACTGTGTGTAACTGTGTTTGGTTTGAGGTCAGTGTTCACAGTGACAGACTGTTTGTAACTGTGGTTGGTTTTTAGGTCATTGTTCACAGTGACAGACTGTGTAACTGTGGTTGGTTCCAGGTCAGTGTTCACAATGGCAGACTGTGTGTAACTGTGGTTCGTTCCAGGTCAGTGTTCACAATGGCAGACTGTGTGTAACTGTGGTTGGTTCCAGGTCAGTGTTGACAGTGATAGACTGAGTGTAACTGTTGTTGGTTTGAGGTCAGTGTTCACAATGGCAGACTGTGTGTAACTGTGGTTCGTTCCAGGTCATTTTGCACAACGGCAGACTGTACGTAACTGTGGTTGGTTCCAGGTCAGTCTTCACAATGACAGACTGTGTGTAACTGTGGTTGGTTTGAGGTCAGTGTTCACAGTGGCACACTGGGTGTATCCGTGGTTGGTTCGAGGTCAGTGTTCACAGTGGCAGACTGTATGTAACTGTGGTTGGTTCCAGGTCAGTATTCACAGTTGCAGACTGTGTGTAACTGTGTTTGGTTTGAGGTCAGTGTTCACAGTGACAGACTGTGTGTAACTGTGGTTGGTTTGAGGTCAGTGTTCACAATGGCAGACTGTGTCTAACTGTGGTTGGTTCCAGGTCAGTGTTGACAGTGACAGACTGAATGTAACTATGGTTGGTTCCAGGTCAGTGTTAACAATGGCAGACTGTGTGTAACTGTGGTTGGTTTGAGGTCAGTGTTCACAGTGACAGACTGTTTGTAACTGTGGTTGGTTTTTAGGTCATTGTTCACAGTGACAGACTGGGTGTATCCGTGGTTGGTTCGAGGTCAGTGTTCACAGTGGCAGACTGTGTGTAACTGTGGTTGGTTTGAGGTCAGTATTCACAGTTGCAGACAGTATGTAACTGTGGTTGGTTTTTGAGGTCAGTGTTCACAGTGACAGACTGTGTGTAACTGTGGTTGGTTTGAGGTCAGTGTTCACAATGGGAGACTGGGTATAACTGTGGTTCGTTCCAGGTCAGTTTGCACAACGGCAGACTGTGTGTAACTGTGGTTGGTTCCAGGTCAGTGTTCACAGTGGCAGACTGTGTGTAAAAGCGATTGCTTCCAGGTCAGTGTTGACAGTGACAGACTGAGTGTAACTGTGGTTGGTTCCAGGTCAGTGTTGACAGTGACAGACTGAGTGTAACTGTGGTTGGTTTGAGGTCAGTGTTCTCAATGGCAGAATGTGTGTAACTGTGGTTGGTTCCAGTTCAGTGTTCACAATGGCAGACTGTGTGAAACTGTGGTTTGTTCGAGGTCAGTGTTCTTAATGGCAGACCGATTGTAACTGTGGTTGGTTCCAGGTCAGTCTTCACAATGACAGACTGTGTGTAACTGTGGTTGGTTTGAGGTCAGTGTTCACAGTGGCATACTGGGTGTATCCGTGGTTGGTTCGAGGTCAGTGTTCACAGTGGCAGACTGTATGTAACTGTGGTTGGTTCCAGGTCAGTATTCACAGTTGCAGACTGTGTGTAACTGTGTTTGGTTTGAGGTCAGTGTTCACAGTGACAGACTGTTTGTAACTGTGGTTGGTTTGTAGGTCATTGTTCACAGTGACAGACTGTGTAACTGTGGTTGGTTCCAGGTCAGTGTTCACAATGGCAGACTGTGTGTAACTGTGGTTCGTTCCAGGTCAGTGTTCACAATGGCAGACTGTGTGTAACTGTGGTTGGTTCCAGGTCAGTGTTGACAGTGATAGACTGAGTGTAACTGTTGTTGGTTTGAGGTCAGTGTTCACAATGGCAGACTGTGTGTAACTGTGGTTCGTTCCAGGTCATTTTGCACAACGGCAGACTGTAACTGTAACTGTGGTTGGTTCCAGGTCAGTGTTCACAATGGTTCAGACTGTGTGTAACTGTGGTTGGTTTGAGGTCAGTGTTCACAGTGGCAGACTGGTGTGTAACTGTGGTTGGTTCGAGGTCAGTGTTCACAATGGCAGACTGTGTGTAACTGTGGTTGGTTCCAGGTCAGTGTTCACAGTGGCAGACTGTGTGTAACTGTGGTTGGTTTGAGGTCAGTGTTCACAATGGCAGACTGTGTGTAACTGTTGTTGGTTAGAGGTCAGTGTTCACAATGGCAGACTGTGTGTAACTGTGGTTGGTTCCAGGTCAGTGTTGACACACAGACTGAACAGACTGTGTAACTGTGGTTGGTTCCAGGTCAGTGTTGACAACTGTGGTTGGTTTGAGGGCAGTGTTCACAATGGCAGACTGTGTGTAAGTGTTGGTTGGTTAACTGTGGTTGGTTTGAGGTCAGTGTTCACAGTGACAGACTGTTTGTAACTGTGGTTGGTTTTTAGGTCATTGTTCACAGTGACAGACTGGGTGTATCCGTGGTTGGTTCGAGGTCAGTGTTCACAGTGGCAGACTGTATGTAACTGTGGTTGGTTCCAGGTCAGTCAGTATTCACAGTTGCAGACAGTATGTAACTGTGGTTGGTTTTTGAGGTCAGTGTTCACAGTGACAGACTGTGTGTAACTGTGGTTGGTTTGAGGTCAGTGTTCACAATGGGAGACTGTGTATAACTGTGGTTCGTTCCAGGTCAGTTTGCACAACGGCAGACTGTGTGTAACTGTGGTTGGTTCCAGGTCAGTGTTCACAGTGGCAGAGTGTGTGTAAAGCGATTGCTTCCAGGTCAGTGTTGACAGTGACAGACTGAGTGTAACTGTGGTTGGTTCCAGGTCAGTGTTGACAGTGACAGACTGAGTGTAACTGTGGTTGGTTTGAGGTCAGTGTTCTCAATGGCAGAATGTGTGTAACTGTGGTTGGTTCCAGTTCAGTGTTCACAATGGCAGACTGTGTGTAACTGTGGTTGGTTCGAGGTCAGTGTTCACAATGGCAGACTGTTTGTAACTGTGGTTGGTTCCAGGTCAGTCTTCACAATGACAGACTGTGTGTAACTGTGGTTGGTTTGAGGTCAGTGTTCACAGTGGCACACTGTATCCGTGGTTGGTTCGATGTCAGTGTTCACAGTGGCAGACTGTATGTAACTGTGTTTGGTTTGAGGTCAGTATTCACAGTTGCAGACTGTATGTAACTGTGTTTGGTTTGAGGTCAGTGTTCACAGTGACATACTGTGTGTAACTGTGGTTGGTTTTGGCAGGTCAGTGTTCACACATGGCACAGACTGTGTAACTGTGGTTGGTTCCAGGTCAGTGTTCACAATGGCAGACTGTGTAACTGTGGTTGGTTCCAGGTCAGTGTTCACAATGGCAGACTGTGTGTAACTGTGGTTGGTTCCAGGTCAGTGTTGACAGTGATAGACTGTGTGTAACTGTGGTTGGTTTGAGGTCAGTGTTCACAATGGCAGACTGTGTGTAACTGTGGTTGGTTCCAGGTCAGTTTGCACAACGGCAGACTGTACGTAACTGTGGTTGGTTCCAGGTCAGTGTTCACAATGACAGACTGTGTGTAACTGTGGTTGGTTTGAGGTCAGTGTTCACAGTGGCAGACTGTGTGTAACTGTGGTTGGTTCGAGGTCAGTGTTCACAGTGGCAGACTGTATGTAACTGTGGTTGGTTCCAGGTCAGTATTCACAGTGTGCAGACTGTATGTAACTGTGGTTGTAATGGTTGGTTTGAGGTCAGTGTTCACAGTGACAGACTGTGTGTAACTGTGGTTGGTTTGAGGTCAGTGTTCACAATGGCAGACTGTGTGTAACTGTGGTTGGTTCCAGGTCAGTGTTCACAGTGGCAGACTGTATGTAACTGTAACTGTTTGGTTGGTTCCAGGTCAGTGTTCACAATGGCAGACTGTGTGTAACTGTGGTTGGTTTGAGGTCAGTGTTCACAATGGCAGACTGTGTGTAACTGTGGTTGGTTTCCAGGTCAGTGTTCACAGTGGCAGACTGTGTGTAACTGTGGTTGGTTCCAGGTCAGTGTTCACAGTGGCAGACTGTGTGTAACTGTGGTTGGTTCCAGGTCAGTGTTCACAGTGACAGACTGTGTGTAACTGTGGTTGGTTCCAGGTCAGTGTTGACAGTGGCAGACTGTGTGTAACTGTGGTTGGTTTTGAGGTCAGTGTTCACAATGGCAGACTGTGTGTAACTGTGGTTGGTTCCAGGTCAGTGTTCACAATGGCAGACTGTGTGAAACTGTGGTTTGTTCGAGGTCAGTGTTCACAATGGCAGACTGTGTTGTAACTGTGGTTGGTTCCAGGTCAGTCTTCACAATGACAGACTGTGTGTAACTGTGGTTGGTTTGAGGTCAGTGTTCACAGTGGCAGACTGGGTGTATCCGTGGTTGGTTCGAGGTCAGTGTTCACAGTGGCAGACTGTATGTAACTGTGGTTGGTTTCCAGGTCAGTGTGGTTGGTTCAGGTCAGTATTCACAGTGACAGACTGTGTAACTGTGTTTGGTTTGAGGTCAGTGTTCACACAGACTGTGTGTAACTGTGGTTGGTTTTAGGTCAGTGTTCACAATGACAGACTGTGTAACTGTGGTTGGTTGGTTCAGGTCAGTGTAACTCACAAGTGGCAGACTGTGTGTAACTGTGGTTGGTTCCAGGTCAGTGTTCACAATGGCAGACTGTGTGTAACTGTGGTTGGTTCCAGGTCAGTGTTCACAGTGACAGACTGAGTGTAACTGTAACTGTGGTTGGTTCCAGGTCAGTGTTCACAGTGGCAGACTGTGTGTAACTGTGGTTGGTTCCAGGTCAGTGTTCACAATGGCAGACTGTGTGTGTGTAACTGTGGTTGGTTCCAGGTCAGTGTTCACAGTGACAGACTGTGTGTAACTGTGGTTGGTTCCAGGTCAGTGTTCACAATGGCAGACTGTGTGTAACTGTGGTTGGTTCCAGGTCAGTGTTCACAGTGGCAGACTGTGTGTAACTGTGGTTGGTTTTGTGGTTGGTTCTGTGGTTGGGTCAGTGTTCACAATGGCAGACTGTGTGTAACTGTGGTTGGTTTGAGGTCAGTGTTCACAATGGCAGACTGTGTGTAACTGTGGTTGGTTCCAGGTCAGTGTTCACAATGGCAGACTGTGTGTAACTGTGGTTGGTTCGAGGTCAGTGTTCACAGTGGCAGACTGTATGTAACTGTGGTTGGTTCCAGGTCAGTGTTCACAATGTGCAGACTGTGTGTAACTGTGGTTGGTTTGAGGTCAGTGTTCACAATGGCAGACTGTGTGTAACTGTGGTTGGTTTGAGGTCAGTGTTCACAATGGCAGACTGTGTGTAACTGTGGTTGGTTCCAGGTCAGTGTTCACAGTGGCAGACTGTGTGTAACTGTGGTTGGTTCCAGGTCAGTGTTCACAATGGCAGACTGTGTAACTGTGGTTGGTTCCAGGTCAGTGTTCACAGTGGCAGACTGTGTGTAACTGTGGTTGGTTTTTGAGGTCAGTGTTCACAGTGACAGACTGTGTGTAACTGTGGTTGGTTCCAGGTCAGTGTTCACAATGGCAGACTGTGTGTAAACTGTGGTTCGTTCCAGGTCACAATGGCAGTTTGCACAATGGCAGACTGTGTGTAACTGTGGTTGGTTCCAGGTCAGTGTTCACAGTGACAGACTGTGTGTAACTGTGGTTGGTTTGAGGTCAGTGTTCACAATGGCAGACTGTGTGTAACTGTGGTTGGTTCCAGGTCAGTTTGCACAATGGCAGACTGTGTGTAACTGTGGTTGGTTCGAGGTCAGTGTTCACAATGGCAGACTGTGTGTAACTGTGGTTGGTTCCAGGTCAGTGTTCACAGTGGCAGACTGTGTGTAACTGTGGTTGGTTCCAGGTCAGTGTTCACAATGGCAGACTGTGTGTAACTGTGGTTGGTTTGAGGTCAGTGTTCACAATGGCAGACTGTGTGTAACTGTGGTTGGTTCCAGGTCAGTGTTCACAATGGCAGACTGGGTGTAACTGTGGTTGGTTCGAGGTCAGTGTTCACAGTGGCAGACTGTGTGTAACTGTGGTTGGTTTCCAGGTCAGTGTTCACAGTTGCAGACTGTGTGTAACTGTGGTTGGTTTGAGGTCAGTGTTCACAATGGCAGACTGTGTGTAACTGTGGTTGGTTCGAGGTCAGTGTTCACAATGGCAGACTGTGTGTAACTGTGGTTGGTTCCAGGTCAGTGTTCACAGTGGCAGACTGTATGTAACTGTGGTTGGTTCCAGGTCAGTGTTCACAGTGACAGACTGTGTGTAACTGTGGTTGGTTTTTAGGTCATTGTTCACAATGGCAGACTGTGTGTAACTGTGGTTGGTTTGAGGTCAGTGTTCACAATGGCAGACTGTGTGTAACTGTGGTTGCGTTCCAGGTCAGTGTTCACAATGGCAGACTGTGTGTAACTGTGGTTGGTTTGAGGTCAGTGTTCACAATGGCAGACTGTGTAACTGTGGTTGGTTCCAGGTCAGTGTTCACAATGGCAGACTGTGTGTAACTGTGGTTGGTTCCAGGTCAGTGTTCACAGTGGCAGACTGTGTGTAACTGTGGTTGGTTTGAGGTCAGTGTTCACAATGGCAGACTGAACTGTGTGTAACTGTGGTTGGTTTGAGGTCAGTGTTCACAATGGCAGACTGTGTGTAACTGTGGTTGGTTCCAGGTCAGTGTTCACAATGGCAGACTGTGTGTAACGTGGTTGGTTCGAGGTCAGTGTTCACAGTGGCAGACTGTATGTAAACTGTGGTTGGTTCCAGGTCAGTATTCACAGTTGCAGACTGTATGTAACTGTGGTTGGTTTCCAGAGGTCAGTGTTCACAATGGCAGACTGTGTGTAACTGTGGTTGGTTCAGGTTTGAGAGTCAGTGTTCACAATGGCAGACTGTGTGTAACTGTGGTTCGTTCCAGGTCAGTGTTCACAGTGGCAGACTGTATGTAACTGTGGTTGGTTCCAGGTCAGTGTTCACAATGGCAGACTATGTGACCTGTGTTTGGTTTTTAGGTCATTGTTCACAGTGGCAGACTATGTGTAACCGTGGTTGGTTCCAGGTCAGTGTTCACAATGGCAGACTGTGTGTAACTGTGGTTGTTCGTTCCAGGTCAGTGTTCACAATGACAGACTGTGTGTAACTGTGGTTGGTTTGAGGTCAGTGTTCACAATGGCAGACTGTGTGTAACTGTGGTTGGTTCCAGGTCAGTGTTCACAGTGGCAGACTGTGTGTAACTGTGGTTGGTTCCAGGTCAGTGTTCACAGTGGCAGACTGTGTGTAACTGTGTTTGGTTTGAGGTCAGTGTTCACAATGGCAGACTGTGTGTAACTGTGGTTGGTTCCAGGTCAGTGTTCACAATGGCAGACTGTGTGTAACTGTGGTTGGTTTGGTTTCAGTGTTCACAATGGCAGACTGTGTGTAACTGTGGTTGGTTCCAGGTCAGTGTTCACAATGGCAGACTGTGTGTGTAACTGTGGTTGGTTTGAGGTCAGTGTTCACAATGGCAGACTGTGTGTAACTGTGGTTGGTTCGAGGTCAGTGTTCACAGTGGCAGACTGTATGTAACTGTGGTTGGTTCCAGGTCAGTGTTCACAGTGGCAGACTGTGTGTAACTGTGTGGTTTGGTTTGAGGTCAGTGTTCACAGTGGCAGACTGTGTGTAACTGTGGTTGGTTTGAGGTCAGTGTTCACAATGGCAGACTGTGTGTAACTGTGGTTGGTTCCAGGTCAGTGTTCACAATGGCAGACTGTGTGTAACTGTGGTTGGTTCCAGGTCAGTGTTGACAATGACAGACTGAATGTAACTGTGGTTGGTTCCAGGTCAGTGTTCACAATGGCAGACTGTGTGTAACTGTGGTTGGTTCCAGGTCAGTGTTCACAATGGCAGACTGTGTGTAACTGTGGTTGGTTTGAGGTCAGTGTTCACAATGGCAGACTGTGTGTAACTGTGGTTGGTTCCAGGTCAGTGTTCACAACGGCAGACTGTAATGTAACTGTGGTTGGTTCCAGGTCAGTGTTCACAGTGGCAGACTGTGTGTGTAACTGTGGTTGGTTTGAGGTCAGTGTTCACAGTGGCAGACTGTGTGTAACTGTGGTTGGTTCAGGTCAGTGTTCACAGTGGCAGACTGTGTGTGTAACTGTGGTTGGTTCGAGGTCAGTGTTCACAGTGGCAGACTGTGTGTAACTGTGGTTGGTTCCAGGTCAGTGTTCACAATGACAGACTGTGTGTAACTGTGGTTGGTTTGAGGTCAGTGTTCACAATGGCAGACTGTGTGTAACTGTGGTTCGTTCCAGGTCAGTTTGCACAACGGCAGACTGTGTGTAACTGTGGTTGGTTCCAGGTCAGTGTTCACAGTGGCAGACTGTGTGTAACTGTGGTTCCAGGTCAGGTTCACACGGACGGCAGACTGTTCAGTGTTGACAGTGACAGTGACAGTGAGACTGTGTGTAACTGTGGTTGGTTCCAGGTCAGTGTTCACAGTGACAGACTGTGTGTAACTGTGGTTGGTTCCAGGTCAGTGTTCACAATGGCAGACTGAACTGACCAGGTCAGTGTGTGTAACTGTGGTTCGGTTCCAGGTCAGTGTTCACAATGGCAGACTGTGTGTAACTGTGGTTGGTTTGAGGTCAGTGTTCACAATGGCAGACTGTGTGTAACTGTGGTTGGTTCCAGGTCAGTGTTCACAATGACAGACTGTGTGTAACTGTGGTTGGTTTGAGGTCAGTGTTCACAGTGGCAGACTGTGTGTAACTGTGGTTGGTTCCAGGTCAGTGTTCACAGTGGCAGACTGTGTGTAACTGTGGTTGGTTTGAGGTCAGTGTTCACAATGGCAGACTGTGTGTAACTGTGGTTGGTTCCAGGTCAGTGTTCACAGTGGCAGACTGTTTGTAACTGTGGTTGGTTCCAGGTCAGTGTTCACAGTGGCAGACTGTGTGTGTTCCCAGTCAGTAACTGGTTGGTTTGGTTCCAGGTCAGTGTTCACAGTGACAGACTGTGTGTAACTGTGGTTGGTTCCAGGTCAGTGTTCACAGTGGCAGACTGTGTGTAACTGTGGTTGGTTCCAGGTCAGTGTTCACAGTGGCAGACTGTGTAACTGTGGTTGGTTCCAGGTCAGTGTTCACAGTGGCAGACTGTGTGTAACTGTGGTTGGTTCCAGGTCAGTGTTCACAATGGCAGACTGTGTGTAACTGTGGTTGGTTCCAGGTCAGTGTTCACAATGGCAGACTGTGTGTAACTGTGGTTGGTTTGAGGTCAGTGTTCACAGTGGCAGACTGTGTGTAACTGTGGTTGGTTCCAGGTCAGTGTTCACAGTGGCAGACTGTGTGTAACTGTGGTTGGTTTGAGGTCAGTGTTCACAATGGCAGACTGTGTGTAACTGTGGTTGGTTCCAGGTCAGTGTTCACAGTGACAGACTGAGTGTAACTGTGGTTGGTTCAGGTCAGTGTTCACAGTGGCAGACTGTGTGTAACTGTGGTTGGTTCCAGGTCAGTGTTCACAATGGCAGACTGTGTGTAACTGTGGTTGGTTCCAGGTCAGTGTTCACAATGGCAGACTGTGTGTAACTGTGGTTGGTTCCAGGTCAGTGTTCACAATGGCAGACTGTGTGTAACTGTGGTTGGTTCCAGGTCAGTGTTCACAGTGGCAGACTGTGTGTAACTGTGGTTGGTTCCAGGTCAGTGTTCACAGTGGCAGACTGTGTGTAACTGTGGTTGGTTTGAGGTCAGTGTTCACAATGGCAGACTGTGTGTAACTGTGGTTGGTTCCAGGTCAGTGTTCACACGGCAGACTGGCAGACTGTGTGTAACTGTGGTTGGTTCCAGGTCAGTGTTCACAGTGGCAGACTGTGTGTAACTGTGGTTGGTTCCAGGTCAGTGTTCACAATGGCAGACTGTGTGTAACTGTGGTTGGTTTGAGGTCAGTGTTCACAATGGCAGACTGTGTGTAACTGTGGTTGGTTCCAGGTCAGTGTTCACAATGGCAGACTGTGTGTAACTGTGGTTGGTTCCAGGTCAGTGTTCACAATGGCAGACTGTGTGTAACTGTGGTTGGTTCCAGGTCAGTGTTCACAGTTGCAGACTGTATGTAACTGTGTTTGGTTTGAGGTCAGTGTTCACAATGGCAGACTGGGTGTATCCGTGGTTGGTTCGGGGTCTGTGTTCACAGTTGCAGACTGTTTGTAACTGTGGTTGGTTCCAGGTCAGTATTCACAGTGGCAGACTGTGTGTAACTGTGTTTGGTTCCAGGTCAGTGTTCACAGTGGCAGACTATGTGTAACTGTGGTTGGTTCCAGGTCAGTGTTCACAATGGCAGACTGTGTGTAACTGTGGTTGGTTCCAGGTCAGTGTTCACAGTGGCGGACTGTGTGAAACTGTGGTTGGTTCCAGGTCAGTGTTCACAATGGCAGACTGTGTGTAACTGTGGTTGGTTCCAGGTCAGTGTTCACAATGACAGACTGTGTAACTGTGGTTGGTTCCAGGTCAGTGTTCACAGTGGCAGACGGTGTGTAACTGTGGTTGGTTCCAGGTCAGTGTTCACAATGACAGACTGTGTGTAACTGTGGTTGGTTCCAGGTCAGTGTTCACAATGGCAGACTGTGTGTAACCATGGTTCGTTCCAGGTCAGTGTTCACAGTGGCAGACTGTGTGTAACTGTGGTTGGTTCGAGGTCAGTGTTCACAATGGCAGACTGTGTGTAACTGTTGTTGGTTTGAGGTCAGTGTTCACAGTGACAGACTGTGTGTAACTGTGGTTGGTTCCAGGTCAGTGTTCACAATGGCAGACTGTGTGTAGAAGTTTCGCGGATTTAATAAATTAAAGTTTGTTTGCTTTTTATTTTGAGTTTACAAATTTAATATAAATGCGAACCTAGCAAGAAAAAGAAAACAAATTGAATTCTTATCCTGCTCTTTAATACCTTTTCATGAACCGACAGTGTATTAATTTCGTGCATACATCACCATAGTTTTCCCCTTGCTCCCATACTTTAGACAATGTGCCACTGTGCTCCCAACATCTGTACCAGTACAGACACATGTATGTCTTATGCATGACGTGAGATGTTGTCTCCTTGTTCCCGAATATGTCAACTGACGGGATGATGGATAACGGTCATATTCCTCGCTGTCAAGGGAACAACAAAATTGGGCTTGAACATACTGCACACACACACCCTTGTTGTATAAGGATTTGGTGGAAATACGAATATTGTTCCGCGTGGAGATAGGAACAGCAACTATCCTACTTAGATTAGCTTTATTTTAGCAAGGAAATATGCGTAAACAGTTGGTTATATTAATGACCCATGTTTATTTTCTTTTATGTCAATTATATACTTTACAAATTACAAACCCAAAGACAAATCAGTTCACTTTTATGATAATATGACGTGCCTCAACATATTTCCCTGGTCCAGACATGGCATACATAGATTTAGGCCGGGACTGGTCACCCTATAATTTCATAAAAGTTACCGTTATATCAACTTCCACCTAACGTTAAGGTTAAACGAGTCTTTAACTGATCAGGTTCACCTTGATGTTTATATAAGACGACTGTGAACATACCGTAAATATACCAGAAAATGTGACAATCTGCTTCATTAACATAGCAGTTTTAATTTCAACATCTACTTTCATTCAATTAGCTATGAAATTAACCCATCTGTATTTTGTCCGTAGTTTGTTGTATACATTATAGTCACCAGATTAAAAGAAGACAAGTTGTCACGCGATTTCGTGTTCGATTCTCCACATCGGTACAATGAGAGAAGCCTATTTCTGGTGTCCCCCGACGTGATAAATGCTGGATGTATATTTTGAAAACTGTTCTCAGTGTTCTCAGTGCGATCTAGCCCACTCAGCCATCGACATTTTCGTATATATATGAAACATAAATAGGGTTGTCAACGCAACACAACATGGTATGTCATAAGGAGAAAAACACAGCTTTGTTCACTTAATGCAACAACTGAACGTTGTCTATTGAAACCTGGAGTGTATAGAACACGTGTGGAACCTGGAAATACTTGGTATTCGTTACAGGTTTGAACCAGGCAAGGGTGGGACTGTTGTCACCTTGTTTAGTATGGTTATCATACAAAATGGGAGTAGTTATAAATAGTTTCTATATAGAGGCAAGTAACACTTTATATTATGACACGTTTGTTTTTATGCATAATCGCGACAATAGAACATTTGTTATGTTTTCGCGATATCCCTTTCCCATTATGGTGGATGGTAAAGGTCTAAGACCTGTATGGTTCCAACTATCTACCTACATGATGATGTCCACTTCTGGTGTCCCCCGCCGTGATATTGCTGGAATGTTGCGTAAAACAGTACTGACTCACTCACATGATGCTGACACGTAGTGATGTAGCTGGTAGATAATCGCGTTCTTGAAATTCTCAATACACTCATTCCGCATATCTTTTTTAACAAACTATTGTACCTGTCTCTCGCTTCCTCTTCTCAACCCCCCACCCCCCCCTCTATAGCATTTCCCCTGACCCGATTCGCGACATTACTTATAATCTAAATTTGAAACTAGGACACACGTTTCTCTGTCAGGAGTATTAATAAGTGTGTTGTTGTCTTCCAGCGGTCTCTCTGCTCAGACATAAAACCACCTATAAATCATTGGAGGACCATCCCTTTCATCACCATCTTTTTCTCGCCGTCCACAAGACTATGTTATAAGGATGATGATAAATATAAAGGCCATGTTTTTTCACTTTGTGTGTATTTTAATCATAATTCCAAAACTTCCTTTACACATATCACAACGTCTAGTTACATGTAAATTCATGTAAGTGGACTACATATATCCAAACTTTGCTATAGTAGAGCTCAATGCGCCCAATGTAACTGATGTAATATTTTGTGAATACAACAATACTAACCGAAATAACAAAGGCAATGGTATTTGTCATTCCACTAACGGAATATGGTTAACATGCATTCCACTACATGCGTATGTACGTTGGCCTAAAACACCACCACCATACATCTGTGGAATGTACAGCTATGTCAGTTCATGTAGAATTACGACAGGTCCCTACTGAAGATCGTGACGGGGTTGGCCCTGGTCAGATTGTGTGTACACAGGTATTTCTAAGGCCATGACACATGATTTGAACAAGACATGAGCCCACAGCCAGTAAAACTGACATGACGTATGCAGGGAATCACACGGAATACATGCAAACTTACATCTACGTAGAAGTTACTTCTGTGTAAAAGATGCTGTCATCCCCATATATGATGTTGTTACGTATAGTGTATGTCGTTACTGAGACCGTGATATCCAGTTACGACCTTAGCTTAATACAGTTTAAACAAACGTACATAGTTCATTCAACTATATGTGTGATTTATCTAAATACTTGGAGGTATGCTGATCGTCTATGTTCATCTTGACTTTCCACTACTTACTGTAATCATTTCAAAATATCAGCGTTAAAAAAAGAATAAAGGAAGCAATCAAATAAATTCACTTAACAAAACGCCGACACATTGGAGATGGACATGGAGTTCCATATTTAGTACATCGAGTATCTCGAGAACCTTCTCCTGGGTTGATCATAACTATAGCATATACGTAACTCTGAATATCATCTTCGCAGATAAGATGTAATCTACTAGATGTACGTCTCATCATCATCGCTTTGACACCAATGCGTGTGTGTGAAGTATATATACAGATTATCAGAGATTAATGCAATATTTTCTGTAATCATTCGTGTATATAATCATGACTTTGTTGGTTATTTTGCACAGAAAACATGTGTTCGTGCATACAAATCATTAAAAGCATACTTTGGAAAAACGTTTTCTCTGATATATACGGCAGGTTCTGTGTACATGTAAGCTGGCCTTAGACCAAGTGTTCATGAACTGAACTTTATTTACACTCCGGCCGCGTTCTGCGGCAATAGATGTACATCATTATGTAATGTGTGTGTGTGTGTGTGTGTGTGTGTGTGTGTGTGTGTGTGTGTGTGTGTGTGTAACATATATTATATATATATATGTGCATCTATATATATATATATGAGTCCAGATATTTCTTCTTGTCAAATGTGTGTGTGTGTGTGTGTGTGTGTGTGTGTGTGTGTGTGTGTGTGTGTGTGTGTGTGTGTGTGTGTGTGTGTGTGTTACATACATGTAAGATAAAAGGTTAATATATTAATATCGGTTGGTTGCAAGAATGAACTATGTGTGTACACGCATTTAACCAATCAAATTAACAATGTCACACTCATACGGTATTTGTTTCTTTGGGGGGGGGGGCGTTGCGTGGAATGAGACATTATAGTTTGAATTACAGAGGGAGCATAATCTTTCATTTCGGTGTGTGTTACTCCATCGTCCTGTTTCAACTGGACGTTAATGAATTGAGGTTCTGAAATTGAGTAACGACCTCCAATTATTTAATGTAATTGATACAGATAAGTTTCGTTTCATATTGTTTTTTAATATTATAAATAGCTCCTCTCCTTTAGAGAAAGTCAGTTATTCTAATTGCATAATCTTGGAAGTAAACTTCACATGTCCGTGAAAGAGCTCACCCAAAGTGTGAACGTGTGACAGGTAAAACAGGGTATAAGGTGATGAAAGTATCTTTAGAATAATCTTCCGAATCTTCAGCTTCGAGTAAACCAACATTATCACCAGTACGATTCCACAACTCCTGTACGTTGTAAATGAACATGTGTACGTAGCTTAATTGTATACTTTAACTTGGCACAAGCAACAGCAATTGCGTGTAAACAATGTATGTTTAGTTATTGTAACATGTGCATGGTAAACAAGGATTTACGTGCTAACAAGTTTTTGAGCAATGTGAAACATGTCAGAGTGATCATTTCACGTTAATCTTTTCAGAAATAAAATGAAGGATGGAAAAAATATTGTGTGTAATAGAAGATTAATCCCGTTACGTCTCGTATGTGTTTCAGTAGGTTACCAGAAGGTGTCTGTGCACAGGGGTCTCCTATACTTGAGAATCAACAGTGACACATGTTCAGGTCGGCGTCCATGGTGAGCTCCCCCCTTGAGTCATACAATGGTTATGTAATGGTAAACAAGGTGTCAAATAATTAGCATACGTAGCTGCTACCTTTTGTTCTCAGGCTATACAGTTTTTATTCAAACAGACACAATGATGTATGCACACCCTAACTGAAATGTTAGTTCGAGAAAACTATGGTGTACCGTGAACAATAGTTCTATAGGACTTGGGGGCCAATCGACTTGTCCCTTATATAAACACACTGAACTCATCAAAGGTATGATCGTTGTAATCAGTTCTACATAATGCACTTAACGGTAACTAATTGGTCATGAAATACATGACGTGGTCGGGGTACGTTAACTACGTCTTACAACACAGGTACACAGATGGAACCCATGGGCAGTGACCACCAGCTTCAAGTATAAGTTATCCTCTACGACAAGGGGGTAAGGTGAGATTCTGGTCAAGTGATTTCGCGACTCTACGTCGGTCATAAGAAAACGATAAAAGATGTTTGTGGAACAGACCAGAGAATTATGTTCAGAAACACTCTTACAAACGACCGTGAGCTTAAGTTTGAGTTTTTACTTGTGTGATACTGAGTGACATGTGAAGTAAATTACTCAGTACATAATACATTTGATATTTCCTGTATCATACTGGTATTCCAAAACAAACCGAATCAGCAAGTTGTCAAAATACTTTTTAAAATGTCTTGACGATCGGACTGAACACGGAAAAAATATTTATCACCGAGACGGAACATGTTACAGTATCGAAAGCGAATACTTCGTCAAACTAAAAGCTGAGGAAAGTGATTTTTTAAGAAAACATAATATTCATTAAAAGGAAGAACTCCAGTTCAGTCAGTTTTTATAAATAAATGGGAGATCTGAGGTTAAATATCTTTTGAGGTGGACCATAATTTCTACTTCAACTCCTTGAAATGTATTCTTTAACAATAAAACATGAAATATTGACGCATTATCATGCATCACGGTTTTACAGACAAGTTTCCATGGTTGTAAAACTTAAACGTCGCCTTGTTTCAAAGTCATGAGAGGCATGTAATACAATACAACTGTCATTGTCGTGTACATCAAGCTTACAGTCAGGACATAAAACTTTAATATCTACATCAAGTTGTCGTAATGATAATACTATGTATGCATTTTTCAGACATGTATGGTGAGCTATTAATCAACTCGACTGATGACATGTTATTTAATAAACACGAGAATTAATATACTATTTCTAAAATGCACTGCACAAAGTAATCTTTTGTATGGAATACTGTAAAGACATTCGTAATTGTCTTGACTCCTGTAATAGGTTGCAGTTGAAAGTCTTGGTGAGTGAGTGAGTGAGTAAGTGAGTTTTACGCCGCTTTTAGCAAAATTCCAGCAATATCACGGCGGGGGACATTAGAAATGGGCTTCACACATTGTACCCATGTGAGGAATCGAACCCGGGTCTTCGGCGCGACGAGCGAACGCTTTAACCACTGGGCTACCCCACCGCCCCAATATATAACTTGGTGCCTACTTAAGTAGGTCTCTAATTAAAACCTTCATACTTGCATTCAGCTTTTGTGAATATAACATCGTCTTGGAATCGTATCTTATTTTACTTATGTGAAGTTATTTAATGTACATGTATTATCAGTTGTAGTCAGTAATGAGATATTTAGCTTTTATCAATTCCTAATATATTATCTTTAATTCCTCCAATAGAACAGATTGCTTTACAGATGGTGCAAGCATTCGTTGAGTTTTAAATAATACACACAGGAATAGGTCGATTCACAGATGGTGTAATTCATTACAGAGTATAATATGAGGCGGGCTTATGTGCGTCACAGACGTCCAAGTCGCCTGTTTGTGTCCCATTGCAATTGGTGTGCCAGGATCCTGTATCCGTTTGAGTTTGTTAGTAAAACATGCAAGATAAAGGTTTTCGCCATAATGGATTAACACCTATATAATTCCCCCCCAACAATCAAACACTCATTAACGTTTGTCAACACCAACTCATTCAGTCACAATACCTTGTTGAAGCTTTCCTTAGACACATCTATACCTGATTCACTTTCCCCATCTATTTCCATATCGTCCTTACGCCCTTCCAACTCACACACTGTGATCAACGGACATGTAAGCACTGAAGACAAGCATCTTTAATGGGCATTATTACACGTGGGTCAATAAACAAACAATTCAGTGCACGAGTGCCAACTGTTTTACCTTTCAAAATGTCAGCTACCCAGCCTAAGGCTGTCGTCATTACATTAACTGATCGATTGCTTCAAGCTATGATCAGTGCTTTAATGTCCGTGTTTTGTTGTGCTCACTAAGTTATATTGATTCATTATTGTGCTTTTTGGAGAGATTTCTTGTGCACGCTGAAGGCCCGGGTTCGATTCCCAACATGGGTACAATGTGTGAATCCCATTCCTGGTGTCCCCCGCCGTGATATTGCTGGAATATTGCTAAAAGCGGCGTAAAACCCTACTCACTCACTCTTGTGATTGTAAAAAAGGGTATATCACAATAATATTATTATTGTATAGTTAGTTATTTTAAAACCATATAGGGCCTTTTGAACTTGTGCTGAATGAACAAGTTTACAAAGCATGTATACAGAAAACTCAAAAAAAAGAAATTACAACGCTCTACTTTGAGACAATTAGGACTTTGTTTTGTATTAAAAGGAAGACAGACCGATAGAGTGTTTACCTTTCTTACATTGACAAGCTTCCCGTTAAGCGTTATGGGCAACCTTTAAAGGTCGTAAGACTGCCTCCGTGGTGTAGTGGTTAGAGCGTCCGCCTGGAGAGCGGAAGGTCGCGGGTTCGATCCCCGACCGCGTCATACCAAAAGACGTTAAAACATGGTACCTGTTGGTCCCTGCCTGGCGCTCCGCATTAATGGGTACAACAAGGACTGGTCGGCTCGGAATCACTATAATGTGTCTGAGTGGTGTATTCATGCTTCACTGCGGCATGGTATCTCAGTGGGCTAGCACTATAAAACCAGCTTAAGTCTGGGCTAGTACAAGCAGCCGCACATACACGTACACACGCTTGCACGTCGTCATATGAGCGAAATATTCTCAAGTACGACGTTAAACCCAATTTCACCTCACACTTAAAGGTCGTAAAATAACATGTATTCAAGATCTTACCTACTTTAACTAAAGTAGACATCGCGAAGACAATAAATTATGCAGACCATCAACAGAAAGAAAGCATCACAAAATATTGCACCCAAATCATGTTACAACACGTAAATGTAGAGGAGAAATATCACTTTTTACAGATCAATATATTCATAAAACCACATTTTAACCTAGGGTAAAAAAATCTGAACGAAGTAGCCAGTGAATTGAAACATGGCACTCGTCTTCAAATAAATTTATTCCTCAAAAGGCGTGTTCCTATATCGTCCTGTTTCCACTCAAAATGGCGCTACACTGCAACGAAACATGCGGTTATCCAGATGTTCAGAAAGTAAGAGTATAGATTCAAATATTTTTCGTTTGGCTCGGCCCGAAGTGGATGCAGAAGGCAAATTCATTTATTTACTGGATGCAGTCGCTGATGAAAATGTTAAAACGTAGTGGCAATATTTCCAACCCTGTTGACGTCCACAATTCTCGTCAAACCATTCAATCTCACACAACATCCTACTCAACTATGTCATGAAACAGGGCACAGTAAATGTGTTCAGTGATACCAATATCTTCCAGTTTACTCCACAAAGGACCCATGTCTATGCAATCGTATGTCTTCTTGAAACCAAATTCTCCCTTGTTGCGATAAGAGGAGTAAATGTAGGAACATACTCTTTGTACACTTCTTTCAAAAGACGATCTGTTCATCCGCTGGAACACCACACATATCCACTTGCTTACTTAATCTGCTGTTCAATTTGTTACAGTATAAGTTGTATGAAGAGTTTGGCAGAGTTACTTCCCTGCACGACAGTGGATCACGTGAGTTACCTGTTGATGAATTAGGTATGGGATAGTTCATACATTTACTCCAGTGATAGGTTCCCAACACAAAACAGATTAAAAAGCCTATGTAGGAAAATAGACATGTGTCATTCTTTGAAACCTTAAGAACATCACATCATATAGCCTTTCCCTGTTTGGCCTGCACGTACGGCATGATGTATCTGGTCAGCTATACAACTGTAATACACACATTCAGCTCCTTCTAGTTGACCCACCGTGTTCACTGATGACGTCACAATAGCATACATCGCTGATATCAGTAACGTTTCAGTTCCTTAAATTGGAGAACGCGACCCTCCAATTATTCAAAACTGTTAACATATCTCACAAGAAACTGAACTACTTTCCAGCTTGACCTCTACAGGAATTTTCTTATGTCCCAGACCGCCCATACCAGCTGGCCCTATCTTCATGAAGTAATCACTACTCCCCCGATCACACACTTTCTTCAAGTCATAGAGAGAATGTCGTACATGCTGCCGGTTGGATTTTAACTATTTTGTCAAACATTTGGATCTGGTGTCAGCACATACACAAACGTATGTTCTCTTTCACGATATCTCTCACATTTACAACATTCTCTTTCAGCATAGCGCGTCTCACATCATGCAGTAGTCAACTCTTCATTCCACCAGTGTTTTCGTCACTCTTCTCTTTCCATTACCTTTCCGTGAGTTAACAGGGGCACGTCTAGTAGTATGCAGTTCTGTTTTAACAATCTTTATAGCCTTTCTTTTAAATGTATCAGGAAAAATATTCACATCCATCCTAGATAAACGTCTTCGTGCATGGACTGATCTGAATGATATATTAACGGAAGCTCAAGCTGGCTTCAGACCCGGCTATTCCACAGTGGACAATATATTTACTCTGCAAACTCTCTGTTCTAAATACCTCTCAAGACCAAAGGGACGATTTTTCTGTGCCTTTGTTGATTTTAGAAAGGCTTTCGATTATGTAGATCGTTCAAAACTTTTATATATGTTGTTAAAATCAGGTTGCCATGGAAAAATGTACAATCTTCTGCATAATATGTATTCATCTGTTAGATCCTGTGTAAAAATTGGAAATTGCAAAACTGATATGTTTTTCACTAGTTCAGGTGTACGGCAAGGATGCATTTTAAGTCCGTTAGACGGTCGTAATGTATGTTGATGGTTGATGGGTTCAAGTGTAAGCTGGGGGATTAAGTAGAATGGCTCTGTTATGTCAGTAAATTGTGAAAAATAATGTTTAGACATTAAAACTAGAAGAGAGATAATGTGTTATATGTCCTATAGTCAGGGAAATAATGTGTTATATGTCCTATAGTCAGGGAAATAATGTGTTATATGTCCTATAGTCAGGGAACATACGATTAATCTCACAAACTATGTAGCAAAGAAAAGGAGGAACAATGTTTAGGGCAAATATGTAGAGGTATTAATATCATAATGTTAAATAGCATTCATTGTTCAAATCTACCATAGGTATGCGGTACGTTTTCTTCTTATTATTTTAACATACCTAAAACAGAGTAAACAATTATCGCATACCTAGTGTATGGAAGGGTAGCGGAGATGTGATAGATTTACATAGATAGAAATGCTTGCAGATGTTGAAATGGTCTTGACAGTAAAACTGAACACAAGGAAGTAATGTTATGTAACCGGGACGTGAATGGGAATACTGAGGACCAGACACTGATTACGGGTTGTGAGATCTATTCTTTATTGACAGACACCCCTGTGCGCGACACTGGGGTGTAGAAGAGCCACGCCTCCAAGAGGAATATACTGCTGCTTTAGATCGGACGTGTTAGTTGTTTTATGCTCTGAACTGCGATCGGATTGAAGTGAAGTGCAATGGCTGACGTGCAAGTAATGTTTTGTGTTTTAAAAGAACCAATCAACACAAGGGGCCAAGCAAGTCAAAGGGCACAACACAAGCGATGACACAATCTCTTGACACCCCTTATACCCGTAATGGACTAGGCAAGATCTAAAAATAACCATAGACTAACGCTTAAAAATGATACTGCTTGCGTTAAAACTATAAACAATGACAACTTCAAATGAACCAAACCTTACATGACTTCATACCTGCCACAGTTACACAACGTAAACTGCAGACGTTATAACAAGCAAAGTACGATCTTAAAATATTGTTTATACATGTGTCTACACATTGACAAATACTTCCTTTAGATACGGATATAAAGAAACATGCTATATAACTTCAGTTAACAGTTTAAGAGAAATATTCTAAATACACATTCTGTAATATGCACAGAAAGCCCCACACTGCAAGTTATCTGAATATAATGCATCATGTCACATGGTATACAACGCATAACTAAATACGTCAAAAACACCAGGAAGATCCTTACTCCAACAAGTTGATTTAGTAAACAATTTGTGTCACATGTCGGCCGTATGATGTCGATATAAGCGGACAGTATAACGATAACACATTCTACGTATAACTGACGATGTCCGTGGAATTAACGACATCGTCCGAGACAACACGCGCCTGTCAAAAGCAATGGATAGTAGAGCCAGTGAGCGACCTGTCCCCGTGCCTATAAAACAAGAGGGCATCGCTTCCCCCTCACAAGCCCATTGGTTTGCCCTACTACACACACCGTTGGTCCAAGTGCGTCAAAGGTAGGCATTCTGTTTTCTAAGTCGATTATATACGTCAAAATGTAGCTCTTCACTTAAGTATCTTTGTCTCCCTAAAGATGCGGTAAGTGTTTGTTTATATTTATTTCCATTTGTTATATGTGTTTCGGGTGGTCTTTTTTCATTTTGATTTCCTTTTGAGACGTTTTAAATCAATCACCAAAAACACCATTACACCATCACTCGGACACCTATATGTTTGGAATCATCTCACAACTTACATAAATCAGTTGAAAAGTAATGTTGATAGATGTTTGTTAAAATATACAACGTTGTATTTTCAAGCTTAGGTTCCCCTTTGTAAAACTGTTTCTGATATCCATGGATAATACTGATACATACGCATATTTCTTCTGATTTGTGCAGTTAAGAACAAGATGGCAGCATTCAGGTGTGCTGTTTTGGCTTTGGCTTTCGTCTCGATAAACGGTAAGTGTCGAATTGTTCTCAGAATGCTGAATACCTTTAAAAATATGTAGGCTATTTCTTGATAAACTCGAATACTTTATGTACATGACAACACGTTGAAGGCTCCTTGTATGCATGATGTGAATGATTAGCGGAAATATCAAATGGTAAAGACACCTAAAATTGTCAAATCCATTCTTGATGTAGAATCGAAATGTGACTTCCCAACACGCACGTGTTCTCTTGAACACCTTAGGCGAACCCTTACCAACCACTTATGAAAATAACGTAATCACAATGAGCACTTCGTTTAAGATTCGTTGAGTACAGAAAAAATATAATAATGCTCCCACTTAATCACGTTTTGCTTGTTGCAAGAGGTGACAATATGGGACCGAGTGTTCATGGCTCAGGGTCTGTGGCATGGGTGATTCAGTAGACAAACCTACTGTGTTTTATAAACACGATGTTATTCCACTGCGTAGACATCTCTTATGTAAACTTGGAACCGTATTTCGCCGTTATATAGCTGTGCAGTACAATCCAGTACATAATTATTATCACGAGTGAGTGAGTTAATATGTTATCAGTGTTATGATAGAAACCTTGCACCTGGTGGGTAGCTTAAGCATTTCCATTAATAATCCGACCAAATATGTTTCTAGGTTATCTTATTTCCCCCAAACTACAGTTATATATAACGTATGTGATGCCCAACAGAGGCGCACTCCTACAAAAACTGAAGCGTCCTTTTAGACCTTGGATGTGATGGATAACGTCTGTGTTGTTATCATCCGCTCATTTGTCATTGCACACATTTACATATTACATGCACGAGACTGGGGATGAACCACGGAAGTACAACTAAAGTCTAAAGTTACATATCTTTTAGCCGCATAGAAGTATTAATTCCAAATCGTAAACCGAAATAGTTGTGAAAATGCTATTTGAATGCCATTATTGGCTAATACATGCATTTTGAATATGAGCGACATTGTTGATATTAGGAAGGAAATTTAGACATGTATTTTGCTCTTTCCGCATTACACGTGCTAGTGGAGCAGGGCTTGCTGACCTTTTCGCGAAAATGTGGTTTCTTCACTATTTTAACGTTTAACTTCGATTATTAAATTCTAAGAGATATAAGAACCGTTATCTTCTCATGTGACGAATCCAATTATCTTAACACAGAGCACATATCTGAAACTAATTATTACGACATTTTTACAAGGCCGATGTCAGCCCATGAGGTTTACTACTGTAACGTTCTGTGATTCTCCGACACAAGACATAAATGCTCTCCACTTTGTTCCAGCCCAAGGTCCGACAGGTCCGACAGCTGCTCCAACCGGTGGAGCGCCAACAGGAGCTCTTGGAGGATCCATGGGGGCTCCAACAGGTTCACCGACAGGTCCAGTGCGTGGCCCTATGGGCGGTCCCATGAGCGGTCCAATGGGTATGGGTGGTTCCATGAGCGGTCCAATAGGTATGGGTGGTCCCATGAGTGGTCCAATGGGTATGGGTGGGCCGATGAGGGGCATGGTTCCTCCATACGGAGGAATGAGCGGCAATTACGGAAACATGAATACTTACGGAGGATTTGGTGGTCCAAGAGGAGGCTTTGGCATGGGTCCCTTTGGCAAGAGAAGAAACCAGCGCCAGCAACAAGGATTTGGAAACCCAATGTCATTCCTTCCATTCATGGGCAGTGACGCGGGAAGAAACATGTATTTCATGTCTCAAATGATGGGAAGACAGGGCGGCAACAGCATGCTTCCATACCTCTTTTTGAACGGTGGACTAGGAGACAACATGATGAACATGCTCCTCTTCAGCGGTATGGGTGGAATGGGAGGCGGCCGAGGCGGTCAAGGAATGATGAATGGTATGAATCCACTTACGGCACTGGCTCTCGGCGGCGGTGAACTCAGCAATGCACTTCCCTACTTCTTCATGAACCAAGGACAAGGAGGCCAAGGGAGGGGTATGCAGGGCGGTATGCAAGGTGGCCAACGACAACAGGGAATGAACAGTGCTCTGCCGTTCTGGCTGCTTGGTGGAAACCTCTAAGTAGTCCACAGTTGTGTTCCTGGGGGGTTAAATCAATTGGGACAGAGACATTCCAGACTTTGACTATCAGTTAACCTATACGGTTAGAAGTTAACCTGGTCACACATTGGCTCATAGCTCAAGTTTTGGTACGAACATACGGTCTATATTTAAAAGCCTTCTAAAGAAATAAGAAGGTTCAATAATAAAATAGGTCACTCTGCCCATTCACTTTAACTGAGGAGATCCAGAAGAGACATTTATTGTTGCGAATGGAGTCAAAATATTTTGTATTTCATTCAAGTATTTTGTTCCGTGCATAATCAAGGTACTTGTTAGTATTACTGAAATGACGGCGGGCCCATAAAACTTACAGACAATTGTACAGGTTCCCTGGTATAACCCGCGGCTGTGTACCTCATGTTGGCTGTGTAATAAACAACTCGAATATGTTACATACGATTGCTTTATTGTTGCCTGATTTCTGCTCACAAAGGTTTTAAACACTTATGACATGCTGACAATGAAATGTGATTCATTTCTGCTGTAGAAGTGTGCGTTTCAGAATATACAACGTATTGATTCCAGTCACTCTTTACCGTAACTTATAGAAATGTCTCTCAGTGTCAGGTGTCAACATGAAACACCTTTAATAAAATTGGCTAAGTCAGCTTAACAGAACTTTATTATTCTGTTGAATTACTGGAGAACACAGATGGTCCTGCAGTCTGTGGGTGTCCAGAATTGCTTTGCTGGTCATCAGTCACCATCACCGATAGGTTGATTTGGGGTTCGAACCCATCTGTAATTGAGTTACTTAATCGTTCTGTGTGAAGTCAGATTAGAATGCCTGTCTTACGTGATAGCTTATATAATTACTATTTGCCATTTTCTCAATTGATGCTTAGGTTAAACGTTTTATGAACGGCTTAAGAGTTACTAAACCTCAAGGCACCAAAGCACTAGAAAAGCTCTCAGAGACATGTGGATACGTTAGTGTTGGGAGAGTGCTTTCATGACAAATATACACCATGTACGCATCATTTCAAGTCCACACACCCTCACTCTCACGTACAGGGCCCTTATTCTCGAAACGTTCTTAGCCCTAAGAATTCTTAACTTATCGTAGCCAATGGGTTAAGAATGGGCTTAAGAAGTTCTTACGGCTACGAACGTTTCGAGAATAGCTAGCCAGATCTCTTAGTTTATTCGCACGATGGCAAGCGAATGCATTGTTCTTTCCAAACGCCTAAAATAGAAAGACCAGGAAGACACTTCATACTAGAAGGTAAGCAAAAATGTTATACTTTGAGCTGTGGAGTATACTTTAGTCAGCAATATCAGGTGGAGTTTAATTCCTCTGACAGACAAATGTATAGGATGACGGACTTGTGTGATATTCCCATTAAACGTTGCATTCACGAAATCCTCTCTATGATTAAGGTGTAAATTTAAAGACAATAATTTACGAGTGGCGAGAATTCTAAATTGAAAGGAATATTGTTATCTGAAAATAAACTAAGAAAAATGAAAGCATTCCCGATAGCGCCAATATACAACCTACATCTCCCTTCCCGTGGGGGTAATACATAGTCTCCCGAGGGTTCAAGCCACATCTTGCACATTCGGTAATGAAGTTGTTCATACATTATTTAATAGACGTAGGAGATATTCAATTAGATGGTGCCAAAACTATTGATATATATCTTTAATGAGATGAATAGATTGGCAGCGTAACAGGGACATCTGACAGCTTTACAGTAGTCGTGGAAGGTCAGGTGACCAGAGATTTCAACAAGCCTTATACTCAGATGCTTGATGGGCATTTAGAAGTTGGGAGGTAACACAACAACGTATGGTATGGATTTACAACTTCGTTAATATTTACAACACGACGTTTCTGGGCTACGTCTTGCCCCTTCATCAGGTGAATGACAGAATATGAGTTCAAAGAGATGTTTATACAAAGGACGTACAGAATGTTTATACACTGTAAAGGATTGGACATACATGATAGGATTGATTGGAAGCCACTTATGAAAACAACAATAGGAAAACACTTATATGAAAATCACAGCATGTACAGTGATCAGGGGAACAAGGGAAAACATGTACATTGAAAGCATTATTCTATGCACCATGCATTCGGTAGAAAAACGCCCTGATCCCTGTTGATTTCAGGTTTGGTGCGGTGGATCCAGATGGCCTCCATCAATTTCCTTTTCCGCCAATTGCTGATGTTGACGGCCAAAATGTCAGTGTCATCCCAATTGATGGTATGGCTGGGATTTCTGATCACATGTTCTGATAACGCTGATTGCATGTCCGAGCTTTTCACCGATGCTTTGTGCTCTTTCATACGAATACATACAGGCCTGCCTGTTTCACCTATGTAGGTGCTGCCACATGTTCATTTCAATTTGTACACACATCCTCTTGGGTTAGGGGTAGTTACACAGCTTCCTTTACGACTGGCTTTTAATAAAGATTTGAGGATTTTGCCAGATGAGAAGGTAGTGTTAAAGCTGGCAGTTTTCTTTAGAAGTCTACTGATGTGACGACTGATGGATCCAACATAGGAATATTTATGCAAATAGGGGATGGTTCAGGCTTAGTAGGAGGTTGATCTTGATGTTCTAACGTCTTTTTGGTGGTGGTTTCTACTATGTGTCTCGGGTAGCCATTGAGGAAGATGAAGGTAGATTTGAGGTGGGTTAATTCTTGTTGTAGATTGGAGGGACTGCATATGTTCTTGGCCTCCATCCTGCTCAACCATCTGAACAAACAACACCAGCGTATCCAGTTCACCATGGAGACTGAGAAACTTCATCAACTCCCTTTCCTAGACATCATCAACTCCCTTTCCTAGACAAGTTGTAAATCCATACCACACGTTGTTGTGTAAGCCTTCTACTCTTTTTGGAGATTTTGTCAGGATCGAATCCCGTATAATGAATGAAATACAGAAGTCAAAGTATATGATTTGTGACACTGTTTGTGACATCACTCATGTAGGCCTGCATGACGATCACTTTGTCTTTACGTCGGGTAAGACTGCTTTTGGAAGAACTGCCAAGAATATTGACCTGGCACACTTTTAGCCATGTCCAAGAATGATGGACCCGTTCCCCAAACGATCACAGAGCTACGACTGTCATAAATCTATTGAAATTACGATCGTCTTTCGCTTTGAGCCACGAGACCTGGACGGTACTATTTTCGCATCATTGCATTCGTGTGACAAGCGGTGTACGGTCTCTATTCGCCTACATTTCAATTCGCCTTCAACCCATATCGCATACAAAAACAATGTTAGCTAATTGGGTTTAGAAAATGCACCCCCATACTCAAATAATGAGCGTGACTCACTGGTCAGGGCCATACTAATCTTGATCGACTGTTGTTATAAGGATATGTACTTGAGTAGAGATGATTAGAGCCTCCACTAAGAAGTTACCACTGGGTTATAATAAAATGAAAGGGATTAATGCATAAGCTAAACTGTAAAAGCAATGATGAGATATAGTTTATTTCTCTCTGTAAAATACTCAGTTCTCTGCCACTAATAGGCTTTAAACCAACTTAACCCTATAAAACTGGGTGTTCGCCAAGTACTGATAGTCACAATGGCTAATCTGCAGAGGGCAGAGTTCATTTAAGTCTCAGAGAGGAGGAAGACAGGTACTACATGGTGGCCACAAGTATCGAATGAATGTAGTGAGACAAGTAGCCACACACTGGAAGTGCGTCATAGATCAATGTAAGGGTAAATGCAGTACCATTGGCGACCACATATCTTCCGTCACAGAACACAACCAACCTCCTCTGGTGAATGAAGAAGAGAACAGACTCCTCACCAGACTGAGACAACGTGTTCGTGATGAGATACAGCCCATCCAACTGATCTACAATGAAGAGATCCAGAACCTATATAGATGATGAAGATGCTGCTGCCACTGTTGCTTCCTTTAACAGTGTTCGATCAGGGCTCAACCGTCAACGTGCAAAAGTTCTACTACCTGTCCCACGGGTGTTCAATCTAAACTACATGTTCAATCAATCGTTCTTAGATCAGATTATAAGATATCTTGTCACAAGTGAAGGATACAGAATAACCTCAATACAAACAAACAGACAATTTTTAAGGTTTTTATTGTTTATATTTAGGTTCCTGGACTGAGACTTGAGACGGCCGGCAGTCAGTGCCTGATGGTAGACGAAGGAGATGAGAACAGGATGCTAATCTTCATAACCACAGAGATGGTGAATATACTTGCTTTTGTATTTTGTCCTTCACCTACTTCAGCTAGAAGAGTCCAATTTTATATCATAGGGGTTACACTGGTTTATCAAAACGTAATCAACAGTCAACAGACCATCAACTGTTGTTTTAAGACTGTAGGCGTATTGGGATGTAGGCGAATAGAGAACAACCCCAATGATGACACCACAAATCAAAACATGCATTCTTTGTGCTCTTCAGATAAGACACAACTTCAGATTCTGCCAGGCTGGAGGTGCTCTTTCAGCCTGAGAAGTCTGGCATCTAGTTCCCTGTACACACGCCTTCGTACCTTGGGCTGGGCACACAAAATCCATCTGGGCACGTTTTGCCTTGTCTGTTGATTCAATGTTCTTGGTGTTTGTGACAAACAGGAAGATGTTCGGATAGGCTTTGACGATCAGGTTCTTCAACTTATGATGCCACCCATCAAGATGGCTGTACGTCCTGAACCCAACATTGCCGATACAAAGACCAACCACAGCTGTGTAACTTTAACTTGCCTTTCAGTAACACTAATATCATCATGTCGTTAAAGGTAAGTGAAACTGCATTAATTACCCTTTCTCCAAACCCAACAACAAACCCTTCAGTAACTGGTAAATGGGTTGTTCAGTTAGTTTATGGGGAAAATCATTTCCCTTACTGCCTACATTAATTTTGTAGGCAAACTGGGATGTAGGCAAATTGGGATTGTAGGCAGAATGGTATGTAACCCTTTCAAAACACACACACACACACACACACACACACACACACACACACACACACACACACACCACACCCCCCATGCTTGACCGCACACATATGGAACAGCCATGTTCAGGTCGTAGGCTATAGTTTGGCATAGGCTCTAGGTACTATCAATTCGTCCACTTACAGGATGTGACAGGCATTGGGTTCTCATGATCTTGTCATTGCCAGTATCAGCGTCATGTCTGCAAATTGAGCATGTGTCCATTGTTGTCCTAGATCAGTGTTGCAATGTGTCATCACTCATCAAGACGTCTGAGGTATACAATGCTTACTTCCCACATCCAAACTAATTTAAGTTTTATCGCGGCCTGCCAGCCTAACTTTGAAGGAAATTTCGAAGTGATGTCGAAACACATGGAGCTGACAATCCTAGAAACCGGTGTATCGAAAGATAACTAGTGGTCAGTGATGGCCATATCACCTGTCACCGTGATAACTCACAGTAGGAATATTGCTGTCAGCTTCCGCCGATTCTATCACACTGTCGACATGCGGGTATGTCCAATCCTGTGAAACTTGCGTTTCCAGACATATGGGCATATCTTTCACTCACGTAAGCCTTTGATAGTACCTTACAACTGGTTATTATTACGGTGGCCTCTTAATCGTCCAGTTGCAAACACTAGTGTGTACTAGAACGGTTTGGGAAATATACACGTTTGAAATTCAAATATTGTACCTGTGATTTTAAATTTCTCTTTGCCCACGTGAAAAGAAACAAGAAGATATCAATAATTTTACACATTGATAATCACAATACAGAACCACAATTTTTGATAATCAAACGATACTCAGGTTAATAATCATGTTTATACATGGAGCAATACAAAACGAGATATGAGGTTTGTTTGTCGTTGATATATGACAATAAATCTTATATAATGCGAATGGCAAGAATAGCGGCATGAAATCAACTTGATATGATATTGGATATGGATTAACTGTCCAGGAATTTAAAGCATGGTGTATTATGCAGATTGACACTAAACTTTTGGTAATGCATATTTTTAATATCTTTTTTGTTTATTCGTTTAAGTGTAAAAGTGTAAAAATATACCTTCATGTTTCTCCATGACTTAACAGGAACCTATTTTTAATGTCACGGTGATCGCCTATTAAATATTTACCTATATAACTGTCATTATTGATTGCTTTGATCAACTCATTCCGGGCGTGGGTTGGATTAATGTAATGTGTGACAGGTGACGTAGAGGAGTACAGTTATATTGTCCAGTTTCAACTCTTAGAGGAGCAACACCACATCTAGAAAGTGCTAAAGCACACCTGTAAGAGTGAGGCATGTGGCTAAATAAATCAAATTCAGGATGATGTTCATCTTTGAAGGTAGCATAAGTTCTTAACGCATTACCTCCATTACTCGTTGTACCATTTACATTTGAAATAGAATGTTTCCAAGAAGAATTAAAACGATCAAATAATTTACGTTCCACTTCCGAAACAACAAAGGGAATATGATAATTAACATGTATGTTATTAAAATGCTGGGTGCCTATTCTCGAAAGTGTCCCAGCTAAGACAGATCCTAAATAGCTAGGACAGGAGTTAGGGCATCCTACCGTTAGGATAAGACCCATTCTCGAAACAATCCTATCTCTGTCCTAACTTGAGCTACCGATTCTAGCTAGGATAGCGAGCTCTTCAGTAGGTGAGATAGAAAAACCTTCATTAAGTTGGGGATTCCCCCAAATATTACCCATGATTCATTGCATGAGAAACACATATATAAGGGTAACTACAACCTCGTTTACAAGATAAATGGAAAGACTAGAAATCAAAGTAAAGAACTTGAAAGCGTTGAAATTCAGCATTTGATGGACTAAGTAGATCTAGAAGAAATTATAATCAATTGTAATTATAACTAACCCGGAACAATAGAGTGAATTAGTACTATTAGATTTAAAGCATTTAATGGTATTTTTTAATATCTATTTGTTCGAGTTACCATACTTCCAGAAAGATATATTGTTACATGTTAATATATTCGAAATTTTCATCATTTTATAATGGTTATGAAGTTTTTGAAAATTCGTTTATTCAACAAGGAGAAAACATTGTTCTTCAGAGTTTGAAAGTCTGCCAAAAAAGCAATAAATTATGTGCAAAAAATATTTTCATTTTATTTATTTGTTTTTTTAATGAAAATCATGACTCCCATTGTGCGTCATCTCACAAAGTGAAAATTCACCTATCAAATAAACAGGAGTTACTTCCCTTATCAAGTTGGCCTTGACATTGACATTTCACAGCAATGTGACAAAAAAGAGCAATGTTGTGAATAAAAAGGGATAGAATAGGTAAGAATTGAACAAACCTCTTTTGTAGATCTAATGAATGTGTGTGTTGAAACAAGTATGTCTATTCATTACCGATAAATTGATAATATACTGAACATAATTGAAAACGCACCACTTATAAAAGTTCAGATTATTAAAAGCACGTGTAAGGAATTGATATTTTTTGAGTGGATAATAACAGATGGACGGCTTACAAAAACAACAACACAGAAAAGACACTCATTCATTGAAATGTTCCACAGTCAGAAAGGATCAAACACACGTGGGGTCAAATCGAAAGTCAATATCGCGTGTGACCGCCATTTGCATTGACACATGCAGTTCAACGTCTCCTCATTGAGTCAATAAGCGTCCGAATAGAGTTCTTGAGGATGGCATTCCACTCCTGCAGGAGTGCAGCCTCAAGTTCCCGGATGTTTCGCATCTGTTGTCGCCGCGAAAGACTTTGACCAATTTCGTCCCACAAGTGCTCCATGGGGGATACATCTGGCGACTGTGCTGGCCAATGAAAAACCTGGATGTGTTGCTGGGCCAGATACTGCATGGAAAGTCTTGTTGTGTGTGCCCGTGCGTTGTCCTGTTGAAAAGTATGGACATCTTGGTTGTGATTGAAGACAGATACGATGAAATTCTGAAGAATCTGCTCACGGGAATAAAGGGCATTAACTCTCCCTTGACAGACATGAAGGCAGTCCTGTGATTGTAATTTATTCCACCCCAGACCATGAGACTCCCACCACCCAAAGGTCTGTCTGAACCACACACTCATCAGCATAACGTTCACCACGTCTACGCCAAACACGTAATCGGCCGTCAGCATTACGTAGATGAAGACGTGACTCGTCAGTGACTACCATACCATACCATTGTTGTAACCTTTACTGAAAATGCATGCTAGCCCATTGTATACACTCATTACGGTGTCTGTCAGTCAGAATTGGTCCAACGTAAGGACGTCGAGCATGGAGCCCTGTAGCGTGTAGACGGCGTCGCATGGAGTCAGCGCTGATGACCCCCACGTCAACCTTGAACTAGTGCGGCAGTCCTGGTAGTCGGCAGTGTTCAATCACTGATATGGACAAGGTCAATATGGCGACCCTGATGGAGCGTCGTAACACGTTGTTGCCAAGGTCATTGAAGGTCACGGGTGCTGCCTGTCTACTGATGTCGTCTATGAAGCCTAACGATGGTTGAGTGGCCAAGTCCAAGTTGTCGAGCAATATCCCTGCTGCTGGTGCCAACCTGAATCATGCTTAGTGCACGTTCTCTTTCGTGAGGTGTTAACCTCGGCCTCTCTGTCCTCGTTTCACAATCGTTAGTGAAGCAATGAGAATCGGTTCTCATACACCTGCTTTTAATATCACAGTCAGTATGATTTCAAAATGGAATTTTTGGAATTAAGAGTCATACTGTGGACAGGAATTTGTTTCTAAAGCATTTTGTCAACTACTGGATATGCCCTTCGACTTCATGTTAGTTAAATTCATTGATCATTGTCATGCTGAAATCCATCTTGATGAAAATATGGAAAATTTTAGACTGGTGCTTTTTTAATGATGTTCAGTATATAAAGTAAAAAACAGGCTTCTTAGCTCATCAAAACTGTGTGCTGTTGTAAATTCAAATGTAATTTAGGCGAGTTATTTTGTTTGACAACGTCAAAATTGGTGAACAAACAAGTACAACACCATGTTGATTTCCGCTAAGATAGACTTAGGACAACCTATCCTGGTATTTGTCCTAAGTTAGGATATCCTAGCGCTAGGATACTTTTCGAGAATAAGGTAGGACACCTATCCTAGACCCTAGGATCAAATTTTGGATATCCTAGGGCTAGGATCCTTTCGAGAATAGGGGCCAGATAGGGATCAGAAAATTCAATGGGCACTCTAAAATTCCAATTCCGTTTTGTTAAAACAGCAGATGCATTACTCCAAACAAAAACGTTACTTGTTATACGGAATGGATCTAAATTACATAAAAGTCTAAATAATCTAGACACCTCGCCACTGATTAACCAAGGGTGGACACCAACCCATGTCACGACTAAAAGCATTGTTTGGTGCATATTTACGTCAACCCAGAAGCTAACCTCATTGCACGGTTTTGTGCAGCATCTATACATGAACATTTGTTAGTGCCCCAAATCGATACACCGTAATTAATGGTAGACCAAACCATAGAATAAAGCAACTTGGAATATGGTTGATATGCAATACCACCTAACAATTTATGCTTAGTAATTAATAGCCCATGTGCCCGACTAGCGGAATTAGCAACAGATTTTACCATACGTAAATAATCTAAATGCTCTGTTACAAGTAAACCTAAATAATTATAACAATCGGTTGTTTCCGATTCCGTATCACCACATACAAATAATACATTACTTCTTGGAATTGACGGGCGTCTACAATGAACAACTTGGGATTTAACATTACTAACATTCATCTTATTGGATATACACTAATTATGTAAACAGTCCAACAAATCACTAAAATCGTTCTTATTTTCAGCAATAAAAACAATATCATCTGCACAGGCTACAGGTGCCGTCAACTTTATAGATATATTCTCAATTGAAACAAAAAGATCATTAACATACAAATTAAACATGATAAGTGAGACTGAACATCGAACCGGGGTGTATATTGCCCATTAATACGCACAGCACATTTGTATACATAGCTTTATACATGTTACCTTTCACACAAAGAGATCTTAGTTTCTCCCAAAGTAATTACTCTCTATAAAAGTTGTAAAAGTTGACTTTTTGTGATTTTCTTGTTTCTGTTATAGAAGACGTCAGGTTAACCGACTCTTTCTAAAACCATTCTGATGGTCATGTATAAGTCCATTTTGTTCAGCATATTCACTGAGTCTGTTGTTTAGAACACCACAATACAGTTTATAGCAGGCACTAGCCAGGGTGATACCCCGGTAGGAGTCGGGGTCACGGGGGTCCTTGCACCCGACTTCGGGATAGGTGTAGTCACTCCCTTAGCCCAATTTGACGGCACACATCCACATTCAAAGCAGGTAGCAAACAGATTATGTAGGTATAAAACGCTTATCTCATTCTTCAGCACATCAACTGGAATATTATCAAACCCAGGGGACCTTTCTGCTTTTAATTGATGAAAAATTCTCCTTACTTCGTCGACAGATATACCAATACTGAAGATTTTTCCCGTTGTGTCCTCGTTGTCAGTCAGCTGCATAGCATTCCATGTGACAAATGAAATTAACTTGATATAATATTGAATATGAATTAACTGCCCAGGAATTTAAAGCATTTATTAGATTGACACTTATAGTCTGTCAACCTAAGTTTACATCAATTGAACCCACGCCGGGAATGAGTTGATCAAAGCAATCACGAACAAATAAAGATAGTTATATAGATACATTTTAATAGGCGATCACCGTGACTTTAAAAATAGATTCCTGTTAAGTCATGGAGAAACATGAAGGTACACTTTTACATTGAAACGAATAACAAAAGGATATTTGCAACAAATGCATTCCCAATTGTTAGGTTGACAGACTATAGATTCAAGTGACTTAGATTTCGAACAACACACGCCTATGCTGGAAGAAATACATGGATCGACGGTCATGTTCACCGACTTGGACTATGCAAGGCACCGTCAACAATCTGTCCAATAGAAATCACCACGCTCTGTAAGTCTATGCGTACAAAGATGGCTTATTCAAACTTCAAGTCGGAGTGAATTTGTTCGTCTATTACATTAATGTACTGTAATAATTATCAAAGTAATACAGGCTTAAAGCTAACTAATGCTCAGACAAGTATGACGAATGGTTACTTGGAAGATGTATGTATAGTGAACATGCAATGTCATAAAATAGACTTCAAAACGGTCAAAGTGACACATAAAATGCAACAGAACACGTGAATACTAGACTATATACATTCTTCAGTTGAGGGAAATTACTATTTCTAGGGTTCTTCAAAGGTTTTTAAGTAGAGTGAACGAGAATATTTTCACAACGAATGTTGATGAAATTGATGCCAGATAACAACCCGAGATAGATAAATGAATCTTTACACTCACAGAAAACCCCGTAGTATAAGTTGAGCATGATTCTGGATTTACTTCAAAGATTTACTCCTTCATAAGTACGACAATAAATCAATGCCAGTGTTCAGTCATAAATCAGTGGTAGCATATTAAGAATAGTAGGACTGCATGTTATCTGCTCCTCCTGTGGCAACAGAACGAATAGCAATATGTTTGTAACAGTTAATACAGTATATAAAGGGCATATAGTCTAATGCACTGCGACAAATGATAAAAGCCAGTGTGCTGAGTATAACAACGCGGGTCTAAGTCATCCATGATGCAACTTTTATTCGACATACAACCTAATACATTAAGGTATATTAAGTATGTTTATGTGAAGTATTTACAGGGACTGAAAATGCAAAATACACGGACAGCAGAAAACAGTACAAAGTGGTACAAGCAACTTCCAGATATTGTAGCGAACATACATTTAGCAACGTCGTGCTGATTACTGACAGCTTTCTTACAAGCTAATAATACATGTTTACGTGAACTCCTATTGTCCATATACTTGAGCATATACATGTAATGTGTATGAGAAATAATTACTGTGAAGGAAAACGTAAATGTGGTCAATGCAATATACCTCAAATAACAACAGCAGATCGCCGCTAATGTATCCTATCTGTATTAATTACATAGGATACACAGACAGCAGAAAAACAACGGTCATAGTGTCGACCTCTGTCTCACCGCTATGGCATATGATACTGTAACTAAATTATGTAATGATTTCTTACCATCACATTCACATGACAGATGTATCTTGTTCAAAGTCTTGTCCACTGTCACTCATGTTAGATTTGAATGTGACCGACAGTGGCCAGGTAATTGATGAATCGCCCTGTCAGGAACAATGGATTGTATTCAGCGTACTTACACCCCTGTTTGCTATATAAACCGCACATACCCTTGTCTTCCAAACACTGACCACTCGTCCTCCATTACCACATTGTTAGCACAACAACAGGTGAGTTGCTTCTATCGTTTGCTCGAGTAGTATCATATATGCATTCTGTATTTCCATCGGGCTCCTTTCGCCTGGTGAATTTCGTCTTGTATCGTACGAATCGTTATTTATTTAAATTACGACGATTTATTAATACTTAATGACGATTCTGTTTGAATAGTGGGGATACCCACTAAAGACGTTCCTTATAGCATTTACAGCATTACAATACCTAATGGCATCTGTTTCAGAAGACAACAAAATGACAGCATTTAAGTTTGCTGTTTTCGCTATGGTTTGCGTCGCAACCTATGGTAAGCTTTTATATATTTAATTATTGACCTTTTCTTGATACATCCATAGTCTGTTCGATACAGTATCGCATTTAAATAGAGGCATTCGTTTCACAAAATATCAACTGAAAGAAGGTTATTTTCAATATACATTTAACCAATATGTAAACAAACGCTTATCTTAACTGTAATTCTAATAACGGAACATATAATTCATCCTGGCAGGTTGAATACTTTCGGAAAGTATCGCATTTTAACGACGGAGTACCTTTCATGAACAACTAACTAAAAGAAATAGCCTCTATAATATTACCAATGATGACGTTGGTATAAACGTAGTCTTGCCCTTATAACAACATGTGGAATACAATTTCTAGTTACCTTGAATAAATGTAGGTCTCGGTTTGAAAGGATGATTTAATGATGTATGATTTCAACAAACGCATCTTATGTTGTTCTGAACAACATTTTATACATTCTTAAATCTTTCCTTCCAGCACAAACTCCAGACATGGGTACAGGAATGACAAATCCTACAGGCATGAGCAACACAGGCGGCATGGCACAACCTACAGGTGGTGCAGGGAGTACAGGAGTTGGAATGGGCGGAATGACTAATCAGATGGGTGGCATGACAAATCCAATGGGCGGAATGAATAATCCAATGGGTGGCATGACAAACCCAATGGGTGGCATGAATAACCCAATGGGTGGCATGAATAATCAAATGGGAGGAATGAATAATCCAATGGGTGGCATGAATTACCCGATGTCTGGTATGGGCAACCCTATGGCTGGTATGAGTGGCCCCTTCGGTGGTATGAATAGCGGATTTGGCATGGGAAGTCAATATGGCGGTATGGGAAGTCAGTTCGGGAACATGGGTATGGGACCAATGGGATCAGCATTAGCGAATATGGGTGGAATGATGGGAGGCATGAGTGGTCAGGGTTCTGGACAGTCTCAAAGCTCTTCTAGTAGCTCGATGATGCTTCCTCTGATGATGGGAGGTGACAAGGGGAGAAACATGTTTTTGATGTCTCAAATGATGGGAAGACAGGGCGGCAACAGCATGCTTCCTTACTTCGCTTTGAACGGTGGCCTGGGAGACAACATGATGAACATGCTCCTCTTCAGCGGTATGGGTGGAATGGGAGGCGGCCGAGGCGGTCAAGGATTTAACCCAATGATGGCCATGGCTCTCAGCGGCGGTGAGATGAACAACATGCTCCCGTGGATGTTCCTTAATCAAGGCAGAAACCAGGGACAACAAGGCGGTATGCAAGGAGGAATGCAGGGCGGTATGCAAGGTGGCATGCAAGGCGGTCAGTCATCAGGAATGGGCAGTGCTCTTCCTTTCTGGCTCCTTGGCGGACAATTCTAAACTAACATTTATCCAGTGGACCTTGCCTGACTCATGCCAGATTCATCACCCCCAACACTTCAAGATACCAAGCTTGCATCGATGCACTTGTCAGTTAATACTTAGAGTAGTTGTGCATGAAGCAAGTGCATACATATTCTTTCCATGTGTGTCTGGTACCTACGGTACCTTCCTAAAAGTTCGAATTTCATCCTGTATGTATTGCAATAAAATGTATATCACTACGTTCAAGTATTTTTCTTTGTTTGAATTATATCAAGCACATACATTGCCTATGTCTTTAGCGCTATTCTTAAACAAATACGACAAAATATGTTCTACAATCTTAAGAAATGTCTGCAATAAGCAGGGTCAATATAATGACTGAATGCCTGCACCTCATTATTGAATGATTAGTATATTGACCTCATTATTGAACTACATAACGCATTATTGACTGATGGAATGTGTGCAAACAAAGCTTGTCCCATTGTTCATTGTTCAAGTTGTGCTTAGTTCAGGCCTTCGTGAATCTCTATCCAATAGCTATGATGTTTGGTTAGTCCATCGGTCCCACTCGACACAAACACATGCGCAGAAGTCTTGGGTCGTTCATGTCAACGACACGAGAACACCTGGTGAAAATCGAAACAGTTAACCATATTTGTCGCTAATGCTTAATTTACGGATGTCTTGAAGTCGTATAGGCTGTAAGATCCTGTTAAAGAAAGAGCATACTCGACTAAACCTCAATAGTCGAGTATACATAGAAGTTAAGAGCTGCCAGTTCACGTACATATAACATGTAACAAGAACAAACAGTACGCTGGACCTGTGGAAACACTACAACATCATCAGTGTTGAACTGTAGGTACCAACCGACAGTATTGCGTTATAGCGATGTCCATACTGATCAATCATCGCGTTTTATAGCTGGATCGAGCATTCAGTCAGTGGCCAACTGCGTATACAACTGCGTATATATGCGCACGTACGGGCGTACAGGGGGGCGTTCTCATGTTGCTTTGTAGTTCACACAGTAATGTTTTGTTTTGTACCTGCGCAGTAACGTTAAGTCAGTTAAGAGTGCGTTATGTTGTCGATGCAGACATTCAATCGGAGCATGTTTGTTTCAGAGCCGGTGCTGACATTAAATCAATTTGTAGTGTGTGTGTTTTGTCAGGATATGCTTTCAATCGGTCGACAGACAGTTTTGGAGTCAAGGTAAACTTTCAAGCCGAATGCATACGAGAAAGAATTTGGAATTTGGTAATTTGTCACTGTCCACGAAAATCAAGAAAGTCCATAGGAGACATAATTAAAAGACAAGTAAGGTTTCAATGTCTTTTAACAAATTGTACTTAATACTAATAGACATATGGTGAGATCAGATGCAATTTCATAACACTGCCTCATGCAGCAGACATATTCGCACCACTGCTATCTCGCTTTAAGTACTGAAGATGCAAAGTATGGAAACATATAAGCTTAAAACTTTTCTGATGTATGTTGTTCAAAGAAACAAGCAAAGCTTGAATGTAGTTTAAAAGTAGGTTTATTGCAGAACATGGGTGCGATTTATGTACTGTCCTGTCTCCAAGAGAACTTTAGGTACCAAGTACACAGGAAACATATTTTGACATGTATAAATTTGCTTTATGCACCAAAAGTGTACAAACAATATCTACTCTACATACTGACTGATAAAGGTTTGAAGCATTTTGGCATTTTGTAGTGTTGTAGTGATGAATCTGGGATTGCTTCAAACAAACATCCAATTCAGTCACAAGAGTTCAGTAAAGGCAGGAGAGGTCCGATTTAGAATTGTCCGCCAAGGAGCCAGAAAGGAAGAGCACTGCCCATTCCTGATGACTGACCGCCTTGCATGCCACCTTGCATACCGTCCTGCATACCGTCCTGCATACCGCCTTGTTGTCCCTGGTTTCTGCCTTGATTAAGGAACATCCACGGGAGCATGTTGTTCATCTCACCGCCGCTGAGAGCCATGGCCATCATTGGGTTAAATCCTTGACCGCCTCGGCCGCCTCCCATTCCACCCATACCGCTGACATTAACAATAGGTTCCTGTTAAGTCATGGATAAACATAAAGGTACATGTTTACACTTTTACATTGAAACGAATAACAAAAGGATATTTGCAACAAATGCATTCCCAATTGTTAGGTTGACAGACTATAGATTCAAGTGACTTAGATTTCGAACAACACACGCCTATGCTGGAAGAAATACATGGATCGACGGTCATGTTCACCGACTTGGACTATGCAAGGCACCGTCAACAATCTGTCCAATAGAAATCACCACGCTCTGTAAGTCTATGCGTACAAAGATGGCTTATTCAAACTTCAAGTCGGAGTGAATTTGTTCGTCTATTACATTAATGTACTGTAATAATTATCAAAGTAATACAGGCTTAAAGCTAACTAATGCTCAGACAAGTATGACGAATGGTTACTTGGAAGATGTATGTATAGTGAACATGCAATGTCATAAAATAGACTTCAAAACGGTCAAAGTGACACATAAAATGCAACAGAACACGTGAATACTAGACTATATACATTCTTCAGTTGAGGGAAATTACTATTTCTAGGGTTCTTCAAAGGTTTTTAAGTAGAGTGAACGAGAATATTTTCACAACGAATGTTGATGAAATTGATGCCAGATAACAACCCGAGATAGATAAATGAATCTTTACACTCACAGAAAACCCCGTAGTATAAGTTGAGCATGATTCTGGATTTACTTCAAAGATTTACTCCTTCATAAGTACGACAATAAATCAATGCCAGTGTTCAGTCATAAATCAGTGGTAGCATATTAAGAATAGTAGGACTGCATGTTATCTGCTCCTCCTGTGGCAACAGAACGAATAGCAATATGTTTGTAACAGTTAATACAGTATATAAAGGGCATATAGTCTAATGCACTGCGACAAATGATAAAAGCCAGTGTGCTGAGTATAACAACGCGGGTCTAAGTCATCCATGATGCAACTTTTATTCGACATACAACCTAATACATTAAGGTATATTAAGTATGTTTATGTGAAGTATTTACAGGGACTGAAAATGCAAAGTACACGGACAGCAGAAAACAGTACAAAGTGGTACAAGCAACTTCCAGATATTGTAGCGAACATACATTTAGCAACGTCGTGCTGATTACTGACAGCTTTCTTACAAGCTAATAATAATGTTTACGTGAACTCCTATTGTCCATATACTTGAGCATATACATGTAATGTGTATGAGAAATAATTACTGTGAAGGAAAACGTAAATGTGGTCAATGCAATATACCTCAAATAACAACAGCAGATCGCCGCTAATGTATCCTATCTGTATTAATTACATAGGATACACAGTCAGCAGAAAAACAACGGTCATAGTGTCGACCTCTGTCTCACCGCTATGGCATATGATACTGTAACTAAATTATGTAATGATTTCTTACCATCACATTCACATGACAGATGTATCTTGTTCAAAGTCTTGTCCACTGTCACTCATGTTAGATTTGAATGTGACCGACAGTGGCCAGGTAATTGATGAATCGCCCTGTCAGGAACAATGGATTGTATTCAGCGTACTTACACCCCTGTTTGCTATATAAACCGCACATACCCTTGTCTCCCACACACTGACCACTCGTCCTCCATTACCACATTGTTAGCACAACAACAGGTGAGTTGCTTCTATCGTTTGCTCGAGTAGTATCATATATGCATTCTGTATTTCCATCGGGCTCCTTTCGCCTGGTGAATTTCGTCTTGTATCGTACGAATTGTTATTTATTTAAATTACGACGATTTATTAATACTTAATGACGATTCTGTTTGAATAGTGGGGATACCCACTAAAGACGTTCCTTATAGCATTTACAGCATTACAATACCTAATGGCATCTGTTTCAGAAGACAACAAAATGACAGCATTTAAGTTTGCTGTTTTCGCTATGGTTTGCGTCGCAACCTATGGTAAGCTTTTATATATTTAATTATTGACCTTTTCTTGATACATCCATAGTCTGTTCGATACAGTATCGCATTTAAATAGAGGCATTCGTTTCACAAAATATCAACTGAAAGAAGGTTATTTTCAATATACATTTAACCAATATGTAAACAAACGCTTATCTTAACTGTAATTCTAATAACTCATCACATGGTGGCAGGAAAAGTCCGTTAATGCACATTCTGTATTACATTTTTCATATTTAACGAATGAAACTGAACGGAACATATAATTCATCCTGGCAGGTTGAATACTTTCGGAAAGTATCGCATTTTAACGACGGAGTACCTTTCATGAACAACTAACTAAAAGAAATAGCCTCTATAATATTACCAATGATGACGTTGGTATAAACGTAGTCTTGCCCTTATAACAACATGTGGAATACAATTTCTAGTTACCTTGAATAAATGTACTGTTTGAAAGGATGATTTAATGATGTATGATTTCAACAAGCGCATCTTATGTTGTACTGAACAACATTTTATACATTCTTAAATCTTTCCTTCCAGCACAAACTCCAGACATGGGTACAGGAATGACAAATCCTACAGGCATGAGCAACACAGGCGGCATGGCACAACCTACAGGTGGTGCAGGGAGTACAGGAGTTGGAATGGGCGGAATGAATAATCCAATGGGTGGCATGACTAATCAGATGGGTGGCATGACAAATCCAATGGGCGGAATGAATAATCCAATGGGTGGCATGACAAACCCAATGGGTGGCATGAATAACCCAATGGGTGGCATGAATAATCAAATGGGAGGAATGAATAATCCAATGGGTGGCATGAATTATCCGATGTCTGGTATGGGCAACCCTATGGCTGGTATGAGTGGCCCCTTCGGTGGTATGAATAGCGGATTTGGCATGGGAAGTCAGTATGGCGGTATGGGAAGTCAGTTCGGGAACATGGGTATGGGACCAATGGGATCAGCATTAGCGAATATGGGTGGAATGATGGGAGGCATGAGTGGTCAGGGTTCTGGACAGTCTCAAAGCTCTTCTGGTAGCTCGATGATGCTTCCTCTGATGATGGGAGGTGACAAGGGAAGAAACATGTTTTTGATGTCTCAAATGATGGGAAGACAGGGCGGCAACAGCATGCTTCCTTACTTCGCTTTGAACGGTGGCCTGGGAGACAACATGATGAACATGCTCCTCTTCAGCGGTATGGGTGGAATGGGAGGAGGCCGAGGCGGTCAAGGATTTAACCCAATGATGGCCATGGCTCTCAGCGGCGGTGAGATGAACAACATGCTCCCGTGGATGTTCCTTAATCAAGGCAGAAACCAGGGACAACAAGGCGGTATGCAGGGCGGTATGCAAGGAGGAATGCAGGGCGGTGTGCAAGGTGGCATGCAAGGCGGTCAGTCATCAGGAATGGGCAGTGCTCTTCCTTTCTGGCTCCTTGGCGGACAATTCTAAACTAACATTTATCCAGTGGACCTTGCCTGACTCATGCCAGATTCATCACCCCCAACACTTCAAGATACCAAGCTTGCATCGATGCACTTGTCAGTTAATACTTAGAGTAGTTGTGCATGAAGCAAGTGCATACATATTCTTTCCATGTGTGTCTGGTACCTACGGTACCTTCCTAAAAGTTCGAATTTCATCCTGTATGTATTGCAATAAAATGTATATCACTACGTTCAAGTATTTTTCTTTGTTTGAATTATATCAAGCACATACATGACCTATGCCCTTAGCGCTATTCTTAAACAAATACGACAAAATATGTTCTACGATCATTAGAAATGTCTGCAATAAGCAGGGTCAATATAATGACTGAATGCCTGCACCTCATTATTGAATGATTGAACTACATAACGCATTATTGACTGATGGAATGTGTGCAAACAAAGCTTGTCCCATTGTTCATTGTTCAAGTTGTGCTTAGTTCAGGCCTTCGTGAATCTCTATCCAATAGCTATGATGTTTGGTTAGTCCATCGGTCCCACTCGACACAAACACATGCGCAGAAGTCATGGGTCGTTCATGTCAACGACACGAGAACACCTGGTGCAATTCGAAACAGGTTACCATATTTGTCGCTAATGCTTAATTTACGGATGTCTTGAAGTCGTATAGGCTGTAAGATCCTGTTATAGAAAGAGCATACTCGACTAAACCTCAATAGTCGAGTATACATACCAGTTAAGAGCTGCCAGTACACAGTTCAACATGGATTTGTAAAGGCGCCTAAAGGAACTATGAATCTTGTCCTACAATCTCATAGATAGACGACTTAGCTGGTTTCTTTAATGTCTAGTTCAAGGGGGTAAGGGGGCGTGGTGGGCGAGCTGGCTAAGACGCCAGGCTAGTGATCCAGCGAGGTTGAGGTGCGTATCGAGTCCACCTGTGTCCGGGTGTAAAAACCTTGGAGTCAACTTTGTGTGCAGACTCTTGCAGTGTTGTCACAACCCCTAGTGTACAGTACACAAACCTGTGCACTTAAAAGAACCCACGAATTCGTTGGTATATGACCGGATGGTGGCCACATGAATACGTGCAAACACCTAGTTGCAGGTACAGCAACGTGCAGTGAACTTGGACTAAGTACTGTGACTGTGTCCCAGTCCACCCAGCTGTGAATGGGTACCTCGTTAGGATGAGAAAGCCACAGTAAGTCGGTTCGCCCAGTGGCAGCAAGAGTTGTATGATCCCCAGGGAGTTGAGATTGATAATACTATGTGCTGTTGAGATTGACATCCAATGATGAGGGGAAAAATACCTGCGCCTTGAGCATGCACAAGTTACCTGGATATGTGCGCTATATAAATATCCTATAATGATAATAAATCAATACAAGGGAATTTATTAGTATTTGACCAATATTGAATGGTATCATATATACCTGAAGCTTAAGTTCATCTTCGGGATACCTACTTATGGGAATGCTTACACGTCCGTGTCCTCGATTTCACTTTGATGTTGTCTTTGAGGAAATAATTTACAACTTTTGAAGATCAAAATATTTCTATGGTCACCAGAATTAGGAACAAACGTCCCATGACTCAAAGTGTGAGGTTTGTCATTAAATGTGTCAGTTTGATAAAGATACTTGAGTATTTATTACAAAACATTCAGGTTCTTGTTTTTAATTAATGACATTAAATAAATAGTTGATATTATACCAAACAGGATAATTAGTCAAATAGGTTGTTTATGCATGCAAATATTTAAATAGGCACTTTAACAACTGTACCCATACAGTAATAACAAAACGATGCATATAGGAACCAGTCATCTGCTCTGTAAGGACTTCATGTACATGTACATGGATGCCCGCAAATGGTTTCTTTGGTCCGTCGCCTCCTCGGGTACCACAAAAAAGCATCAGGCCTACACAAACTTGCTGATGTATACCAACCAATTTGCCTTACACCAGAACCGCTCGTCTCTAACAAATGACACATTGAAACAGTTAGATATATTCTTCTTAATGTTTCTGTCAGTTGTCAACTGTTGAAACGAACATGATATAAATACGACACATGTATGATACTATTAAAAGCTATAATAATGACCAAACTCCACAGATTATACTGAGAGACATATAACATGTAACAAGAACAAACAGTACGTTAGACCTGTGGAAACACTACAACATCATCAGTGTTGAACTGTAGGTACCAACCGACAGTATTGCGTTATAGCGATGTCCATACTGATCAATCATCGCGTTTTATAGCTGGATCGAGCATTCAGTCAGTGGCCAACTGCGTATATATGCGCACGTACGGGCGTACAGGGGGGCGTTCTCATGTTGCTTTGTAGTTCACACAGTAATGTTTTGTTTTGTACCTGCGCAGTAACGTTAAGTCAGTTAAGAGTGCGTTATGTTGTCGATGCAGACATTCAATCGGAGCATGTTTGTTTCAGAGCCGGTGCTGACATTAAATCAATTTGTAGTGTGTGTGTTTTGTCAGGATATGCTTTCAATCGGTCGACAGACAGTTTTGGAGTCAAGGTAAACTTTCAAGCCGAATGCATACGAGAAAGAATTTGGAATTTGGTAATTTGTCACTGTCCACGAAAATCAAGAAAGTCCATAGGAGACATAATTAAAAGACAAGTAAGGTTTCAATGTCTTTTAACAAATTGTACTTAATACTAATAGACATATGGTGAGATCAGATGCAATTTCATAACACTGCCTCATGCAGCAGACATATTCGCACCACTGCTATCTCGCTTTAAGTACTGAAGATGCAAAGTATGGAAACATATAAGCTTAAAACTTTTCTGATGTATGTTGTTCAAAGAAACAAGCAAAGCTTGAATGTAGTTTAAAAGTAGGTTTATTGCAGAACATGGGTGCGATTTATATACTGTCCTGTCTCCAAGAGAACTTTAGGTACCAAGTACACAGGAAACATATTTTGACATGTATAAATTTGCTTTATGCACCAAAAGTGTACAAACAATATTTACTCTACATACTGACTGATAAAGGTTTGAAGCATTTTGGCATTTTGTAGTGTTGTAGTGATGAATCTGGGATTGCTTCAAACAAATATCCAATTCAGTCACAAGAGTTCAGTAAAGGCAGGAGAGGTCCGATTTAGAATTGTCCGCCAAGGAGCCAGAAAGGAAGAGCACTGCCCATTGCTGATGGCTGACCGCCTTGCATGCCACCTTGCATACCGCCCTGCATACCATCCTGCATACCGCCCTACATACCGCCTTGTTGTCCCTGGTTTCTGCCTTGATTAAGGAACATCCACGGGAGCATGTTGTTCATCTCACCGCCGCTGAGAGCCATGGCCATCATTGGGTTAAATCCTTGACCGCCTCGGCCGCCTCCCATTCCACCCATACCGCTGAAGAGGAGCATGTTCATCATGTTGTCTCCCAGGCCACCGTTCAAAGCGAAGTAAGGAAGCATGCTGTTGCCGCCCTGTCTTCCCATCATTTGAGACATCAAAAACATGTTTCTTCCCTTGTCACCTCCCATCATCAGAGGAAGCATCATCGAGCTACCAGAAGAGCTTTGAGACTGTCCAGAACCCTGACCACTCATGCCTCCCATCATTCCACCCATATTCGCTAATGCTGATCCCATTGGTCCCATACCCATGTTCCCGAACTGACTTCCCATACCGCCATACTGACTTCCCATGCCAAATCCGCTATTCATACCACCGAAGGGGCCACTCATACCAGCCATAGGGTTGCCCATACCAGACATCGGATAATTCATGCCACTCATTGGATTATTCATTCCTCCCATTTGATTATTCATGCCACCCATCTGGTTAGTCATTCCACCCATCTGATTAGTCATGCCACCCATCTGATTAGTCATGCCACCCATTGGATTATTCATTCCGCCCATTCCAATTCCTGTACTCCCTGCACCACCTGTAGGTTGTGTCATGCCGCCTGTGTTGCTCATGCCTGTAGGATTTGTCATTCCTGTACCCATGTCTGGAGTTTGTGCTGGAAGAAAAATAGCAATATATTTAGGAATATGAATTAATTTACTTCTGAACATCTTTTGTTATAAACTGTAGCATACAAACTCATTAATCGTTGTTTGTTTCGACCATTTTGGAACAATGTGTTTTGCATGGTGTGTATGCATAGACGTACTTTTTCTTTCTGTCCAAAATGAATAATGGATCCATACTTAGATTATTTAAGAAACTTAGATCATATAAAGATACTTAGATCATATAATGATACTTAGATTAAAAATAGATACTCAGATTATATAAAGATACTTATTGAGGGTGTACCTCTGGCATAAACACGGTAAGGTAATTAATTGTACTTTAATAGACTACTTTAGATCAAGCAGTGTAACGGATAAGAGGGATCATGACTAAGCCAAATAACTTTTTCAACGATATTACACTGTTAGAAAAATATATGTTGGGCTAAACAGAACGGTTTGCAGATTCAGTAATTGTGTTTTACTACCGCTGAATTTGAAACAGTACAAATTTCAAAATATCATTTTGTTTGAATTGATAACCCAACTGTTTATTTATGTGGACGGAAGGCATTAAAATTTCTTCGGCGTTCGATGTTAATACATCCTCCGTTACCGGATCAAGATCAGTGGCGATATCGTTGACGAAAGCTGATAATAAATTTAACACGGAAATTATGTAGCAGTCTATTGCTGGATCTATTCTGACGTAACATAGAATCAACGTAAACTGAATTTTTATTCGGAAAGCAGACGGTGTTTTGATCTTGTTCGACTGAATATTTGTTTCAGATACTTATATTATATAAGGTACTTAGATCATATAAAGATACTTAGATTATATATAGTTACTTAGATTATATATAGTTACTTAGATTATATATAGTTACTTAGATTATATAAAGATACTTAGATCATATAAAGATACTTTAATCATATAAAGATGCTTAGATCATATAAAGATACTTAGATTATATATAGTTACTTAGATTATATAACGATACTTAGATTATATAACGATACTTAGATCATATAAAGATACTTAGATTATATAAAGGAAAGGTCATAGATAAGTTTACAAACTTCTTACCATTTGTTGTGATAAAAACCAAAGCGAAAACAGCAAAGTTGAATGCTGTCATTTTGCTGTCTCCTGAAACAGATAGTATAAAGTATCTTAATGGAAATACCAAAGCAGAGCTTTTTTAGGTGTTCCCATACCGAACCCAGTTAACGTTTTGAAGTTTACAAAACAAAATATGACTCCGAATAGGTTTGCATTGTACTGGGTCGTACACTGTTTAAATAAGAAGATGACAGATATGATAAACACATATCGCATTTGCTAAAATTACTGGAGCCAGGTGGAATGATATAACCTATATGGGATACTACAAAACAAAACTAGAAGAAACCCACCTGTTGTAGTTCTCAGAGTGTGTAAACGGAGGCCGAGTGGTCAGTGTGTGGAAGACAAGGGTATGTGCGGTTTAGCAAACAGGGGTGTAAGTACGCTGAATACAATCCATTGTTCCTGACAGGGCGATTCATCAATTACCTGACCACTGTCCATCACATTCAAATCCAACATGAGTGACAGTGGACAAGACTTTGAACAAGATACATCTGTCATGTGAATTTGATGGTAAGAAATCATTACATAATTTAGTTACAGCATCATATGCCATAGAGGTGAGACAGAGGTCGACACTATGACCGTTGTTTTTCTGCTGTCTGTGTATCTTAAGTAATTTATACAGATAAGATATATTAGTGCCGATCTGTTCTGTTAAATATCTCATCTGAAGAAATCCACGCCTACTCCACACACTTGCTGTTGTTATTCGAAGTATATTGCATTTACTACATTTACCTTGTCCTTTACAATACAAATTTCTCATGCACATCAGTGTATGCTCTAGTATATGACAATCCTATATCGAATAGAGTCCATATATCAGATACATGTACATTATTAGCTTGTATGAAAGCACACCTGTCAGTTATCAGCATGGCATTGCTAAATGAATATATGCCACAATATCCAGAAGTGGTCTATGCCAAACACAAACATTATATCTCTTCGATGTTCGCTTCAACCCAACATTCATATCACAAAACTTTAGAATGTATGTATTGCCATCCCTACAAGACGACTCTGCCCAGCCTTCACAAATCTTAGCTTCTGATATATCATGAAATACAAGACTCGATTATTTAGGGACCGCCGCGATATACTTGCCATATGGCTGAGTGCGGCGTAGAACTAAACTCACTCACTAACATGAAATATATGTTAAATACAATTGGGTATAGGCGGTATTTAAAGCACCATGTGGTCAGCTTTTGAAGGACCATGAGGGTAGTGTACAAAGCAATAGCAATGTGTTCCAACAAGTTAGTGAAACAATACATGACAAGAGAACACATTCACATACCATATGTCAATTCTCGATTGATTGTTTTAGGACAACCACTTCAGTTTGATACTATCAACAAGAAGGTGTCATTTTAGGTTTTAGCGAGTGTAAAGAGAATCACTTCATAATTAATCATGGGATATGAACACACCCTCGCCTTAGGCTAACATTACGATTACAATGAAACAGATAAGAACTCATTCCGATAGGACGCCCGTTTTAACACACAGACTATAACTATGCAGAAACTATTTTGAAACAGTTCAGAATTCCTACCAACTCACACTACAGCAGTCTCATGTTTGACAATGGCCTTGGGCACATTCAGTATATGTGAGTGAATGGGTTTAGTTTTACGCCGCACTCAGCAATATTCCAGCTATATGGCGGCGGTCTGTAAATAATCGAGTCTGGACCATACAATCCAGGGATCAACAGCATGAGCATCGATCTGCGCAATTGGAAACCGATGACATGTATCAACCAAGTCAGCGAGCCTGACCACCCGATCCCGTTAGTCGCCTCTTACGACAAGCATGGGTTACTGAAGACAATATTCTAAGCCGGATCTTCACGGGTGTTCAATATATGTGAATATTGTGTGGATGGTAGAATAGTACGCCATTTTCATGATCACAAGACACCTCGGTTAACATTACAGTCAGTTGTGTGATTCCCAATGAATAAAATGTCAGATCTGTTCAAAATATAGACCTCGATATCATCATGAAATCAAGACACAGAATGATGTTTTGATAATGGATGAAAGGTATCCATGTATGATATGTTATGGCCATTTCCTACACCATACTATTGTATATTGTCAACACTTCTGCTGTGAACGGATGTTGTACATGAAGCACGTAAAGCACAATACACTGTCTAGAGACACATATTGGGAGAAACCATTGTAGGAACACATTTCCTACACCATACTATTGTATATTGTCAATACTTCTGCTGTGAACGGATGTTGTACATGAAGCACGTAAAGCACAATACACTGTCTAGAGACACATATTGGGAGAAACCATTGTAGGAACACATTTCCTACACCATACTATTGTATATTGTCAATACTTCTACTGTGAACGGATGTTGAACATGAAGCACGTAAAGCACAATACACTGTCTAGAGACACATATTGGGAGAAACCATTGTAGGAACACATTTGTGAACCCCGGCGGCTACCCATTACAAGGCATTATGATGGCACAGATTGATTGTCTACTGCGTGTAGATGTAAGATTATTGGGATGACAAATGCAACAATGTCGTGGGTCAACTTGCATGTCAGCATACTGTAGGGCAGACTACGCCTAGTAAGCCTCGCGAGACATCGGGGGAGAGGGGGATGCAGCATTTACAAGGCTCGCTGGACGACGAACATTTGACAATAGTACAATTTTACAGCAGCAACAGTGGCTACCAGGCACAGCAGTTACAACCAAAACCAACAGATAGCTGTCTGAAAACATCAGCATACAGGAATGTTTGTGTGAGAATGCCATCGAAATACTTTGTTAGCCAGCACATTCTTAATCGAATACTACTGTGGAAACTGAAGGCTGTCACCTTCGATAGACGTGCTCACTTGTCCAAAATATACTAGAACATGCAGATGTTTTGCTTGCAGCATAGGCTAGAATAGTTACAGCACGATTTGACGAGAACAGTGGTTCTGAAATGTACTAACTTTGGTTTCGGATAATGGTATGAACTGACTTCAATCTTCAACGACCATACAGTTTGGCTTTCACCACATCAAGGTTTCTATTCCCATGAATTCATACAAAGTAAAAGGCTCATTCTTCCAAATGCAAACAGTTCAGGGTAAATGTTCCAAGTCAAATCCTATTTTTATCCCTGATTTTTAAATCTCAAACGCATTTTGCACCTACATTTTCCGTAATATACTGCAAATAGCAATTTGCATGTGCCCGTCGCCAGACGACCAAATTTATAATGATGGAGGTGGGTGTATTCTTGCTGACGAAACAGGTACAGCATGCGGCAATTGACGCTAGTGCTCGCCAGGTGAAATGACATTTTGATCGACATTTTGTTAAGACCTTAAATTATAAATATGAGCAAAGCCTAGGGCACAAACCGCAGTGGCCACCATTGTACTCACAGTAGCCCATCGGTAGTGACTTGACCGGTAGAATCAGTTAGCCAGTAGCACCCACAAGCCTCCCTCGGGGTCATGTCAAATGTGCATTACTGCACAAATGATGAAGATGGGCATTTGTAGTTCGCTGTATAATACATGGTGGACACACTGACCAATATAATGTGAAAGAAACAATGTGAACCCAATCTATTATATATTTAGTTCATAATTTGTAGAGTCATTAGTACATTCACCTATGTGTTCGTATGTTTACCTAGAGGATTTTACTATATATTGCTTAAACATCAGTAGTTTAAGTCTTGTAATTTACTATCAAATAATTCCTTCTAATATTTATAATAATAGAAATAAATTCACTTGACATCTTTTTTTCTTCTGCATCTCAGCATCTTTATAGAACAATAAGCAAAACCTGAACAATGATTCCTTTGTGTGAGTTTGTATGTATGTGATGTGTCTTCCATAATAATAGAACATAGATCTTTATCAATAATAGATCATTCGTCGGAAATGTTAAAAGAAGTGATGTTCTCAATTCCATAGAATTGCTTATTAACAATTCATATTAGGAGTTCTGTTAATTACTAAGCCCCATCATATCTTTGAACATAATGGGTTAATTATCTCGTAACAATGGCCCAACATGACGACTTAGGTCCGTGCTGTGTATTAATGTAGGTTGGGCATTATCCTTCCTCTACTGAGACCCTTGAGATACACACCTGCTGTTATCTATGGTAAAATCAAAGTCGAAGATCATTTGTACTCGTATTTCATCATTTGGAACATTAATAATTTCATGTGCATCCTTCTATAGTTTAGATGCTGTTCACCATTCTACGCGTTACGACTGTGACCGATATTTCATGTTCTGTGTCGGTGGATGAAAAGACGTCGCACCCATATTGACAAGTGAGAATTTTTATTATATTTCATTTTAATTTTGATATTAATGTGCCTATTTTGAACACATTAAGATAAGCGCAAATATGAATTGTGTAGATACATGCATTGTATCATATCACAGGTGTGGGCGTGCGAAGATCAGCATCGCGAGATAGAAGAATAAATCGCAATGGCGATCAGATCAGTGCGTCCTTTTAAAGGTCGATAAATTAAAACAGATAATGTTAACCACAATGGTAAATGATTATGCCAGCTACAGAATTCATACCGATGTCAACCCGGGAAATGTATTATACAAACTCTACATAAATACACACAAGGCAAATCCTGAAAAAGAAGAAATACACCGTTCTCGATACATAACATCAGCAGCTGTATATATAATTAATACCCTTAGCAACAGGTAACATGATTATACATAATACATCTAACTGCCTCACTGTGTGTGAACTATGTACAAGGGGTACAGGTTTGTTATATTTGATATGCCTTCTACCCAAAGCTTTTCAATAGCCGTGCTTTTTATATCCACTTGCAGGTCAGTTAAAAATATAATTATGTGTTGGAATAAAACAGGGTGTGGTTGGCTCCCTTCAAGTTGATGACTTTGTAGTTTCGGTCGTGTTTATTTATCATGAGTGACAGTCTCTCTTCTCAGACTGACAACTTAACATCTTTTCTGTCATCGTACATTACTTATATCAGCATTATATCTGTATGAGTGTTTCGTGAGATTCAGTTCGTGTAAGACGTGTGAAATACATAGTGGTGTTCGCGTAAAGGAAAATACGCATATTTAGTTATCAAGCTACCAGGGAATCAAACATTAGTTATTATTATTCGGCTGTTTCTGTTGCTGTTTATGTTGTTCACTGATCTGAGGTAAACAGATTTTAAAATTAAATATTTTCGACTGTTGTTATGTGTGCCGATCTGTAAGTGCAGTATCTTGACTGTACATAACCCACGTTCAGTCGTGATCAGCAGCCTATAACGTTGACTCACGTGTATCCTTATCCCGTCCCAGGGCGTTTAGTGTGGCAGGGGGGTGGTGGGATGGGGACAGTCTTTGCTCGTTGATACCCATGGTAATCTACTGAATTATACAACTGGCTGTTAGCGATGCAGATTCGTGCACGGACCTTGTCGCACGGAATGACATCGTCGACCCTGGATGACCGCAGACGGACAACAAAGGGGCTCAGTATGTTGTCTCTGTCTCAGCTAACACACAACGTTTTCGCAACGTTCTGGGAAGGTTGTAGATTGGTAACGTCATTATACAAACGTTGTTACAACGTTAGTATAATGTCGTTTTTTAACCTTAACAGAGTCTTCTGTAAAACCTTTCACTTTGAGATTCTTTCTTTACTATTCAGCTTCAGAAAACACACGACCAAAACAACATTCAATTTGACGAATAAACATAAAATTGAATTTCTGCTTTGTTTCTCATGTTCTGTTCACTACTGGGAAAGCTATTCAACTATTAACGTTAAATAAAACGTTAAGACAACGTAATACGTTAGCAACAAATAACTTAACCTTGTGGCGACGTAAAAATGACGTATCACGACGTCAGGTCACAGCGTTGTAACAGCGTACATGGGAGTCCACAGAATAACGTTGTGACAACGTGAAATTGTTAGCTTGGATAGTACTTCCAATTCCCCTTCCTTGTACAATATGGAGAGGGGTTAACTCAGTCATGTTAATACTTCCCACAATATAACCGTTCCATCGTGAAATCTGTCATAGGGTTTCAGGCTGATATTGCATGGGCGTTCACTTCCACGTAGACAAACACGACCACACCTATCTAAGACGTAAGCAAAGAATCACATGTCATCTGACATGTTCACCAACGTTAAACGTTCATTCATAATGTTTGTCTTTAAAAGTTATCCTTATTGTAATACTTGGTATCAGCATACATATTCAATGGGGACGATGGGGTATCCTAGTGGTCAAAGTGGTCGCTCGTCACGCCCAGGATCCGTCAGACGTGAAGCCAATTACACATCAACTTGCACAGACTCTCTTGGACTAATGGAACAGGGTATTCCGAGGGTGGTCGCACCCGCTATTGATGACGTGTCCCCGTACTCCTGTCTCACTATGTCACTCTTTATGTACTTTTCTTATTGAACTCTGAGTTGTGTCATTTATAATTTTCACCCCCTGACTCTATCTTAATGAATTGCGGCAAATCCAAGACCAGCATTACAGCATTACATATCAGTAAAATGATATTTGTTTGTAAAATATTTGTCATAAATCTCACATGTATACGTCTTTGTTTCTATTTTTGGGGACCCGTGAAGATCCGGGTTAGAACTGATATTCACTAACCCATGCACGTTTGTCGTAAGAGGCGACTAACGGGATCGGGTGGTCAGGCTCGCTGACTGGGTTGACACATGTCAACGTATCCCAGTTGCGTCGATCGATGTTCATGCTGTTGATCCCTGGATTGTATGGTCCTGACTCGATTATTTACAGGCCGCCGCCATATAGCTGGAATACTGCTGAGAGCGGCGTAAAACTAAACTCACTCATTCACTCACTCAGTGTTTTGGGGTCAAGTAAATTCGGTGATAAAACATTTTCAAACAAAAGTGATTGTATAATCTCCTGGTATATGAACACACATACGCACACACACGCGCGCGCGCGCACGCACACAAACACACACGATTTTGTTCTCGATTTCAAACTGAAATTGTAACTGTATTAGGATATAATATTCGTGTCAGAATATTCACTCACGTTTTCATTTTTTGGCTGGCTGCCTGCACACAGCTAGCGAGTGTACCACTACTCCAGACACAACCTGGGAGGAAATGAAACGTTCATTGGCTTATCCAAGAAAATCGTTATCGTAAACTTTGTTTGGATGTGTCATACAATCTTGAAATATATATTTGCTCGATCAGCAATGTTTGGACCGACACATTGAAACGTTTGCATACTGTATGACACGGTGGAGAGAGCGGCCGGTGGAGAGAGCGGTCGGTGGAGAGAGCGGTCGGTGGAGAGAGTGGCCGGTGGAGAGAGCGGTCGGTGGAGAGAGTGGCCGGTGGAGAGAGCGGTCGGTGGAGAGAGTGGCCGGTGGAGAGAGTGGTCGGTGGAGAGAGTGGTCGGTGGAGAGAGTGGTCGGTGGAGAGAGTGGTCGGTGGAGAGAGTGGTCGGTGGAGAGTGGTCGGTCGGTGGAGAGTGGTCGGGGAGAGAGAAGTCGGGGAGAGAGAGGTCGGTGGAGAGAGTGGTAGGTGGAGAGAGAAGTCGGGGAAAGAGAGAGAGAGGTCGGGGAGAGAGAGGTCGGGGAGAGAGGTCGGTGGAGAGAGTGGTCGGTGGAGAGAGAGGTCGGTGGAGGGAGGTGGTCGGTGGAGAGAGTGGTCGGTGGAGAGGGTCGGTGGAGAGAGAGGTCGGTGGAGAGAGAGGTCGGTGGAGGGAGTGGTCGGTGGAGAGAGTGGTCGGTGGAGAGAGGTCGGTGGAGAGTGGTCGGTGGAGAGAGGCCGGTGGAGAGAGTGGTCGGTGGAGAGAGTGGTCGGTGGAGAGAGTGGTCGGGGAGAGAGAAGTCGGGGGGAGAGAGGTCGGTGGAGAGAGTGGTAGGTGGAGAGAGAAGTCGGGGAGAGAGGTCGGGGGGGAGAGAGGGTCGGGGAGAGAGAGGTCGGGGGAGAGAGTGGTTGGTGGAGAGAGGGTCGGTGGAGGAGTGGTCTCTGGAGAGAGTGGTCGGTGGAGAGGAGGTCGGTGGAGGAGAGGTCGGTGGAGAGGTCGGAGGAGAGTGGTCGGTGGAGAGAGGTCGGTGGAGAGAGTGGTCGGTGGAGAGAGAGGTCGGTGGAGGGAGTGGTCGGTGGAGAGAGTGGTCGGTGGAGAGAGGTCGGTGGAGAGAGAGGTCGGGGGAGAGAGAGAGAGAGGTGGAGAGAGTGGTCGGTGGAGAGAGAGGTCGGTGGAGAGAGAGGTCGGTAGAGAGTGGTCGGTGGAGAGAGTGGTCGGTATAGAGAGTGGTCGGTGGAGAGAATGGACTTTCACAGCGAAACAGCGAGAACATAATTAAGATTATGATAGTATGTTCACTGGATCAGCGTCATGAAGGCATGTACAGGAAATACACGACAATCAGTGACCGAGTGAGAAAACCGAGTGAGCACAATCATCCGCCGGCAGTGTTATTTGACTGACTTGACAGCTCGACACGAACACCAGTTGACAAAGGTGGCCAAGTGCTCAATGCTGTATTTTGACGCAGTGAACAGTGGCGTGATTCTTGTAATCGGTTCTAAAATACTATACGATAATTGCATGTAATTTACCTTCATGTGGTAGTGCATTACACCTCGTTGAATAATTCATGTGAACATTAATGCCAATAAATGAAAGCTAAATGTTTATGTGGTATCTATAGCAATGGGGATACGGCCGGGACAGAAATTCATTGTTAATGTTCTTAAGTTTTCATATAATTAACATGTGTGATTAAAATTTAACAGAATTCATCAAATACAAAGGTGTATATAATCATCAGGTGGGTGGGAATAATGCACTTTATATTGTTATGGACTATGTGATCTCACTAGGTAGCAACTTTCTGCAGGTGTGTGGTTTACCGACCTTGTCAACTGTGATAACACCAGTCACACGTGAGTATTTAATACTCTGAGGTGTCCCATTCCTCCTGTACGAATACAACAATTTCTTGTAAATAAGCACGAGGTGGGTATTCAAAGAAACATATGTAGTTCCGGGTGAATGAAAACAAACAGGTTGATTCTTGAAACATGAGTTGGCGCAAGACATAGAAATGACAACGTTAATGCAGTGTGTGACTGTTTCAGATACAGTGAACATGAAGGCTGTGTGGTTTCTCCTTCTGCTTCTTATTTCCCTCATTAAGGTGAGTACACGGAACAAATTATAACCTAAATGTGCAGGCAGGCCACTAAGCTATCCCTCTGTTCAAATACTTCTGTGTATTTGGTTGTTATTTGTTGTTAACCTTTCGTGTCAAAACGGATGATATAATATACTGAACCGCAAAAGAACGCAAGTCAAAATCCAGATTTAGAAAAAGTTTACTTTTGACAGATAATGCATGAACACAGGTACATAATAACAATCAACACTTATTGCATGATGACTGGGACATGTCAGTCAATGCGTGGAAACATTGTTGGTTTACTTTGCATTGAAGACAAAATCGAAATTGATCCAACAAGTCAGTAGCGCGTATGTCCACCTCGTGCATTCACTACAGCTGTGCACCACCTGAACATGGAGTGAATCAGACGGTTGACAAAGGCCCTAGTGATTGCCGCACATGTCCGGATGATGACTGCCTGGAGTTCTGCTGCAGTTGCCGGACGTGGTCGGACTTCTCTGCAGCTCGTCCCAAAAATGTTCGATCGGGTTTAAATCGGGACTGACAGCAGGCCATGGCAGTAGTCGAATGTTGTGCTGCTGGAAAAATGCCTGAGTGACTCTAGCAGTGTGGGGCCTGGCATTATCTTGCTGGAAAATGTGTTGCTGGTGTCGGACGAAAAATGGCACAACCTGTGGTCGGAGGATCTGGTCGATATAACGTTGGGCAGTGACTCCATTTCCCCGACCTGGCCCAATATTCTGGAAGAATACTGGCCCTAATCTCTGACTCAGGCCGTCGCTGCCCATACCAGAACGTTCAGACCTCCCCATAAATCAACTTCCATTACACATTCGTCAGCAAAGCGTTCACCTCGTCTTCGCCATATTCGAACTCGGCCGTCAGCATGAGAAATGCAAAACCGACTTTCATCAGAGAACAATACCAATCTCCACTGTTGTTGACGCCAGTTTCGATGCAACGTAGCCCACTGCAGACGATTCTGACGATGTCTCGGTGTGAGGATAGCACGTCGATCTGGACGACGCTTATTGCTCGGTTGTGACGTCCAATAGTCTGTCGGGCAGTCTCGTTGGCAGATAAGAATCGATCCTTGATGTGCGAACGTTGAATGTGTCGATCTTGCCGTGGTGTTGTGACTCTCGGACGTCCAGGACGTTGGCGGTCAGCAGTGGTCTGTGTAGCAGCAAAACGTTTATGAAGACGGTAGATGGTCGTTATGTGCACATCGAATGCATTGGCAACAGCTGCGACACTCTGTCCAGCTTCAAGACGGCCGATGGCTTGTTCCCTCTGTTGCGTCGTTAACCTTGGCATTCTTGGTGGGCGTATGTTGGGAGTGATTTCAAACTGAATTGAGGGCATTTTCATACCCCGATGTGTCCGTGACATAATGCGCATCATGATTTTCATGACAAACTTCTGCAACCACATCCCACGGCCAATTCAATTGCTGTGTTTTGGCGATGTGCAATATCCAAGAGAAATCACCAAACAGAACCTGAACATTAACAAACTGTTTTTTTACAACAACGGTAACCAATGTGTAGTTACACTTTAATATTTAACAATGTTCTGTAGAATATTTCTTAATTTTGAAAAACTTGCGTTTTTTATGCGGTTCAGTAGATCTCACCGAGCAAATATATTTACATCATTTATCTGAACGGAGGATACTTTACTGTTGACATTTTACAAGAGAGGGAGATTTGATCGAGGCAAATAGTTCTTGGCGTTTTCAAACCTAACTTATTCACAATCAATTAAAATACCACAGAGTGATATTGTTTTATGCAAATGATGTTTTCAGGAGATTTCATGTTCAGCATGTTCTCTTGTTGGAAGTTTTTGACACGTCATTACAGATGATACATATTGTACATGTACGTCATTCATGTCTTCCCATGGGAAGATTGTGGAGTCTCAGGCTGTTCTCAAGTGGATCTCGCCGCACGTGTGTGTAATTAACGATGAGCACACTGAAACACACTGCATGTACGCAGCAGACCGTTCTGCGGCAAGGTGTCAGTAACTGTTTGGAGCAAGAACAACACGGACTGTTTCATTGTCTATGTTACATTTCCTTTCCAATGGGATTCATGTACATCCAGATTCTTTGTTTGACTGAAAGATGTTCACAAGAAGCCTGATCATTTGTTAACCCGTGTGGTTTACATAAGAGTATATTTCCTTCATAATGGCTTGGTCAGCAGACTATTATGCCCATTTGAATATCTCTCCGATACAAGAATACATATATAATCACAACACATCACAATGGGTGATAACAGGTTAGATATTAAATTTGTTCAAAACCTGTCTAGATAGCATACTTTAAGGACTATCAAAGCGTTTTGTCGGGGTAAAATAAGCATGAACAGATTCTATTGGTCTAACATTTATTTGTGGTGACAGGGTTACTGCAATTGAGTTTCATTCTATGGTGTAGGATCTATTTCTTTTTCCAGCAGTAGAACATCACGTTGCTAATGATAAATTTTTCGCATATTTTTGAAACTGTATTAAAGATTCAATGTATCTAAGAAATGTCTTCCAACATATTCCAGTCGTGCACTGATGATAACAAAAATGATTTTCAATAATAGATTATGTCTCTGTGCCACAATAACGGTACTTGGAGTACGTTGGGGTACGTTTTTACATACATGGAAAGTGGCAGAAATGTTAAAAAACTAAATTTGATTAACTAAACTTAAAGTATTCGGGCGTTTATTCACAGATAATTTTGTGAAATACACCCATTTTGTGATTTTGCCTTAGTGAAATATAGCCCGTTTCATTATAAATTTTACTATGACACTCCTCTAACAGATTCACATACGGTTCTTAAAGCATCTAATTGTATTTATTCTGATAGAAATTCTTAGTAGTACATTGTTCCAGATGTACTCGCAGTAATCGAAAACTGGTAAAGCAATATACATGTGACGTTTAGGTGTAGATGCTAACACCTCTATCAATCAAGCAAGTAAAGTTATGTTTACACAGTTAATGTTTAACCTGATAATGTTCCTTGTACAAAGTGTGATGGATGTTTACACAATAAGGATTGATGTTTACCAATGCAGAATTAACAAGAGATATATAAAACAGGAAGCCAGTAATGTAACGGACAATGAAAATAACGTGATTGAGATTACCTTACATTAACAGCATAAACAGAACTTTCTCACTCATTCATCACACCAACTTCTAAATACCACCCAACGTAGTAGGTAAATGTTTCAAACATTGTATTTAGATGTCTTTCATAAATATGTTTTCGGCTTAAATTGACTTTAGATCAAATTCATATTTTGATGTACTGCTTAAGAATCATTGTGATTAATAGTACTTTAAATAACATATATTAAGCATTTGCATCACTGACTGATTGAAAATATACGTGTCCAGAATGTGTTCATTGCATGTGATTATCCATAAGTGCCTTACCAAGAATTGCAGTAATTCGATGTAACAGTATTAACCCATTGTGCTCCACAACATGTTCATGAAGAGATTAATCAGATTCGAGCATACTGTAATATCCCGGTAGAATTGTGTTTGTACCCGTCAGGCAGTATTCGTGACGATGTATTGGTGGTAAAGGAGAACACGACACTATTCAACATTACACAAAGCCAGGTCTAAAAACTGTATATGACGGGGAAATGTGTTCACTTCTACAATATGATTAAAGTATGCGTAAAATAGATTTGTTTACGTTTTCCAGGCTCAAGAAGGTGACGTAATGTCGCCCAATTCAACCAGTATCATCTCTGGGAATGATTCGGCGACTGGAGTGATGAGCACTCAAGGATCTCATCATCTCCACTCAAAGGGAAATAACTCCAACGAAGCGCCTCCTACTGCCGTAGCTGATCTCGCAGATAATTACATGGATCGTGTATACCTCTACTGGCATTACCTTGGAGGGGTAGTCTGCAACATTTTCTCTTTTGTCGGAATTGGGGGAAATACCGTAACAATGATGGTTCTGTCAAGTCCAGAGATGAAAAGCTCCACTAGTATCTTCCTCATAGTTCTAGCAATGTTTGACAGTTGTGTGTTAATCAATATGCTTATTGCTAACACTAGGTGGCTGCTGTTTTATTCACCATACAGCTCTATATATTTCCATTACTTCATGCAGCCTGCACTCCCTATAATGTACGGCGTAACAAACATCTCCCATACGGGATCTACTTATATCGTTGTTGCTGTCACCGTTGAACGTTACATCGCCGTGTGCCACCCCCTCAAAGCAGCATCATTTTGCACTATATCCCGAGCTACAAAGACATGCGTTGCCATCTTCATTATCTGTCTCATATACACTTTTCCACGTTATTTTGAAATGTATCTCAAATGGGACTGGGTACCCGAGTACAACCAAACCATGTTAGTAGTGGACTATTCTGACATGGCGTACACCTATTGGTACCTGACAGTCTACCTGGTCTACATCAACGTCATCGTCAAATTTGTCATCCCTGGTGTCCTACTGGTCGTCCTAAACACGATCATGGTCCGCAAGCTCTACCGTACAAAGCCCAACCTTCAGAAGCAGGAGCGGAAAGGAAGTGAGAAGGAGCGTTTCACAGCAATGGTTCTTGCCGTGGTGGTTGTGTTCCTGGTGTCACTGGCGGCCGCCTGTCTGGAGCTCATCATGTATGAAGTCAACTCGGCAATGGTCTTGGAAGAGTGTTCGGAGATCTGTGGTTACATAAGTGGGATCGGGCAACTAGCAGTTGTCATCAACTCTTCAATCAACTTTCTTCTCTTCTGTTTTTTCGGACAGAAGTTTCGAGGGGTGTTAACCAAAAAGTTTCTGTCCTGCTGCAGACGATAAATGCAATTGACAAAGCGAGGTGATCCAGACTTGGGCTGTAACGATAAACTGTCAATATAGATTAAGTGAAATCAAATTATTAATGCCCCTTCTGTCTTCTAGACGATGACAGATTGAAACATCCATGAATATGTAATGAAAAATGAAAGACTATATCCAGTACCCATAAATCGTTAAACACGGAAGAGTGTTGTTCATTTGAACAATTAGTCTCCGGAATAACGGTGTTTCATTTATCTCATATTCCATTGGCAGGGTCGTAATACTACATGCATACAGACAGAATTCTGTAATGAACTACAAACCATCACTGTAAGGAATAACTCATTTTGATACGATAAGGTATCCATATTCTGTACATCATTGGTATATTTCGCCACATGAGTACATCATTTGAAGATTAGTCAGTATTCTCTGTCGTCGTATGAATACCAGCATCAAACCATATCCACTGAATCAACAGTATCACTTTTAATAGAAATATAGCGTATTCGTACCATGATATGTGCTCTATTGCTTTCAGTGAATAGTTACAGCCCTGGTGTTCATTTACGTAGATCGTCCTGTCGAGTATTTCTCATGTCATTCACATATTTGAAGCTCTCCGACAAATGGCAAGAAATAAATGATGCTTTCATTTACAGTACAACCAGAAATTATTGAGAATTTAAGATTGTAATTGTTTTTTTAAATTTTCACACATTACTCACGTATTAAATGTGAATATTAGCAGAATATAACTCCAGATTCAAAGACAGGCGAACAGTTATATAATTAGTAATTTTGTCAAGTCACCATGGGCAGCAATGCTGGCTTCAATGCGGCGGGGGATACTACTGATCAAAGAAATTAGAAAGTCGTGGTCCATGCTGTCCCAATATCGGACCACCTCTTCTTTCATTTCAGCAATATTTGTCAGATTTTTCTTATTGACACTTTCCTCCATAAGTCCCCAAACATTTTCTATTGGATTTAGGTCAGGGCTATAGCTTGGCCAATCTAATAATGTCATATTTTGGGTCCGAAACCAGGCCTGTGAATGCTTTGAACGATGTTTCGGGTCGTTGTCCTGCTGGAAAATCCAAAAATTTCCATAGAACACGTGAGCAGAACTTTCATCTGAGAAAATTACATTGTCCCAGTTAAAATGTCTATGCTGTAAACACCAGTTCAACCTTCGCTCCTTTTGTTCAGGTTTCATGATCGGTGATGGAATTCCTCGACTTTTCTGCCAACCCCTTGCATGCAGCTCAGTTCTAATTGTCTCCTTACAGACAGCTACAGTTTCTCTATCAATCATATCCAGCCTTAAGTTTTCTAAACTCCTTCGTTTGTTTTTAGAAACAAGAATACCAAGCCGCCTCCTGCCACCGACAGTCAATTTTCTGGGCCTACCTGCGCCTCCCTGGTGCTCAATGCCATATCCATTTGCAATATTTTTCAAAACACGATAAACAGTGGACAAAGGGATGCCTGTTCTACTTGAAATCACTTTAGCTGATCTGATGTCCTTGTTATAATACTCTAAAATCAATTTCCTCTTCTCTAAATCATCCATACTGAGGATCACTGAAAATGTCGTCTGCTAGCAAGTAAACGAAGGGGGGTAACTCTTTACAAACTAATGAAAAAGGAATAACGGAGTTGTCTCTCTTGAATGAAACCAAGCACTTGATAGCTGGTCAAGGTTGTTTTTCTAGAAATCCAATTAAACATATTCCTAAAATTCTCAATAATTTCTGGTCATACTATAGATAGTGCACCTTGCACTTTATTTGTGATGCTGTACAGAAGACTCCAGGAAGGTATTGTACAAAGGTCGAGCTGGGTGTGAATGTTATTCAAAACCTGGACATGGCATGCAATTCAAGCACACTGTGAAATGTGTTTAAACTTTTCAACATACATATGGACCTGTATTCCAATAACACCCAGCTTGGACTTCTCACAACAACTTCCAGTAGCCCTTGCTTCAACAACATCTAGCTAGGCCTCGTTACAGCTACATCCAACTAGTCCTCGTTACAATGACTTTAATGTGGTTTTGTCACAATGACATCCAGTACTCCTGATTTCAATGAGATTCACGTGTTTCTTCTTACCATAACATTCAGTACTCCTGGTTACAATATTAATATGTCATTCATGTGGGTTTTGTTGCCATACCATCCAGTACTCCTGGTTACAATATGTCATTCATGTGGGTTTTCTTGCCATAACATCCAGTACTCCTGGTTACAATATGTCATTCATTTGGGTTTTCTTGCCATAACATCCAGTACTCCTGGTTACTATGTCATTCATGTGGGTTTTGTTACCATAACATCCAGTACTCCTGGTTACAATATTAATATGTCATTCATGTGGGTTTTGTTACGTTAACATCCAGTTCTCCTGGTTACAATATTAATATGTCATTCATGTGGGTTTTGTTACCATAACATCCAGTACTCCTGGTTACTATGTCATCCATGTGGGTTTTGTTACCATAACACCCAGTACTCCTGGTAACAATGACATTAATGTGGGCTTTGTTACAATAATGTTTGTTTTATGCTTATTGGTGCTTGTTATGATGACGCCGAGGTAGACTTTGGTAGGATAACGCACAGTTGGTGATTCTTACGAAGACACACCGCGAGAGCTTGTTACGATCTCACTCAGATAGTTCTTGTTACGATCTCACTCAGCTAGTTCTTGTTACGGTGTCATTCAGGTAGTTCTTGTAACGATGTCATTCAGCTTGTTTTTGTCATAATGTCATTCAGTTGTAATGTAATCCAGCGGTATATCAATGAATGTGGTTTCTGTAATGTAATCTAGCAGTATATCGGTGGTAGTGGATTCTGTAATGTAATCTAGGAGTGTATCGGTGGTTGTGTATTCTGTAATGTATTCTAGCAATATGTCGGTGGATGTGCATTCTGTAATGTAATCTAGCAATATATCGGTGGGTGTGTATTCTGTAATGTAATCTAGTAGTATGTTGGTGGTTGTGTATTCTGTAATGTAATCTAGCAGTATATCGGTGGTTGTGGATTCTGTAATGTAAACTAGCAGTATATCGGTAGTTTTGTATTCTATAATGTAATGTAGCAGTATATCGGTGGTTGTGGATTCTGTCATGTAATCTAGCAGTATATTGGTGGTTGTGTATTCTATAATGTAATCTAGCAGTATATCGATGGTTGTGCATTCTGTAATGTAATCTAGCAATATGTCGGTGGTTGTGTATTCTCTAATGTAATCTAGCAGTATATCGGTGCTTGTGGATTCTGTAATGTAATCTAGCAATATGTCGGTGGTTGTGTATTCTGTAATGTATTCTAGCAATATGTCGGTGGTTGTGTATTCTGTAATGTAATCTAGCAATATGTCGGTGGTTGTGTATTCTGTAATGTAATCTAGCAGTATATCGGTGGTTGTGGATTCTGTAATGTAATCTAGCAGTATATCGGTGGTTGTGGATTCTGTAATGTAATCTAGCAATATTTCGGTGGTGGTGTATTCTGTAATGTAATCTAGCAGTATATTGGTGGTTGTGGATTCTGTAATGTAATCTAGCAGTATATCGATGGTTGTGCATTCTGTATTGTAATCTAGCAATATGTCGGTGGTTGTGTATTCTGTAATGTAATCTAGCAATATGTCGGTGGTTGTGTATTCTGTAATGTAATCTGGCAGTATATCGATGGTTGTGCATTCTGTAATGTAATCTAGCAATATGTCGGCGGTTGTGTATTCTGTAATGTAATCTAGCAGTATATCGGTGGTTGTGGATTCTGTAATGTAATCTAGCAGTATATAGGTGGTTTTGTATTCTGTAATGTAATCTAGCAGCATATCGATGGTTGTGTATTCTGTAATGTATTCTAGCAGTATATCGGTGGTTGTGGATTCTCTAATGTAATCTAGCAGTATATCGATGGTTGTGCATTCTGTAATGTAATCTAGCAATATGTCGGTGGTTGTGTATTCTGTAATGTAATGTAGCAGTATATCGATGGTTGTGCATTCTGTAATGTAATCTAGCAGTATATCGGTGGTTGTGGATTCTATAATGTAATCTAGCAGTATATCGGTGGTTGTGGATTCTGTAATGTAATCTAGCAATATTTCGGTGGTTGTGGATTCTCTAATGTAATCTAGCAGTATATCGGTGGTTGTGGATTCTGTAATGTAATCTAGCAGTATATCGGTGGTTGTGGATTCTGTATTGTTATCTAGAAGTATGTCGGTGGATATATAGTCTGTAATGTAGTCGAGGTATATCGATAGATGTGGATTCTCTCATGTATTCTAGCAGTAGACCGATAGATGTCGATTCTCTCATGTATTCTCGCAGTAGATCGATGGATGTGGATTTTCTCATGTATTCTAGCAGTAGATCGATGGGTGTGGATTCTCTCATTTATTCTAGCAGTTGACCGATTGATGTGGATTCTCTCATGTGTTCTAGCAGTAGACCGATAGATGTGGATTCTCTCATGTATTCTAGCAGTAGACCGATAGATGTGGATTCTATTATGTAATTATTCTCGCAGTAGATCAATGGATGTGCATTTTGTAATGTATTCTAGCAGTATATCGGTGGTTGTGTATACTGTGACGATGTATTTAGCAGTATACGGGTGGAATGTGGATGTAACCTAGCAGTATATCGGTGGTTGTGTATACTGTGATGATGTATTTAGCAGTGTACCGGTGGAATGTGGATGTAACCTAGCAGTATATCGGTGGTTGTGTATACTGTGATGATGTATTTAGCAGTGTACCGGTGGAATGTGGATGTAACCTAGCAGTATATCGGTGGTTGTGTATACTGTGATGATGTATTTAGCAGTATACGGGTGGAATGTGGATGTAACCTAGCAGTATATCGATGGTTGTGTATACTGTGATGTAATCCAGATGTCTATCGGCGTATGTGTATTTTGTACTGTATTTAGTAGTATATCAATGGATGTGGATTCTCTCATGTATTCCATCAGTATATCGGTGTATGTGTATTTTGTACTGTATTTAGTAGTATATCAATGGATGTGGAATCTCTCATGTATTCCATCAGTATATCGGTGAATGTGCAGTTTGTAATGTAACCTGGAACATGCATGGTGACTATAGGGTACGATCAAACAATGGTTGATGGACTCGGGGTAGCACAGTACGTTGTAGTGTCTTTATATGGAGGTAGATTATTAATATTGATGACATTTTGTTATCTCTCGTGTCATGGCCAATGGTGAACGTATACTGTTTACTACAGTCGGAATTGGCCATTTTGTACAAGCAGAAACCATTAATGATTTGATAATGGTTCCAGAGCACAACGAGTAGCCGTTATCATTGTTAATCCTATTGCACTCGAGGGAGAAGGACAAGTGGTTCAATGTATCGCAACATATGGTCTGATACAATGACATAACGTTCCAAGGGAATTGCAATCCACAACACATTAAACCTTGATGTCAAACATTATACTAATTACCCTGATGTAAGTGTAAGAGATACCCCGTGGCGCCCTGCCATTATCTGCTCACTACCCACCAGATCGGCTGCTGACTGCTCAACGGAAACAGGTAAGGAAGAGTGTACCATATACACTACCCATATTACTTACAGCAAGAATGAAATTCAGTGTAGCTTTCCTGATTCCAAACCAGGCATACACTTATATTTCGGAGTCAAGTTTTGGTGAAACCGTTGTGACGTTGTTTCAGTCGTTATGGAAGCGGCGGTAACTACGGTCATTGTTGTTAAAATGTTCCTAAATTGGATTCCTACAAAGCGACTTTGTATCAAACCCATTTATTCACTAAGTACAGACGAATCACCTTTGATGAAACTAAGAAATGAAATTACTAACATGTGTGAAATATTTATAGAATAATCCCCGAGGTACGAGTGATTACGGGAAATATGTCCCGAGTGAAATTAATGTTCACTGTGCCAAGCCTTGAGGGACTTAAACAATATTATCCCGAGGGACATATTTCCTGTAATCACTCGTACCTCGTTGGTTATTCTATTCATTACCATTTCTGTAATTAAACCGAGAAACCAGTATTTATAAATTCAAAGCCACATCTTCTTATGTAAGTGTTTACAACTAAATCAACTGATCTGTATTAGTGCTCAAAGTGTGTGGAATATGAACTTATTGCTACAAATCGTATGAGCGTTATTCAAACAGAGTTTAGGAGTCACAGATGAATGTTTTACGCCACATAAATAATCGATTCCAGATGAGTTACAGATTCAATGGCAATTGAGAATTCAACGAATGTGTACAATGACATAAAATAACCAACGAATGTGTACAATGACATAAAAATATTACACAACATATATAGCCACTGATTTCTCAGAACCATGGGTGATAATGATATAATTTCGTACTTTGAAGCTTACACAGATTCCCGAACGTTGTTTGGTTGAGAGAGCGGTCATGTGATCTACATTTCAAGGTTCATTTCTCTTGAACCCTTCAAATCGTTCATATGTTTGTAAACATCGTTCATACGCGTGAGAACGTTTTTGAGCCGATCTAGGCCACATGAACTTTTGCCGGAACTACTTTCCGGGTTTTCCCAGGATACTCTCTTCTCTCATATCAATTATGAGAAGTCTAGTCTTACATGGGAAAACCAAAAAGAGTATTTAGGTTTTGTGGTAGATTCTAGAAATGACCCTTCTCTCAGAGTAACACGAGCTAGAATTCGCGATGTTCAAAGGGACAAACAGCGGGCTTTGGCAAGACCACAGACAAGTGCCAGGATAGCAGGAAAATGTGTATTTCTCACTAGGGTAGTGTTTCCAGGTAAGCTACGGCTTAGGGGAGTTTACAGACTTTCATCTACTCGTTTATCTTGGGACAGTACATTAGAGTGGACTTATGATACAACTGAAGATCTTCAGTGGTGGTTAGATAGCTCAGTGGGATGGAACGGTATCAGTTGGATTCCTACTACAGTCGACGGCGAACTATTTACGGACGCCTCCCACAGTGGGTACGGTGCCTCACTACTAGCAGAGACCATATAATAGAAGCACAACAACTATGTAAACACCCCTTTTGCTCTGATTCCTCAAGTTCTAAATGTGTTGGTAGAACAGAAAGCTTGGGCTACCATGATCTCACCAGACTGGCCAGGGGCAGCATGGTTTACAAAGCTAAGTTGCATGGCAGTGAGTCCACCACTAACACTTCCAAAGACCAGATTATCAGTAGTGGGATCAAGAGAGGCAGAACCATTAAGGAACAAAAAGTGGAAACTCCTTTGTTGGAGGATATTTGGAGGAAGAATTTAACTGATTGGTCAAATGTTGCATTTTGTAGACTGTTTGGAAGTCTCGCTGTATCTACAAGGCATATGTATAATAGTATGTTGAGAGACTGTCAGAACGTTTGTGAAGAGAGAAAAGTTAGATTTCCGCCTATGGAGAGTAGTGTTATAGCAGACGTTTTATGCTTCAAAGCTGAGGGCTCTTCTAGACCTCAATCTGAGTTAAAGACAGCACTTGCAGCTTTATCTGCAGTCTATGAGGTTGGCTACACTGAGTCCCCAATAACTCCAACCATTAGGAGACTAGTAGATAGTGAAAACTGGAACTCTGAAACCAATGAGAAAATCCAAGGTTATGCCAGTAGAGGCATTTAGATCTTTATTTATGACATGGGCAGGTAATGACATGCTATCACTGAAAGACCCTCGTTTGAAGTGTATCACTCTCCTGGCCCTTGTATGCATGTTGAGGCCCACAGATATGGCACCAAATGCGGTGTCCCATGACCAGATAACCGGAGAAGCAAGGAAGCTTTTTTTTCATGTGATCAACTGATATTTGAGGACAACCAGTCAGTAAAAATCTCATTCTTTGGTATTAAGAACCATACAACTCGATCAGGATTTACGGTGACAGTACAACCTGCTTCGGTGGAGAAGATCTGTCCAGTCAGAACTCTAAAGGCTTATATTACCAGGACAGCAATGATGAGAAGCCAGACAGATGGAAATCCAGTTTTTCTGTCACTAACAAGGCCCTATGCTGCACTCAATGGGGGCGGAGTTGCAAAACTTCTCAAAGAGGTTATTTCTACAGCTGGCTTACCAGATTCTTTCAGTGCCAAAGATTTCCGACCGACAGGGGATACTATAGCGGCCAGTTGTGGTTTTCCGTCAGAGATGAGCTGTTCGATTGGCAGGTGGAAGACAGAGTCCATATACTTGAAACACTATGTCCACTGTAGAACGCCTGCTAATTATTCTGACAGCATCCAGCCATAAGCTCGCGCTACAGATCAACACAAAGTATTGTTATATGAACCTGTATAGCTATAAACCTTATAATGAAATGTATGAACCTCAAGTGACAGAAGTAACAGACAAAGCAGGAGTGATTATTTATAGTTTCGTATTTTTAGTTTCGTTTCATATTTTTAGTTTCGTATCACTAGGCTCATAACTGCTGTTGTCGTTTCTCATTAAAACATGGCCTAACATCAAATAATGCACAGTTACTATATTCCAGTAGTACTTCATGAAACCCGTTTCCGATAACAACTTTGACAGCCTGCAGCATATCAAACTTACATCCGACTGCACGGGAGCTCAGGTTCCATGTTGACAGCGACGATGGCCGTCGGGATTCTTATCAACGTGGGAATTGTTCATCGTTCGTCATTCTACAACACTGCTAGAATTATTACAATTTTCCGAAGGTTTTATCAATTTCAAATTATATTCTATGACCTTATACTTTTACATCCTGAATCCAGTTAACTTAAATCGTTGATAGAAGCTGCAGAATTATTCTCAACAGTATAAAGTTCCCAACCGGGCAACCTGGCGAGCGACTCTGGGAGATTATAAAATGTCAAAGAACAAATAAACTTTGGTTTTTTGTACTCTTTTAACTATTACATATGAAAGATTTGTGGATAGTCTTATGCGGAACACCAAATTCATTCTTAAAACACTTGTGGTTAATTAATACCGAGCGATTAAAAGTTGCCAAAAAGTCGCCTGCTTCACTCTCGCCCGCCAACGAAACCACAGACCGGTTACATAACTCTGTCGCCAGAGCACTGCAGTGACGTCATATGAGGAACGATTTTCAGTTAGTTGTATAGAAAGTGTGTAGCACGCTCATCATTTTGATGATTTCTCGACATCAACGACGACATGCCGAATCGTTGCTTTGTCGTCAATTGCTCCTAGGGGGTCGGGCGATGGTGTCGCCATGCACAGATTTCCACAGGACCCCGCAGTTCGTGCTAAATGGGTTATGCTTGTGAGAGCGAAGCGATCGTTGTGGAAGCCTGAAAAATCTTAGTTGTGTTCAGATCGCTTCACGGAAGTTAAAGAATCAAAACAACTCACTAGTTGAACATAGAGATTTTTCTGGGTTACATCTTCTTTTTATTCTCGAGTACAACGTTTCAGGGCTTGTTCTGGCCCCATCATCAGGTAAACTGAACAGTAACTGTTAACTCTGGCCGTGACGTCACAATGCTTATGACGTCACAATGCTATGACGACGCAATACATGTGGTGGTCAATAGATACAGATGACATGGCTAATAGAATACATGTTATTATGAATATATAAGATGTCATTTACTGCAAAATTAATGGATCAATTTAGAACTGTGCAGATATGTTATACTGTGGTGACATCTACATTGGTGAGACAGGCAGACCAGTAGCTACACGTGTGAAAGAACACAAAACTTCAGTGGACAAATCAGATCTGAAATCTGCAGTTTCTGAACACATTATGATTAATCCCGATCATGAAATTGACTGGGAAACTGAAGTCCTCTCAAAAAACATCAGTGACTGGCGTAAACGCAAGTTGATTGAGGCTATCTTCATCAAACGCAGAAAACCAGCAATAAACAGGGACCAGGGTGTCTACCTCCCAAATGCATGGTACATAAAACAATAAGACAATACCCTACCTCGTCACTGTTCCCATGTATAAAGCATAATTTCTATGTATACACTGCTATTACTTTACATTCTATACATTTATAAATACGTCTCTGTACATTTCTAATTCAATCAACTATTTTGTATAAGTATCTGCACAGTTCTAAATTGATCCATTAATTTTGCAGTAAATGACATCTTATATATTCATAATAACATGTATTCTATTAGCCATGTCATCTGTATCTATTGACAACCACATGTATTGCGTCGTAAGCATCAGCATTGTGACGTCAGTAACCTGATGATGGGACGTCAAACGTTGTACAGAATTAACAGTTACTGTTCTTCTAGTTTACTCACTAGATGATGGATGACCATAAAGATTTTCCAGAACAACTTGTAACCGATTTCTTCCTCGAAACGTTGTACTCGAGTAATAAAATATTGAAGATGACAACCTGCCAGAAAAATCTCTGTTATGTTCATCAAATATCATCTTCTAAAACTCGGCAATCAAATAGCATCCTCAACTCACTAGTTTTGAAAATAGTAAAATATGCATATCAAAACTACTTTCTACTCGATTGATTGAATCATAAAGGATTTTGCATGACACAACTTATAACATAACGATTTCTTCCACGGAAGCGAGGTGGGGGTCGAAGTCACAATACTGCGCGATACATTTCTTGCTACATTCACATGGTTAATGTCCACTCACCAGTATGTAGATACTTGTCAATGTAAGTCTTTACATTTGGGTCTTATAATCCTAATTAGTTTATTATCATACTTGTATGCATTTTGAAACTAAATAAAAAAGCAGACGATCTGTTGATACTTATAGTGAATTTATAACAGAACTGTAATATCTAGACATTTTATAGTTTGCCAATGTGAATCATAATTCCCACACACACTCTAGTGTATGTTGTCTGTCTCATTACACTTCAAGGCTAAAACAATGATTCTGTTGAATGCTACGACAAATGAATAAAAACAAAATGCAAATATTAAAATTAAAACAGATTAAAGTTATAGGAACAATGTCAGGCTATTACCTTGTTCGAGGAATGTATCCATCAATATCCACAAAAACGAGTGATATGCCATTCATCTGCAGCTGTTCCAAGTGATGTGTCTTTTAACAGTTTAATATAAGAAAAAGTTATAAATCTTTTCAGGTATTTCACATTGGTGTATAGTCTCATTGGTCACCCAAGATAGCACACCTGACAACTAATTGCATAATGTCCGCCTTTCTTTAAAAACAGTAATTTAGTTAGCCAATAATGGGCAATCAATCAATGTATTGCCGGTTAATCCTTTGAAAGAAGGACGTTGTTTTTACCGACACGACAGAGTGTATTCAGTATAGATTAGTAAATCTACATACATAAACACTACCTTTTGACAAATCCGCTGTGTAAGATAAAAGTAATTAATCAATCAGCGTGTTATCGGTTAATCCTTTAATCGATGTTTATAATGTTGAATATTTACTCCAGACACAAGAAATGCCAAATGGGAACCTTTGTCGGGTAATCTAAGTGGTGTTACCACTAATTATACCTGTTATAAATTCAATAACTGACCATCAAGTGAATGATGTGTAGGTTTATACCACCTAACACGGGTTACAACAAGGGAGTATTAATTGCTGTATTGCATGTGAAAACTTATGGGCCGACACTGTTTTGAGAATACAAACAGATTTTTACATGACATGATTAAATATCGAGGTAAAAAAACACAGAAATGGGATCAGTTTGGATCAGTCATTATACAAATAAGGCCCAACGACACCAAGCGATTTTGACAGAATCGTCTATGAAAACAAGTTGTAACTCGGAAACTAGGCAAAGCAGGAGACAAAATTAAATGACAGTAGATTGTGAGAACATATAGCTTTCATTTTCCACAACAGTTGTCACGATTTCAGGTTTATACAAACCTGTAAACAAGATAATTTACCCCCTGAAATGTAGATGAATTCTGCATCGGCCCTCATGTCTATTCCTGATATGACGTCACAGAGACGCCCCGCTCTGATTGGTTGAAATTTCGTTCGCGGGTGAGAATTGTGCACTGTTGTCAAAAAGGTCGATTTAAGTTAATTAAAGACCGAAGTAAGGAGTTTTAATAACGGGGTTTCATTTATAGCGATGCCAGTTAGTGATTTATGTATTTGTACCCCCCTAGAGTATACTAGTATGTGATCTTTAAGTCACTGCTCTTTGTGTCCCAACACACGGCGCTAATTGCTGCAGGGGTTTATCCTCACTGTGCAGGCAGCCTGCAGAGGATTAGGATTAGTGATTCATTGACCTTATGCGAAGAGAGCGAGGCACACTGAGACAACAATGCTTCAGATCCTACACGGTGCTAAGCAGGCCCCCGGTGCGGCAGAAAAATTCTACTCGGAAATGGTACGAAAACTCCAATGGAATTTGCCGATTGCATGTCACATTTAGTTGGACTTTAATGTAATTCAGTGCTATCATGAAAGGTTGTCCATGCAGTGCTATTCCCAATCCAGTGCTTATTTCTTCCATTGTTGACCTGTTACTCTGTTTAAAGTGTTTACTGTGTTAAAAGTAAAAGTTTGACTCAATTCTGTGCCACTGTTGAGTGTGTTACTGTGTTGAAGAATTAAAGTTTTATTTAACTTTGTATCACTATTGCCTGTATGTTCTTCTTCTGCCAGACAGAAAATACTGATACGGTCCCCCAGTAATCCCTTTGCTTGGTCGTTTAATACGCCTGAGTGCTTCATTAATTATGAACAATAGGTGCCTGCACAGTGAGGAGACCCCGATGCAGCGCCTTTGACGCTCTAGCCACGGCTGACCACACCAGAACGATTAACAAAGGAAATCAACCCGAACTGTAACATTTCTACCGCATTTATGATCGTCTGTTAATTAACTTTATCTTGGTTTGTTTTATCAAACTTGCGTAATGCGACCGACATTGCTTTTAACTCGTTTGTGAATAGTGTGAAAAATGAAATGCACAGTATACTGCCGACAAAAACCATACTCCTTGATTCCCATGCTAGAAACAAAAAGCGTCGCCGTGCTAAGGAATGGTGGACTCCACAACTGGAACTTTTATGGAACGACATGTGTGTTGCAGAAAGGCGATGGTGTGAGTGTAAGGGGATGGGTAGAGCGAATCTAAAACATGAGTATGTTCTAAAACGGGATCTGTTTGATAAAAAAGTTCAGAAAGCGAAGCGTGACTTCCAGACAGGCACCTTACGTGAGTTAGAGAGTTTGTGTGAAAGGGATACTTCAGAGTTTTGGAGGAAGATAGGTAAAGTGGGCGTGGGTTTTGAGAGGAAAAAGACTATCCCCATGGAAGTTAAGCTGTCTGGTGGCTCCGTAAGTTCAAATATAGACACTGTTTTAGGGACATGGAGAGATGCGTATGAGAATCTACTCAACACTAATTTTAGTTCTGACTGTACACGTGTGCCACGTGACACAAACAGTAACAGTAACAGAGAGCTCAATATACCTATATCGTTGGGGGAGGTCCAGCGGGCTTTATTGACAGCAAAGGGAGGTAAATCGCCGGGTATCGATGCTATTCCAGTCGAAGTGCTGAAAAACTCTAATTGTTTGTTATTTCTACATAGCCTTTTTAATGTATGCTTTATCGAGGGTGTTGTCCCTTCCATGTGGGGTAAAGGCGTTATCACGCCAATCCCAAAGACCTCCACAGATGACCCCAGGGACCCGCTCGCATACAGGGGTATAACGTTAGCCAGTGCCAGTTATAAGCTTTACTGTGGGGTACTGAACAACAGACTTAGTGAATACATGGAAAGCAATGGCCTTTTACATGATAATCAAAACGGGTTTAGAAAGGGCAGATCTACCATAGATCATATATATAGTGTTACATCTATTATAGAAACAAGAAAAAAGTATGAAAAATCCACGTTTGCTGCTTTTATAGATTTTAGAAAAGCATATGATTGTATTGATCGGAATATTTTATGGGGAAAACTCTCACAAAATGTTAGGGGTAGGATTTTTAATGCAATTATGTCAATCTATGATAACGTCAAATGTTGTATCCGTTTGAATGGTTTTAATACCCCATGGTTTGATGTTAATTGCGGTCTTAAACAAGAATGTTTACTTTCACCATTGTTATTCAATATGTATATTAATGATCTGTTGTTAGTTTTAGATAATATGAATATAGGTGTGAATGTTGATGGTTTAAGGGTAGGTGTTTTAGCATATGCTGATGATCTTGTTTTATTAGCGGAGAGTGAAACAGATCTTAATATTTTATTGGATTGTTTTAACACATGGTGTGATACGAACAAAATGTCTGTCAATGATAGTAAATCCAAAGTTATACATTTTAGGAATCAGTCCGTTGACAGAACCAGCTGTACATTTACTTGTGGAAATCTAAATCTTGAAGTTGTTGATTCTTATTGTTATTTGGGCCTGTTACTTAATGAACATCTAGATTATTCTAGAATGGCAAAGTCCGCGGCAAGTTCAGCCAGCAGAGCCCTAGGTTTGTTAATCTCCAAGTTTAAGCTCATTGGTGGTATGGAGTACCGAATTTTTACCAAACTTTATGATTCCATGGTGTGGTCTGTTTTAGATTATGGCGCATGTATATGGGGAACACAAAACATGTCATGTGTGAACGCTGTGCAAAACCGTGCAATGCGGTTCTATTTGGGTGTGAAAAAGTTTGCACCCAACGCAGCTGTGAGCGGTGACATGGGTTGGACTCCCCCTATCGTGCGCCAGTGGGGCAGTGTTGTCAGATTTTATAAACGTCTTTGTAACCTGGATCAATATCGACTAACGAGCAAAATCTTTCTTTGGGGTAACCACTCGGCTTTTAGAAGAAAAAGAAACCGTAATTTTAAAATTCATAAAAAGTTAGCCAATGTTGATCTTGAGCACTTTATTTCCCCCACTAATAGTTTTAACTCCAGGTTTATTGTACAAAGCGTTATACAGAAATTATTTGATACTTATAGACAGGAGTGGAAGGAATCGGTAGGGAATACCTGTGGTCCATCTGAACAGGGGGCAAATAAGCTACGTTTTTATGGTACTTTTAAGGATGTTTATACGCCGGAATTTTACGTAACTCATCCCATGCCCCGCCCATACAGAAGTGCATATGCTAAGTTCAGATGCGGCACTGCACCAAATAATATTGAGCTGGGTAGATATAACAATATTCCACTTAACGACAGAAAATGTTTTTATTGTAAACACTGTGTTGAAGACGAAGTTCATGTTTTAATTAATTGTCCGGTTTATAGTGATGAACGTTTTAGTCTTTTAAATACTTGTGATAGCCTATGTCAGAATTTTAGTAGTCTTACTGATATACAAAAAACTGCTTTTATCCTGTCCAATAGCAATATCTGTTTTAAAGCTGCCAAAACCTGCCATGTTATTTTAAGAAGGAGAAAAATCCGTCCTCGTGCTTTAACTATAATAGCTCAGGGCAAAAGTGTGTTTTATTACACTATACATGGTGGTAGAGCGAAGTGTATTTCTTTTCTAAGAAGCCAAATTTAATACTTTCTAAAGATAATTACGATTAATTTAGGCAGAAAACAAACGACGGTGTCGGTGACCTAAATTAAGAATCCTCGCACAGGGCTAACTGGCGCGCTGTTCTATTGATGTGTCTGCCCCTTAGTTAAGACGAACGTTACCAGAAAAAAACAAATGATAACAGTTTGATGACGGTTTACTTTCGGATTAAATATCTTCTCTGAATTATTTTAATTACATCTGTCATTAACGTAAACCATATGGGGCAATATGAACGTTGCATTTCTACTACCAGCGTAAGTTTAAATCAGTACATCCAGAGGAAGTTAAGTAGTCAAGCGACATTCCACAATTGCATTGTGGGAATGTAAACATTACGAACGTTACCGTGTCGCTGAAAACTTGTGAGTCGAAATGACACATTTTAACCGTCGTAAAACATAAACGTAATGTTTCCACCAGTGATGTTAGCTGCGTGAAGCAACAGCAAACCAAGAAACTGGATGCAACGGTGTAGTTTACTGTAGGAGGCCGTACGAGGCGATGACAACTGACATGCATCGTGACGTCGCTTACATTGTGACGTAATGTAAAATGGTTCGATTACGAGGGGGCACACTAGAATGGCGCAGTGACGGGATAACGTCATTCAATTGTTACGTCATCAAAAAACTATACCTTTATTGTCTGATAATGTATTTTTTTTCGATGGTTCTAACCGCTAGGCATCTTAGAAATAACTTTTAATTATTGTTATTCATAATACATATACATGCAATTTTTAAAGAATTTTAGTCTCTCATAATTCCGTATGGAATGGCCCTTATGTAAATATATGTTTAATTAGTTTGTATATATGTATAACAGGGGTGAGACTTGAATAAATAATCTGTCTGTCTGTCTGTCTGTTATACGGGTATATTTGTTTTTGAAGGTAAGACACAAGGTTGCCTTGTCATTTGGTTAAATTTGCTTTACAGCCTTCTAACTGTGCTGCTATACTTCAATTAAATCATCTTACTTTAATCTAAAATACTGTTCGAATTTACCATTCGGTCGCTTAATGTTAATTTTGTATGGCTAAAAATGTATGTTAAATAAGGTTACGAATAACCGAGAATCCAAGTAAAACACGTCATCAGTTTCATAGGCCTTCATTAGAGAACCAGTAAAATATATCTGTTAAAATTAGAAGTCCTTTTAGTAAAGGTTACAATCAGTACTTGTACAGCGTGTATGACGTTTACGTTATGAATTCAACATGTTTATATTATTTTTATCTATGCCTCGGTCTTGTCATATTGTTTGTAATTTCAATCGAATAGTTTGCATTAATATTATAATTTTTTGTCTGGAATTATTAATCTGAATTACCAGTTAATTGAATGTGTGTTCTTTTCCTTCATGTATATTTAATAAACTCCTGCTTTGCCTTTGTTTTTGAACGCGTGGCGATCCCGAAGCTCATTCCCCTAAACTAGCTATTATTATAATGGGTATTCAATATTCAATACTATTTATATAGTGCTATAGTCCACCCCATCTACATGCATGCTCAAAGCGCTGTGTTTTTCCCTCGATCATTAGATGTCAATTTCAACGGCACATATTTTTCGACCTCAACTCCCTGGGGATCATACAACTCGTGTAGCCACTAGGCGCACGAAGTTAATGTGGCTTTTCCCATCTTTACGAGGTACCCATTCACAGCTAGTTTTAGGCAGAAAACAGTCCCCACCATCAAGACTATTTCAATTCGATGGTGGATGCCTAATAGTGCGGGGAGCCATCATTGCACATCCAGTGGTCACTGACTTCAATTAGACAGTGGTTGAAGATACCTGTCCTCACATCCGGTCATTCCTTCAGATGCATGGATGCCGCATTACCTTTCAGCAGGACAATCTCTTATATTATCCATAAGGCTGCAGACTTGATTGGACAACACCCCCTCTTGATCTGTTCTTTTGCTTGATCTGTCGCCAATCGAAAATATGTGTGGTGAAATAGAACAGATGAGACAGGGCTTGGTCCTGGGCCCACTTGCACTAAGGGATCTTAGCGCTATGGCCATCTGGTATTGGATATGCGATCATCACAGTGCTAAGATCGCCATGTGGGCCCACATCTTGCACTAAGGGATCTTAGCGCTATGACCATCTGGTATTGGATATGCGATCATCACAGTGCTAAGATCGCCATGTGGGCCCACATCTTGCACTTAGGGATCTTAGCGCTATGACCATCTGGTATTGGATATGCGATCATCACAGTGCTAAGATCGCCATGTGGGCCCACATCTTGCACTTAGGGATCTTAGCGATATGACCATCTGGTATTGGATATGCGATCATCACAGTGCTAAGATCCCCATGTGGGCCCACATCTTGCACTAAGGGATCTTAGCGCTATGACCATCTGGTATTGGATATGCGATCATCACAGTGCTAAGATCGCCATGTGGGCCCACACCTTGCACTAAGGGATCTTAGCGCTATGACCATCTGGTATTGGATATGCGGTCATCACAGTGCTAAGATCGCCATGTGGGCCCACACCTTGCACTAAGGGATCTTAGCGCTATGACCATCTGGTATTGGATATGCGGTCATCAGTGCTAAGATCGCCATGTGGGCCCACATCTTGCACTAAGGGATCTTAGCGCTATGACCATCTGGTATTGGATATGCGATCATCACAGTGCTAAGATCCCCATGTGGGCCCACATATTGCACTAAGGGATCTTAGCGCTATGACCATCTGGTATTGGATATGCGATCATCACAGTGCTAAGATCCCCATGTGGGCCGAAATCTGGAATGACACCAAACAAGCCCTCCTATTGTGTAGTCGGAGAGGCACCTTTGTCAAGATTGTTTCACCCAATACTGACGTGTGAGCTGCAAATTGATTGCCTGATGTCAGAAACCATATACCGGTATATGGATAATAAGGGTAGGATAGGACATTTCAAAGTAAGGCTACCATGTCAATCATTCAATTACTCCACGTGGCATATTGCATACGAGTCTCGACAGCCAAGTTCAGCCAACGTGGTCACTGGTCTATGACTTTGACACACACATCTCCGTATCATGTCCCAGATGTGTTCATTTGAGAGAAAGTGTCGGGTCATCACTGGCTTCGGCCTTCTATGGGTTGTGATGCTGGAGGTGAACACTCAACATTGACGTGTCCTGCGGGCGGTGAGTACAGGCGTTGTCCTTAAAGACAAATCGTCGCCCTACGTACATGCCTTGCAAACGGGGCCAGAAATGGTGTCAGTATACTGCTTCGATAGATAGTACTGTCTTTAAACAATATAAAGTTGGGTTATATAATGCCATCCCACACAATCTGTTACAAGGTCTCAGGTTGACATTTGATTTGTGTTCATTACGACGTACAAGTCATGACCCTCCTTATCAAGGAGGTACAAACAGAAACGGGACTCATCTGAAACATGTCACAGTATAGATGTTGTGTTGAGGCAATATGACGGGTTGTAAGCACACACAATATAGACGTCCTCTAAAGAGCTGTATGTAGACGTGTTTAATGCTGTGACATCGTACTCCAGTACACAAAGTCCGCAGTCTAGACTACAAGTTGTCCGACTTCCATTTTTTGTGGAAGCCGCGGTGGCTGAGCGGTCTAGGCGTCTGACTTTGTGTGCTGGCGATTAGGTGCCTGACTCTGAGGGTGTGGGTTCGAATCCCGGATAGGACTCAACCCAAAAAGTACTAGAATCTGTACTTTATTAAGAAAGTGTAATCCCAAATATAACGTATGTTACATCATCCGTTAAGTCCACTGTTGCCTAACCTGGTCATGCGGGTGAAAATTTCATAGACTGTGAAGCGTCGTGTGTTCATATACAAACAGAAACCATGTTAATCAAAACTGTAACGATGATAAACGGCACAATCAGAGTTCAAGAATTAATACTCCATGGAGAATAATCGACCTGTTTCGAAAGTGTCAAAATCATTAATGGCACCCTGAATGTTAATGTGTGTGTGGTACCACCAAACTATGAAATGTGTTTTGTTGGTTCATGCACAAAATGTTTGTCGTCACCGTTTATCTTACCGTCACCGTTTATCTTACCGTCAACGTTTATCTTACCGTCAACGTTATAATTCTTGGTACTTGTTCTAATACAGTTTCCCGGTTCCTATATTTGGGAAGAGTATAATGGTTAGACATGTATGTACTGTCAACATGGCGCGTGTTTAAGTGCAGTATATCCCACTATACACATCAGCCCACGTGGGAAGAAGTAAATAGTGTTCCCAGCTCACAGCGTAATACCAGTGTTACCTGCGGAGGGCACCACAGCTTGTCACCTGGCATTAACGTACGCTTTGCCGATCGTGGAGGTGAAATAGAACAGGAAGTAGTTTCCCTGTGCTGACCCCGTTTATGGTGGTGAAGGATATATTAATAACGCCCTGTCGTCATTTGAGTGATGCCGTGGCGCTCTGTGACAACCTGCCCTATTATATGACAACATGAGACATCGCTTCGTGAATAATTTTCTGTCTTCCTATGTGTTTATACCTCGCTAATATGGCAGTCAACTCAAGTGGACAAATACATACATGGGATAAACACAAAGTAGATGATGTGCTGATGTCACAGATGTGCTCAGTTTAATACAATCTATAGTATAATTAGCAGCGGTCACGTTTGACCTTATGATCTGAGCACCGCCAGTCCCTGACAAGAGTCTTTGAGCGGTCATTACAACACCATTGTATTACATCACGTTAACAAACTGACTATATGTGTTTCAGATACAGAGATGAAGTGTGTCGTCATTTGGAGCTTACTCTCGCTCCTCAAGGTGAGTATTTACGCTACAGAACAGGTAACATGATTATCTGCCAGGAAAACACTAACATATCCCACAAACGAGAAGAATCAAGTTACACACGCATATGACAACACTTATCGCATAGTGAATACAATACCAATCTTATCAACCAGCCGATGAGTATGCTACTTAGGTCAACTAGCAGGAACTACATTTAGTAAACCCCGTAATTCTCCATACAATGTCGATCTGTGTAAGTTCAGCTAGGGATTTTCCGATGATTGGAGGTTTCTGTAAATTATGTTATCACACTGGCACCACAAAAAGATGTTAAGTTTGGATAAACAGGCCCTGCGTGTTGTCTTCGGAATGGCATACTGTCGTGTTTCCGTATCGGGGACAGTAAATAGGAGCAATATAACGAACGAAGTATGTTCGCCTAAAAACGGAAACATCCAATGGTGTGTCTTTCTCAAAATAGACTGCCTCCGTGGTGTAGTGGTTAGATCGTCCGCCCGGAGAGCGGAAGGTCGCGGGTTCGATCCTCGGCCGCGTCATACCAAAAGACGTTAAAATATGGTACTTGTTGGTCCCTGCCTGGCGCTCGGCATTAATGGGTACAACAAGGACTGGTCGGCTCGGAATCACTATAATGTGTCTGAGTGGGGTATTCCTGCTTCACCGCGGCATGGTATCTCAGTTGGCTAGCACTATTAAACCAGCTTCAGTCTGGGCTAGTACAAGCAGCCGCACATACACATACACATGCATGCACGTCGTCATATGAGCGAAATATTCTCAAGCACGACGTTAAACCCAATTTCACCTCACCTCACCTCTTTCTCAAAATAATACGAATTCCAAAGATATTCAACTAATTCTCTCCATTGTCCTCAATCTACGATATCACATGCCGATCACTTTTGGCATATAGATTTAATTTCTACAGTATGCAACTTTACTCAAACATCAGTTTTCAAATTCATCTTTTACGTCTGCACACTCATTTTGTCACTTCTGAAACCCAACATGAATGTTCGTATAGAATAATAGTTAATATTGTCAACTAAAGACTGTGTGTCATACATTACCATACAACATGTTGTTGAATGTACTTCAGATTCAAGGGGGCGAGCTGATCTCGCAAAATAAAACATCAAATACATTGGTCATCTCAGCAAATGGCACAACTGAAGCAGACACTATGTTTTCTTCTGAGGAACCTCATCATAACCACTCAAAGGGAAATAACTCCGACCATGAACCTCCCACCACTACAGCCGTGATCCCAGATAATTACATCGATCGTGTATATATTTACTGGCATTACCTAGGAGGAGTGATCTGTACTGCAATCTCCTTTGTAGGATTTGGGGGAAATATCGTAACAGTGATAGTTCTATCAAGTCCAGATATGAAAAGCTCTACAAGTATCTTCCTGATACTTCTGGCCATGTTTGACAGTTGCTTGCTGGTGTCAAATCTCATCTTCACTGGTTTAAAATGGCTTCTGTTTTACACAGTATATTATTCTTCATACCTCAACTACTTCATGATGCCTGCACTCCCTGTAATGTACGCCATATCCAGCATCGCCCATACAGGTTCCATCTACATCGTCGTTGCAGTCAACGTCGAACGCTACATCGCCGTTTGTCATCCTCTCAAGGCAGCATTGTTCTGCACCATCTCCCGAGCCAAGAAAACGTGCATGGTTGTCGTGGTGATATGCATCTTATACAATATTCCCCGCTATTTTGAAACATATCTCAAATGGGACTGGGTACCCGAGTTCAACCAAACCATGTTAGTAGTGGACAATTCTGACATGGCCTACGCCTATTGGTACCTGACAGTCTACCTGGTCTACATCAACGTCATCGTCAAATTTGTCATCCCTGGTGCCCTACTGGTCGTCCTAAACACGATCATGGTCCGCAAGCTCTACCGTACAAAGCCCAACCTTCAGAAGCAGGAGCGGAAAGGAAGTGAGAAGGAGCGTTTCACAGCAATGGTTCTTGCCGTGGTGGTTGTGTTCCTGGTGTCACTGGCGGCCGCCTGTCTGGAGCTCATCATGTATGAAGTGAACTCGGCCATTACTCTGGAAGAGTGTTCAGAGATCTGTGGCTATGTCAGCGGGGTCAGTCAGATAGCAGTTGTCATCAATTCGTCCGTCAATTTTATACTCTTCTGTTTCTTCGGACGAAAGTTCCGTGGGGTGTTCGTCAAAAGGTTTCTGTCCTGCTGTAGACGGTGATCATCATAGGTGTGTTTTCATCCAGGAATCCAACAATCTTATTTCGCCAGATCGGCCATCGTATTATCCATCTCTAACAGCCACACCTCTTCCTGTAATATAACTCAAATACTGTTGAATGTGATATCAAAAGTTGAAAGTTACATCAAACTCACTAACTATCTCTTAATTAAATGCCAATTCAAGAAATTGATTGACAAACGTATAAAAAGTCCATATTTATAACGTGTAATAATAAAATCCCAAGGCCCCGACACCTCAATCTATTATAGCTGCCTGCAGTGTCTCAGTTGAAAATGTAAGCCACGATAGGTTTCTGTTAACGAGGTGTGTGTCTATTCAAGTATATGGTATGTCAACGTTACCCTGCTCATATATATGTCAGCAACAAAATGGCCGTTTTGGAAGGTCTTCGATAAGCAAGAATGGCACTGCACGTAATTTTCAGCATATTTCGATATTACTCAATTCGTTTATAATGTTAGCATTGTTCATTTCACACTATGGTTGGCCTATTATGTAGTCGATGAACGTAGAAATATATATATTACCTTCTCAAAATGAATTGACATTCATCCTTGATACGAGTTACTTCCCTGAAGCACACCTGTGAGGCCGTCCATATGTAATGTTGTGTTACAGAATGTACATGTATTTGATTGAAAAAAATTGAGTTGTAAGTGCTAACTCACCATTTAATATCCCATATCGCACATTGTGATTGTTCATCGTAAGTCACAAATCCTGTAAAATCTGTCACGTGTTTGGTCCGACTTGACCGGGGCTGTCATAATCAACTATAACATCGCAACTGTATTGTCAGATGTGTTTCCAGTGTCAAAGATCGTGGTATTAAAAATTGTATTGTCAGACGTGTTTCCAGTGTCAAAGATCATGGAATTAACGACTCAAAGTGAAGCCAGGGTCGTTGTCTGCCAAGCACTTCTGGCATATTTCATATTGTACGAAACCCAAATGCTTAAAACACAGATTTGTTTTAATAATACGATTTGTGACACTGTAAAGTAGTATTTACTATTATGTACATGTATATAGTTTTGATGATATATTTGTGGCGTATATAAATTTATTTTGTACTGTACAATTATTTTAGAGGATACACGGGGATATATAAAAACCGTGATTATATTGACAATGTAATTCTGCCACCTTGCCTTGTATGAACATGTTATGTATATAAGATGTTTAAACAAGGCAAGGCTGGAGAATGTACATTGACCATATAATCACGAAGCCAGTTAGATAGGATTAATGTACAAAGATAACAATGTTAGGATGAAGCCAACGAGAGTAACGGTATAACAATGTAAGACGACGTTTCAGCACAATGGTGTTCACACTGGGAAGGTGAAGACAACGAGAGTAACGGTATAACAATGTAAGACGACGTTACAGCACAATGGTGTTCACACTGGGAAGGTGAAGACAACGAGAGTAACGGTATAACAATGAAAGACGACCTTACAGCACAATGGTGTTCACACTGGGAAGGTGAAGCCAACGAGAGTAACGGTATAACAATGTAAGACGACGTTACAGCACAATGGTGTTCACACTGGGAAGGTGAAGACAACGAGAGTAACGGTATAACAATGAAAGACGACCTTACAGCACAATGGTGTTCACACTGGGAAGGTGAAGACAACGAGAGTAACGGTATAACAATGTAAGACGACGTTGATGATTATAGCATAATGGAGTTCACACTGGGAAGGTGAAGACAACGAGAGTAACGGTATAACAATGTAAGACGGCGTTACAGCACAATGGTGTTCACACTGGGAAGGTGAAGACAACGAGAGTAACGGTATAACAATGTAAGACGACGTTACAGCACAATGGTGTTCACACTGGGAAGGTGAAGACAACGAGAGTAACGGTATAACAATGTAAGACGACGTTACAGCACAATGGTGTTCACACTGGGAAGGTGAAGACAACGAGAGTAACGGTATAACAATGTAAGACGACGTTACAGCACAATGGTGTTCACACTGGGAAGGTGAAGACAACGAGAGTAACGGTATAACAATGTAAGACGACGTTACAGCACAATGGTGTTCACACTGGGAAGGTGAAGACAACGAGAGTAACGGTATAACAATGTAAGACGACGTTACAGCACAATGGTGTTCACACTGGGAAGGTGAAGACAACGAGAGTAACGGTATAACAATGTAAGACGACGTTACAGCACAATGGAGTTCACACTGGGAAGGTGAAGACAACGCGAGTAACGGTATAACAATGTAAGACGACGTTACAGCACAATGGTGTTCACACTGGGAAGGTGAATACAACGAGAGTAACGGTATAACAATGTAAGACGACGTTACAGCACAATGGTGTTCACACTGGGAAGGTGAAGACAACGAGAGTAACGGTATAACAATGAAAGACGACGTTACAGCACAATGGTGTTCACACTGGGAAGGTGAAGACAACGAGAGTAACGGTATAACAATGAAAGACGACGTTACAGCACAATGGTGTTCACACTGGGAAGGTGAAGCCAACGAGAGTAACGGTATAACAATGTAAGACGACGTTACAGCACAATAGTGTTCACACTGGGAAGGTGAAGACAACGAGAGTAACGGTATAACAATGTAAGACGACGTTGATGTTTATAGCACAATGGAGTTCACACTGGGAAAGTAGAGTCTCGGTTAATGGCTGACATCTTTCTTTGGATTTCGATGCTTTTCTTGAGTTTCCTCTTTTTCCAGTGGTTGATGTTGGTATGTAGAATCTTGGTTTGCTGCCAGGAAGTATGGTGGTCGGGATTTTAGATGAGCAGTTCCGAAAGGGCAGATTTCGTGTGAGACTTTTCTACACAGGAGGCTGGTGGCTCTGGGTCGTGATGTGTATTTGTGTCCACCGTTGCATGGTATGTCATACACACCGTCTAGGGTTTGGGGCGGACTGGGTGGGACCTCTTCCGTTGGCATGTCACATATATTTTAGTGTTTGAAGTCAAAGTGAGGTCTATTTTGGCTGTTCTGGTGAGCTGTTGATCTGGTGACTAGTAGGACCTTGGTATGGGATGCTGACGAGGATGGATGATAGAACTGGTTTGGACTTGGGAACGGGATCTGTGCTGGGTGGCAAGGGGTTTCCTATGGTTTTGTCCGCGAGATGTTTAGGGTAGCCGTTGAGGGCGACGAAAATATCACATTATACACACTATCACATGCATACATCATTATTCATAGCCCTACAAGGTGAGATACAACGTAAGCAAGTGGAGTCTTGACGCCATCTTGCAACAGTCTCTTCTCGCGGTCTAGCTGTTCTTCAAGCTGGCGATACTTCTTCCTCTTAGGTCTCGCACAACCACCACCCTGTGAATTGTGTTCACCAGCTCAGCTCAGTGGTAAAGTGAACTGTGTTTACCAGCTCAGGGGTAACTAAAAAGTGCACCACCTGTTGTTTTAAGAGATTAGCACGGTCCAGTAGCCTGGAACCTTTAAACAATACCTGCTAGCAAACTGGGGACACCCCGCTTGTTTGATCTGATGGTGGTGGTTTGACAGGCAAGCGGATGTACTGGTCCGTGTGGGTTGGTTTGCGGTAGACGGCAGTGTGGATGTTGTCTTGACTGTTGTCGAGTTGTTCATCGAGGAAGGGTAATTGGTGGCGGTTTTCTGTTTCCATTGTGAATTTCATTCTGTGGTCTTGTAGGCGGAGGTGGTCAAGTATGGCTTCGAGGTCCTCGTCTTTGTTGAAAGGGGTTATATACCTTGCTGTGCCAGCATAGGGCTGTTATCCTTGTACATTTTCATACACTCCCCCAAAATCCCCACTCTTGGTTTTGTCATTACACTATATTGTTATCTTTGTACATACTTCTTATTCATAGGTATACTGTACATTCTCCCACCTTACCTTGTGTAAACATGTTTTATCTATATATATTCACAATGTGCACTGACTCAGCATTCACCTGATGAAGGAGCAAGAATTAGCTCTGAAGCTTCACACATAGTACCCACTGAGGGATTCGAACCCGGGCCCTCAGCATGACGAGAGAGTGTTTTGACGAATATGCTACACAACCGCCCCGTTAATATACAGGTGAGCAGTGCCGTGATATATTGAGAGCGCGACATTAAACAAGAATAATGTTTACCCCTGTGGCATCTATTGATATATTAGGCCGTATACTGCGTATATACCTCTACCTCCGTGTACACAGTTCGAGCGGGGCAAATGTACAGCTCAGGACAGTGCTCACAAACAATTATTTGTACAATGTGCACCCACATGAGCAGAACATTATTTGGTGCATTATTCGTAGTTTCAGGTAAAAGAGCTCATGAATTGGTGGGAAAGGGACATAATGATTTACAATTTCTGTATTTCCTATTATGTGCTTCCTTAAAATGACAATAAACATTTACATGTTTCGTAAAATATTCCGGAAATAGGAATTATCTGTTCACTCTTTTTCTACTTGTCATTCACTACAAATAAATGTAATAACTCAAGTGAATATTAGCGTGATCACTATTATAGAACAAGGAACAATATTACACTTCACGCATTAAACGATTATGACTTTTAAAGAAGGAAGTATGCGGCCTTGATTGTGTGTACATTCTGCGACAACTGATGTTCGTTGTAAAGCATGATAGCTGTAAGCAAATCGTGGCTGCAGTAAATACTGGTGAGTTGGTGCAATCTGCCTAAAAGTTTCGACGGAAATAATGTAAGTTAATTTCGAATAATTTCAGTGGAAAATATAAAAACCTTCAGTCAAACCATACAATTGATACCTCTGGTAAGCAGCTAGTGTAATAACAGGACGACTGTGAACGTTTTTCTTCTTCTGTGCTCACGACAATAAGTCTTAAGCGTTGTGAAAAATTAACAGAAGTAATCATCTGGGCGTATAATAATCCCCGACACCAGCTCTCTCTACACAGCTGCATACTTTGGGGAGAGGGTGTGCACTGTACACGGGTCGGCATTGCAACCAAACCAACTGCCAATATTTTCTTCAAAGGGTTGCATGAAAGACTTGCCACTGTCGTCTGCTCGGCAGTTGTCCTCCCTCTGGAGAACTTCGCGGTCCTCTTCTGCCTCCAGGATGTGCTCTGAATGTATTCTTAGCAGCCTTTGCCTCCGGGGGTCTTCTTGGTCCCCCTTTCTGACCCCATGGCGTCCTCTACACGGCGTCTCCTGCTGACGATGGCGTTCTGAACCCTAAAGTGAATTTAAAGAATATTTCACATCATTCATAGTTCCTACACAGATTATAATGCGAAAACCATATGCTGGGTTGTGTAAAACAAGTTGTGACCTGAACATCGAACTGAAATATACCAATACTTTACCAACATGTGGTCCCAGTCGGCCATACACTGCCGACAGTTTTAGAGTGTGTACATTAAGTTTATGCCTCATATTGTCGGAAAACCTGTATGCTATCTTTTTGTTTCATAATGCCTGTTTTGAGACATGAAGTCAAATTGAAATTCACAACACTTTTTTTATATATTTTGGCCGCAATAGTCCCGTACAGAAGACAATATCCCTTTAAAGTGTCCCAGGATGCGGTTAGTTTGATGTATAACAATTGTGTAGGTGTTCGGAGTGGGAAAGACATAACTGAGCTCATAGATATATTTAATGCTCATCTTAAACATAAGACCTAAACCACCATAGAAACCAAGGAGGGAAGGATGTACTCAGGACACTATTGTATGTCATGTACACAGTGGTCGAGCCGCAGCATGTACGTCGTCCTAGCACTACACACCTCTGACCACAGATGACGTGGTTCGCCTGTATGTTACCAGTGGAAGCGGGTATCCATACGTGTGACAACCGTCACCTTGCCGTTCGTATTCTTAACTCACAGTGGAAGAATGATTACAAAACGAAACATCCCGAGCTTTTGGCGACCAGGCATCCCTACGGACAGGTAATCCATAATGCCATATCTTTTCAGTATGTTATTCCATGCACCATCCAATATCACTATTAGAAATAATCTGAAGACAAAAATCAAATTCCCCTGTACGACGTGGTGTTCTGATGAGGTAATGGTGTAAACATCTGGTACACACAGGCCTGTGCTGGAAAACGTGTATACCATACCACTCCAATACCATTCAACTGGTATGAAGAACATAAATCGAGGGAAGGTAATGTTATCTAGGCTCTGATAAAGGATAAAGGAGGTCGACGGTAATTCATGATATGATGTAATTAGCCTGAGACAAAGTACTAATTTTGATTGCTATCGTAATGATGAGACGTGCTGTTGACGGTGTCCCAATAATTTCTAATTTGATCTAATGTATGCTCTGTTATATCCTTCGTCAATTCTGTCAGTCAAGACCTCGCATACCCATCAAGTATCGATGAATCCAACAGATTCGTTATACTTAATGAATAAATAAACATTATATAAGTACGGTACAATCCTAAACATAGCCATTGCGTTTCTGTTTGTTTGCTGATGAAAACGTGCGACTGAATTTCTCTCCCAGCTATGCGATAGCGATCTACAAAACATCGACTCTGGACCAGACAATCGAGTGATTAACACCATGAGCAAGGATCTAAGGAACTGGGATACGATGACGCATGTGTAAACCAAGTTAGCAAGCCTGACCTGCCGTTCCCGTTAGTCGCCTCTTACAACAAGCTGGGTTGCTAAAAACCAATTTCAAGCCCGGATCTTCAGGGTCAGCTCAGTTATACTCCGCCTGCAGTCACACAAAACGACCACCCTTGCATCTCTAGCTCTCCCGCCATGTTTGTCCCGCGACAACGCTACTGCATGCCCGAACAGTCCTTTTACGGTGGTGACGTTACCGTTGTGTGCGGTGCACCCAAGTCAGAAAGAACTCTCCTTTAAATGGCTTGTAGCTGTGGTGGAAACAAGCTTGTTTATACAAAACTTACATCTGAATGCTTCTTATTGCTAAACTGTATACTGGAAAACCACACACTGAACTCCTAATATAATGTGAATTGTCATACACAAACTTCCCATTCTACTTGTTTTTGAACATATTTAAACTATATTCCTGCTTTTAACTTAGTAATGCAAGCAATAAGGTGGAACAGCTCGTTACTTTTCAAAATACGAAGCCGGTTATAACAAAGATTTGAATTTTATCTCCACACTAAAAAAAAAAGGTTAGCCTTCATTCAGCACCGCGGGAAAGTAATCAAGTTTCCCCCTTGTCTTGTGTATTAAATATAGCTCTGCCCAGGTCAGTTACAATATTAGTTTCAGAGGAAATTAATCTATACTTTATTACACTACACTGGAGGTACAACAAACTTTATTTCTAAACACTTTCTTAACTGATAAAGTACATATAAGCCCAGAGAGTTTCGATAGACCCGACGACTAGTCCTTTATATCAATTAATCACCATCTAATCTAATCTAATCAGCCACTATTTCACCTCTGCACGTCCTAATTTACAAAGCTCACTGAAACCAACTTTGTGTGAATCCAATCCAAATATCTCTCCGTCTGTATAGATCCCGTTTGAAGATCCAGGATTGATTCTCATCAACCTACTCTTGAGACGAGAAACTGGAAAGTACCGTCAGGCTCACCGACTTGACCGCACATCGTCCCAATGACGTAGATCTATGCTGATGCCATCTTGGGATTGGCTGGCTATTTGAGCACAGCGTTTAGAGACACCCAAAACATAGAGATCACCATTAACGTAGCGCGTTGTTCACCGCCGTGTGTTGAAAGGTAGTCTGCATATTTTAGTCTTACCTACGAGCAAACCGCCGAATATATTTATCTTAAAAGTTTAAAAGTGACAGTCACATGTATCTGTTTCGCATGGCTGCGTCTCTGTCGGGGAAAGGTCAGACACTTTCTTAACCAAGAGATATAAATAGATGAAAGTGAAATCCACGTGACAGTTCCTTGTGACAAGGTGACACGTTTTTCACTCTGGAATTATTAACATAATTCTTCAACCGTCAACCTGACAGGTATGTTGGCGTATGTAACCTATGTTAGATCGTGTGTGTCAACTTCCGTCTTAATTCACTGTCACTTTAACAACCGTGCATGACCACAGAACTACACATGTCTGCATAAAGGAGTCATGTTGGAATTCTACAATTATTATACAAACTGATAACTTGTAGGAGGTGGATTTCTCAGTGTTTTCATCTCACTGAAGGTAAAATGGTGATGTTGAGCCACGGACATTGTGGATATATTACTGTTGACAAACTCCTTTGTTTGGACAATGAGTGAGTGAGTGAGTTTAGTTTTACGCCGAACTCAGCAATATTCCAGCTATATGGCGGCAGTCTGTAAATAATCGAGCCTGGACCAGACAATCCAGTGATCAACAGCATGAGCATCGACCTGCGCAATTGGGAACCGATGACATGTGTCAACCAAGTCAGCGAGCCTGTCCACCCGATCCCGTTAGTTGTCTATTACGACAAGCATGGGTTACTGAAGATCAATATTCTAACCCAGACCTTCACGGGTCTAGTTTGGATCACAGGCCCTCGTGTCTGTTTTTGTTTTTGAGATGACCCCTGACTCGAAATGCTTCACAGTACAATACGTTATGATGTATTATACTGTGAAGCATTTCGAGTCGGAGGTCATCTCAATTTTTTGTATAGAACTTATAAAATCATTAATCCTCGCAAAGACACGAGGGCCTGTGTGAGAGACACCAGAAATGGGCTTCACACATTGTACCCATGTTACTGAGGTGGAGGTCAATGGGATACAACTCGGTGCTAAAAGAGAAATGGCATCTGGCATCAATGGACATACACTAATGATCTGGCCAGAATATGATGTTATCATTAGCAACATACATGTACATGCCAAGATTCACCTTCTTCAATCCAGCAAGTCCAGATATGTTTACATTGAGAGAACTTACTAACTTCACAGAACATTGAAGTCAAAATGACTGAGCAGCGGCCATATGTAGTCTGATCAATATGACTGAAGCCTAGGGAACGTTATGTTGATACCTAAAGGCAAGTGTCAGTGTCCAGGTATACTTCTCTCCCACGTTTGTTCCAGTCTGTTATTTACATAATTGTGATTCTTGGTCAAAAGATGCACTTCTTAACACAGATCAGGATTCCAAATCCATGTATATAAGTAGTGTATCTAAAGACAAAGAAGGTTATCCAAGGTATAATATATCCCTGTTCAACTATGTTTGTGGTAATTATTTACAATATGATGACTATATCTGAAAACATATGCTTGATATTTTACAGACACCTTCCTATGTTGACAAAATAATCTTCAGGTTGCCTCACTGACGGTGTTCAGACCAAGATGTGAAAAATTAGGACTATTTTTATGGACATACAACTTCTTTATTCTATATAGGTGATGTTTCGACATAGATTCTAATATCGTTGTCAAGCAAGTCATAAAGAAGTTACACCACTTGCTTGACAACGACATTAGAATCTATGTCGAAACGTCGCCTATATAGAATAAAGAAGTTGTATATCCATAAAAATAGCCCTCATTCTTCATCTACCCAACTTCTAGAATGCCAATCAAAGAAGTCAAGATGTGAAACGTGAGATTAAGAATACACAATTTGATATTTGACTTTCCTTCATCATCTGCTGAGCAGCTCATGAAAACATTACAAAATGTAGGCAACTCTAATACACATGCATGTTATTCGACAAGAACAGTTGACTATCCTCAACCCATCTCAACAACTGCACTTTCAACTACATGTATTTTATCAACAATAACACATGGCTTATCAAAATAGTTTATTAGTGTACAAACATTCTATAAAAATATTAAATATAAAATCTGCATAAAACACTCAAGACATAAGAACAAGAAATAGATGTATATTTATGCCCACATATATAGTAAAACGTGTTAAAAAGATGTACATCTCACCATTAGGAATTGCATGCTTCTGGTTGAAAATATGTCTGCCTGTACGGGGCAAAGATAACACAAGAAATACCAAACATTAGTTTAGACAAGAAATAGAAACAACTGGTGATGAAAATGAGCAAGAGATTTGAAAATGCTTGAAATAGATAATTATGTTTCAGACTGCTGAACAAAATTGAAATTGTCCACCATTAATAATACATTGTTGAACAGTGACCTTTTAGGCAAATAGTTTTGACTAATAAATCTGGTTTTCCAGACTATATAAGTGTTGGTCCCTAATACTGATCCTGTGACAGTGGACCACACTGCCAACAATTCCACTTTGGTCTACGAAAGGCAACGAGATGTGAGGTACCATGTGAGGTCGGTCAGTTTAGATAAATGCCAGCAAAGTGACTGTTGACATGTTTTACATCTAGTATACTTCAAGGTATACCATACTTCTCACAGATCTACCTGCTAAACCATGTGTAGAGAGGAAGCACCTTCCAACTGGGAAAGTGAGTGAGTGAGTATGGTTTTACGCCGCTTTTAACAATATTCCAGCAATATCACGTCCGGGGACACCAGAAATTTGGCTTCACACATAATACCCATGTGGGGAATCGAACCTGGGTCTTCGGTGTGACGAGCGAACACTTTAACCACTAGGCTACCCCGCCGCCTCTCCAACTGGGAACCCATGGATGTTATTGGCCATGTCGCTACAGTCAGACTATAACACAGGTGCTTCAGTATAATGTACAGTTCACAGTGTCAGTATAGAACAGACACCTGCCCATCTTCTCTGAATGAGTGAGTTACATGGACAAAGGTAAAATAGATCATGTAGAAAACATTCACATTCAGTTTCTTTCATTACAAGGGTGGCTACTATGACGTGTCATCCTGGTCGTAGGGCAATTCGGAAATGGTCTTCGGTCAATTATAATCCACAATACCACGAGATACATGTAACTTTTGGTTCAATTTGTTTTTAAAATGGTGTTTGGTACTTTTCAAGATCTGGAATCAACAAAAGGCAATACTTCACCAAATAACTGACTTGTACAGCAAGTGACATACAGCAATAATCAACAGTTTGAGAGTTCAAAAGAACAGTGCTCTTACTTTTAATCAAGTACAATTTGTCATAATGAAAACATAAAAAAATAAAACAAATCCATAAATCCAAAAATCCCAGCCAATCAAATTTCCCCATTTGACGACTCATCCAGTAAGGCTCATCCAGTAAGAGTGAAAAGTTTTGGAGTTCTAGTGGAAACGTTCCTAAATTTCAGGGGAAGTCCAACTTGTCATCATGATAACACCCGCTATAAACTGTGACATGGATCAACCTAGTAACAAACCTAAGACCTAATTCTAAAAATGATATTTTATGTTTATTCAATGTCATTGCAAAATAGATTTTGTTTAAGTAACGGCCACTGGTCACGCTCCCATAACACAGGGAATCCAACACAGGAGAAAGGCCTCTCAGTCTGTGATGGTTAAAAAACAAACATATATTTTGGAGTAAAATATGATGCTTTCAAATTAGCTGAAGTATAACATAAGTAAAACCAAACCATCAGAGGCAGTACAATAAGACAAGCCTCCTGGCACAATAGGGAACAAGAAACCTTCAAGAAAGTTGAGATGCATGTGACTTTGTGTGAGCTGTTGGTACACAATGGCCTCAGTAGTATTTTAACTCTGTGTATGCACTCGATGTCTTGTGTCCTGTTGTTCTAGGACTGTACCAATCATTTTGACAAGGTAATGTACAAGTATGTGTTTGTTGTTGTACAGTATATAAACCAAATGAATAAGCACAGCAACTTCACGTCAGAAATGGCTAAAATACAACAGGAAACACACAGCATGAAACGACAAATAACGGTAACAATGTTTTTCTGGCAACTTCCAGCAACAACCAAACATACCCATGTACAAAACCATGCACTGATGACAACATGGCACAGGGACAGGCTGCTGACAAACAGGCAACAAACTTAGTCAAGATTACGCTGTTGTTTAAAGCCACACTCAGCAATATTCCACAGGACAGCAGTCTGTAAACAACGGAGTCTGGAATACATCAATGCAGAGATGTCAGGCCAGGATATTGTTTCTGTGTCTACCCGCATGCAGTAGAACCTGTATGCAACACTTGATTTGCTCTGCTCAGTGGTGAACACACTGAATGTACTGTACATTTTGGAACAGTTTCTTCAAATGGATTCTTGTATTCATTAGTTTCAATGTTTCCACTGTGCCAAAACAACTTACATGATGTGAGCAGGGCTGGAGTTTTCAATAACTCTGTTTATTAAAGTTTTTCTCCTTTAAATTTTTTGTTCATAATAAAACTATATAATGTATAAACTATTTGGGGGAATAATATAAACAACAAATGTCAAAAAGATGATTATCATTTGGGCCAGATGTCATAAAGTCTTAATATGTTCCGAACTTAAATGTGAAATAGATGTTAAGCTGGACAAATCACCATAGTTAGTATTTAACTATGCTGACATAAAATTCAATTCAACTTTTAAAAAATGCACTTTACACAGCAGATGAAGCATTTCTGAAGCATTTCATTACTGAAATCAGTTATCATTACTCAAATCAGTTATCATTACTCAAATCAGAAATCATTACAGAAGGGTCAGATAACTCTTCAAACAAATTCTTATCCACATCTTTGCTTCTATAAACATTTGATGATAACAAACCTTTCCAAAACAGAAAAACAAATTCTTATGCATATGTGATAAACTAAATGGAACTCTTCTGAAACAATCAACAAAATCTGGAATGTGAAAAAAAATATAGTCATATGAACAGAAAATATCAATGATATTTTCCCTCACCAATATTATGCAACAAGACAAGATTGCGTCTCCATAACAAAACAGTAAACTACCTGCTGTGACTTTCAGCATCAGGCCACAAGCTCATCTTCATCTGTGTTGTTTTCAGGACTGTGAAGTAGCTGGCAATAGTTGATGACACGCTTGCTGAGCTTGTGGCGGTGTCGGTGGAGGAAGTACATGGCAACAACAACAACAGCAAGGAGGACGAAGGCACCAGCTGTTGCCAGTGGTACCACATCTGAAGAAGTGTTGGTGAATGGTATGATACAAGAGTCAGCAATGTCAGCTCAACAAATAGCTCATGAATATACATAACATAAGCAAACTACTAATAGGGTCAACTACCTATCATGACAACAAAGATTCCTTGATAATGATTTGTTAAAATTAGATATCTAATTCCATTCATTACTTGAAAATCAACATGCCTCTTCACACAAAAATGTTGTGCATAAAACACTGATTAATGAGCCTACGCATCACTGAATATAACAATGGCCTCTGATAACCCATTAGAATGATATGTTTGATAACAGAACAACAGCTTATCAAGCAGGTTGAAAAGTGTTTCAGATTTTATGTGAAACACACAGTAAACACTGATTCAAGGTTACATGATCTGTGGTCGCAAAAATGAGCAAATCTAGCATTCCAACAATCAGGGCATTATGGTAGGTACCAGGGAGATAACTCTGCCAGGCAAATGTCTGTGCCTCAGATAATCAGTTGCTGCTACATTCCACAATCAAAGTCGGACAAGTCACTTACAACTGTTAGGGGTGGAGGTGGCTCCTGTTGCAGCTTGGGTGGACCCACACAAGGAAGCCCGAGACTCCGCCTCCAGTGTCACATTACTCAACAGTCTGTGGAAGGTGGCAATAGGGCACAGTGTGGCACAACCTGCAGACAGAGACAAAATAAGGACAAAACCTGATGGTACCAGTACCACATGAACATCCACCGAACCTGAGTGTGTATGTACAACAAATACCTTTCAGATACCCCCAGTGGTGAAAACACAAGCCACGTTTTACTGACACATGGCAGATATCGGATACGGTTCACTGACACATGGCAGATATTGGATACGGTTCACTGACACATGGCAGATATTGGATATGTTTCACTGACACATAGCAGATATTGGATATGATTCACTGACACATAACAGATATTGGATATGATTCACTGACACATGGCAGATATTGGATATGATTGACACATGGCAGATATTGGATACGTTTCACTGACACATAGCAGCTATTGGATATGATTCACTGACACATAGCAGATATTGGATACGTTTCACTGACACATGGCAGATATTGGATACGATTCACTGACACATGGCAGATATTGGATACGTTTCACTGACACATAGCAGATATTGGATACGTTTCACTGACACAGCAGATATTGGATCCATTTCACTGACACATGGCAGATATTGGATACGTTTCACTGACACAGCAGATATTGGATACGGTTCACTGACACTTGGCAGATATTGGATATGGTTCACTGACACATTGCAGGTATTGGATACGTTTCACTGACACAGCAGATATTGGATACGTTTCACTGACACAGCAGATATTGGATACGTTTCACTGACACAGCAGATATTGGATACGTTTCACTGACACATAGCAGATATTGGATACGTTTCACTGACACATGGCAGATATTGGATACGATTCACTGACACATAGCAGATATTGGATACGTTTCACTGACACATGGCAGATATTGGATACGATTCACTGAGACATTGCAGGTATCGGGCATGTTTCGCAAGAAGTCTGCATTTAGTATGATTTACTCTCACAGTAATGTGATGTAGTCATTATGAAACTGGAAGCCTGATTGTTCACCTACTGACCTAACGCAGTGTCTATATCCAGTGATTCCAGTGCTACTGCCCATGTTGAACACGTTCCTTCCCATGTCCCTTCTCTCATCACACTGCAGGGTTCCACCTATGTAAGCTCCAACTATTATAAAGGAGCTTTAACACTTTGGACCATGTATCTGTTACTCACCTGGTATTGTCAGAGTGTAGGGAGGAGCTGCTGTGTCATTTCTGTACAAGACTTTGACAAAGAATAGGTTGTTCCTGTGATACAGCTCCAGCATCACGCAGGCAGTGTATGGAGGCTGGATGGAATTGAATACTCCAAGTGCTGACAGAAAAGCAATGATGTTGCTATCATGCTGAAAAGAGAGGTAAGTATTCTTAAGCTCTTTCTTTCTGAATTTCCTTTAGGAATAATCCTGGTTTGTATGTGAGGGAGAAAATTATTAAAATCTAAATATTTTGGATATTTAAATACTTACCTTACCATAGGTCTTATGCATATTACCTTAAGCTCCGCTTAGAAGATTCATTGATTCGCCATTCTCTAGAATGGCTGCCTCAGGTATCTACGAGTGTATAGGCACGGAAGTGACGTGGTCTCCCCTCTCGCACAAGCGCGGTCTATCAAAAAATCACTTTTACTGACCAGGTCCGAAGAGTCCAGAGAGGGGAGGAGCATCCAGCGTTGGGAGGAAGTTACCGCCCTATGGTAAGGTATTTAAATATCTAAAATATTTAGATTTTAATAAATTTTTAACTTACCTTACCATAGGTCTTATGCATATGGATTCGACACTAGGGCGGCGGTGTCGGGCTCCAGAGAACCGTCCTAAGACCACATGCCAAGAGCAACCAAAGAGAACTAACTGAGTCGACAGGCTGAAACAGGAGGCGCCTGTAACAGGAAACAGATAGTAATCCAAGCAAACCCTAAGGAAAACAAACACATCCAGGGCGTAACTTAACCTTAAGACCAAAAAGGTAAGAAGAAGAAGTTACCTAATGGGCGGTAGGTCGGGTGAGCTGCTGGGCAACCACCAGAGCACCAAAGGATTGCAGCACTTCCACATCCTCGACGGCCAAATCCCGCAGGTAGTGGCTAGCGAAGACAGTAGAGGATTTCCAGAAGCATCCCTCCTTGATGGCTGGAACGGTGCAGTTCCTATGGAGAGCCATAGTGGACGCCAGGGCTCTTATCTCGTGCGGGTTATTGGCTGTAGGATGAGGCTGTGCATCGAAGGCGGCAAGGATGGTCGTACGTACCAAGAGGGAAATAGTATTCCTATTAACTTCCCTTTAGCCGCCGAGGAAAAGGGAATAAACAGTTTCTTGCAAGACTGCCTCTTGGATGATGACTTGGCAAGATACATCTTAAGAGCCCTCACAGGACAAAGCAGCTCTTCCTCAGCGTCATGTGGTCCTAGAATGGAAGGCAAAGGAGGAATGGAAGACATTCTGTCCGGCTGTCCTGGTAGCTGATTCTAAACCACAAAATCCCAAAGCAGTCCCAGATGAACAGGACCATGTCGCGACTCCTCAAAACGCACCCTGGTGACATCTAAAGCGTGGATCTCACTGCCCCTAGCCGCCGTAGCCAGGGCCAAGAGAAAAGCTGTTTTCCTGGAGAGATTCTCGAAAGAAGCAGAGTCCAAGGGCTCGTAAGGCGGACCTCTCAGATGCCGAAGAACGATTTTAAGGTCCCAAGCAGGAGGACGACACTTTGCCTTCTGGTCCTCCAGCTTGAACGCTTTAAGTTAAGCGATGAGTTCCGGCACCTTGGAAATCTTCTTGTCACACTTGACTGCCAACACAGAGTTAAGAGCCGACAAATACGTTCCTATAGTGTTACCCTTGAGAGGCCAGGACTTCCGAAGGAAAAGAAGGAAATCTGCTATAAACTGAGGAGAGGCTTTTAACGGGTCCTTGGATTTCTGTGCACAAAACTTCTCAAAAGAAATCCACTTATAGAGTGACATAGAGTGACCTAGTGGAAACTCGATGAGCACAAGCAATAACCTTAGCAATGCCTGTGGAGAAGCCCTTAGCCTTTAGCGCCCTTTGCAGATGATCCAACCAAACAGATGAAATCGGGTCGGATCGGGATGCAGCTGTCGAGTGTGCGGATGTCTGAGCAGATGAGGCCACTCTGGCAACTGTAGCGGATTTCTTCCGGCGAGAGGGCGCAGATCCGGAAACCAAGTTCTGGTTGGCCACAAAGGCGCGACCAAAAGCAGACGAATCGCCACTCTCTGCTTGACCTTTGCTAACACTGCTGGCAGCAGAACTGGTGGTGGAAAGGCGTATGCGTCCAGACCTCCCACGACAAGGACATGGCGTCGACTGCCTATGCCGCTGGATCTGGAATTGGAGACATGTACAACGGCAGCTGTTTGTTGAACTGGGTCACAAACAGGTCGCTCAGAGGGCGACCATAACTGTGGCATAGAAGGTTGAACGCTTCTGGATGTAGCATCCACTCTGTTGGCGATGGCTTGCCTGGCCTTGAGAGAGCGTCTGCTAGAACGTTCTTGCAAACTGGGATGTGCCGGGCTCTGGCTCTGATGCCATTATTGGTCTGCTCCAACAACCGTTTGGACCTGGTTGTTCCCTGGTTGCGAATCAACCACACCACCGTAGAATTCTCCGACCCTATCAGGAGCCTGGTGTTCCACAGCAGAGGAATCCAATGTCGAACCACTAGAATGACTGCTTGGAACCCCAAGTTGTTGATATGCCAGCCTAGTTCGTCGGCGGACCACAGCGCCGAGGTGGTCTGGTCCCTGAAGTGTGCACCCCAACCCTGAAGAGACGCGTTACGAAAAGTTCGTGATCCACCAGCGGAGGTAAGCGAGGAGATGTAGAGGCAGGAGGAATCTTGACTGAAGATCGTCTGCCTGGATGTAAGGCAAGAGGAAGCGCTGTAACAGCCGGAGCATCAGACGACCTCTGAGCGTCAAGTCCTGGGCTGAGGTGAGGAGGCCTTAGAGGGACTGTCACTCCCTGAGCATGAGTGGCTGGGACAGACCTCGGCTGGCGAAATTGACAATCTTCCTCCAGCGATCCTGCGGAACCCTGACTAGGTCGCAGTGAGTCAGGAATAACCCCCCTATGAACGTCAGTTCCTGGGACGGCTCCAGGTGCGATTTGTCTGTGTTGATAATCCACCCCAGTTGCTCCAGAAGATGCATGGCGAAAGTCATCTGTCTGCGAAGCAACTGAGGATCGCGGTGGTTCATGAGGCAGTCGTCTATATAAGGGTCCAAATCGATGCCCCTGAGATGGAGAAACCGGGTGATCAGCGAGGTAATCCGAGTAAAAAGCCACGGGGCAGTTGAAATTCCAAACAGAAGCACTTTCCACTGGTAATGGGAACCGTTGAAAAAGAACCTAAGGTACTTCCTGTGACGACAGTAAATGGGCACATGTAAGTACGCATCCTGGAGGTCGAGGCTGGCCAGCTAGGTCCTGGGCGCAAGCTTGGCACGAAGCTGTTCCAGGGATATCATCCGGAAATGAGGCGGCTCCGACAGGTAAAGGTGGTTGAAAACTACCATGTTGTGAATCATGCGCATTTTCCCTGAGTCTTTCTCTGGAACCTGAAGGATGGGTGAGTAGAACCCCGGGGACTGTTGGGGGTCTAGCACTGTCTCTATAGCTTGCTTGTCTGGCAAAGTCTGGATGTTGTCTGCAAGCAGTAGCTGTTGGTCTGGAGCATACACGCGTGACTGGGGCGTTGTAGTCCGAGGCGGCGACACAGTGATTGGCAGCTTGTAGCCGGTCTTGAGAATGTTGGTCACAAACGGATCTTCCAGGATTGTCCAATTGGGCCAAAAGATCCCTAGTCTCCCTCCCGCCTACTGGTGTAGACCGAACTGGCACGGCTGGGGGCAGGAGGTCCCAGTCGTGTTGGTTCAATCCTCGACGTATTGTCTTCAGTAAGATCCCTGATGATTTTTGGATAGACCACGCTAACGCGAGAGGGGAGATCACATCACTTCCGTGCCTATACACTCGTAGATACCTGAGGCAGCCATTCTAGAGAATGGTGAATCAACGACTGTCTGATCTCTTCTAAGCGGAGCTTAAGGTAATATGCATAAGACCTATGGTAAGGTAAGTAAAAATATAGGAAATAAAAATGGACATTCTAGTTTCTAAAAGACATGAAAATAGCAATGAATAAGTTACATACAGATGTTTCAAAATATTTCTCTCTCCGAGGGAATTGCTTTCATCCTTAATTTTATTTTATTTGTTTTCATTAATCTATTGCTACAGGGGCTGAGATGCATGAATGAATGTTTTAGAAAAAAACAGTGCATTTGTTATCTCAACTGATCACAGAGAAATACGAACTAATGATGAAATAATGTCTGATTTATTTCCAAGCATTAATTTAAGTAAATTTCTGCTGAGTACACATAAATCATTGGCCCATTGGTTAACTGAGTGAGTACTTACTGCTGACTACACATAAATCATTGGCCCATTGGTTAACTGAGTGAGTATTTACTGCTGAGAACACATAAATCATTGGCCCATTGGTTAACTGAGTGAGTACTTACTGCTGACTTCACATAAATCATTGGCCTATTGCTTAACTGAGTGAGTACTCACTGCTGAGAACACATAAATCATTGGCCCATTGGTTAACTGAGTGAGTACTTACTGCTGAGAACACATAAATCATTGGCCCATCGGTTAACTGAATGAGTACTTACTGCTGAGTACACATAAATCATTGGCCCATTGGTTAACTGAGTGAGTACTCTTATTGGTTAACTGAGTGAGTACTTACTGCTGACTACACATAAATCATTGGCCCATTGGTTAACTGAGTGAGTACTTACTGCTGACTACACATAAATCATTGGCCCATTGGTTAACTGAGTGAGTACTTACTACTGAGAACACATAAATCATTGGCCCATTGGTTAACTGAGTGAGTACTTACTGCTGAGAACACATAAAGCGTTGGCCCATTCGTTAACTGACTGAGAACTTACTGCTGAGTACACATAAATCATTGGCCTATTGGTTAACTGAGTGAGTACTCTTATTGGTTAACTGACTGAGTATTTACTGCTGAGAACACATCAAGCATTGGCCCATCGGTTAACTGACTGAGTACTTACTGCTGACTACACATAAAGCATTGGCCCATTGGTTAACTGAGTGAGTACTTACTGCTGAGAACACAAAAAGCATTGGTCCATTGTTTAACTGAGTGAGTACTCACTGCTGAGAACACTTAAATCATTGGCCTATTGGTTAACTGAGTGAGTACTTCCTGTTGAGAACACATAAAGCATTGGCCCATTGGTTAACTGAGTGAGTACTTACTGCTGAGTACACATAAATCATTGGCCTATTGGTTAACTGAGTGAGTACTCTTATTGGTTAACTGAGTGAGTACTCACTGCTGAGAACACTTAAATCATTGGCCCATTGGTTAATTGAGTGAGTACTTACTGCTGAGATCACATAAAGCATTGGTCCATTGGTTAACTGAGTGAGTACTTACTGCTGAGTACACATAAATCATTGGCCTATTGGTTAACTGAGTGAGTACTCTTATTGGTTAACTGAGTGAGTACTTACTGCTGAGAACAGATAAATCATTGGCCCATTGGTTAACTGAGTGAGTACTTACTGCTGAGTACACATAAATCATTGGCCCATTGGTTAACTGAGTGAGTACTTACTGCTGAGAACACATAAAGCCTTGGCCCATTGGTTAACTGAGTGAGTACTTACTGCTGAGTACACATAAATCATTGGCCCATTGGTTAACTGAGTGAGTACTTACTGCTGAGAACACATAAAGCCTTGGCCCATCGGTTAACTGACTGAGTACTTACTGCTGAGTACACATAAATCATTGGCGTATTGGTTAACTGAGTGAGTACTCTTATTGGTTAACTGTGTGAGTACTTACTGCTGACTACACATAAATCATTGGCCCATTGGTTAACTGAGTGAGTACTTACTGCTGAGTACACATAAATCATTGGCCCATTGGTTAACTGAGTGAGTACTCTTATCGGTTAACTGAGTGAATACTTACTGCTGAGAACACATAAATCATTGGCCCATTGGTTAACTGAGTGAGTATTTACTGCTGAGAACACATAAAGCATTGGCCCATCGGTTAACTGACTGAGTACTTACTGCTGAGTTCACATAAATCATTGGCCCATTGGCTAACTGAGTGAGTACTTACTGCTGAGAACAGATAAAGCATTGGCCCATTGGTTAACTGAGTGAGTACTTACTGCTGAGAACACATAAATCATTGGCCCATTGGTTAACTGAGTGAGTACTTACTGCTGACTACACATAAATCATTGGCCCATTGGTTAACTGAGTGAGTACTTACTGCTGACCACACATAAAGCATTGGCCCATCGGTTAACTGAGTGAGTACTCACTGCTGAGAACACTTAAATCATTGGCCCATTGGCAAACTGAGTGAGTACTTACTGCTGAGAACACATAAAGCATTGGCCCATTGGTTAACTGAGTGAGTACTTACTGCTGAGAACACATAAAGCATTGGCCCATTGGTTAACTGATTGAGTACTCACAGCTGAGAACACTTAAATCATTGGCCCATTGGTTAACTGAGTGAGTACTTACTGCTGAGAACACATAAAGCATTGGCCCATTGGTTAACTGACTGAGTACTTACTGCTGACTACACATAAATCATTGGCCTATTGGTTAACTGAGTGAGTACTCTTATTGGTTAACTGAGTGAGTACTTACTGCTGACTACACATAAATCATTGGCCCATTGGTTAACTGAGTGAGTACTTACTGCTGAGAACACATAAAGCATTGGCCCATTTGTTAACTGAGTGAGTACTTACTGCTGAGATCACATAAATCATTGGCCCATTGGTTAACTGATGAGTACTTACAGCTGAGAACACATAATGCATTGGCCCATCAGTTAACTGACTGAGTACTCACTGCTGACTACACATAAATCATTGGCCTATTGGTTAACTGAGTGAGTACTTACTGCTGAGAACACATAAAGCATTGGCCCATTGGTTAACTGAGTGAGTACTCACGCCTGAGAACACTTAAATCATTGGCCCATTGGTTAACTGAGTGAGTACTTACTGCTGAGAACACATAAATCATTGGCCCATTGGTTAACTGAGTGAGTACTTACTGTTGACTACACATAAATCATTGGCCCATTGGTTAACTGAGTGAGAACTTACTGCTGACTACACATATATTGTTGGCCAATTGGTTAACTGAGTGAGTACTTACTGCTGAGTACACATAAATCATTGGCCTATTGGTTAACTGAGTGAGTACTTACTGCTGAGTACACATAAATCATTGGCCTATTGGTTAACTGAGTGAGTACTTACTGCTGAGAACACATAAAGCATTGGCCCATCGGTTAACTGAGTGAGTACTTACTGCTGAGTACACATAAATCATTGGCCTATTGGTTAACTGACTGAGTACTCTTATTGGTTAACTGAGTGAGTACTTACTGCTGACTACACATAAATCATTGGCCCATTGGTTAACTGAGTGACTACTTACTGCTGACTACACATAAATCATTGGCCTATTGGTTAACTGAGTGAGTACTCTTATTGGTTAACTGAGTGAGTACTTACTGCTGACTACACATAAATCATTGGCCCATTGGTTAACTGAGTGAGTACTTACTGCTGAGAACACATAAAGCATTGGCCCATTGGTTAACTGAGTGAGTACTTACTGCTGAGATCACATAAATCATTGGCCCATTGGTTAACTGAGTGAGTACTTACTGCTGAGAACACATAAATCATTGGCCCATCAGTTAACTGACTGAGTACTTACTGCTGACTACACATAAATCATTGGCCTATTGGTTAACTGAGTGAGTACTTACTGCTGAGAACACATAAAGCATTGGCCCATTGGTTAACTGAGTGAGTACTTACTGCTGAGAACACATAAATCATTGGCCCATTGGTTAACTGAGTGAGTACTTACTGCTGAGAACACATAAATCATTGGCCCATTGGTTAACTGAGTGAGTACTTACTGCTGACTACACATAAATCATTGGCCCATTGGTTAACTGAGTGAGAACTTACTGCTGACTACACATAATATTGGCCCATTGGTTAACTGAGTGAGTACTTACTGCTGAGTACACATAAATCATTGGCCTATTGGTTAACTGAGTGAGTACTTACTGCTGAGTACACATAAATCATTGGCCTATTGGTTAACTGAGTGAGTACTTACTGCTGAGAACACATAAAGCATTGGCCCATCGGTTAACTGAGTGAGTACTTACTGCTGAGTACACATAAATCATTGGCCTATTGGTTAACTGACTGAGTACTAAAGCATTGGCCCATTGGTTAACTGAGTGAGTACTTACTGCTGACTACACATAAATCATTGGCCCATTGGTTAACTGAGTGACTACTTACTGCTGAGTACACATAAATCATTGGCCCATTGGTTAACTGAGTGAGTACTTACTGCTGAGAACACATAAATCATTGGCCTATTGGTTAACTGAGTGAGTACTTACTGCTGACTACACATAAATCATTGGGCCATTGTTTAACTGAGTGAGTACTTACTGCTGAGAACACATAAAGCGTTGGCCCATTGGTTAACTGACTGAGTACTTACTGCTGAGTACACATAAATCATTGGCCTATGGTTAACTGAGTGAGTACTCTTATTGGTTAACTGACTGAGTACTTACTGCTGAGAACACATAAATCATTGGCCCATTGGCTAACTGAGTGAGTACTTACTGCTGAGAACACATAAAGCATTGGCCCATTGGTTAACTGAGTGAGTACTTACTGCTGACTACACATAAATCATTGGCCCATTGTTTAACTGAGTGAGTACTTACTGCTGAGTACACATATATCATTGGCCCATTGATTAACTGAGTGAGTACTTACTGCTGACTACACATAAATCATTGGCCCATTGGTTCACTGAGTGAGTACTTACTGCTGACTACACATAAATCGTTGGCCAATTGGTTCACTGAGTGAGTACTTACTGCTGAGTACACATAAATCATTGCCCTATTGGTTAACTGAGTGAGTACTTACTGCTGACTACACATAAATCATTGGCCTATTGGTTAACTGAGTGAGTACTTACTGCTGAGTACACATAAATCATTGGCCCATTGGTTAACTGAGTGAGTACTTACTGCTGACTACACATAAATCATTGGCCAATTGGTTAACTGAGTGAGTACCTACTACTGAGAACACATAAATCATTGGCCCATTGGTTAACTGAGTGAATACTTACTAATGAGAACACATAAAGCATTGGCCCATCAGTTAACTGAGTGAGTACTTACTGCTGAGTACACATAAATCATTGGCCTATTGGTTAACTGAGTGAGTGTTTGATTTGGTTAACTGACTGAGTACTTACTGCTGAGAACACATAAATCATTGGCCCATTGGTTAACTGAGTGAGTATTTACTGCTGACAACACATAAAGCATTGGCCTTTTGGTTAACTGAGTGAGTACTTACTGCTGAGAACACATAAATCATTGGCCCATTGGTTAACTGAGATAGTACTTACTGCTGAGGACACATAAAGCATTGGCCCATTGGTTGACTGAGTAAGTACTTACTGCTGAGAACACATAAATCATTGGCCCATCGGTTAACTGAGTGAGTACTTACTGCTGAGTACACATAAATCATCATCCATTTGTTAACTGAGTGAGTACTTACTGCTGAGAACACATAAATCATTGGCCCATTGGTTAACTGAGTGAGTACTTACTGCTGAGTACACATAAATCATTGGCCTATTGGTTAACTGAGTGAGTACTTACTGCTGAGTACACATAAATCAGCATCCATTGGTTAACTGAGTGAGTACTTACTGCTGACTACACATAAATCATTGGCCCATTGGCTAACTGAGTGAGTACTTACTGCTGAGAACACATAAATCATTGGCCCATTGGTTAACTGAGTGAGTACTTACTGCTGAGAACACATAAATCATTGGCCCATTGGTTAACTGAGTGAGTACTTACTGCTGACTACACATAAATCATTGGCCCATTGGTTAACTGAGTGAGTACTTACTGCTGACCACACATAAAGCATTGGCCCATCGGTTAACTGAGTGAGTACTCACTGCTGAGAACACTTAAATCATTGGCCCATTGGTAAACTGAGTGAGTACTTACTGCTGAGAACACATAAAGCATTGGCCCATTGGTTAACTGAGTGAGTACTTACTGCTGATAACACATAAAGCATTGGCCCATTGGTTAACTGAGTGAGTACTTACTGCTGAGAACACATAAATCATTGGCCCATTGGTTAACTGAGTGAGTACTTACTGCTGAGAACACATAAATCATTGCCCCATTGGTTAACTGAGTGAGTACTTACTGCTGAGTACACATAAATCATTGGCCTATTGGTTAACTGAGTGAGTACTTACTGCTGAGTACACATAAATCAGCATCCATTGGTTAACTGAGTGAGTACTTACTGCTGACTACACATAAATCATTGGCCCACTGGCTAACTGAGTGAGTACTTACTGCTGAGAACACATAAATCATTGGCCCATTGGTTAACTGAGTGAGTACTTACTGCTGAGAACACATAAATCATTGGCCCATTGGTTAACTGAGTGAGTACTTACTGCTGACTACACATAAATCATTGGCCTATTGGTTAACTGAGTGAGTACTTACTGCTGAGAACACATAAAGCATTGGCCCATCCGTTAACTGAGTGAGTACTTACTGCTGAGAACACATAAAGCATTGGCCCATTGGTTAACTGAGTGAATACTTACTGCTGAGTACACATAAAGCATTGGCCAATTGGTTAACTGAGTGAGTACTTACTGCTGAGTACACATAAATCATTGGCCCATTGGTTAACTGAGTGAGTACTTACTGCTGAGTACACATAAATCATTGGCCCATTGGTTAACTGAGTGAGTACTTACTGCTGAGAACACATAAAGCATTGGCCCATTGTTTAACTGAGTGAGTACTCACTGCTGAGAACACATAAAGCATTGGCCCATTGGTTAACTGAGTGAGTACTTACTGCTGAGAACACATAAATCATTGGCCCATTGGTTAACTGAGTGAGTACTTACTGCTGACTACACATAAATCATTGGCCCATTGGTTAACTGAGTGAGTACTTACTGCTGTCTACACATAAATCATTGGCCCATTGGTTCACTGAGTGAGTACTTACTGCTGACTACACATAAATCGTTGGGCAATTGGTTAACTGAGTGAGTACTTACTGCTGAGTACACATAAATCATTGCCCTATTGGTTAACTGAGTGAGTACTTACTGCTATGTACACATAAATCATCATCCATTGGTTAACTGAGTGAGTACTTACTGCTGAGTACACATACAACTTCATCTGACTGTCAGGGTCAATCAACTTGAGTTTGATGTTAGACATCATCTTCTCAAGAAGGGGACCTAGAAAGGAACATGTAAACAAACTATCAAGGAATGGAAACTGATGATACCTTCCAAGTAGGGTGTTATGTTTAGAAACTGAAGAATTTCTCACATGTATCTGGAACAATACCACACATGACATACTGACATTCATTGGGAAATGGCTTGGTAGTGTTCACCTAGGCTTGGTCACCCACTACTGTAAACAACTGTCCTTGAAACAAGCTACACACTAAACACTTGCCATCAGTTCTATAGACAGCTCATGCCACATGTGTCATATGTGTTCCAGCAGGACATTGACCAGAAGGTGTTTAACACCTGCCACAACAAATATTTCTGTGTGAGTTACCTAATGTTTAAAGTAACTGAATACATATTTTATGCATTAACATCTCATTTCATTTTCATGTGGTTGCAAGGCAAATGAAAGTCATATAAGGTCACTAGTTTCGTGCTACTGATAATCACACATATGGTGACGAACTAATGAAGAGATGGGGTGTAAGTTTTGGGATCCCGATGCAGCACACATATATTACCTGGTGGTTTAACTGAACTTAAGGGTTCAAACCGAATACACTTGGAAATTGGTCTTACCAGTGGGAAGTTAAAGTCAGCTTACACTTGTCCTGGGTATAGGCAACAATATGTTTCAACCCCTTACCAACCTACAATGTCACTCACCTGCACCCAACTTCTGTATTTCTGACGTTGGGTAAGCAAAGGCTGATGACAGATTGTAAACATTCATCAGAAGTAGAATTTCCGGGTTCATCCAAGAAGGCTGTTTGAGATCATGGCGCATCTGAATAAACAACACCATTAATGACATCAGCAACACCACTCACCAGTAACCATAACAACTACCAATAGTGAAACCACCTCATCTCAAGCATATTGTGGAAGAGCATTTGTTTCTAATCAAACACTCTACACTATGCACAAATACATGATCTTTATCATCATCAATCTTCTTTATCCAGAATACTGTAAGTCTACAGACACTACAACATGCAAATAAAGGTACATTTACAAAACACTAATGAAAAGTAACTTAAAATTTGTGTTTCCAAATTTACAGTGTGATAAAAATATCTCAATACATTCCTATGCACAGTTGACATAAGATGAATAAGTTTACGTTATTCCTCAAGCAAAGTACATCTAATGACCCAAAACACATTTTTAAGGTTTGTTTGAAAAAGCTGTTCCGCACCTGTCATAACTGTGCAGTAAAACACATAATAAACTTCCATGATAATACTGTGTAACTAAAGCCTCACACCACACTGTGTAGCTAAAGCCTCACACTACACTGTGTAACTAAAGAATCACACCACACTGTGTAACTACAACCTTACACCACACTGTGTAACTAAAGCCTTTCACTACACTGTGTAACTAAAGCCTTACACCACAGTGTGCAACTTAAGCCTTTCACTACACTGTGTAACTAAAGCCTTACACCACACTTTGTAACTAAAGCCCTTCACTACACTGTGTAACTTAAGCCTTTCACTACACTGTGTAACCACAGCCTTTCACTACACTGTGTAACTAAAGCCTTACACCACACTGTGTAACTACAGCCTTCACTACACTGTGTAACTAAAGCCTTACACCAGTGTGTAAGCTAAAGCCTTTCACTACACTGTGTAACTAAAGCCTTACACTACACTGTGTAACTAAAGCCTTACACCACAGTGTGTAACTACAGCCTTCACTACACTGTGTAACTAAAGCCTTACACCACAGTGTGTAACTAAAGCCTTTCACTACACTGTGTAACTAAAGCCTTACACCAGTGTGTAACTAAAGCCTTACACCAGTGTGTAAACTAAAGCCTTACACTACACTGTGTAACTAAAGCCTTACACCACACTGTGTAACTAAAGCCTTACACCACAGTGTGTAACTAAAGCCTTACACTACACTGTGTAACTAAAGCCTTACACCACAGTGTGTAACTAAGACTACATAATGTTACTGACACTACACAGTGTTACTGAGACTACATAATGTTACTGACACTACACAGTGTTACTGACACTACACAATGTTACTGACACTACACTGTGTTACTGACAATACACAATGTTACTGACACTACACAGTGTTACTGACACTACACAGTGTTACTGTCACTAGACAGTGTTACTGACATTACACAATGTTACTGACACTACACAGTGTTACTGACACTACACAGTGTTACTGACACTACAGTGTTACTGACACTACAATGTTACTGACACTACACAATGATACTGACACTACACAGTGTTACTGACACTACACAGAGTTACTGACACTACACAGTGTTACTGACACTACACAAAGATACTGACACTACACAGTGTTACTGACACTACACTGTGTTACTTACATTACACAGTGTTACTGACACTACACAATGATACTGACACTACAGTGTTACTGACACTACACAAAGATACTGACACTACACAATGCTACTGACACTACAGTGTTACTGACACTACACAATGTTACTGACACTACACAGTGTTACTGACACTACACAATGTTAATGACACTACACAGTGTTACTGATACTGCACACTACACAGTGTTACTGACACTACACAATGTTACTGACACTACACAGTGTTACTGACACTACACAGTGTTACTGACACTACAGTGTTACTAACACTACAATGTTACTGAGACTACACAATGTTACTGACACTACACAGTGTTACTGACACTACACAATGTTACTGACACTACAGTGTTACTGACACTACACAGTATTACTGACTCTACACAGTGTTACTGACACTACACAGTGTTACTGACGCTACACAGTGTTACTGACACTACACAGCGTCACTGACACTACAGTGTTACTGACAGCTGACACTAACCTCACAGTACAATGCATCAGCTATCCTCAGTATGTTGGTCTCGTCAACCTTCCACCCAGTGAACCTGCTCAGGTACTTGAACATTTTCTTGAAAAACAACAGAGTTCTAGCTAACATGTGGATCGGGCAATGTAAGATTTACAAGTTACATGTACATACGAAGCAAAACAGACACTAAACATTTACATACATAACTTCATGTGTCACGTATCTCCAAACACGTATATGGTCACTTTACATTATTAGACGTATTATTTTTACATTTACATCAATCACTTTACAGTATTCCATCTATTACTTTACATTATTCCATCTATTACTTTACATTATTCCATCTATCACTTTACATTATTCCATCAATCACTTTACATTATTCCATCTATTACTTTACATTATTCCATCTATCACTTTACATTATTCCATCTATCCCTTTACATTATTCCATCAATCACTTTACATTATTCCATCTATTACTTAACATCATTCCATCTATTACTTCACATTACTTTATATAATTCTCTCCATCACTCTACATTATTCCATCTTTACTTTACACTATTCCATCTGTAACTAACTTTATATTATTACTTCTATCACTTAACAATGAAATGGCATTACCCTGTTGTTATAGCTTGATATGAGAAGTTATTAAATGACTTTCCAAATTCAATGGCATCAATAACTTAATGATAAACTTCAGGTAAGGAGAAACTCCACTTTCAGTTGGAGTATTTACAGCACTTCACTGAAAAGTTAGAAGTAAAGATTGCAAATGGTTTCACTCAGTAAAATACTTTTAAGTACAACTTTGGCTAATTGCTAAAAACCTCCAGCACTACCCCAGGGAACATTTCACTGCTATGTTACCTTACAGTGGTTGAGAAAACCTCCCCATGCGGAGGATGTGCTCCTCCATTCTTGTTTTAGGCTCTCCTTAAGAGGGCAGGGAGCCATGGACAACAGCTGTGAAAATAGGAACCGGATCAAGTGTAAACCATATGGAGTGAATCAGTGAAAATATGTTTATGAACATGTAAAGCAACATATTTTTTATTCCAAACTTTGAAGGCAACAAAGAAGTTGATTTCATCAATACTTAATTACACACTTTGAATGAAAAAATGACAGGAAACAGCTTGTGCTGATCTCATCTTTGGCCGCTGTAGAAATATGCTTGCAAACTTTCAGCTTCCATTTTTCCATACTCAGCAGTTTAAGACTGAGGGTGATGACAACCCTAATGGAGAAGCTGACCTTGATAGCAACTCACTGGACCATCATCAGATAAATCAGCCCTGAAGACCATGATCAAGGTTGCTCATACAATTAACAGTTCAGTTATACCTTGTCCTGCTGTGTTAATCACTGTTCTCTTCAACATCTGAGACGGACAAACAATATTAATTGTGTTTCAGCTAGTACACCAAAACGGCATAAGTTTACCGCTTGACTAGCAAGTTTCATCAAGGAATTGCTGTAGAGCTCCAGAAACGACCACAACCCTCGTTTTTAGTAAGCATGAGAGTAAACATTACCTGATCCTGGCTTTGGTCTTGATAGTGGACTCTGACTGGCTGCAACACTGTCTTCATGTCACACTGGCTGACGTTGGTCAGCAGCATCCCTGCCATCACACACTCCGCAGTCATCCGCGCTCGCGTAATGGACGTGCTACGCACATACACCTGAAACCATTGGTCATGAAATATACTAGTGCCACAGCACTGAAACTCACCTGGACATGTAGTGTAGTGTAAAGTGTCAGAATGACAGATACTCCACTAAAGTTGCTGTGCACCATTGATTTTCTTCAAAATACTTACAACAAAAAATCGATTTGAACAAAATACAATGTTAACAAAAGTTACCACAATGTCAGACCAGATATTTGTACAGTCAGTTTTTGAAGACTTCAAGAGTATGGTAATAGCAAGGTGAGCTGCTTCACCTGAGAATCTGTCAGAGATCCAAAATTCAGCTGTTTATAGTTGTCCTTCAAGAAGCGTCCCAAATCAAAAGACTGCTCTGCTCCTACCTGAAAAGAGAAGGTGCATACAGTGTTTTACATGGTTATCACCAGGGTGCATACAGTGTTTTATGTGGTTATCACCAGGGTGCATACAGTGTTTTACATGGTTATCACCAGGGTGCATACAGTGTTTTATGTGGTTATCATCAGGGTGCATACAGTGTTTTACGTGGTTATCAGCAGGGTGCATACAGTGTTTTACAGGGTTATCACCAGGGTGCATACAGTGTTTTATGTGGTTATCACCAGGGTGGATACGGTGTTTTATGTGGTTATCACCAGGATGCATACAGTGTTTAAGGTGGTTATCATCAGGGTGCATACAGTGTTTTACGTGGTTATCACCAGGGTGCATACAGTGTTTTATGTGGTTATCATCAGGGTGCATACAGTGTTTTACGTGGTTATCATCAGGGTGCATACAGTGTTTTACGTGGTTATCATCAGGGTGCATACAGTGTTTTATGTGGTTATCACCCTCATGTTCGTTATGGGGTGTTATGATTGCGACATGAAAAGTAGGCAGGAAATGGGAAGTTTGAAAACTTGCTCCCTGTACACAGAACTGCCAATTTCACAATGACTACTGTATGTAGTATGAGTAACACAGAAACACAGTATTGCCTTGCATCTGTTGATGACATACATCCTGATTAACACATGTGTATAGTGACCCCCTAGCACTATCCTGATATCCTGATACTTACATCAGTCAGCATTCCCCACCCCATCAGCCAGGCGTCTTGCTGGTACTGGTCCGTTGGGTAGGTGCTCTGGGGGGCTCTATCACCATGGCGAAACAACTGTCAAGGAAAGCAGAAATCTGTATATGTAGACTTGTTGAAGGAGCATGATGTATGCAATCATTACCAGGTGTCCTGAGACAAAAGCCTAATTTAGATATCATGATGTACATATTACAGTGTAAACATGTTGTACATTAAACTGTTTTATATTTTGTAAGTCATGTTACTATCATCACATCATCTACTTCCATATTTACCTGCATCCACTGTCAGACAATATATTGATGCGAACTTTCATTGTGAAATACACAATGCCATTTTAGAAAGTGGTCAAGTGTAAATATAACATATGTTATAAACATTCATTGTTATGTCAAATAAATGTGCAAATAAATTGAAAGTGATACTAGGGAACATTAAAAAATGTATTACAAGAGAATATTTGAAACTTTTGGGTTAGAGTTCCTCCCGTTCCCCCATCCCAAATAATATTTGTAAATTAATATATACTAAAATTATTAACAAAAACTAACACAACAATTACCAGAAAACTCATAAAAATAACTAAAAACCCCAAACTAAGTACAATATATACACTTTGCTTTACCGTTGTTAATCTGCGGAAGAAAGAAATGGGGGAATGGAAGGAAATCTTTCCCAAACTTAATTTGTTTAATTGAGGGTAGCAGTAGTGATCGATGTAGATCATGATATGTTTGTATGAAGGCTAACTGGTTGGGATAGTCGACCGTGATAGTCAGGTGGAAAATTCTGTTTCCACTGTTTTGATTTTCTGAACCATTTTCTCGTAACAGAAAATGACTAAAACTCTATGCAGCAACTCATATGAGTCACTCAAAGTTTGCAGAATGGCCAAACTTAATTTCTGAATACATCACAAATAAATAGTAAACATGGGAATATGCTAAGTGGTACGAGACATCAAGGAATTTGTCTTTAGAGTGATCGGGACACCAATACCGAAATATCTTACATTAACCCATATGTGGTCCAGTTATTGTAGGCTAGGTGATACGGAAACCGGACAGTCCATACCAACTGAGATATCTGACACAAATGATGGCTACTGACCCCATACCCACCATTACAGGGTTTTTTTCTGTAAAATTTGTTCATTATGAACTTCATGGGACGTCTAGTATTCGGTGATTCTGTTTGAGGACAGATCATATGTGTAATAATGGCGATTTATCTATAATATTACTACTTACAAGCTGCACTAAAGACAGTGTTGTATTTGCTTCGTCGCTTTGTTCATCTCCACTGACGCTTAAAAAGCTGCATACCAACACAAGGGCTATCGTCCAGGCAGAGGACATATCCGACGAGCGAGACGCGAGAAGCTGTGAGCGAGAAGCAGAATTGTCACGATAAAAACACTTTTGAAACACTGATCATCGCCGCCTATTGGTGCAACTGGTTACTTTCAGATTCCGTAGCCAGTACACAACATAGCTCCCAACACCGTTTCTTTCCCTTGCCTCCTTTCAGGTTCCTTACTTCCGTGCCCACTCAAGGGACATAACTCCAAATTGGCGCACCTACATGCCTCTAATTTTCGTTCCACGAGAGAGACTTCACACCAGTTCAGGTTTACAATTGATACGCACAAAAAGTGTGGACACAGGTTTTTGACCATTGGACCACTGTATTCTGTGATATGTAGTATATTATATCTACCATTCTGTAACGTCACATACATCACATGTGGAGATAAGGGACCGTTCATAATTTGTGTAGTGTATATTCTCAACATAGACTCCACTTCACAATGTTCGGTCCGACTTAATTTGCGCCTGCTGTCAAAAGGCTAGCTAAACGTCACACATAGATTCCCAAGTGTGTCTAAATCCATAAGATAGTGCTAAATGTACCTACAAAGTAAACAATACCTTTCTGTAACGGCAAATGCATAACAATTAAGATAGTTGGCCCATTAAAACCCTTCTCATTCTACATTCCCAACATAGCCTCAATCAAAAGTGTTGATCAGTCTTAGTTGTCCAAAGCAACTGAACTGTGTATCCCCAAATGTTTTTATATCTGTAGTGTTGTGCATTCCAATATTGTTACGACACAATACACCACATGCAAATATAAGTGGTCCGTTGTTCACAGTGGCCTGCTTTCCTTCTGGACTTCCACAATAGTCTCAATCTGCGTTTGGCATATGTTCGGTCCGACTTGGTCATGGCTGTTAAAAGCCACAAATGTATCATTCCATATTTTCAGATCTATAGAACATTTTCATAATACAATTTATAGCGTTTTAAAACGTTGCATTTAAAACAGACACGTTACTCAAAGTGAGTCAGTGAGTGAGTTGGGTTTTACGCCGCTTTTAGCAATATTCCAGCAATATCACGGCGGGGGACGCCAGAAATGGGCTTCACACATTGTACAAATGTGGGGAATCGAACCCGGATCTTCAGCGTGACGAGCGAACGCTTTAACCACTAGGCTACCCCACCGCCCCCTGCTCAAAGTGAAGCCCTGTAATCATAATTGTTTGGTTTAACTTTCATAATCACTTTCTTGCTTTTGTCTAATCTGGCGTGTTCATGTGGACATACATACCATCTGATACAGTGAGTGAGTTAAGATTTAAAGTCACATCGGCAATATTTCAGCCACATCGTGACTAAAACTAGTTCTAAATTCATAATACATGCACATATATAAAATCATGTCAAGGAAGGACAGTAAAAGTTCTAGATTATAATAAAATGAGTTAAAACTAGCTAGCATATATCTTTAAAAGTAGAAAACTTTTTTGTGACAATACAAAATAGAAATGGTCTATTGATCGCCACCATCTGATACAGACATTATCAGAATACATGAGCGGTGTTACCAATTCTTGCATTAAGCTTGCACATGTTGTCAGTTCCACAAATTTCACTATAAGCTCCTTATCTTGCTGTGAAATACATAGCGTGAACAGTTATCATGGAGTAATACTTTATAAAAAAAATCATTATTATTTATGACAACAACAAGTGATACATTATTATTCAGATATTTAAAAAATATTAGTTACACCAAGGTCAGAAATAGCTTAGAGAAACACAACAGTCTAAGGTAATAAAACTCACCTCACAGACATACTATTCAGAAAGGTACAAGTTACACAACAGATATAGTTTAAAAGATGTTCCAGGTAAATCCAAGCCCGAGGCAACACGCACTCATCTCCTAGACACACCTTTCAGCGAGGCAACTGTTATGTCTCATTGCGTAATAAATTGCCTGGATATGTTTTGAAAAGTAAACATGTCGCCACCCTTATTAGAATGACATTAAACAATTACTTTAGGCTCATTGGGATTTAGCTCAGCGCGTCTGTTGGAATACCATAGATCATTGAAGCATCCAGTAAACGTGTCAAGAAGACTATCGGCAGTTTAATTAGGATTAGCAGTATAAAGCGCTCTCCTCTGTGTGTTCGATTATTGTAAGGTATTGTAATGCACCCCCAATTTTGTATCATCAACCAACCTTTATTGTTATATTATTTCAATTTTAACAAATAGTCAGAAGATGAAAATTCTTGGCAATAGTAGGGTTTGGACTCCTCTACACAGGTAGCCCTAGCCCAGAGGGTTGTACAGACTCTGTGGCCACCCCATGTTATTCTGTTCTTGTAAATACAATTGTAATTAGCCGCTTTGCTTTCTTATGCACATATATGGTATATGTGCAATCAATTAACCCCTTGAATACCAACACTTACGGTTTTGAAAAGTAATATAATTCCAAATTGAGAAAGACAATCACAGGAAACACACACCATGTTTTCAGCTGATGGTAAGGTGTTAGGTTGGGATCATCGATCTGTTTGGTTCTCTTCACACTTTTGATCTCCGGAAGCTCTTTTATACACTACCGCCTCCGTGGTGTGGTGGTTAGAGCGTCCGCCCGGGGAGTGGAAGGTCGCGGGTTCGATCCTCGGCCGTGTCATACCAAAAGACGTTAAAATATGGTACTTGTTTGTCCCTGCTCGGTATTAATGGGTACAACAAGGGCAGCTTGGCCCCGTTCCTCAAAGCCATCGCAGCGCTACGACAGTCATAAGTCTATGTTAAAAGTATGGGAGTTACGGTAATCTTAGCGCTACGATCGCTTTGCGGAACGGGGCCCTGGTCGGCTCGGAGTCATTATAATGTGTCTGAGTGGGGTATTCATGCTTAACTGCGGCATGGTATCTCAGTGAGCTAGCAATATAAAAACAGCTGAAGTCTGGGCTAGTACAAGTAGGTATACATACACACGCATACGAAATATTCTTAAGTGCGACGTTAACCCCATAAATTTTCACCTCACCACCTTTTATACACCCTCAACGCTAAGCTGTGATGTTATTAAACATGGAAACAAAAGATTATTGTTTGCACTACCTTTGCATTATCATCAGAAAGACTATGGAAATAATCAGACTAAGTTTCTATACCCCCCTCCCTCCCGGCCCCCCATTATATGTATCAAAATTAGTGTTTTATTGTTATAATTGCGCCATTATAACGCCGGTCTGTGTTTTTTTAGCTAAATGAAAGAATATCGTTATGCCGCGACTCACTGCTATAAATCGAAACATTGCCATTGGACGTCTGGAGGCTGGGGAGTCTCAATCTCCTCAATGTTCACCAGAGTAGCATCAGTTGTTTATGGGACTGATATCAACAAACCAATTCTACGCAAGATCGGCTACGAACATCCTCCGTAATCTCCAAGGTATACGTTACGATCACTCTCCACTATACATATATATATAGTATACCCTGGAGATCATCGAGGATGGGCCACGAACATCCTCCGTAATCTCCAAGGTATACGTTACGATCACTCTCCACTATACATATATATATAGTATACCCTGGAGATCATCGAGGATGGGCCACGAACATCTTAGGGCTCCTTTGCCTTTAGGCAGGAGACCTATTGTAATCGTTCGTGTTTTTATTATTATTATTATTATTATTATTTATTCTTCCGCCGTATTTTGTAACAGAGCTACAGAGAGCACCGCTGGACAGAATGCCTTGACAAAAATCACCCAGATGCCCACCGAGGTGTAGATATCGCGCTTTAAAATCTCTAGGCTGTAGGCCCAATAGCAAAGGGCAGATAATTCAAAATTAATTCAAAAATTTCAATTTCAAATTCAAATATCTCCAAAACTAATGCTCCAATGTGTGCCAAAGTTCTTGAGCAGATGCGCAATCAAAATGCCTACAATTTCGCCTGGACGGCTCAAGTCGCTAAAATGCACCGTTTGGACGCTATTTGGGATTGAAGTTTTTGTTGATGTTTTTCAGCAAAATCCTGACTGCATACCTCCCAAAATGTGCTGCACTAAAACTACAAGGGCTACGGCTTTCAAACGTTGCATACTTTGTGTCTATGCATGTTTCTACACAGTAGCATCGTCAAATGTGCCTATGTTTATATGATGGCCGCCATATTGGACGCTACTTTTGGGCAAAAGTTGTCTTCAAAAACTTTCACGGGCTACTTTGCTATTTTGTGCCAAACGAAACTTACCACATACAACACTTTAAACGCTTGTTCTGAAGTTGCCTTTGGTTGTTGAACATTTTCTGTTCTTGGTCCTATGTCAAAAGACCCTGCAAGCGCTACGGCTTTCAAACTTTGAAGAGCGCCATAAAATTTACTGATCAAAACATCTGTTCAACATTATCCATGTGGATAAAACGTATGGGAGCTAAAAGGGAAAAAACTGTTTGAGACGTGCCCCAAATGAAAGAAAAAAGAGTGCCAAACAAACTGACCCTCAACTCCAGGCAGAACACGCGAAACGTCACGCAAAAAGTCTTCCAACAACGTACCAGTCATCATAAATAATGCTTACATTCAAAACCCAAAGTTTGGGCAGATTTAACGAAATAGGGACTTCTTTATATCACCGACGGCCCAGGGATACATTGCCGAATGTGTCATAAGTTTCATCGACATTTACGGCACGGCAGATTACCCGTGCAAAACATGCGACAGTCTGAAGGAAGGCGCAAGGACGATATCTCCTATAAAGAGACTACCACTGCAAAGCGTGGTCCACGTGCAGATATGGGAGACGATGTAAATTTCAATTGACAATGACGAGAGCTAGCGCTACACAAAATTAAAATACACTGCAGTACAGGTGCTATTCCTTCATTGTAATTCAATCTTTTGTAAGGGTTATGTCTTTAGGCAGTATTTAAAGATTGTCAATGATTGAGCGTTCCGGGTCAGGGTAAAAGTTGTAGCTGTGGTCTAAGGGGGGAAACTCTGGTCTAGCTGAAGTAAGCGCTAGTAAAATCGTTCAACAACGACCAGGCGCCGACTTTGCAATGCCCGAAGAGTAATACGCTTTTGCTAACAATTCGGTGCTGTTTGCATGGATTTTAAAACTTCATAGGTGACCTGTATCGAGTTTAGGTGTATTTCCAGTATATATACCTGCTCTCGATTCACGAATTCAGTTGCAACAGATCGAGTGTAACAGTGTAATGGATACTGATGCAAAACTACTGAAGTACCTTAACTGCTGTGTAATCACAAGTTCACTTGCGTGAGCGTGAGTGTGAGTGAGTTTAGTTTTACGCCACACTCAGCAATATTCAAGCTGTATGTCCGCGGTCTGTAAATAATCGAGTCATCACGACTTGTCAGCTACATGTGACGTACATTTAGATTCACATAATGTCAGTCACAGTGAACCTTTCAAATTATATAGTTGAGGCCACAAAATTTTTTTTTGTTTCTCTGACTGTTTGAACAAAGGGTTCTTCTGTTTTGATATTCATGATACCTAAGTGATATTATTTAATGTACGAAAATAGGTTTTGTGATGAGTTTATCGAAACTTAATGACCTCCCAGTACTTCCAGTCGAAGAGCATTCGACTAGCAGTGATATGATTCATATTAACTAATACCATTACTACATTCATGATATGATTGCATATTAACTAATACCATTACTACATTCATGAGATATGTGAGAGATGCAAAAGGCTCCAAAGAAGTAAAGCCAAGACGTCAGCCCCGATACTCTCGCTATCGCTGCTCGCAGCTATATTTAAAGAAAGTAAGGACATTGCTGACGATTTCTCGTCACTGAGATGTCAAACGGCCACCTTGTCTCGGCTGTTCGGACATGTTGACAATCAACTGACAAAGGTGCACCCCTTCACAATAATAGACCCAACCAGTTGTGACACGGTCGCGCAATGCATTAGTATTCACTTGATAAGGTCAAGCTGAACAAGCTGTAATGTTAATGTATAGCACTTACGACTATCTTAGCGATAAGAGAGCTTGGAAAATCTAGGCCCTGGACTGCGACTATATCCACGTAGTCATTTCCAGCGCTACGACAGTCGTAAGTCTATGTTAAAGTATGGGAGTTATGATCCCCTCAGCGCTACGATCGCTTTGAGGAACGGGGCTCAAATCTGGAATCTACAAAACTGGTGACGTGTATTGGTTCGGTGACGAATCACGCTTTCTGCTTCAGTGCCGTGATGGAAGAGTACGTGTCTATCGACTTTGAAATGAACGTTTTGCCCAGAATTGTGTCGGCCAGGTGGCACACGCTGTCCCAGCTCTTAACACTTCATCCCTGTTTCGCTGGGCATTCAGATTTCCTTAGATGATAACCAATCTTGTTCTCTGGCCACAATTGTCGCCCCATACCATGACGCCTACTCCCTCGTACGGATGAACTTCTTGAACGCAGTCTGGGACCAGTCGCTCTCCTCTACGTCGGAAAACTCGAACTCTGCCATCGCTTCTGAACCGACTGAACCTATTTTCATCTGTAAAGAGCAGTTACGTCGCTGTCACCGACGTACAGTTCGTGCCCATTGCAGTCTGCGTTGACGGTGTAGACGGGTCAATGCCATTCCACGGAAGGGGCGGTAGGCTCGTATACCAGCCATACCAAGTCGTCCAAGGACTGTTCGTCTGCTGATGGAGTGTCCAGATGCTGTCGCCGCTGTTGACGTCGCCGTCACGAATCTCTTCCAGAGGTGGATCTTCCCCCAGATGTAGCGGTCTTTGGCCGGTGTCGTGACTCTTGGCCTTCCCGATCGTGGGCAGTCTTGGGTCTGGCCTGTTTGCTGGTAGCAGTTTATCAGTTTGCTGATTGTGGCCGGGCTGCAGTTGAAGGTTCCTGCCAGCCGACGTTGTGAACTCCCACATTGGCCATAGCGATCGCCCTGTCTCGTTGTGCGCGTGCGTAAGTCTTGGCATATCCGTGATGATTTTTTGGTTACTGTATGCATGCTTGCTCTGTCCAACATCGGTATTTATGACACAATCATGCACGTATATTTGGATCAAAGTCCTACAATAAGTTATTCACGTTGTTATCGGGACCATGTTGCGTTTTGGCGAATGTTTTTTGCTGGGGTTCAAACCTTATTTTTTTCCACAAAATAAATTTAAAAGGGATAACTTCTTTTGCCGGTAGTTTACTTGCATGGAAACAGGTATGACGATTATAGTTTAAGTACTTGCCTGTTTGTTCACAAATCAACTGTTCACTCACACCGGCTTGAAACAGGCGTGTCGCGGATGTGGCTCTTAAAGAATGGTTCGCCTTTCGCCCCTAACTACCAGCTGTCTGGCAGAGATGTTTACTCTCCCTTTGGCCGGTGTTTTGACTAACTGACACTTGTGAAAACCTCAGTTCTCAACTGTGTGAAGTAGAAAGCATCCACTTCCTGTCCAACACTTCCAGAAATACTCTCCGATTTAATTACATTAGAAATTAGTCGTATGCTTTCCTACTTGATGTATCCTTTCATAATGTATTACCAAGTTTCTACAAGTATAACAGGAGACCAAGACACCACGAATCGACTGAATCTATGCTCCACTGAGGGTCTTCCCTAATGAACTCATTAGGAAAGTATAAATTCTACAAATTATAATGATTCTTTCGATCAAGCAAAATTTCAAGGTTTCGTTTTAGTTTCACAATCTGCCATTGCGCAGCAGGTTCATTGAAAACATGTGGCGCGTCTGTACGCACCGGTTATGTTCAGAAGCCAGACATGTCGTCCAACAGACTAAAGCTTAGTCTCTGAATATGTATAATTTTCATAGTTACAAATAAACCCATTTAAATTGATAAAGAGACCCAGTGAGTTAGTCGATTCAGGGACTGTGAGTGAGTGAGTTTAGTTTTACGCCGCACTCAGCAATATTCCAGCTATATGGCGGTGGTCTATAAATAATCGAGTCTGGACCAGACAATCCATTGATCAACAGCATGAGCATCGATCTGCGCAATTGGGAACCGATGACATGTGTCAACCAAGTCAGCGAGCCTGACCACCCGATCCCGTTAGTCGTCTCTTACGACAAGAATAGTCGCCTTTTGTGGCAAGCATGGGTTGCTGAAGACCTATTCTACCCCGGATCTTCATGTGTCTCAGGGACTGTGAGACAGACTAGTCCTCCAAAGGAGGTTGATCAGTATAACCCGTTGGTCCACAATCCACAACCAAGACCTAGAGTTTTACTCCACAACACATATATTGATAAATGTCATTTTTTGGGGAGTACATAGTACCTAAACTCTTCAATACAATTCGAAAACTTTCAGAATGTTTCCCTATATTGTGAGTAAAATAACACTGGAAAAGCTTCACGTTTTGAGGTTTTACCACTAGGTTTATTAGCACATACATCAGTGGGGAGACTTGTAATGAGGCCACGTTTGAATAAGGTCATAAAACTTCTGACCAGGACAGGCTGTTTGTCTGACGTCACGGTGGCCGTAGATGACGTAGTCCGTGCGGATTTTGCCATTGTCTACGCCACACTTGATCAGCTGCTTCACAGCGTTGAGCGCATCCATGTTAGGAACGTGATCAGTGAAATCCCCAATCACACAGAACCCTGAAAAACAGCTGCTGATGATGATAATGATGGGCAAAATAGCATAATAACGTTACATATAATAAGATAGACTGCTATCGTCCACTGTATCTTGTTAACGTAAGCGAGACGTCGAGTTTACTAAACGTTGTGTAAGGTATACGCTCTGTAAGTATTACATTCTGTATTTCTTTTCCGCTCCAGAAATTCAAAGCAATGTAACACTGCACACGATCCGCAAATTGTGGTTTCATGCGACATCGTGTGAAATGCATTAACTACCGGGCAGAGGAAAGTATACTCATGGAAACTGGATTTGTCCAGAACGTAACCACAGGTCAGACAGTCTCCGAAAAACTGCAAACTTCAGGTCACAACACAACTATGACACGTGTACAATCTACATGACCATTATTGGAAAAGTTCAGATTCAAAGGCAAGTTATGCTTAATGGAGAAAAACCTTTCTTGTTCCACCGTAATTCTAAAAATAAAACACATACCCTTTTTAATATCGTATTCCGTACATCATGGGCCTCAAAGGGCCAATGGAGAAGGCCTTACCAAATCCGTTGAAATTCTAAGTCAAGCTATGTTTAATGGAGAAGGCCATACCAAATCCGTTGAAATTCTAAGTCAAGCTATGTTTAATGGAGAAGGCCTTACAAAATCCGTTGTAATTCTAAGACAAGCTATGTTTAATTCAGAAGGCCTTACCAAGCCCGTCGTAGTTATGGTTGAGGGTGTGGGTTCCAACCTTGTCCCAGCCTCGAGATTCATACACGTTTCCGTCTTCCCCGATGACGAAGGTGTAACCAATATCGTCCCAGCCTGTTTAGACAGATATTGTCGTTGTTCATAGTTGAAGTCTTAGATTATGTTTTCAAATGTTTTTTCGTATATTATTCACTTAATACCCCACCATTCCACACTGAGACACACCTGCCTACCTCCGGTTGTAAGCGGAATATTGCCAGGGTCGGGACATGTCGATGTCTGTATTCATACCCATCCAACATATTACCGTTTCCGTTTCCGGTCTCACTGGGAACGGTATTTCAGCAAGAGAGTGTGTTTCAACGACTGAGTGAATGACTGAGTTGAGTTTTACGCTGCTTATCACAGCAGGCGGATTAATGTGAGAGGCCATCCTGACATGATGGAGGGCATTAGAGGCCCCAGACAACGACCACCACTTCGGTGATACCCACAAACACGTATGATGCGGGCTAGTGACAGATCATAATCAGGTAGAATATCGGATTTCGATCCACGAACATAGGATATAGGCACGCCTTAGTGAGGCCTTAGTGGTTTGACTGGATCACTGTACCTTGTAAACTATCAAACACAATATACCAGGAGACGTGACCTCACCGTGTCCATCCATGTGATAGTTTTGATAAGACCTCATAATGGACTTGCAGGTCGTCTCATCGTGGCAACTGGCAGAGGCCCCGTGATGAATATACACGTTCTGGGGCGTGGCTGGTAGATTGCTAATATGCACCTTTGGTGCTCTAGCGCCCCACGCAGCACGTGATACGATGTGGGGACATCCGGGTAGTTGCTGGGTGGAGGTCGAAGTGGTCCCTTGGTTTCCTCAATAAGGAGAGATATTGTTAATGACACTTTACGCAAAACGGTTCCAAATATATTGAATTCACACAGATAACAAACCTCGTTATACATGCTGGGAGTAACTGTAGCCGTGAGAGCTATCAGACAACAATGATCAACTCGAAGTAATGACCGACATTATCATCGCAGGTGATACCTGGACTATAATTGGTGACCACTGGAATTATTGGAGGTAGAACTAATGATGAATCTCTGTGTTTATCGTCCATGTGTATACATGTGTAATACAAACCCTCCATTCAAGACGTCAGTTCTATTAACAGTATGTATCAATTGTCGGTAATAACAAGACTGCAACATGAGGAGCGCCTGTACCTGCACATGTTCCTATTGTCAGCCAGCTGTCCGCCACCCATCCATCCTGGAAAATAAAAAAAATAACTTGGAATTGTCAAATATTGTGAGGAAGATAAGATAAGATAAGATAAGATAAGATAAGATAAGATAAGATAAGATAAGATAAGATAAGATAAGATAAGATAAGATAAGATAAGATAAGATAAGATAAGATAAGATAAGATAAGACAAGACAAGACTTTATTATCCCGAAGGAGATTTGCTTTACACGGTTAACGTTGAAAACACATACAATACAACAATAGATACATATACATAAGACAACAAAAACACCCATACATATGTCATATATTACATGTACTAAAATAGCTGGCAACAACGCCCAATATATGAGGTAAAGATAAATGATGAATAAATTATAATATATTTAAGATTTACAGCTGTAGTGGCAACATTAAAATTTGGCTGAGGAACATTAGCACTAAAAACATATCAATATAACAGTTTGAAACAATTGATAGAGTATTATGAAATGATAAACAAACATTATAATAATTCATTTGAAAACACTGATGCTTGCTGGAATGAAAGAATTTCGAGCCCTGTTTGTTCTGAATATCGGCGTGCGCACTCGTCGGCCAGAAGGAAGAAGTTGAAATTCAGGAAATAGGACACGAGTGCTGTCATTTAAAATTGTACGTGCTTTTTTCAAGTTGCTGCTTGTTAGTAGTACCGATATTTTGCATTTTAAGTGCAGAACTTGTACTTGCGGTGTTAACAATTTTGGATACTTATATTCCTCAACTCTGTCTATAGTTTCGTTATCAATGACAATTGGCAACGGCTCACTTTTACTTTTCCAGAAATCAATTACCATCTCTTTTGTTTTCTTAACATGTACATGTAATTTGAGGAAGTTGATTTTACACCAATCAAGAAATTTTGTGATTTCAGAGCAATAGTCATTCCCCGAGTGCCTTGTAAATCCAGCGAGTCCGGCGTCATCGGCAAACTTTACAGTTAAACATTGTGAAAACCTACTGATACAGTCATTTTTATATAAAATAAATAAAAGCGGGGAAAGAACACAACCTTGCGGGGCACCAGTGGATACGAATGTTGTTGCTGATTGGGTGCTATTAACAGTTACAAACTGGGGTCTATAAAAATTACAAGAAAAGATTCTATCCATTTTATAACTCATGGGTTGACTGACATATCACAGAGCTTTTGCATTGAAATTAATGTTAGGCTGGGTGATATTAAAAGCTGAAGAAAAGTCAGCAAACAGAATTCGACATAGGAATGGGAAAGTTCTAAATGTTTGTAAATATTGTTTAATAAAGTGATGGTAGCGTCCTCGACACCTCGCCCAGCCCTGTAGGCAAACTGAAGAGGGTTGAGAAAGTGCTCTGTTTCTTTCAGGACAAACGCTTTACAATTCTTTTCAAACACTTCATAGGTATAGACGTCAAAACAACTTGGCGGAAGTCATTATCAATGGTGGGTGTGGGGATTTTAGGTACTGGGATAATATTTGAAGTTTTCCAAATGCTTGGGATAGAATGACTGTTGATAGAAATTTGAAAAATTGTTTCAAAAATGTGGGATAATTGTTCACGACATTTTTTAAAAACTTTACCACAAAGATTATCCGGACCAGTTGCTTTGTGAACATTTATTTTAGAAAATGAATTGAGGACGTCAAAGCGAGACACTGATTCATGTCGAGATTCTTACGATTTGTTGCCAAAGTTCTATAACCTGTTGTAAAACTTACAACTCCTTGTGTCACGTTGACACTAAATAGATGCCAATCAAATTATGAATCATAGCAAATATATAAACAAGCATGATGACCAAAACACCAACCTTCCCGTTGTAGTCAATATTGGCCCAGTCTAATCCACCTGCATGCGCTGTTGTGCCTTTGTAGGTATGGCATGCGTTCGGGGTCAAGGTCCCGATGACACCATGACTTGCCCCGGCTCCACTTCGCACATGCACAGTTCCGGTGGCGCATGCGCACTGACTTGAAACATGTTGAACTGAAAAGAACAGTGCTGGACACTATGAACATGTACATGCAAACACAAGCAACTGACGGTTTAACTGTGTTGCGCATAGACATTTGGTATCTACAATAATTGATTAAATGTACATCATCTTTTACCGGGCCAACGTTGAACCACGATAGACGGGAAGGAGCAGTAATGGTAGCCAAGTGGGAAAGTCTGCACAGGATTAATTCATCACACGAGTACAGTGTGTGGAGTATTGGTGACATCAGCCGTCCTGCTGCTAACACTTGCAGTGCCATACACGGACATATGACTGAGTAAACGATGAACGTACTTGTGCAATCTTGAAATTTGAGCCAGCTCGCAGCTACAAAACCATCCTGAAATACAAGTTACTTGATATTGTCACGAACATCAGGTATTTCTAATAAATTTATATTGGATCAGGTACGATGTCCTTTAACCAGAGGCCATTTAGACTTGTAGAGTTTTGCTTTGTGTGATATAAAGTCATGTACAATGTTATACACTTGCTGAAGCTACAGGCTCTCGTTCTCAACATGGCGACATTGGTATCACAACGATTACCTGAACGTTTGAAGTCGAGTGTAGAGAGTGAGGACTTTATGGAGTGCCAGTAGGAAGACAAGCCTGTGACTCAGGTTGTCTCCCACTTTGTTGTCTGATAGAACGAATCACAGAGCCAGATGTTTAAGCTACCTGGGGAACATTCGGGATCACCTAAAGACCCCCATCCGCTAAAATAGGAAAAAAAACCCACCCAGACCAATGATACAGACAACTCAGTCCACCAACTCGTAATCCTACAAACCGTCAGTTAACTTTATAAACGACGTGCTGACAAGCTGAGCAATACGTTGATTCAAGCAAACGTTAGCCTAAGACAATAAACGCACTCGCGTCCGACGAAGTTGAAGCTCTCAGGAATGAGTGAGTGCGTGAGTGAGTTTAGTTTTACGCCGCACTCAGCAATATTCCAGCTATATGGCGACGGTCTGTAAGTATTAGAGTCTGGACCAGACAATCCAGTGTGAACAGCATGAGCATCGATCTACGCAATTGGGATACGATGACATGTGTCAACAACAACTAACCAGTTGGAGCTCAAGACTGATGAACTGGAACAATATAGCCGTCGAAATTCAGTCAGGATCACAGGAATCAAGGAACAACAGGGAGAAGAGAAAGAAGGTGTTGAAGAAATCGTCATTGATGTTCTGAAGGATGTGCACCCGGACATATCAGCTACAGATATCGATAGGTGTCATCGAGTGGGTTCACCGTCTTCAGGCAGAAACAGGGCGATTATTGTTAAGTTTATCAGTTACTGGGATCGTAACAAAGTGATTACTAACAGGAGAAAGTTACAACACAAGAGGACATCAGTTTTCATTAACGGGGATCTAACTCAACACCGTAACCGATTGTTCAAGATGGCGAGAGATCTGAGACGTCAAGGACGAATCTACTCGACCTGGACTCGTGATGGACGTGTGTATATATGTGAACAATGTGAAGGCAGAATCCGAGTTGTTCATACCGAGTCGGATCTGGCCAAATACAGTCGCTAAAATGTGTTGTGACTTGAGATATAATATGTGTCCTTATTAATCGTTTGGATTTATTTACACGACTCAGTGAGTATATATGCCTGATATTGTTATACGTATCTTATTACATACACTACGCTTTCATAGTATACAAAATACCTGCTAATTCATGTTTTTGGTTGTATCTAATCACTGTACATGTATATACCCTCACCATTCTCCAAACCTTGTACATAAATGTTCTATCAAACTGTTGTACTGTAAACTTGTCCATGTTCAACAGTATACCAAAGCACAAGTTTAGAACACACATAGTATCCAAATTGTTCGATAAACGAAATTATAAAACTATTTTGAGTAACATCAGCCAAACCCTATCACGTATCCGCATTGTCTTGCTTTTCCTCTGTAAACTCAATCAGCCATATGGGTAATGACATAACACAGTACCGTGCGGTGATCGGGGTATACCAAGGTGTGCGTTGTTACTACAAACAGAAACACTTTCAAATCAGACCTGACCTAGTTTTTACGATTTGTCACAACTTGACATATATATTTTCACAAGAAATTCACCTAGCTTTCGAATTGTTACTTATTGAATGGAAAACATGTTATGTCATTTTTGTTCTGTGCTTACTTCAATCAAGTTTCAACAATGTAAACGCTGCGTTGATTATCCTATTGTTATTCCAGCTTGCCGGAGATATAGAGTCAAATCCCGGGCCTCCCAAAGTAAGCCCAGATCAATCACTCTCTATATGTCACTTAAATGTAAGAAGTTTTCGTCACAAGCAAAGGTATTTGTCTGAAATGTTGTCAGATTATGATGTTGTATGTTTGACTGAAACTCACCTTGATGAATCTATTTCTGATGAAAATCTAAAATGGAATGAGTTTCATGACCCCATTAGGAAAGATAGAAATGCTTTTTTGTGGTGGTGCTATGATTTTTGTTAGAAACAATGTTAATTTTAAAAGACTTGTTGAACTAGAAAATATAAACGACGAATCCGTCTGGATTGAAGTATTTCTTCCTAAAAAGCCATTAATTATCTGCGCAATCTACAGACCAGAATATAATAAAGAACAGTTTTGGAACCGCTTTAGACATATCTAGTACAGTTATTGTTACTGGTGACATAAATGTAAATATGTTGTCTTCCAATACACATGCTGTCCATAACATTCTGAATAGAAAAAATATGCGAAACATTATTAGTGAACCGACTAGAGTTACAGAACATGTCAGTACTTTATTAGATCCAGTTATTGTCAGCGATGACGTTGAAGTCATAGACTGTGGAGTGATAGCTTACGGTAAAAACATCAGTGATCATAAAGGTACCTACGTTAATATCAATGCTCATATATCTACACAAGTGGCTTATACTAGAGACGTATGGTGTTATAAGAAAGGTGATTTTGAAAAAATTAAATCAACTGATAGATTCACAAGACTGGTTTTCCATGTTTAATAATTGTAATGATATCAATGAAGCTTGTCAGTTATTTTATGAACATTTTAGTTTTATCACAAAGCAGTGCATCCCAACACGGAAAGATGTTGACTTTACAAAATATAGAAAGCAACGTAACAAAGTAAATAACATGAAAGCGTATGCTAAAGACAATTTTTACTCAAACTTGAATGAACTATTATTTGAAGTGTATGCAGACAACAAATCTTCTTATTGGAAAGCTTTACGTTACATTGTAAAATCTTCCGGTTCCAGCTCAACTATTCCAGGTTTAAAAGAGAACAGTAACGATGAGCGCCCATCTATTTTCTCTGATTTGGGTAAAGCTGACAAGCTAAATGAATTTTTTCAATCAATTTCAAACCTTAATGATGAATACATACAACTTCCTAAGTTTTGTCAAAGAACTGATGCATCAATTGATATGATAACTATAACAGTGAGAGAAAATTCTGATATCATTAATTCAATTCCTTCCAAGAAAGCAACCGGACCAGATAAAATTAGTCATCAATTGTTGAAGAAAACTGTTAACTCTATAAGCAGTGTTCTTTGTTTATTATTTAATCTTTCTCTTCGATCGAGTACTTTCCCAAATGTTTGGAAAAAGGCCCATGTTATGCCGCTATTTAAGAAAGGTGACAATTCAACTGTATCTAATTATAGACTCATATCACTAATCAGTTGTGTCGGTAAAATATTTAAAAGGGTTGTTTTTAAACATCTTAATAACTACTTTCTTGATAACAAATTGTTGTACAAATATCAGGCTGGTTTTCAGCGAGGCCACTCTACTGTACATCAACTTATAGAAATCTACCACAATGTATGTACATCGCTTGATAACAAAGAAAACTATTGTATGGTATTTTGTGATCTTTCTAAAGCTTTTGATCTTGGCTGGCATAGAGGGCTTTTATTGAAATTGGATATGTATGGTGTTAAAGGTAACTTACTAACTTGGCTTGCTAGTTACATAAGCAAACGTACTCAATCAGTTTTTGTGAATGGCACATTATCTCATTCGAGAACACTACAAGCCGGAGTCCCACAGGGTTCAGTTTTGGGTCCCTTTCTTTTCATTGTGTATGTGAACGAAATAGCCTATGTATTAAAGTGCTCAACAAGATTGTTTGCTGATGACACATCACTCGGTGCACCTTCCAATAACATGCAATCATTACAAGTAACTATGAATGAAAATTTAAGCTCGTTAAGTGATTGGGCTAAGAACTCGTTACTCAAATACAACCCAGACAAGACAGAGGCTGTATTGTTCTCTACCAGAGATAGTGACAAATAGACAATTTATATCTGTACCTTTTTCATAAACATCTTGGTGTAACATTATCTTGAAATGGAGGCTGGTCCCATCACAAGAAAACCTCCAAAATGATAAATTCAATGAGAAATTTAAGTTTTTGTTAAAAAGAACAACGCTAATTAAGATCTACACTGTTTTCATTCGTCCTCATTTTGAATATGCGTGTGAATTATAGGATGGGTGTACAGCTGATCAAACTACATGTAACTCCTTAGAACAGTTACAGTTGGAAGTAGCTCGTATATTGACAGGACTTCCAAAATATACTTCTCATGATCATTTGTTTTTGAAACTGGTTGGGAAACCCTTAGTGAACGTAGAAGAAAAAGAAAACTTTGCTTATTTTATAAGATTCTTCACAATATTGCACCATCATACCTTCAGGAATTACTACCTACATATGTTGGCCAAAAATCATCTTATAACCTTCGCAACTCTTTAAACTTCTCCCTTCCATTTACGAGATTGAAACTTTCCTTATCATCTTTTTTTCCATCTACTATACGAATGTGGAACAAAGTTCCCATAGAAATAAGAAATATAGATTCTTTAGCATGGTTTAAATTGAAAATTCAAAATAAAATAAATGCAGCCCCACCTTTCTTTTGGTCTGGTACAAGGAAACTGAACATTATTCACACAAAACTAAGGTACAAAACAAGTCCGCTTAATTACGATTTATTCAGAATTAATTTTAGATCAGATGCTTCTTGTACTTGTGGTGTTCATGTGAAAATTCATGGCATTATCTGTTAGAATGTTCTTTGTACACAACGCAGCGTAAAGATTTGTTTGCAAATAAATACTCGTTAAACATCGCATACCCATTAATCTAGATGTATTGTTATTTGGTCATGTTACACTATCACTATATGAAAATGAATTATTATTTGAACATGTACATAGATATATTAAGCTCACTGAAAGATTTTTGTAGGTTTATTCTTGTATATACTATACACATCCTCTTTAAATACCTTGTAAATTCCTTCCACAAATCCCTGTTGTCAATGTTTTTTAAATTGTAAATATGACATATGTAACTTCTGGGAAAGGGCGTTCCTAAGTTGGATAACTTTTGCCCAATCCATTTCATTTTCGAATAAAATATGTTTAAAGTAAACAACTAACCAGTCAACCAACCAACTAATGTTTGAACAAGCTTAAATAGTATTGAATTAGTACAAGATATTTTGAGGGAACTTACCGTTTTGGGTGGATATACATGAAAACTTTATGTCGGATGAAAAACTGCACATACCAGATGTGTTAAATGCACAAACAGTGTGCACGATGTCTTTACTAATGAACCAGGGTAACTGAGAAATCAAGTACGTTATTGGACCCAGTGATAGTTAGTGGCCAGATTACCCAGGCTGACAAACAAGTAATCATAAAGAAACACAAACTGTAGTAATAGACACTCATCTATGCCCCACATTATCTTACAAGGGAGACACCCGCTGTTACGACAAGGGCGCCCATGATACACTTATGTTACTTATGGAACATACAGATTGGTGAGAATTGTTGACTTCATGCTCTCATAAATGACCTTTTTATATATAAATTAAACAATCTGAAAGATTACGCGAATATAAGGTGTGTTTACTGAGATGCTTCGCTAAAAGAACCAGTGCGCGGGCTCATTTGTCGGTGACTATATGATGGAGAATTGAATGTTATAACCGAGGAGGAATGTGGCAAGTCATCTGTCCTACCACAATAGCCACAAAGCGTTCCTGGATATTTGGTCCAGGCGTTAGAACTGTCCCGTACATGTCACTTAGCAATATACTGCAGTCAAACCAGGACAGACGGTGTTGGTGTAGCGGCGACATAGGATTCACGTCAGTTACCATATCATGTAGTACAATAATACTCTCTATACAATACATTTAATGGCCTGCAGCTGTTTCAGTCTGGTAGAACCACAATAACAACAGACTGAGAATGTCGGCTATATTTACAGCTTCCCAGTCCAGGGAAACAACTGAAGCAAACTTAAACGAAAACATAAAATTTAAATCCTTTTTATTGCTTAGTCTGAGTATGGATAGGTAACCAAGAACTAACCATTTAAGTGGTGTCATATTACGTTTATATGGTACTTTGTTTCACTTAACATAGGGGCGCAGGTAATAAGGTGAAACAGACCGGGGTGTGTTCAACTACAATAGTTTAAAACTGTATTTTATTACACTATATATGGGGGTAGAGCAAATGTTATTTCTTAGATAGATGCATTAGTATTGGAGTTACGCTCGGGTAACAAACCTTCCAAATTGGAAATATCACGTAGTAATAACTTACACCGGTACATCAAATTGCATTACAGCTTTGAAAGAAAACGACACTAATAAAATTTCTACTATATTTTCTCTTATCAACAAAGCTGAAACATTTGATGTGTATTTTGAGCCCATAACACGCGTTAAGAACAATGATATGATTTCTAAAGATTTTTATATTTCGTACAAAATGTACATTTTACAAGTTGGTTATAGCTAAATATGCCATTTGGGATATAATTAAATGCTTACTCATGGGTAACACTTGAACACTAAGTCTTTATAATTGGAGCAAAATGTGTTTTCTGGTTAGTGGAATAAGGCAAATATAATGACATTGTTCAACAAAGGTGACCATAATGTTGTATCTAACTATAGACCAACATCACATATCTGTTGTGTTCGTAAACCATTTAATAGAATTAATGATGTATAATCACTTTCATAACTAAACATATTTATTCCCAAAAGAGGAACCGGATTGGTAAACAAGCAGTATGGTGCTTATCTGAATACCGCTCCGGAATACAGATAAATTAGAGATATAATAATCGTGCGGAGAAAAGCATGATATTAACAAACGATAAACATAGCTTTCTGGAAATGTAACAATCATAAACTGTAATATAGCCGCTTTTAACGTTAGAACCATTAGTGTCGGAAAATACTTAATAGTAAGTGCAATTTCGTTTTTACTATTACAACACAAATCTGCCTGACAGTACAATGAAAGAATGGATAGATTCTAATAATTCAAGATTACCTTTAGCAAACTACTTTGCTCTCTCTCTGTTCTCGTGCTTTCCAACTCTTTACTTTTCAACTGTTTACTTAATGTACTGTACAAACTGTAGTTCAGTTGTGTAAATATCGGGGAGAAGATGTCCTAACTTAAAGTAGGGAACCTGTACCCAATGCCATTCACCTTAAAAGTTTAGTGAAACGTACGTTTCCTTTGTATTCGACGTGAGCCCACTGCATGCTGCCCACAGGGATTTCGTCACCTTTGTAGCTGGCACACTCACCCGGCGTCATCGTGCCCACAACGCTGTGGCTGACACCAGCACCACTACGGACATGAACATTTCCGGTGGCGCATGCGCATCGTTCAGCAGACGACATGTGGAGAATTATCGAATAGATGCAGAGTTGTAAAACAAGCATCTGCAAATACAATGCAACATTAGTACATGTAGTAACATACATATATCAACATTGCCCTGCTGCCATGTGCAGTAACATACGTATATATTAACATTGTCCCTGCTGCCATGTTGTGCAGTAACATACGTATATATCAACATTGCCCTGCTGCCCTTGTGCAGTAACATACGTATATATCAACATTGCCCTGCTGCCATGTGCAGTAACGTACAAATATATATCAACATTGCCCTGCTGCCCTTGTGCAGTAACATACATATATATCAACATTGCCCTGCTGCCCTTGTGCAGTAACATACATATATATCAACATTGCCCTGCTGCCATGTGAAGTAACATACGTATATATCAACATTGCCCTGCTGCCATGTGCAGTAACATACATATATATCAACATTGCCCTGCTGCCCTTGTGCAGTAACATACATATATCAACATTGCCCTGCTGCCATTGCCCTGCTGCCCCTTGTGCAGTAACATACATATATATCAACATTGCCCTGCTGCCCTTGTGCAGTAACATACATATATATCAACATTGCCCTGCTGCCATGTGCAGTAACATACATATATATCAACATTGCCCTGCTGCCATGTGCAGTAACATACATATATATCAACATTGCCCTGCTGCCATGTGCAGTAACATACGTATATATCAACATTGCCCTGCTGCCATGTGCAGTAACATACGTATATATCAACATTGCCCTGCTGCCATGTGCAGTAACATACATATATATCAACATTGCCCTGCTGCCATGTGCAGTAACATACGTATATATCAACATTGCCCTGCTGCCCTTGTGCAGTAACATACGTATATATCAACATTGCCCTGCTGCCATGTGCAGTAACATACATATATATCAACATTGCCCTGCTGCCATGTGCAGCATACATAAACATACCCTGCTGCCATGTGCATATATATCAACATTGCCCTGCTGCCATGTGCAGTAACATACATATATATCTCAACATTGCCCTGCTGCCATGTGCAGTAACATACGCATATATTAACATTGCCCTGCTGCCATGTGCAGTAACATACATATATATTAACATTGCCCTGCTGCCATGTACAGTAACATACATATATATCAACATTGCCCTGCTGCCATGTGCAGTAACATACATATATATCTCAACATTGCCCTGCTGCCATGTGCAGTAACATACATATATATCAACATTGCCCTGCTGCCATGTGCAGTAACATACATATATATCAACATTGCCCTGCTGCCATGTGCAGTAACATACATATATATCAACATTGCCCCTGCTGCCCTTGTGCAACATTGCCCTGCTGCCATGTGCAGTAACATACATATATATTAACATTGCCCTGCTGCCCTTGTGCAGTAACATACATATATATTAACATTGCCCTGCTGCCCTTGTGCAGTAACATACGTATATATTAACATTGCCCTGCTGCCATGTGCAGTAACATACATGTATATCAACATTGCCCTGCTGTCATGTGCAGTAACATACGTATATATCAACATTGCCCCGCTGCCCTTGTGCAGTAACATACATATATATCAACATTGCCCTGCTGCCATGTGCAGTAACATACATATATATCAACATTGCCCTGCTGCCATGTGCAGTAACATACATATATATTAACATTGCCCTGCTGCCATGCGCAGTAACATACATATATATTAACATTGCCCTGCTGCCATGTGCAGTAATATACATATATATTAACATTGCCCTGCTGCCATGTGCAGTAATATACATATATATTAACATTGCCCTGCTGCCATGTGCAGTAACATACATATATATCAACATTGCCCTGCTGCCATGTGCAGTAACATACATATATATTAACATTGCCCTGCTGCCATGTGCAGTAACATACATATATATTAACATTGCCCTGCTGCCATGTGAAGTAACATACATATATATCAACATTGCCCTGCTGTCATGTGCTTTTTTGTGTGCCCGTAAATCACTTCTCCTAAATATGTTCTGCAACATGAGACTTTATGTGAACCCGATTAAATGTACAGTTCGAAATGTCTGTTGACATTCGAAACACCATATTGATTTAACAAAATTACTTTCTTTTAAGTGTTTTTGGAGAATACAAATCGACCTCGCTCTCTCCATAAACTATACACGGTCTAAAATTCAGCACCTTTGAAGTACAGTTCCACTTCAGTGTTGATGTCAATATAAAAACCTACCTTTCTGGTCCACAAGGCAGCACCCAACTATCTCGGTTATCTGAGAGGGTATGGAGTGGCCCGGATCTGACACATATACTTGCAACTGAAATCACCTGAATCCCGGTCAGGTCAGTTGGAATCTTTTAGCCAACAAACCCTCAGTAATAGTTGGCCTGTCTTGTGTCTAGCAGTTAAAACTACAATGAGGTTCGTCGATCGATTTCAAACCAATGTTTGGGCAGATAATGCCCCCGACCCAATGAGTGTCTGTGTATGTGTAACTGCACGGGATGAACTTTTCATAATGACCTGTACCAAATTCGGTTGAGAAACATGAGATGTTTTTTTTCTTCAGACAGATTACAAACATGGTTTCATTCACATGGGATTAAAAATTAACGTGCAGAAAGACAGATAGATTGAAAAGAGAACGATAGCGGGATAGACACAGGGTGCAGAAAGAATTTACTCACAAACAACATAATGTTCGTTTTAATAATTTCACTTCAGTGGAAGAGAGAGGACCAGTTTGTTTGGAATTTTACATCATTTTCGCCGACAATATGTTTTTCTAGTTTGAAATGATATTTTATGGAATATATATGTTGGTTGATGTTTAATTCAGTAGAGTCATATCTTGTTTTGTAAATATATTTTTAATGATAATAAATAATCAGAACAGATGCCTCCGGGTCTCCCAGCAGGATATGAAAGCTGAATAGTTGAATGTCACCAAAAGGTGATAATAGTAGGTGCTGTTTGGAGGTCAATAATCTCCTTATCCATTTAATCTTCATATCAAATGGATATAACAACAAGATATCACAACGATCATTTTTAAGCCACCCTTAGAGTAGTCTTTTGTCAACATTTTTCTTTTGATTTTATCGTGCTTCCCACCCAAAATAAACGTAAATAGTATAGTATTCAAACGTTTGAAAAAGTGTTTAGATGGATTGGGGAGGACGATCAGTGTGTGTGAAAAGGGGAACAATTTGAGTTTTAATTATCGTTATTCTACCTATCTTTTAGGGATCTGCTTAACCACGAGAATAATATTTTTCTAATTATTGAAAACTGCGGTTCGAAATTTAATGTAATCATTTCTTCTAGATTGGTTGAAAAGATTATTCCCAGGATTTTGAAACATGAGAACTTCCCCGTACGAGGCTAAACCCTTCACATGCATCCTTTCTCCCCCTACTGGGAGGGTGTGGTGTGATATACCGTTATATGTCAGGACATGTTTCGAATGTTTGGGCAGACAGTGCCCCCGCACCCCATGACTGTCGTAACTGTGGCTGTGTATGTGTAACTGCACGGGATAAGATATGGAGCATGCTATCAAACCACTGACCAAGAACCTGTCTATTTACTTGCAGTAGTGATATATACTAGTATGCGGCTTAAACACCATTCGCTCAGTCACCTCATTTGATTCTGGTAGCTACATGTTGTAACATTATGACAAATTAGACTAGTTATGTAAAGCTGTAAGCAGGGACTATTTTCTGTAGCCGCATAGCATGCAACGGCGTAGGTATATGTTTCGCACTAGACATGTGCGCCCGAATGCAGAGGTGAATAAAAGTGTCAACTGATCCTTGGAAGATGTTGTCTATCTCCCGATACAACAACTACACATAAAACATGACATGGTGGCAGCGGGCGGATGACGAACGCCACGCGACATTGGTCATAAGCGACCAGGTTTACCAGTATTTAGGACTATGCCAAATCAGAAACCGGAGGGCCAGCCAGATCGTCTGCTAGTTATCGAGATGGCGACATGTGTATAACACACTGACAGTTAAGTACCAGTGGATTTCGTCAACCTGTGCGTCAGCTTGGGTCTAAACTGACGGTATCATAATACTGTGCACCAAATAACTCTCTGAAGTGTAAATCACATGAATATGTATGTCAACTTTTTCCTGTGATAAACTCTGTCTGTCAGCGGGAACGAGATATCACGTGATCAACAAAATGGCGGCTCCCATGTTTCCAAAACAAGTTTCTCGAACCACTGAAGAACCTCAAATCTGGTAAAGATAAGGAAATTTCATCAAACATATTGACATAATTCATGATAAAACAACTCGCATATGATATTCATGATGTCAGAGGCAAATATCAGTCCGAGATTAAACTGGGAGAGTGACGATCTAGCGGAAGCTTTTCGTTCATTCAAACAACGTTGTCAGTTGTATTTCTCTGTGAAAGACACTAAGAAAGATAAACAAGTTGATCATATCTTGCTGTTTTCTGGCGATGAAGGAATCAAAATGTTTAATTCATGGACATTGACTGGAGAAGAGACAAAAAGATCCAAAAGTCATTTTTGACAAATTCGAATCACAAATAGAGCCAGCAGTCAACTACAGATTACACAGATTTCATCTTCAGAAATTCAGACAAAATTCAGGTGAAAGTATTGACAACTTCATGAGTAGATGTAAAAATCAGGCAGCTAAATGCAAATTCAGTGCAAATGAACTGAATGAAAGACTAATAGAACAATTAATTATTGGCACAAATATTCCCAGTCTGCAGAAGGAATTGCTGAGTAAAGATGATAATTTAACTGTTGAACAAGCCATGACTTGTGCACGTGCTGAAGAAGCTTCAATACATCATATGAGCCAATTGAAGGATGTACAGTTGCCACAAGCAGATGTTCATGCTATAAGACATCAGGGCACATGTCAGAAATGTGGTGGCTCTCACGGCAAAAGACAAAAGTGTCCAGCGGTGGGATCCAAGTGTGACAACTGTGGTAAATATAACCATTGGAGGTCTGTATGTAGATCCCAGAGACCGTCTCGCCAGAATAGAGAGAGAGGGCGCAACTATACACCTCGATCACAATCGAGAAATCGTCACCACAGAAGTAAATCACGTTTCCGTCAGAATGACATGAGGCAAGCACCTCGGCAACAGTCTATCAATTCCACAAATGAGGAGTTAGTTGACAACTTAAACACAACAAGCAGTTTCGAATCCCTGACATTCGAGACAATACAAGTTGACAGCACTGATACTGATGATCGGGATGAAGTATTCGTAGTCATTGACACTCAGGTCAATGGAAAACCTGCCAAGCTCAAGGCTAAGGTTGATACAGGAGCACAAGGTAATTTAATACCCTTGAGAGTGTACAAGAAGATGTACCCAGAGAACATAGATAAGGATGGAAAGCCATTTGCAACGTGTGTCACTCAGTCACACACACTACTGAGAGCATATAATGGCAGTAAGATACCCCAACATGGCAAAATAACAATTCCTTGCAGTTACAACGGACACTCCAGAGAAGCAGTCTTTCACATAGCTGATGCAGAGGGACCAATCATTGTAGGCCTACCAACATCCAGAAACTTAAGGCTTCTAATAATACACTGTGAAGTGACAGAACCTATCACACCTGCAAAAGTCAGCAGTAAACAAGACTTTCTTGACACATACCCTGATCGTTTCACTGGCATTGGCAAGTTCAAGGGGGATTTCCATATAACTCTGGACCCGTCCGTAGCACCAGTTATTCACACTCCGCGGAAATGTCCAGTACACCTAAAGGATGATATCCTAAATGAACTGCAGGAAATGGTGAGCATGGGTGTTATCGCCAAGGTGTCCGAACCTACAAGTTGGGTATCAAGCATTGTGTACAGCCGTAAGTCCAATGGGAGACTACGCATCTGTCTAGATCCCAAGGATCTCAACCGTGCCATACAGAAGCCACACCACAAAGCTCCCACACTTGAGGAGATAACACATGAATGTGCTGGTGCAACTGTATTCTCCAAGTTGGATGCCCGCCATGGGTACTGGTCTGTTGTGCTCGACCAAGAGTCAAGTCTCTTAACCACTTTCAACAGTCCATTTGGACGTTACAGATTTTGCCGTCTCCCCTTCGGTCTGAGTCTTAGCCAAGACGTGTTTCAAGAAAGGATGGACCAAATATTGGAGAAATGCCCAGGAACAACAGGAATATCAGACGATGTTGCTGTGTTTGGTAAGACAGATAAAGAACATGATGAAAATCTCCACAGGCTGATGACCGTAGCACGTGAAAACGGGTAAGTGTTCAACCCAACAAAGTGTGAAATAAAGGTAAAGAAGATCAAGTTCTTTGGTCTCGAGTTTGATGAAAATGGAGTGCATCCTGACCCTGAGAAGGTCAAGGCCATCCAAGAAATTCAGCCACCCCAAGATGCAAAGAAGCTCCAAGAATTCCTTGGAATCGCAACATATATGAGTCCATTCATTCCACACCTGTCACAGCTGACAGCTCCATTACGAGATCTGATCAGGAAGGACAGTGAGTATGTTTGGTCAGAATCTCACAAAGATTCATTTGATAGAATCAAGAATCTCATATGCAACAAGGTGACTCTGAACTATTTCGACCCAAAACGTGACACAGTTTTGAGAGTCGATGCATCCACTAGAGGCTTGGGTGCAGTGCTCCTGCAGGGGGATCAGCCAGTGGCATTTGCGTCCAAGTCGCTCAGCGAAACCGAAATGAGATACGCAAACATTGAACGAGAAATGTTGGCCGTTGTCTTCGGATGCGAAAGGTTCCATACTTACTTGTATTAAACGAAGTTTGTAGTTGAATCGGATCACAAAACCCCTTGAGATGATCCACCTGAAACATCTCTCAGTAGCACCACAGAGACTGCAGCGAATGCTGTTGAGAATTCAGCCATACAACTTGTCTATCAAATATCGCCCAGGTAAAGACATGCTCCTGGCCGATGCACTGTCTCGTTCACCATGCTGCGAAAATAAACATATTGACTTTGAAGTGAGAGTGGACTTCGCACAATTCTCCCAAAAGAAAATTGAATCCTTAAAAATGGAGACTGATAGAGACCAGAGACCATATAATAGAGGGACGGCCCTCTAGCCAGTGCGCAAAACCATCAGCGCTACGGCTTGTACTGCGCAGCCTATCCGGAAGCTGGCAAAAACGTGTGTTGACTTCAGTCATCGATTTTGCGTATTTTCATTGCAAAGGTAAGATTTGATTTTTTTCATGTATTCTCATGCATATACTTACATTTGCAACAGTGCATTAGAGGTGTATTAGGGGTGCTAAAGCATATATTTGTCTTGGTATTTGATGAATACTGTCATGTGTGCTCGTCGTTGTGTGAGAACAATGGCGGAGGTGTAAAATCGGCAAAAGTCCCGATTTTGATTTTCAATAACGGATACTAATTCTCAATGCAAATCCTTAGTTACCGGGGTGTAATGAAAGAAAATAAGATAAAGATTTGTATAGGGGCATTTATAAGTCTGTGGCGTTCGCGTCATTCCTTATTTTGGCTCGTGCAATGCGATGAAATATGATGTTTTGCGAAATATTTTACTCCACAACACTTGATTTTCGCACGCTTTCACAAGAACAGCTTATTACTAGCATGTTTAAAATAAACATGTGAACATTCACGGCGATTTCCTCTTTTGCGTCGTACACTTTTTATATGGCTACGATCGGTATTTTATTTTTTATGATTTTTGGCGTAAACCCTTATTTGCGTCGTATACTGAACATTTCAATTATCATGTAGCAGACGACATAACATTAATTTTGTTCATTAATATAACGTGAATATATATTTAAATCATTCTACAAAAGTCTCATTCACCTAATCGTTTGAAAAAAAGTACATATTTCCATTATTGTTCATTTGGATGATTATATTTGTGGAAAAGGTCCTTATTTATCATGTAACAATTCATATATTTTTCTGTTATCATTATTCTTCCTACTGAAGTTAGAGTTTTATTGCTATATATTATTATATTATTATACAGTACTAGCAGCCTGACTTTATGCAACAATGAATCAACATTTTATTTATATCATTACACTATTTATATAATAAATTATCATTTGTTTGGCAGATGCCCAGGAAAAAGAAAGTTTTCATCAGCAGTCGCCGGAAGGGCTACTCAAAGTGGGGTCCGAGACAACAAGGTGTCAGTTCTTCCTCTCTCTCTGACATTCTTATTCATCAGTTCAATCATCTGTTCTCGACGATTGCAGGTAAGTAATAATGGAAGTAAGAAATTCACAAATGATGTCTTTGAAAAAAAATGAGTAATTTTGTGTTGATATTTTGTAGTTATTGGTATTTATTTATTTTATTGGTACTTGTATATCTGGTACCTGCAGAAATAAGTTTAAAATATCAAAGCAATTGTATAATCAAATATTAATATTGTTTCTTTTCTTATGTAAAAACAACGGTATAGTGTAAATTATTAAATACAATATTCCCATCTTGAGTAAGTAACTAGACCTTGATGTCTTTCAGTGGCATTTAGAAGTTGTACATTGAAGACCAAGATATTTTTTATGGATTAAACTTCTTTTTTAATTTCTCTCACAACGTTTCGAGACCATTCCAGGTCCCTTCATCAGGTGAACTCATTTACCTTCATTCTTTCACCTGATAAAGGGACCTGGAATGGTCTCGAAACGTTGTGAGAGAAATTAAAAAAGAAGTTTAATCCATAAAAAATATCTTGGATAACTAGACCTTGTTTGAAAGAGCATTGGCAACCAACTATTGCATAATTTTAACAACTATTTAGAACACTTCAAATTTATTTTTTTAATATTAATATTGTGTAACTCCATTTTCAGTTCTAGAGATGCACTGTGGGACAAAGCATGGAAGTCATTCTTCATTGACCTCACCGATGAACCCACAGATAGAAGCGACAGATTCTGATGGTTGTTCGGCTGATGAATTCTTTGGGTTTATTTGACACAATTCACCAGTATCATCCGGACAACAATGTAGATGAATTTGTTGATGGCATCCTGCGAAAAAAGGAGCTGTTTCAGCATGTAGATGAGCTAGGCAATTTTACAATTGCAAGAAACAAGCGTGAAAACATTACTATTGTGCAGTTTTATGACTGACGTAGGCTCAGTCCAGCTTTCAGTAGTCATCAAGCCATCCTTTACATCAGCAATATATGCATATCGACGTGACTTTGGCCCAAATCATGAATTCTGGATTGGTTTACCTGCATTTTTCTCCACTCTAAGAGATATGAAGAAACTTTTATCAAAACTGACTACATACCATGTTTGCGTCGGCAATTATGAAGACAGATTTGCAGACTTGATTCCAGTTGGTGCAGGCATAAGTGAAGGAGCTATTTCAACAATATCTGCCTAATAATTTAACATGTAATAAAGTACATGAGTAGAAATTATGGAAATTAAAATCCAATGTACAGTTCACTTCATGGATATCTAAAATATCTGTTAATGAAGTTATATTAAGATTGTGTACAGATTTGTATGATTTTATGTTTTACATTCACAATCAGTCCTAAATGGACAACATAACTATGCAGGTTGTGTTGCAAGAAGTTTATAAGTTATCTTCCCTTATTTTATCATGACTACAATTAATATATTTTCTGTTATCATTATTCTTCCTAATGAAGTTTGATTATGAGTTTACCTGGTCTTAGACAGTACCAACAGCCTGTCTTATGCAACAACAAAAATGAAAAATGAACTCATTATTCAACATTATATTTATATCATAAAATTATCATTTGTTTTGTAGATGCCCAGGAAAAAGAAAGTTTTCATCGGAAGGGCTACTCAAAGAGCCTACTATTAAGTACAATATTCCCATCTTGATTAAGTAGATATACCTTGTTTGAAAGAGCATTGGCAACCAACTATTGCATAATTTTAATTTCAAATTCAGTTTAGAGTTTATTTGCAACAGTTGAAATCACATTTACTGTGTTTTTAATGAAAGAATATCTAAATGGTTGAATTTAGTAATACATGATTGTACATATAGATCTATGGTCCTATTCTACAATAAATACATTGTACATATAAGAACGTGTGATGTTGTGTTTTAATGTTATTGGTAACATTTTCCTGCCAAGTTAAAGTTGACACTTTGCTGAATTTTTTTAATTGATAGGGTCATGTATTACAGCCCATTTAACACATATATTTCATGGGCTCGGAGGCAAGTGACTTTAGTATTTAGTGGCTTCCCTTTGAAAAAAACCCAACAAGTGTCTCCATACGGCCCAAAGCATAATCACTGCTAGCCCCAAACTGGCATTATAAAAACATTAACGCTCTTGGAAAATGTGAAATCGTGTTTCGTTGGGACTATAAACTTTATAATAAACACCAGTCAGTCACAGGCCCTCGTGTTTTTCCGAGGATTCATGATTTTAATAATATTGTTTTTGAGATGACACCCCGACTCGAAATGCTTCACAGTACAATACATAATGACAAGGCCGGACACTTCTAGGGTGCACCCTACCCGACTGCGTTGCCGATCGCTACGCTACCATCGCATGCAATCGATTAAAACTTTATGTAAACATAATCATGGATGATTGGCCTATCGAGCAACACCTACCAATTCTTTATTGTTATTTCTGCAAGTCGATTGAAAACCAATTTGACTCTCAACTAAACGATCTTGACACAAATGGATGACAATATGTCCGCACACAAAAAGGGGTGTGGTCGAAGCAAGTCCTCTGATTGGCTAACGCTTGCAAATCTGCACATTCTTCATAAATTCGCGGGAATTTTTACTTTCATCGACTGCTTGACCACACCCTCGTTTTGTGCCAACGAATACTTGCAAGTAAATCTTGAGATTAGCCATCTGATGATACGTTTAGCGAGCATCGGGGATATTGGCAACTGTAATGTTAAAACTGCCTTTACCTGACTGGGTTAGTTTGATTTTTGTATTTTTGGTTTATATTCTCTGTCCTGTCGTAGTCTGTGAATTCTCCAAGTAAGTATCGAGGTCCAAGTCGGAATCATCCCAGTGAATGAATTAAGTCGTCCATGGCCTTGCCGAATGTTGAAACAAATATTCCAGGCTTATGACGACACGCATTTCGCGAATGATACATGTTCTGCGATGTTGTCAGTTGACATGTGCAAATGAGAGATAAGATAAAAATTAAGATTATTGTAATCAGTTTAATGGAGCTGTCCATGTAATGTTTAACTGTCAAACGCAGCCGGTGAAATCCCGCTAAGGGAATTAACTCTCGGCCCGGATATTACGCAATATTGTTTACGTGGTTACCAGAGTGCTCATTTGCGAATGTCTGCGCATTTGTTGCGCATGTGTACCGGTAGAGGGAAGTTAGCAGAAGGGTGTCGATGTGTATCAGTTACATGCCAGGCCGTAGCGCTGATGGTTAGTGATAAACTGTTGGGGAGGGCCGTCCCTCTATTATATGGTCTCTGTAGAGACACAGAACTCCAGGTCCTGAAACAGTACAATAGTGATGGGTGGCCAGAACGTCAAAATCAGGTAGCAGCCCCACTGAGACCATACTGGGCATACCGTGACGAAATGTCCATTGAAGATGGTATTCTGCTAAAGGGAGAATTGTAGTTGTTCCCAAGACCATGAGGAATGAAATCCTCGATAGGCTGCATGACGCTCATCAAGGCATTGAGAAAACCCGACTTCGTGCAAAAACCTGTGTGTTTTGGCATAGGATGAATAGTGACATTGAAAATATGGTCAAACAGTGTCATGTGTGTCAGGAATTTCAGAACACACAAAACCATGAACCGTTACTACAACACGAATTGCCAACTAGGCCCTGGCAAGTTGTAGGTACTGACTTGTTTTATCAAGACGGTCAAGAATACCTCATAGTATGCGACTACTATGCTAAGTTTCCCATCGTGAGGAAAGTCTAAGGAAATGGAGGAAGCAAAGCAGTTGTACATCTGTTAAAGCAGATATTCTCGGAACAAGGTGTGCCAGACACAGTGATAAGTGATAACGGGCCACACTATTCATCTGCAGTCTTCCACAATTTCGTCAGTTCGTGGGACTTCAGACACATCACATCAAGTCCGCACTATCCCCGCTCCAATGGATTCATTGAACGCCAAATCCAAACTGTAAAGAACGTGTTTACAAAATCGAAAAACACCAACACAGATGCAGATATGGCATTACTGATATTGCGCACAACTCCAATTGACCACCATCTTCCATCACCTTCTGAATTACTTAACTCCAGGAAGATGAGAGCTAATTTGCCGATGAGGGTGAGGAATCACATCAGTGACAAAGACGTTATCCATCAACATCTTGAAAAGCGTCAAGAGCTCCAGAAGCTCCATCACGACAATAAAGCAGGCCATGAGCTAGCTTCTCTGTTACCTAATCAGAATGTTCGGCACCAGGATCACCGAACTGGTCGATGGTATCCAGCCAAGGTCACCAATGGTTGTGACACACCACGGTCATATCTCCTGGAAACAGGAGCGGGTTCATCAATACGACGAAACAGACATCAAATACGGGAGATTCCAGAAAAATCACAAGCGATACCTCCAAATGTTGAGCCTAAGTATGTTGTTCCAGCTCAACCTCAGAGTGAAGCTCCACAAGTACCCAAATCAGCTCTGAAAACCAACACTGACAGTAAACCAAAACATGTGAGCTTTGAGCCGAACACCCAGCCCAGCTCAATGGATACAACACAGAACTCTCCAGACAAATCAAGCAAAAACAGCAGGCCACTGATGCAACACACCAGAAGTGGCCGAGTAATCCAACGACCACAACGTTTCAGTGAATGACTGAACTCTCAAGTGCATTGTGTTAAATTGTGTTATCGTTGAAGATACACAACAACTGACTGACTATTGATTACGATAGCATTGAGACATTGCTTTTACGTTGTTATATAGGTTAGGAAACCTGTTATCGATTTCTTCTTTTTTTTGTTCAACAGACCTCTTTAAGTTGAAATTGTTATGAGTTACTCTGAAGGATTTTAGTATTTTAAACGTGGGGTACTAATAAGTTCAACTGAAGAAAAGTCCAGTTTCCAGCCTTTAAAAGAAAGGGGATGTAACATTATGACAAATTAGACTAGTTATGTAAAGCTGTAAGCAGGGACTATTTTCTGTAGCCGCATAGCATGCAACGGCGTAGGTATATGTTTCGCACTAGACATGTGCGCCCGAATGCAGAGGTGAATAAAAGTGTCAACTGATCCTTGGAAGATGTTGTCTATCTCCCGATACAACAACTACACATAAAACATGACACATGTCTGGAGTATAGCTGTATATAGTTGTAACAACATTGTAACATGGATGTGTGAACTGCCAATCGGAAATAGAACAGAATACAGTAGGTACATGTCAACCACACTTTTATTATAATAAATACTGCTTACAATATGGAAAGATAACCAATCCTTCCCCAAAGGCCCAACATCCATACCACTTGCAGGACTAAGATTTCTTGAACGAACACGGGACCTCGGCATGATGGACTGACCATTTAATCTACCACTCTGACGTACTCAAGACTGCTTACTATGTTTTACGGAAACCTGGTTTAATGACTCAATTAATAAGGAAACTCTAGCGCTCCCCGCATTCGGAACCCCTATTAGTTTAGACAGGAGGGAGGAAGACACGGGAAAATCCGTGTTCGGTGGAGTGTGTGTTTATGTCAATCAATCATGGGGCAAGAACACAGTTGTAAGAGAGAAAAGTTGCACTCTAGATATCGAACTTTTGTCAGTTTCTCTTCGCTCATCCTAATTTCCCCGAGAGTTTGGTCAGATATTCATTGTTCTCGTGTACATCCAACCCAGCGCCAATAACAACACCGCTTCCAGTATTATCCACAGCCACGTGCAACACCTGGAGTCAATCTCACCCGACGCTCCTAAATTTGTGCTAGGAGATTTTAACGGTGCTTCACTCAAGACAGTCATGCCCTATTACGAACAATATGTCCAGTGTCCCACACGGTTCCAAGCAAAAGACAGTCGACCTATGCTATGGCAATATTAAAAGTGCTTATAAACGTAAACCAAAAGCTCCACTATGTTCCTCTGACCACAACAGTGTCCACCTTGTGAATTCATATCTACAGAAACTGAAAAGAGAACCAGAAAAGAAGAAAATAGTGAGACAATGGGACTCAGGCTCAGTGGAGCAGTTGCAGGGTTGCTTTGACTGACTGGGACAGCCTCCTTGATTCATGTAACAATCCCTGCACCATCTCTCATGTGTTAACAGATTTTATTAACTTCTGTGTTGACAACATAATTCCCCAAAAAGAAATAATGATTTACCCAAATAATAAACCGTGGGTAACCAAAGAACTCAAACAAATTTTAAACGAAAAGAAAAGAGCCTTCTGTTCAAACGATAAAGTAAAACTGAAACAAATTCAAAGAGACATAAACATTTAAGTTAAACAGTGCAAAGAACAATACAAGGACAAGATTGAACAACAGTTCCGAGAGAACAATAGTTGCCAAGCTTGGAAAGGCGTGAAGACCATCATTGGACAGCTTAACAAGCCCTCACGTATCAATGTAGCAGGCGGCACTGTCTTCGCCGAACAATTGAATACGTTCTTTGCGAGATTTGACAACCAGGTCTTCACTACAGAACGACTTAACATCATGGGTAACTTTAACCCTAGAAGTGCCGATAGGATCATCATTACACCAGAGACTGTCAAATCGCAGTTTGCTAACATTAACATTCGGAAAGCTACAGGGCCCGACAGATTGGATGGTATTGTGCTAAAACGTTGTAGTGAACAGCTTTGCTATGTCTTCAGTCAGTTGTACCAGCTTCTATCGACAACCATATTGTTCCATCCGTATGGAAGACATCAAATATCATCCCGGTGCCAAATAAAACCAACGCTACAATGCTTAACGATTCTAGACCAGTGGCTCCAACCTCGATTGCAATTAAATGTTTCAAGAGAATATTGTTACGTTCTTTAGTATGTGATATCGGACATCTTCTTGATCCCAAGCAGTTCGCATACAGAGCTAAACGAGGTGTGGAAGACGCTAAAGTTGTTATGTTAAACAGTATTTGCAGACATTTAGAAATCCCTAAGTCTTATGCCAGTTCTTTTCATTGACTTTTCCTCTGCTTTTAATACTATTCAACCCCATATTTAACTGAAAACACTTTTAGCAATAAATGTAAACAAGTACCTCCTAAAGTGGATTGAGCAATTTGTAATCAACCGACCACAATTTGTTAAGTTCTGTCAATCAAGCACGCTCATCAACTGTGAATACAATACTGGAGCACCGCAGGGTTGTGTCATCTCGCCCGTACTGTTCATTCTGTACACCAATGACTGCCTGAGCAGACACCCAGATTGCCTGACAGTGAAGTTCGCGGATGACGCAGCTTCAGTCGGACTTATACAAGAAAGTGAACTTCATTACAGAAATGACGTCAAGGACCTTGTAAACTGGTGCGAAAGTAACTATCTTCACTTGAATGTTAATAAGACAAAAGAACTTATTATAGATTTTAGAACTAAAAGAAGTGTGCCATCACCTCTGGAGATTAAAAATGAAACAGTGGAAATTGTAACTGAATACAAGTATCTTGGCACAATCATTGATGAGAAACTACAATGGACTGCTAATACCGACTTCATATTTATGAAATGCCAGCAGAGACTATATTTTATGCCTAAGTTAAGCTCTTTTAATGTTATCAAAGATGTTATGATACTATTTTACCGTTGTTTTGTTTGAAAGTGTTTTAACTTTTTCTATACAATGTTGGTACGGAATTTTTAACGTTAAATGCAAATCTTATCTTCATAGAATTGTTTCATTGGCCAGCAAAATGTCAGGTGTTAAAGTTGATGATTTATCCTCTCTTTGTACAAGCCGTGCAATAAGCCTCTCAAGAAGGAGTTTATCTGACGATACCCACGTTTTTTAAAATTATATTATAGGATATTATAGGATATTTATATAGCGCACATATCCAGGCAACTACTGCATGCTCAAGGCGCTGGTATTTTCCCCTCGATCATTGGATGTCAATCTCAACGGCACATCGTATTATCAATCTCAACTCCCTGGGGAGTATACAACTCTTGCAGCCACTAGGCGCACCGAGTTATTGTGGCTTTCTCATCCTAATGGGGTACCTATTCACAGCTGGGTGGACTGGGACACATAGTCACAGTACTTTGTCCAAGTTTATTGTACCCGCAACTAGGTGTTTGCACGTATTCATGTGGCCACCATCTGGTCACATACCAACGGATTCGTAGGTTCTTTAAGTGCACAGGATTGTGTACTGTACACTAGGGGTTGTGACAACACCGAAAGAGTCTGCACACAAAGTTGACTCCAATGTTTTTACACCCGGTCACAGGTGGGCTCGATCCCGACACCTCAACTTCGCTGGATCACTAGCCTGACGCCTTAGCCAGCTGGCCCACCATGCCCCTGGATATGCCCTCTTACCATCCGGCCGGCGATACTCAGTGCCACATTTTAAAACTTATAGATTTAAAAACTCTTTTGTACCATCTAGTATAAGACCTCTAAATGATTGTTAGATTTTGTTTTTCCTCTGCGAACTGTATGTACATGTATGTGTCATGTTTGTCCTATGTTGCTATATTTGTCATGTATCTTATTTTATTCAGTTGTGCACTTTCAAATGTAAAAGGAATTTCCTCCTGTGGGTAATAAAGTATTGTCATTGTCAAGACTGCAGATCAAGATCATGGAACCGAATCCGTTGGAATCATTGACACAGTTATGCATTGATTAGTGATGGCTTAAACCCATCTTAAACTCATCTATTCCCATTATCATCTTGAATCCCATCCTCGTGGACTTTAATTGCTATTTTGCACGCGATTGTTTGTTTGTTGTTTTACGAGTTGCTTAACGCTGCACTCAAAACCATTCCAACTGGATGATGGTGGTCGAGTCTGAACATTCCAGTGATTGAGATCATGAGAATCGTTCTACGCATTTGTCACATGAACATGGTCGGATTATCATGTGATCAGGTTGTAATACTCTGACGTACAAACTTTGTCAATAAATAACATATAACAATAAAACAGCACATATGGCTCGACAAATGTGATTTTATTTCGTACAAAAATGCATGGAATACGTTCGGTAATCTCCGGGACATACCGATAACATCCGACATCAGGGAAGCAGGAAACTGCTAACGGTTTGCGGTATGATTGATCAAAGGATGATTGTTTCACAAACACGGGAACCAATCAAAACTTGCATAATATAGATCCCGTGAGTACATAACGTGCTGGGTTCAACAGTTGTATTTACATTCACGATATCTTCCTTTCCCGAATAGAGAACACATGCTTTCTGTGAGCTTATCTCGCACATCCTTGACGTTTCCGAAGAAGAGGGTAAAGCAAGCCATATCCGGACATACACACACAGACCCTGTATTCGCTGACTAAATACAGAAGGGGAAGACCGTACGCTGAACAGCTTTATGCTCAGTGCACATTTGTCAACCGTCTTCAGGCAGTATTGCCCCTGGTATCTGTTATAAAGCATACGTTCTATTCGGGTCAGGACTACATACACCGAGTCTACATGCTAACCAGTTCAACACAATAGTCCATACATTGCGGCTACACGTTGAATATATACACCAGCTGTTTCAGGCTGCAACATCAGAAAATTGACAACGTCTTAACATGGTTTGATATTGCTGGACAAGAGTGAACATGGCCAATGACTAAATAATAAACAATACAATCAGCCCTGGATGTTCAACTTTGGCATGCATGAAACTGATTTCAACATACATACGAAGAAATGAAGACCCTCGTTGAAACACACAACATATTTATGTAATAGCTGAAATGTTATCGAAAGTTCCGTTTCTCCAGGGCCCAAATCCAGAACACTGAACACCGCGTAACGGCGATGGTAACCCTCACGCTTTACCTTATAACAGACCTTCACCTACATCACTTTGTGGTCCAGGATCCCCTACCTGACTGGTCCAACCAGGTGCCACTGTTCCCAGTGGAGAAGAAATACAGAAAGTGTTCACTTATCCAGTAATCCAATAAATCCACATTCTTTACTGGGTTTTTTCTCGTCTTTCTGTTTTTCGAAAACACAAATCGTCAGTTGTGATTTCAAACAAAAGTATCTGAAAGTCCTAAAAATCCTCGTTCGTGAAGAACGAGCCGATGTATGCAAATCACGAATGATTGTTCTCAAAATCACATATACAGTTCAGGATGTAATGAAATAAATATACGGGCATCAAGTCAGAAAACCAATGGTATTTACAAGAATCTTGACCTTTCATGGATCATGGTTTAAAAGTTACATATACATAAATACTAGTAAGTATAAATAAGCACGTAGACATTCAAGTTATCACGAACATCATGCCATACATCAAGTATATTATGCACATTAACACGGCAGTGGTTCCAATTCAACTGCAATTATAACGTTCTTCTCACATTTAAAACCTTTCCCTGTTCAAAAAGAATTCCCACTTTGTACTTCCCGTTAAGTTTCCCAGTCGCACTTGATAAAAATACATCAGTGTCTGATGTAAACAACAGCATCAACTACCCACATACAGACAGCGTAAAGGCGGGATACATATATGCAGTAACAAGTCTCATATCTCCAACTTCTGTGGACTCAGTGTCATACTGAACTCAAGAATATGGCATAGAGTAAGTAATGTTAAGTTATGGAGAGAACAAATATTGCTCTGACAAGCCATGCATAATAGGGAAAATATGTTTTTTAAACCACGACCAAGGCGCGTCCTGGGGACAGCTCCTCACAGTCGGACGATTGGACGCAGCCTTGAACATTATTTCAGTATTCTACCTGCGTTAGAAGTGGAACCTATAACTGCACGACGCAGATCGCATATGTTCCCCAATGTGGTGAAACCCAACATCCCTGCTCCAATGCTGACAAACAGATGACAATGAAGTATTAATGCTGTAATATGCTCTTACCCGATAGTATATTATCTCTGAGTTGGTTCCCTGTCATTATAAGGTTATGTGTTCAGTTCCCAGCCAAAATAGTGATAAGTAGTACACCAAAATATGAAAGCACTGAGCACTCTGGTTGAGTAAGTGATACACGAACTGTGACAAAGTAGTACCAAACCCACCAGTCATTCCCCGGTTGTTGTTTGTAGCTAATGTCACTTACATCCAGCGGAGGTTATATGAGACATTCGCATCACCCCTTTACAGAAATATACATGCCTTGCAGATACACAAGGCCTTCTGTATTTATCACTTGCCCATCAACGTCCTCTCCCAGCAGCTGGACCACGGGCTCTATCACAGGTTATCTGACATCAGCCAATGGATGGACTCAACACACGGCGAGCTGTGACTCTCTATACACGCAGTTTGTCATTATACTGAAGGGCTTCCCTGTCACAACAGGCCAACTATCACTATAACATCAGACCGGCAGGGACTTGTCCACTTAAATGAATTATACATCTGCAGCCTCCCGAGCACTTCAGTTCGGATGCCAGAACCACACAAAACCTAACAATGTTGTCATGTGTAAAATGTATTAATATCGTTGATCTCAGGTTCACGTGGCAGGGTCCCATGAAGTCTTCAGTAGTAAAACTGCCGATTACACGTGATCCGGAGCTTTGTGTTGGCTCTCCTCCAAACAAGACCAAATGTTAATTCTGAGACAACCAGCTATATAACAGCAATATAAGTTTGATTGGCTACATGCCTGGCTGGTACATTGGAAACATCATCGTCAGCATTTCGAAAAAACTAGTTCAACATCACAAGGTAAAAACACAGACATAAGCAGCACCACAAAAATTAATCTCATTGGTGTCTTTGTCATCTGTCTCTATTGACATTTCTTGTATCTGCATTTGACAGCAGCAATTACCATTGTCATCCTCATAACTTAGCAAAATCTCTCCTGCAAGGCCCTGACCAAATAGGTAACACAGGTGAGGGTGAAAGCGGGGCAGGTGAGTGCATCATACATATCATACATCAGTTACTTTCTTCTGTAGGCGGCGAAGGGGGCATTTCAAGGCTGTAGGAATCGCTCACAGTAACATTGTCAATGTTGATGTCGTCAAACATATCAATATCTACATCGCTGACAGCGTCGGGAATAAAGTAGTCCTCGTCACTAGCCATTCCTGGCCTATAATTATCATACTCAGATTCATACGCTGCTGACCCCGAGTCAAAGTTCACGGCAGGATCACTCTTAGACATTTCGCTGCTGCTGGCGAGGGAGGACACGCTGATGTTGTCAAGGGTAGTGGGTTGTTTCCCGAATATCAGTGGGATCAAATATGAATGCTTGATTTTAGGACTTCCACACGTTGATGAAGCGTTGGATGAAATAGCTGAAGCGTAATCTTCCCGATCGCTGGGGATATAGTCCAGACTTCGACAGTGTCGTGGCGGCATGGTGTGCGCCTGGCGACGTTTTACTTGGAAGGGGTTAATGGATAGTCGGTTGTGCTGAGCTGGAATAGTTTTTGAAGAATCGTTTTGTTTAGGATCATCATTTTCTGGTTTGGTCGGGCCGTTTTGGTTTGCAGTTTTTGGTCTGGGAATTCGACTGGCTTTGCTAACGTCTCTAGGAGAACGCCCTGCTCTTGGGCTACTCAGTCTGAGTCTGGGAGAGGGCAATCCGTCACTTTGACAGTGTGGCTCTCCAGTGAGCTCCTGTAAGAGTTGAGTGAGCGATGAAGATGCTGAAGGGACTGGGAACTTTGGCGTAGGAGGACATCTTGGTATACTGTTGATAGTATCACTGGACCTTGAAATCTGCCTATCCAGACTGCGGTAGGGAATATCAAAATACTTCATATCTAAGTCATAATATTTCCCCTCGGGCAAAGTAATCTGACGTATATAGGCAGGTCGGGAAGGTTTTAGTTCTATTGGTTGTAACAACACAATTGATGAATTGTCACTCATAGGTCGAGAACTAACAGAGTCTTTGTCATCATCCGACATATTTGTCAGTGGCCTCTTAGACGGCGAAAATCGCGCCTTTGTTATTCTTGGGGACTGTGTCGCTAGGCTTTCTTCAGACAAAACACCATTCACTTTATGCTTGTCTCCCCCCGATGGCACCCTCCTCAACGCAAGAGATGGGCTTTCTGGGCTAGGAGGGAGGATGGACATAGTCTTACCATCAACACTGACCACAAGGGCAGATGTTGGCGTGAGCGTGGAGCCTGAAGAGTTACTTTCCCTTGACCCAGACGATGATCGTCGGATCTCTGGTTTGGGCGCAGGTTTGGGAGGAGACTTCTTTTCGCCGTTGGTAGAATTCCTATCTGAAGAGGCATTGCTTTTCTGAGTCGGGGTAGAAGAGTGAGACCTATCAATGGGTTCTCTATAAACTGCTGTCACAAACTTCTCCTCGTCCTGTCGGATGGGAGTAGCCGAGAGTGGAGGACGAGCTACACTCTTCAGGAAAGGTCTGTTTGGGTGAGAAGGGGAGACAACCTGACCCAGTTCTTTGATAATATTGCTCATTGGTATAATCTCTTTCTCTGGCATATCCTTTTCAAGTAAGAATGCTTTACTATTTCTGATATTAGGATCCTCGGGAATGGAATCGTCAGGACTAGGCATTTTCATAGGCTGTTTCATAAATGGAACTACGCCTGCAAACACTAAAGGAGTAGGCCGGGCATAAAGAGCTGTGGTGTTCCCACTGGGAGGTTTACTCGCCATGTCATGCGTGGTTCTTCTTATTGGCTGGGAAGAACTCTGTACCTGGAACGTCTGCGTCATCTGACTCTGACTGCGAACACTTGCCGGACTGGTGGCAGCGGAGGAGTCAGTGGGACTTGTACAGTGAGAAGGCACGTTTCTGTATATTGTGTTTTCGTTATTCGATTCTTTGAGACTATCAAACATTGCATTTTGTATAACATTGCATCTTGACCTATCTGTCTTACCCTGCATCTTGATGTTCATGTAATGTATTGCTGGCAGTTCTGGGGACTCCACTCTGCCCTGAGTGTTCACGTCACCAGACAAACAGTTTGTTACGGAGGAATTGCTCAGTTTCCGGAGTGGGTTCCTCGGACTGTCATTACTGTTCTTCCTTCTGGAATTCTTACTCAGGCTCCCAGGAGGAGTGGGCATGTTACCTCTCTGCGAATCTAAACTTGGTTGCCGCTCTAAACTAATAGCACCATAGCCGTTGCCACCTCGTCCTTGAGAGGTCAACGAGCCCTGTTTCACGGAGTCCCTGATGTTATTTCCACTTCCGTATCTCATTGACATACTCTCGCGAGATTCACGTGACGGTGGTCTGGGTAACCGAGGGCTGTCGGGTGAAAGAGGGGATGGATAGTCCGGGAAGAAGCCTCCCGACTTCCGGCAAACCAGGAAGTACGTGATCATTTCCCCTTTTCCCTTGATACTGATCTTGCCACGACACTTGAACTCATACACCTCCTTCAGTCGCGAGTACACCTCCTCTGTCACCTGCAGGTGTGAAATGTGTACGGTTATAGATACATCATTATTATACACAGCGGCGGATCTAGGTCTTTAATAATCCGTTGTTATTTAACGTGACACTCAGCTGCATGGTGGCGGTCCGTAAGTAGTCAAATCTGAACTAGAGAATCCAGTGACTGACATCATGAGCATCGATATGATATGTATCAACCAAGTCAGTCGCCTCGTATGACAAGCATGGATTTTTATCGTATCTATTCTCGTTTGTTTAGGAAACAAATACAATTATGTTTAAGTTATCAAAACACGTATACTAAATGTGAACAGACAAATAACTTTAGACACAACTTTTTTACATGCTAAGAAATGTTCTAACATATTATAGTTCTAAGTTCCAAATATAATTAATTACCTCCTTGAAATATATTTTCTATGCACCAGTTATTATAAGACATATTCAATTCTATGTTATTGTACTGTTTTCTAAAGCAGAAGAGGAACTACTTGCCTGTATGTAATCTGGCCTGCCAGTACTTTCCATACGACTAGCTACATTGACAGTGTTCCCCCAGATGTCGTATTGCGGCTTCCTCGCCCCGATAACGCCTGCTACCACGGGGCCGATGTTCATCCCTGGAAATAGGAATAATATCTCAGATGGAATCAAGCCTGCAAAATCTGTTATTACCAAGTCGCAAGCGACCTGGAGAGTGGCATGACGTTACAGACTCAAACCAACGATTTAACTATTTTTTTCAGAGAGAATGCCTGAATTCTTTCAAGGTCGTCGTATATATGCTAGGTAGATTCTACCTTACTCATTCGGAGATCACGTGTTTGCTATTTTACGTCATGGAAGTCATATATATCCGAGGCCCTCTGTCCAGATAAACCAATGGTCAATAATGTGAGTGAGTATGTCACACAAGTGCTATGACATTGCGATCACTTTCACAGCAGGAAATAGCCTTGTCTCAACACATTGTAACAATCTGATTATTTACATTCACACGCCCCAATCTCACTCATATAACGAAAATTTGATAAGTTGCCCTTACATTTGGTTTGTAATTCACGTTATATTATATAAATGAAATATAAAACACAGTAGGGTGATTAGTGTTTCGGGTGCTTTATTTATGCCACGAGTCTGGAAGTTAATGAAGCGCACTATAAAGACTGACAAACAATTCAGGCAAAGGTTACAAAAATATGTTTGTTATTAGTGGACATTATTATTTTTGTTGTTGCCGGTTTTATGTCATTTAATTTCAAACATATGCAATCGCAGACATGTTTCAACTGTTTTTCTTATCACCAATGTATGCATGATTTCCTCTCAGATAATGTAGTTTTGTTGTTAAAGGGATCACTCGTCACGTTGAAGTCTCGGTTCAATTCCCATTTCTGGTGTGTCGTGCCTATGATATTGCTGGATCAGTGCCAATGTCGAAGGAAAGTGTAACGTGACGCAGGACGTCAACGTTTATTGAACAATGGTGAAACACAGGACGTCAACGTTTATTGAACAATGGTGAAACACAGGTCCTCAACGTTTATTGAACAATGGTGAAACACAGGTCCTGACGTTGTACTACTCACCGACTTTGAGAACAAAATTGTTGTAGGAGTTCTCGTTGATGTTTCTGAGTTTCTCCTTCATGGCAAACACAAACTCCGCCAACACAGTCATGTGGTGCGTCACGGAGACGTCGTTATCCTGCAACAATCGCATCACTATCAACGACCAGGTTCATTACAGGTACGACTATAAGTTACATAATACACGACCAGTGTTGGAATACTGCGATGAAGTAGGTGGTGCTGTTCAACTTCAAAATACATTGAGCACACTGAATTCATGAGACAACACAGTGCACCGTCTTTCTTCCAACATTTACACACCAGCTCGTGTTAGCTCTGCGTGGGTTAACATTTGAGAATGTTCCTTTGATATCTGCAGCCTACAAATCGAAGTGAGACATATTCCTGGGCGACACAAGTGACACCGCAGTGGAGTGTAGTATCTCTCACCTGGATCAGATGTTCCGGCATCAAACCAATGGCTGTCATGTACGTGCTGCCGATGGTTTTGATCTTGTCTATAGCTCGGAAGCGAGGTTCATTCAACAGCTGTAGAAAATATATGATAGAAGTGAAAGGTCATGTAACAATAAACTACCGAAGGGGTATTTGGAAATTATTAGCTTATTGATTATTAGCTACATGAAGTTTTGGACCATCCTGGTGATATAGAAGAAACATCTATATCATGCCACGTGCAAACACATTCAAATCTGAAACCCAGCTACTCTATGTAACGAATGATACACTAACATGGCACTGGACTCCCAAAACGACAGCGAGTGAAAGCACCCAGACAAACCAGTGGTTGACGGCAGGCGCAACAAAGTGGCGGATAAGACGATACCGCGGACAAGGTCATAAATTGTATCAGAACGCAAATCCATCGATATCTTCAACTCTTCTAAATATTGGGATACAATCAGAAAACGTTTATTTGAATCAAAAGAGGTTAGGCCTGAAGGTTATCAGTACAACTAATGTTATGACAGATGTCTTAAGCAATCTATTTTTTAAAATGTTTTAATACTTTCAAGGAAGGAATGATATGTTTCAAAATGCATGATAAACACAGCTTTTCAGAAGTGTCATGCTTTGCATTTTAAAATAGCAAAACAATATAAAAAATGAAACCCTCATTTGAAGAGCTGCTACAAAAGCCTCACCTCGTCGAAGTCGGCGATGATCTCGTTCAGTACCCGGAGACATTCCACACCCTGATTATTGGCATCAAGCTCGATGTAGAAGTCGGAGAAGTTGGGGATGGAGGCGAACACGACGCCCACCTTAGTGTACTGCTGGCTGTACAGCTCCTGTTGAGAGACATTGGACAACTCGTTCATACACGGGACACAGGGGACATATATGCCGACCACCAGGCCCCCGTTCCTCAAAGCGATCGTAGCGCTCCGACAACTGTAAGTCTATGTTAAAGTATGGGAGTTACGATCATCTTAGTCCTACGATGTGGAACGGGACCTAGGTCTGAATGAGTGTCGCCTGGTAACACAAGCTTGGGGTATTGTGAAATATAGCCAACAGGCAGTGCTCAACAACACATTACACTGAATCATGCTGCTTGTCTCATCACTTTCCATATCCAAAGTTTCACAACTATCTTCATCTTAACAGTATTTTCATAATTTCAGTATTTGTTTGGAGTAAGCAGAGGCTGAAAATGCCTCTAACAGCATGTCTACGATGACTGAATATGTATATATTCACTGGCTATTTTCAATTAGATACATATTTTGAGTGTAATGAACCGACCATGTGACTCCTACTGCCGTTGTCGATGAAGTGTGCGGCGACGTGGGTGGGGAGGAGGTTACAGAGGATCTGGCGGTTGTTGGTCTGCAGGTCTGTCATCTCGATCTTCTCCTCCGTCGCCTGTAGACCCCGTACGACAACATTACATGGACAACACACACTAGAACATGTGACACCAGCCTGAGCCAAGGAAATGTTTGTCGTTCATGTTAACAGTAGAATGAAATAGTTCATAACAAAACCAATGAACCGTTCGTAAAGAGCAAGTGTCACGGATAGCAGAAATTTGAAGTTATCTCCCTTTGATCACGTTCAGTGCAGTCGCAGGAAGTGTTACCTTCGACTGACGAAATCGATACATATCTCAGAAAATGAGTGAATGAGTGAGTATGCAAAGAAGGGTATAAAGAATTAAAGAATGTGTACACTCAGCCCGTTTGGGAAGTCAAACCTGGTTTTCCGCTAGATGACTTCTATGACAGTAGAGAAGGGTCATCTAACTACTAAAGAACTGACAGATGAAAGCTGGACACAGTGAGCATGACACGCACCTGAGCCTTCCACAGGAAGTCCAGCCTGTTTGTCCACTCCTGCTGCCGGCCCTGGACAAACAAGGTGATGATGAAGATGATGAGACACACGATGCCGGACACATGGGTGGGGATCAGGGGGTCGCTGAAACAGACAGAGGGCATTGTTAGTTTGAGAGACTCTCGCCATTCACTGTTGTGCTTGTGAAATCGAAGACAAAAAAATATATCTTCCTATACTGTAAATCATGAACGTTAAGTATGATAAAAGAATCAACATTAGTTATTGTTAGAGCGATGTTTGGAGAATCACATGATTGACGGCATTTTATGATCACGTGGTGCATATGTTGTAGATACGAACCCTTATTTTGCCAACCCTAGTGTTATTGTTTAAATGTCTCGGTTTGACGACATTTGAACACAATTCATACAAACTGTTTTAGTACCTTCGCGTCTGCCATAAGTGGAAAACTCAAAGAACCTACTGTATGACTGACATTGTCGCCTGTTCCCGGCATGTTCCCGGCATGTTCCCGGCATGTGCCCCTAAGTTACGACCTAACCTAAGGCGTGTTTCTTTCATTTCTACCCGACATACGCTTACGTTTTGTAAGACGAAGTCATAAATTCAGGACACATAATCCATTTTTTTTTGTAAAACCTTGAATCACATTCATTATTCGATTTCTTAGTATTTTCTGGAACCATGTCTGTTTTCTCCCAAAGACAAATATACAGCCCGTAGTGTATGACAATAACGATAGCCACCTCCTGCAGCCACCTAGTGCCGTGTCTGCATTGTAGCTTTGACACTGATAACAGGTTTACCTTCTAATCTCCGCGGCGCCTAGCGAGTCCCCCGAATTCAAGCCCATGCCATCAAAGTTGTCGAAGACTGTCTTATGTGTGTACTCCATGAGCACCAAGTAGAACGCCGCCATGATCAGCATGAGAGCCAGCCGGATGCAGGAGGACAGTTTGAGGAACACCGAGACACAGATGAAAGACACAATGGCACTCAGATAGATGTACTGCGGCATCGCGCACTTCAGGTGACTGTCGCTTGATGACGTCATCGTGATGTTGGTGAGAAAGGCGAATATATTCCCGCCCTTGCAACAGAACTGTAATGGAAACATAAATGTTGTGAACAACGCAGGAACACATCACACAGTATATGAAGAGAGAATGAATGACTGGTTAATAGTTCAGCAAGAAAGCAATGGGTTCGTGATGTCACATTTTATTCTGTGGTTGGGATTCGAACCCCGGTCTACGCGCGATCATACTGCTGAGACGGGTAGAGTTGCCACTGTTTGAGAGTGTTGTTCATCAGCTACGGAGATGTACTGGTTGTGAGATCCAACACTAGATTGGCCCGGGTGGCTGGTGCAGCATACACGCGTTGTTCGGGATGTACCCCAACTTGAGTTGAAACTTCGGGGTAAATGGGAAATACCGCTCAATGCGGCGTTATACGCAACTCACTCTACAAATAGCCAGTTGATCTGTATAATCAGTTAGACATATTGGTGATTCTTTCAAGAGAGGCTATCTATACATTTAGTAACCAGGAGACACATTGGATCCACGCGATGGCTTAGTTTGGGCCTGAAAGCATAAGACTGTGATTCGATTGTTTACACCGAACAATATGTGAATGCAGTTCTTGGTACCATTCCCCTGATGTTGGTAATGCATTTCTCCAAACCATACTCGATCTCTCTCCAAACCAGCCCCTGTGTAATGAAAAATGGTTATGTCGAAATTCTAGAATCATGGGATTCGTAGCAGGCGATCTCAACATGTTGGTGACATGCAAAGTATGATCAGCATGTTTACCAGACGGACATCTTCATGTTTATCTTCACTGCGCAGCCCCTAGTCGCACCGGCAAACGAAGGAGGAGACCGTGCCAAACTGCACAATACACAGTCAACTATAAACTGCATTATCGGGATGAGTGAGTGAGAGCGGAACTCCTGTAACATCTCCACGTGTCAGCTGCATGCTGGAGTAGGCCATTGTGGCGAGGTTTCAGTGAAACCACTAGTACAGTATTGTTGATATTTGCCATAATGAGACATGCTGAACGCTGAATAATGGACGGAAATGATATTTTCAATATGGCTGCAGTGGCACAGACAACATTGCCGTGATTTACGGTTCCAGTAGTTTCTGAGGCCATGTCGAAAATAGCAACACACTTTACATGAAGGTTATTGATCCTAGCTTAGTCAGAAAATGTTACATAATCATTGTGTTAATCCGCATAAGAAATGTCTGCTGTATACAGAGATCTTAGAGATGCACATGTACAGGTACGAGTAAAGGGCTGGTATGATCTTTCAGCATGATCTGTCTGATGAACTGAAGACAGAACTCGTGCTATACTGTAGGAACACTACATTTAACCCAATACTAAAAATAAAATGTGTTTTCTATTAGGACTGTTGGCTCTATTCACTACAGGATATTGTTTTCAGAACAATCGATTATCACATCAATGGAATCTGATTTTTTGGCTTATTATGATGCAGTGTTAAACATATCATAAAAGGGCATTTATGTACCTTGATGCACCGGTGTAGTTCTCCAAATTCCCCTGAAGTGTATTGAATATCTCACTAAAGTATTGTCGAATTTCACTCCTATATCCCCACAGTGGGCAGTATCGCCACATTTCCCTGACACTAATACGACTCCATTAAGGGTCATTGTGACTGACAGCCAAAGCTTGCCTGCCACGTGAAAGTCTGCAGTTACAGAATTACCTTCGTCATGAAAACGAAATCTGCAATGAAATATTTAATTTCAATGGACACTCATGTTGGGACTGAAAGGGAATGGGTGTTTTAATAATCTTCTTCTCGCGTGATAATGAATAATTACCGTTTAACTATAACGAAGATTACAGTGTTATTTTCTATTTTTTAAAGGATGCAAAAGTATCCGTCTCAATCCATCCTAATTTCCGAAAAATCCCAAATTGACTGGCTCTAAAGTCTGATTGATTTAAGGCTATTTCTCTCACAGATGGAAATCATTGATTTTCACAAAAATACCTCTTTTTATCTGAAATGTAAGATTTAGAGAAGCGATACTTTGGACGAAAAGAGCAAATCTTCTCAATTCCAAATTTAGAGACCATTAATAGAACCTAGGCAGATGACGAATGGAAATTAACCTCTTGAAGAAATGAAAGGGATAATGATATGGTTGATATTCAAAGTCCGACCATTACCTGCCGCCCCCGGTAGGACCTACTCTGAGGTATGAAGTAAATGGAAAGGCCGCGTTTCAATTAAGACAAATCGTCATATGACACTATATATAATGTGAACCAAAGCTGGCAGTATTTGAACATGTCATCTTGAATCATCGACCACATGCTTTTGAAGCGTTCAGTTGCAAGATTTCTTTTCCAGTGCGTATTGAATTCAGCTATCTGAATTGAAGGCCTGAAGGTTGAAATGAAAGCGTTTTAAAAGTACAGGATGACACGGTTTTATATGTGAAGAATTTAATACATCAAACATATCTGGTTAAAACCGAATACAGTGTAATCACCATCATCGTCAGCAGCAGCAGCAACGTCTCACTTCAACAGGGTTTGTTATATTATGGACAGTGGAGACGCGGTGTCCCTGGAGAACACCGTCTTTGACCTGATAAAAGTACTCACCACATTGACCTGAGCCGTAGCGTAGATGAGGACGATGGTAGTTATCATAATAAACAGTCTCAGGGCGGCTGACTTCCGAATATCAAATGGTGTGCACTGGAAGAAACCAACAGTTGGGGAAATGCATTTCTCTCTTGATTGGTTATATTAGGAAGGTTGTAAACATTCAGTCTCTAATATGTAAAGATTGTGAAGGTTATAGGTTATTGTACCTCCTCGCTCAAAGTAAAACGTCAAAATAATGAACCTAGACAATTAACGGAGCAAGGAAGAATGCGCACGTAACAGACCTTGATCTTGACACTGAGAATGTGCATGTAACTAACCTTGACTTTGACACTGAGAATGTGCATGTAACTGACCTTGATCTTGACACTGAGAATGTGCATGTAACTGACCTTGACTTTGACACTGAGAATGTGCATGTAACTGACCTTGATCTTGACACTGAGAATGTGCATGTAACTGACCTTGACCTTGACACTGAGAATGTGCATGTAACTGACCTTGATCTTGACACTGAGAATGTGCATGTAACTGACCTTGATCTTGACACTGAGAATGTGCATGTAACTGACCTTGACCTTGACACTGAGAATGTGCATGTAACTGACCTTGACCTTGACACTGAGAATGTGCATGTAACTGACCTTGATCTTGACACTGAGAATGTGCATGTAACTCACCTTGACTTTGACACTGAGAATGTGCATGTAACTGACCTTGATCTTGACACTGAGAATGTGCATGTAACTGACCTTGATCTTGACACTGAGAATGTGCATGTAACTGACCTTGATCTTGACACTGAGAATGTGTATGTAACTAACCTTGACCTTGACACTGAAATTGTGCATGTAACTGACCTTGACTTTGACACTGAGAATGTGCATGTAACTGACCTTGACTTTGACACTGAGAATGTGCATGTAACTGACCTTGACTTTGACACTGAGAATGTGCATGTAACTGACCTTGATCTTGACACTGAGAATGTGCATGTAACTAACCTTGACTTTGACACTGAGAATGTGCATGTAACTGACCTTGACTTTGACACTGAGAATGTGTATGTAACTGACCTTGATCTTGACACTGAGAATGTGCATGTAACTGACCTTGATCTTGACACTGAGAATGTGCATGTAACTGACCTTGACTTTGACACTGAGAATGTGCATGTAACTGACCTTGACTTTGACACTGAGAATGTGCATGTAACTGACCTTGATCTTGACACTGAGAATGTGCATGTAACTGACCTTGATCTTGACACTGAGAATGTGCATGTAACTGACCTTGATCTTGACACTGAGAATGTGTATGTAACTAACCTTGACTTTGACACTGAGAATGTGCATGTAACTGACCTTGACTTTGACACTGAGAATGTGCATGTAACTGACCTTGATCTTGACACTGAGAATGTGCATGTAACTGACCTTGATCTTGACACTGAGAATGTGCATGTAACTGACCTTGATCTTGACACTGAGAATGTGCATGTAACTAACCTTGACTTTGACACTGAGAATGTGCATGTAACTGACCTTGACTTTGACACTGAGAATGTGTATGTAACTGACCTTGATCTTGACACTGAGAATGTGCATGTAACTGACCTTGATCTTGACACTGAGAATGTGCATGTAACTGACCTTGACTTTGACACTGAGAATGTGCATGTAACTGACCTTGACTTTGACACTGAGAATGTGCATGTAACTGACCTTGATCTTGACACTTAGAATGAGCATGAGGACGATGGCGATCCACGTGAAGGACGCAAGAAACAGCATCAAGAGCAGAAGTGTCCTGTAACAAATATGACGAGTGCGTGAGCATGTTTAAAAGACATTATCATAAAAGTATTACGTAGACGAGATTTAGGGGCGTCACGGAAATGATATATTCAGTTTCTTATCAACTATCCAGGTTGTCAGCCTGAACACAGCAGTCGTGCAACAATCAGGGTGTAACCAGGTCCGCGGTTCTCAAAACTGGGAAATAGATAAAGGCTGGATGTCACCTACCAACACCAACACCTGATCTCACCTGTGTGAGGTATATATACCTGACCTCACATGGACAGCTCGCACGTGGACAGCTCACGTGGACCCCTATAACACCTAATCTCACCTGGACATCTTAACACACCTACAACATCACATCTGCCCTCACCTGGGAAGTATAACCGCCTGGAGTCCGGCAGCACACAGCAACAGCAGCAGGGAACAGATGAGGCTGCCGCCAAAGGCAAAGTCCTCCACAGTCTGATACTGTCAACAACATATTAATACACACTAAGTATTGTGTCACACAGAGGCACATACATTATCAATAGTGTGTTCAGAGAGGCAGGGTTGTACCAGATATGTCTATCCTCATGCAATAACGGTGCACTTCAATCAAATCGTTTTGTAAAGGTAGATGGTGAACAGACACAGCAACATTTCAGGAAACTCAGTCATACAAGGTGGCCAACCAGACTGGACCTGAGCAGCATCCTCTCGCTGGTCCATAATGTAAGTTAACATGATACATAATTACAGAGGCAGAATGGCCTCTGGCATGAGCATTTCCTAGCTTACTCTGCGTTCTGTCTCCGAGCAGCGGAACCGGAGGGTGATGACATTCACGTGGTTCGTCTTCTCCCTCTCCACACTCCGAGCTGTGATGGCCTGGGCCAGGTACTTGTTGACACGGTCCCGGGGTTCAGGCAGGTGGGAGTGCCTACAGTAACATACAACACACATACATCGTATCTCACCCTGGCTGGCATCGAAGGAAGAGCGTGTCACTGAACCGGGTGTTCATACATTATCGAAATAATGCTGCCAAACCAAATGTCAAGAATCTCCATCTCGGATCCCAGATAGAGAAGTACAATATATGCTGTGAACAAGAACCCATTGGCGCTGCTACAATGGAGGAATTTGTCCATGGTCTGCGATATTGCAGCTACATCGACGTGTAATTCGTGTCAATACAGTGAGTGAGTGAGTTTAGTTTTACTCCGCACTCAGCAGTATTCCATCTATATGGCGGCGGTCTGTAAATAATCGAGTCTGGACCAGACAATCCAGTGATCAGCATCGTGAGCATCGATCTACGCAATTGGGATACGATGACATGTGTCAACCAAGTCAGCGAACCTGACCACCTGAATCTGTATGTTGCCTCCTACGACAAGCATGGGTTACTGAAGATCAATATTCTAAGCCAAACCTTCACTGGTCAGTGTCAATACAGGAAATCAGTTGTTGACAACAGGGGCAACAAACCGAGGACGATATGCCCTCACACAGGTCACATTCCCCAGGCGGTCAAACACACATGGGCTGCTCGAGGCCAAGAATCCACATAGAATGACTCAACACACTAGGCTAAACCTAGACTAATTTATGACCTATTGGAAAGAAATGTCCACATACCGTTCTTTAAAGGGTTTACGAAGTTTGTCCGTCATCGAGGCAAATACACTCTGAAAATAGAAGATGATAATAGCATGTGATGTCAAACTTGTGGTCATATGACGGAATTAAAAAAATACTTCCTTCGCAAAATATATTCGGAAAGATCACGACCATTTTGGTTTTTTGTTTTGTTTTTAGAAACATGCAATACAGCTAGGCTATGGACTAAACATTCCGTCTGCGACAGCATGGCAAGCATATCTACGGGACAGTTCTGATACCTGCTTGGTCTAGCGGGAAGTTAAATTGGTCCCTGTAAGATTTATGTAATCACTGAGGATACTTGCCATGTGAAGAGGCAATTAACTGCTGGAACACCGGTTTTCAAGATAGAGTGTAGGTACTAGGTACACATGATTCTTTATGGCTGGATTATCCGGCAAAAACATGAACATTTGTCAACACTCGGTACTTTCCGTGTTCAACACAAGCCATCAAATATGTCACAGATATTCAAGAAATATTCAGGAGAAGCGGACGGTTGATGATGGTTTATGTAAGGCAATGTCTGTCCAGCACACTGTGTTGTAGAAGCTCTCGGTGTCTCCTGTCAGGCTTAGTTGATCTTCAGTTGACTACAACTTCAATTCAACCTAAGTGTGGATACCGAGAACATATACAACCCAGTGTTCGGAGGAGTCAATGCAGATACTTCATATAGTATCAAACACAATGTAAACTGATAGATGAAGACATACACATCTGAAACCAGAATACTTACAAATTTATGAACTGGTTTCTCGTCTTGAGTAGGAGTGAGAACATTCTGGAATGGGATTTCAGCATTAAACTTGACGGACTGCATGAGGCGCATGACACAGTTGGTGACGTTCCGGAATGACAACTTCTTGGGTCGTAAGCCGGTCCAGTCCTTCTGGTGAAACACGCCGGGCTGTGGTCACAGACACGAAGTGTTTAGTGTTCTTGCTTTATAATTGAATACAGAACATTGACACTGGACGCATCGGAGATTGTGTGTACATAGCTTAGACATCTGTCAGCTTCTTAGTTTCAGTGCCCTATGATAGAGAATAAGGAGTTTTTTCTGTATTGATTGGAGACCCGGTTTCGATTCCCCACATGGGTACAATGTGTGAAGACGTGATATTGCTGTAATATTGCTAATGCTAAAAGCGGCGTAAAACCATACTCACTCTTTGTCCAAAGAGTTTGTTCAACCCTTGAGCAGAAAGTACTTTGGTCAGGACATAATGAGGGATTGTATTGATACAGGGAACAAATATAGCACAGGTCATTCATAATGAATATATACTCAAAAACACATGTTGCTGCTCTATCCATGTCGTCGGGTCATACACGATATTGTAGCCAACATGAATGGCACTGTTACTGGCAGGTCATGAAAACATGGTACATTAAGCTGGAGATGTAAAACAAACATCTGGCTCGTTGAGACTGATCATACCAGGCAGGTGTTGTCTATGTAAACATGGTGAGTTAGCCATTTTGATAGCTGTACACACGAACTGCTGGTAACTAATGGCTGGCACTCAGCCTATATCTCACATACACTCCCGCGTGGTACATGCACCATCCATGTGAAGATATACGCCTTCGGGGGCGCGGTGGGCGAGCTGGCTAAGGCGCCAGGCTAGTGATCTAGCCAGCTTGAGGTGCCGGGATCGAGCCCACCTGTGACCGGGTTAAAAAGACTCTTTCAGTGTTGCCACAGCCCCTAGTGTACAGTACACAACCCTGTGCACTTAAAAGAACCCACGAATCCGTTGGTATATGACCAGATGGTGGCCACATGAATACGTGAAAACACCTAGTTGCGGGTACAGCAACGTGCAGTAAACTTGGACAAAGTACTGTGACTATGTGTCCCAGTCCACCCAGCTGTGAATGGGTACATAAAGATGGGAAAGCCACACTAACTCGGTGCGCCTAGTGGCTGCAAGACTTGTATGATCCCCAGGGAGTTGAGATTGATAATACGACGTGCCGTTGAGATTGACAGCCAGTGATCGAGGGAAGAAACAAAGCGCCTTTGAGCAGCTGAGCTGGATATCGGCGCTATACAAATGTTAGTATGTATGTATCCATCCTGACTCGGGTTGGGTTCCAATTATTGGAAATTACTCACTTGGTGTTACCTATTCCAAATAAGAAACACGCATTGGCTAAGACAGCAATATGAAAAGTTTGGTCTGAGTATACTTTTCTTCATCTTTCCCACTGCGATATATCTTCCAGGCCCTAAATAGCTGGCGGTACACAGACCCAGTTTCCGGCATGCGCAGAGCATAAAGACAGCAGCTGGATCATGTACAAGTGAAATCGTTGCTGACTATCTCGTGCTCACCAAAATATATCTTCGCTGGCCACAATGATCTGGAGATATGCGATATTCTGAGTCTGGTGCGAAGAATGAAATCTAAACAATTATTCTTATTCTTAGATCAATACACGATTAAGGCTGTCTAATTTAGCTCCCAGAACATATCTTTTTACACCTGTGGGATTGGCACGCATGCTTTAGCCTGCACTGGCTCCGAGACGTTGACCGCCTTACCTGGTGATTCACATCCTTCTGCTTGATAATCACGCTATTGAGATGAGGATTCACACTAAGTACTACAAAACCTTGAACTCAAATAACATGTGCAGGGAAAGACGCAACTAGATAATATTCTTGCCCCACTTGTAGATCATTGTTTTCAGGATTGAAGTTAACAAACAGTTACGCGGATTACTTTCTTGGAAACGCATTGAGGTCCTGTGTATAACTGCGCTACATTGAAGAGCTTGATTGTAAGGTGATTTTCATTTTCCGTTTGTAACTGGTTTCTTAAAAGTTGAACTGCTACCTGCATTTTTACATATGTATTTAACATTGACTACGAATATTCGAAAAAGAGAGCCAAGTGGAATCCAGTGTAGAATTGGAACTTACCCTTCTAGGAAGCTTGGCCTTGATCAGGTAGGTCTCGATTGCCTCCTCCTTCAGGTAGGAGTTCCTGTCGCCACCATGACCCGGTTCCACTTCGTACTGTCCATGGAGGTTATCCAGCGTTGCTTGAGTGATGTGGACACGTCTGCAAAACAATACGACAGTCAGTGTTAACGCCACCTGGGCCAAGTGTACCAAGTGTCATATACGGGGAGATCCTATTGAGGGTTTCCTTTAACAAACAGGGCTCATTCATAATTGAGGGACTGTGCACGACAAACGCTAACCCCTTAATATTCAGAACGTGATAATGTGATGTATAATGGCCATTCAAAGACAGCCTTCAGTTAGACCTTTAGATATCATTTCAGGAACATTGCTGATATTCTGAAACAATTTCCAAACCTCCTCTAAGATCTATTACAGTTGCTAATGTGATTTACACAACTGAAACACTATAAGCTTGGAAATTAAAAGAAAAGCGTTCTGCGTGTTATGTCCACCAACCCTGGAAGACCCCCAGCCTCCATCCTATTAGCCAATGAGACGTCATTGCTCCATACGTCATACTGCCATTTCTTGAGGCCCAGAACTCCACACAACACTCTCCCTGTATGGAGTCCCACGCGCATGTTCAAATTGACATCAGTAGATTCGCAAACCGTTCTGAAAGGAACCAAAACGAAACATGTCATGTCGAGGCATTTGATCACTGATGAACAGCTTTTTGTAACTATTGTTAAAAGTAGTACATAAATATATTACACACTTTTGCATCTTATTGTCCGTGTTGTCTTCGCCAAGTGAAACAGAGACAACAACAACACGATTACATGTACTCTGTTTGAACGACAACAGATTGCAGACAACAATTATGAAATGTGCCGCGATGAAACAGAAAAAACGAGAAAATACAGAACGAAAATGTCGTAGTATTATCTAAACACTGCCGAACTCAGTGACGCAGTGATTCTTTCTCTATTACAGGATCATTGCTATTCTCTGTTTGTAAAACCCGTTGGACTGCAAGGTAGCTATATAACCAACCAGTATTTCCTCAATGACAATGTTTGAAAGGCAAGGTCCACATAAGTAACATGATTATTCCTTTTTGTCACACAATGTTTGAAAGGCAAGGTCCACATAAGTAACATGATTATTCCTGTTTGTCTCACAATGTTTGAAAGGCAAGGTCCACATAAGTAACATGATTATTCCTGTTTGTCTCACAATGTTTGTAAGGCAAGGTCCACATAAGTAACATGATTATTCCTGTTTGTCTCACACTGTTTGTAAGGCAAGGTCCACATAAGTAACATGATTATTCCTGTTTGTCACACAATGTTTGTAAGGCAAGGTCCACATAAGTAACATGATTATTCCTGTTTGTCTCACAATGTTTGAAAGGCAAGGTCCACATAAGTAACATGATTATTCCTGTTTGTCTCACAATGTTTGAAAGGCAAGGTCCACATAAGTAACATGATTATTCCTGTTTGTCTCACAATGTTTGAAAGGCAAGGTCCACATAAGTAACATGATTATTCCTGTTTGTCTCACACTGTTTGTAAGGCAAGGTCCACATAAGTAACATGATTATTCCTGTTTGTCTCACAATGTTTGAAAGGCAAGGTCCACATAAGTAACATGATTATTCCTGTTTGTCTCACAATGTTTGAAAGGCAAGGTCCACATAAGTAACATGATTATTCCTGTTTGTCTCACAATGTTTGTAAGGCAAGGTCCACATAAGTAACATGATTATTCCTGTTTGTCACAAAATGTTCGTAAGGCAAGGTCCACATAAGTAACATGATTATTCCTGTTTGTTACACAATGTTTGAAAGGCAAGGTCCACATAAGTAACATGATTGTTCCGATTTGTTACACAATGTTTGAAAGGCAAGGTCCACATAAGTAACATGATTATTCCTGTTTGTCTCACAATGTTTGAAAGGCAAGGTCCACATAAGTAACATGATTATTCCTCTTTGTTACACAATGTTTGAAAGGCAAGGTCCACATAAGTAACATGATTATTCCTGTTTGTCTCACAATGTTTGAAAGGCAAGGTCCACATAAGTAACATGATTATTCTTGTTTGTCTCACAATGTTTGAAAGGCAAGGTCCACATAAGTAACATGATTATTCCTGTTTGTCTCACAATGTTTGAAAGGCAAGGTCCACATAAGTAACATGATTATTCCTGTTTGTCTCACAATGTTTGTAAGGCAAGGTCCACATAAGTAACATGATTATTCCTGTTTGTCTCACAATGTTTGAAAGGCAAGGTCCACATAAGTAACATGATTATTCCTGTTTGTCTCACAATGTTTGAAAGGCAAGGTCCACATAAGTAACATGATTATTCCTGTTTGTCTCACAATGTTTGAAAGGCAAGGTCCACATAAGTAACATGATTATTCCTGTTTGTCTCACAATGTTTGAAAGGCAAGGTCCACATAAGTAACATGATTATTCCTGTTTGTTACACAATGTTTGAAAGGCAAGGTCCACATAAGTAACATGATTATTCCTGTTTGTCTCACAATGTTTGAAAGGCAAGGTCCACATAAGTAACATGATTATTCCTGTTTGTCTCACAATGTTTGTAAGGCAAGGTCCACATAAGTAACATAATTATTCCTGTTTGTCTCACAATGTTTGAAAGGCAAGGTCCACATAAGTAACATGATTATTCCTGTTTGTCTCACAATGTTTGTAAGGCAAGGTCCACATAAGTAACATGATTATTCCTGTTTGTCTCACAATGTTTGAAAGGCAAGGTGCACATAAGTAACATGATTATACCTGTTTGTCACACAATGTTTGAAAGGCAAGGTCCACATAAGTAACATGATTATTCCTGTTTGTCACACAATGTTTGAAAGCCAAGGTCCACATAAGTAACATGATTATTCCTGTTTGTCTCACAATGTTTGAAAGGCAAGGTCCACATAAGTAACATGATTATTCCTGTTTGTCTCACAATGTTTGTAAGGCAAGGTCCACATAAGTAACATGATTATTCCTGTTTGTCTCGCAATGTTTGAAAGACAAGGTCTATATAAGGGACAAGTGATTAATTGTGTTTGTCACATTCTACCCTTCCCCAGAATGTGTATCACAATCTTCATCAGAGCTTTATCAAATGCAAAGATCATATACAGAAAATGCAATGGTACCGTGTAAACCTATCACTGCCGCAACGACAATGTCGAAGATGTCGAAATAGGACCGGAATATGTTACTAATTTCCCAGGAATAAATCGGAAGTGTTCACACAAAACTCCCACTAACACACAGGGAGGTCCAGGTAGATGTGGTGCCGAGAGTGGACAAAATTAATGACCTATCTTGTTAAGCAATAACCTGTAGTCATATAGCGTGTGTTACAGATGGCGTGGTACGTTCAATGATAGATATCTCATTTACAGAGGGTTCAGTGGGCACCAATGAATCTAGAGTTGAGTGACAGTGTTACAAAACTGACCGTTTTGCAGTATGTACAATTATCTCCTTAGCCATGTACCACAACCTTGGACGTCTGCATTGAGTAACCCGGTATCAACAAGTGTACCATGTCCCCCCTAATTACACCAGTCGTTAGGATCTCAGTCCCGACTGATAGAATATATGTCTAAACACTGCCCACCACATAACAGTAAATAATATATCATTGCGAAAACTGACACAACTGCGTCTATTATACTATGCTCGCCTATTTCAGGAAGGTTCATGAAAGTTTTTCAGGCTTTCCGGATGATAAGGCTGCCCTCGGTGGGTATGTCATATACATGTGCCTTCCTTTGAGAAACCTACGTATACATGTGGTCAATGACGAGGACAACCAGTAATAACGAGGTGAAAGTTTAAACTTTGTTGTCATTAATGCCAGTATTAATACACTGATCCCTATGGTTTGTTGTATTGAGCTGCACACTACATCTATGTCGTCTCTGGAAATCCAGACAAACACCTGCAAAGAAAAGACGATCTCGCCCCTTAAATATAGTCAGCAAATTGATCACACATTATTTGAGCTAATATATTTATATGCCTGATATATACAATTTACGGCCTGAGGATTGCGTTCTGTCACTTCAGTGCCCGACCGTACGAAGTGGCTACTAACTGCTACTCCTCAGAGAGCTGAAAATACAGGTGATAAAAAGAACCAATCGGGAGACCTAACAATACTTTTTGACATGTCATGTAACAACTAGCAACAGGAGGACGCTATGGAGATCTACCATAAAAACTGAAGCAAATTGTGGGTAAGAGGAAAGTCAGTGTCATGATTTGCTCTATTACATTCGTGGTAATTGTTGCAGTACTGTGGTCGACAGATCCTAAAGTTTGTGAGTTGCTCATCAAGCTTGATCATTCACACTTAAAACTGCATGCGTATATCACAGATCTATTAACCAGTGACATATTCTAAAGGTTAAACGAACAAACCATGGCGAGACCTCTCGACTGCAGCTCCCTGTAGATTGATGCTGGGATGAAATTTAAATGTGACAGGTTGATAGCATCAGAACATTCTATCATGGGTCCAGTTTAAACAAGCAGGTTATAACATGGGACCACCTTTGTCATACATGAAATTTCGTTTCCCTCTCGGAGAATCGATTCTTGTTGATTGACGTAATTATGGCACGAAAAAAGGCCAATAAGCCTATATTTTGTCCCTGCCCTCGGCCAATTGAAATAATCGCAAATAGTTGGCCACAAAGACTGCTTGACGGATGGGAAATGAGAGATAGTTCTTGCCTGGCATCATAAGAAGAATCGATGGCCCTAACGGCTCAGATGTTATTGTACACCCTGTTTCTACAGAACATCTGAGTATGCCAAGTCTGATGAGCGATGCTTTTCTAATGCACATAGCTCCACATTCAACCGTTAGGACGGTCGCTGGCTATAAGACCGACAAGTGGATATTTGTAAGACAATGAGTACTAGTCATGAACACTCAACATAAAGATGTCACGTACGGTTTAGACTTTATGACGACTGTGAAGGAATGGCCAAATATATTGGCCAAATATCGGTGATTATGTTTTCGAAATAGAGCCATGAGCATTGCTTTGAGGACGTTATATAAGACTGCTGTAACCTCAAGGCCAAATGTTTGAGGATACACGCATTGGAGTAAATCGATGCCATGTAACCTGGGAATAAATAGTACACTCTGGGTTAATGTCGGGTTTTTACCTCAGTGATGAATTATGGATTTCCTTACATTCGTTCTCTTTATGAACACTTTTCAACAGAATCAATATATCATATACAAACCAATGGTATTAAAGTTGTTGCTTTTGGAAAATGCAGACGATTTTGTATGGAACAAACAGATTCATTTCACTTGCACATGTTTGACAAGGTACCAACAAGTTCCAGAGATTACCTGTGACATGTTAAGTAAGTGAGAGAGTTTAGTTTTACGCCACACTCAGCAATATCCCAGCTATATGGCGGCAGTCTGTAAATAATCGAGTCAATCAATCAGTTTGTCCAGTAATCAACAGCATGAGCATCGTTCTACGCAATTGGGATACGATGACATGTGTCAACCAAGTCAGCGAGCCTGACAACCCGATCCCACATGTTAAGGCATCTTAAATGTATTGTATACTATCATATTGATACGATTTGCACCACAGCTTAATCAAAACTTGTTCCTGCAGTTACTTACACATACGCTCTATGGTTAATCCTTGTATCCAGAACATGTACATATGCATTACAGCATCACTCCTATCCACAACACGTACATGTATGCTACAGCACCAGTCCTATCCACAACACTTACATGTATGCTACAGCATCAGTTGTATCCAGAACACTTACATGTATGTTACAGTATCAGTCTTATCAAGAAGACTTACATGTATGTTACAGTATCAAACTTACCCATAACACGTACATGTATGTTACAGCATCAGTCTTATCCAGAACACGTACATGTATGTTACAGCATCAGTCTTATCCAGAACACTTACATGTATGTTACAGCATCAGTCCTATCCACAACACTTACATGTATGTTACAGTATCAGTCTTATCCATAACACGTACATGTATGTTACAGCATCAGTCTTATCCAGAACACGTACATGTATGTTACATCATCAGTCTTATCCAGAACACGTACATGTATGTTACAGTATCAGTCTTATCCAGAACACTTACATGTATGTTACAGTATCAGTCTTATCCAGAACACTTACATGTATGTTACAGCATCAGTCTTATCCAGAACACGTACATGTATGTTACAGTATCAGTCTTATCCAGAACACTTACATGTATGTTACAGTATCAGTCTTATCCAGAACACGTACATGTATGTTACAGCATCAGTCTTATCCAGAACACGTACATGTATGTTACAGTATCAGTCTTATCCATAACACGTACATGTATGTTACAGTATCAGTCTTATCCATAACACGTACATGTATGTTACAGCATCAGTCTTATCCAGAAGACTTACATGTATGTTACAGCATCAGTCTTATCCAGAACACGTACATGTATGTTACAGCATCAGTCTTATCCAGAACACGTACATGTATGTTACAGCATGTCTTATCCAGTTACAGCATCAGTCTTATCCAGAACACTTACATGTATGTTACAGCATCAGTCTTATCCAGAACACTTACATGTATGTTACAGCATCAGTCTTATCAAGAACACTTACATGTATGTTACAGTATCAGTTGTATCAAGAACACTTACATGTATGTTACAGAACCAGTCATATCCAGAACACTTACATGTATGTTACAGCATCAGTCTTATCCAGAACACTTACATGTATGTTACAGTATCAGTCTTATCCAGAACACTTACATGTATGTTACAGCATCAGTCTTATCCAGAACACTTACATGTATATTACAGCATCAGTCTTATCAAGAACACTTACATGTATGTTACAGTATCAGTTGTATCAAGAACACTTACATGTATGTTACAGAACCAGTCATATCCAGAACACTTACATGTATGTTACAGCATCAGTCTTATCCAGAACACTTACATGTATGTTACAGTATCAGTTGTATCAAGAACACTTACATGTATGTTACAGAACCAGTCATATCCAGAACACTTACATGTATGTTACAGCATCAGTCTTATCCAGAACACTTACATGTATGTTACAGTATCAGTCTTATCCAGAACACGTACATGTATGTTACAGTATCAGTTGTATCCATAACACGTACATGTATGTTACAGTATCAGTCTTATCCAGAACACGTACATGTATGTTACAGTATCAGTCTTATCCATAACACGTACATGTATGTTACAGTATCAGTCTTATCCAGAACACTTACATGTATGTTACAGCATCAGTCTTATCCAGAACACGTACATGTATGTTACAGTATCAGTCTTATCCAGAACACGTACATGTATGTTACAGTATCAGTCTTATCCAGAACACTTACATGTATGTTACAGTATCAGTCTTATCCAGAACACTTATATGTATGTTACCGTATCAGTCTTATCCAGAACACACACATTCCAGTGTCAGGCAATAGAGAATACGTACGCTATAGCTTCAATCATATCCAGACCCATCTCCACACAGCAGTGGGCGTGGTCGGCCCTGGGTTCGGGGAGGCCGCTGACACAGTAGTAGCAGTCTCCGAGGATCTTGATGCGAAGACAGTAATTGTTCTGGAAACAGATTTTAAAATTCTTAAAAATCAATAACGAGTTTATGTCTGCCAATTATTTAACCTGGCAAGGGGTATGTTTTAGCTAAAATATGTCAAACATAGTTATTTTGCGGTATAAGGTTTTCTTTTCTGACACATCTTTACTCAATATTTAGAGCTTGAGATTTTTTCCACATTTTCCTTGACTGTTAATCAGTACCTAATTTCTCTCAGCGTCGCTTTAGACATCGGTGACCTCAAGCAGTCTCTTTAATCCAACATATTTTGATCGAAAAGATGTGAAAGAAAATTACCTTTGCTGCGGTAGTAACTTGTGTGTCAAAAACCTTAATCGTACTTGCTGCCTGATGCAAGATCAATCTCGACAGAAAATCGTAATATCAAACAATGTAGAACTTAATTTTGAACTTCAGTGACTCCACTTCCAAACCGAATGAACCTTTTTGTGATGTTTGGTTTGTAATTAAGAAAGGAATGCATTCCGTATGAAACCCACCCTGGTTGTTTCCTTACCGCGGTATCATGTCATAAATACTGCCGGCTTTTCTCTCTAAACAGCAAACTAGATCCGACCTCCCATTACTTCACTTTGAGCTGACGCTTATTTAATATTACATGAAAAGCCTTTCAACTCCCGGCATAAAACCTCACTTGTTACGCTAATTCGCTCTAGATTGAGTAAATGAAATATGGCAGACTTTACCGAATATTGCTCTCTTGTCCAGGTAACTCGGAAAATGAAACTTGACATCCATTGAATTAGATAAAACGTACTCTCGGGATAGTGAAAATACCATATACGTCACTGAGATATACTTACCTTTGCTAAATGATCAAATCTTCCAAACAGTTCATTTAATATTCTAACCAGTTCCTGCGCCGTGCACTGAGAAGCAAGATTTGTGAACCCAACTATATCAGCAAATAATATTCTGCAAACGGAAAAAAATGTCTTTCAGTACAGATGAATATATTACTTTACAACTAGTTACGAAGCATTGGTAGAAACTGTAAAAAGAAACTAAAATCCAAATACTTTACTCGATCTTTTACTCGATCCACAAAACATGAAGTAATACCAGATTAGAATGGATCACATAATGGTGTTTTCAGATCGTTGTTTTTACATCTGGAGCTATTCGGAAAAGCGAGTGGATTGACTTTCTCGCCGCTTTTAATTGTAGCAAGTCATTCATTTTGTAGTGTGTTAAATTCACTTGGGGAAAAAACGAAAGTAATTTTTGCCTGTGGTTCTTCATCTACACGAAACCCGGAAGCTGATCGAGTGCAGACGGAAAACCAATAAGCTATTATTCGTTACGAATTTAAGATTGGAACAAACGAGAAGAGTATCCTGGAACGGCCAAGATGGGGAACTCTGAGCCCAGGGTGAACTGACTGATTATTGGTTACATTTTGTTTCTTGGCATTGTGAGGAAAAGGGCAACAGATTCGTGAAACAATAGTTTTTGTCTGTTCCAACAGATGCACACGGTTAAACCTGTCAAAGTGGTGCTTCTTAGGAAACTGTGAGTAGCATACTGATGCTGGATTCAAATAATATCGTACATGATGACTACATCTATACTGCCTGTAGCATTCCGGAACGTCAACACAACGAAACAGAATTCCCTGAATACACGTATGGCTGAGGACAGAAAGGTAGAATACACGTATGGCTGAGGACAGAAAGTTAGAATACACGTATGGCTGAGGACAGAAAGTTAGAATACACGTATGGCTGAGGACAGAAAGTTAGAATACACGTATGGCTGAGGACAGAATGTTAGAATACACGTATGGCTGAGGACAGAATGTTAGAATACACGTATGGCTGAGGACAGAATGTTTGAATATACGTATGGCTGAGGACAGAATGTTAGAATACACGTATGGTTGAGGACAGAGAGTTAGAATGCACATATGGCTGAGGACAGAATGTTAGAAAACACGTATGGCTGAGGACAGAACGTTAGAATACAGGTATGGCTGATGACAGAAAGTTAGAATATACGTATGGCTGAGAACAGAAAGTCAGAATACACGTATGGCTGAGGACAGAAAGTTAGAATACACGTATGGCTGAGGACAGAATGTTAGAATACACGTATGGCTGAGAACAGAATGTTAGAATATACGTATGGCTGAGGACGGAAAGTTAGAATACACGTATGGCTGAGGACAGAATGTCAGAATACACGTATGGATGAGGACAGAATGTTAGAATACACGTATGGCTGAGGACAGAATGTTAGAATACACGTATGGCTGAGGACAGAATGTTAGAATACACGTATGGCTGCGGACAGAATGTTTGAATATACGTATGGCTGAGGACAGAATGTTAGAATACACGTATGGTTGAGGACAGAGAGTTAGAAGAATAAACGTATATCTGAGGACAGAAAGTCAGAATACACGTATGGCTCAGGACAGAAAGTTAGAATACACGTATGGCTGAGGACAGAATGTCAGAATACACGTATGGATGAGGACAGAATGTTAGAATACACGTATGGCTGAGGACAGAATGTTAGAATACACGTATGGCTGAGGACAGAATGTTAGAATACACGTATGGCTGAGGACAGAATGTTAGAATACACGTATGGCTGAGGACAGAATGTCAGAATACACGTATGGCTGAGGACAGAATGTTAGAATACACGTATGGCTGAGGACAGAATGATAGAATACACGTATGGCTGAGGACAGAATGTTAGAATGCACATATGGCTGAGGACAGAATGTTAGAAAACACGTATGGCTGAGGACAGAACGTTAGAATACAGGTATGGCTGATGACAGAAAGTTAGAATATACGTATGGCTGAGAACAGAAAGTCAGAATACACGTATGGCTGAGGACAGAAAGTTAGAATACACGTATGGCTGAGGACAGAATGTTAGAATACACGTATGGCTGAGGACAGAATGTTAGAATATACGTATGGCTGATGACAGAATGTTAGAATATACGCATGGATGAGGATAGAATGTCAGAATACACGTATGGATAAGAACAGGAAGTCAGAATACATGTATGAGTGATGGCAGAATGTTAGAAAACACGTATGGCTGAGGACAGAAAGTTAGAATATACGCATGGATGAGGATGGAAAGCTAGAATACACGTATGGCTGAGGACAGAAAGTTAAAATATACGTTTGTCTGAGGCCAGAATGTTAGAATACACGAATGACAAAATAGAATGTCTAAATACACATTTGCTTTGGACAGAACATCAAAACACAGATGTTTCTGAGGACAGAATGGCGGAAAACATATATCTGTAGTAATTGTATGATTAAGACGGCTCAATGCAGCTCCAAACACAGAAAAACTGAACGAGTTCCCAATGCCGTTTCATTCAGTTCAACACCCGACACCTTTGCATGGTCATTCAGACTTTGTGCATCCCTTGTGCACGACCAACAACCGCCAGACAATACGCACTTATATAACATGCCCCCTTGTCTACAATAGCTGGAAGAACTTACGACACATTGTTATGACGTTGTATATAGATCTTGTGAAAAATTCCGTGATGAGGCGTAGTGATATCATTTTTCATCTCCATGGCGACATGTTGTGGTAAGACACTGAGAAGAAGCTTTTCCTGAAAGACAAAAAGATGATGAATCAAGTATATGAGAAGGAACTAAGGAACGTATTACATACACATTATAACACATCATATATTGGAGAAAGTAACATCCTGACAAGCACAAGAGATACGGACCTGGACCTGTACAGATCTAGCTAAATTCACGATCGGAACAGATTATGGTGTTTTTCACGTGTTATTATGGTGTTTTTCGTGATTATGGTGTTTAACATCCGTTAAGCAAGTACATTCCAACAACACGTTTTGTACCTTCTGAAGAAACCCCATGGACCAACAAAACATCCAGCATGTCCTGTCTGATAAAAACATCCGTTAAGCAAGTACATTCCAACAACACGTTTTGTACCTTCTGAAGAAACCCCATGGACCAACAAAACATCCAGCATGTCCTGTCTGATAAAAACATCCGTTAAGCAAGTACATTCCAACAACAAGTTTTGTACCTTCTGAAGAAACCCCATGGACCAACAAAACATCCAACATGTCCTGTCTGATAAAAACATCCGTTAAGCAAGTACATTTCCACCAACAAGTTTTGTACCTTCTGAAGAAACCCCATGGACCAACAAAACATCCAGCATGTCCTGTCTGATAAAAACATACGCTCCTCTATTTCTCAAAGCTTTCAGCCGTATGAATCAACAACGTGTTGTTGGAATCAGCAACGTTTCCTCCTTTTTAATAACGCAAACCTATCTAACCTTCAGCTGCGTATGTAGTGGTGGAACTTAATATCTATATAGATGTTAGCTGGAAAGACACATATGCTAAAGAAGTAATGGATGCACACTACAGTCTTCCAGACAGCTTAAGAACAAGTCAGTCGTTTGCACCTACCGAACTTCACTATCAAAACCAGTTTGTTGCGCTCTTGTTAGTTGCCTTAGGCAGAAAAGTCTGCTTCACTATGGCATCTGTAGAACACAGTCACATGACGTTTCAGATAGCTACCCGGTTGCCAAGCGTAGAACACAGTCACATGGCGTGTCAGATAGCTACCAGGCTGCCATATGTAGAACATAGTCACATGACCTTTCAGATAACTACCAGGCTGCCATGTGTAGAACACAGTCACATGACGTTTCAGATAGCTACCAGGCTGCCATGTGTAGAACATAGTCACATGACGTTTCAGTAGCCACAAGGCTGCCATGTGTAGAACACAGTCACATGACGTTTCAGATAGCTACCAGGCTACCATGTGTAGGACATAGTCACATTACGTTTCAGATAGCTACACGGCTGCCAAATGTAGAACATAGTCACATGGCGTTTCAGATAGCTACCAGGCTGCCAAATGTAGAACACAGTCACATTACGTTTCAGATAGCTACCAGGCTACCATGTGTAGAACATAGTCACATTACGTTTCAGATAGCTACACGGCAGCCAAGTGTAGAACATAGTCACATGACGTTTCAGATAGCTACAAGGCTGCCATGTGTAGATCACAGTCACATGACGTTTCAGATAGCTACACGACTGCCAAGTGTAGAACATAGTCACATGACGTTTCAGATAGCTACACGGCTGCACTTGGTGACTGTGTACACGCCGCTGTATCATGCCGTTCCAATATATCCAGCACCGAGAACTTGCCGGCAGATCTTGTCATGCCAGCTACCATGGGGCCGGCAGATCTAGTCATGTCAGCTACCATGAGACGGTAGATCTCGTCATGTCAGCTACCATGGGGGCCGGTAGATCTAGTCATGACAGCTACCATGGGGCCCATGGGGCCGGTAGGTTTAGTCATGTCAGCTACCATGGGGCCGGTAGATCTCGTCATGTCAGCTACCATGGGGCCGGTAGATCTCGTCATGTCAGCTACCATGGGGCCGGTAGATCTCGTCATGTCAGCTACCATGGGGCCGGTAGATCTCGTCATGTCAGCTACCATGGGGCCGGTAGATCTCGTCATGTCAGCTACCATGGGGGCCGGTAGATCTAGTCATGTCAGCTACCATGGGGCCGGTAGATCTAGTCATGTCAGCTACCATGGGGCCGGTAGATCTAGTCATGTCAGCTACCATGGGGCCGGTAGATCTAGTCATGTCAGCTACCATGGGGCCGGTAGATCTAGTCATGTCTACCATGGGGCCGGCTACCATGGGCTACCATGGGGCCGGTAGATCTAGTCATGTCAGCTACCATGGGGCCGGTAGATCTCGTCATGTCAGCTACCATGGGGGCCGGCAGATCTAGTCATGTCAGCTACCATGGAGGCCGGTAGATCTAGTCAGGCCAGGTACCATGGGGACGGTAGATCTAGTCATGTCAGCTACCATGGGGCCGGTAGATCTAGTCATGTCAGCTACCATGGGGCCGGTAGATCTAGTCATGTCAGCTACCATGGGGCCGGTAGATCTAGTAGATCTAGTCAGGCCAGGTACCATGGGGCCGGTAGATCTAGTCATGAAAGCTACCATGGGGCCGGTAGATCTAGTCATGTCAGCTACCATGGGGCCGGCAGATCTAGTCATGTCAGCTACCATGGGGGCCGGTATATCTAGTCATGTCAGCTACCATGGGGCCGGCAAATCTAGTCATGTCAGCTACCATGGGGGCCGGTAGATCTAGTCATGTCAGCTACCATGGGGCCGGTAGATCTAGTCAGGCCAGGTACCATGGGGCCGGTAGATCTAGTCATGAAAGCTACCATGGGGCCGGTAGATCTACTCATGTCAGCTACCATGGGGGCGGCAGATCTAGTCATGTCAGCTACCATGGGGGCCGGCGGAATTAGTCATGAAAGCTACCATGGGGGCCGGCAGATCTAGTCATGTCAGTTACCATTGGGGCCGGTATATCTAGTCATGTCAGCTACCATGGGGGCCGGTAGATCTAGTCATGTCAGCTACCATGGAGGCCGGTAGATCTAGTCATGAAAGCTACCATGGGGCCGGCCGATCTTGACATGCAAGCTACCATGGGGCCGGCAGATCTACTCATGTCAGCTACCATGGGGCCGGTAGATCTAGTCATGAAAGCTACCATGGGGCCGGCGGAATTAGTCATGAAAGCTACCATGGGGGCCGGCAGATCTAGTCATGTCAGCTATCATGGGGCCGGTAGATTTAGTCATGAAAGGTTGGATTTTACGTCCTAGTGGCCAATATTTATTCATGGATGATCCAACCGACATATGTTCATACAACAGAACAGCTGAAGTACAAAGGCCCGATGTTACGAATGCAGTTTTATTTAGTTTTGTTGTGTGTTTTCATGTGCGGCGCGGACACTGAGAAACACTTACCACAAACTGTATTAATTACTTACCAATTTTTCATTTTCCTCCTGTATTTCTAATCTAGCTGCTATACAGTTGCGTGTGTCAATGAACGTCTTTCTCTGAGACCTTTGTGTGAGATAATGAATAAATATCCCTGCTATGTTGACGCTCAGAAACAGCACACCGTTCGCCACAAGCTGCAAAAGAAAAGGTCAGTAAACATAATATCCAAACATTTTTATACACATATATAAGCAGTTTGATCGTCTTATCTTCAGTGGGTTCCTGTGCTTCTTTACGCCGTCTAAGTAATAATTCAGAGACAAAACGGCGACATGCAAATAATTTTTTGAAAAGAAACAAACAGCGATTGCTACTGTGAGCATCTTTGAGATAACCAAGTACATTCCGCACTAAATATCCCATCTAAATATTCAAGGGTGCTAACAACATGTATAACTTTACGACGATTTGGTGCTATGAGTTTCAGTATTACGACAGGGGACGCCAAGATTACTAGAACCTAACCGCCACTGTCATAACAGGATGTACACACGTGTATGTAACTATCAATAACCCACTGGAATAGTTTGTCATTCCCGTCACTCACTGTAACATAAAAGAACAGTTTAACTCTTGCGCATACGTGACCATTGGAAAGCATTGTCCTTGATATGGTCGATTCCAATCTTTGAAACACACATGTACACAGCTAGGTACAAGGATGATATCTCCCAACATAGAATTGCTTGACACCTTAGATTAATTCTTTTTCCCAATGTAAAGTCAACATATTTGCCTCTTATGAAAATCAGTTGCCTCTTATCACTAGCCATCTCTAAAGGGTGATAAGTTGGTGGATCAGTGAAGTTGAAGGCTCATTTTCTGAATTACCTACAAATACCAACATCATACCTTGTATATCCTGTGATTAGATGGATTGTATGTTGCCTAACATCCAAATTCACTGTTGTTCTGCATGCACAATATGTTAATGACTATAGAAACTCTGAAGTCATATCATGGTTTCTTTCATGTTTTATAACCTCAAGCTTTACGAAAATAGAACCACTTTGGTACCTTTGTTTGATGTAAGTGAGATAGCACCACTTAGTGTTCTTTTCACAAACAAATCATTGTTACATATCTATCTTATTCATCTGAGAGACAACGGGTGGAACTTTCGGTAAGTACAACAAATTTGAAAATGCATCAAAAACTAAATTTTCGGGGGAAGATAAAAACAATGAACTTGTAGGTAACAAATATCACATAATTCCTTGTATTTCATAAATGTTTATATATGTCAAACTAAATCATAGCTGGTTTATTAAAACATCGAACAGCTTGCAAATTGTTTATCTAAGTGCATAGGACATGTGAATAAAGATTGTTTACAACCGGTTTAAGGATTTCTCTTTGTTTTGTCTGAGTGTATGTGGGAAAGAAGCAAAGTCATTTTAACTGATGGAAATATACTTTTCATCAAAAGTTTAGACTCACTAGAAATGTATATATATGTATGTATATATATATATAGTTGGAAAACCAACTGCAAACCTTATGCAGATGAATTGCACGAGGATCATGCATCAAATTGCTGAAAAGCATGTGCAAATATCGTAAATGTGAACAGCTGCATTTTGGTGTAAAGTTTTGTTCAGAATTCGCCAATTTTCACTGATTTTTATCATTTATTGAACTCATGACAAAATGTTTTCAACGTTACAAATTTGTTTTACAATACACCAGTTCATGTGTAAACAGTTCCTTTAAACAGTATGGAATATTTTGCAAAATGTAGTTTAAAACAGTCGCCTTAAGTAAGGGGCTACATCTACACTAGTGAGTCTAAACTTTTGATGACAAGTATAGAAATTGAAATAAAATCAATACATCTGAAAATTTATTTACCAAATGTTTCAACTGACATTTGTATTCAAAGAAAGCACATCACAAATGTTTAAAACGCTTGAACTATTACCATATACCATATAACATTATGTACAGATAAACATGTCACTAAAACAATCAATACATTATGCGTCTTACTGAACTATAACTCTGCTTTAATTACCCATATTTTGCAATGACAATTGCTATTAAATAGACATTTACAGAAAGTTTCAACCACAAAAACGAGCCACCTACGAATAAGACATACCTTTGACAAATCTAATTACTAAACCCATGCAACTTACTTCTACTACAGTCTCAATTCTTCTATGTTCGCAAGTACATCGGTGACAGCCCTGAACAAGACATACAACTTGAAACACACTGACTGATGTTACCTACAAATACGGAATGTTACCAACAAATACACATGTTACCCACGAATCTACCGTTTATCCCGTGATATCATGCAAACTTTTACTTTTATCACCAAGATCAACTTGTTTTCTGACATTTCACTCAAAAAGAATTAATTATATCACTATAATAAAGTCTAAACCACGAACTGCAGTGCATCCCTGAATAGAACATTTTTATTGAACGCTCAGTTATGTAGCCATTTGAAATTCCAAGGAACAATTTCAATATATTAATATGCAGTACTGCGTACCTTATCAGTTAACTTATGATCTGCAATAATTGTCTTCAGTATAAATTATGTTATCGTATCGTATTGTGTTCTCTATTTCATTTTGTTAACAACGAATATATGTTACGTACAAATACCGGGAGCCACAACCGGGGAAATCCCAGCGGGACACCATGTCTTACCAATTTGAGCCCCCATGTCAATTCCACTTGTAGTCTGAGGCCTTTCTTACAATAATAAGACTTAAAACCTCCCTAAAATTAAAGTTGGTTAGTTGTAAGAGGTGTCATATGCATCCTATGTTATTGTGACATGGGTTTATTTATATAACATTCTTACAGAAAATGTAAAATACACTCACTAATCAGCAATATGTTGTCTGGTCTCATCTATGATGACTTCCAAATGGAACACATGTCACGTGTTGTCATTCCACCAATCTATTTGAATGTGATCAGTTGTTGGTACTTGTAGGTAACATTTGGGAGCTAAAATTTTCCTACGAATACAGGTTATTTTGTGTGATAAAAACAGCACAGAAAATGTTCAGATGTGGCACACGCATACCTTGTGGCCCTTTGCACTTGAACTTAGGATATCATTCACTAATGTGTTCATCTATGGAAACAGCAACATAGTAAATGTTATTTGTAGGTAAAGTGATTTTTTTTTACCAAATCAGACCTTGATTTTCTAACATTTTTTTAGATTATTACTTGTAAGAAATATTATGTAACGCCATTGCATTTGAGTACTTTACATATTAATGCTGTAAAAAGTAATACAAAACATAACCTAGTGTTGCATTTACATATATTGACAGAGTCATTGAAAACTGTATTCGTAGGTAACGCAAAAAATACCACTTGAAAACAAATTACCAAATTTACGAATTAAGCCCTAGACAAAACCATTTCAGGGGATTTATTCACGAAATATTTGGCAGTCAGATTAATAAACTTCTGTTCATCAAGTTTGACTAGTATTTAACACACAACATGTTTTCAACAAAACATTTGTAAAATAAAAGTTAAAATGAATACAAATGACCTGTTTTTGTCTCCCATAAGCTTAATTTTTAATTAAAAATAGTCATGTTATATATGGCCCGAATCGCCTCACTTGTGCCCATGTGATGGGCACCCCGAAATAAGTGAAGATAGTAATGCTAAATTGTTATGGGCCCAAACATTCTGTGTACACTTTTCGTTGGAATCCACCATATAGTTTTTTATATGAGTATGTACTGATTATGAAATCAATCATGAGTGCCAATTAGGACTAAGCAGCACCTGTTGTTTGACTAAGTTAAAGACTAACTGGCTTTTTCGCACAGTATTATAGTCCCAGCGTGTGAGCTCAATAAGAGACGCGACTCTTACATGCGGCCCCTTTTGATAAAAACCAAACGCACGGTACAGCAGCAGCAAACAGCTCGGGGGTCATAACTGGATGATCTCCTAGACCACATGCAGCGAGATGTGGACCTATCTATCACGAGACCATTTGTCTCATGCATTCTACAAATATTATTCAAGGCACATGGTTACCTAAAAAAAAATCACTTTGCCCCATCACTGCACTTTCTCGATATTCGACAGAGCCTGTCTCTCTATATCATTCCAAGAGTATCCTTTCAGCTTCGTCTGTGGAGCATGCGTATATAACTAAGCATATCCGCAGTTGTATGTGCGTGGTTCTGGCAATGAAAGCTGTCTGTATGAGAGTGGCTTCACATAAACATGATGAGAAGGTACTTCAGTTAATGCATGTCAAAGATATTTCAGAACTTTCTCTTAACTTCTTTTCTTTGGCCGTGACATGTTTGTATATCAGCTGGTTAAACCACGACATTTACTTTCCAATCAGAACCGTAGAAATAGGATTTGCTAAGTACCTTAAAGAGTCCGCTTGTGGAATTTAGTTTGCCTTCTATATATCAACGATCGATTTTGCGTTTCCTTCTTCGCCTTGGAACACTTAATATTTCACTGCTAAGTACATATATGAATAGCACCATTTTAAGGAAAATCGATAATCTGAGGAATTGCTGCTATTTGCAACACATTTATTGCCAACAATGACTCCGAAATTCCTACAGTCTGTATCCACATGGGCCAGTCCTTATACTCGATAAACATAAATATAGCATTGCGTATAAACTAGAATATTTGTTTTGGGTTTTGTAACTGACAATTGAAGCTATAAAGTACTGTTTTTATATCCTCCTAATGCACCAGACAAAATCGTTTCCTATCTCCACGATGACTAACATTGATCTCTGCTGTCCAGATCAATTAAGTAAACTGAATTAATGGCAACAAGTGATAATCTATTTCAGTGGAAACGCGCGTGTCACGCAAAGTTTCACAAAGGTTTGCTTGATACTGAAACTCGAAAAAAGAATAACATGGAATGATCCAATCAAAGCCCTAACAATTGTTTTGTTGCCTCCTGCAGTTGAAGGACCAATTGGGAACTAAATTACACAGGGAATAGAATGTCATGTCTTCGGTTTAACCTTTGGGGTAAAATGCATTACTAATGGGGAGCTAAGTGAAACGCGCGGTTTTCCAGATTCCAGACTGCCATGTTCTATTTGCAGAATTGGTTCCCAAGCACATAAACCCCCAGTTCTAGTGCAATTTCTGATTTCTGAAAACCTAAAACATAAGCTTCATCATGAAGAGTCCTACAAATGTCAATAATAAATCACCGAAAAGCAATTTTTGGCTGAATCATATTATTCAGCTATTCAATACGTAAAAGAAATGCTTCCGTATGTCCATCATATGTAATCACCGTCGATATACTCGTACAAGGGTACTTTTTTAGAGAATACCTGAGAGGAGTCTGTGTTGACATCTTTTATGTTCCAAATTTAGGATGTCTTTTAATGAAACATTCACAAAGATACACCGTTTGTCAAGGACTCGTAGAACGCTCTCTGCCATCACCCAAGACAGAGAACGTTTGTACCGTGACGGCTCCAGTATTGCAGATACCTTCTTCCAGAAAAAAACACTTCATGTTTGTATAAGACGTAACACAGCACTGTAAACCTTGGAAAACACGATACCATTTTGAAAAGCAAACTCAGCCCAAAATGGTACTGCTTTTCAGAGAAAGTTTAATCCCAACAATGTGGATCAAATAGTGATGAGGTCACGTGGAAAGGTGGGGATATCCTTCACCAGGTGACATTCGCTACAAACACATGCAAAGGTAAGTCAAGTGTTTACAGGAAAAATGAACAACCACTATGGTAAAAGTTATAACAGGGAAAGTCATTGGACATAATAATACGTCACATTTGGAAATGCTTACCATAAATCGTTTTGAAAGATTTACTGAGGCCTTAGATATTGTGGGTCTGGTACCACCTTTCAAGCACTTGTCGTATTATGCTGTTTGAACCCTCGTGTAAAGAGCGTGTATAGTTCTACATCAAATGTTGTGAACTGGAGATGCAACATGCAGCTGGCTCCCATCGAATGATGCTCGATATACAAATTGACAGAAATATATCAGCGGGGAGCATAATTTGTGCAGTTGGGGGATGCTATTTGGGGATGCTATTGGGGGATGCTATTTTTCAAATTTCATGTGAACGTTATCAACAAAGACGTGCAGCATTTCCAAACATGTTGTCGGAGTAAACTTCAAATGTCCTTTGCTTTCAAGTTTTTGACAAATTGTCCAAAACGTCTCATAATTAGGCTGTAACTATATCTATGGTCACTACGCATAGTAAGGCATGGCCTATGAAGTAAGGACTGGAATTGTACCTTTACCATTCGGGGTAGATGTGTTATATGTTCTATGTGTTCTATGTTCAAATGTCTTCATATAATTGCTATTTCCCTGAGATGTTAAATTTCAAGCAAATCATTTGAATTCCTGAAAATGTATAAAATGTCATGTCATTTCCACTTGTCTCTTATACCTTCTGTGAATGCGAACCTTTACTAATTTCCTGAAAATCACAAGACTTCTAGTTAATCATACTTTCACATTGCAACATTGCAACAAGGAAATGTAAATCACGAGAAACACTATCACTTACACTGGTGGTTTTCAGGAATATTTCTATGAACAATTATACGCGTAACTACTTTTTCATATCAAAGGTATTTTGTCAGACATAAGAACATTTCAACATCAGTATTATTGCACACTCAGCACGATTAGACTGCTCCCGGCTATCATCGAAGATAAACGTAGGAAAATTGATTTTTACAAGCGTGCCTTTAAATACAGGAGATCGATATCACCAGAGATGGTCTGTGACATTTCCAAATCCTCTTCGGATTTCAGCCAGTGTCGTCCAGGAAAGCTGGCTTTTTGCGATAATCCCTTTCCAGACTTTCCAAGCAAATTCGTATTGGCCATAAGGTTGTTTAATTCTGTTGGGAGAGGGTTTCAGTCTTTAAAATCGGCTGTGTGTGGAACGCAAGCAAACTCTAGATCGATCACAAGCCTTTGCAAAGGTTCGCGGTGTGAGATTTTTGTGCTCGGATTAACTTCATTTCACTGCGGTGCTCCTGAAACTTGTTGATGGGAAAATATCATCTCTCGATGGTTTTTCGGGTTACAACAAAGACTCTATCAATTTAACAGGGTCTGAAAGGTCGATTTCTGCATTGGCTTGTTATTCCTTGGGAAAACTTTGAATGTTCAGTTTGAATAAAGATTTATTTCAAGGGCGTAAAATGCATTAAGAAGATTAGAATTCCAAGGCAAATTGACATGTTTAATTCTTTGAATAATGACATGAAGATGTTGAATGATACTGAATTTAAGATAAAACATGTTTCAGAAGAAGGAAGCAATGAGAACCGCCGTAGAGCGAAGTCTTAGCAAGAAAAATGTACTTTACTACCGACTGTGTTGGTAAATACCATACTCACAGACATATAGTCACTGACTACATCATATGGTGGAACAAGCGTATAGATCTACTTATTAGCCATCTTACATATTAGTGTTTCGTACAGATTGATACTGTGTGGGTTAATACTGTCAGACTGATTTCAAGAAATTCAAACATCTGCTGAATTTCGTCCAAAACCTTGTATTTTAGTCTGGACTTAATCCGGGTGGCCAGAAGCCTACAACCTGAAGTAAGAACAGTTTAGAGAGTGAATATATCGATTTATTCATATAAATACTTCTGAAAAAGACCATCTTAGATGATGTTTGTTTAGACACAAGGGTTGATATAGGTATGGAAAACATCTTCAGTTCAATGAGGAAAATACTAATTTAATCTTCCGCGTTCCAAAATACCTTCCTTTTAATTAAAAAAAAAGGTTTTAAAAGTTTGACCTCAGATGTTCGAATGTGAGCCCCGGATGTTAGAAAAACAGAGAAGCCAAAGGAAATGGCAAAAAAGGAAGTTAAAAAAAGTCGTGGAATCAACATTGATTTTCAAGGTGCTCTGAGACACATGACTCCAATTTGTTACTTGCCGTGAAAGTACTGTCGTCTGAGGATAATGGTCTTCCTGAATTTTCTGTGAAATGATTTGTACCCAAAGTGCTTTTTGGTTGTTCACGAATCTAAGTTATTTTGGCACAAGTTTGTAAAAAACTTTGTCATATCTATCGGCAGTGGTAGGCAATTTAAATGAAATTGATATTTAGTCTGAAAAGCACTGGTCTAATGGTAAATATCCAGTTACACATGGTGACTTTCAAGATAATCAGTATGTACACCACCCTCATATATGGCATATGCTTGGACGGTTGTAGATTGGTTGTTGTTGACGCCATTACAAGGAGGACTAAGTAGAGGTTTTGAAACAATTATTTATGACAAATTCCCGTGGAGGTTTTTTGTATCAATAACGGTTTGGAGCTTCGATTCCAAAACAACGGGACACGGGAAACATTTGGACATGAGTCAAGTATGCATAAACCTGGCAATGGCCACAAACATCTCCAGTGGGCAAGAGTAAACATGGCACCGTTGGTGACTCCCTGTGTAGAACAAGCTTCAATCTTACAATACCTTCAGTCAGAATCATTGTTGCCATCATATTGTGCCCTCTGTTTTCGAGATTATGATATTTACATATTTCTCAAAACTGGATCTGAAAATACTCAACCACCAAAAATTCAATTAAATTGCAATGATTCAAACACAAAAGTATGATATCTTCATAACATGTGACGTGCATGCAAAAATAACGAATTCGACAGTCCAGCAGTATCCGAATTATGTTCACTTATGTTAATGTAAGGTGCCCGTCACAAGACCGAAACCTACCCCTCTTTACAGAGCTGTTGGTCCTTTGCTCAGGCCACTACGGACGAAACGAGTGTTTTGGATATGACCTATCAAGTAAAACACCTGTTGGTTTGAGCAACATATTCACCTATTCCCTGCTCACAGCTTTAAACGTCTTCAACTTGTTATCCTGTCCCACACAGGCGTTGGGGAGGTAAAACTGGGGCTGGACTAAGCAACTAACAACCTTAATTATATTTGGGGAATTTATACTCAAAGTAGGATGATGAAAGGGTATTCGAGTTAGCAATAGTGGCGAAGGTATGTCTTACCAATGGCTTTGATAACATGCTAATTCTGTTGAAACTATGCATCACGCTGTAAATATGTGTAGGCCAAGTCAAGGTCAAAACGTATTACACTGTAGAAATGGTGCATCTATGTCAAGCCCCCGAGGCCAACGCGAGTTACCCTTAAAACTTTGGAAAGGGATTATCGTATAAAGTCAGCTTTCTTGGCCGACACTGGGTGAAATCCGAAGAGAATTTGGAAATGCCACAGACCATCACTGGTGATATCGATCCAATTGTACTTGAAAGTATGCTTGTAAAAATCAATTTTCGTTAGTTTATCTTCGATTACAGCAAAGAACAGTTCAAACATACTTAGATTAAAAAGTTCTAATGTCTCATGTCTTTAATATGCAGACGAAGGTACCTGTACCATTGCTACAGAGAAATGATAACATACAACACCCCTTTATTTAGTTCCGTTTGGGTTAAGGGTCCAGACCTCTTCCTTGGTGTACTTGAGGTTGATGTGATGTGAATAAGTTATGTCCTTCAACATTCCATAAACAATTCATATACATGACAAATGGCTCCACTAACCCAGTGGTTACCACATGTGCAAAGGTTCCTGTATTTTTAACGTATCTGGGCCGTTTTCGATTTCATTCAAAAACGTTTCGACATGTTACCCTGCGGAGTCGCCTGAACCCATCTGTCCTAAGCGTGATGCATTTTTGCCATCTAAAGACTAACGGGGCCAGTATTACGATGAAAGGTTTTATAAAAATAAAGGCAAATTAACGATTTCTCGAGTTGGGAAGTTGTATCGGAGGCACTCAGTACAAACTTTACAGATAGTTCAGCACAGATATGATGCACTTACATTCTGAACAGAAATATTATTCAGATACTGTTAGCCTCTATGGTCCTGTTGTGAGTCAATTATCACTTGAACTTGTGTGACCAGTAATGGTAACTCCGTCATGACCAAACGTGTTAAACATACATGGAGATAATGACGTTAATATCTCACTATGACCAGATTAAATTCTGCCACTGATATATCTGCACATAAAATTGTCGTTATATGGCAAATGAACTCTCTCCCAAAGTACCTAAGGATACACTACACTCCCTATTAAACATCGAAAAGGGTGAGATCGTGGTAGCCGCTGGGGTTAAGAGCCAACACAACCTGATCAGCATTTGACGTGCTTGCCAACATCGTTGTGGCCTACTGCAGAACATGCACACACATTATCTACTCTACCAGTTGAAAACCAACAGGAAGCAGATACAAACCAGGTTCCACAGAGATGGACGAGTGCGTGGCGCCCTTCTCTGGCAGCCTCATCTGTAACAGCTTCAATGTGCAAACATCCCATTACACCCATCAAACCATCCCTGATCTCATACACTGTATCAAGAACCTCTTATCCTCGATACATAAACCCCCATCAAACCATCCCTGATCTCATACACTGTATCAAGAACCTCTTATCCTCGATACATAAACACCCATCAAACCATCCCTGATCTCATACACTGTATCAAGAACCTCTTATCCTTGATACATAAACCCCCATCATACCATTCCTGATCTCATACACTGTATCAAGAACCTCTTATCCTTGATACATAAACACCCATCAAACCATCCCTGATCGCATACACTGTATCAAGAACCTCTTATCCTTGATACATAAACCCCCATCAAACAATCCCTGATCTCATACACTGTATCAAGAACCTCTTATCCTCGATACATAAACACCCATCAAACCATCCCTGATCGCATACACTGTATCAAGAACCTCTTATCCTTGATACATAAACACCCATCAAACCATCCCTTATCTCATACACTGTATCAAGAACCTCTTATCCTTGATACATAACCCCCATCAAACCATCTCTGATCTCATACACTGTATCAAGAACCTCTTATCCTTGATACATAAACACCCATCAAACAATCCCTGATCGCATACACTGTATCAAGAACCTCTTATCCTTGATACATAAACCCCCATCATACCATTCCTGATCTCATACACTGTATCAATAACCTCTTATCCTTGATACATAAACACCCATCAAACCATCCCTGATCTCATACACTGTATCAAGAACCTCTTATCCTTGATACATAACCCCATCAAACCATCTCTGATCTCATACACTGTATCAAGAACCTCTTATCCTTGATACATAAACACCCATCAAACAATCCCTGATCGCATACACTGTATCAAGAACCTCTTATCCTTGATACATAAACACCCATCATACCATTCCTGATCTCATACACTGTAGCAAGAACCTCTGATCCTTGATACATAAACACCCATCAAACCATCCCTGATCTCATACACTGTATCAAGAACCTCTTATCCTTGATACATAAACCCCATCATACCATTCCTGATCTCATACACTGTATCAAGAACCTCTTATCCTTGATACATAAACACCCATCAAACAATCCCTGATCGCATACACTGTATCAAGAACCTCTTATCCTTGATACATAAACCCCCATCAAACAATCCCTGATCTCATACACTGTATCAAGAACCTCTTATCCTTGATACATAAACACCAAAGGCCGATATCTATTGACCAAACTGTTGATGATAGTAATAGTCAACATGTCCCAGCCAGGATGAACGCCCTGAGAATCCAGCAGACAGTTAATAAACACTCCATGCTTCCTGCGCACATGTGTCAGTGTGGTACCTCCAAGGGAGTGCTAACACAAGAGTAGTTCCTCCCTTTCTTCTTGCATCTGTCCCGGTCCCGAAGTACAACCAGCTGTTGATGATGCTACATCCGGGTCCTGTTACCAAACACACCTCCTGACACGGTTCTCGTGTCTACATTGCATGTTTAGAGCATGGACAGAACGTTGAGCTTCAGTTAGGAGAGAGTATTTCTGCTGATACCATAACGGGTATTATCAGATGCTCCAAGTGCAAATGGTGTAGATTGCTATGCTCTACCACCAACTCATTTCTTTAACCATGCCGGACGTATTCCCTGTGCCCTTGTTCATAAGGATGACCTTGATACAGATCATTGGAACTATATGGGCTGATCCTAACATGAGGACAAGCAGTGTGAATGTTTACAACATTTCTCTGTGTGTCTATCGTAAAGTCAAGAGTCCTTAAATATATTCATAATCAACAATTGTGCTTCCCCGCCTTAGCCTTCATATCTTGTATGGATTGCTACATGAATGGAGATACTTCTGATAGAACACAAGATTCCCAAATGATCCAAGGCTATTAGGTATATGTGCTACATAGTTGTAACTTGCTGATCAAAAGGTTGAACTACATGGGGATCGGGCGGTCACCCAGTTCCTTATTTGTTTTGAATGCACACCTTGAGAAATGAATCTTAACCACATTTTCTTCCATCGAATGACAACACATTGTTGATCGAAAAAAATTATCTTTACATTTTGTTGATTTATTTGTCTCACAGAGTCTGATTCATCAACACAGGACTTTCTATTTTCCCTTTGTATATGTGTTCATCACAACACACGACAGTATATTCACAATGAATGTCAGTCACAAAACTCCTTATCTATAGCACCAGACTTCCATTACGTACCCTACAAACACACACCTCAAGAAGATCATGGAAATGTGTACATGCAGTTTCTTTATATGTGGCTCTCTAACTGTTTTGGCGCCCCCAGACATCTACACAGACATTGGTCATCATCACACTTGGCTTTATAGCCATACTCGGGAAAAACGTCAATTGGAGAGTCTTGACTTAGAGCCTATAAGACGTCCGCGAATAAAGCAAACTATGAACGGTCAAACGGGAAGTCTTGTAATCATTATCTCCCCATGTGATGAACTCTCTCTGTAAGAAGATCGATAAACGAAATGGGGAAGCCGCACAGCGCAATGTATTGGCATCAAGGGGATTTACAAGCGTCGTTTATTATCAACAAGAGTCTGCAATGAAGGCGTTAATTAGATTTTCTCACTGGAGTATCTAGCTGTTTGGACAAGCGGGAGGAAAAGGTCTTAGAGTATCTCGCTCATATCTCTCCTGTAGTAAAATCGTTCACTTAATTAATTTCTCCATTCATCAATTTCCGTAATAGCTTTGACCAGGCAGAGTATGTCATTATACTGCAATCTTCCTTGTCAAGTTTGTATTACGTAGCCAAAACATCAAAGACGATCGTCACCTTAGGTAATCAGTTGATTTTCCTCCTTTAATCTTCATTGATATAGTTTCTGTTATTGTACAAAATGTTTACGCTACCTAAATATTTTCCAAGTTTCAGAAGTCTATAACTTATTTCATCAGCATTTTAGGACACGTTGCTTCGAAAGAGGAATATTCACTGCATTCTGTGATGTCTCTCTATTCATGTACTGACATTAAATCTCTCTCACCATGTGTGAATGTATGTATGTAAGTATGTATGCGTGCGTGCGTGCGTGCGTGCGTGCGTGCGTGCGTGCGTGCATGCGTGCGTGCATGCGTGTATGAGTGGTGGAGTGAGTTTAGTTTTACGCCTCTGTTCGCAATATTCCAGCAATATCAAGGCGGGGGACACCAGGAATGGGCTTCACACATTTTACAAATGTGGGGAATCGAACCCGGGTCTTCGGTGTGACGAGAGAACGCTTTAACCACTAGGCTACCCTACTGCCCCATGTATGTGTGTGTATGTATGCGTGTGTATGTATGTATGTGTGTGTGGTTTGTGTGGTGTGCCTGCGTGTGTGTGGTGGTGTGTGTGCGCGCGCGTGGCGCGCGTGGCGCGCGTGCGTGCGTGCGTGCGTGCGTGCGTGCGTGCGTGCGTGCGTGCGTGCGTGCGTGCGTGCGTGTGTGTAGATTCCATTTACTAGTACCAGCCAGCTAGACAATCGGACAGTGATGTGTTGAGGTTTTCACAAAACGATTCTGAGTCGGACATTTCCATAGTCGTTCTTCCGCAAAAGCAGCCAGCCGCCCCAGACAAGTAGGTAGAACAGACAGTCAGACAGTTGTTAGTTAATTATCCTGGCAAACAGTTAGTTTCCGGGACAGCCAATGAGTTAGTTAGCTGGCCCTGAAGTTGGATGGTAAGATTCCAATCCTTCAGTGTTAATGGCAGTTGAGGCGGACATGGAAGAGTGGTGTGCACCCATATTAATCGTTTCAAAAGAGGTCCTGTTTTCTGTAACCAAGCGATTCTGGTTTCCGTGTGTAGCCAAACCCGATGCAGAAATGCCATTTCGCCATCTGGTAATCAGGTTTCTCTGTTTCAAATGCAGCCATTGCAAGTATGTTCCGTTAATTAAGACATGAAATCACGCTCTCCGTCCGTTTAAATGCTTACCACCTATGCATGTGAAGTTACGTAATCAGTTATGACTTCACCTCATTATCGGTATATTGCATCTTACCTGTACACTATGTGCCAGTGCCAGTAGGTTCTAAACCAAGACCCTAGCTATTTCATTGCGTTCGGTTGGTTGTAGGTTGTATTGCTCTTTATACAAAACATGCATTACATTGCAGTAAGGAAAATACCGCCATCATTAGAAATTGAACCCACGAATTAACCTTCCTGGCAAAATAATGTGGTCTTCCACGTTGGGTGGGCTAGAAGTGCTTCTGTGATTCTTGGATGTATACACAGCAATAAGCGGATATCTTAAGCCTGACGTTGCCTACGAGATATAGAGAGGAGATGTAAGGTTTGTGGAGATCTGAGGTCAGAACGTAAAGCAAAGGAAAAAAATACATCTGGCAAGTGAACAAACCATATGGTCAATTTGCGTACTGTGGATAAATTAAACTACAGCGTGATCGGGGATTGCACTGGTATCACTCAGTGTACACATATTTCAATCAAGCACTGAAACTCGTGTTTACAGGTGGATGAAGACCAAACACAGTTGCATCTGAAGCAAGGTCAAACTGACTTGAAGCACAGAACAGTGACATGTAACGTTCATCGAACATGTTTGCAGCTTATATCATAACATACCTATTGCTTATTTCATAACATACCTGTAGCTTTTTTCATAACATACCTGTAGCTTATTTCATAATATGGGGGCGATGGGGTAGCCTAGTGGTTAAAGCGTTCGCTCGTCACGCCGAAGGCCCGGGTTCGATTCACCACATGGGTACAATGTGTGAAGCCCATTTCTGGTGTCCCCTACTGTGATATTGCTGGAATGTTGCTGAAAGCGGCGTAAAACTAAACTCAGTGACTAACTCACTATTTCATAACATACCTGTAGCTTATTGCATAATATATCTGCAGCTTATTTCATAACATACCTGTAGCTTATTTCATAATATATCTGCAGCTTATTTCATAATATATCTGCAGCTTATTTCATAATATACCTGTAGCTTATTTCATAATATACCTGTAGCTTATTTCATAATATATCTGCAGCTTATTTCATAATATATCTGCAGCTTATTTCATAATATACCTGTAGCTTATTTCATAACATATCTGTAGCTATTTTATAATATACCTCTAGCTTATTTCATAATATACCTCTAGCTTTTTTCATAACACACATATATCTTATTTCATAACACACATATAGCTTATTTCATAACATACCTGTAGCTTATTTCATAAGATACCTTTAGCTTATTTCATAATATACCTGTAGATTATTTCACAACACACATCTATCTTATTTCATAACACACATATAGCTTATTTCAAAACATACCTGTAGCCTATTTCATAACATACCTGTAGCTTATTTCATAACACACATATAGCTTATTTCATAACATACCTGTAGCCTATTTCATAACATACATGTAGCTTATTTCATAATATACCTGTAGCTAATGTCATAACATAACCGTAGCTTATTTCATAATATACCTGTAGCAAATTTCAAAATATACCTGTAGCTTATTTCATAACATATCTGTAGCTATTTTATAATATACCTGTAGCTTATTTCATAATATACTTGTAGCTTATTCATAACATATCTGTAGCTTATGTCACAACATACATATAGTTTATCTCATAATATCCACACCTTTTCCCCTAACATCTATGTGCATGAACGCATATAAGTCGAAACATATGCCTCAATTTCTGTTCTTCATAAACCATTAATATTTCCTCACAAGTATCCTAACAAACATTTCGTTCAAAATGAAGTCTTGTGATGTTCTGTTCTGAACGTCACATGGTCCTTGTCCACAAGTAGTGGATGAACATGCATAACACGCCCGTGTATACACACTGGAAGCTGGTCCAGGGGCTGCGGCAGTCCCACATGAGAAGCACCTGATCTCAAGTATTGCTGTTGCGAAATACGTAATACGTTTACTGAGGATTATTCCACCCGCACTCGCCAAGGGGTTCGGGTATACGTGCCGCCATCTGACATCTTATAACTATATGATTGCTACCAACAATTGTTCCAAACAATTAATTTCTAAGTGGACGACTTTTCTCTCATCTGCCATGCTGTGCTGAAAAATTCCATAAACATTCTGCAATATTCTGCAGTTAAAAACATGCAGACAGAATAATTATTTTAATAAATACGTCCGTGGAAAGGGAATAACGTTTACAATATGTATAAGTCACAAATATTGTTACTGTCTTCATATGAATCGACACGGGGTAAAACAGATTCTTTAACTATGGTAGAGAAAAGGTATTCTTAATTCACAAGAAAACCTACTGGTATAGAACAATAACCACTGTGCGTTGTCTCGCTACAGACACTTCTATTATAAAGGGTGCCAAACAGAGCATTGTCTACGGCGAATGACTGTGAGTCGCCGGTATGTCGTGGTGCTTCTAAAATTGTACGCTGGAGAATTTGTTGACTATGTGACAAAGGTGCCAGATAAATATACACAATATTAATGTCGGTACGGGTTTACAGCGTCCACTTACATAACAGGACCAGGATACACACTACCTGGTGTTCTGTCCAGGTGGGCTTTAAGGTTAGTCGGGGCGGTGGGGTAGCCTAGTGGTTAAAGCGTTGGCTCGTCACGCCAAAGACCCGGGTTCGAATCCCCACATGGGTACAATGTGTGAAGCCCATTTCAGTTGTCCCCCGCCGTTATGTTGCTGGAATATTGCTAAGAGCGGCGTAAAACCAAACTCAGTCAGTCAGTCAGTTTAAGGTTAGTCAACGTAAACACATTACGTTCACTGGCCAATAAGATGCCGTCGCTGTTGAATTTGAATGGACAAGAGGAATCTTGGTTTATTCGTGCTGATACAGTAGTGCAGTGTCAAGTCACAGGTGTATACAAGGCTAATGTTTCCAAAGGGTCGTCATACTTCTTCACTTGTACATGTATGGGTTGACATGCTAATTATATGTAGAAATGAAGTGAAAATGAAAACTTAAACATCTATTGCCATACTTCCGTGCCCATATCGTTAGAGTCAAGACGAATCATTGTCAGTCAAGTAGGATACATATTGTGTACACGGACCAGACAGAGCTGCAACTACACGGCATTAATTATAATATTTCAGAAAGAGAAGTAGCACTGGTTAAGTACCTAGTTGAATTAAGTACAGTTTTAGTATGATCCCTGTGGGTGTACATAATGGCGTGTGAGGTTTGCAAGACGATTGATTTTTGTGGCGACTAGTTGGATCTTGGCGTAATGGCGTCATGTTAGCTCAGGACATGATGATTGGGATCAATGGTGGCATCACGCTTAAGAACAGGCCCCCCATTAAAGACATCCTTGTCTCGGCATGAAAACATATCAAGTAGATCTATTAAGACCTAAGACCACATGCTGCATAAGCGTGCATACACTGACACAGCTCTTAACAACATAACTGTATATAGTACTTGCAAGGATGAAATAAGACAAAGGAAACAGGTGACATCTATAAATATTTAAATTCTGTGTTTATTTGACAAACAACTTAGCAAAATAATTGTTAACAAAACAAGGCAGATCCTCCGAGATATACAAAAATAATCCTGACGAAGTCATTAATTTCCAAGTGACTGAAATCATTCAAAAATTATTTTATAAGCACTCTTCCCGTTCGTACAGTAATTGACAATGTTTCTTGCAACTTGCACGTATGCTGTACAATTCTACTTAATGTTCTTCACTGACTGGGAGGAATAGACAGGAATGAAATTAAAACGGTCTTCCAGGCATGTTCCCTGTTTATCTGGCACGCAATGACGCTGGAGGCGTACAGAAATCAAAGGAATTCTCCAAGTTGTCATTAGCAAGTCATCATGAGGCTGTCTTATCATGGCATCTGCTAAGTTTATCAACAGCATGCCGTTAACAGTCTATTTTACGACTTAGAATGCATGACGTTATGCATTCATGAAATCCGCTTGTGACTAAATTATAAGTAAGATTCTTTTACCCATGGCATCACGGGGGACTGTATCAAAATGAGAAAGGGATTATTCACGGTTTTGTCCAGCTAAGAGGGGTAGTAACACTCCTTGCATCTTGTAACAGGGCCACTAAGGGGATAATGCATTGGCTGATGTTATACTGTACTTCTCAATGGAAGTGTGTTCGTTTACATTTTTTGAGTGGTATATTTTCAAAAGAACTTCTTGTATATGCTTTGGGATATTTTTACAATTAAGACTAAAGCCAGGTGAAATAAAAGTCGTATACATACACGGCACAGGAATATAAACCATATGAGCAAAATCCTTTAATAACTATTACTTACAAATGACAGCACATCTATTTTGGTCCCTAAGATATTCTGAGAAACGCAAAGTTATCACTTACTTCCGTGGAGCGAAGTTTTCTCAGCTGCACTTCTTTTAGGTTTCCATTTATTCACAGCCTCAATATATTCATGCAAACACTAAATAAATCAAATAAGTAATCTCTTAAAACCAGCAAAATATTTTGAACTGGCCCCCAGGGTCTGAAAGCAACATTTGACCATCTCAAGGAACAGATGAAGTGTTAATATTCCTAGTGCGAGAAATCTGCATCAAAGAAAGCGATGAGACGTCATTGTTACCGACATCGTTTGATGGCATTGTTGCTATGCGATGTACTCCGAAAGATAACAATGAAGGCAGGATTTACAACTTACACTAGTCTCTCAGTGGGGAAGGTTCTATCTAGGTGGTCATCATCTGATCTTCTCCGTCTAAATCAGAGGTTTCAAAACCTTTCAAATACAGTTGATCTATCGAGGCATTAAATGAGTTAATGGAGGTTACTTTAAGTATTCAAACAAGATACTTGCAGGATTTCAGTCAATCGATGAAATCTTTGTGGATGCAGCAAAGTACTTCAGCCGATAAGCTGTTGCGTGTTTTCCTGTTAGGGCCCGATTAGAGGCTTGTACTGAATCTCAGCTCGGAGTTATTCTTTCATCAATATGGGCGGGCCACGACAACAATCGAATTTCATTTTTGCTCAAATGTGTTTTCTTCTATTTTGCATTTTGCATGTACAAATGAGCTATTTATAGTAAGTAGTTGACAGGTATATTGTGACATATTTTCAATCATTTCCTGGAGGAATGTGTTAATGTGATAGCAATATGTTAGAACTGGGGGTTATCACACTGACAAAAACCACGTCATACTAAGTACGCCCAGGACTTGGAACCAACCATTAGTAGATCCTGTGCCAGTGGTCTGTTGGCAGGACCCTAGAGAATGCATTGAACAGGGAGTTTAACTTAAGTCCCGAATGATTGGACAAATCCTGATATCAAGCACTACACAGGACTCAATGTGGATTATATTCTTTACTTTTGTTTGTATATTTTCAAATAAGATCACTTTATTTCTGGATCTAAATGTCAGCCAACATGGCGAGTTACCACGCTACACACCACTGAAGCTCTAACGCAGTGTGTGGTGCCTTCAGTCAGACTAGCCTTCTGTCAACTAGTACAGCCGATACAGTGTAGCATCAGCTAGTGTTAGCAATGCCACTGTTGAGAGCTTACGGTCTTCCATTTCGTCTTGGTAATCAAAAACTGAGAAAATCACAAACGACACGTGAATGTGTGCAAAACGACTTGTGCCTCCCCTTAAAGTGTCTGTGCAGCCATTTGGGAGGCCAAAGTCTCATGGTAAGGTCATATTCAATATGCATGTTAAATCAATCATAATGTATTATGATGCGAAAATGACAATTTCTGTCCTGATTCCAGTACAACAATCAACACAAATCACAAGTTAAACTAACTCAGCGGCGTTACGGTGGGTGTGTGAATGTCAGCTAATGACATGGATAACTCGATAAGGACGATAACAAAGTTACCAAACACATGATATACATATAACCTAACAAAGTAAGGGTACTTGGATTAACCTCCTTTGGCAACAATCAGCCATGGTCAATGCTCACAATATTATATCCTGGAGTCGTTAACTATGTCATGGTACGGACACAGAGTCACAATACGCTGCACAGATGCATGTCCCTCGGTCTCCCCAGGAGAGGCCTGAGTCGTCATGAATATCATCCCCTGTTATCATCCTGAATTGCCCCGCCGTTACCTTTCTCCCAGTTTACCGGAGTAACGAAACTCACCCTCAACATCCGGGTAGAATTTATCTTCGGCAGCCCATGCTTGTCGTAGTCGGCGATTAAAGGTATCGACTGGTCAGGATCGCAGATTTAGATTTAACATGTCAACCTATCCCAGTTGCGCAGATCGATGATCACGATACCAATTACTGGTCCAGAATCGATAATAATTTAAAGACCGTCGACATATGCCTGGGTGCGACGTTGCACAACAAACATAACTACTCATGTCATTGCTATATGTGTCTATTAACCTCCGGACATTTGTGAGTAAGTAGTTTAGCAATAAATTTTAGAGCACAAACAATCTATTCCTGCACCAATAAGAAATCAATTTCCTTGACGCGATGAAATTGCTGTAGAACGATGGACATGGGGGAACTAAGACGTTATAACGAGCGTGCTGCTACCCAGTTCTCCGGTCTGTTGAGGAGGTGGGTACGATGATCTGCACCTACCGAGGTGGCGGTCAGCGTCATCCGTACCCAGGTATCCCCCTCAGTCAGATAAACCCGTCTTCACGCAGCGTGCACGTGCTAATTTCGACTGGCAAAGCACTTAGAGAGGAGTCAGGCCATATTCATCCATCATTAAACTCTCTTCAGTGCAGCACCTCGTCCTTTGAGTACCAACATAGTTGATAAGTCATCGCTCTTGACGCCCGAGTGTGCAAGGTATGGGTACTGCAAACCGATCTTTATTTAAAGGGGTACTGGTGCGTCACACTCAGTGTTTAACCATGTGATACATGCTGCATCTGCGTGGTCTATGATCTGGGCAATACATACATACGTGATGGAATCAGTCAGCGTTCCATGGGTACACGACATGTCAATATGTAGCCTAGGTTCACGATTTCAAAATGAAGAGTGTATTTAGAAACATCATAGAGAATAATCGAAAGACTAAAGTAATTGATATTGTCAAGCGCTGCGACATATGACAGCAACAACAGTGTGTAGTCACATGTTCGCCTGATGTCAATGAGCAGCATACTCTATAACAAGAACAAAGTAATTGATATTGTCAAGCGCTGCGACATATGACAGCAACAACAGTGTGTAGTCACATGTTTGCCTGATGTCAATGAGCAGCATACTCTATAACAAGAACAAAGTAGTTGATATTGTCGAGCGCTGCGACATATGACAGCAACAACAGTGTGTCAGTCACATGTTCGCCTGATGTCAATGAGCAGCATACTCTATAACAAGAACAAAGTAGTTGATATTGTCGAGCGCTGCGACATATGACAGCAACAACAGTGTGTAGTCACATGTTCGCCTGATGTCAATGAGCAGCATACTCTATAACAAGAACAAAGTAGTTGATATTGTCGAGCGCTGCGACATATGACAGCAACAACAGTGTGTAGTCACATGTTCGCCTGATGTCAATGAGCAGCATACTCTATAACAAGAACAAAGTAGTTGATATTGTCGAGCGCTGCGACATATGACAGCAACAACAGTGTGTAGTCACATGTTCGCCTGATGTCAATGAGCAGCATACTCTATAACAAGAACAAAGTAGTTGATATTGTCGAGCGCTGCGACATATGACAGCAACAACAGTGTGTAGTCACATGTTCGCCTGATGTCAATGAGCAGCATACTCTATAACAAGAACAAAGTAGTTGATATTGTCAAGCGCTGCGACATCGAGCGCTGATGTCGACATATGACAAAGTAGTTGATATTGTCAAACATACAGTGTGTAGTCACATGTACTCGAACCTGATGTCAATGAGCAGCATACTCTATAACAAGAACAAAGTAGTTGATATTGTCGAGCGCTGCGACATATGACAGCAACAACAGTGTGTAGTCACATGTTCGCCTGATGTCAATGAGCAGCATACTCTATAACAAGAACAAAGTAATTGATATTGTCGAGCGCTGCGACATATGACAGCAACAACAGTGTGTAGTCACATGTTCGCCTGATGAGCAGCATACTCTATAACAAGAACAAAGTAATTGATATTGTCAAGCGCTGCGACATATGACAGCAACAACAGTGTGTAGTCACATGTTCGCCTGATGTCAATGAGCAGCATACTCTATAACAAGAACATGCATGACCATCACGTGGAATCGAACTCCCCTGCACGGCGTGTGAACTATTGTAAGGGAAACTTCACATCTTCTAAAACGGACTTAAAGGGTAAATCGGACGGCTGAAACGAAATACTATGACTGTTTAGTGAGCCGCCTTCCCTTCGGGTATGTTTACAAACATGGTTTACAACGGCCCTGCTGAGTTTACATTCAATAGCGCCATTAATGGAGCCCGGTTTACAACAGGTGCCACATCACCTACAGGCACACCTAAACGAGAACACGTTCACTTTGTGGAAACACCGTTGCCATATGTTGCGGTTATAACTTGCCTTCACATAACATATATTGGACGCGCAAGGAAAACAAAAAGCTAGGGGATATCGAGTTGCGAACAAGCGCTTCCTCAACATCACGCACTTGTCATGCTAAGGCACATTATCTCCCTTGAAAGTGAGGCCTCACTCCGTACAGATGTTTCAGTGAGCTATTTCTGATTAGGTACATTATGAATGTACAAGGTGAAACAGTCCTCACGGATGGGAGATAGGTGGTGGCAAGTGGCCTATAGAGATCCGTGGGAACCTGCAAACACAACCATGTGCTGGAGATAGGAACATGGTGGCCATAGAATAGCATCACAACATTAGGTACTTTCAGAAGAGTTGCATCCGTGGATCGATATTAATTTACTGACTGTCCGAAAGCAAAAGTAGAAACACTGACCAGTATTTTGGCCCCAACTAATTACCCAGCACGATTACTTGTCAAGTTGTGCTTAATACGTCTGAAAACTATACTCGCTCACTCATCAGCTGTAGCAGCAGCTGTTACCTATACTTACTGCACCAAACACACCACTGACTGACTGGGTAAGGCTTGTCGGCCTGTACTGCTGATACAGAAGACTTGCACGGTGACGGAATTATCAAGCAGCTAATCTGACCAAGGTTTTGTTAATCTTGATTCAGCAGGGTTACACAGTGGGAAGGAACATCATGTACCCATCGGGGCAGGCAACCTCGTTAGGATTGAAAATTGATCTTTTCATTTTGTGTATACATTCGTCGCAGACTCTACCAGGTCGTAGTGATTTGTTCCACCCGAGGTTCCAAGTGAACAAAGGGTCAGTGACCCAGGTTTTCACGTCGCTAGTCGTAGTGTTTCAGTCATATGACGGGGTAACAGAAGCAGGTAGTTTGTCCTGTTGGTGTAACACAAGACTACCTGTATGGTACTGACAATGGATGACCATGAGAACTTCTCCACCCTCTACATTAAAGAGATAGTGTTGTTTTACACCACAAGAACCAATATTCCTGCTGTGTCAGTCCAGTTTGTGGTCAGTATTCTTGTCTACAGTCCACTTCTGATGGTTGTGTGTCAGTCCAGTTTGTGGTCAGTATTCTTGACTACAGTCCACTTCTGATGGTTGTGTGTCAGTCCAGTTTGTGGTCAGTATTCTTGACTACAGTCCACTTCTGATGGTTGTGTGCCAGTCCAGTTTGTGGTCAGTATTCATGACTACAGTCCACTTCTGATGGTTGTGTGCCAGTCCAGTTTGTGGTCAGTATTCATGACTACAGTCCACTTCTGATGGTTGTGTGTCAGTCCAGTTTGTGGTCAGTATTCTTGACTACAGTCCACTTCTGATGGTTGTGCGTCAGTCCAGTTTGTGGTCAGTATTCATGACTACAGTCCACTTCTGATGGTTGTGCGTCAGTCCAGTTTGTGGTCAGTATTCATGACTACAGTCCACTTCTGATGGTTGTGCGTCAGTCCACTTTGTGGTCAGTATTCTTGTCTACAGTCCACTTCTGATGGTTGTGTGCCAGTCCAGTTTGTGGTCAGTATTCTTGTCTACAGTCCACTTCTGATGTTTGTGTGTCAGTCCAGTTTGTGGTCAGTATTCTTGACTACAGTCCACTTCTGATGGTTGTGTGTCAGTCCAGTTTGTGGTCAGTCTTCATGACTACAGTCCACTTCTGATGGTTGTGTGTCAGTCCAGTTTGTGGTCAGTATTCTTGACTACAGTCCACTTCAGATGGTTGTGTGTCAGTCCAGTTTGTGGTCAGTATTGTGGTCAGTATTCTTGACTACAGTCCATACAGGGATGTTTTATTTGCAACAAAACGCTACGAGGCGGGCTGTGGAATGGGGGTGACCTTGGTGAAAGTGATGGGCTGTTTTGTGGGCTGTCTGATGTGTCGGCGTTGTAGCAGTGTGCCTTCCTGCTGCTGTGTCGACGTTGTAGTAGTGTGCCTTCCTGCTGATGTGTCGACGTTGTAGTAGTGTGCCTTTCTGCTGACGTGATGACGTTGTAGTAGTGTGCCTTCCTGCTGATGTGTCGACGTTGTAGTAGTGTGCCTTCCTGTTGATGTGTCGACTTTGTAGCAGTGCGCCTTCTTGCTTATGTGTCGACGTTATAGCAGTGTGCCTTCCTGTTGATGTGTCGACGTTGTAGTAGTGTGCCTTCTTGCTTATGTGTCGACGTTATAGCAGTGTGCCTTCCTGTTGATGTGTCGACGTTGTAGTAGTGTGCCTTCCTGCTGATGTGTCGACGTTGTAGCAATTTACCTTCCTGTTGATGTGTCGACTTTGTAGCAGTGTGCCTTCCTGCTGATGTGTCGACGTTGTAGCAGTGTGCCTTCCTGCTGATGTGTCGACGTTGTAGCAGTGTGCCTTCCTGCTGATGTGTCGACACTGTAGCAGTGTGCCTTCCTGCTGATGAGTGGGGTTGTAGTAGTGTACCTTCCTGCTGATGTGAATGTACCAGTCTTACCCAGAAAGCCATTATATAATGGGTTCTTTTTGGTGATCCTGCACCCATGTTCTTAAGAGAACCTATGCCTGTTCATCACAAATGATCACTTCTATTCCATCAAGTATCGGTCCAGTGATCCTATGGAATTCCAATATACTTGGTATTTGGTGCGTTACATCACCCATCGTCGTCTGTAAACACGTAAGAATATATCTTCGAGCCAATAGGACTTACGACCACTCAGGACCACCTTCAAGAAACCAGTATACATTAGTATTTAAATACCTGACACTATAGGCTCCCTACATCCACCTAGAACGAAGTTCATGTAACATATACGTCGGCAGTACAGTTGGTGTACAGTGCGTACAGTGTGCTGCAGTGCGCCCAGGCGAGGGTGGGAGATGGAAGGAGGCAATCTGGTAGCGAACGGGTGATGGGTGATGAAGATAATGTTTCGCTTGACACACTAACGAAACGGGTTCGATCCCTGCACAGGGCAAAACATGAAACCCCTGTCGTAGTAGTGCATGACTATTACTTCAAACTGTGTAGACACCTACTGCCTTTCTCCTTGCTCTATAATGTACGGTAATATAAAGACAACCCAGTTGTATACCTAGTGTCCGCGAAATTGTTTACGTGGGCATACAGTACATTGTTTATTACAGTCCTTGACCACAACACGTCTTGTCGGCTACTCCACCCCCAGATGACGTCAAGCCTGATGCTGTCCTGCTCCAGGCTGGAGCTAGGGTGTTGCCACAAGCCATGACAACCATGATGAGAATGTGCTGACCTCGTGTGACCGTCCGTAATGTAGTGTGCCGAGCATCTGACCTTACACTGTCACTAATGGTGCTTGTTTCGCTGTACATATCGCTGTAGTTATCCACATATATAACATGAGCATTGTGTTGTAAGCAGGGTGGTTGCATGACTGTAATATGTAAATGAGGGTTGTAGTACTAAGGGCGCTTCATGGAATGAGATCACGATGCCAATGTAGTTGTAAAACTGCTTCAATCGTTTAGCAACACTTAGTTTAACTTCAGCAATAATTGTGTACATGTACTGCGATACAAATAGATGACTTTCTGCAGAAAAACTATAGAGCCTGGGACATGCATGTAAACGCTTGTAAACAGATTCTAACTAACATTAGCAGCGAGAACGTCAAAACAATGCAGAATGCCGTGCTTCAGTAATAAATGTCAGTCCGCACATGAAACAATACCTTACACAGGTCGCTGGTACATATGAAGGCCTCATAAATCGTGCAACTCCCATAAACCGTAGTGCAGATTCATGTGGTCAGCTTCAAGCCCTGGAGGACTCCGAGTGCATCGTGAACTATGTAACGTGGCATGACATGCAGTCTGTTGAAAGATGCTGTACAGACGGGCAATAAAGACCACTGTTTGAAAGAACCACGATGAAAATGGTTCTGTGGAAGGTAAACAAAGGTATGTGTTAGTGACCATGTGTGTCTGCACGACTTACAATTTGCAGTAAACCTAAGTTAATCTCCTTACAGCGCATAATTGCTTCCTGTAAAGACGTATATCTTCCTGGCGGGTTACTATTGACATTGACTGACTGTTTTCCCCTTTGTTTGTGTGAACTTCTGATTTCATTCAAGCAGACGACAGGTGTGGCAGACGTGTAGTTTCGTCACAAGATGACAAGAAAATTGTCAGAACGTTACAGCAAGAAAACATAAGAATTGGATTCGCTTCGATTCATAATCGTGGTGTAGCTTACACTTTATAAACAGTAACATGACAGAGTGTGTCAGAGGGAGGAGCGTCTGTTGGTGTAGTTCAGATGCTGGACTGGCTGTTAGTTCCACCCTCCGACTCACTCGGACTAGGACTGCCTGGATGGATCCCGTGGGTTTCATCTATGTGTGCCCTAACAAGCACGACTTCTTGGAAAAAAACAAATCTCGATTGTTTCTAGGCATACCATTCATCAGCCAGTTATCATCTTATAACAGAATGGAAAGATATGATTCAAAACCATTGAAAGGAATTATCAAAACAGAAACGAACATCAAATAGAACCGCATGTACCTGTACCAGTTTCAGAAGTAAAAAATGCATCAAACATAGCAAACACACAACTTACAGACCACTTACGTTTGATTGTATTTATTAAATATTATTCAATGTCCAGAATGTCCACAGTTGTCCCAGGCTATGGGATTTTGTGAAGTGTGTACGAGCAAAAGTTATGACAACACTTTTAAAAGATCATTGAACAATGACCAGAGTTGATATCACTATCAATCACTGTTGCAAAGCTCGTGGTTGTTCTTCATGGAGGGAGAATGGGTGTGGGTATCGATTATGGCGGCTATGTAATCTCGGACGCTTCACAGATGTATACTGCCGCCAGCAGTGGGTGGACTCTGTTATTGACAATCATAGTACATTACCCAGCAATGACCTGATGAAAACCGTAACAATCAGCATAGTGATACGAAACAGTCAAGTTCAAGAGCCTCTGGCATTTATTTTGCTTTCACCTCGTTAATGGCGAAACGTCGAGGTCACGTGACGCGAAGGGGTAATACTGCATGTAGTGCACGTGCACGTTGCCTCTTTGTCGTGTCTTCCGTCAATAATATCAGTAATGTCTGTGTGTTAGTTCTTCAATGGGCGTTTCTTCTTTAAACAATAGTATCAGTTCCAGGTCTCGGTTAGATTTACACCTTCGCAGCAACAAATCTGCTTGGAAACCATCAGTTGAGAGGCTGGGATTGAAGGAAAGACAGAGACAGGCAGGTCATACTTTCCTGAGATAGGCCAGTATCATGTCTGCAGGGAACGCCATCACGTAGTTCCTACTTGGCAAAACCACATATTATATGCTTCAAGTACAATGTCTGTCGTCACGCTAACCATATCGGTATGTATTAGTTCAGGTGTAAATCCACACTAATCACCATTAGCCACAAGTATGAAGACCTGTCAGCCTTAGTTAAAACACATTCCAACAACCTTGTGTGTCGGCATTAGTTTTAGACCGTGCATGAGTCAGGTCCACGGTTATTAATTCATTTACACAGGTATGAGGACTGACGACCTTCAAACTTTACATCACCGCTCGGGAAACTCCTGACTTCGGAATTATGAAGTTGGTCATTAGTCGCGCTACGTAAAGCGACCCGGTGATACCATCAAGCTTGAGCTGGAAGCTATATGATAGGAGCTGAACGTACTATGGAACATCAGAATACCATATCCACACTATGGAACATCAGAATACCCTGTGCCATATCCACACAACTTAATATGCGTAATAAACGTCAATGTTAATTTGTTACATGTGTTAGAAACAGAGAACAGACACAAACATGACGTTAATACCACATTAAGGTGGATTTCCTCCCCCAAATGATTACAAATGTCAGAACTCATCCCGTTATGAACTCCCCGCACGGAGACAACGTGCTGGCCATTAGCTCCCCAAATCCTGTAGTTAGCAAAGGAAATCCTTTAAGTTGATTACGCGAGCGACAAGGCATGATTCCTGTCGTGCTAATCGTATGTCATGGTCAACTGTCCAGAGGCAGGACCTATTTACCTGTGTCTGCCGCCATACTAATAGCTCTAACACTCAGACAGACAGTATCCGTCATTGCCGTCCGCTCTACAAATGCCCATGCATCAGGGGTAGAGGTGGGCAAGTTTCGACCGCCAGAACACCATTAGAGAAGTCTGGCTTTACTCCGTGGTGTCCGTTGTCTGAGCTCAGCAAGAAATATAATTGATTTTTTCAGATTGACTTCCGTCGGTAACTTGACATAGGTTATTAGACTGGTATTCGGTGTATTGACGACGTAGTGCTCTAAGTGATGTGCTGTTAAATCTCCACATGTACATAAAGTGCCTACGATAATAGCCAACATATTAGTGTGTTCGTAAGTCTCGAAAGTGGTTCGATTCCTATGAATTGCTGACACAACTACAGATTACAGCGGTAGATTTGAGTAAATCAATGTGGGAACAGGATTATTCACAAATATACATTCAGTTGTCATATCCGCCCGTTAGGAATCCACCACTTGTCTGCCAAAACCAAGTGTTCAATGGCATGAGGATCTTTCTCGGGTACAATTGATGACTAACTTGGGTAATATCACCACACCCATGACACCCATATCCATACATAACCAATATCCACATCCTCTTGAACCAAGCCCACCCCTTCCAGATCCACCCAGGTAACATCAGTACAAAGACCCGCCCAGCTGCTGCATATGCAACAAGTCTGACACAATGAAACACAGATAGCATGGTTAATATGTATGTTGCGCTGTGCATGAAACATATGAGTCTTCACCGAGTCGAACCGCCCTGGGGATATTAGTCTACATAACTTCAGATGAAACTGATCACCCAATTTGATGGGAAGGGGAATCAGCCTCATAACACGGCGGTCTCTGTACTGGTGATGGGTCCTTATATCAGATCTTTCCTTTGTGTATTCATGTGCACTTTTTACCGCCAGGGAACACATCACTTCGAGGCTCAGACGCTCAGACGACCCCTTAATCAGGAACGATCTCTAATCATTCTTATTGTTATCGATTTTTTCACGGAGAATTGAAACTTGGTTCAATATCAGAAATATATATGTTGGCTTCATTTCCAAGTGACTTATACTGATTTGACTTGCCGCGGCCCTAAGGCGCGGGCTCGGGAAGGGAAGGTCTCCATAAACAAATAATGTTCCGCAAAACAAACCTAAAATATAACATCACAACGTCTTGAGTTGCGGCATTGACCTGGGGTGCCGTCATTGCCGCCCGAGTTAATACATAATAACACACTTGTAGCCACCTACTGAACCAGCGGGTAAACCCTGGAAACACCACGTCTAAGATCAACTCAAACGAAGAGACCTGTTCCCTGTGAAGCATGTCCAGTCTTATGCAGCAGTCTGGGAACAATGTGTACGACTGTCACAATGAAGACGCAGGTTACCAGAATGAGAACTATGAAGTCCATTGAAGACGTGGATATTGCTGGTGGTGAAACAAACTACTCGGTAATTCCTGCCAAATCTATCCCTCGTGAAGAGGCAAACAGTGAAGAAACTACTCATCAATGTTCAACAAGCACGACACAGCACCAAGATGGCATGTTACTGAGCTAGAGAGGTTATTCTACAGTCAGACATGTATAGACCTTCTGTCTTGTTGTCCTCCTGTTACAGGTATCATCCTATCTCATTGTAACGTTATAACAGGTACAACTTGTGTGACCAGGCAACCTTCTGTCTTGTTGTCCTCCTGTTACAGGTATCATCCTATCTCATTGTAACGTTATAACAGGTACAACTTGTGTGACCAGGCAACCTTCTGTCTTGTTGTCCTCCTGTTACAGGTATCATCCTATCTCATTGTAACGTTATAACAGGTACAACTTGTGTGACCAGGCAACCTTCTGCCTTGTTTGTCCTCCTGTTACAGGTATCATCCTATCTCATTGTAACGTTATAACAGGTACAACTTGTGTGACCAGGCAACCTTCTGTCTTGTTGTCCTCCTGTTACAGGTATCATCCTATCTCATTGTAACGTTATAACAGGTACAACTTGTGTGACCAGGCAACCTTCTGTCTTGTTGTCCTCCTGTTACAGGTATCATCCTATCTCATTGTAACGTTATAACAGGTACAACTTGTGTGACCAGGCAACCTTCTGTCTTGTTTGTCCTCCTGTTACAGGTATCATCCTATCTCATTGTAACGTTATAACAGGTACAACTTGTGTGACCAGGCAACCTTCTGCCTTGTTTGTCCTCCTGTTACAGGTATCACCCTATCTCATTGTAACGTTATAACAGGTACAACTTGTGTGACCAGGCAACCTTCTGCCTTGTTTGTCCTCCTGTTACAGGTATCATCCTATCTCATTGTAACGTTTTAACAGGTACAACTTGTGTGACCAGGCAACCTTCTGCCTTGTTTGTCCTCCTGTTACAGGTATCATCCTATCTCATTGTAACGTTATAACAGGTACAACTTGTGTGACCAGGCAACCTTCTGCCTTGTTGTCCTCCTGTTACAGGTATCATCCTATCTCATTGTAACGTTATAACAGGTACAACTTGTGTGACCAGGCAACCTTCTGCCTTGTTTGTCCTCCTGTTACAGGTATCATCCAATCTCATTGTAACGTTATAACAGGTACAACTTGTGTGACCAGGCAACCTTCTGTATTGTTGTCCTCCTGTTACAGGTATCATCCTATCTCATTGTAACGTTATAACAGGTACAACTTGTGTGACCAGGCAACCTTCTGTCTTGTTTGTCCTCCTGTTACAGGTATCATCCTATCTCATTGTAACGTTATAACAGGTACAACTTGTGTGACCAGACAACTCTACATTTGAATTGCAAGTTTTGTTTTTAATATGCATCTAATGTTGATTCTGACGTGGCCAGATGAACATGACGTGAGTCCACCCTGTTCCTCCAAACTATGTATGGTATTCTGACCAACTGTCTGCCCACTGAGCCAGCAGGGGTGAAGGAATGGTGCTAAATCTTACTTTTAACTAACTGCACGTGACCTTTCTCTCACTGCCTCACTTTCACGAATGACTCCTACCTTAACTCCTCTGTCCTCTCCACAAGCACGCATTGCAGCTAGGAACAGATACGCCGACAGATTCTGGGGGACAGCGCTTTAAGGCGGATCACCTACATGTTACCATGCTAGGTTTCAAAGAACACATTTATATCAATTCTGCTGTAAACTGCGATATATTATGATCCTGCAAACAAAAACTTCTTCAATTAGCTCTTCTCCGTGTTCCACACAGCCGCTATACTACGCCATTAGAGTAACCAGGTTATATCAAAAACCGAGACGGGAAGCCGAATATTTAATCGCATTTTCCTAACATTGAGATCGATTTCTCACAAATTCTGCCATCAATGTAGATTTATTGTCCATACTGAGGGAGAAAATAGCTTGGAAAATGATAAATCGCCATAAAACTAACAGTAACGCTGTACACGGGAATGTCCTTCTCTGAGGATTCCGCTGATAGATGTCTCCATTAGCCCACGTACAGGTACACCGATCCATCTTCTTATGTCCGTCACAGCTGATGAAGACGTGTGGAGGATGGAGCAATTGATGCTCCTGAGGTCCACATATGGCGCGTGTCGGAAGGCATAGACATGTCAATCCTTTGAAGTCACCGTCTGTAGTGGACATGATATACGACTGCACCACTGCCTGTGGGCGACGTTAATCGAGTTATCTGTATTTCTCTAAGTACTCTATAACTGGCTGCTGGGAAAGTACCGTGATTATTGGCTAGCGATACACATACATTCTGAGATTGAGTAAATGGTTTGTTAACTGTAATGGTCTGTCTGGAAGTTATCCCTAACTTTAATCATCATTAAGTGGTAGGGACACAACACCGGGGCAGGGAGGTGTATCATATTTAGTGTAAAGACAGAGAAAACCACAGTCTAAGGATAGTGGGCGGAAATAGCTGTGTATATATCCCCATACCTACTGCAAGCAATGAATCAACAAATGGCAGATTTCTGATAATCTATGGTACATGTGTCCGTAGTTGTACTCAATGATCACAGAGGCATATAGGACAACAGCGCCGGCGGACAAACCATCCAGACGCACCAGAGGCAACGAGTATAATATCTGGGGCTACCGGAGTACCGTTAGTTTAGTATTTGTATATGTGCTGTACCAGTGAAGACACATGTATTTACAGTAAGTTAAGGACAAATATAACAGTACTTCACGTAGTATCAGTTTCAGGGGGAGACAACTTACAAGTGTCCACGATAAGCTTTTACCACGCGCACCGCTGTAGAGCAGAGTAACCCATCTTGGAGTTGAACCAACTACCGGTAGATATTTTGTCTTAAGGTTCCACTACACTAAATCAGTATCACATGCTCCCTGCGCGAGACCCGTATGTAAACAAGTCAAGAGAGACAGAGACCTGTGACAGATGTGATTGGATGAAATAGTGTAAGATGTTTGTTTTTTAAAAGCACATCCAACCAGTAATTAAAACTGACCACAATTTTAAGTATTTAGTGCTGTCATTTTTATCACCATCACTTATGCTTATTGTGTGTACAGATATTTTCCAGTAGGTGACATTTGGTGCGGAACTGGGGTTGATGTGTTCCGCTTCCTGTGCTCGCAAAACGAGCCGGACAAGTTTGCCAGATATTGTGTTTTTATGATAGTTTAAAGGCCAGAGTGTACCCATGTGTACATGGAATGGCTGTTGATAGCCTGTCTATTTTTAAAAAAATTATAAGGTTACTACAGAAGTCTATGGGAAAACATTTGGTGGTGTGTAACCTTAAGTATAATGGTCGGGGTTTTGTGTGGTATTTTTTCATGTTTGACTGCCTACACGTCTCAGATACGATCTGCAGAGAAATCCCAATATACATAGGGAGTTATGCAGACTAATGAGAATGTAACTGCCCGAAACAGAGTCCAATCCATGAAAAGGAGATTCACTTCCCCAACAAATGCAGTGAGAACATAACACCACGGGAAGACCGTTACAACACACAAATGGCTTGACCACCACAATGAGTGGACACCTCGTAGTACCCACAAAAAAACAGCCCAGAATGAATTAAGCGGCCAAATGAATTTGCTGCTATGGAAACGTGAACTAACACAAACCCTCTGTTACACACACAACATGACCTTATCCCAAAGCTTTCATGTTTGGTGTAAAGGTCAAAGGTGACACAACAGGTCAGAAAGTGCATGTCGAGTATACGTACAGAATGTAACAGGGCCGGGTCTGGTCAGGATAACACATACCGGCATTGTTGGAAGAGGGTTCGTTCTGGCAGGGATTTACCGCTACATTGCACAAAAAGGCATCATCACCTCCTCCGTTGCAGTGATGGAACTGACCATTGTTTCTAACATTTAAGTGGTCACGCCTCTGATAATAACGATTAATTGCATTATACGAAAGATGCGCTCTTTTGGAAGATATGAATGATAACAAGTGACCAGAACAAACGTTTCTGATGATAGCATGAATGATAACAAGTGACCAGAACAAATGTTTCTGATGATAGCATGAGTAACAATCCACTGAAATGAATTACGTAATGATAGAAATATTCTATGTATTGTGTCCTCGTAATAGAAATATTCTGTGTATTGTGTCCTCGCAATAGAAATATTCTATGTATGGTGTCCTCGCAAATGAAATATTCTGTGTATTGTGTCCTCGCAATAGAAATATTCTGTGTATTGTGTCCTCGCAATAGAAATATTCTATGTATGGTGTCCTCGCAATAGAAATATTCTATGTATTGTGTCCTCGCAATAGAAATATTCTGTGTATTGTGACCTCGCAATAGAAATATTCTATGTATTGTGTCCTCGCAATAGAAATATTCTATGCATTGTGTCCTCGCAATAGAAATATTCTATGTATGGTGTCCTCGCAAATGAAATATTCTGTGTATTGTGTCCTCGCAATAGAAATATTCTATGTATTATTCTATGTATGTCCTCGCAATAGAAATATTCTGTGTGTTGTGTGGTGTCCTCGCAATAGAAATATTCTGTGTATTGTGTCCTCGCAATAGAAATATTCTGTGTATTGTGTCCTCGCAATAGAAATATTCTATGTATGGTGTCCTCGCAATAGAAATATTCTATGCATTGTGTCCTCGCAATAGAAATATTCTATGTATTGTGTCCTCGCAATAGAAATATTCTGTGTATTGTGTCCTCGCAATAGAAATATTCTGTGTATTGTGTCCTCGCAATAGAAATATTCTGTGTATTGTGTCCTCGCAATAGAAATATTCTATGTATTGTGTCCTCGCAATAGAAATATTCTATGTATGGTGTCCTCGCAATAGAAATATTCTATGTATGGTGTCCTCGCAATAGAAATATTCTATGTATGGTGTCCTCGCAATAGAAATATTCTATGTATTGTGTCCTCGCAATAGAAATATTCTGTGTATTGTGTCCTCGCAATAGAAATATTCTATGTATTGTGTCCTCGCAATAGAAATATTCTATGTATTGTGTCCTCGCAATAGAAATATTCTATGTATTGTGTCCTCGCAATAGAAATATTCTATGTATTGTGTCCTCGCAATAGAAATATTCTGTGTATTGTGTCCTCGCAACAAATGGGTATGGTGACATATTTTAATACTAAATTCTCAAAATAACACATCAAGCTAAGCCTTATTTCTTATGAGGTATAAGTTGGTGCAGACTGATCACATGATCCATCGTGCGGGAAGTAAGCTTTTGTTCCTTTTCTGGGCAATGGAAACTGCCACTGCACGTGACATAGCAACAATAGGGGAAGTAAGCCTACCATACCATAAGTGCAGAAAGTAAGGCTATATTCCTTGTCTTTGGAACAAAGGCAGCTATTGAATGTGTCATACCATAAGTACAGAAAATAAGACTATATTCCTTGTCATTGGAATAAAGGCAGCTATTGAACGTGTCATACCATAAGTATATAAAATAAGGCTATATTCCTTGTCTGGGGAATGAAGGTGGCTATTGAACGTGCCATACCTGTAATATAGGAATTAAGCCTATATTCCTTGTCTGAGGAATAAAGGCGGGTATTGAACGTGTCATACCTGTAATGTAGGAAGCAAGCCTATATTCCTTGTCTGAGGAATAAAGATTGGTATTGAACGTGTCATACCTGTAATGTAGGAAGCAAGCCTATATTCCTTGTCTGAGGAATAAAGGCGGGTATTGAACGTGTCATACCTGTAAGGTAGGAATTAAGCCTATATTCCTTGTCTGATGAATAAAGGCGGGTATTGAACGTGCCATACCTGTAATATAGGAGTTAAGCCTATATTCCTTGTCTGAGGAATAAAGGCGGGTATTGAACGTGTCATACCTGTAATGTAGGAAGTAAGCCTATATTCCTTGTCTGATGAATAAAGGCGGGTATTGAACGTGTCATACCTGTAATGTAGGAAGCAAGCCTATATTCCTTGTCTGAGGAAAAAAGTCGGGTACTGAACGTGCCATACCTGTAATGTAGGAAGCAAGCCTATATTCCTTGTCTGAGGTATAAAGGCGGGTATTGAACGTGTCATACCTGTAATGTAGGAAGCAAGCCTATATTCCTTGTCTGAGGAATAAAGGCGGGTATTGAACGTGTCATACCTGTAATGTAGGAAGCAAGCCTATATTCCTTGTCTAAGGGATAAAGGCGGGTATTGAACGTGTTATACCTGTAATGTAGGAAGCAAGCCTATATTCCTTGTCTAAGGGATAAAGGCGGGTATTGAACGTGTCATCTGTGAACTATCTGTGTATGATGATAGTGAGATCACTGTTGACCTATCTGTGTATGATGATAGTGAGATCACTGTTGACCTATCTGTGTATGGCAGTATGGCAGTGCACATAGTTCTCATGACGGAGGGCAGTACACACAGTTTTCATGACAGAGAGCAGTACACACATCTCTCATAACGGAGGGCAGTACACACTGTTCTTGTGAAGGAGGGCTGTACACACTGTTCTCATGGCGGAGAGCAGTACACACAGTTCTCATGACGGAGGGCAGTACACACAGTTCTCATGACGGAGGGCAGTACACACATCTCTCATAACGGAGGGCAGTACACACTGTTCTTGTGACGGAGGGCTGAACACACTGTTCTCATGGCGGAGAGCAGTACACACAGTTCTCATAACGGAGGGCAGTACACACTGTTCTTGTGACGGAGGGCTGAACACACTGTTCTCATGGCGGAGAGCAGTACACACAGTTCTCATAACGGAGGGCAGTACACACTGTTCTTGTGACGGAGGGCAGTACACGCCGTTCTCATGACGGAATTACCATGCCCCCTCGTCGGTATATTGGTAAATGTCACTAGCCAATTCATCCGCACGCAAGTATTAAATATTAGTGATTGAACAGCTGATCCCACATATATTCAGCTTACTAATATGTGCATCCGGAGACAGAATGAACATTCAGTGATCACCTTTAACCAACAAATGTTGATAATATAAATGTGGAGCATTGTGCCGTGTCCATGCATTGATGAATACCTTGGGGACATTGCTATTCAGCCTCAACAGATTGGATTTTACTTCCATCACCTAGTTCTATTAATGAAACGTGTTAACGCTGTACCATGAAAACAATGGCTGTGTATTTATTCAGTAGGTCCCTTAACACAGCACGTAGGCCTTGAACATGATATATAGTTATTACTTGACCATAGATTATGAATAGCGGGTTCGTGGTCAGTATTAGATTATCGGGCCGAGCAGGGCCACAGTAATTGCCTACAGTGCCCCGAGGTCGATGACTTACTTGCTCAATACATGTACACACAAAATGACGCGCATGTGGTGAAAACAATGAAATGTCAAAAGGCGAGGACGATGTAGTGCTCCTTGTTCACACCAACGCCAAAGGGTCGAGAGGCCGCCAGTTGACCTTTAATCAAAGTCTATATCATTTCCTTGTGCTACAAAAAACACTTTGCGTGTGGGGGCAATATGACCTGGCTTTATTGGCCCTGGTGTGATTGTACGTGCACGTTAGAAAGGTTGTAGTAACAATCACTCAGATAAAGAAACAAGTGCGAGTATATTCCAATAGTGTGAATATTTTCTAAAGTTCTATTTTCAGAAGTCGACATGTTATCTGTCATAAAGTCGAAACATGACGACGTATCGCTTCATACCATCTTGATTTCCAAATGGAGGATATATTACACAAAATGTTCCATGTTCACAAACGTTTGAAGCTGGTTAATCTTCATGTCCGTATTTAATTATGACATGGAAAATACTTTGAAGACTAAGGGACACATAAACCCTTTAATAGGATGCTTCATATTCAGATGATTTCTTGCAATATGCATTCCCAAATGCACGGTTTATACAGCATCTCTTTGTCCCTTTATACCACCTTGACTTAACAATTATTCTGATTCTAGCAGTTTTGATTGCTACCCTTTATCCCGTTTTCTTGCCATTCTTCACAGTTCATTTGTGGTCTTTTGGAACACTTAACATCAAATCCATAAAGGCGATCAAGCTTTTCTCATTTAAACAAGATGCTTCAAAAGAAGCCCAATATGCCTTTAGTGCCACATTTCTGAGATCAATATCCTCTTTAACACTTCGCTTTTTGTTAGAATGTTTTTCTTCCCTGCTTTCATTACCATCTCAATGTTGACGTGGATACAGGACTTGCTGTATCCTTCCTTGATTTAATTTACGACATGTCGTAGACATCTGTGACAACCTCCAGTGTACAATTGCTAGATACTACTACACTGGCGTTCTCCGATTTACAGGAAATCCACTCTGTGTCACCAGCTTGCTATCAAAGCTTGTCAACACGAAGGGCAATTCGTCACAGTCCTGGTTACCTCATTTGCATGTGTCAGGTATAGATTACGATCGGATTTACCATATGGTGCCAACATTGACACTCACGTACTACAACACTCCCAACAGCTTGGAATGTTTGAACTGCCATTACTGTGAAAAAAAACAATTGCATGTCCCTTCGCAACGATAGTTTGCTCTGTTTCCGGACTTAGATCTCCCTATCGATATTTAATCAATCGCCCAGACCGTTAAGTCAAGCAGTGCAGGAATCGACGTTTTTTAAATAATTCATCTGACAACCTCTCGTACACTGAAGGCGCTTTATCGAGTCGTGATAAAAATCGCATTATAGCTAATAAGTTGTTACTGTGTGTTCGACCAACAGATACATTTGGATCACGGTAATTCCGGCTCAGGCAATGACAGCTGGTCATGCTAAGTCACAGATTGCCAACACGGGGCTATTCAAACGGAATTCCTCGTCCTTGATAATTGCAATGTTTTCTGTCCAAGAGATTCTGAAAGAGTTCTGTCAGTTCAACACTGAACTGTATGAACATCCTTTAGTTGGGTAGACAATAGGATGCATGTAAGTCGGTGTGCCCGAATGAAGAATGTCAGCGCGGTTAGAGTGATTTGCAAAGAGGCAGGCTGCAGGAAACTTGGTGTAGTTTACGCTGACGTTAATTGACGTAACACGCGTGGCAGTAATGTGGGCTTACATGATCTGTGTGTTGTTAAAAAGTTCATGAAACCAAAGAATAACAATAGTATTCCAGTCCCTCGTTTCATAAACAGGTCTAGCCATGGTGATATTACGTATCAAGACATTATTGTCAGGTGTTTCTTTCCTTGATCTGCAACGACATGCACCAGAAACTCTACTGGCGACCGGAACCCTGCTTGTGATCCCTATACCTCATAGTGTGTCACAGCAGGCACAGTTCTGGGAACTGTAGGAATAAATGTGCGTGTCTCGGAATGAAACAGTGGGTCACGAATGATAAGATGAACAGGAATTTGCAGCAAGAAGTACAGAATACTCGTGGTTTTGGGTGCACTAGGTACAATACCATACGACAGCATTTACCACGCGCCGTTAATTCTCCATGCCTTTTACAACACCCTTCGTTTAAAGAAATACATGTGCTAAACAAATGACTCAGTGTAACTTTCCTTGAAATGAACATCACTGTCACACAGCGTGAATGTTGTGTGACGTAATGCTACCACTACAACAACAAACTCATCACACATGAACATCCAAGGTTAACAATGCCAAGTATGCACCTTCGTGTCTGTCTTTTCTACAAACAACTCCAGGCTAACGCTCGGCGATGTGTGATAACGCCTTTAACCCCTGATCTCTACATGAAGCAATCCCAGGCTCTTTACACCAATAACTCCACCAGTCTCAACCATACGTTTACAGGTTCTGCATTTTGTTTCCCCAATCAGTCCGCTGGCCACGCGTGTAACATGAATCAGCCCCGTTTTAACGCGATGTTGGTACAGCCGATCTGTACTAACAGTCAATTTCAACCCAATCCGTATGCGCTTCCACTCCATACTAAATACTTCCACGACGGAACCGTGTGAAAACACCCTATTGTATCGCCATCAGGTGTATCAACTGATCTGTTTTTCATGTAAGAGAATCATCCGACTCATGATGAAGATAACACGATAATCTGTATTGAAGAGCCAGTGCTTTATTTCACCCCTTATGACGTCATAATAGTTATAGAACACATGTTATAAATTTACAGTGTAATTTTCGCTTTCTATCAAGATGATACTTGACTAGAGGTGATTCAGAGGCACCGCGACCCTGGGGCGTGCGGTAATTTCACGTGCAATATCTTGCCAATAAACTGTCTTAATCATCCAGTTGGGGTGTTCATGTGCAGCATGAATAGTTACCTCCCCTTTGTTGGCTGATCCTGATCTGATGATAACCTTGCTGCTTAGTCACGGCGAGACTTGCACAAGTCTCTGAGGTCAAAATTAATAGTTTAAATGATAATTTCTAAACAGACTGGGGTCCTTCTGGACGCTTATCGAGACTCGCCTCTTAAAAGGATAGAATTACTAATAAGTATACATCCATGGACTTAGCATTCAGCACAGCCTTGGAGCAAGGCTAAGTCACGGCCTGACGAGTTGGGTTGTGCTGCTTGCGTTGAGAGAAAGATTGCAAAAATTGGTCTCCCCAAGTACTAGCTTGTTTTCCACCGACCACGGGCTAGTGTATCGTGGCAGCGAGATCATTGTCCATATTTAGCCACTCTTGTTGAGGGTATCCAGTTCGTTCTTTACTTCTGATGCCCAACATAGACAAAGGCATAACCACTTTAACTCCACTAAACTGAGTGTACACCTCACATCGACTAACAAAAGCTTAATCTGTTCTTATTTCTAAAACTAACATCCATTTATCTCCTACTAACATCTGGTTAACAATTTGACCTCAAATAAGCTCATATTCCTTCAATTCTTATCATCTCCGACTAACATAGCATTCCATTCCAAGTTTATTAAAATTATTTTTACTCTATTTTGAATGCAGAAAATGTGTTTACTTCTCAACTCCAGTTTAACATATCGCCAGTCAGTAGGGAAACGATGTAAATACTGCTGTTGAGCCATGCATGTAGTAGAGGTACTGTAATATCCCCTGGTCCCATGTGTGGCAACCTTACCCTATTTGCTGTTTTCTTACATATTGCCTGGATAAAGAGTTTCCGGATATATGAAAATCGTCAGTTACCTCCCTCAACAATATTCAACGGAGGTATAACAACTCTATTACATAATGAGAAAGATTATTCGAATATGCGAAGTCAAAATCTACTTTGTATCCTTCAGTGTAATCAGGTGAAAGAACAGGTGACAACAAACTTTGTCAATAAAACCTATATTTGCGATCACACTGCACTAGACACAGTGATGTAACATCCAACTTGTTTTATAAGTAGGGATGAAGTATGCTGTGTGTATTTCATCTCAAACCACGCCAGAAATATTCACCCTCCCTGTCATGTAAATCAGGTAAGAAGCATCCATTCCTATGTTTTCTAAGACTTTTCTGCAATATAATTGCATCCGAAACTAATATTACTAATATTGTGTTATTGTCTGTGCCGCATTTACCATATATATTTCAAATGGTTATGACCAAAGGTTTTGCACTTTGGAGCAAGTGATTGCTATTGCCGAATATTTTGTAAATCAGCCACTGTTGAGATTTCTAGCGACCTTCTTATTTTAAGGTGAGAAAACAGTCATGTTGACCTTTAATAGCCAGGCTCCTACAAATGTTACTTAAATCGCATAAAGGTATGACAGTTATAGTGTATGTATCCCTGTATGGCGCTTGAGGGCATCGCCAGTCGTGATCTGAAACTGGGTCAGTGCGGAAATTACAATAGTGGCTAACAGTAAGATATTTGATTGTTCTACACTTAGTTGTAACTCAATCTGTGATAGATTGCTACTTACTATACTGTCCTTCGATGACAATTTAAGAAAAATATAGCAACATTTTATAACTTGTAGAAATCACAATATGGCTGAAATATTGGCGACGCAACTTTAATGTATTCACTAATTTATGTGACATTTATCACATGCGCTAATATCTCCTTCATTGCTTAGGTGAAAATGTTTCTGCTTCCGTCTCCAACAGAGAATGCCATATTTAGTTTCTCATACTATCTTTCTATCCAGATGTGTCACTGACTTAAGGTAATAACTGACTGCATGGTACATGGTGTAGGTTCCTTGCCGTGTCCTGGCTGACGGGCAAGCAACTATACTAGCCATCAAAAGTTTAGACTCACTTAAAGCCCTCACTATATGGTATGTATATATATACGGTTACATCGAAGATGAATTCCTCCACTAACTTATGATGATCGGGCTATGGTGTAAAGTTATGTTAAGAATTCGCCAATTTTCACTGAGTTTCATGATTTATTGAACTCATGAAAATAAGTTTTTCGACGTTACGAATTTGTTTTACAACACATCCATTCATGTTTTTAACAGTACCTTTAAACATTATGGAATATTTAGCAAAATCTAGTTTAAAAGTGGCTACATTTACACAAGTGAGTCTAAAGTTTTGATGGGTAGTATATATCTATAACTGTATCTATATCTACCGAACTCGATATAAGTAGGTATATTTACACACAACAGCAGCCTGTATCCCGTTCTGAAAAGTATGGCTGTGCTGTATAAGTCATACACCCCCAGTGATCGGGTTAACACATTGCCAGTACAGCGTATCTGCCGTGCACAGACCGAAGTGTAGGTACCAGGCACCACACAGTCAATCTCCTGCTGGTATATTGTCTAAACACTGATGTGTAAAAGGAAACTGTGTCTATAACAAACCAACAGCCTGGACTCACAGACCAACCCGTGACGACTAAGCTATAAACAGCTATTGGAAACCATGGGAGCTCGGGGCGTCGGTCTTTACGAAGGCTACGGAGCACTTTACAGAGATCCTGATCATCAACATGGCAAATTACCCACGTGCGTAACACCATGCCAGCAGGTGGTTGCAGCATGGGTCTATTGCTACTGACCATGACGATGACTGTATTGTATAACGCTTGCTGCATTACTGCCCTCTATGTTGTAATTTTACTTCCTTCTACTTGGGCAAAAGATAAATAACAAAGTAGCTTCTAAGCTATTTGTTAAGAACAGAACCGACACCATTACAGTCGAGACGACTACGTTTTATTACCCATCTCATTACCTTAAAGTGATCAAGTACATGTTTAACTGAACTAATGTATTAACGAGAACAGGGTTGAAAGAGTGATACCAATGCATGGGGCACAGGTGTTCGGTCAAACAACGTTGTGATAGGATGACTGTAATACGGTCCAGTTAACGTGATCAATTAAGGTCGTTATCACTGCAGTTTATTATATTAGATAAACTTTATAGAAGTTCTTTGACAGTTGACAGTCAAACTACAGTTCTGTTAACAAAGAATTATTTTTAAAAAAATTCCGTTTGATTTGTTACACCAAAAACCGAAATCCCCATGTTAATCAGAAATGTATTCGACGATATATTACACAGCCAGAGTAAGTGCCAAAGTGCTAATTCACTCCGGACTGGTTCTCCACTTAACCGCATCTGTCCCAGATTGGAGAGCCGAGGCACGATCTGTTGAAGCTGAAGATTTCCATGTCTTTCCCCTGATGTACTCAGGGGAGTAATATGCTGCAACAAGGTGTGTTTTCAGAGTACTTTCCAACAACAGATTGTCTACGTGAAACCCATTCCATTGACGCTGATTACAATGTTCGGGCTTCGTGTTAAGTTCCGCCGATTTCGTTTTATGGCCATTTCTACTCTAAAGACTTTCAAACAGACACTACACACTCAGTCCAACCTCGACTACAACCGTCAGTGTCAAATAAAGTGGGTTGTTTTTAGTTGACATACAGACCTACAGTGCTGCTGGAATTTGACAAGAATCCTTCACGACAAGGCATAAGCCTCAATCTACAAACAAACTGTACCACTTGTAATTATTCAATATTTCCGTTATCAAATGTTCTACTTTGGCCTGTGGGTAATTAACCTTTCATTGGCACAAAACGGACCGTGCGTTATGATTCCTGATAATACCCACCTGTCTCTTTGACGTGATCCAACAAGTCGGAGTAAGGAAACACCTTAATCACAGTACATGTGTTTTGTACTGCTGGAACTTGATGCCTGCCTTTGATTTTCAGTACACCCTTGAACAATACATTGATCTCATTTCTACTCCAAACACAGGACGTTTGATGGTCTGCACACGCAGTCACCACCAACATATCGTGGTAATATACTATTCAAAAAAAGAAACGCATAACCCATAAATCTGTATTTTCAAACATGTATAACTCTTCCACAGAGAGATTTTAGTATATGAAAACCGCCACTAACATACCGTGGTTATAATACCGTCACTAACATATCATGGTTATAATACCGCCACTAACATATCCTGGTTATAATACCGTCACTAACATATCCTGGTCATAATACCGTCACTAATATATCCTGGTTATAAAACCGTCACTAACATACCGTGGTCATACTACTGTCACTGACATAGCCTGGTTATAATACCGCCACTACCATATCCTGGTTATAATACCGTCACTAACATATCCTGGTTATAATACCGTCACTAACATATCCTGGTCATAATACCGTCACTAACATATCCTGGTCATAATACCGTCACTAACATACAGTGGTCATAATACCGTCACTAACATACCGTGGTCATAATACCGTCACTAACATACCGTCGTTATAATACCGCCACTAACATATCCTGGTTATAATACCGCCACTAACATATCCTGGTTATAATACCGTCACTAACATATCCTGGTCATAATACCGTCACTAATATATCCTGGTTATAAAACCGTCGTGGTCATAATACCGTAACATATCCTGGTTATAATATAACATATCCTGGTTATAATACCGTCACTAACATATCCTGGTTATAATACCGTCACTAACATATCCTGGTCATAATGTCGTCACTAATATATCCTGGTTATAATACCGTCACTAACATACCGTGGTCATAATACCGTCACTGACATATCCTGGTTATAATACTGCCACTAACATATCCTTGTTATAATACCGTCACTAACATATCCTGGTTATAATACCGCCACTAACATATCCTGGTTATAATACCGCCACTAACATACCGTGGTTATAACACCGCCACTAACATATCCTGGTCATAATACCGTCACTAATATATCCTGGTTATAATACCGTCACTAACATACCGTGGTCATAATACCGTCACTGACATATCCTGGTTATAATACCGTCACTAACATATCCTGGTTATAATACCGTCACTAACATATCCTGGTTATAATACCGCCACTAACATACCGTGGTTATAATACCGCCACTAACATACCGTGGTTATAATACCGCCACTAACATATCCTGGTTATAATACCGCCACTTGTTGAGTTGAGTTGAGTTGGGTTTTACGTCACATCGGCATTATTCCAGCCATATAGTGACGAGAACAAGTTTGCATTAATAAACATCTTAAGTACATACTCGGAATGAGTTTTATTTAAAAAGCATATATTCATTACATTGTCATTTAAAAACCGAAAAAGTCATAGCACCAAATTTAAAAGCAGGCAATTCGTTAGTCACATTACACAGTTATAATTTATGATACAGATCAACTTCCCTCAGGTAGTTCACTATCAGATGAGCGCTCACGCGGGAGAACAGATCTTTCAGATTTGTTGCATCATAATGTGAGTCCCTTGCAGACGATAAGTCCACGCAGTCAAGCAGAATATGCTTGATGGTGAAAACCTCATCGCAAGAGACACACATGGGGGGTAGATCCCCATCCGTCTTCAGCAGATAGTCATGTGTACTGTGGCCAATACGACATCGTCGTAAAATTACCTCATCGCGTCTTGACTGACAACCCAAGTAGGTATAACCAATTGTTGGCTTCAATTCATACAGTTTATTTCTTCCTACTTGAGTGTCCTACCTTTTTTGCATGAGGTCCCGTGTATAGCTTTTGATAGTGGGTTTGAAATCACTGTATGGGATCAGCAGTGGAGATAAGGGCTTGTCAAGAGCTGCTTTAGCTGCAGCATCGGCTTTTGTGTTACCTGCTATGCCGACGTGACCCGGCAACCAGCAGAGGATGATGAATCTGTGAAAACGATGGAGTTTTTGGAGTGATTCTGCTGTTTAATGTAGGTCAATGCTGAGAAGATAGCTTTGGCCTCGGCAGTGAAAATGGAGCTGTTGTCGGGAATCCTAGAGAAGACAGTCTTGGATCCAATGACTGTAGCACTGGCAACTTGGCCCTCATCCTTGGATCCGTCTGTGAAAATGGATTTATGGGTGTCATACTTGGAACGTAACTGGTTGTATTCCTGCTGGAACACCAAAGGATTTGTTTCGGACTTTTGAGTTTAGCGAGGGTAAGATCGACCTGTGGTTTCACCATCTGCCAGGGTGGTGAAGACAGGAGTCGGTAAGGTGCTATGATATTGAGATCAATTTTAGCTGCAGATATGTGTGGTTGAATTCTGATTCCAAGTGGTGGAACCAGGCTTAGGAAACAACTTTTCATAGAGAGGGTTGAAAACACAATTGTATGCTGCATTGGATTGATTTGAACGTAATTTAGTGATATATTGCAGTGATAGTTTAATGCGGCGTTGTTCAAGGGAAGGTTCGTTAGCCTCTGCATATAGACTGTCTACCGGAGAGGTCCTCAAAGCTCCCAGGCAGAGCCTCAGGCCTTGGTGGTGGACAAAATCTAATTTTTCTAAATTGCTTTTGCAGGCTCCACCATAAACAATGGAGCCGTAGTCTAGTTTAGAGCGACCAAAGATCTGTACAACTGAAGGAGGGTAGTGTGATCCTCTCCCCACTCTGTATTTGAAACGACTTTTAGTAAGTCCAGAGCCTTCAAGTACTTGGCTTTCAAATATTTTATGTGTGGTAAGAATGTCAGGTGACGGTCGAATACCTCCACTAACATATCCTGGTAATCATACCGTCACTAACATATCCTGGTTATAATACCGTCACTAACATATCCTGGTTATAATACCGTCACTAACATATCATGGTTATAATACCGCACTAACATACCGTGATTATAATACCGCCACTAACATATATATCGTGATTATAATATGGCCACCAACATATCGTGGTTATAAAACTAATATAACTACAACCTAACATGTTACGTCTGGGAACTAAATCGCTTTCGTTTGTCTCCCCAATCAATCAACAATTCTTAAAATCGTTATTATTGAAGAAATCGGAGCGTAATTTGATCATTCCTCGCATATTTCCGACATTCAGTTTGACACTAAACAAATTTGGGTAACAATTCTGCCTCATCTGACATCTGATTGCTGTATTGAAGATATTACGTAATAGTCTGGCCCTCATCTCTGGGGCTAAGCTGGAGATGGGGAGTTGACCTTGGCGTCTTTCTATTCTGTTAGCTTATTACAGATTAAGTACCAGGTTTGATTCCGGCCCATGTATATGAATAGGTGAGGTGTTATTTGTAGAACGTTTCGGCTTCAACTATGTCAAGTTCACTGACTCCCTTTGCTTCCACGGGTAGGGGGGGAACTTGAAAGATGCTTCGGCTGATCTCACACAGCTTAACTCAAGTCGAAGTAATAATCCAAATCACTCTGAAATGTCATACCAGGCCCTATATTCGAATATGACCTTCTGAAGTAGGTGTACTTAATACTGTTTCAGCCAGGGAAATTGAATGTGTAAACAACTTGTCCGTCATTGTGGTCTACCGTCATTTACACTTGGTTAGAAATATGCAACTCTGATGGGCAAATTTCTACGAGTTACTTCGTCAAATCCAGTTAATGGATGGAACAGCTACAAAAGGGATCGATTGATAGATTAAATGACACAGAAACCCTCTTCAGCAATTCACGTCTCGTTCACAGGTGTTGACGAGATCAACGCGAGATGAGAAATTCAGAATGCGCCATTTTGAAATCGGCAGTTTAATCCCTCTGAGGCCGACTGACCGACATGTCCATCTCGTAAACCCTTCTTCAGTCATGATTGTTATCATTATCTACTGCAGTTCATACTACTTCTACAACACTGCTACCACATCTACTGAGGTCACAACTACTTCTACAACACTGCTACCACATCTACTGAGGTCACAACTACTCCTACAACACTGCTACCACATCTACTGAGGTCACAACTACTTCTACAACACTGCTACCACATCTACTGAGGTCACAACTACTTCTACAACACTGCTACCACATCTACTGAGGTCACAACTACTTCTACAACACTGCTTTGAAACCTATTGATATTACTACAGCACAAGTTCAACCTACACTGGTGCACCTGTGAGATGACTACATGGATCTGTGAGATGACTACATGGATCTGTGAGATGCCTACATAGATCTGAGAGATGACTACACAGATCTGTGAGATGACTACATAGATCTGTGAGATGCCTACATAGATCTGTGAGATGACAACATGGATCTGTGAGATGACTACATAGATCTGTGAGATGACTAAATAGATCTGTGAGATGACTACATAGATCTGTGAGATGACTACATAGATCTGTGAGATGACTACATGGATCTGTGAGATGACTACATAGATCTGTGAGATGACTACACAGATCTGTGAGATGACTACACAGATTTGTGAGATGACTACATGGATCTGTGAGATGACTACACAGATCTGTGAGATGACTACATGGATCTGTGAGATAACTACATAGATCTGTGAAATAACTACATCGATCTGTGAGATAACTACATCGATCTGTGAGATGACTACACAGATCTGTGAGATGACTACATGGGTCTGTGAGATGACTACACAGATATGTGAGATGAATACATGGATCTGTGAGATGACTACATGGATCTGTGAGGGCTGGGTGTGATCATGGTGATGACGACAACAATAAACTACCACATGAAACCCACCAGAAAAACGTTCATCAAGTATTACTACAGCCGTCCTCACCCTCTTCGCCACACGTTTGCCCCATTTCCTAATTAGCCCAGGCAGACTTGACTTATTGCATGTGGAAGGCCGTCTTGTAGACACCAGCCCCTGATGCTGGCCATTAGATACATCGACGTCGGCCTCAATTGCGCAGTCTTGATCAGAAAACTTTTCCAGGAAATTTGGTAGTAGGCGTAGATATTCGCTGCTGGCGTCTGTGTCGAACTTGTCTAGTTATTGCTTGGTTCGCATTCTAGCCAAACATTTGTCAATATTCCAGATAGTACATGCCACCTCATAAAGAGACCAGGCATTTTCATACCAGACATTGGACTTGTCCCTTAGTGGCAGGAGTTGGGTACCAGCTCATGGCAGTACCACACCCGTACATGGTCAACACCTATCCAGATATAAGGCTTGTACCCATGGCAGTAAATCTGTATCGATTCACAGGAAACTTGAGATGTTCCCATCAATGATGACGTCAGAATATCGAGTCAGCAAGAAAACATTCATAATTACACGTCTGAGCGGTCATGGAAATGCTGAAGTTGGGGCTGACAGATGTCGATGTAATGACCCAACCAAGTTGGTAAATCTGTAAATGTTGTCTTAAACGGGTCCGAGATCATTAATTAAATAAATGGCTAACGCTCACTTCCATCTTGTAAGTATCCATTCCCCGGATGAGATACTCCTCACAACAAGAACACCACACACCAATGGACACTCATCACAGATTTGTGTACTAAATTACATCATCGGACGAGGTAGAGGTAATGGGATAACCTGCCCTATCCCCAAACAGCTTGTGTCTCTAAAGAGAAGAACATATAGCATGAGAGAACTCATAGCTGAGTGCAGGGTGCATGTTCAATATCCTTTCCCGACGACTAAGTATTTGGAAGACTCCTCCCTCTACCATCATCCACTGATCAGTTGCCGGCATTGTGTTCCTTCTACACTACAGAACTATTTGAACTAATGCGTGTGATTAACCTGTTCGTACTGAATGTCTTAACACTTACGAGGAGGGAAGGAATGGTCCCCAATATGGATGATGCTGAAAGGTGTTTTTTTTCGGTGAATACAAAACTAAAAACATGTGAACAACATTCACGTAATAATAATCATACACGTAAGATCATTAACAAATTGAATGCTTGGGTAAAAAGGGGAGGTCCGGTGGACAAATTTGTTTTGAAAAGACAACAAATTGTCCATGAAAGACAGAAAGTGTGAAAACAAATCCCTGCTAATGTAAGCGTCTCATACTTGAACCTACCCCAGTGTGAATGTGATACTCTGTAATGATTTACTGATCACAGAGTGGATCACAGTCCCTTTGGAATCTTGACTGCGAGTTTAAATGAGGCAGTTTGAAGTCACAATACAATAGAGAGGCATGTATTCAAGACATATGATGTCGTTTGACAACATGCTAAACTTATGAGATGGATGAAAAACTGTTGGCCTTTGCAACGACAAAAAATCAATTTGTTATTACATTATGTATAAATGCACAAAACTTCTCCTTCATAAACAGAAGAACAATTGGATTCAAATTCAAGGCGTTGTCCCAGAAGTTTCATTACACAACCAATATAGTCTGGAATGTGACATTCGTTACCGCGTGTCAGCGGTATTACTGGGAAGACTCAACATGAAGATGATGGGTGTGCGGCCTTTAGTCCTGTTGATACCAGCCTATTACAAAATCATTCAGCTGGGAGACAAACATGGAGCAGCACAATCTGCATTCGGATTAGAATACTTACATTATAGACAGTTAACTGTGTGATTTAATGTTGAGCCTGAAACCAGACAAAATCTGAGAATACTGACAACAGCACCCAGAAACCTTTGGTTGGATTGTTGTTGTTGTTGTTGTTGTTGTTGTTGTTGTTGTTCAGTCACAATTCCGAGTAACGCAGTGAAGCTTAACCGTTGCAAAACCTCGGGTATCAATATTTATTGCACGAACGTTTTTTTCTGGAAGTGTTATCTGGGCACAATTCCCCATTAACGCGGAACGCAATATTTGGGGTTTGAATTATATCAAATTAAACTTTGCTATGGTTACCTTGCAGACGAAGGGTCATCAAACAACACCTCTTGTGGGAAACTGAGCCCTAAAGATGGATACCTCAAGACTTGTTACAGGAACAAATATACAAAATGCATTATTCCGATTAGCGTCAGTTATATTGAAATGGATACGGCATAACCTTGAGGAAGATATACAACTCTCAGTAAGGGCACTTCGTACTAAAAGAACAAGATTGCCCGAAACGAACATCTCATCTGACAGAGACCCTTGATTCATCCTTCTGATGGAGCTTAACGTCAGATGTAGCCACTGCTGCAGCTCCTACCGAGGACGGGCTGGCAGAACTTCACTGGTTCCTCTGGGAAACCTTTCGTTTCACTCAGTGTCGGATTTCCACATCCCTGTGGGTGATGGGCGCTTCAGGGAAGATAGATCTTCATTGGGTCAGAGGGTGGGATTCTGTAGACACGACACGCACATTGAACTATGGTCCGGTCCGGGGACGTTAAATACATGGTAAATGAAGGTGTATAACCTCCTGGTGGTCAGGTCGGAGTAACGTCAACCGTTGTGGAGATAATGTCAACCCTTACCCGAAGCTTTAACCAAGTTTAGTGTTATATCAGATAGGCCTTCGATATGCCTTTGGCGACGTACGTATTTGTAATTCTGCGTCATTATATAATATTCAATTTATGGTGTAAGTCTCTAAACGTGCACCGTGAAGACTTGTGGTCCATTTGTGTAGGGAACGCCGGAGGTGTATTGGGAACTCAACCCGTCAATAAGCCTGTAAGCACCTCACCATAGGTTTCACACAAGTGGAAATCGCAAACATGGTGTATCACCGTGAGGTGAGCCGAATGCTGAGCCGACATGCTGCCACATGACAATTACGGTAAGAGAGGCCTTAATTCAGTTCTCTTACGCACCTTTCAATAAGATATTAACACGTTTTGGTGTCCAAATGAAGTCACTATTTGGACTCAAGGAAATACCACTTTAACCAACTCACCCACTACTCAAAACGCGAACCGTACCAGGTTTCCTCTTTTAAATGTGCTCGAACCATCCATTATCTGTGGTCTTAAATCACGGACAAGCCATCCACCGATAATTACACGCGCTTGCAACATAACTGACATAAGAGGTCATTCAAGTTATAATAAATCGATACAAGTTTAAATAACCCGGGAAAACGTTCACTAAATTAAAAGCTCAGCAAAATTTTACTCGCTCAACCAAGACCCAGAGAATTCATTATTTACACGTCAACGGCTCACAAACATGCTGAGCATAGCCCTGAAGTCTGGTTGATTCGTGACTGAGGCCCTTGCATCTTCCCCGTGCGTGTCTGGGAATGATTGCACTGTGGAGAGACGTATTAAAAACATGAAAGAGATGCTATCGCCACTTTACCGCATACGGACAAAACTTACCACGAAATGCTAAGTATGACATGTGAAAAGAAATTTGTGTTACAAAGAATATGTGGAGATATTCGTCCGTTACTGACGGGTATGTTCTTAGTATATCTAGCGATTGACATGAACCCGAAGATTATGGAATATTTAGCTAATCTAGTTTAGAACAGTTGACTGAAGTAAGTGGCCACATTTACACTAGTGAGTCTAAACTTTTGATGGGTAGTATATTTGGGCATCCTTAAGAAATAACATAGTTGTACTGATCTTGTTGAGATAATAGTGTATATATCACCTGTAAAACAGATGTAACTTACTGCGAACCGTTACATACAAGTATGGCCTGATAGAAGGTTGAAATGATGTCACACACAGTCAACACATGTTTGCTAGATGTGAACAATATCCATTAACAAAGTTTACAGTTGAGTGCTCCTACGAGACACGGTGTGAAGTCAGGGAAATACTTGACCACGTGGTACTTGAAGACAAATGTACCATCTAATGTCATAACTCACAAGGTAACTGTTAGCTGCTGTCAGAGTAAAAGGGCATAACAAACCGACCTGCTATCTACAACCTACTGATTTCAAACTAGACTTGACATAAACTGCTTTCTCAAATTCACAACAGGCCCAGATACCAGTTCCATGCTATCAGCCGGATATGGATGAGTTTCAATCATCAGCATCTGCACTCTGGTTCCTGGAAATCCATGGAATCCCCTGCGCTCAATAAATGGTTTTATGGGCACTGATGCTAAAATTGCAGTGAAACGGGGGAAGGAAAATTACTTCCTTTTAGCTCAATAGCTAAGATTTTTGGAAGGAAGAACTCGTCTCGTCTCAAATTACTGCATGTACTTCCTGGTTTCTGGAAGTCCGTCTTGTAGCCATGATGCAAGCAATCGCCTGGAGTTGTCTCTGGCATATCCATTCTAACTTTTCAAAAAGGTATTCTTTCTCATCCTTCAAGTCGAGTTTGTGCGTTACTAACAGTGCATTTTCATGTGTCCATTTAAAACAAATCTCTCTTGAAGGTTATTCAGCAATTTAAGCTTATGATAATAGCTGAATGACGTCATACATAGGCGTTATTACCGGATCGTGTTATGAACAAAGTAAACATTCCAATCACCCAAACGTCAGTAGCACTAAGTGCATAGTTAGTTCTAATTTTAGAGGGTTGTGACATTTGATTTGATTATGTTTCGGGTAATAGATCTGTCCAGCCAGCACTGCTGACAAAGTAGACGTTCCTAGCACTACCTTGAGATTGGCGGTGTTTATTACCCGCGTCACTAAACATCAACACATATGTAGTTATGTGCTGCGACGGTCTGCCAACCGGAAACAGCGTGAGACTATGCCATAAAATACATCTAAATACAACTCGGATCAACATTTTACCATAAACTGCTTTACCTGATATGAGTGTTTAGAACATTCCTCGTCTAATGTCAACTGACGACTGTTTTGTTGGTTTCGATACTTGATTTTAATATCCTGGCGTCAGTTGGAAGCCCTTACAACTGCATATCTTTAATACCCCTTTACCAAGAAACTGCTTCCTACGTACGTCACTGTCGAGTCCACGGAATGATTCCTTCGCAAAACGGATACTTGACACTCAGTCTAATGTGTAAATATATTAAATCCATCAATTTGGCCGTTTACGTTCCTTGGTTATTTCGAAATTTAAAATACAAAAACGCCAATTTTCTTGAGAGATGATAGGGTGAGATGGGAAATTTCAGCAGTTCATAATACTGACTTGATTTGTCAAACATTAATTCACTTAGCAAGGCATACTGTACATGAATCTTCCTACGGCGATTTGAGGGCGTCTGACGCACTCTTCGTGCAGCGCCTGTCCAAATTCAACCAACGCGTTCGTTGGCCTATTTTGTCTCAGGTGGTTACAAAGGGGTGATGTTTGGGCTCATGTATGATGGAGGCGAGCATTGCCGATACGGTGAGCTCGGGAACTGTCGTCAGGAAAGACAAAACGCAGACTTACTTGCTTTGGCTTACACGACCAGCAAACGATAACCCTAGTTGGGACGTTGTTTATACCGCTGACATCTGTTGGTACAAAATGGCCGTCATACATGGAGATGAGCTACATTACGATTTCCAATCATAGTCATACACCAGTAGCCTGATGAAGGTTTACAGATCGATCGGGACGCCCTCAACGGGGTCGATCGTCAATATATTTTGAGTTTGTTGGTGCCTGCTCTATAGTCTGCTAAACACAGACTGCGACACGTTGAAGGTAAAGCCACTGCATGGTGACTTGTGCCACTGTCCAACATGTCAACAGCACATAAACCTGGATGATGGAGACGCCGCATCACTCGTTCAAACACACAACCTGAGTGAAATCAAGTAAAACGCAACTGTACAATGAGCAGAGATAACTTGACCTTCCTTGAAAGAGTCCAAAGTGTCGCGCTTCTGCGTCAAGTGCAAACTATTGGTTTTGTTGTGTTTTGTGAATGTCATGATGCTCTACTTATTTAAAGAATGTATTGGCCCAGAATTGCCTTATCTGAAGTGACTCCCACATCGTCATCAAGGTGATCAAATCGCACACGCCCCGACCTATACACCTGCATGTGGTTATCAGTAAACGACGGCCTTTGCTTCGGGTCTATGGGAAGCACGCGAGTGGTTCTGTGGTCTGTTTCCGGTAGGAGTGACTTGCACCTTTGTTAAACCATTGTGTTAATGTGTGGTCTCTCATGGGTCAGCGTTACAAGAACCCAGGGGTCTACTTGATGATGTACGTGACAAGGTTATCAAGTTTGTCACAGTGTCAATTTCTCACTTGATAAAAATAGAGGTGTGCCGTACATGCCCACGTACAAACTGCTCATAAACTACATAATCTCCATCACGCGTCTGTGAGAAGGTTGATAAGACGTCCATTAAGGGACGACACCGTCTTTGTAGGTAACGAGGGTATCAGTACAAGGGAAGACACCTCGTGTGTAGGTAACGAGGGAATCAGTACAAGAGAAGAAACCACGTGTATAGGTAACGAGGGTATCAGTACAAGAGAAGAAACCACGTGTATAGGTAACGAGGGTATCAGTACAAGAGAAGAAACCACGTGTATAGGTAACGAGGGTATCAGTACAAGAGAAGAAACCGCGTGTGCAGGTAACGATTGTATCAGTACAAAGGAAGACACCTCGTGTGCAGGTATTGAGGGTATCAATACAAGGGACGACATCTCGTGTGTAGGTAACGAGGGTATCAGTACAAGGGAAGACACCTCGTGTGCAAGTATTTAGCGTTTTAGTACAAGGGAAGGCACCTCGTGTGTAGGTAACGATCGTATCAGTAGAAGGGAAGGCACCTCGTTTGTAGGTAACGATCGTATCAGTAGAAGGGAAGGCACCTCGTGTGTAGGTAACGTGCGTTTCAGTAGAAGGGAAGGCACCTCGTGTGTAGGTAACGAGCGTATCAGTACAAGGGAGGACACCTCGTGTGGAGGTAACGAGGGTATCAGTACAAGGGAATACACCTCGTGTGTAGGTAACGAGGGTATCAGTACAAGGGAAGACACCTCGTGTGTAGGTAACGAGCCTATTAGTACAAGGGAAGACACCTTGTGTGTAGGTAACGAGGGCATCAGTACAAGGGAAGACACCTCGTGTGCAAGTATTGAGCATTTTAGTACAAGGGAAGGCACCTCGTGTGTAGGTAACGAGGGTATCAGTACAAGGGAAGACACCTCGTGTGTAGGTAACGAGGGTATCAGTACAACAGAAGACACCTCGTGTGCAGGTATTAAGGGTATCAGTACAAGGAAAGACACCTCGTGTGTAGGCAACGAGCGTATCAGTACAAGGGAAGACACCTCGTGTGCAAGTATTGAGCGTATTATTACAAGGGAAGACACGTCGTGTTTAGGTGACGAGGGTATCAGTACAAGGGAAGACACCTCGTGTGTAGGTAACGAGCGTATCAGTACAAGGGAAAACACTTCGTGTGCAAGTATTGAGCATATCAGTACAAGAGAAGACACCTCGTGTGCAAGTATTGAGCGTATCAATACAAGGGAAGACACCTCGTGTGTAGGTAACGAGGGTATCAGTACAAGGGAAGACACCTCGTGTGTAGGTAATGAGCGTATTAGTACAAGGGAAGACACCTCGTGTGTAGGTAACGAGCGTATCAGTACAAGGGAAGACACCTCGTGTGTAGGTAACGAGCGTTTCAGTACAAGGGAAGACACCTCGTGTGTAGGTAACGAGGGTATCAGTACAAGGGAAGACACCTCGTGTGCAAGTATTGAGCGTTTTAGTACAAGGGAAGGCACCTCGTGTGTAGGTAACGAGGGTATCAGTACAAGGGAAGACACCTCGTGTGCAAGTATTGAGCGTATCAGTACAAGGGAAGACACCTCGTGTGTAGGTAACGAGCGTATTAGTACAAGGGAAGACACCTTGTGTGTAGGTAACGAGGGCATCAGTACAAGGGAAGACACCTCGTGTGCAAGTATTGAGCGTTTTAGTACAAGGGAAGGCATCTCGTGCGTAGGTAACGAGGGTATCAGTACAACAGAAGACACCTCGTGTGTAGGTAAAGAGGGTATCAGTACAAGGGAAGACACCTCGTGTGTAGGTAACGAGCGTGTTGTACAAGGGAAGACACCTCGTGTGTAGGTAACGAGCGTATCAGTACAAGGGAAGACACCTCGTGTGTAGGTAACGGGCCTATTAGTACAAGGGAAGACACCTTGTGTGTAGGTAACGAGGGCATCAGTACAAGGGAAGACACCTCGTGTGCAAGTATTGAGCGTTTTAGTACAAGGGAAGGCACTTCGTGTGTAGGTAACGAGGGTATCAGTACAAGGGAAGACACCTCGTGTGTAGGTAACGAGGGTATCAGTACAAGGGAAGACACCTCGTGTGCAGGTATTAAGGGTATCAGTACAAGGAAAGACACCTCGTGTGTAGGCAACGAGCGTATCAGTACAAGGGAAGACACCTCGTGTGCAAGTATTGAGCGTATTATTACAAGGGAAGACACGTCGTGTGTAGGTAACGAGGGTATCAGTACAAGGGAAGACACCTCGTGTGTAGGTAACGAGCGTATCAGTACAAGGGAAGACACTTCGTGTGCAAGTATTGAGCATATCAGTACAAGAGAAGACACCTCGTGTGCAAGTATTGAGCGTATCAGTACAAGGGAAGGCACCTCGTGTGTAGGTAACGAGGGTATCAGTACAAGGGAAGACACCTCGTGTGTAGGTAACGATCGTATCAGTAGAAGGGAAGGCACCTCGTGTGTAGGTAACGTGCGTTTCAGTAGAAGGGAAGGCACCTCGTGTGTAGGTAACGAGGGTATCAGTACAAGGGAAGACACCTCGTGTGTAGGTAACGAGGGTATCAGTACAAGGGAAGACACCTCGTGTGTAGGTAACGAGCGTATCAGTACAAGGGAAGACACCTCGTGTGTAGGTAACGAGCCTATTAGTACAAGGGAAGACACCTTGTGTGTAGGTAACGAGGGCATCAGTACAAGGGAAGACACCTCGTGTGCAAGTATTGAGCATTTTAGTACAAGGGAAGGCACCTCGTGTGTGTAGGTAACGAGGGTATCAGTACAAGGGAAGACACCTCGTGTGTAGGTAACGAGGGTATCAGTACAACAGAAGACACCTCGTGTGCAGGTATTAAGGGTATCAGTACAAGGAAAGACACCTCGTGTGTAGGCAACGAGCGTATCAGTACAAGGGAAGACACCTCGTGTGCAAGTATTGAGCGTATTATTACAAGGGAAGACACGTCGTGTGTAGGTGACGAGGGTATCAGTACAAGGGAAGACACCTCGTGTGTAGGTAACGAGCGTATCAGTACAAGGGAAAACACTTCGTGTGCAAGTATTGAGCATATCAGTACAAGAGAAGACACCTCGTGTGCAAGTATTGAGCGTATCAATACAAGGGAAGACACCTCGTGTGTAGGTAACGAGGGTATCAGTACAAGGGGAAGACACCTCGTGTGTAGGTAATGAGCGTATTAGTACAAGGAAGACACCTCGTGTGTAGGTAACGAGGGTATCAGTACAAGGGAAGACACCTCGTGTGTAGGTAACGAGCGTTTCAGTACAAGGGAAGACACCTCGTGTGTAGGTAACGAGGGTATCAGTACAAGGGAAGACACCTCGTGTGCAAGTATTGAGCGTTTTAGTACAAGGGAAGGCACCTCGTGGAAGGCACCTCGTGTGTAGGTAACGAGGGTATCAGTACAAGGGAAGACACCTCGTGTGCAAGTATTGAGCGTATCAGTACAAGGGAAGACACCTCGTGTGTAGGTAACGAGCGTATTAGTACAAGGGAAGACACCTTGTGTGTAGGTAACGAGGGCATCAGTACAAGGGAAGACACCTCGTGTGCAAGTATTGAGCGTTTTAGTACAAGGGAAGGCATCTCGTGCGTAGGTAACGAGGGTATCAGTACAACAGAAGACACCTCGTGTGTAGGTAACGAGCGTATCAGTACAAGGGAAGACACCTCGTGTGTAGGTAACGGGCCTATTAGTACAAGGGAAGACACCTTGTGTGTAGGTAACGAGGGCATCAGTACAAGGGAAGACACCTCGTGTGCAAGTATTGAGCGTTTTAGTACAAGGAAGGCACTTCGTGTGTAGGTAACGAGGGTATCAGTACAAGGGAAGACACCTCGTGTGTAGGTAACGAGGGTATCAGTACAAGGAAAGACACCTCGTGTGTAGGTAACGAGGGTATCAGTACAAGGAAAGACACCTCGTGTGTAGGTAACGAGGGTATCAGTACAAGGAAGACACCTCGTGTGCAAGTATTGAGCGTATTATTACAAGGGAAGGTGTATCGAGGGTATCAGTACAAGGGAAGACACCTCGTGTGTAGGTAACGAGCGTATCAGTACAAGGGAAGACACCTCGTGTGCAAGTATTGAGCGTATTATTACAAGGAAGACACCTGTCGTGTGTAGGTAACGAGGGTATCAGTACAAGGGAAGACACCTCGTGTGTAGGTAACGAGCGTATCAGTACAAGGGAAGACACTTCGTGTGCAAGTATTGAGCATATCAGTACAAGAGAAGACACCTCGTGTGCAAGTATTGAGCGTATCAGTACAAGGGAAGGCACCTCGTGTGTAGGTAACGAGGGTATCAGTACAAGGGAAGACACCTCGTGTGTAGGTAACGAGGGTATCAGTACAAGGGAAGACACCTCGTGTGTAGGTAACGAGCGTATCAGTACAAGGGAAGGCACCTCGTGTGTAGGTAACGAGGGTATCAGTACAAGGGAAGACACCTCGTGTGTAGGTAACGAGGGTATCAGTACAAGGGAAGACACCTCGTGTGTAGGTAACGAGCGTATCAGTACAAGGGAAGGCACCTCGTGTGTAGGTAACGAGGGTATCAGTACAAGGGAAGACACCTCGTGTGTAGGTAACGAGGGTATCAGTACAAGGGAAGACACCTCGTGTGTAGGTAACGAGGGTATCAGTACAAGGGAAGACACCTCGTGTGTAGGTAACGAGCGTATCAGTACAAGGGAAGGCACCTCGTGTGTAGGTAACGAGGGTATCAGTACAAGGGAAGACACCTCGTGTGTAGGTAACGAGGGTATCAGTACAAGGGAAGACACCTCGTGTGTAGGTAACGAGGGTATCAGTACAAGGGAATTAAGACACCTCGTGTACAGGTATTGAGGGCATCAGTACAAGGGAAGACAGCTCGTGTGTAGGTATCAGTTCCAAATTGAATATTGAGGTATGTAATCGGACACTGAATCTTAAGATATGTCAGTCCCAAATTGAATATTGAGGTATGTAAGTCGGACACTGAATCTTGAGATATGTCAGTCCGACCTCCAATACTTCGTAATGCGCATAGATACACATCAGCCGAATAGTGAGTCAGAAATTCAGCTTTTAGAGCTGGCAACTCCATGCATCGGACAGGCACAACCTTGTAGCTGTGGCTTTAAGTGTCTCATATATATATATATATACACATGCAGGCTAAAGGCATTCGTGGCTGTTTTCTTATCGGAGCTTTGAAATGTCTACATGTAACAATATCCTAAAATACATGCATGTTTTTTATTAATACATGTAAAGTGAGCACTGTGACAAAGGCTGAAGAGTGGATGTCAGTGACTGATGTATTATCGTATCAGTCCAATGCTTCCGTAGTAATGAACACTATACACCTCAGCATTACTCCATGGATGGCGATATTCTGCGTCAATATTTCCATAAATATCTCCCAAACAGACGTTGTTCCGCTTCAGAAGGTAGACACAAATCTGCCTCAAAGACCCCGGGTTATATTTTCTCTTCCAACAGACCTTACAGGAATATTGCCAGGAGTGAAACAAGTTAAGAGTTTTCACTGAAATTCCAATCTCTAATTTCAAATTTAATGTGGTTACTCTTTTCCTGGAATATTGTTCAGCGTCAGAGGTCAAGCGCTAGTCCATGGAAACACCTGGCGGTGTACTGGACAGCTGTCCTTACCTGCAAGCCACCTGGCAAGGTCTTAACAAAATCAGTCTCTTGGGTTTCCTTAAAGCACCGGGGATCTCTGGACACATTACAGTAAGGAAATGGAGATCGTAAATCACAATGTATACCCAAATATCCAGTCCCACTGTAGTGTGGTTTTGAAGACGGCTGAAGACAATATACCAAGGCTGAGGTAGGGTGTTCGTCATCCTTCGCGCTCCGCTAAACAAGATCAATTAAACCACCGTTTCTCTCTACACATCCTTCGGTCTAATGATGGGACTGAGTTCGGTATCTAGCGAATACAGAATGTTTTAACTTTCTCACAACAAAAGACATCGTTTTCAACAATACTAAAAGCCGTGATCGGAAAGCCTAGCATGTGCTCATTAATAGCAGTTTCTTTACTCTTTACTTCACCGCGTCAGCCTACCCGCCACGCTTACCCGATAATGTCGGCAAACAGATACCCTGAACATCTGTCCTGTCAACCTGTTTGGACACTCCACCTTTATCCCTGACCATTGTCTCCGACCAGCTGTCACTCACGGGCAGCGACTCAACAGTCACAAAAATGTGGCCATTCATTTCAATGTTGTAAACACTTACTGAGCCACTGGCCACATGTTTTGTTAAATCTTAGTGCGGAATAATCGCCTTTCACAGGAAGAGACACTCCAGTATTGTTATTAGAGTCTTATTAATATCATAATCATCGTTATTATTTACAACTTTGGAGAAACTATACATGTGGAAGAAAAACGGTTAAGCTTGCCTACTGGTAAAACATAACTGGTTTTGATGATTTTCCAAACTCGTGATGCAGGATTGCCGTCGTGGTAATGTTGAATGTTCCTAGAAGCATTTATCGGTATCCTCATTATCATTACCAGATTGTTGTAATGATCTTGTAATGACAATATTAGCACACTTTAATGTCATTGGCAGTAATCGTATAACATTACTGATGATAACATCATCACGTTATTTAATTATCATATTATCATGCACATATTTTTCCAAGCCCATTAAAAGCAGTAATTGCCATGATGCTGTCCCTCGAGACTTGCAGTGGCCGATCGTCAAGCTGATGGGAACTGCCCCCTTTAACCAGCTGAATCAGTGTTTTTTATGCCGCCTTTGTGTCACAGATCACTGTTAGTCTCACTGGACAACCAAATCGTACGAAATAATTGCCGAGATCACATCGTAAAGATGACATTAAACCAGTATAGATCATGCACTACATATTCTCAAATGTCCACTTAAGTGATTATGCCATTATATTCATTCGGAGTGGACACTCCGATTGATCACTCAATCGTCAGCTAGCGCCAACATCAGTACTCGGATACTAACCCTCTGACAGTTCTACTTAATGTGGTAATTTCACACGAATATTTCTGCAATTGCTACCTGCTGCACCTTCCGGTATCCAGCAGTTCAAGACGTCTTAACGATCTTCCGGGGAACAATAAATTTCCCAGGGCCCGCTTCACACTTGAGTCACATACTGTCGTAAGTGTTATATCGCTGGATATATTACAGCACTGGCCCTACACTCGCTCGACATCCGCCACGTGACATCTTAGTCTAGCAGAACTGTTGACGACCGTCCCCAGGTAGTTAACGGTATGCTAATGATGGCATATATGTATACTATGTCGAAGCATTACATACATCTCCCACGAGAAACCACTACACCTCATATACGTCATTGTTACTCAGGGCAACGTTTTCACAGTTGGGTTCCTGTTAAAATTATTTAGTTTTGATGTGAAAGACATTATGCTGTCCGTGTCGCTTTAATGTCCTATTTCTGACTTTCACCCTCAAAGAGTGCCAACAACGGCGTGAAGCCAGATGGAAGAGAATCAATTTATGTAAACCGTTCGGATATCAATTTGGCACGGCCGTTGTCCCAATCACCCCTGTGTCAATAGACAACGAATTCAATCTAGCATAGGCGTTGAGCCGTTTACCATGCTGAAAACAGTGGTAAAACATATAGAACTTCCTTGGTTGGAAACAGAGGCACATCGCTTTTGCACGCACTTGAAATGTTCAAGATGTCTGATCAGCAGGGTGTTTCGCTATTACCGTAAAGTTTCGATGCGAAGATATGTTATGAATATGAATAACAGCTAGGAATAATAAATGTAATGAGTGTTTGACAGATCTGTTGTAAAAGTCAACTTAATTAAATTGGCGACCCCTAGGTCTCCAACCATTCGAACCAAATTATGATCCAGAATAACAGGGTTTCTGGCGATTAGTTCCGTGTAAGCAGTAGTGGGTCTTTGGGGAATTTCACAATAAATATTGGTGATCCTATTCCAAACACTGTCTAATTCAGGGTTGTCGACGTAGTCAACGTAAATGATGACTGGATGGCTATAGTGTATTAGCCAGATGGACATATACCCGAACTGCATATGGAGTTTAAGCTGTCAACTAGACTAACAACTATATATATAAAGAAAAAGAGCCCTGAGACGTTCTTCACTTCAGAAACTGGTCTGAAACTGTGGTAATCTAGACTTGCCACACATTCTAGACTTGTATGGACTTTCCTGGATATATTTGTCTCAGGGTCTGTAACTATGATAGACTAGCTGTCAACCAATGGTTTTCTAAATCAGGAGTATCTAGACATTGCTGATATAGCACTGGAGTCGTGGTGACAATCATCCACACACGTACAGCAAGCCTCTCACGTGATTCTTGTGCATCAACGATAGTGTGTGCCTTAACCTGACTGGGTTAAACGCCTTACGAGGACGAAATATTCGCATGAATACTTTTCTACCATTTCTCTTCACTCGCAAGGCGCGGAAAATGTTTTATTCGACGGAACAAAACTAGCTGTACTACAGGATGCTGGAGATAGTACTACGTGTGAGGCACATCTTATATATTATTCCTCCCACTTTACAACACCACACACTACGAATTTGTTAGATCATTCTATGCTCATCGTTTTATCGGAAACAACAAAGGTGCCTATCCCAGGCCAGGTGAGATTTCTCTTCCGTCAGACTAACACAAAATGACAAAGGCGCCGTCCCTACCGTAACACCTTAATTACAATGTGCAGGCGGGGGCGATATATTTTATGTCAATAATGCTTGCTCCAATCACGGGAAAAGGGGTTGTTAAATTTTGAATTGCGCGCATTTATAGTTTTTCACACAATAGGTTGAGACGGTGGGCTTCATGGTCTATGTTATATACATTTCATGTTCCAATAACTAGATTTGGGGTTATCAATCATAGTTTAACAATAACATATATAGAAACGGTTTGCAATAACTACCTTCCCCCATCCCCAGTTACTTATTGTGAACGCTGCTACTTTCGTCTTCCTTCTACTACATGACAAATGCTCAGGAAATATTTACTCTGAACATTCATTTTCTTCTAATACAAGAATTCAGCAAAGTATCGATATATTCTTCTGTTGCCGTTAGAGATTATTTCTGTAATTAATTCCATAACATACAACAGGAACAGAATAGGTGATAATATGCGGCCCTGTTTAACAACTATTTACATTCTAAATACATGTATATCAGTTTTTTCATACCTGCTTTCCCATAAGCTGCTCTGACATTTTAGTACATATATAGTGTGTAGGTACTGTACCGTGATTACAAGATTCAAGCAATAACTACAGTAACTTCAGTCTATTCACAGACACAAACCCTACGAACATTTGAATAAAAAAAATTTATAAAAAAACCAGAGTCCCCCTGTATGATCAGATTTGTGTGTTTGTTTAACACCGCACTGAGATATATGATATCTATCAACGGTAGCCTGTACCGAATCTTCTACACAAACAGCATTGAGGAACGATCATCGTCTTTGGGGTACGATTACACGTGTCAGCAAAATCAAGTATCTTTGACCACCCGGTCTTGTCGGGCTTGGTGCGAGGATAGAATACTGGAAACCAATTCAAAAGAAGAATCCGCATGTCTAAAGAGGTAACTATAAGCAATTATTACATACAATAACTGGTAATTATGAATTAACATACCCGTGAAGATGCGGGTTAGAATTGATCTTCACCAACCCATGCTTCTCGTAAGAGGCGGCTAACGGGATCGGGTGGTCAGGCTTGCTGACTTGGTTGACACATGTCATTGTATCCCAACTGCTTAGAGCGATGCTGTTGATCACTGGAGTGACTGGTCCAAACTCGATAATTTACAGACCGCCGCCATATAAACGTTAAACAACATGATATACGGCAGTAACTGAAAGGTGATATGAACATACTGGCAACGATAAGTAACACTTGTATAGTTGAATAACAATAAGGTTACCAGAGTATACAAGAACATATGCGGTAATTAGAATACAATCTGAGTTAGTAGGTTTGAATTAGTTGCAATGAATGCTAAGAATTGGTAGTCGGGGCTGACACGCCGTGGTACGACTGAAGTTCTTGCTATAACGCCCTTAAACCAGACGTAGTTTGTAGGACAAGGAATATAGCCGCCAACAGAATCATAAACACAATGTTTAACCAGCATAGGACTCGTGTTGATTACACACCGGTGATGTCAGTATCTCTTATCAGTTGATAATCCGTTGTCAAACTGATGACTCACTCACACATTCTCGTCATATTGGCCATACCACACGCGATAACCAGAAACAATACCAACAGCGGTCATACGGAACCGCCATCTGTGGTCTAAACAAATTACATCGGGTGTGAAAATCGTGATCTCATGGAAATGGAAATGATGTCATGGTAATGTTTTGACTAGCATTTCCCGGACTTGACACCATATTGAGGTCGACTACACAGCTGCATAAACTAAAGCACAAATAGTTGTCAAGAAGCAGTATGTAAGCAATGCCAGCTTGACCTGTCGCCAACATTCAACAAAGAATTGCAATGGGCTAGGACAAATATATTTAAATATATGTAATGACAGCGTTCGAAGTTAACGTCAGTCCTTAGGCCCGAAGCGGACTGAAAACCACTCCGACCCACAGCTTTTGTTTTCTGCAGGTCCTTATGGCCGACAGCTTTTTCATCCCAAATACCTAAGAGTATTATTTTTCAGAAAATATCATTCAGTAATTTCTAGGTTGTTTATTTTGTTGTAAATGAGGACTTGTCAGTCACTAGAGTTAAATTAAACTCTTCACGTCAGTTTGTTGTAACATTGTTTGGGGGAATTGCTTATATTGTAGCTCAAATATAGGGCCTACACATGCTTATATTGTAGCTCAAATATAGGGCCTACACATTCTTATATTGTAGCTCAAATATAGGGCCTACACATTCTTATATTGTAGCTCAAATATAGGGCCTACACATGCTTATATTGTAGCTCAAATATAGGGCCTACACATTCTTATATTGTAGCTCAAATATAGGGCCTACACATTCTTATATTGTAGCTCAAATATAGGGCCTACACATTCTTATATTGTAGCTCAAATATAGGGCCTACACATTCTTATATTGTAGCTCAAATATAGGGCCTACACATGCTTATATTGTAGCTCAAATATAGGGCCTACACATTCTTATATTGTAGCTCAAATATAGGGCCTACACATTCTTATATTGTAGCTCAAATATAGGGCCTACACATGCTTATAGGGCCTACACATTCTTATATTGTAGCTCAAATATAGGGCCTACACATGCTTATATTGTAGCTCAAATATAGGGCCTACACATTCTTATATTGTAGCTAAAATATAGGGCCTACACATTCTTATATTGTAGCTCAAATATAGGGCCTACACATTCTTATCAGGACACACAACCTGTTATGGTTCTGGGTCCTTAGGGCCTGCAGCCTTTTCATGGTTAAGGGCAAACACTGAACAATGACTAGTTTTCTTGCAACTATAAACGATTCGGGTTGTTAGAAAGCGAAATGGTAGTTTTAATGAGGTGTATTATATGAGGCAATGTTTTGAAACTAAATCACTGCATGGCATTTCACAGTTCCGACGGGGTCACAAGGAACTTATTTACTCGGTGTACGAATGAAGTGAAAGTTGAGTCAGACCAATGAACATAGACAGGACAGAGAATACAGCATTGGCTAGATTGTAAAACTTGAAACAAATGAACTGCAGCATTTAAGTATACAGTAAGTATATAGTCCAACCCACATGGAAAATACTGTACCTTCGGGAATGTGTCCATGGTATTTTACCACGAATGTTTATAATATTTTCAGATTCAACGAAATAACGTCTGTGTGGTGGTGCACTATTTTATGATGGAATAAGAAAGCATTACACATAAGCTGGTCTGAATGTTTCCCATTCACTTTGATCTCCTTTCACTGGAAGTGTGGATGTTCTACACAGGTAGAATGTAGGTGCAACCAGCCGGTCCCCGCCACGCACTCCTCCAGGAGGACATGTGCCACGTTGAGCAAGTAGAAAACATGGAACAGTTGCAACAGTTGACCTTGCAAAACATGTAAACTCCTATCTAAAGCACGCTACATAATCTGCATAGTCCCCCCGAACCCCTGGCGTGTGACATTAGCACTGGCCGCCAGGCGCCGGTTGCAGTAGGGTCACCATTTCCAAGATTAGAAATTCTCCAGGATAATCGAGTAACACACGTTTAATGATGGTAGCTGGAGCCCCCGAGATTCCTTAATGAGATAATATGCGACATATTACGAAAATGTCATTAGAAGGTGATTTATCGTATATGAAATGACGTTTATCACTTCATTAATTTTCAGCCAAAGCCTGCCCTGGGAGAATGGCGGCTGTGATCAGATCTTGATATTTATCATCTATTTTCATTTAAAAAAACATCCTCCATCTTGCATCAGCATTGAGGTCATTGTACAAGTGACATTTGCCTCGTGAGATGGTGGATGATGGTTTTATTGTATGCGATTATTATTGTAAAGTCTCTGCGAAAATGTAACCATAGTTTCCTGATTCTGTTATATACATATTTACATACATGATTATCTGTGCTGCAATACCTTGATCCTATATGCACGCTATATGTCTTTCGCTAAATATGAAAACGACTGTGTCATCAATTTCAACTGATTGGTGTCATCCAACTGACATATAGCCTAATCTATTATCAAATCTATTAATCAAACTGGGCAGTTACAAGAGCGAGAGAAACCAAAGACAGACAGGTGGGCATGGGTTAACCAGAGGTATCCTGAACACATTCTTAGTCATTGCATCACGTTGCATTTCCCATTGACGAACTCCTGACTAAAATTGCGGAGCACAGCGCGGAGTTGCAGTCTGATCGCACCATAATTGAACAGTGATGGTTGGGCCTCCACAACTTTTGTGAGATTTAGATGGAGAAAAAGGTTACATCACTCTCAACCTGCGATGGTGGTGATGTTTTTGCCATCAATTATGTGTGAACATGTGCCGTCCTTTCTGGGAACCTGGGTGTTTATCTTGATCAAACTCACGCCGTACTGCTCTCCGACTGAAGCAGCAATAGCAAGAAGAGAGGCTCAAGCGAGAAAATTTCAAATTGAACATACTGGTTTGTGCTCATTATCGTGTCCTATTGGTTCGTGACTTAACATAATGAATCATGGTTTGGTTGCAAAAGTGACCGGCTTGAATTTCATCGCTACCTGCAGTCTGCACACCACTGCACATGCACAGATCACCCAGCTGGTGTCCTGGGTTGATGCACTGTACGTTATTGTAGGACAATACTCTTCTTTAACCGCAAACGGCCATCTAGCGTCCTATGCCTCTTGGGCTTTCAAAGAAAGATGAATTCGCCGAGCCACTTCAGCTAAAGCGAAGTCGACATTGAAAACGATTTGCGTAAATACGTTCAGTTCAATCTTAAATACAGGGTCTTATATGTGTGAATGACCTTGTTTTGTCATGACCTTCTTTCTTCAATAAGTCAGTGATTAATGGATCAGATGAATGGAACAAAACGCAATTGCAATGACGACGGAGTTTCAATGCTAAAAACAATGTCTCGATTTAACGGTTAACGCTTCCGGTCTCATCTGGGTGACAAGGTAGTAACAGCTATATGTGTCGACCACCATCGGTCACAGTGACGAGGTTGTAGAGACGTTGTTAGTGACGCCGCCCTTATAACTTAACGACACAAAATGGTAGGAAATGTGCTGACCATGTTTAGAAACTACCTGTGACCCTGACATTAGTCTGTCTCACAGTCCCTGAACCACATTATTTTCTCTACTGCCTAGCCCTCCCTTCGATGCTTAAAGCTCTAAATGAAGCAAGTCTACATTCGAGCAGGCTCAGGTTCTGAATGTCCCATCTGACTGGGGTTCCTTTTAAATTTAAATGGGTTTATTTGTTACTATCAAAATTCTATATATTCAGGGACTAAGCGTTAGTCTACCTAGACATATACACACATCTCTGTGTGAACTCCGAGCGATGCAGTGGGAAAGACATCTAGTTACGATGGTACACACGGGGATCAAACCAGGGAGGCGTCACTGGACAGCGTTACCTACGTAACTAATGCTCCCTGTTTTGTACTGCGACAAATTCGACAATTACATATTGACTGACATTCTGTAACACAAAACGTCGCTTTGAATGACGAAATGCGATATTATTAACATGATAATTATTTTAATCACTGGAATAATCTCGCAGGATAGAGATCCAGGGGGACAAAGCGGGTAGCCTGATTCATTTCAACCCTTCATCTTCCAAACAAAAACGTACTCTTCCGAAGGCTGCATCATCTCTTAAAACTACAACATTAAATAACAATTGTACATATCCACGTCCACAAGGGTCGATCTCGCGTCTAAGACATATATGAGGCCGTATACACGGAGACTATGATTCTCTGCACACAAAGGGTGTCATATTCAATAAGTATTCTCTTATTTCTATTTACAGAGGACATCGTCTTATAACAATATCTCGACAGAAATCTTCGTGAATTCAGAGGGTCGGCTACTGAGGCGTCGAGACAGCGGTTTATGCATGGCTAACGTGGTTTGTCTGGTCGTGAGAGAGAACCTTTCACCGAGATCCCATGCCCCACCATTGTGTGTATGATATACGTAAAACATATAACAGAAACGTCTGAGCATTGTGTGGACTTGAGAGAAGTAGGAAACAGGACGGGGAGAGAGAGGGGGAGGGGTAGAGGGAGACAGATAGGATAGGTAGGGGGAAGGATACAGGTGTATTCCGTAAATTGTTGTGTTCCACCACTAGTTCTAACAACGCAGAAATAGCAACTGATGTTTTAGACGGGATGTCAAGAGTTGTCACATGAACGAACGGTTTTACCTCGGTCAAAAAATATGTGTACATATCATGCAAAAGAAATATGAACTTTATTACTTGTGTATAAATGGAGTTGTATGTTATTAAACCTTTCTGGTGGCTGCTGTGCTTGCAGTTAGTTCTGGGCCAGGAAATTTACACTACGGTTGCCATTTTAGGTCATTATGCCATTACATGGTAGTAGAATCTCAAGAGTTCTCCATTACGTCATGGAAAGGGCTAAGGTAGCACCAATGGTAAGCGTTCGCTTGTCCGTATGGAGTTCGATTCCCAACACATGATCACGAAGTAAAGCCACATTTGGGTGTCCCCGCTGAGGCATTGCTGGAGTATTGACACACATATCATAAACCAACTAAGCGCTCCATAATATTGAAACCTATTACTGCAAACGTGTAGATGATGTGTTCAACCCTAGCTCTGTAGAAAAGCATGTCTTGGCTATGCTAGTCGAATGGATCCATTGTGTGAAAATCAACCACAGCTGGATGTGCCGATATGAATACTTAAGAATGCTTTCAAAGAACGATAACATGTCCGAATAGCAGTCAGTCATGGGATATTGCCATGTCGACTAACTGGCCGGTCAGCGTGGACTGTTATTCTTGGTAAGGCTGTGACAGTGAATGTTGTATGTCCAGAACCCGAATACTTGAAGCAACCAGTGTCATAAATCTTCTGTATGAAACTGTTTGCTTAAATAATAGATGTCCAACATGCGTTGATGAGCCTCAGACGAGGCATGGATGTTTTCTGTAGGATGTATATATACTGTAAGTCGGAATTGACCTTTCCAGCTAGAAATCTGAGTATGGACACCATGAATAATTAATAAGTGAAGTAGACATACTCAGTATCTCGACCACTGATCCACCATTAGTCCAGCTGTTCACAGCATCCTCTCTATCAATATGAACAAACACAAGACAGACGAGGTACTCAGGGAAAGCAAGTGTTACCGTGAAACCAACCATATTATCAAATTACTTATTGATGAAGACAATCAGGGATGGTGTATGCTACAATGTAATCGTGAATGTTTTCTCCACACACTATGACATGTAATCGACTGGAGTCTTGTGCCTGCTCTAAGGGCCGTCCGAGATGACACGGTATGTTTGATAGGAAACACGTTAAATGTTTCTAAAGATACACTTGCAAGCGTCATAGGAAGTAATCAAACTTATATGCGTGTCTTTGTTCTGATTGACAATGGTTTCCGTGTTGAATCAGTGTATACACGAGGGACAGGGTGTGCCCGGTAAGTCCGGAAGCTGCCAGTGAGGGACAGCGGGAGACCACTGCGGCAGACCTGGCTGGGCTGCAGTGACGTAACCAGGTTAATGATGTAATCCAGAGGAACCGAAAAACGGTTTCAGATGTGAAATGACAGTGTATTGCGGCATTAAGCCTGTTATTCAACATAACGACATCATACCTGGACGATAGGTACAGCTGTACCACCACCACCCGCCCCCCAACAGACACACACACACACTCTATGGTGGTCCCAGCTTTCACTGAGTTAAGGTAATAAGTGAGTCATGGCGATATACGCGATATATTAATTGTTTCATTTCTCTGTCACGCTTTAAGGATAGTTCGCGCACGGGTGTAGTACAATGTACCACATGTCTGACCAAAACCCTCACAGCACCATCACATCCTACTGATCCAACAGCGTGGCCGTGCTTCAGGAACCTTACGCACTATACATCCTGTTACTAGGCGTAATTCAAATTAAACTTTCATATTACAATGTATTATATACACCATCCCAACCGTCGTACGGATACTTGTCACTGGGATATGTCGCGGCGATGTTCATCACCTTGGTGCTATGATACAAACTGTCGATGTCCGAATGACACCTTCCAGCGATAAGTTATAAGTGGCGGTTCCAGCGACTGACTTCTGGATATTCATCAGCATCCCAGCCACGTCACAAACCCAACTGGGTTCGATTTTAAAACCCTGGATGACCCAATGGACCGTAGCCTTGTTGAGAGTCAACCCGATTAGGCAACATGATTGTTTGATATACGCCATACTTGCGTTGTGCCATACTTACTAAAAGTCGGGTACAGTACTCCAGTCACGTCACCGCTAAGCTAATTAATGTCATTTATTGATGCAACCATCAACAGAGGCAACATAACTGATACGACTGGCAGGGTATAGATACTGTATATTGTGTTTTACAGATTACGATGAAAACGCAGCAAAGAGGGTTCGGGTTTTATCATTATCATCATTATTATTGTGATATGAGTCAGAGATATTTAACGTTCGGTTGTTCATATACATACTTTGGAATGAACAATGTAACTGAAGACGGATTTGTATCTCTGCATTAGATAGGAACGGTACAATGGCACCGAGTTTACAAGCAACCCTTGTTAACCTCTCATAGTTGCGAAACAACACACACGGTTGTTGCCTTTCGCCTTCTGGCGGCCATGTTGTATTACTTCACAGGTTTTGTTTTACATGTTCTATGTGTCATATCGCCTTGAGTTATGCTTGATTAACACTTATTACGTCAGCTCGAATCCAGTCAATCCCGTTTGTCAGAATAGTGGTTACCTCGGTTGACTCAGATGACCCATACGTCAGTAATTAGATCCTCCTCGTGTAGCGCATGCAACACCATGCAGCCATAACGGACACCATGTGACTGTCTGCTTGTGTCACCTCAATAGTTGCCTGGTGACCACATATGGTTTCGGAATCCCCTATATCATACTGATGTTTTACCCGGTCTGTGATCAGACACATGGTGATAAGCAGTAGGATCAACTGACTGACTGACTGAGTTTGGTTTTACACCGCTCTTAGCAATATTCCAGCAACATCACGGCGGGGGACACCAGAAATGGGCTTCACACAATGTACCCATGTGGGGATTCGAACCCGGGTCTTCGGCGTGACGAGCCAACGCTTTAACCACTAGGCTACCCCACCGCCCCAGTAGGATCAACGAGCCATGCCCTAAGACGTAATACCTATTTGGAATGAAGTTTCCAACACAATTGCATTGGATTCTACAAACAAATCTGAGTGTGCTGTGTTATCTATACATTACTATGTACATCCGTCTCCAGAGCACATCCTCAGAAAACACATGCTTATACCATAGCTAAATAGAAGAAGCAAAAGTACATCTAAAAAGCACAACCTTCAACAAACATTTCTTGCCGCAACCGCGGGGCATACATTATATTTCCCTGTAGATATCACGCAGTACTTGGCAGCAATATGACGGACTCTAATGTATCAGCATGGCAGAGTCCAACACGATGGGGAGGACGGTATAAACACTGCCAGTAGTTTGGTAACAGGGTTTTAAGGAGAACCTGGTTCACGTGTGTGATGTTGAATGCACTGGGCTGACACCAGAGCATGGCGACTTCCACGTCGTATATGTCATCGTGACGTCGCTTCCACAACGTCCGCGGTGACGATATTGATGTGTTCAAGGTGACACGTGGACGGGTAAAGATGGTTATAGTCAAGTACTCATGTTCGGGAAAGTGATGATTTACTGGTAAAATGTGTTCATTTTCTCAAGCTAAGGGAAATATGTACAGTGGGAATCCGTAGCGATATTACAGTTTCGTGTTTTATGCACTTGTTTAACGGAGGCAGGGGGTGTCCTTATGTCACCCCTAGGTGTTTTAAATAGCATTTAAATAAACACCACAGAGAATTCTAAATCAAACACGTTGAAGCATAATCCTTTCATTGCACCCCTTGCATTGAACGACATTGAATAGATGGATGTCAATCTAGATAACATTCAAAGAAGGGTGTTACATCACACTGACGTCACTAAAGTCAGCAATGAAGGAGAAACAGCTATGAATTAGAAACAACATGCACTTTCCATAAGAAATAAAGGAAGGAAAGTATGTATTTAACCCTGATCACATATCAGTTGTCATCCATGAACAAGTATAGTCTGTTTCGTTATCCCTCAAGACAAACTGAGGACAAGCTCAGCAAAGAGGTAGGCTGTTAGTATTACATACATAGATACACATCTGGTCCCGGCTTCCCGCAACCTGGACTACATGAAGCACTTTAACACACAGACACCCCTTGGTCAGCGAGTGCTTTTCTTCTAGGACAAAGGCTGTCTCTGATATTCCTAATCAAAAACGAACGTATGCTAGTGCCCATATCAAATGATAAAAGGTTTGGGTGCTCAAATCTTTGATTACATAACAAACACTGATGTGTTGCACTTTAGCGCCTGCATACAATGTGTTCAATGTGCTAAGTTTAAACCACAGGTCCGTGGATTGCTCACTTCCGTGGACAAACAGCTTGAAAGTGAAAAAAGATAAACTTACCGGTCGCCATAGCAACAAAGGGAACCTGTTGGCAACCAGGGCCGAGACAGTCAGGTGGAGCACAGGTAACAAAAATCCCAAAATTATCGCGACGAGGGACCTTATAGGCATCATTGCGTATATCATGAATATGACATACACGGTCTGCCATACTCCGTCTGCTAGGTTCTTCTTTGGGCGTGAGCGATCAGGTATATCCAATCCAAAATCCAGGGGCAGAGATGAGATGGCAAAACAAATTAATAACAGGAGCACAACGTAGCACACAACGGGGAAGTGAATCTCCTTCATACAGCGGGTATTAATCAGTATCAGCAAACCTAAGAACACGGCAAACTGTACAGTGAGATACAGTGCCTCCACTGTCACATATTTTGCATAGGAAAAATCCAGGATAGCTAAGCATAACGAAAGGAGTATAAACAGCACCAACAAGTACCCCAGGGCAGATTGTTGAAGCTTATAAACGTATCTCCCATACAGATGCTCCAACTCGTCACAATGGAAGTGATAACGACTGAACAGGCGCCGGACTCTCGGTCGCCGAGATGTCTTCAGCATGGGGGTATTCTCCATTTTGAAGTTTATTCCTTAGAAACATACAACACTATAATGAATCCTCTAACTGTGAGTCAGACATGGTCCAGGTCAGTACAAACGTGGCTGTCTACATTGCCCTCACAAAGTTTCTTGAAGTAATCCAACTCGAGCCCACGAACTCCACCGCGCACGGAGACTGTAACTCACTGATGTAGTTCCCGACAGAGAATGCTAGTCCGGCAAATCACAACTGTAATCTTCTTTCTGGTATCCCGCGCACTCGACCAACACACATGTCACTGACTGGCGATGTTCGTAGAGAGAGCAGACGATACATTTGAGCTGAGCAGACGACAAATGGATAGAGAGAAAAGGCGAGAGAGCGCCACGGTGCGAACGTGCAACAGGCCTTTCGTTTGCAGACTGGGTTGGTTGTGATGGTAGATTCAGTGGAACTACTGTTAGGTGGATCGAAAGCTAGTCACACCGCTCTCCATTGTGCAGGGGCACGCCAGGCTTCGATACAGATATGCTCAACACTCTTCCACTACAGTCAGGGCCCAGAAGCACTGGAGGCCCAAAATAGACATGGGTGACGTCACACGTGAGAGTTTCCCTCTCTGTCTCCCTCCCACCGGTTAAGACCACGACCCTGGAGCGAACTGTGAATACCTGTGCCGGGGATGCACGGTGGAGGAGTTGCTTTGTGGGAGAGAACGTCCCACTTTACAACTTAATTAGCCCTCATTACAAAGCCACAGGCCGTGGACAACCCCTTTGAGACTGTAATGATGGTCGTCCTTCACTTTCGACGGTCTCTGGCTCTGCTTTGATTACGTACCTAGCTGCAATAGCAGTGAGATAAAATTACCAGTTTTGTGGCAACACAGCCGTAATTTTCCGACTGGCCTTCAGCCTAAAGTGAGGGTATTGATCATAATGAGTTTCAGAACAATTCCAACTTTTTCTTCAAGCAGCCCTATCAACAGTGATTCGGAGTATAAAAACATGGATCTGCGTGGTCGATTAAGCAAGGATGTTTGTGATTTCCGATCCACTGACGTTAAGCCTTTAAAGTGATGGCGATACTTCCATACGCAAGTGTTTCAGAGTGGTACAGTTTGATAAAGATGTGCTATGTCAAGCTTTATGAAGCATAAGACAAGGGGTGCATGGGAAGAATAGTCGGGTGTGGATGTTACTGACGGGTCGGGTGTGAGTGTTACTAAGGGGTCGCTTGTGGGTGTTACTGTGGGGCCGGATGTGGATGTTACTGAGGGGCCGGAAGTGGGTATAACTGAGGGGTCACTTGTGGGTGTTACTGTGTGTAGGGTGTGGGTGTTACTCTGTGTGTGTGTGTGTGTGTGTGTGTGTGTGTGTGTGTGTGTGTGTGTGTGTGTGTGTGTGTGTGTGTGTGTGTGTGTGTGTGTGTGTGTGTGTGTGTGTGTGTGTTACTGTAAGGCCGGATGTGTGTGTTACTGAGGGTGTGGGTGTAACTGAGGTGTGGGTGTTAATGTGGGGTCGTTTGTGGGTGTTACTGTGGGGTATGGTGTGGTGTTACTGAAGGGCCGCGTGTGGATGTTACTGTGGGGTATGGTGTGGGTGTTGCTGAGGGGCCGGGTGTGGATGTTACTGAGTGGTCGGGTGTGGGTGTTACTGAGAGGTCGGGTGTGGGTATTACTGAGAGGTCGGGTTTGGGTATTACTGAGGAGGTCGGGTGTGGGTGTTACTGAGTAGTCGGGTGTGGGTATTACTGTGGGACCGGATGTGGGTGTTAGTGAGGATGTGGGTGTTACTGAGGTGTGGATGTCAATGTGGGGTCGTTTATGGGTGTTACTGTTGGGTATGGTGTGGTGTTACTGAGGGGCCGGGTGTGGATGTTACTGAGTGGTCGGGTTTGGGTATTACTGAGAGGTCGGGTGTGAGTGTTACTGAGTAGTCAGGTGTGGGCATTACTGTGGGACCGGATGTGGGTGTTACTGAGGTCGTGGGTCTTACTGAGGGGTTGTTTGTGGGTGTTACTCAGAGGTCGAGTGTGGGTGTTACTGAGGGGTATGGTGTGGGTGTTACTGTGAGGTATGGTGTGTTGTTACTGAGAGGTCGGGTATGGGTGTTACTGATAGGTCGGGTGTGGGTGTTACTGTGGGGTATGGTGTGGTGTTACTGGGGACGTGGGTGTTACTGAGGGAGGGATATGGGTCTTACTGAGGGGTTGCTTGTGGGTGTTACTGAGAGGTCGGGTTTGGATGTTACTTTGGAGTATGGTGTGGTGTTACTGAGGGGTCGGGTGTTGGTCTTACTGTCGGGTGTGGGTGTTACTGAGGGGTCGGGTGTGGGTGTTACTGATGGGTATAGTATGGTGTGGTCTTACTGTGGGGTCGGGTGTGGGTGTTACTGAGAGGTATGGTGTGGTCTTACTGAGCGGTCGGTGTGGGTGTTACTGAGAGGTCGGGCGTTTGTGTTACTGAGAGGTCGGGTGTGGGTGTTACTGAGCGGTCGGATGTGGGTGTTACTGAGAGTCCGGGTGTGGGTGTTACTGAGAGTCCGTCGGACAAAGACACCGGCACAACCACATCCACGGATGGCCGGATGGACACCGGAGCGGACCGGACGGCCAGCACGAGACCCGAGGCAGCACTGAGCCGGCCGGCACACTGAGGAACACAGCACAAGGAACACTGAGGTCTCAATGGTGGCACGAGGAAAGCGGATGGGCACGGAGGTCGTGAACACAAGGAAGGAAAACAATGGACAGCACACAGGACACACTGACACACGGAGAACACGAGGCACAGTGGCCCCACAGGAAGAACACGAGCACGGAGGAAGAGGACACCGGAGGTCGTGGTGGAAGGAATGGACACACTGAGGGGTCGTGGAAACAGGCACAGGTATGGTGAAACACTGGAGACACTGACACACTGAGCCGGACACCGAACACTGACACACTGGCCACACTGAACGGCCCACTGAGGTGGATGGAAGGAACACACACTGACACACACGAGGATCCCAGAACAACGGACACACAGACACACTGACACACACTGGACACCGGAACACACACCCAGCACACACAACGGTGACACAGCACGAGGAAAACACACACACACACACAACACTGAACACGAGGAACACACTGAGGAACACAGGCACACCGGACACACTGACCAACACTGCCCACACACGGACACCGGAACACACTGAGGGCACACACACTGAGGCCCACTGAGGGACGTGGACAAGAAGAACACACGGAACACAGCACTGAGGAAAATAATGGACGGATGTGGCACGAGAAATGGAAGAAACACAATGGATAATGGAAGAAAGACAAATGAGCCGGACGGAAGAAAGCACGAAAGGAATGGATTGAGGAAAATGGTGAACATGGAGGGTCGGGTGATGGTTGAAACACTGAGGAATGGATGGAGGTCGAAGAAACACGGAGGGGTGGAAAAGAATGGAATGGATTGAAGAATGGAGAGTGGCACGGAGGAACACGGAGGTGGTTGGGGACACAGGAAACACGGAGGGGTCGGATTGGAAAGAATGGAGGAGTGGAATGGAAGACAGGAAGGAATGGAGGAAATGGAGGAATGGAAGAAAGAATGGATGGAGGGAAATGGAAGAACTTTGGTCGAGTGTGGTGGCATGGAGGAGTCAGGAAGGAAGAAAAGATGGAGGAATGGACAATGAGAATGGTGAAACAATGGAGGGGTAGGGTGGATGAATGGAATGGAATAGGGGTCGGGTGTTGAAACATTGTGGAAGAATGGAGAGGTGGAGGGGTATGAAAGAATGGAGGAGTGGATGGAGGTCGTGGTGGAAGGAAGGGGGGAAGAAAGAATGGAGGGGGGGATGGATGGAATGGAGGGATGGAAGAGAGTGTCGGGTGGAAGGCATGGAGGGGGTGGAAGAATGGAGGGAGCCCAGGGAAGAATGGGATGGTCCGGGTGGTACACCGGAGGGATCCGACGTTTAATCGACATATTTATCAATCGATCCATTGTTTAATCGATATATCTGATATGGATAATTGTATCGGTATTTTACCGATAATCGGATGGCGTTAATCGAGGATGGACGTTAACGACGTTACCAGGGTATGGTATCCATCGAGCGAATCGGTATGTTAATTTAGATATCGGGTGTTGGTGTTTAATTGGGGTCGGTATGATTGATGGTCCGTGGTAACCGGATAATCGGACGTAGATCGTTAATCGATAATCGAGGGTATCGAATCGATGGATCGATCGAATATCAATTCGATATTTCGATCATATCAATCGATAATCGAGATATGATTGACCGATAATCGATATCGATCAATCGATGAGCCGACGACCGATCGATATTGACCGACCGATATCATGACGTTCATCGAGGGACGGATCAATCCAATCGATGGATCGACCGATGAACGGATCGATATCAATCGATGGATCGAAGATCGATATCGTTAATCAGATCCGGGTATGTCGATCGATCCGGTATAATTGAGGGAGATCGAGGGTCCGGTGAAGATTGACGGAATCGTCGTTCATCCGATATCATGTCGATGTTACCGATATTGATAATGGATACCGGTATTTTACCGATAATCGGATATGGTGTAATCGATGATGGATGTGGGTGTTAATCGAGATCGGTCGTTAATCGTGGGTATGGTGTGGTCTTAATCGATGGTCGGTATGTTTAATGATATCGGTATTATGTTAATTGGGGATCGGTGTGGTACATCGATGGTCCGGTGGTAACCGAATCGATTTAGATGTTATCGATAAATATGGAAGACCGAGGGTAGATTCAGAATCGAGGGATCGTATCCGATCGGTTTGGCGTTAATCGAGGGATCGGTATTGGTTGATCAGGTATAATAATCGAGATATATGTTACCGATATGGTGTCAATTGAGGTCCTGATCATCGAGGATGGATGTATGTTAACCGATAAATTGATGGGTATGTTACCGATATAAACCATCGTATCATGATATTATGTTAATCGATGGACGGACGGTATCCGACCGATGAGATGGATCGATATCGGTGAACGTTCACCAGGGTATGTCAATCGATATCGATATGTTTAATTGATATGGTATTGTTAATTGAGGGTCCGGTATTGAATCGATATCCGGCGTTAATTGATGGGATCGGATCGTCGGTATTGACTGATATCGGTATTGGTGTTGACCGATATCGGTCGTATATTAATCGAGGATCCCAGTATATTAATCAGGGATCCGGTATTATTAATTGATATCGATTGTCGTTAATCGATATCGACGTTTTGATCCGATCCCGGTTAATCGATAATCGTCGAAGATCGATATTGATTCGACTGATATCAATCGATTTATCGATCTTTGATCGATATTAATCGATATCGATCGTCAATCGATATCATTAATCGTATAACGAACATTGATACCGATGATATCATTCCATGTTGATGGATCATCGAGGGTATCGACCGATATGAATCGAGGGATCGATCGTTGGTGTTCAATTGAGGGATCGATCGTTAATCGATCCGATCCATTGAATCGATATCGAATTGAGGGATCGAATCGATCCAGTTGATGTTTACCGAGGGTCATGGGTGTCAATTGATATTGATTACCGATCATCGAGGGTCCGATCGTCGACCGATCCCGGAGGTTATTAATTGGATCGATCGTCAATCGATATTGAATCGATATCGGATCAATCATCGATTATCGATCGACCGAGATATCGACGAAACACCGATCGGGTTAGTGTTAATCGATATTGAAGACCGAGGGTGGACCGATATCTGATTGACCGAGGGATCGATCGTATTAATCGAGGATCAATCGAGTCCTGGTGTTGACTGAGGGGTCCCGATGAGGTTCCATTACCGATCATATTGTTGATCAATCGACGATTGTCACGATATCGATCGAGCAACACACGAGGACGGACGGTCCGACCGATGGACGACTGAACGCAATCGGTGGTGCCAACCGGAGAATCGGGCCGGCCACCGGCACAAGCACAGCACAAACACTGGAGGAACACAGGTCTGACCAGCACTGAGAGGACACACTGAGGACAAGCACGAGGACACCGGACAGATGGACAGGAACACACACTGGAGGCACACACACGGTCACAGGCACTGCCCAAGCACAACGGACAAACAGCACAGCCACGAAGAATGGCCCAGCACAGGACCCAGCACTGAGGTCGGACACACTGACCCCACTGAGGAAACCCAGCAGCACAGCACTGAGAGACAACGGAGGGTCCGGACACAGCACCGGAGGAAGACAGAATGGAGCCCAGTGGAATGGATAAAGAAAATACACAGACAATGTGGGCATGGTGAAAATGGTGGTGAAGGAGGATATGAAAGAATGGGTCAGGAAAGGTCAACACAGTGAGTGGAATGGATAAAGAAAATGGTGAAAAGAATGAAGGGTCTGAAAGGAGCCCAGGTTGAGGTCAGGTTTGGGTGTTACTGAGGGTCGGGTGTTGGTGTTACTGTGGGGTATGGTGTGGTGTTACTGAGGGGTCGGATGGGTGTGTTACTGAGGAGCGGGATGTGAGTGTTACTAAGAGGTCGTGTGTGGGTGTTACTGAGGGGTATGGTGTGGTGTTACTGAGGGGTCGGATTGGTGTGTTACTGAGGAGCGGGATGTGGGTGTTACTGAGAGGTCGGGTGTGGGTGTTACTGAGGGGTATGGTGTGGCGTTACTGAGGGGTAGGGTGTAGGTGTTACTGTGGGCTAAGGGTGTTGGTGTTACTGAGGGATCGGATTTGTGTGTTACTAAGGAGCGGGATGTGGGTATTAATGTGGGGTATGGTGTGGTGTTACTGAGGGGTCGGATTTGGGTGTTACTGAGCGGTCGGGTGTGGGTGTTACTGAGGGGTAGGGTGTGGGTGTTACTGAGAGGTAGGATGTGGGTGTTATGAAGGTCGGGTGTGGGTGTTATGGAGGTTCGGGTGTGGGTGTTAATGAGCGGTCGGGTGTGGGTGTTACTGAGGGGTCGGGTGAGTGTGTTACTGAGGGGGGGGGGGATGTGGGTGTTGCTGAGGGGCGGGATGTGGGTGTTACTGAGGTGTTAGATTTGAGGTTGAATACATTGTCTTGGACAAAACGAGCAAGCTCCATACCATTAACAGTTGTTCATACACTCGGCATGTACTGTCCTCGGCAGTCTTCCTAGATACATAGGGTCCGTGTAGTGTCCTCGGCAGTCTTCCTAGATACATAGGATCCGTGTACTGTCCTCAGTAGTCTTCCTAGATACATAGGGTCCGTGTACTGTCCTCAGTAGCCTTCCTAGATACATAGGGTCCGTGTACTGTCCTCGGTAGTCTTCCTAGATACATAGGGTCCGTGTACTGTCCTCGGTAATCTTCCTAGATACATAGGGTCAGTGTACTGTCCTCGGTAGTCTTCCTAGATACATAGGGTCCGTGTACTGTCCTCGGTAGTCTTCCTAGATACATAGGGTACGTGTACTGTCCTCGGTAATCTTCCTAGATACATAGGGTCAGTGTACTGTCCTCGGTAGTCTTCCTAGATACATAGGGTCAGTTTACTGTCCTCGGTAGTCTTCCTAGATACATAGGGTCCGTGTACTGTGCTCGGTAATCTTCCTAGATACATAGGGTCCGTGTACTGTCCTCAGTAGTCTTCCTAGATACATAGGGTCAGTGTACTGTCCTCGGTAGTCTTCCTAGATACATAGGGTCAGTTTACTGTCCTCGGTAATCTTCCTAGATACATAGGGTCCGTGTACTGTCCTCAGTAATATTTCTAGATACATAGGGTCCGTGTACTGTCCTCAGTAGTCTTCCTAGATACATATGGTCCGTGTAGTGTCCTCGGCAGTCTTCCTAGATACATAGGGTCCGTGTACTGTCCTCAGTAATCTTCCTAGATACACAGGGTCCGTGTTCTGTCCTCTGTAATCTTCCTAGATACACAGGGTCCGTGTACAATATTCGGTATTAAGCGACAACATCAGAAACTGGTTAGACATTTTAATGTGTCAGGTCAGTACATGGTGCTAGTGATTTAATGTCCTGGATCATGTATAAATTCATCTTAAGTAGGCCCAAAGTGATACCTCGCTTCGTCTCCGCGCCATGGCTTCATACGGATTAAGTAATATATATATATTTATATATATATAGCAGTATTAATGTGACGTCACATAAACTCTTAAAAACAACAACAAAGAAACGCATAGGACAAAAACTAAGGAAATGTAACAAACGTATTTAAGTGTACATAAGTCGTAGATGAAGGAAATTTGACACACGGATGACATATGTATTGTTGTCATTGTCATTATACCTGGTGACACCACCCCTTGCAGCCGTCACTGCTAGCCACCGCCTTGGATGGGATTGGGGGGCGGTGGGGTAGCCTAGTGGTTAAGGCGTTCGATTCTCACGCTGAAGACCCGAATTCGATTCCCCAATGTGTGAAGCCCATTTCTGGTGTCCCCCGCCGTGATATTGCTGGAATATTGCTAACAGCGGCGTAAAATTTAACTCACACTCACTCACTTGGAATGGATTGCACAAGTCGTCGGATTTGTGCTTGGTGAATCCTTCGCCCGTCCTCCCACGTTGCCAAGTTCTGCAAGTGTCTGAGGACGATGGTGCCGTTTACGGACGCGTCGATCAAGTTCGTCAACTCTCATAGATGCTCGATCGGGTTCAGATCAGGCGATTTGGAAGGCCGGGGAAGGACACTGACGTTTGCAATGGCGAGAAAGGCACCCGTTGCACGAGCTGTGTGGGGCCGAGAGAGAACCATCACTAGTTCTGATCTACCCGTGTAGGACATGGTCCCCCACACCATGACGCTTTCCCAACTACATCTGTCCACCTGACGAACGCAGTTCGGCGCGAAACGTTCGTGTCGATAGACACGTTGTCTCCCATCCCGTCGTTGCAGGAGGAAACGCGATTCATCGCTGAACCCAGGTTCCACTTCTCCATGTTCCGTGTCTGTACCCTGTTGCACCATTGGATACGTCGTTGTCGGTGTAGTCGTGTCAGGACAGGTCCAACTTTTGGTCGATATGCTCGAATTCCCAGTTCTCTCAGACGATTTCTGATGGTTTGGTCGGAAATTCTTTGAAGACCAGGCACCTGCCCTGCAGTGTCCGTTACTGTAGCAAATAGGTGACGTAGGTTAAATACCCGGATGAATCGGTCCTGAGCAGGAGTCATTCTTGGTCTTCCACTTCTGGGACGATCTTGGGTCGAACTGAAGCGGGTATACTGATGCTATAATCGAGATATGGTGCTGTGGTGGACGTTGAGGTGTCTAGCAACGACAAACTGGGACTGGCAAATCTCGGCATTTTTTATCTCCGTTTACGTCGAAATTTCATAATGAAATCGTGAATTTAATTTCTCCTTTTACAGTCCAGGACCTAGATTTTCGAAGCTCTCTTAGCGCTAAGATAGTCGTAAGTTTATGTTAATGTATGGCACTTACGACTATCTTAGCGCTTAGAGAGATTCGAAAATCTAGGCCCATGTCTTTACTCATGTTTCCGACACACTACACATGCATTACGTATTCGATTTCATGTATCGTTTTCATTTTTTATGACAAACGTTTACAAACACATTGTGGGATGCGTTTGCTCGCAATACACAACAACAACGACATGATTAACGGGATTCAAATATAGGAGTTGTCTTAATGATATTTGCTGTCAAAATATATCGCATTAAACTGCTGAAAACGCTTGTGTTTTGGGGTGTGTTTTTTTGTTTTTTAAGAGTGAAGTTATAATGATCGTTCAGGTTGGCTGAGTAGTCGGTTCAGGATTAATAAAGTACAATAACACCTTGTAAGTTGTTTGTCTTGCTGAATGATGGTGAACACATATCATAGCAAAATATATCTTATCATTTACATTCCATGATGCATAGTAACGTAAAAACTGTAAGGAGTATGTGTGTGTGTGTGTGCGTGCGCGCGAGCGTGTGTTTAACGTATAACCTTATTGGATAATGACACGTCCGTCCAGAATCCATACCTGCAGCAAATAATCAATGTGCTACTGATTATGGCCACCTCCGATAATGTGGCTGGAGGCTCGTGACTAGTGCCACCTGCCTTCCCGCAGATTAAGATGTTAGTTGTCAGGTTTAACCGTTTGATATCACTACCCCTTTACTGACGTGTATGTTTACATGTCACAGTGATGCAGATCTATTGACCCGGGATCTATTTATAGGACTGCACCCACGCAGTTTAACTAGATGGATACAAGACGAAGAAAGGAAGCTGACTATTTTTAAGAAAATCCATCTTATGTTTTAATTATTGATATGTTTTGCATCCATTACTGGTCTGAAAGTTCATGTACCTACGTCAAATATTACAATAACTGGAAGTTCATGTACCTACGTCAGATATTACAATAACTGGAAGTTCATGTGCCTACGTCAAATATTACAATAACTGGAAGTTCATGTTCCTACGTCAGATATTACAATAACTGGAAGTTCATGTACCTACGTCAGATATTACAATAACTGGAAGTTCATGTGCCTACGTCAGATATTACAATAACTGGAAGTTCATGTACCTACGTCAGATATTACAATAACTGGAAGTTCATGTGCCTACGTCAGATATTACAATAACTGGAAGTTCATGTACCTACGTCAAATATTACAATAACTGGAAGTTCATGTACCTACGTCAGATATTACAATAACTGGAAGTTCATGTTCCTACGTCAAATATTACAATAACTGGAAGTTCATGTACCTACGTCAGATATTACAATAACTGGAAGTTCATGTACCTACGTCAGATATTACAATAACTGGAAGTTCATGTGCCTACGTCAGATATTACAATAACTGGAAGTTCATGTACCTACGTCAAATATTACAATAACTGGAAGTTCATGTTCCTACGTCAGATATTACAATAACTGGAAGTTCATGTGACGTCAGTTACAATAACTGGAAGTTCATGTACCTACGTCAAATATTACAATAACTGGAAGTTCATGTACCTACGTCAAATATTACAATAACTGGAAGTTCATGTGCCTACGTCAGATATTACAATAACTGGAAGTTCATGTGCCTACGTCAAATATTACAATAACTGGAAGTTCATGTGCCTACGTCAGATATTACAATAACTGGAAGTTCATGTGCCTACGTCAGATATTACAATAACTGGAAGTTCATGTACCTACGTCAGATATTACAATAACTGGAAGTTCATGTGCCTACGTCAGATATTACAATAACTGGAAGTTCATGTACCTACGTCAAATATTACAATAACTGGAAGTTCATGTACCTACGTCAGATATTACAATAACTGGAAGTTCATGTGCCTACGTCAGATATTACAATAACTGGAAGTTCATGTACCTACGTCAGATATTACAATAACTGGAAGTTCATGTGCCTACGTCAGATATTACAATAACTGGAAGTTCATGTACCTACGTCAGATATTACAATAACTGGAAGTTCATGTACCTACGTCAGATATTACAATAACTGGAAGTTCATGTACCTACGTCAGATATTACAATAACTGGAAGTTCATGTACCTACGTCAAATATTACAATAACTGGAAGTTCATGTACCTACGTCAGATATTACAATAACTGGAAGTTCATGTGCCTACGTCAAATATTACAATAACTGGAAGTTCATGTGCCTACGTCAAATATTACAATAACTGGAAGTTCATGTACCTACGTCAGATATTACAATAACTGGAAGTTCATGTACCTACGTCAGATATTACAATAACTGGAAGTTCATGTGCCTACGTCAGATATTACAATAACTGGAAGTTCATGTACCTACGTCAGATATTACAATAACTGGAAGTTCATGTGCCTACGTCAGATATTACAATAACTGGAAGTTCATGTGCCTACGTCAGATATTACAATAACTGGAAGTTCATGTGCCTACGTCAAATATTACAATAACTGGAAGTTCATGTACCTACGTCAAATATTACAATAACTGGAAGTTCATGTACCTACGTCAAATATTACAATAACTGGAAGTTCATGTACCTACGTCAAATATTACAATAACTGGAAGTTCATGTACCTACGTCAAATATTACAATAACTGGAAGTTCATGTGCCTACGTCAGATATTACAATAACTGGAAGTTCATGTGCCTACGTCAGATATTACAATAACTGGAAGTTCATGTACCTACGTCAAATATTACAATAACTGGAAGTTCATGTGCCTACGTCAGATATTACAATAACTGGAAGTTCATGTGCCTACGTCAGATATTACAATAACTGGAAGTTCATGTGCCTACGTCAGATATTACAATAACTGGAAGTTCATGTACCTACGTCAGATATTACAATAACTGGAAGTTCATGTGCCTACGTCAAATATTACAATAACTGGAAGTTCATGTACCTACGTCAGATATTACAATAACTGGAAGTTCATGTGCCTCTTTACGTCAGATATTACAATAACTGGAAGTTCATGTACCTACGTCAAATATTACAATAACTGGAAGTTCATGTGCCTACGTCAGATATTACAATAACTGGAAGTTCATGTGCCTACGTCAGATATTACAATAACTGGAAGTTCATGTACCTACGTCAGATATTACAATAACTGGAAGTTCATGTACCTACGTCAGATATTACAATAACTGGAAGTTCATGTACCTACGTCAGATATTACAATAACTGGAAGTTCATGTACCTACGTCAGATATTACAATAACTGGAAGTTCATGTACCTACGTCAGATATTACAATAACTGGAAGTTCATGTACCTACGTCAGATATTACAATAACTGGAAGTTCATGTACCTACGTCAGATATTACAATAACTGGAAGTTCATGTACCTACGTCAGATATTACAATAACTGGAAGTTCATGTACCTACGTCAGATATTACAATAACTGGAAGTTCATGTACCTACGTCAGATATTACAATAACTGGAAGTTCATGTACCTACGTCAGATATTACAATAACTGGAAGTTCATGTACCTACGTCAGATATTACAATAACTGGAAGTTCATGTACCTACGTCAGATATTACAATAACTGGAAGTTCATGTGCCTACGTCAGATATTACAATAACTGGAAGTTCATGTACCTACGTCAGATATTACAATAACTGGAAGTTCATGTACCTACGTCAGATATTACAATAACTGGAAGTTCATGTACCTACGTCAGATATTACAATAACTGGAAGTTCATGTACCTACGTCAGATATTACAATAACTGGAAGTTCATGTACCTACGTCAAATATTACAATAACTGGAAGTTCATGTACCTACGTCAAATATTACAATAACTGGAAGTTCATGTGCCTACTTCAGATATTACAATAACTGGAAGTTCATGTACCTACGTCAAATATTACAATAACTGGAAGTTCATGTGCCTACGTCAAATATTACAATAACTGGAAGTTCATGTACCTACGTCAGATATTACAATAACTGGAAGTTCATGTTCCTACGTCAGATATTACAATAACTGAGAGTTCGGACGTGTATATGCAAACTTATGTTAGCAAACGGTACCTGTAATAGTAAGCTGGGCTCCTTTATCTTGCAACACAGTGCATTTCTTTTTTATACTGTCAGCTCTAAAATACACAATGCCATGGTTATAACCCCACCATTTCGCAATAACTAGTGTAACATTAAACCAGGAAAGCCAAGTCGGCCTAACCATCCATGTCCTATAATACATTAACCATTAACCAAATTTACTGATGCATATTCTTTATTTAATCATCATATAATGTGTAAAACCAAACTGACATATGATAAACAATACATGTATATCATCAATGCAGTCAATGGATATAAACATGTCCCAGTAAAGGGATGTTCTCAGCACTTTCAAATGCAACATGGCTTGAAAATGCTACGCACTGTAGATTGCTTGCTGCATAGTGAGATAGATGCGAGCTTGACCATTAGATCAGAACACAAATGTCATGTTCATGTTGCTGGGATCATCCAGCTGGCAAAGACTCGAAAACTCTCTGGACACCATTCATTCACTTTCTAGCCTCACTGACTTCAGCACCGAGTTTCGTCATTTATCTTGAGTTATAATGCAAATCAAGTAAAAAACATTGGCAGTGGGGAAAGCCCACTAATTAACTATTGACAAGCTTAACCAATGAGTCCCCAACTGTTGTATATCTCGACAGATCCAACTGTTGTATAGCTCTACAGTCCCCAACTGTTGTATATCTCTACAGACACCTTCTCTTGTATATCTCTACAGACACCTTCTGTTGTATATCTCTACAGACCCCAACTGTTGTATATCTCTACAGACACCTTCTGTTGTATATCTCTACAGACACCTTCTGTTGTATATCTCTACAGACACCTTCTCTTGTATATCTCTACAGACCCCTACTGTTGTATATCTCTACAGACCCCAACTGTTCTATATCTCTACAGACCCCAACTGTTGTATATCTCTACAGCCCCCTACTGTTGTATATCTCTACAGTCCCCTACTGTTGTATAGCTATACAGACACCTACTGTTGTATATCTCTACAGACACCTTCTGTTGTATATCTCTACAGTCCCCAACTGTTGTATATCTCCACAGACCCCAACTGTTGTATATCTCTACAATCCCCAACTGTTGTATAGCTCTAAAAACCCTACTGTTGTATATCTCTACAGACCCTACTGTTGTATATCTCTAAAGACCCAACTGTTGTATATCTCTAAAGACCCTACTGTTGTGTATCTCTACAATCCCCTACTGTTGTATATCTCTAAAGACCCTACTGTTGTATATCTCTAAAGACCCAACTGTTGTATATCTCTACAATCCCCTACTGTTGTATATCTCTACAGACCCTACTGTTGTATATCTCTAAAGACCCAACTGTTGTATATCTCTAAAGACCCTACTGTTGTATATCTCTAAAGACCCTACTGTTGTATATCTCTAAAGACCCAACTCTTGTATATCTCTACAGACCCTACTGTTGTATATCTCTAAAGACCCTACTGTTGTATATCTCTAAAGACCCTACTGTTGTACATCTCTAAAGACCCTACTGTTGTATATCTCTACAGACCCTACTGTTGTATATCTCTAAAAACCCTACTGTTGTATATCTCTACAGACCACAACTGTTGTATATCTCTACAGACCCCAACTGTTGTATATGTCTACAATCCCCAACTGTTGTATAGCTCTACAGACCCTACTGTTCTATATCTCTAAAGACCCTACTGTTGTATATCTCTACAATCCCCTACTGTTGTATATCTCTACAGACCCTACTGTTGTATATCTCTAAAGACCCAACTGTTGTATATCTCTAAAGACCCTACTGTTGTATATCTCTACAGACCCTACTGTTGTATATCTCTAAAGACCCAACTCTTGTATATCTCTAAAGACCCAACTGATGTATATCTCTAAAGACCCTACTGTTGTATATCTTTACAATCCCCTACTGTTGTATATCTCTACAGACCCTACTGTTGTATATCTCTAAAGACCCAACTGTTGTATATCTCTACAATCCCCTACTGTTGTATATCTCTACAGACCCTACTGTTGTATATCTCTAAAGACCCAACTGTTGTATATCTCTAAAGACCCAACTGTTGTATATCTCTTAAGACCCCACTGTTGTATATCTCTAAAGACCCTACTGTTGTATATCTCTAAAGACCCTACTGTTGTATATCTCTAAAGACCCTACTGTTGTATATCTCTACAGACGCTACTGTTGTATATCTCTAAAAACCCTACTGTTGTATATCTCTACAGACCCTACTGTTGTATATCTCTAAAGACCCAACTGTTGTATATCTCTAAAGACCCTACTGTTGTATATCTCTAAAGACCCAACTGTTGTATATCTCTAAAGACCCCAACTGTTGTATATCTCTAAAGACCCTACTGTTGTATATCTCTAAAGATCCTACTGTTGTATATCTCTACAGACCCCAACTGTTGTATATCTCTACAGACCCCAACTGTTGTATATGTCTACAATCCCCAACTGTTGTATAGCTCTACAGACCCTACTGTTGTATATCTCTAAAGACCCTACTGTTGTATATCTCTACAATCCCCTACTGTTGTATATCTCTACAGACCCTACTGTTGTATATCTCTAAAGACCCAACTGTTGTATATCTCTAAAGACCCTACTGTTGTATATCTCTACAGACCCTACTGTTGTATATCTCTAAAGACCCAACTGTTGTATATCTCTAAAGACCCAACTGTTGTATATCTCTAAAGACCCTATTGTTGTGTATCTCTACAATCCCCTACTGTTGTGTATCTCTAAAGACCCTACTGTTGTATATCTCTAAAGACCCTACTGTTGTACATCTCTAAAGACCCTACTGATGTATATCTCTACAGACCCTACTGTTGTATATCTCTAAAGACCCAACTGTTGTATATCTCTACAGACCCTACTGTTGTATATCTCTAAAGACCCTACTGTTGTATATCTCTAAAGACCCTACTGTTTTATATCTCTAAAGACCCTACTGTTGTATATCTCTAAAGACCCTACTGTTGTATATCTCTAAAGACCCTACTGTTGTATATCTCTAAAGACCCTACTTTTGTATATCTCTACAGACCCTACTGTTGTATATCTCTAAAAACCCTACTGTTGTATATCTCTACAGACCCTACTGTTGTGTATCTCTAAAGACCTAACTGTTGTATATCTCTAAAGACCCTACTGTTGTATATCTCTAAAGACCCAACTGTTGTATATCTCTAAAGACCCTCTTGTTGTATATCTCTAAAGACCCTACTGTTGTATATCTCTAAAGACCCTACTGTTGTATATCTCTAAAGACCCTACTGTTGTACATCTCTAAAGACCCTACTGTTGTATATCTCTACAGACCCTACTGTTGTATATCTCTAAAAACCCTACTGTTGTATATCTCTACAGACCACAACTGTTGTATATCTCTACAGACCCCAACTGTTGTATATGTCTACAATCCCCAACTGTTGTATAGCTCTACAGACCCTACTGTTGTATATCTCTAAAGACCCTACTCTTGTATATCTCTACAATCCCCTACTGTTGTATATCTCTACAGACCCTACTGTTGTATATCTCTAAAGACCCAACTGTTGTATATCTCTAAAGACCCTACTGTTGTATATCTCTACAGACCCTACTGTTGTATATCTCTAAAGACCCAACTCTTGTATATCTCTAAAGACCCAACTGATGTATATCTCTAAAGACCCTACTGTTGTATATCTTTACAATCCCCTACTGTTGTATATCTCTACAGACCCTACTGTTGTATATCTCTAAAGACCCAACTGTTGTATATCTCTACAATCCCCTACTGTTGTATATCTCTACAGACCCTACTGTTGTATATCTCTAAAGACCCAACTGTTGTATATCTCTAAAGACCCAACTGTTGTATATCTCTTAAGACCCCACTGTTGTATATCTCTAAAGACCCTACTGTTGTATATCTCTAAAGACCCTACTGTTGTATATCTCTAAAGACCCTACTGTTGTATATCTCTACAGACGCTACTGTTGTATATCTCTAAAAACCCTACTGTTGTATATCTCTACAGACCCTACTGTTGTATATCTCTAAAGACCCTACTGTTGTATATCTCTAAAGACCCAACTGTTGTATATCTCTAAAGACCCAACTGTTGTATGTCTCTAAAGACCCAACTGTTGTATGTCTCTAAAGACCCAACTGTTGTATATCTCTAGAGACCCTACTGTTGTATATCTCTACAGACCCCAACTGTTGTATATCTCTACAGACCCCAACTGTTGTATATGTCTACAATCCCCAACTGTTGTATAGCTCTACAGACCCTACTGTTGTATATCTCTAAAGACCCTACTGTTGTATATCTCTACAATCCCCTACTGTTGTATATCTCTACAGACCCTACTGTTGTATATCTCTAAAGACCCAACTGTTGTATATCTCTAAAGACCCTACTGTTGTATATCTCTAAAGACCCAACTGTTGTATATCTCTAAAGACCCTACTGTTGTGTATCTCTACAATCCCCTACTGTTGTGTATCTCTACAGACCCTACTGTTGTATATCTCTAAAGACCCAACTGTTGTATATCTCTACAATCCCCTACTGTTGTATATCTCTACAGACCCTACTGTTGTATATCTCTAAAGACCCAACTGTTGTATATCTCTACAGACCCTACTGTTGTATATCTCTAAAGACCCTACTGTTGTATATCTCTAAAGACCCTACTGTTGTATATCTCTAAAGACCCTACTGTTGTATATCTCTACAGACCCTACTGTTGTATATCTCTAAAAACCCTACTGTTGTATATCTCTACAGACCCTACTGTTGTGTATCTCTAAAGACCCAACTGTTGTATATCTCTAAAGACCCTACTGTTGTATATCTCTAAAGACCCTACTGTTGTATATCTCTAAAGACCCTCTTGTTGTATATCTCTAAAGACCCTACTGTTTTATATCTCTAAAGTCCCTACTGTTGTATATCTCTACAGACCCCAACTGTTGTATATCTCTACTGACACATTCTGTTGTATATCTCTACAGACCCAACTGTTGTATATCTCTACAGTCCCCTACTGTTGTATATCTCTACAGACCCTACTGTTGTATATCTCTAAAGACCCAACTGTTGTATATCTCTAAAGACCCAACTGTTGTATATCTCTAAAGACCCTACTGTTGTATATCTCTAAAGACCCTACTGTTGTATATCTCTAAAGACCCTACTGTTGTATATCTCTACAGACCCTACTGTTGTATATCTCTACAGACCCTACTGTTGTATATCTCTAAAAACCCTACTGTTGTATATCTCTACAGACCCTACTGTTGTATATCTCTAAAGACCCAACTGTTGTATATCTCTAAAGACCCTACTGTTGTACATCTCTAAAGACCCAACTGTTGTATATCTCTAAAGACCCTACTGTTGTATATCTCTAAAGACCCTACTGTTGTATATCTCTAAAGACCCTACTGTTGTATATCTCTACAGACCCCAACTGTTGTATATCTCTACAGACACATTCTGTTGTATATCTCTACAGACCCAACTGTTGTATATCTCTACAGTCCCCTACTGTTGTATATCTCTACAGACCCCTACTGTTGTATAGCTCTACAGACACCTTCTGTTGTATATCTCTACAGTCCCCTACTGTTGTATATCTCTACAGACCCCTACTGTTGTATATCTCTACAGACACCCTACTGTTGTATATCTCTAAAGACCCCAACTGTTGTACATCTCTAAAGACCCTACTGTTGTATATCTCTACAGACCCCAACTGTTGTATATCTCTACTGACACATTCTGTTGTATATCTCTACAGACCCAACTGTTGTATATCTCTACAGTCCCCTACTGTTGTATATCTCTTCAGACCCCTACTGTTGTATAGCTCTACGGGGCGGTGGGGTAGCCTAGTGGTTAAAGCGTTGGCTCGTCACGCCGAAGACCCGGGTTCGATTCCCCACATGGGCACAATGTGTTAAGCCCATTTCTGGTGTCCCCCGCGATGATATTGCTGGAATATTGCTAAAAGCGGCGTAAAACTAAACTCAGTCAGTCAGTCAGTATAGCTCTACAGACACCTTCTGTTGTATATCTCTACAGACCCTACTGTTGCATATATCTACAGACCCAACTGTAGTATATCTCTACAGACACCTACTGTTGTATATCTCTACAGACACCTTCTGTTGAATATCTCTACAGACCCAACTGTTGTATAGCTCTACACACACCTACTGGTGTATATCCCTACAGACCCCTACTGTTGTATAGCTCCACAGACACCTTCTGTTGTATATCTCTACAGACCTCAACTGTTGTATACCTCTACAGTCCTCAACTGTTGTGCAGCTCTACAGACCCTACTGTTGTAAGTCCCGACGATTTTCTTGGAAATCAACGATTGGACCGATTGTCAGTTAACAAAGTGCGTTAAGAAAACCCAAATATGTTTGGTTAGGGATGTAATTTCATTTATGTCTGATATTATCATGGATGGTCTCAATGTCATATGCTACATAATCCCGAACGTGACTCTTGGGACAGAAATCGACGTGACAGATAGTTGTTTCCTGGCAGAAGGGACGTGACTCCGTGCTGATCATCGTGGGAATTGTTGCATCATGTTCCAGGAATTCCTTCGTTGTGTATATGCATCCCAGGTCGATATTTTGCATGCAATTGATCGGCAGAAATTGATCCAATAATCTCTACAGACACATACTGTTGTATATCTCTACAAACCCCTAATGTTGTATATCTTCATCTGACGTTAATTCCTTAAAGTTTTAGAGGGTTCCACGCTATGGTTGTCCCGATAATTAGTTAAAAATGCCATAGGATCACTGGCAACATTGGTTGTGAATGCCACAGGATCACTGGCAAAATTGGTTGTGAATGCTATAGGATCACTGGCAACATTGGTTGTGAATGCCATAGGATCACTAGGAACATTGCTTGTGAACACAATAGGATCACTGGCAACATTGGTTGTGAATGCCATAGGATCACTGGCAACATTGGCTGTGAACGCAATGGGATCACTGGCAACATTGGTTGTGAATGCCATAGGATCACTGGCAACATTGGTTGTGTATGCCATAGGATCACTGGCAACATTGGTTGTGAATGCCATAGGATCAGTGGCAACATTGGCTGTGAACGCAATAGGATCACTGGCAACATTGGTTGTGAATGCCATGGGTTCACTGGCATCATTGGCATTGAACGCTATAGGATCACTGGTAACATTGTTTGTGAACGCTATAGGATTAGTGGCAATATCGGCTGTGAACGCCACAGGATCAATGGCAATATTGGTTCTGAACGCGATAGCATCACTGGCAACATTGGTTGTGAACGCCACAGGATCACTGGCAACATTGGTTGTGAACAACACAGATCACTGGCAACATTGGCTGTGAACGCAATAGGATCACTGGCAACATTGGTTGTGAATGCCATAGGATCACTGGCAACATTGGTTGTGTATGCCATAGGATCACTGGCAACATTGGTTGTGAATGCCATAGGATCACTGGCAACATTGGCTTTGAACGCAATAGGATCACTGGCAACATTGGTTGTGAATGCCATAGGATCACTGGCATCATTGGCATTGAACGCTATAGGATCACTGGCAACATTGTTTGTGAACGCTATAGGATTAGTGGCAATATCGGCTGTGAACGCCACAGGATCAATGGCAATATTGGTTCTGAACGCGATAGCATCACTGGCAACATTGGTTGTGAACGCCACAGGATCACTGGCAACATTGGTTGTGAACAACACAGATCACTGGCAACATTGGTTGTGAATGCCATAGGGTCACTGGCAACATTGGCTGTGAACGCCATAGGATCACTGGCAACATTGGCTGTGAACGCCATAGGGTCACTGGGAACATTGGTTGTGAACGCCATAGGATCACTGGCAACATTGGTTGTGAACGGCATAGGATCACTGGCAACATTGGTTGTGAACGGCATAGGATCACTGGCAACATTGGCTGTGAACTGCATAGTATCACTGGCAACATTGGTTGTGAACGCCATAGGGTCACTGGCAACATTGGTTGTGAACGCCATAGGATCACTGGGAACATTGGCTGTGAACGCCATAGGGTCACTGGCAACATTGGTTGTGAACGCCATAGGATCACTGGCAACATTTGCTGTGAACGGCATAGGATCACTGGCAACATTGGTTGTGAAAGGCATAGGATCACTGGCAACATTGGCTGTGAACGGCATAGTATCACTGGCAACATTGGTTGTGAACGCCATAGGACCACTGGAAACATTGGCTTTGAACGCACATGATCACTGGAAACATTGGCTGTGAACGGCACAGGATCACTGGGAACATTGGTTCTGAACGGCATAGGATCACTGGCAACATTGGTTGTAAGCGTCAGAGGATCACTGGCAACATTGGTTGTGAACGGCATAGGATCACTGGCAACATTGGTTGTGAACGCCATATGTACACTGGCAACATTGGCTGTGAACGCCATAGGATCACTGGCAACATTGGTTGTGAACGCCATAGGATCACTGGCAACATTGGGTGTGAACGCCACAGGATCACTGGGAACATTGGTTGTGAACGGCACAGGATCACTGGCAACATTGGTTGTGAACGCCACAGGATCACTGGGAACATTGGTTGTGAACGGCACAGGATCACTGGCAACATTGGTTGTGAACGGCACAGGATCACTGGCAACATTGGTTGTGAACGGCACAGGATCACTGGGACCATAAGCGTAGGGTAGGTGGAATACACGTGTACGGGAATAGGAACAGTTGACACAGTAATTGATAATGACCGTTGGAAATAGACATTATCCCTTTAAATTTAGTCGTTTGAAGTATCCCGAGGGAATGTATTTTGTGCGCCTGGTCGTCGATGGCGAAAGAAGTTCTTCCCTGTTGTAATTCCAAACGCGTCATTGAAGACACCAATGTTGAAAACAGCCCAAAATTGTTCAACATTTACATGAAATCTGTAGTTATTTCGTATTTTTTCTTGTTACACAGGAATTCCTTCTAATTAAACCTACTGCGGATGTTGGTCTCAAGTTACTTAACTCGCTCACACGCCACGTTAGAACATTTGCTGTCAAGTCCGAAACCAGGTTGGGATAGATTGAAATGTCTTCCCGTTCGCACATTTATATCAATTGAAACCTACCTTTAATCGTATTGCTGATTATAGCAATACTTATTTCGCAGACGTTACGCTAAAGACGACTGATACTCCAAGTCCTGCTTACAATATGGCTGAATACACCGCTGTTTCTTTGCCTGTTTGTTTAACGCTTCACTCAGCAACATTCCAGCTGTGTGGTAGGTAAATTCTGGACCAAACACGGCAGTGATAAACTGACATCATGAGCACCGATTTACGCAATTGATGACATGCATCAACAAGTCCGCGGGTATGACCATCCGATCCCGTTAGTCCCCACGTAGGACAAGCATATAGTCCTATCTTGAGACACAACATTGGTAGCTGAAGACCATTCTAACCCTGATCTGAACAGGTGTTCCTAAGCTCCTCGCCATTGGACATCAACGAAGACTTAAGAATCACCGTATCGTGTTGTCTATATGTGTGATGAGGAACGCTCAACTGGAAGTATGTCCCCAGAGACAATATGGTCAGTAAAAGTTGATGCCTTATAGTTTATGTTCGACAATCCCTTTATCAAATGGACCACCACAAAAGGAGGGGTTACGGGTGTTAAGGGTGGAGACAAGATATAGTAGCCAAACAAACACCTTCTACACACAGAAAAAATATACTTTCAAGGGGGGCAACATTATGTAGATAGTTTGTTTCATATAGTAGTTGTAACCGGGAGAGTATTTCGATGGAAATAATGTGTTACAACGTGTCTCATGAAACAGAAACACAACCACGCCCAAACGTAATTGTGATGAGAAGGTTCCAGTGACTACCGAGCTTAATGATTAACCTTGCGCGAGTGTCACGCCATCCGTGCAGCCTCACCGTCAACCAGTACCTTGCTTCAGTACAAGGAATACTACGTCATCAAGGATCAACAAAATGCTCTTGTCAAATAGAGGGATGTTACTTGATCACATGAGGTACATCTATATCCTGATGACTGTACAACAGGTAGTGCATTTCAAACAACTGTCTGCCGCTTGAAAATTATATCTGTAAATATTTTGGGGTCCGTGCAACACAGGAAAGGGTGATCGGTACACGTTCACTATTTGGGTCCGTAGTGTCCCTCAGTGGTTGTGATGACTGCTGCAGCGTTTGCCCGGTCCAGTGATTCCAATTCCACCAAATATAATCAAAGTCCATAACTTGACATCCTTAGAACACGTTATGGTATCGTGACTCGCCATAGTTAGGACGACTCGACAGTGGCAACTCACTATACTGAGTATACAGTATACAGTCTACTGCCACTTATTATGCAAAGTCAAACGATGTGGACCCTGGGTCGTATTTTACAGCACAGGTGTAATACTATCAACCACTCCGCATACAATGTTTGGATTTGAAAAACAAATTCGTCTTCACCAAACACCACGAAACGTTACCATAACATAACCCCCTCCGATGTCAAACCGTAGTCCTGAACCATATTATTTTCCCATTCTGCATCACCCATCCCCTTTTTATGGAACTATTTTGCAAAATTCAAGCAGCAACATTTCTACACAATATGATGTTCAACGTTCCCTATAGTATGATGTTCAACGTTCCCTATAGGCCTGACAGTACTTCACTGTTCGTGAAGTAAACGTTAGGATGTTCAACGTTCTCTACAGGCCTGACAGTACTTCACTGTTCGTGAAGTAAACGTTAGGATGTTCAACGTTCTCTACAGGCCTGACAGTACTTGCACTGTTCGTGAAGTAAACGTTAGGATGTTCAACGTTCTCTACAGGCCTGACAGTACTTGCACTGTTCGTGAAGTAAACGTTAGGATGTTCAACGTTCTCTACAGGACTGACAGTACTTGCACTGTTCGTGAAGTAAACGTTAGGATGTTCAACGTTCTCTACAGGACTGACAGTACTTGTTCGTGAAGTAAACGTTAGGATGTTCAACGTTAGGATGTTCAACGTGTTCAACGTAACGTTATACCAACGTTCCATGAAGGGTTCGACAGTGTTTCCATCGTGAAGAAACAGCGAAGGATAAAACGAATTGCTCTTGCGTTTCATTCAACCACCGCATGGATATCAAATCGTTCTTCATGATAGATCATAAAATTTGTTCACCGTAGCTTTTGTTCGCATGTTCATCGTTCTTTGCGAGTTCTGGCGAATTTGTACTCATCATGGCATAAAACGGCGATGTTCCAACGCCTCGGCGATCTGGTTATGTTCTCATCGTCTGGAAGCAAACGCGAGTGGATGTTCAACGTTTCGATGGTGGATCGATGAAATCAATTGAGTTTCGCAGCGTTCCGGAAGTGTTCCAACGCTCTTCTGAATTTATATTCCCGGTCGTCGCGGAAGCACAACGTTTCGGTATTGCCCAACTGTTCGTATTCCCATGTGGTTCTCGTAATTGTTCGTAAAGGATGTTCAATCGTTCCTCGCGATTCGACAAAATGGAATGCGTTCGCAGCGATGCCCAGTGTTATGACGCGTTTGTTCGCGCAGCGTAACGCCAACCCCGACTTATCTTCGAAATTGCCCGCAAGAAACAACGTTCGCGGCGATTCAGGTAGCGGTCGAATTTGTCGGTGTTGAGGTGTTCGTTTTAGGATGTTCTTCTATATTCCATGGTGCCTGGGTACCGGTTCGGTAAACGTTAGATATCGGTCGGTTCTATCGTATGGATTCGGAGGCGATACCGTACCAAATGGCATGCAACGTTAGATAAATAAACGCTTCCGGAGAATTGATGGTTATCCGCCCAGCCTGCGGCAAAGCGCACCGCAGCGATGTTCTAACGTTCTTCATAGCGTGATCACCAGATGGCAATTTCAACCGTCGCAAGCGATAAAATGTTCATTTTGTTTTGTTCGTGGAGCAACGCGATAAGTTCCAGCGTTCGGGCGACGATGGAATGCACCGTTTTTGCAACGTTGATGTTCAACCCTTTCCTGCATATTCATTGAAACACCGGTTCGTTTAAAATGCAGATGTTCCGAAGTGTTTCATATTCATAAAGGCCTTCATATCGCTGCAACGCGATAAACGAGCGTTCATGGAATTGAGTAGCAATTTCATCGAACGTAGGCGTAAAACGTTCAGGGCTGTTCATCCGCATGATGACCTGGTTATTTCATCGAAACGTTAATAAACGCCGGATGCACCAATTCCGGACCCATTTCTAACGGTCGTGAATGAAAACGTTAGAGCATGGTCGTTCCCGGTTTAGTGATTCGAGTTTGGTATCCTCCTACCTGGTTCGTGGAAGATTCTACGCTCCAACGAATCCACGGTGAACTTCATCGCCCGTAAACGTACCAGATGTTCAACCTTCCCGGTGAATTATTTATATGTTCCCATCGAACGTAAAGTGAAACATTCTGCGCATTTCGTCCGGTAAATATCCTTTGATTAACCGTTTAACGGAAGATCGGTTTTTTGCCCTGCAGCCATGTTCGCGATCTGAAGCGCTTTTAGACAACAAGAAGAGAGCTAAAAATGTTGTAAATAACCGAACTGATCAGGGCAAAAAGGTTTCTGATTGTTTTGTGTGTCTGTGCTTCTCGGAAATAATGCGTATATGACAGATTTTTTAGGGGGGGTTGACAGAAACACAACTAAGACAGAAATATTTTGTTTATACGTTGTTATTAAAATTTTGGAGTCATATGAACATAATTTAATTTGTATTTATGGGCGAAACATTTGGAAACATTAGATTGAATATACTGGATTATAATTGCAATCATTTGTTCTTGACCAAATATTCATGTCGCATTAACATCGCTTGTGTTCTCAATCAGTTTTTATGTACAGGCAGTTCTTACTAAATATTTTAAAAATAAACAAACCTACATTTTTGAAAGACACTTTGGCAAAATCTCCCAGCAATGAGCGCACGGATTTGTGATGAAATAAAGGTATGAAGAGTTGTGTCCCCTGGGGTGATCAAAGTTCCCCAAGCACTTCCATCAAGTTAATGTCTACACGTGGTCGGGGTCGGGGTCGGGGTCGGGCAAGGTGATGTCATCTTAACCGGAACTATTGCTTTTAGACGCACTCTTTTGACACTGTAGCTGATTTATGTTTGGTTACATTACATGAAGTCACCCTGACTATTAGAAACGCACTCTAAGTTTGGGTAACCAACTGTTTGTAGTCAGCTATTAGTTAATTCTCGTTTATTTGTTTATTGCTTGAGAACATATCAAACAGCTATGGGATTGTAGAAAGAAGTACTACCTGTACGAATAGGATCCAGTAATTCGGTTTGTTTTCACCCTAAAGTCTCACAACGTTCGTTATGTCAAAGTTTCAATGACATGGTAAGAGCGTGTGATCAAATACGATCAGTGGATTGACATTTAACGCCTTTATCGGTGAACCAAAGATGAAACTGTGTGGGAATTAGGCAACCAACATGCCGTTTATGTCTGACCGTAACCTCACTCCGAGGACACAAACGTGATTTTTGCATTCCATCATGTATAACTATCTTACAGCAGAGGAGACACAAGGAACTAAAACGGACGTACAATATTAGCATTGAGAGACACTATCCAGTTACTGCCCACACCACAAAGTGCCGGAAACAGGTAACACCAGTGACTTGGCAGTCACAAGATTCTGTGACCCTAACTCTAAATATTGAATGAACATATCCACTTGGAAAAGGGTTATGCACCCCTAAATATGTTGACGGTTTAAGAAACTATGTTCAATTTCAGCTTGTATATGGAGATACGTATGATAATAATGTTGAAATTATTCGTATACGTGTGTCTCCCAAACAAGCCCTGTGGAAAATGCCCAAACAAAAACAAACAAAAGTGCAATTTGTGTATGTGCCACAGTCAGTATTTAATCTGCATGGGATACAATGTTCAATCATTTTTCTGCCACTATACTACGTAGAAGATTATATGATGGCCAGGGATGGAACATTATTGGTACGCATAACTCTGGTATTTGGTCTGGAAATGAATGTCCACTACATAATTGTCAGTTGTTTGGTCATAAAACACAGGGAAATCAATAAGTGAAGGATAGCCCACAGTCTGGACTACCCAGAGTGACGTCAGATGGTGAAGACAGGGCACTACTGAGGCTACCTCGACGACAGCCATTCGCCTAAAGTACAGTTCTGAAGCACCACTGGTTACCATTTCGCCGGGTCTCTTGCACTAAGGAGTACAAATTTAGACTTGTCACCAAACGTCCTCTGCTGAACAATCATGACCAACACGCACGTTTGGCTTGGTGTTTACCACGGTGATGCTGGAGTCTGAGGACAGGGCGACTAACACATTGGTCTGATAAAAGCCTACTCCTTCTTCATGTAACTGATATACTGCATTTGTAGCTAACAACGTTCAACCAACTGTTGCCGTTGGTAAAATACAGTCATGGTGTGGGGATGTCTCTCTCATGACTGTAAACTTGACTTGGTGACAATACGTGGGAAGTTAATAGGTGATCAGTATATCCAGGAAGTGCTGGATTAAGCTGTTCCCCCACAATGGTATATAATAATATCTTTCTAACAACATCGAAAGCAGTTGTCTATTTCTGGCATAGCATGTTGTCTATTTCTGGCATAGCATGTTGTCTATTTCTGGCATAGCATGTTGTCTATTTCTGGCATAGCATGTTGTCTATTTCTCGCATATCACGTTGTCTATTTCTCGCATATCACGTTGTCTATTTCTCGCATATCACGTTGTCTATTTCTCGCATGTAACACAGTTCCCTTATTGCCATCAAATGATATGTCACTTCTGCGCGTTATCATTTTCTCGAGAGAGATACCAAAACAAATCAAATCTGGAATCTACCAAAGCAAACAATCACACTATTTCCCTTGTCCATTCACCAACTGCCCAGCGGGATCTAGTCAAATGGGCCGAGAAGTGCCAAGTCAAATGGGCCATGGTGAAAGTCAAATGGGCTGTGAAAAAATGTCAAAAGGGCCTTATTCTTAGTCATATAGGCCGAACAAAAATAATGTTTACAAATGTTTTTCGTTTTTTATTCACATATATAGCATTAAAACATAATATCATAACAATAATAAAATGGTAATTGCCAAGCATGTCTTTGCATTGAATGGCAGTACATATACTTCATAATTTAAAGTTCTTAAGCACTAAAGTATCAGAGCCACTAAAGTTTAGGTTCATTCTTGGAGTGGCAGGAGACTGGCTTCTTTGTGAAGAGCAGGAATCAACTTGTACGGGCCCAATTGTTGATCTGATGTCCTTACATTCAGACAGCGATGCCAACCTACGATTTAAAAATAATGCAGCCTTCTTCACCTGTAACAAGGTTAATTGATCTAATTAAGAAATCGATTCGTTAACATCTCCAAACTGAACACTATTTACAACAAACTGAACACTATTTACTCTATTTCATTATGTTATTCATTAATGTAACTTTCTGAATAAAATTGATATTTTATACTTATCCTGACTCATGCTCTTTTGCTTGTCTCCTTCCTCTTGCGAACGTTAGTGGAACACTTGTATCTCCTACTGAAGCTCCCTTCAATAAAAACAGACGTAAAATCCCTACTCACCACGAGTTATCTGTGTGGCCGTTTTGGCGGGAAAGCGGCGCCACCGTACTCCCATGCTTCACTCTCTCCGAATTATGAGCCCGACACTTTAATTTGCAGGGAAATCCAAAGTGTCTAGCGGGGAGGTTGGGAGGGCTTACCTCATGAGTCAGGATAAGTATAAAATATCAATTTTATTCAGAAAATTACATATTTTTCCTTATCCTGACTCATGCTCTTTTGCTTGTAGAATCCGACGGATTTGGTGGTGGGTCAAGCTACTTCTGGATTTCATGTAGTGATTTACGTCTTGCATACCCCCCTATGGGAACTTCATGGTAGCACTTCTTTTACTGCTAGGCTCTGCTGCTGCTGTAACCCTTCACTTCCAGCTTTCTCTGATGGGGGGACCACAATTGTTAACTTTTGGTCCTTGCTTCTGTTAACATTTCATGTGGATTTTGCAACTCCATCTCTTGATGCGAGCATCAAGTGGAGAAGCGACCCTTTCCTGTACGAGTATGTCCTTACAAGTACTGGGTCATATCACTTATGCTAGTCTGTCCTAGACTTGCATATAGACTCTAAAGCTGAACTCTCCTGAGTGTAGGCTTTTGCAAGTCATGTGATAAAAGGGCGAGACTCCGTCTCAGCGCCTTTGTGGGGCTGTCAATTGTTGTGCTACAACAAGTTGGCCGAAATGGTGAATGCCAGAGCCGTCCTCGGTGGCGATGTCCCTCAGGTAGTGGTTGGCAAACACCATGTCCCATTTCCAGAAGCAGCCCTCCATTATCGTCCTGATAGAGCAATTCCCATGTAGAGCGAGCGTTGACGCCAGAGCTCTAACTTCATGTGGGTTGTAGGCTCTTGGAGGATCAAATCCTGCTGCTTTGTAGGCCCGTAGTATGACAGTTCTGATCCAGCTTGATATCTTAGTGCGGAAGACCTCCGTCTGTATCGCTGTCGATATCGAGACGAAAAGACACTTGAATTTCCGTCTCCTGGACCTGGATCTTTGTAGGTAGACTTTCAATGCTCTCACTGGGCACAAGGATAGGTCCTGCGTATCCTGTGGTCCAAGGACTGATGATAGTGTTGGGACGTGGAACTGTCTGGCTGGATGACCTGGCAGTTAATTCTTTGCTATGAAGTCCCATCTCAGTCCCATATGCACGATGTTTTGATTTTCATCAAATCGTGTTCTCTCGAAGTCCAGAGCATGTATTTCCGCCATCCTTGCTGCTGTTGCTAAGGTTATCAGGAACAGCGTCTTCTGCGTCAAGAACTCGAATGATGTTCTCTATAATGGTTCGTAGATGTCACTAGTGAGATGTCGTAGAACTACGTTGAGGTCCCACACCGGAGCTTTAAATCTCTGTTGTTGGTCCTCCAATTAAAAGGGCGTAGTAAGGCCAGTAACTCTGGTACTTTCGTCAGTTGCACTCGTCCTCGTGGCGATAACTGACCTCAATGCTGCTAGGTATGTTGAGAGTGTTGACCCTTTTAACCGCTTCGTTTGTCTAGGTGACAAAGGATGTGTCGCTTTCATGGCTGTGAAGCCGGTCCTCGAAGCGTATGTCTCAAAGCGTCGCCACTTGTCGTCGTACAATTTGCGTGTAGACTTGCATAAAGCTAGTGTGACTGCTGTCGCTGCTCTGGCGGAAAATCCTCACTTGTTCAAGCATGCCTTGATACAGTCCACACGTGTAGCCGTAACACCTCTGGGTTGCCGTGCGCCTGCTTTGAGTGAGGATGTACTAGTAGATTCGTCCACTCTGGTAGTTGCAGGTGAGGCAGTCCTAGGTCTTGTATGAGAATAGGGAACCATATTCTCGCTGGGCAGTAAGGCGCGCGCCCCAAGTAGTTGGAGGTCTCTCGTCTGACTGATTTTCTGCAACACCCTCGGTATTAGAGCTTGTGGTTGAAACGCGTAAGCGTTTAGTCCTTGCCAGGAGATGCTTAGCGTGTCCGTTGCCCATGCCCGTGGATCTGGTATTGGTGAGACGAATGTTATCAGTTGACCCTTGTGGCGAAGAGGTCTATTAATGATGCTCCCATCTCTTGTATGATCTGCTTGAAGATCTCTGGATGTAGCATCCAGTCTGTTGAGAATGGCTGCGTTTGACAGGAAAGTGCATCTGCTATCACATTCTTGGCTCTTGGAATGTGGCATGCTCTGATGTGGACATTCAGGTTGACTGTTATGCTGACCAGTTGAAAGCAGAGGTCCAGAAGGTTCTCCGACCTTGTCGATCCTTCTGTGGATGTAGAACGCCACTGTGGAGGTGACTGTATGTACCCTCAGATGAGCATTCTTCAAAATGCTGGTCCAGTGGAGTATGGCGTTTATCACTGCTTTCATTTCCAGCATGTGGAAGTGCAGATCTTCTCTGCTATGGTCCATATCCCAGCTGACACATCGTTGTCGAGGTGTGCTCCCCAATCTTGGAGAGATGCGTCCACATAGAGATGCGTCTTGTACTCCCGGCTCTGCTAAATAGGTGCGTCTGCGACCATCCGATCTCTGAGTCCACCATATTGGATATGGATTTAATCTGTCCGGGAGTCCGAAGGGGTCCGGATGGTCCAGTTGTACATTCACGAAGACCTGTAGTGGGCGTAGTTGTAGACTCCCTCTGCGTGTCATGTCTTGTGCTGACGTGAGAGGAACCAACAGACTCTGCCACTTCGTAGTAATAACAGAGAGAGTAGTGCTTGAGATACAAGGACTTGTATCTATATCCTACGATCTTGAAACCCTTGCCGTGTCCGTAAGGAAATGAAGCGATGTCCGACTCTGTGACTGCCATCGTTGTGAAGTCTATATAAAGTCGTTGGGCTGCCGTCACCTAAAGTCCGGCCAACGTATGTTGCTGCAAGCCGTCTGATGAATCGTCTTCAATGATGACAGGGAAGGTCTCTAACCTCGTGAAGGCAGCCAAATCACGTAGGTCCCGTCTAACTGGACCGTAATTGAGGCCTTCCTCGCTCGCTGACATGTTGTTGTCACTTGTAACCCATTTCTTGACCTGTGAACTACATCCGACCTCTGCGCAGGGCGTTGTCTCTCGTGGTCCAATCAAAATAAAGCATTTTGATTCCTTTGGCTTGCCGCGCTGTGACGTCACCGGTGTAGCAGGAAAAAAGGTCCTTGTAGAATCTAGTGCCGCCGTTGATATCTGATCACCTCTTGGTCTTGTCCGTAGCCTTCCGGAGTTACACGAGTGACCACGCGTATCGAGGGTTGAATGGTAAACGCGCGAAATATTTCGCCGCGTAATACTGATGTAGGTAGGCTGTTTTCCTGGCTGTTGTGACTGTTCCTTCAGTCCTGAAGATAATGTCGTCGCCCTTTATACAGATGATCAGCTGAAATCTGCACGTTGTCAGTGCTGCTCTTGTAGACTGCATACATCTATCTCAATGAAGCGTCGTAATTGTAGAATTAATGCTGAACTTTGTTGTAAATTCTACTCAGGGAATCGTTGACGAGTATGTAGTTACCTAGCCTTAGCAAGGCTGCTGTTGAACCACGCCAGTGAGAATATCTGCAGATCTGTACGGAAGTGAAGATCTCTGTAAGGCCATGAGTCTTCTTAAGTAGATATATCAATCTATGTGAATCCCGTCCAGGATTCAGTCTGAAGATCCGTGCCGGTGATGAATTCGGACAAGAGTACCCCTCTTGAACTTTATGACATACCCTTCAGTCTGTGTGCCGACGAAGATCTTTCCCTTCTAGGGTGACGCTAGGTCCAGTCGCCCTCGTGTCCTGGTTGAATAACCTTGAAGATCTGCGTAGCGATCTGCTTGTGGTCGGCGTGGTGTGACTGTATCGCGCTTTGCGTGTAGGTAATCATCTTGTAGTCCGGGATTGCCTTCCTGGCAATATATTCCGAAATGGTGATTCCCGTGATGATCTGCGAGGCGTCGTTCATGCCTTGATGTAGGTAGTCGGCCTGAAGATCCTTTATAAGGCTCATCATCTGTTGACGGTCTCTGAAGATAGCGCCGTCCTTCGCGCAAGTTGTAGACGACATGTAGCGTTCTGTTGAGAAGCTAAGTACTGCAACGTCTCTGGCGTTGTAGATGGCCTGTGCGAATGCCTTCGCGCAGGCTCGGTGACGACATGTAGTGTTCTGTTGAGAAGCTGAGTACTGCGACGTCTCTGCGTTGTAGATGGCCTGGGCGAATGCGGCATGTAGCCGGTGACGGCATGTAGCGTTCTGTTGAGAATCTAAGTACTGCGGCATCTCTGCGTTGTAGATGGCCTCGCGAAGGCTTGTTGATGGCATGTAGCGTTCAGTTGAGAGACCAAGTACTGCGATGTCTCTGCTTCACTGGGGATCTGCGTGGTGACCTGCATGAAGACCTTCGTGGAGACCTGCGCGGAGACCTGTAGCGGAGACCTGCATGTAGATCAGCGTCGAGAGGAGCCGGGTGAACTGCGTCTGTAAGGCGACCTGCGGGGAGACCTGCGCGGAGGTGAGCATCTCTTGGTTCGCGAATGCCTAGGTGAATCCCTCGACGATCTATGCGATGTTGAAGATGTCTTTGAGGCTGTGTCCGAAGTCCTTCGCGAGTGCCTTTGCGAATGCTGATCATCTGATTCGGCATCTGGGGATAGGCGTGTCGTCCTTCTCGAGTGCCTTCGCGAATGCTAATCATCTGATTCAGCATCTGGGGATAGGCGTGTCGTCCTTCGCGCAGGCTGGTTAGATCTGTTCCCGGTCGTCACGTAGCTGGAGCGCCTCTCTGAAGCATCGTCTGCGTTGGAACCTTCGCGAAGGTCCGGGTCCGTTCTGCAGGCTGGTGGTTGATCATGCGATGCTCTTCTCAGTGTGAAGCGCCCTCTCCATCATCTCCAGGGCCGCATGAAGTCCCCCGGGTTGAATGTCTGCGGTGAGAGATGAGCTGCCCTCTCTGCGTTGGTAGCGATATGGCCCAGGGATCTCTCATCTGCCGTCAGTGTAGATACTTCGGACTGCGTAGACAACTGCGCTGACGTTACCGTTGCTGAGGCCCGCTTCTACTGGTGCTGTATCTCGGGGATGATGAGCGGCGGCTCATCATAGAGTCCTCTTTCCGTCATCGGGACAATCTCGGACGAGAAAGTCCTTGTAGTCTGCGCAGACGTCCCCGTAGAGTTGGTCGTCATCTAAGGGGTGTGTAGCCTTCTCTGGGTAGAGGATGGCTTCTTTTTCTTCGTCTGCGTAGATTGTAGAGCTGCCCTCTCTGCGTTGATAGCGATATGGTCCAGGGATCGCTCATCTGCCGCCCTCGGACTGCGTGCTGTATCTCTTGGATGATCAGCAGCGGCTCATCATGAAGTCATCTCACTGCCATCGGGACGATGTCTGCCGAAAGGTCCCTGTAGTCTGCGCAGGAGTCCCCGTAGAGCTGCTAGGCGTCGTAGGGGTGTGAGGCTTCATTCTGCGTAGAGGATGGCTTCTTCTTCTACGTCTGCGTTGAGGGGTTGTCCGATGTAGAAGCCAACGTCTTCGAAGTAATGGCGGACAACATCCCACGCCCATCCTCCGAGGACACCTCCGGCAGGTCACTTGATGGTAGTAAGTCGTCTGACAGCAGTAGACAGCTCGTGAGGGACTCAGCCAGTTTATCCATGACTTGTAAAGTCACCTGGATTTGTCGGTAGTACGTCTAAGTACAGAGAAAAAAATTATTTATTAAATTGAATTTCTGTTAAATGCTGATAAAGATTACAGCTATAGCTGGAAATACATGTTGTTGTGCAGCTAGGGCACAGTCAATGCGGGTTTGCAGCAGCGAACCTAAACCTACAACGAAAATAGGTTTTCATGAAATGTAAATAACTGAACAAACACGGAAAATTCTGTGAATAAACAGTGCTAAATACGATTAAATATCAAACCATATTGTTGAAGAATACTAACTAAACCCCTATAAAAGTAGAATAGAGGAGAATAACTAAGTAATTAAAGGATATAGTGCCGTATAGGAGACACAGGCGCTCTCACAACCTGCCCACAGGGCAAAGAAGGAGAGAGTGAAGCATGGAAGTACGGTGGCGCCGCTTTCCCGCCAAACCGGGCCACACAGATAACTCGTGGTGAGTTGGGATTTTACGTGTTTTTATTGAAGGGAGCTTCAATAGGAGATACAAGTGTTCCACTAACGTTCGCAAGAGGAAGGAGACAAGCAAAAGAGCATTAGTCAGGATAAGGAAAAATAATTTCTATTTTTTGGTCCTTTTTCGGCCTTTTGGACTAGAGATTTCCGCCCATTTGACTTTTTTTCCCTTTTGTCCTTCGACCCATTTGACTACAACCCCTTCCCAGCAAATGATGCTCTTGTCTTTCACAACTGGAATTATGTACTCTTGAAAGTATTTACAAGTGATTCTTCAAAACCATACTAATAGCATATTCTGTTTACTTAAACATATTATTCATATTATTCACACAAGAACCTGCAATAGAAAACACTCAGAAACATAACTTAAGGCTGACAACCAATATATTGTGTTTTATTTAGGAATTGACCAAACAAATCAAATGTCTGTTGTTAAGGTAAATGATACTTAGTGTAAATTGTCTACCTGGGTTGTGCAAAACTGTTGACACAGACATGTTATAAACTATGGTATATGTACCCTAGCTGGTTTAAAACAGTTCCCTTCACCCTTTAAAGCATGAATTGCTTTATAACACCTTCAAGGTGTAGTGGTTAGAGCGTCTGCCCTGGCTGCGTCATACCACAAGATGCTACTGGTCTGGTACTTGTTGTTCCCCACCTAGCGGCATTAATGGGTTAAAAAAGGACTGGTCGGCTCGGAGTCAGTATAATGTGTCTGAGTGGGGTATTCATGCTTCACTGAGGCATGGTATCTCAGTGAGCTAGCACTATAAAACCAGCTTAAATCTGGGCTAGTACAAGCAGCCACACATACATACGCACGTCGTCATGTGAGCGAAATATTCTTTAAATAAGTACTATGTTAAACCCCACTTCACCTAACCTCAACATTCTGAAAAAAGAATATCACTATGCTACCTACCCTTCATGAAAGAATCATAATCCATTGACTTATTCTCAAACCTGTAGAGCCACACATCAAGAAGTACAATACAGTACAATAGCATTACAAAAGACAGCTTGTGACAACCTAAAACATGATCTTCAGGTTTTTGTACACTGACACAAATAAGAAGAGATCCAGGTAAGACTATTGTTTGGTTCTTGACACTGACCAGTCATTAGCTGGACTACTTTAAAGGTCACATGCAACGTAAAACACAACTTTGCAGATTCTGATACCTTTCGGTATGGACTTACCGAAACAAAGCGTCAAAAATGCAAATTCAACTTATAAAGTTGGAAAATAACGCGATGAAGAATAACGCGCGCGAAATCGGAGTTCAAACGTTTCACTAATTTTCCCCTGACTTTTCTGGGGAATACGGGTTTCAACAGCTGGCTGCGCTCATAGTACGTGCGCAGTGAAATAGGTTCGCGCAACTTGGAAGCGGGCTGTCTGGTGAATACTCGGTGAAGGCTTTGGTGTGAGCTAGTTTCATAATGTTTTTGTTGATATCTCACAGGCGCGAGCTTTTTGTATGTTATGACAGTAAATAAACTTTTTATATAATTTCATTTGTTTATTTCACCACACGTTCTTCTTACCGAGTCACTTTCTCAGTTCGATACTTATAAGCAATGTCATTATTTAGAGTTGACACGATTTCTAACTGTGATATAGATATGTCGCTGTCACAGACAAAACTCAATGTCTTGTTTTATTGACACCAGTGTGTCTGAATGCCTGGCTGCTAATGACAATATTCAATACACAACTGCGATCACTGACCACATGCAATTTGAACTTAACACCAATCAGGCTATACACCATAAACAAAACGCATTGATTTATGGCCCGAGTTCGGTCTCTGTCACATTATGTAATTACACAGACAGGCAGGTGTGATACTTGAACACATGACATGTTATGATGTCTGTTGATTGCAAAATGTTATACACAAAAAATGAGCATGTATTTACAAAACCCAACTTTCTATATATACACACACAATGACCCGTGAAGGCAGCATCTGCTAATGAACCAGCCGTTACACTTGAGTGCACACCCACCCGCTCTGACTGGGTTCGGTATCCCGGCTGCTTCGTTTCGAGGGAGGTAAACCCAAGTACAAAATATTGCACTTTTGATTTGCGATTATACGCTTATAATTTTGTTTATTTGTTTTTTCATAATCAGCAATGCATATTATATGTCATTAAGAAGTGATAATTGTGTTTTAATTATGTTTGATTTTTGGGTTGCATGTGACCTTTAAAGAAACAAGCATAGTATTGCTTGCCATAATTATTTTCTGTATAGAGAATATGTTTCTTTAAAACTTAGTATTTCCACTTGTCTCAGTGCAGCTAGCTTGCTAGAATTAAAGGCCTAAACACTTAAAATATCTTTGAATATCTACCAGTCAGACTGGTCAGAGAATTTCTTGAACTATCAACTGCCTCTGTAAAACTGTAGGACTTGTTTCCCTTCCCATGTTATATAATGACCACATTAGACACCTGTTGTTTGGGTAGGTGGACAAGGAAAGGGTAGAGTGTAGGAATACCATTCTTGTTGTGGATCTTATGTATGACATAAATACTAACATTATCTCTTCATATGATCCCCGATTCCCCACATGGGTACAATGTGTGAAGCCCATTTCTGGTGTCCCCGGCCGTGATATTGCTGGAATATTGCTAAAAGCGGCGTAACACTAAACTCACTCACTCATATGATCCCATAATCTTGAGTTCCTAAAAGCTTGGGACAAGGGTGGTTGTGTTGTCCAAGGTGATCTGTTCTCCACTTGTTCAACCCTAGATTCTTACTACTTAGGATTCTTGGCTTCTTAACACAATACACATGGTCAATTTTTTTCTTTTTCTACATTGGTACATGGACTCCAGTGATGTTTAAATACACATTGTCAAACATCATTCAGAAAACAGAAGGTGGCAAATTGACCAGAATTTGAAAAAGTGGTTGATTCTTGAACTTATCACAGCAGAATATTTTGTCTGGTCATAAGTTTTTTTAGCTCCTGTTGCAAAAACTGAAAAGTTGGCATCTGTTTAGATATTTTACAGTTAAAGATGATATTTTTTAAAAGGAAAAGAATCACGTTGATTGGATGTCATGGGTTTCACATGAGTGGTATGGTATGGGACTAAAATCACATTGGGTGTTCCTTCTTCATCTAGTTGACATCCCTTGATATAGTAACAGAACACCTGTAGTGTGCACACATCCATGACTGAGTGCATGCTCACAGCCCACAGTGAGAAAAGGCTTGAGAGCAGAGATAGATCTAAGTTATGAGCTAAAAAAGTGTCAAGTCTCTCAGGTATTGTGGGAGGCTGTTCCATAGGAGTCGTAGGACTGATGCTGTGTAAGTAAAAGTTCTTTTGCAATGTTGTGATGTTCCTACTTTTGGGACAGTTAACAGGTTTTTTTCCTGAGTGAAGGGGTCTGCCTGGAGTATAAATTTCTACTAGTTCCTGAAGATAAGATGGTGCAGTATGATGAAGACATCTGAAAACGAAGTAGGGGATTTAGAAATAAATTCTGTGTTAGAGTAACAACTCTCGCAGCAGTGTTCTGGACACGTCGAAGGTGGTAAAGCTGAGCTTTAGTAGCGCCAGAGAGGAGACTGTTGCAATAGTCGAGTCTGCACATCACCAGTGAAAGGACAAAATAACAGCAGCATTTAGATATTTTCTTAGATCCAATGTTTCGTAGCTTGAGGAAACACATTTTCACAACATTGTTGACATGACTGGTTAAAGAAAGATCCGAGTCAATTGTGACACCCAATTCTCTATGACTGTCAGAAACTGGTAACTCTACGTCACCAACATCAAAAGTGGAGATGCAAGACTGAGCCCTGCTGACATCAGTTTCAAAGAGAAGACATTCAGTCTTAGTGTCACTGAGTTTCAAGTTGTTGTTGAACATCCACGTTTTTATCTCACTGCAGCCCTCGGACAGACGGTGAAGGTCTATCTCAACAGGGCTTGGTTTGAAGGCATCATGCAGTTGAACATTGTCTGCATACATATGGTGGCCAATCATGGACTTCCAAGCTCCAAGTTCTTTGATGAACAATGTGAACACTATAACTGGACCATTATTCAAGGTGCCATTATCAACTCAAGTATATACGAGACAGTGAAAATACAAATCTGCTAATGACTCTTGTTTCCATCCAAAACACTGGAAACTGCTGTTTGATGAGCTACTTTCATTTCCCAGGATTTTATTCCAAGATATCAGCTACTCATTAATCAGTGTATTTGCTTCTCTAAAGAAATGTTCATACTTAACATTAGCTTCGGTATTTACACCTTCACAGCTATTCTTATACACTGGAATTGGATTTTCACTGGATAGGACCCCTGATCCTGACCACAGGAGAGTTGTTTCCCTTTGATCTGATTTCTTTTCTTCACAACTTGCTTCAGGCATAGTATTTACAGATTGTGGACAGCGTTTGTCATTACCACAGACACATGGAGAGTCAGACCCTTTGTGTTTATCATCACCAGCATCCTGTCCAGTAATGTTAGAACTGTCTGATGAACAGAATGGTTTGGCTGGTGTCGTTTCCTCCACTAAGGATGTATTTTGCTTGGCTGTTTTAACTAATTCTTTTTCAAATTGCGAAATTTCTTTCAGCAGAAATTCTATTTCACCATGCTTTTTTTCACTTTCAGGTGATGTTGCATCTCTGCTCCTCCATGACAAATGAGCACTGAAACCAAACACAGGATAAGCCTTTACATTTAACTAGGAGTCAATATGAAATCCCTTGATCTAGTTGTTCATCACATCCACTTGAAACAAATACTCACAAAAGTTTTGTTGACAAACTTAGTAAACTATCAACAATGAAAACCTGGTCCAAATCTTATTACCCTGTATCACACAGATAATCACGCATTCCAACAATGTAGACAACTGTGTACTCGGACTTTTGCATTCATTTGTTGATGACAGTAAAAGCTGCAAACTATAAACTAAAACAATAGACACTATTTAGTTTCCTGATGATCTGTAAATATCACACAACAAATGATCACCTGAGTTTTCCTCTCAGATGTCCCATTTTCAAACAAATGCTGACAGCCTGATTATAGCCAGCGTTGAAACCAGACTGCAATGTGCTTTCTTGCCCCGACTTGACGCCTTCACGATAACCTCCCTGCAACAGACATACACGGAAATAATCATTCTATACCTGGCTATACACAATGATGAGATGAGTCTTGTTTCACATCACCATGATCACAGTTCATGATAGTACAACTTAATGATGATAACCTTGACCTATTAGTGGATCATTTAAAGGTCACATGCAACCAAAAAATCAAACATAATTAAAACACAATTATCACTTATTCATGACATATAATATACATTGCTGGTTATGAAAAAACATATAAACAAAATTATAAGCGTACAATCGCAAATCAAAAGTGCAATTGTTTGTACTTGGGTTTACTTCCCAAGAAACGAAGCAGCCGGGATACCGAACCCAGTCAGAGCGGGTGGGTGTGCACTCAAGTGTAACGGCTGGTTCATTAGCAGATGCCGCCTTCACGGCTCATTGTGTGTGTATATATAGAGATGTTGGGTTTTGTAAATACATGTTCATTTTTTGTGTATAACATTTTGCAATCAACAGACACCATAACATGTCATGTGTTCAAGTATCACACCTACCTGTCTGTGTAATTACATAATGTGACAGAGACCGAACTCGGGCCATAAATCAATGCGTTTTGTTTATGGTGTATAGCCTGATTGGTGTTAAGTTCAAATTGCATGTGGTCAGTGATCGCATTTGTGTATTGAATATTGTCATTAGCAGACAGGCAGGCAGACGACAGGCATTTGTCGACAGATCGGGCTGACACAAGGCAGACACACAGGTGTCAATAAAACAAGACATTGAGTTTTGTCTGTGACAACGACATATCTATATCACAGTTAGAAATTCTGTCAACGCTAAATAATGACATTGCTTTTAAGTATCGAACTGAGAAAGTGACTCGGTAAGAAGAACGTGTGGTGAAATAGACAAATGAAATTATATAAACAGTTTATTTACTGTCATAACATATAAAAAGCTCGCGCCTGTGAGATATCAACAAAACATTAGGAAAATAGCTCACACCAAAGCCTTCACTGAGTATTCACTGGACAGCCCGCTTCCAAGTTGCGCGAACCTATTTCACTGCGCACATGCTATGAACGCAGTCCAGCTGTTGAAACCAGTTCTCCCCCGAAAAGTCAGGGGAAAATTAGTGAATCGTTTGAACTCCGATTTCGCGCGGTTTTTTTCATCGCGTTATTTTTCAACTTTATAAGTTGAATTTGCATTTTTGATGATTTGTTTCGGTAAGTCCATACCGAAAGGTATCAGAATCTGCAAAGTGGTGTTTTACGTTGCATGTGACCTTTAAGTATACCTGCTGATAGTCAAGTTTCAACAATGGACAAGTGAGTTAGCAACTCATTGTAACCACCCAATCCCTGTTTACTTGCATCTTAACCTTACAACCTTTCTTCTTTCTTTTATTTGAGACAGAAGAAACCATGATTGTACATTGACCCCTACATGTTCATGTGGCTAAAGACTATGGGGTCATGTCAAAATGGTATGCAACATACTTCTGTGGCTGAAAACATTATACTTATCTTACAATGTACCTTATGTAGAGCAGATGCATACCATCCCAGAGTAAGCAAAAAATATTCCCCACAGTTCAGTTGATAATTTTGACAACAGTAAATTGTCAGTGGTTGCATTTATTAATAAATGATTTAAATTATTAGAAAATAATGAAATTTTTAGAGTAAAATTAATATTTTATAGTTATCCTGACTCATGCTTATTGCTTGTCTTCTTCTTCTTGCGAACATAGTGGAACACGTGTATCTCCCAATTGAAGTTCCCTTCAATTAAAAAATCACTAATTAGTACTCACCACGAGTTACCTCCCTTCCACAAGCTCGGGAACGAGGGCGCCACCTGAACCCATGTGCCTCACTCTCTCCTTTTGTTTCGAGCCCGACACTTTATTTTTCCGAAGAAATCCAAAGTGTTAAGTGGGGAGGACGGGAGGGCTTACCTCATGAGTCAGGATAAGTATAAAATATTAATTTTACTCTAAAAATTTCATATTTTTCCTTATCCTGACTCATGCTTATTGCTTGTAGAATCCGAAGGAAAAGGAGGTGGGAATATATATACTTTGGATTTTAATAATTAGTGATTTGAACTGTGATGATTGTAATAACCCTATGGGAACTTCATAAAGGCACTGAACTGATGAATTCCTGCTGTTTAACTTATCAGCTGCCATATAAAGGTTATTACAATTTATAGAATATGATAAAAGTATATACAACATCAATGTAAGCTGAAGCTATTAATATATTTAAGCTATAATAGTATAGTACTGTGCTTAAGATATAATTATAACTTAAGCTGTATAATAGTAACCAACTCCTTAGAGTTTGTTAGCCAATACATTTATGCATATGACCATATGACTTGAGCTTAAGGATTGATGAAACTTAAGCTGAACATATATATACAGTAGCAAAACTCCTAGGAGTTATAAACTTATATATAGTATGATATAAAGACCATAGTACTGAGCTTAAGATAATAAATTAAACTTAAGCAAAATATATAGATAGCATGTAGCTATTAGTACTGTTATCAGATAAGTATAAAATCTGTAAGATAGACTTATCTTCTCCGTGGAACTGTCAACTGTTGAGCGAGGACCATGGGACCGAAATGGTGGATACCTGAGACGTCCTCGGTGGTGATATATCTCAGATAGTGGTTGGCAAACACCATATCGGATCTCCAGAAACATCCCTCCATTATGGTATTCAACGAGCAATTCCCATGTAGAGCGAGAGTTGAGGCTGGCTCTCTAATTTCGTGAGGATTAGAAGCTCTTGGAGGGTCGAGTCCTGCAGCCTTGTAGGCACGTAGTATGACAGTTCTGATCCAGATAGAGATCGTGAGTACGTGAGACTTCCGCTCATGTGAGCTGTAGATATAGGGATAAATAATCTCTTGAATTTCCCTCTGTTCTGTTTGGATCGTTGGAGATATATTTTCAGTGCCCTCACTGGGCATAGTGATAGATCCATCGTATCATGCGGTCCAAGTATGGATGAGAGAGCTGGGACGTGGAATAATCTGTCTGGTTGACCTGGCAGTTGGTTTTTCGCTATAAAATCCCAGCGAAGTCCCAGATGAGCGATGTTATGAATATCATCAAAGCGTGTTCTCTCGTAATCCAAAGCGTGAATCTCTGACATCCTGGCGGCCGTAGCTAGTGCTAACAGGAATAAGGTTTTGTGGGTCAGTGATTCAAACGATGTAGATAGCAATGGTTCATAAGCCTCACTAGTGAGGTGTTGGAGCACTATATTTAGATCCCAGGCTGGAGCTGAAACTTCCGCTTTCTGATCCTCCAATCAGAACGCCAGAACAAAGTGAGTAACTCCGGTGTTTTGTTAACTTGACGCTCGCTCGCATAGTTATGACAGAACTTATAGCTGCAAGATAAGTGGACAAGGTTGAGCCTTTAGATTCTTAGTTTGCCGTAGATAACATAAGAAATCTGCCACTTGAGGATGTGTAGCATATCTGGCTGTAAATCCTTTCTTAGCAGCGTAATTGACAAAACTGTGCCATTTGTCATCGTACAAGTTACGAGTTGAGTTACGTAGTGCAAGCGTGACCGCTTTAGCAGCTCTGGCAGAATAACCTCTCTTATTCAGACATGCCTTGATACAATCCATACGCGAAGTTGGAATGCTTCTGGTGTTTCGTGCACTTGTTTGGTGTCGCGGATGTATCAATAGATTGGCGTTGTGGGAGCTGAAGAATTGGTTTTCCCATTACTTGAATGAGATCTGGAAACCAAGTTCTTGCTGGCCAGTAGGGCTGAACTGAATCAGATGGAGGCTCTGGCGCTTGACTGATTTTCTGTAAGACTTGTGGGATCAACACTGGAGGCGGAAAGCGTGACGCCGCTGAGTCTCTCCCACGATATGCTTAGAGCCGCCCGTTGCCCATGCTAGTGGGTCTGGCACTGGCGACCTACGAATGTTGTCAGTTGCTTGTTGAATCGAAAGTGGCGAATAGGTCTATCAGTGGAGATCCTATTTCCATGATTATTTGATTGAATATCTCTGTGTGGAGCATCCATTCTGTCGGCGACGGTTGGTGTGGCCGAGAGAGCGCCTGCTAATACATTCTTTGCTCCTGAATGTGGCAGGTTCTGACGTGTATGTTTAGATTGTCGATTAAATCGAACAGTCTAAAACATCGAGTCAGTAGGTTCTGTGACCTTGTTGAACCTTGTTTGTTCACATAAAACGCTACTGTTGAATTGTCTGTGTGAATCATCAACTGAGCGTTCTGTAGTATGTTGCTCCAGTGACTTATGGCGTTTATGACTGCTTGCATCTCTAGCAGATTTATGTGACATTTGCTCTCTTGATTGCTCCATAGGCCTGACGCTGTCCTGCCAGCAAGGTGGGCTAACCAACCTTGTAGTGACGCGTCTATGTAGAGATGTGTGTTCGATTCCGGCTCTACTAAGGAGACGCCTGCGCAAACATTCAATCTCTTGGTCCACCAGAGTAGATGTGGTTTGACATAATCTGATAGACTGAATGGTAGAGGGTCCTCGAGATGAGCATTGATGAGGACTTGTAACGGATGTAATTGAAGCCTGCCTCTGACTGTCAAGTCTTGAGCTGATGTGAGTAGTCCCAATAGGCTCTGCCACTGTCGTAGTGGTAACGGAGAGAGTAGGGCTTGAGGAATAAGTTGTTGGATCTTGATCCATCTGTCCTCCGGGACTACAATACGATTCTGAGCTGTTAGAAATCGTATACCTAGAAATTGCAGATCTTGGCGCTTGGTTCTAGGTCCGACTTGAGTAGATTTACTAACCATCCTAATTGTGTTAGTAGCTTGATTATAAAGTTCAGCTGTAGTCTGAGACGCTGTGGATCTGGATCCACTTGTATACCGTCGTCTAGGTAAAAAGCGCTGTGAAGACCTTGACGATGTAGGTATGAGACAATAGGCTTGGTCACTCTTGTGAATACCCAAGGGGCCGATGTGATTCCGAAGGGAAGAACCTTCCATTGGTAATGTTTCCCATCTAGGATAAATCTTAGATATTTCCTTGAGTTGGGATGAATCGGAATGTGTAGATATGCGTCTTGCAAATCTATGCTGGCCATGTAATCTTTGGGACGAATTAAATGCCGGAGTTATGCGAAACTTCTCCTTGGAATTTTTCTTCGGCACTAGGAAAACTGGGGAGTAGAAACCTGGTACGATGTTTCGTTGATCCAGAACTTCTAAGGCCTGTTTGTTTAGTAGAGTAAGTACTGTTTCTCTTAACATAGGTAGTTGTGCCGATTGAACGTTGAACCCTGGGGGGTTGACTGTTAATGGAGGCTTGGCCTTGAGTTGTATTAGATATCCGTGCTGTAGGATGTTGGATACATATGGATCTTGTAGTATTCCCCAGTTTTCCCAGTGTAGCTGAAGGCGTCCACCCACTGGAGACGGTTGTACTGGAACGGCTGGGGGTGGAAGACTCCAGTCGTTCCGAACCTGAATTTCATCGTCTAAATCCACGGGCACCTCTGGATGATCTGCCTCTAGCTGATCCTCCCCTAAATTTGTTGTATGGGCGACGAAAAGAATCCTTGGGATCTTTAGCTGCAGCTAATTTCTTGTCCCGTGCTCTCTGTAGCCCCGAAAACTTAGACTTGCCCGAGTATCTCTGTGTTGACTGTTTAATGACGTTCGCTAAGGTATCCATGGATCTGATCATAAGAACCTCTCTTGAGTCTTTAGATACTTCTTTGGAGACCTTGTCTATGTTGCCACCAAACAGTAAGGGCGATGACCATGGAGCTGTGTATAGAGATTCTGTAAATTGCTTATCCCAAGAGCAGGAGGCTAGTAAGCCTTGCCGACGAGCCATGGTAGTAGTTTCAGTAAGCGCTGATAGGTGCTCTGTAAGAAATTGGTGGTCTCTTTTCTGCATGAGTAGAGCTGAGTAGATCATTCTATCTTCCTCCTCTGTAGAATTCTTGAACTTGGTGATGAGAGTTTCATTAATCGTTCTAGATCTATTCAATCCAAAGAACATCCTCCTGGCGATGGTATCTAGTTGAGCGAATTTGCGATCGTCTACTTTGTAACTTCTGGACTTGGAATCGCTGACTAATTTAAAGTTGTCATCAATATCCTGGGCCTTGAAAAAGGGGTCCATATTGTGTCCAGCAAATTTCTTGGCATTGAAGACCGGGAAATGTGTAGATTGGACTTTTGAAGATTTGGAACAGGCTGTATCCAAATTAGCTGGTACCGCTGCAATCGGATCAATAGGAGGTAAGGTGATATTGCTTACATCATCATCCTTCATCAGGTAAGTCTGAGTTGAATTCTCGTTCTTCGATGGGGAAGCAAGTTGTAACTCATTCACCATCCAGTATCTGATCTCAGCATCTGAGAAAATGATACCTTCTTCCTCTGATGTAGGGTCACATGTCGGAGTCCTAGATCTGTAGGAAGATCTATGAGAGGACTGTGGTGAACGGACTGACGAGTGGCTAGTGTAAGGAGACCTTGGAGGAGACATCCTCGGCGAACGCTGGGGACTTCGCGAAGCTCTTCTAAATCTTCTGGGCGAGGAAGATATGGAGCCACTTAGCCTTCGCGAATGTATCGAGTCAGTGTCCGAATCGACATATGAGCGCTTGCTTCGCGAACGACCTCTGTGTTCTACAGGGTGTGGGCTCGGCGAAGCGCTCCTTCTCCGCGATGTCTCTCGCAACTGGATAGGCTCTAGCTCCTTCGCTGAGGCGGCCTGGGACTTCCTTTGCGAACTGATCGCTACGGGCTGGGTTGCCCTTCGCAGAGGCGCGTTTGTGGGCTCTGGGGCCCTACGCGAAGCCAAGGCGGGCTCTGGGGCCCTGTATGACTTATTAAGGGTTGGGCTCTGGGGCCCGTGGCTCTGGGGCCTCTGTAAACCGTAACGGTCCTCCATCAGTCTCATGATTTGGTTAACCAGGTCGTCTGGGACGGTCTGCGCTGGCGTTGAGGGTGGCCTCTCTGTGAAAGTGACGGGACCCTCAATCGTAAACTCAGGCGTCAGCGTAGGCATCTCTGGTTGCGTGTTTATCTGCGCTGTAGTGACGGTAGCAGATACTGGACGTTTCTTATGACGTACATCTGGAATGATAATCGGAATGTCATCATCATATAAACATAATTCTGAGACAGGTAGAATATCGGAGGCAAAATTATTTGTAGTTTTCGTAGATTTCCCTTTTGACGAAGCTGTGGACCTGGGGGTTCGAAGCGTACGTTGAGATGATGTGGACGCTTTCCTAGTCTTAGACTGTGAAGACGGAATGTCTTGAGATGCAGGTCGCTTCTTGGACATAGCGGACTGCGTCCCACGCTTATCCCCCGAGGGAAACTCCGGCATGCCACCAGCCGGTGGCGGGTCGTCAGTCAACAGTTGACAGGGTATAATAGCTTCCGATCTATTAGCCATGACTGAAGATTGTTTGCGAGATTTATCTGCCTTCCGTCTCAAAACGGAACATAAATATTTATCAAAGGCAGAAATTGGTAAATTAATACATAATTTACAACGAGAAACAATAGAACATGGAGTAATGCAACTAGGGCATTTTAAATGTGGATCGGTAGCGGAATAACGTAGTTTACAACCTGTGCAGATTCTCATTAACGTAAACTGCTGAACAAACACGGCGAACCGTGAATAAAACAGCAGAAACACGACTAATAATCAATGCAAGTTGAATAAGGATACTAGTTACACCTCTATAACTGAATATAAGAGGTACTAAACTAAATATAAATAAAGGATATAGTGTGTTGGGAGACACAGGCGCTCTCACGTCCAGCTCACTGGGCGAAGGAGAGAGTGAGGCACATGGGTTCAGGTGGCGCCCTCGTTCCCGCGCTTGTGGAAGGGAGGTAACTCGTGGTGAGTACTAATTAGTGATTTTTTAATTGAAGGGAACTTCAATTGGGAGATACACGTGTTCCACTATGTTCGCAAGAAGAAGAAGACAAGCAATAAGCATGAGTCAGGATAAGGAAAAATAACATTTTCCACAAACTTACACAAATGACAAATAGAAACTAGTTGTAAGTATCTCAAAGAATTGCTGTACCGTGTGCCACTGCAACAGAATACACTTGTGAATTGTCATCAATTACTTGATTTGACCAACTGTAGTTCCACCATGTGGGCATAGGTAATCTCAGCTTGTTTTACTATTTACCACTTCACCACTGCAGCAAAGTCAAAATGCCTTTGATATCTCACCACATTGGCCAGTGTAATGAGACTTTGTGTATCCTTAAAACAATACCAAACTTCATACAATAAATGAAGCAAGGTACGTTTGCTGACCTATACAGTTTTCTGTGCCCATTCACAACTTAGTGCATGTGTATAGAGACTCTTATCATACTTTCCTGACTAAGAGGTTGTACTAAAACAGTCCCAGGGATTGGGAAAGGCAGGGGCCATTTAATGGCCCATAAAATTTTGAAGTCTACTGTTGATACAAGGGCAGTGGCCCATTCTAAATTCAGAAAATGGCTAATAATTGTGAAAATGGCCCATTGTCAAAGTTCTCTATCCCAATCCCTGCAGTTCTCTACAAAATGTCGGGGCGGTGGGGTAGCCTAGTGGTTAAAGCATTGGCTCGTCACGCCGAAGACCTGGGTTTGATTCCGCACACAGGCACAATGTGTGAAGCCCATTTCTGGTGTCCCCGCCGTGATATTGCTGCAATATTGCTAAAAGCGGAGTAAAACTAAACTCAGTCAGTCAGTTTCTACAAAATGTCACTGAAATCAATCGCAACCAAGAAGAAAAACAGGAACCTCACCCTGGTTTCACATTCAAACCAAAGTACCTGTGAAATGATAATTACCTCAAAAGGAATTTTTAATTACAAAGTAGACTCTTAATTTACTCGAAAACAACACTGACTAGGACGCACTCTTAAACTTATAGTGGAAACATGACAAACTTTCACTAGTTTCAGTTTCAAGCAGCTTAACTGTATTAATCTGACACAAACATAAAGCCTTAAACTCAAGGAGACAAACTCAACATAATTTTAACTGAATTCAGAGAAGTCTGGTAATTGAATTTCAGAATCAGCATCAAGCTTAGAGAATGACTGTAACAGGTACATATGCAATTATTTCATATTGTAATATAGTATATGTAACACAAATTGTAAAAGCATTGAAATGAATGAAAGTCACAATGCAATATACTGGCCGTTTTCGACAAAAAGTGGAATACCAGATGAGACTGATGAACATATTGTATATTCAAAAGGAGTGAGTGAGTTTAGTTTTACGCCGCACTCAGCAATAGTCCAGCTAATATGGTGGCGGTCTGTAAATAATCGAGTCTGGACCAGACAATCCAGGGAGCAACAGCATGAACATTGATCTACGCAACTGGGATATGACCACCTGATCTCCTTAGTCGCCTCTTACGACAACCATGGGATACTGAAGATCAATTCTAACCCGGACCGTCACGGGTATATTCAAAAGGTGAGGTGAGGTGACATGGGGTTTAACGTCGTACTTGAGAATATTTTGCTCATATGATGATGTGCCAGAGGTGGAAATAACCCACTGCCCGACGCCCGAGTCCAGTGTCTTTTTCTGTCGGGCAAGCAAATTTGTATATCACACTGTACCGGTGTCCAGTTGACTTTCCAATGTTAATTATGTTATTTATTTAAAAACTTAACAAGAAAACGGCTGGTATAGTTGAAAAATTATCAGGGCAAGTGATTTTACATGTGCCAGTGTACTGGAGTACACTAGCAATTTTAAAGTTGTTTCAGACCCCTGCGTGTGTGCATGTGTATGTGCGGCTGCTGGTACTAGCCCAGACTTAAGCTGGTTTTATACTGCTAGCTCACTGAGGTACCATGCCGCAGTTAAGCATGACCCCACTCAGACACAGTGTACTGACTCCGAGCCGACCAGTCCTTGTTGTACCCATAAATGCCGAACGCCAGGCAGGGACCAACAAATACCATATTTGAACGTCTTTAGGTATGACGCATCCGGGGATAGAACCAGCGATTATTCAAAAGGTTCTTCCATGTATATTTATTACTGACGGTTAAAATACATAGCCAATTCAATTCTATCCTTAAATACTACTCTAAACACTCATCCTACTACAATCTCCCAAATGATTTTGTGATGAATATTTGGTGATCTTTTGAACGAAATATAGCTAAAGGTGTCGTTGTTGGCACGGTTACTCCAGATGTGTATACAGAAATGTACCCAGGACGAATCCATTCCCCACTGTGTATTTTTCCTGATCGGAAATGAATTTGATTGCGTTATATAAGAGCATACACAGGAACGAATATTTCGTGACGCACAACAACAACGCACACAATCATCTGAACCTGAACCACTACACACGGTTTGGGTTTAGGGATCGTCCCACCTTTAGGGCACCGGGTAGTTTCTGTATTCTGACTTTCTTTAGGGTATATATCCGTTGTACCTGAGCCGACAACGACAACTTCAGCCGAAAATATGTGGCACTGGATCACGATTAAAAATACCACCTTCTTCAGATCTGTTTCAACTTTACTCCATTCTCGACGTTGGATTGGTTCATCGGCCGCTTCGTCGTCAAATACATCGTCAAATGTTTCTCTCGTAGTCATTGTCGCTATGTATAATCAAGTAGAAATCAAAATCGACTGCACCACATTTCGAAATATATGGGCGCTGCCATCTTTGAAAAGTCACATGACCGTTGTACTGACATCACGTGACTTGTCTGTATTGCGGGATTCTGTTGAACATGGAACCATAATTTGTGACTTACAGATCAACACCAAAATGTAAATCTTCAGTGACATCATTGTATGTTATACACATTGATCTTCGGTCATATCATTGGTTGTTATGCATGTACGTTACACATGCAGATCTACAATCATATCATTGGCAAAAGTAATATCAGCATCAATCGGGTGTCAAAATGTTCATCATCATGTTGAACTGTAGATACAAAATGAGTATGAATGAAATTCAAAGCATTGTGAATATGGATACAAAGTTCAATTTCAGTATAGAGTAATCCCTGCAACAGATTGTATGTGTGCAAACTAGTATAGAGTAATCCCTGCAACAGATTGTATGTGTGCAAACTAGTATAGAGTAATCCCTGCAACAGATTGTATGTGTGCAAACTAGTATAGAGTAATCCCTGCAACAATTGTATGTGTGCAAACTAGTACAGAGTAATCCCTCCAACAAATTGTATGTGTGCAAACTAGTATAGAGTAATCCCTGCAACAATTGTATGTGTGCAAACTAGTATAGAGTAATCCCTGCAACAATTGTATGTGTGCAAACTAGTATAGAGTAATCCCTGCAACAATTGTATGTGTGCAAACTAGTATAGAGTAATCCCTGCAACAATTGTATGTGTGCAAACTAGTACAGAGTAATCCCTGCAACAATTGTATGTGTGCAAACTAGTATAGAGTAATCCCTGCAACAAATTGTATGTGTGCAAACTAGTATAGAGTAATCCCTGCAACAATTGTATGTGTGCAAACTAGTATAGAGTAATCCCTGCTACAATTGTATGTGTGCAAACTAGTATAGAGTAATCCCTGCAACAATTGTATGTGTGCAAACTAGTATAGAGTAATCCCTGCAACAATTGTATGTGTGCAAACTAGTATAGAGTAATCCCTGCAACAATTGTATGTGTGCAAACTAGTATAGAGTAATCCCTGCAACAATTGTATGTGTGCAAACTAGTATAGAGTAATCCCTGCAACAATTGTATGTGTGCAAACTAGTATAGAGTAATCCCTGCAACAATTGTATGTGTGCAAACTAGTGCAAACTAGTAAAGAGTAATCCCATCCCTGCAACAATTGTATGTGTGCAAACTAGTATAGAGTAATCCCTGCAACAATTGTATGTGTGCAAACTAGTATAGAGTAATCCCTGCAACAATTGTATGTGTGCAAACTAGTATAGAGTAATCCCTGCAACACAAATTGTATATAGAGTGCAACACTAGTATAGAGTAATCCCTGCAACAATTGTATGTGTGCAAACTAGTATAGAGTAATCCCTGCAACAAATTGTATGTGTGCAAACTAGTATAGAGTAATCCCTGCAACAATTGTATGTGTGCAAACTAGTATAGAGTAATCCCTGCAACAGATTGTATGTGTGCAAACTAGTATAGAGTAATCCCTGCAACAAATTGTATGTGTGCAAACTAGTATAGAGTAATCCCTGCAACAGATTGTATGTGTGCAAACTAGTATAGAGTAATCCCTGCAACAAATTGTATGTGTGCAAACTAGTAAAGAGTAATCCCTGCAACAATTGTATGTGGGCAAACTAGTATAGAGTAATCCCTGCAACAGATTGTATGTGTGCAAACTAGTACAGAGTAATCCCTGCAACAATTGTATGTGTGCAAACTAGTATAGAGTAATCCCTGCAACAATTGTATGTGTGCAAACTAGTACAGAGTAATCCCTCCAACAAATTGTATGTGTGCAAACTAGTATAGAGTAATCCCTGCAACAATTGTATGTGTGCAAACTAGTATAGAGTAATCCCTGCTACAATTGTATGTGTGCAAACTAGTATAGAGTAATCCCTGCAACAATTGTATGTGTGCAAACTAGTATAGAGTAATCCCTGCAACAATTGTATGTGTGCAAACTAGTACAGAGTAATCCCTGCAACAATTGTATGTGTGCAAACTAGTATAGAGTAATCCCTCCAACAAATTGTATGTGTGCAAACTAGTATAGAGTAATCCCTTCAACAAATTGTATGTATGCAAACTAGTATAGAGTAATCCCTGTAACAGATTGTATGTGTGCAAACTAGTATAGAGTAATCCCTCCAACAAATTGTATGTATGCAAACTAGTATAGAGTAATCCCTGTACCAAATTGTATGTGTGCAAACTAGTATAGAGTAATCCCTCCAACAAATTGTATGTGTGCAAACTAGTATAGAGTAATCCCTGTACCAAATTGTATGTATGCAAACTAGTATAGAGAAATCCCTCCAACAGATTTTATGTGTGCAATCCAGTGTAGAGTAATCCCAGCAAACTAGTATAGAATAATTCCTGCCAACCAATATATAGTAATCCCTGTAACAGACTGTTATGGGTGCAAACCTGTATAGAGTAATCCCTGTAACAGACTGTTATGTGTGCAAACCTATATAGAGTAGTCTCTGTAACAGACTGTTATGTGTGCAAACCTGTATAGAGTAATCCCTGTAACAGACTAGACTGTTATGTGTGCAAACCTATATATAGAGTAATTCCTGTAACAGACTAGACTGTTATGTGTGCAAACCTATATATAGAGTTATCCCTGTAACAGACTAGACTGTTATGTGTGCAAACCTATATATAGAGTAATCCCTGTAACAGACTAGACTGTTATGTGTGCAAACCTATATATAGAGTAATCCCTGTAACAGACTAGACTGTTATGTGTGCAAACCTATATATAGAGTAATCCCTGTAACAGACTAGACTGTTATGTGTGCAAACCTATAGAGTAATCCCTGTAACAGACTAGACTGTTATGTGTGCAAACCTATATATAGAGTATTTCCTGTAACAGACTAGACTGTTATGTGTGCAAACCTATAGAGTAATCCCTGTTGCATACAGGATATTAAAGACCTTCCGTCTAATACCATTTTAAGGAGTTAATGATTTAGTTCTGGCTACCCACTCGAGGGTGAAGCATGTACTGGGCAGAGAAATATTACAATGTGCTGAAACAAGCATCAGGTCATGTCATCAAGTTTACCATTTATAAATGGTCATCACTGGACATCATATCCAGTCTCTGGTGCACCATGAATGTATACATTTTCAAAATACCTAACAGCCTTTAAAATATAGTTATATAATTTGTGGTCTGCATGAAATTTAAACTAATCCATAAACTGACTCATATCCACTGTGACATCCATTATAAACAACAAACATTGTCCCAACAATAGGTGATCTATGGATGCTGATGTATGGGAATTCTTTCTCCTGTGTGATGATTGAGGGAAGAGTAATAAAATCTGTTCCGTGAACCCATGAGACGTCTGGGAATTGAAACCAACAAAGCTGCTTAAAGTTGGGATAAAACAGTGTTTCTTCACAGACAGTTGACAAGAAAAGGAGGGTCTGTGACCACTATGTAACTGCTGGGTGGGAATAGTTCATCAGTCTTGAATGTCTGGGGTAACCTAAATAATGGAAGACTGTGTCTTACTGTTTTCAGATTCCATCATTTATCATCTGAAATATTGTTTGTGATGATATTTGTAATTTAAACTTTGCCATCAGATTTTCTGATAATCATTAGTTATATACTCCGAAACGTTGTCTTCCTCATAATAAAAAGGTTGACATCCATAAAAACTCTCTTCCTTAATTATTAGTTTGAAGAAAACGTTATGACATTAAATAAATATAAACACACAGAAATGGCCTTTGATGACCACTGACAATTTTAACTGGAAGGTATTCATAAAAAGTCAGAAAAAAGATGTAAAGCATGAAAGATGAGTTATAATACCTAGTCACCTTCCTGCTGAGTGGTCAAGGAACATCATTAAGTGGCCTTCAGTCAGCCTGTAGTCGGGCTCTACCCTTCAGCTACACGTGAACTATTGTCTGTGTCACTGTCTCCGCTCTCGTCACAATGTTTTATCGTCATGTTTGTCAATCTTGAATTACAGAAATGTCTTGCTGTCCACTTGCTGACCCATGACTTCTTGTGACATCTGACCTTGTCTGTCTCATGTTGCCTTTCTATGGTAAACTGCAATACAAGGGGAATAATAGATATGACCTCTGGCTGAAAACACAATAAGGTAGGTGATTTCATTGTTAATGAAACCCATACTGATGAACGTTTGTCCTACTGGAGATGGTGTGAATGTTTCCTCTAAGTAAATGTCTAAGTTCAATTTGTTGAACCTCAGCATGGCCAGGGAGTAATGTTGTTTGTTTTCAGTTGTCTGATTATAATACTGTCCCTGTTGACATGGCTACAGTCTCGATTAGATTGGCTTCTTCTTATTGATTTTTTATTATTATTATTATATTTTTCATTTATTTATTTATTTATTTTATTCCAAGATAGAATATAGTGGCCATGCTTTTACACTAAACCGTACATATCCATGTGGATAGGGATTGGGGGCCTTTTGCGGTAAAAAGATATATACCGGTATAGACATGCCGTGGCTTAGGATGATAGGAGAAATTTGTATCATCTGCATATTGGAAAATAGAATATTCTACTCTTTTAAAATTAATCCCGTTGATATTTTTGTTACGTTTAACAGAAATAGCAAGCAATTCTGCACATATTATGAATAGGTAAAGCGATAGAGGATCTCCTTGTCGACATCCCTGACCCAGACTGAAAAAATTGGAAATATGTCCAGAGTTTATTATAGCACTGTGACTATTTTGAGTAAAAAGTCTAATGCATTCTCTAACGGAGGGGCCAAAATTAAATGTGTTTAATGCTTTATCGATAACTTCCCATTCTAGAGAGTCAAATGCCTTTTCAAAATCAACCATTACCATAAGTCCGGGGAGTTTATGTTCTTCACAGTGGTTTATCAAAACATACAATATTCTTGTGTTTTCTCTGATAAATCTGCCTTTCATAAAACCAGTTTGTGTTTCGCTTGTTATATTTGGTAACTCTGTTTTAATTCCACGAGCAATTGCGCTGGACTCGATTTTGTAGTCTGTGTTTAACAAGCCAATTGGGCACCAATTTTTTAAGTATCTGCGGTCCCTACCTTCCTTTGGTATGCAAGTAATGATACCTTGACATTGTAACGCCAAGAGACTTTTTTTATTTTCATATGCATAAATGATAGATCGCCAGAGAAATGGGCCGATACCTTTCCAAAAATATCTATAATATTCGACCGTGAAACCGTCTGATCCAGGACTCTTTCTATTTTTCATATTTTGTAAAGCCTCGGCACATTCTTCTAAACTTATCGGACCTTCACATAACATTACTTCCTCTTGTGTTAGTTTTACATCAATATAAATTAATTTGTTAATATTGGTATCCCAATCATCAACCTGTTGCTTCTTATATAACTTCATAAAACGAAGAACTTTCTTTCAGTATGTCTATTTTATCAGTAAATATTTCTTTCCTGTCGTTGATTATTTCAGTCATATTTTTATTGATATAATTTCTCTTTTCAAGATTTAGGAAATATTCAGTATTCTTTTCACCTTCTTCATACCACTTAGCCTTACTAATAACTCCCTGTATTTTCTCTGTTCTGATTGTTTCAAGTTTTTCTCTATAATCTGTAAGTACTTTAAGTTCATCGTTCCCTCAATTGTTTCCATTTCGTTAAATTTTCTTTCTAGTACTTTTTCTTCTTTAACAGTGTTTTTCTTTTTTCCCGTCGAATGGGTAATTGTTTCAGACCGAATTCTGTTCTTAATAATTTCAAATAAAAGCTGATCATTTACTGAGTAGACGTGTGGTGCTCAAAGCGGTTTCATCTACTGTCTTATATTCGCCTACAGTATCATTTATAGTCTGTTTCACCAAACGCGCATAGTCAAGATCGCGAAGAAGGGAAGAATTAAATTTCCAATATCCAGGGCCCCGTTCAATTGGGTGTAATTTAAACTTGAGGGTAATAAATGGGTGATCTGATTTATAACTAAATCCTATTGAACAACTTTTGACGAGAGACAAAATATCTTCTGAGATAAGAAAATAATCTAAGCAACCTTGTTTCAATTTACTTTTTTGTCTCCATGTATATTGACACTTATCCGGATTTAGTATTCTCCATGGATTGACGGGTTCCATTTTTTCTTTTATATCGCATGTCTTTTTATTTACCATTTGGTTATTCCTATGCTTATAATTAAGTGTGTCGAACAAATAGTCTTGAACAACATTCCAATCGGCAGCCCAAATAATGGCACCTGGTAATTGTTCTAGCCTATCCGCTAACTGTACAAAGAAATTTGTCGAGTTGCTATTTGGGCCATAAATATTCACCACAGAAAATCGAATTTGTTATATTGTGATGTCTAATATTATAAAGCGTCCATTTGGATCTTGAATAGTTTCATGAATATTATACTCAAAATTATTCTTAATTAGTATCATAGTACTAGCAGTACTACTTGTGCTGTGTGCAAAAAAACATGGATAACCCCATTCAGCAGCCCAGCTATGTTCATCTTTACAATACTGGGCATTTCTTGCAGACACATTATAGATGAGTTCTTATGAGTAAATTAAATATATCTCTTCTTTTGATGGCATCAGACTGGAGACCCCTTACATTCATAGATAGGATTGATAAGTCAGCCATAGTTAACAATGGTTAATTGAGTTGTAAACATGCTTGCAAAATGAGTGCCTAGCCTGATGAAAGACAAAAGTGAAAAGTATGATACTAGATTGAAAAAAAGAGAGATTAAAAATAATAGGAATGGTTATGTTCACTCCGACTTGTGGGATGGAGAGATAATTCAGTCCAAATATCAAAGTCTTGATGGGATTTCAGAATAAATGAAACAAAACCTCCAAAAGTAAGTAACCAACAAGAAGAAACAAATGAATGCTATCATATTGCTTACACAGATAAGAAATAGAATAATGAAACTTATTTTTTTTTAAAGTCGCTACATGTATTGTAGAATTTTCTGAATAAATGTCATTGCAAATGAGAATAGATAATAAACTACAAACTGGTAAGACAAACCAAATACCGATGTCTGGGTTAATGAATTAACCAAAATGTCCCAATATGGCAGTATAGAATAACGGATAACCTCAGATAAACCCCACTGCACACACAGCAACTTACAGCAATGTATCAGTCATTCACAAAGTAAACAAATAAGTCCTGTATGCGTTCATAAAATAACCAAGTGTGACAAAACAGTGTTCAGTGAGGAAGATAAAATACACAATCGGACTAAACACTCAGTTGACACATTATACTTATGCTTATCTAGTTAGTTTACAATGATTATCTGAAGACATAAAAGGAGAGAGAAAGACAAAAATGTGTGCAAAGCTGAAAACCCATGAACTGTTTTACAGGTACATCATTGGTCTATTAGATGGGTAGAGCAAAGACTCCTCCACATACGCCAGTTATGCAACTCAAAACTTTGATTGAGAAATAAAATATATAAATGAGAACAAAAAAGTAATGATATTGAGAGATGCCCACAATATTGCCCAATATTAAGATTAAAGAGCAATGAAGAAATAGAAGTGTTGCGAGAACAACAGTAGACACATACGATTTCAAGTCGTTGTCATAATAAAGTCAAATGTTCGTAAAATGTCAGCGTGAAAAAGACCAGAGGTCAAGGTTTACCAAGTACAGTGTCCACATCGTCGAATGGTTGTTATACTGCTTCTCGTCCACTGATTCACCATACACTCTACCATTGAATTCGAAGTACCATGCATTGTTAATGCGTGGGTGTGACTTGAGTCAGTTAATCAGCATCATATTCGCTCTCATGACGTCATCTGCTAACTTGAAAGCTTTATGTTCTTTCAGTTGTTTCCTTGCCCTAAATATTCTCATTTTCACTGCTGAGGATATGAGTTTTATTAGCACAGGCTTGGTGATACTTTTGTCTGCTTGATCAATTGCCACAATTTTCTTCTCTTTTAACAGAAACATCCCCTTTCTCTTTGAGCACACGTGAGAAAGTATCAAACAAGTCTTCATCTTTGGTTTCTGTAAAGTTGAACACTTTAATGTTATTTTTTTCGCGAGTACTGCTCGTTTGATTAGCCAGGCAGAATGCTGCATTTGACTGATGGATTGATTGGTCACAGAGGGCCTTTAATTCGGAATTTTCTTTCTGCTGATTAGTAAGTAGTACAGACAGCTTGTCATTTTCAGTTTTTAAGTCAGAAATTTCGCCACGAAGTTGGTCAATTCCGAGTTCATCTGTGAACTCACCTTTTAATTCTGCCTTGACGCTGTTTCTTATCGACTGTACAGCTGTGTCCACTGCTAAAGTTAATTAAATCCTCTAAATCCGACTTTCTCGGCATTTCTGACAATGCCTGTTGGATATCTGAAAGTTCTTGGGTTATTTCTGCAAATTCAGATTTTTTAGGAGCCATGCTTTTAATATAAATATCCAAGTCTACACCTCACTGGTAAGCGTGTCGTCAGTTAGCATTGAGTGATAACACAGGTGAAGGCGCATGAACTGCACGGGCTCATCTTTGACCTATTTTGATTACAGGTGTGAATATGAAAAACCGTCTAAAAGTCTTTTATTCACACGTTTTGAAGAAATATCGTTTGAATGTACTCAAACTAACATTTTGGGTGTCTTTCAATCCATCAAGTGTTATTCAACCATCACTTTCGGACGTTTTGGGTGAGAGCTCTCACATTGACGTGTCCATCGCACGGATCCAAGGGAGGCAACCTTTTTATCATTTTTAATGCTATTCAAGATAATATTATCTATCTCAAGTTCACAGATCAACTTAGAAATATATTTCAGAGTAGTAATAATATGTGTAAAATGATTTCAACCCAAATTTCCCTGACAGTTATGATGTAATAATAATCACCACAATTCCTCTGAATGCAAAGCCTTGATTGCATCAGTAATTACACTATCAAAATCTTAACTTTTTAACAGAAGGCTTCTTCACAGTCAGCTATCCATAACCAGTTGTGCAAGTTATGGTATCTGTCATATCTTTAACCCAAGACTTTTGCACCTGGACAAGGTAGGAAAAGCCTCAAACCTTTCTTGTTTGTGACAGTTACAACATCAAATGTTTTGGGGTTTGCATTATTGGTAGTTTTCTCACTGACATTGACTTATCTTCATAGTTACCGTTTATAATCACTCTTTATTCCTGCTGTATTGCTGGGAGGGTCTGTGTTTGTATTCATGGCTGTACTTTGGAGATGACATGGAATTAGGTCAATGTGTATGCCTTTCAGTGTAGTGATGTGAAGGGCTCTGATAACTCCACATGCTCTCAGGTGTTTTTCCATCAAGATAGCAGAATCAATGAAGAAAGACAACAGAGGCAGTGATGAACTCAGTGCATGCCCTGACTTGCCTCTACACCAAGATCTGCCACAGTCATTAAAAACTCCAGAATTGTTCCCTGACTTTCTCACCATAGACATTGCTCATTATTTTGGATCAGCTATTCCGTTTTTGGAAAATGGATTGAATGCCATGATTCAAGTAAGATTCAAGGTAGATGCAGAATCAAATCCTGACCAAGAAGCCACAAGTGGGTCAGACTGAAGCAGGATCAAGTGTTACAGACCACAGACATGCTGGAGTTATCTTCTCAACAAGACTTGTATGGGTACTTGACAGGACTCCCCACATCGAAGGTTATCCTTCTCATGGCCCAGATAAATGATGTTGTTATGGCCACAAACATGCCATGGATGTCATGACATGTATAAATTGGTTCAATCTTGATCGGTTGTGGAACTGTCCCAAGAACGTACGTCTCATCACAGTGCCACATTTCTGCAGTGACAAGCTTCCACAGTGGAAGACCTCTGTATTCCTCAAGTGACCATCCCCTCAGGGACACTTCCAGGAGGAATCATCGTCTGGTGCCGATACAGGCTAACAGCAGGAATCGTCATCTGGTGCCGATACAGGCTAACAGCAGGAATCATCATCTGGTGCCCATACAGGCTAACAGCAGGAATCATCATCTGGTGCCCATATAGGCTAACAGCAGGAATCATCGTCTTGTGCCGTTATAGGCTAACAGCAGGAATCATCGTCTGGTGCCCATATAGGCTAACAGCAGGAATCATCGTCTGGTGCCGATATAGGCTAACAGCAGGAATCATCATCTGGTGCCCATACAGGCTAACAGCAGGAATCATCGTCTGGTGCCCATATAGGCTAACAGCAGGAATCATCGTCATATAGGCTAACAGCAGGAATCATCGTCTGGTGCCGATACATGCTAACAGCAGGAATCATCGTCTGGTGCCGATACAGGCTAACAGCAGGAATCATTGTCTGGTGCCCATATAGGCTAACAGCAGGAATCATCGTCTGGTGCCGATACAGGCTAACAGCAGGAATCATCGTCTGGTGCCCATATAGGCTAACAGCAGGAATCATCGTCTGGTGCCCATATAGGCTAACAGCAGGAATCATCGTCTGGTGCCGATATATAGGCTAACAGCAGGAATCATCGCCTGGTGCCGATACAGGCTAACAGCAGGAATCATCGTCTGGCGCCAGCATAATCATCGTCTGGTGCAAACAGCAGGAATCATCGTCTGGTGCCCATATAGGCTAACAGCAGGAATCATCGTCTGGTGCCCATATAGGCTAACAGCAGGAATCATCGTCTGGTGCCCATATAGGCTAACAGCAGAAATCATCGTCTGGTGCCGATACAGGCTAACAGCAGGAATCATCATCTGGTGCCCATACAGGCTAACAGCAGGAATCATCGTCTGGTGCCGATACAGGCTAACAGCAGGAATCATCGTCTGGTGCCCATACAGGCTAACAGCAGGAATCATCGTCTGGTGCCGATATAGGCTAACAGCAGGAATCATCGTCTGCTGCCGATACAGGCTTAAACAGGTGGACGGAACTGACTCACAGAATTTGGGATTATGCATTATTATATGTTTGCCAAGTTGACACCACCCAGTCATTTTGGCTTGGATCATGAATACATGTATGTATCATGTTGGTTTGATGTATCAAAGCTTGTGTTACATATCCTAATTATGGTCCTAACTAAAGTTACAGATATGCCACTATAATTCATGGTGCCTACAGAGCTTGGTAGTTTGATGTTTTGTAGTGATAGATCACAAGACGATGATTCAGAACCACTGAAGTATTTGCTTGTTGGGATGATAAAGTTCATGGAAATCAGACATTAGAAACTGGTTGTTTGTTACTCTTGTATGTTATATGTAGCTGATGTAAGTTGGCAACTACAGAATGCCCTATATTATGTGAAGATGTTATAGCAAGCACAAATATGTTCAGCAGCACTTCCATATTTGGTGCCTGTACTTGCAGTGGAAATATTACACTTGCAATTGATGAGACTGAAGCATATTTACTCATAGCACTTTTCTTGTTTGAGCACTCTCACTTAATGGCAGCTTGAAAATATTTGATAAAGCAGTCTGTGTAAACAGTCAAATGCTGCCATGGAAACCCAAGAACACAATATTAGTAATTATTGAAGTAAATGATTTGTCACCATGATCAGTGCAGAGATCACTTTGTAAGCTGTGGACCTGCTGTCTGTGTGAATATTGCAGGAAACTGGTACTGTGTTCTGTACAATGGACACTTCGTTATGGTGGCAATATGCAGCAGTTACGGCAGTACAGTTGGCATAGTATGTGTACACCTTTGGTTGGCTGATCCAGTAGTGATGGTGAATACAACCATTGTATATGTACACCTTTGGTTGGCAGATCCAGTAGTGATGGTGAATACAACCATTGTATGTGTATACCCTTGTTAGGCAGATCCAGTAGTGATGGTGAATACAACCATTGTATGTGTATACCCTTGTTAGGCAGATCCAGTAGTGATGGTGAATACAACCATTGTATGTGTATACCCTTGTTAGGCAGATCCAGTAGTGATGGTGAATACAACCATTGTATATGTATACCCTTGTTAGGCAGATCCAGTAGTGATGGTGAATACAACCATTGTATATGTACACCTTTGGTTGGCAGATCCAGCAGTGATGGTGAATACAACCATTGTATGTGTACACCTTTGGTTGGCAGATCCAGTAATGATGGTGAATACAACCATTGTATGAGTACACCTTTGGTTGGCAGATCCAGCAGTGATGGTGAATACAACCATTGTATGTGTACACCTTTGGTTGGCAGATCCAGTAGTGATGGTGAATACAACCATTGTATGTGTACACCTTTGGTTGGCAGATCCAGTAGTGATGGTGAATACAACCATTGTATGAGTACACCCTTGGTTGGCAGATCTAGTAGTGATGGTGAATACAACCATTGTATGTGTACACCCTTGTTAGGCAGATCCAGTAGTGATGGTGAATACAACCATTGTATGTGTACACCTTTGGTAGGCAGATCCAGTAGTGATGGTGAATACAACCATTGTATGTGTACACCTTTGGTAGGCAGATCCAGCAGTGATGGTGAATACAACCATTGTATGTGTATACCCTTGTTAGGCAGATCCAGTAGTGATGGTGAATACAACCATTGTATGTGTACACCTTTGGTAGGCAGATCCAGTAGTGATGGTGAATACAACCATTGTATGTGTACACCCTTGGTTGGCAGATCCAGTAGTGATGGTGAATACAACCATTGTATGTGTACACCTTTGGTAGGCAGATCCAGCAGTGATGGTGAATACAACCATTGTATGAGTACACCTTTGGTTGGCAGATCCAGCAGTGATGGTGAATACAACCATTGTATGTGTACACCTTTGATTGGCAGATCCAGTAGTGATGGTGAATACAACCATTGTATGTGTATACCCTTGGTAGGCAGATCCAGTAGTGATGGTGAATACAACCATTGTATGTGTACACCTTTGGTAGGCAGATCCAGCAGTGATGGTGAATACAACCATTGTATGTGTACACCTTTGGTTGGCAGATCCAGCAGTGATGGTGAATACAACCATTGTATGTGTACACCTTTGGTTGGCAGATCCAGTAGTGATGGTGAATACAACCATTGTATGTGTATACCCTTGTTAGGCAGATCCAGTAGTGATGGTGAATACAACCATTGTATGTGTACACCTTTGGTAGGCAGATCCAGCAGTGATGGTGAATACAACCATTGTATGTGTACACCTTTGGTAGGCAGATCCAGTAGTGATGGTGAATACAACCATTGTATGTGTATACCCTTGGTAGGCAGATCCAGTAGTGATGGTGAATACAACCATTGTATGTGTACACCCTTGGTAGGCAGATCCAGTAGTGATGGTGAATACAACCATTGTATGTGTATACCCTTGGTTAGGCAGATCCAGTAGTGATGGTGAATACAACCATTGTATGTGTACACCCTTGGTAGGCAGATCCAGTAGTGATGGTGAATACAACCATTGTATGTGTACACCTTTGGTAGGCAGATCCAGTAGTGATGGTGAATACAACCATTGTATGTGTACACCCTTGGTAGGCAGATCTAGTAGTGATGGTGAATACAACCATTGTATGTGTATACCCTTGTTAGGCAGATCCAGTAGTGATGGTGAATACAACCATTGTATGTGTATACCCTTGTTAGGCAGATCCAGTAGTGATGGTGAATACAACCATTGTATGTGTATACCCTTGGTAGGCAGATCCAGTAGTGATGGTGAATACAACCATTGTATGTGTACACCTTTGGTAGGCAGATCCAGTAGTGATGGTGAATACAACCATTGTATGTGTATACCCTTGGTAGGCAGATCCAGTAGTGATGGTGAATACAACCATTGTATGTGTATACCCTTGGTAGGCAGATCCAGTAGTGATGGTGAATACAACCATTGTATGTGTATACCCTTGTTAGGCAGATCCAGTAGTGATGGTGAATACAACCATTGTATGTGTATACCCTTGTTAGGCAGATCCAGTAGTGATGGTGAATACAACCATTGTATGTGTACACCCTTGTTAGGCAGATCCAGTAGTGATGGTGAATACAACCATTGTATGTGTGTACCCTTTGGTAGGCAGATCTAGTAGTGATGGTGAATACAACCATTGTATGTGTACACCCTTGGTAGGCAGATCCAGTAGTGATGGTGAATACAACCATTGTATGTGTATACCCCTTGGTAGGCAGATCCAGTAGTGATGGTGAATACAACCATTGTATGTGTACACACCTTTGGTAGGCAGATCCAGTAGTGATGGTGAATACAACCATTGTATGTGTACACCCTTGGTAGGCACCAGTAGTGATGGTGAATACAACCATTGTATGTACACCCCCTTGGTAGGCAGATCCAGTAGTGATGGTGAATACAACCATTGTATGTGTACACCTTTGTTAGGCAGATCCAGTAGTGATGGTGAATACAACCATTGTATGTGTACACCTTTGGTTAGGCAGATCCAGTAGTGATGGTGAATACAACCATTGTATGTGTACACCTTTGGTTAGGCAGATCCAGTAGTGATGGTGAATACAACCATTGTATGTGTATACCCTTGTTAGGCAGATCCAGTAGTGATGGTGAATACAACCATTGTATGTGTATACCCTTGTTAGGCAGATCCAGTAGTGATGGTGAATACAACCATTGTATGTGTACACCTTTGGTAGGCAGATCCAGTAGTGATGGTGAATACAACCATTGTATGTGTACACCTTGTTAGGCAGATCCAGTAGTGATGGTGAATACAACCATTGTATGTGTACACCTTTGGTAGGCAGATCCAGTAGTGATGGTGAATACAACCATTGTATGTGTACACCTTTGGTAGGCAGATCCAGTAGTGATGGTGAATACAACCATTGTATGTGTACACCCTTGTTAGGCAGATCCAGTAGTGATGGTGAATACAACCATTGTATGTGTATACCCTTGTTAGGCAGATCCAGTAGTGATGGTGAATACAACCATTGTATGTGTACACCTTTGGTAGGCAGATCCAGTAGTGATGGTGAATACAACCATTGTATGTGTACACCTTTGGTAGGCAGATCCAGTAGTGATGGTGAATACAACCATTGTATGTGTACACCTTTGGTAGGCAGATCCAGTAGTGATGGTGAATACAACCATTGTATGTGTACACCTTTGGTTGGCAGATCCAGTAGTGATGGTGAATACAACCATTGTATGTGTATACCCTTGTTAGGCAGATCCAGTAGTGATGGTGAATACAACCATTGTATGTGTACACCTTTGGTAGGCAGATCCAGTAGTGATGGTGAATACAACCATTGTATGTGTACACCTTTGGTTGGCAGATCCAGTAGTGATGGTGAATACAACCATTGTATGTGTACACCCTTTGTTAGGCAGAGATCCAGTAGTGATGGTGAATACAACCATTGTATGTGTACACCTTTGGTAGGCAGATCCAGTAGTGATGGTGAATACAACCATTGTATGTGTACACCTTTGGTTGGCAGATCCAGTAGTGATGGTGAATACAACCATTGTATGTGTACACCTTTGGTTGGCAGATCCAGTAGTGATGGTGAATACAACCATTGTATGTGTACACCCTTGTTAGGCAGATCCAGTAGTGATGGTGAATACAACCATTGTATGTGTACACCTTTGGTAGGCAGATCCAGTAGTGATGGTGAATACAACCATTGTATGTGTACACCTTTGGTAGGGCAGATCCAGTAGTGATGGTGAATACAACCATTGTATGTGTACACCTTTGGTAGGCAGATCCAGTAGTGATGGTGAATACAACCATTGTATGTGTACACCTTTGGTAGGCAGATCCAGTAGTGATGGTGAATACAACCATTGTATGTGTACACCCTTGGTAGGCAGATCCAGTAGTGATGGTGAATACAACCATTGTATGTGTACACCTTTGGTAGGCAGATCCAGTAGTGATGGTGAATACAACCATTGTATGTGTACACCCTTTGGTGGGCAGATCCAGTAGTGATGGTGAATACAACCATTGTATGTGTACACCTTGGTAGGCAGATCCAGTAGTGATGGTGAATACAACCATTGTATGTGTACACCTTGGTAGGCAGATCCAGTAGTGATGGTGAATACAACCATTGTATGTGTACACCTTTGGTAGGCAGATCCAGTAGTGATGGTGAATACAACCATTGTATGTGTATACCCTTGTTAGGCAGATCCAGTAGTGATGGTGAATACAACCATTGTATGTGTACACCTTTGGTAGGCAGATCCAGTAGTGATGGTGAATACAACCATTGTATGTGTACACCTTTGGTAGGCAGATCCAGTAGTGATGGTGAATACAACCATTGTATGTGTATACCCCTTGTTAGGCAGATCCAGTAGTGATGGTGAATACAACCATTGTATGTGTACACCCTTGGTAGGCAGATCCAGTAGTGATGGTGAATACAACCATTGTATGTGTACACCTTTGGTAGGCAGATCCAGTAGTGATGGTGAATACAACCATTGTATGTGTACACCTTTGGTAGGCAGATCCAGTAGTGATGGTGAATACAACCATTGTATGTGTATACCCTTGGTAGGCAGATCCAGTAGTGATGGTGAATACAACCATTGTATGTGTACACCTTTGGTAGGCAGATCCAGTAGTGATGGTGAATACAACCATTGTATGTGTACACCTTTGGTAGGCAGATCCAGTAGTGATGGTGAATACAACCATTGTATGTGTACACCTTTGGTAGGCAGATCCAGTAGTGATGGTGAATACAACCATTGTATGTGTACACCCTTGGTAGGCAGATCCAGTAGTGTGATGGTGAATACAACCATTGTATGTGTACACCCTTGGTAGGCAGATCCAGTAGTGATGGTGAATACAACCATTGTATGTGTACACCTTTGGTAGGCAGATCCAGTAGTGATGGTGAATACAACCATTGTATGTGTACACCCTTGGTAGGCAGATCCAGTAGTGATGGTGAATACAACCATTGTATGTGTACACCCTTTGGTAGGCAGATCCAGTAGTGATGGTGAATACAACCATTGTATGTGTACACCTTTGGTAGGCAGATCCAGTAGTGATGGTGAATACAACCATTGTATGTGTACCCTTTGGTAGGCAGATCCAGTAGTGATGGTGAATACAACCATTGTATGTGTACACCTTTGGTAGGCAGATCCAGTAGTGATGGTGAATACAACCATTGTATGTGTATACCCTTGGTAGGCAGATCCAGTAGTGATGGTGAATACAACCATTGTATGTGTACACCTTTGGTAGGCAGATCCAGTAGTGATGGTGAATACAACCATTGTATGTGTACACCTTTGGTAGGCAGATCCAGTAGTGATGGTGAATACAACCATTGTATGTGTACACCTTTGGTAGGCAGATCCAGTAGTGATGGTGAATACAACCATTGTATGTGTACACCTTTGGTAGGCAGATCCAGCAGTGATGGTGAATACAACCATTGTATGTGTATACCCTTGGTAGGCAGATCCAGTAGTGATGGTGAATACAACCATTGTATGTGTACACCTTTGGTAGGCAGATCCAGTAGTGATGGTGAATACAACCATTGTATGTGTACACCTTTGGTAGGCAGATCCAGTAGTGATGGTGAATACAACCATTGTATATGTACACCTTTGGTAGGCAGATCCAGCAGTGATGGTGAATACAACCATTGTATGTGTATACCCTTGTTAGGCAGATCCAGTAGTGATGGTGAATACAACCATTGTATGTGTATACCCTTGGTAGGCAGATCCAGCAGTGATGGTGAATACAACCATTGTATGTGTATACCCTTGTTAGGCAGATCCCGTAGTGATGGTGAATACAACCATTGTATGTGTATACCCTTGGTAGGCAGATCCAGCAGTGATGGTGAATACAACCATTGTATGAGTACACCTTTGATTGGCAGATCCAGTAGTGAAAATGAATACGATCATGTTATCATTATTATTATCATGGTGTTGCATGTTGTTTTAGTGAATGAAAAAGCAAGCTGTAACTAAAGAGAGGACTGTCACTTAAGGGGATTTTTGTCCTACTCTATCATGACTTGAAGGTTAATTGACTGCACCAAAGTGTACATTTGTCAATCAACTTGACACCTATAATGTCCTCTTGTCACTAGGCCATATATCGTATCCCTGCAGCGGAGACAATGTGTGAATCCAGTAGGTTGGAGTGCTGACTGAAAAGGAAGGTATGTCACCCTGTACAGTGTTAGGGACTGGTGATGGTATGTCACCCTGTGTAGTGTAAGAGACTGGTGATGGTATGTCACCCTGTGTAGTGTTAGAGACTAGTGATGGTATGTCACCCTGTACAGTGGTAGGGACTGAGGATGGTATGTCACCCTGTACAGTGGTAGGGACTGAGGATGGTATGTCAGCCTGTACAGTGGTAGGGACTGAGGATGGTATGTTACCCTGTACAGTGGTAGGGACTGAGGATGGTATGTCACCCTGTGTAGTGGTAGGGACTGAGGATGGTATGTCACCCCGTGGAGTGGTAGGGACCGAGGATGGTATGTCACTCTGTACAGTGGTAGGGACTGAGGATGGTATGTCACCCTGTGTAGTGGTAGGGTCTGAGGATGGTATGTCACCCTGTACAGTGGTAGGTACTGGTGAAGGTATGTCACCCTGTACAGTGGTAGGGACTGGTGATGGTATGTCACCCTGTACAGTGGTAGGGACTGAGGATGGTATGTCACCCTGTACAGTGGTAGGGGTAGTCTCTCGTACAGACCCTGAAGCAAACATATCCAAGAAAGCCCACACAAGTCTAGAAAATGTGGCAAGTCTAGATTTCCTCAGCTTCAAAGAAAGTCTCAGGGCTCCTTTTCATTATATATTTTTTTTTTTTACTATGAACTTTTTTCAGTAAATATGTTCATTTCAGAGCCTAGTTGTTAGTCTATGGTAGGGGCTGAGGACGGTATGTCACCCACCCTGTACAATGGTAAGGACTGAGGATGGTATGTCACCCTGCACAGTGGTAGGGACTAAGGATGGTATGTCACCCTGTGTAGTGGTAGGGACTGAGGATGGTATGTCACCCTATGTAGTGGTAGGGACTGAAGATGGTATGTCACCCTGTACAGTGTTAGGTAATGGTGAAGGTATGTCACCCTGTACAGTGGTAGGTACTGGTGAAGGTATGTCACCCTGTACAGTGGTAGGGACTGAGGATGGTATGTCACCCTGTACAGTGGTAGAGACTGAGGATGTTATGTCACCCTGTACAGTGTTAGGTACTGAGGATGGTATGTCACCCTGTACAGTGGTAGGGACTGAGGATGGTATGTCACCCTGTACAGTGGTAGGGACTGAGGATGGTATGTCACCCTGTACAGTGGTGGGTACTGGCAATGTCAAAGATGATATGTCAAGTATTAATCATGTATTTGATGAGTAACATTTATTATTGAAGTCAATCTTGTGATATGTACAGTAACACTGATGATAACAGTACTAAGGATATTTGAAATGGACGTCAGTTGTCAGAAAATCATTCCATCATAATTTACTTCAAATACGATATTGATTGTTCAACATAAAGCTGTCACTCATAAAACGGATGCATGCATATAGTACAGTTAATTTGTGTACACATATGCAGTAGACGTTACAACAAATATCAGTTCCTACTATCCATAGGAGATTAATAAATAGAAATCTTAATATGATAATGTATGGAGCTCCAGTACATTCACCAGGGCATCTAGTTCATTGTGTTCATTAGGTCATTGTTTGTCAAAATATTTAGAAACATTACATTTGAGCTAAGTGTGTTGGTGTGTCCATGTGTTTATGTGTCTATGCATTGTGTGTGCCTATGTCTGTGCCTGTGCCTGTGTGTTTAATCAGATTTCACTATCTTGCCATTTTATTAATATACTGATTATGGTTATTACTTTTGTTGCCATAGCAAACCCTTGTTTTCATGTGGTTATTTTTGACCTGGCAGCAGATGTTGGTACAACAACCGATGTGTGAGTGAGTGTAAAGTAACTGGTGCAGTATGTACAGATGTACACCAATGTGACTTGTACGGTAGACTCTGTGGGTGTTGTTGTATGTAGAGCAGCTTCTCTACTGAACATTTCACATATGGACACTTGGAAGATGATGTAGAGTTTAATTCTGTATGAAGCATTCACCCAGTGAAGCTGACTTGAGCTCAACTGATGAGTCATGTGAGTTTATAAAATCCCAGAGTGGGCTGTTTCTTCAGCTTCCACAGAAACCCAGTTTACCAACATAAAATACTGTCTTTTGCATCAAAAAGTGTCATAAAGTGATTTTGGAAAATGTGTTTGGAACAATTGGATAATTGATCTTACTTTACCGATAACTTCTATTTCCAGGAATCTCTCTGACAGAATCTCTGGCTGTGTTATTTGTAACATGTCCAGACAACAGTTTGTTTGAAAAGCACATTTTAAGTCAGCTTTAAAATTTTGGATGAAAAATCAAAATGTGGAACTTTGATGCCACATGCTGCCAGGCTTTGCTTGTCAAAATGACATAAAATATGATATTTCCATCAGCAGTGTTGTTGACTTAAACCAGCCTCACATGTTGGAAACAAAGCAAATATGCAAAATTCTTTTCACACAAACATGATATTTTGCCCCTTCCGTGGCTAACTAAATAATGGTTTGTCCGCCACTTTACCGTTGCTGTGAATGATTACTTCTCCCCAAAACATCACGCTCCTTCACTTTAGGCTTGAGCAATGTTCTTGTTGGCACCTTAACACTAACAGCCAGGGAGTTTCCGTTTCCGTGATGGTTAGGCTGTGACAGTGCCAAGCTATATTACATGTGTAGTACCTTGAAAGATATGTGCCATGTCTATGGGTCCTTAAGATAAGCTGGTAATTAAGCATAATGAATAAAGTCTGTCATGGCAGTAGTTTCCATCCTTTGTTTTTCAGTGATCTGAGAATAAGTATTATTTTATTCTCAGATATGTTTTTCTATTTATATATTAAAAACTTATTTAATTTACAATGAAGTATCAAGTGTTCAGATTAATGTACCATGCCATCAACACTCAGACACTGTAATGATAAATGCAAGTTTGTATGACATATTGGTCTTTTTAAAAGCATCCATTGCTGGAAACGTCGTGGTGAATGTTCAATATCATGCATCTAGGGAGTGTTGTGAAGTGATCTTGTTATCTCCGAACCACCCATGACCTATCCAACATAGCTGCTCAGTTGTGTGACTGTAGGAGGTGTCAAACCAATCAACTCCATATTTCAGTCTGATATATAACCATGTGACATTAATACCTAACCCACTGACCTGTCATACCACGTCATCAGAAACACATCTAGGTGTGGTTAATGTAGGTACAGTTGTTTCACTGTGTTTAGTCTGTCTCACATATCATATCATCTGCCCTACAGCCTAGCCCTCCCTGCAGTGGCAAAGCAATGAAGCAAGTCTAGAAAGAGCCCTAAATGAAGGAAGTCTAGATAGAGCCCTAAATGAAGCAAGTCTAGATAAAGCCCTAAATGAAGGAAGTCTAGATTAAGAGCCCTAAATGAAGCAAGTCTAGATAGAGCCCTAAATGAAGGAAGTCTAGATAGAGCCCTAAATGAAGCAAGTCTAGATAAAGCCCTAAATGAAGGAAGTCTAGATTAAGAGCCCTAAATGAAGCAAGTCTAGAAAGAGCCCTAAATGAAGCAAGTCTAGATAAAGCCCTAAATGAAGCAAGTCTAGATAGAGCCCTAAATGAAGGAAGTCTAGAAAGAGCCCTAAATGAAGCAAGTCTAGATAAAGCCCTAAATGAAGCAAGTCTAGATAGAGCCCTAAATGAAGCAAGTCTAGATAGAGCCCTAAATGAAGCAAGTCTAGATAAAGCCCTAAATGAAGCAAGTCTAGGTAAAGCCCTAAATGAAGCAAGTCTAGATAAAGCCCTAAATGAAGCAAGTCTAGATAGAGCCCTAAATGAAGCAAGTCTAGATAGAGCCCTAAATGAAGGAAGTCTAGATAGAGCCCTAAATGAAGGAAGTCTAGATAAAGCCCTAAATGAAGCAAGTCTAGGTAAAGCCCTAAATGAAGCAAGTCTAGATAAAGCCCTAAATGAAGGAAGTCTAGATAGAGCCCTAAATGAAGCAAGTTTGGACAGAGCCCTAAATGAAGGGAGTCTAGATGGAGCCCTAAATCAAGGAAGTCTAGATAAAGCCCTAAATCAAGGAAGTCTAAGATAGAGCCCTAAATGAAGGAAGTCTAGATAGAGCCCTAAATGAAGCAAGTCTAGATAAAGCCCTAAATGAAGCAAGTCTAGATAGAGCCCTAAATGAAGCAAGTCTAGATAAAGCCCTAAATGAAGCAAGTCTAGATAGAGCCCTAAATGAAGCAAGTCTAGATAAAGCCCTAAATGAAGGAAGTCTAGATAGAGCCCTAAATGAAGGAAGTCTAGATAAAGCCCTAAATGAAGAAAGTCTAGATAGAGCCCTAAATGAAGCAAGTCTAGATAAAGCCCTAAATGAAGGAAGTCTAAATGAAGAAAAGTCTAGATAGAGCCCTAAATGAAGCAAGTCTAGATAGAGCCCTAAATGAAGGAAGTCTAGATAGAGCCCTAAATGAAGGAAGTCTAGATAAAGCCCTAAATGAAGCAAGTCTAGATAAAGCCCTAAATGAAGCAAGTCTAGATAAAGCCCTAAATGAAGGAAGTCTAGATAGAGCCCTAAATGAAGCAAGTTTAGATAGAGCCCTAAATGAAGGAAGTCTAGATGGAGCCCTAAATGAAGGAAGTCTAGATAGAGCCCTAAATGAAGCAAGTCTAGATAGAGCCCTAAATGAAGCAAGTCTAGGTAAAGCCCTAAATGAAGCAAGTCTAGATGGAGCCCTAAATGAAGGAAGTCTAGATGAGAGCCCTAAATGGAAGGAAGTCTAGAAGAGCCCTAAATGAAGGAAGTCTAGATAGAGCCCTAAATGAAGCAAGTCTAGATAAAGCCCTAAATGAAGGAAGTCTAGATAGAAGCCCTAAATGAAGCAAGTCTAGATAAAGCCCTAAATGAAGGAAGTCTAGATAGAGCCCTAAATGAAGCAAGTCTAGATAGAGCCCTAAATGAAGGAAGTCTAGATAGAGCCCTAAATGAAGGAAGTCTAGATAGAGCCCTAAATGAAGGAAGTCTAGATAAAGCCCTAAATGAAGAAAGTCTAGATAGAGCCCTAAATGAAGCAAGTCTAGATAGAGCCCTAAATGAAGGAAGTCTAGATAGAACCCTAAATGAAGCAAGTCTAGATAGAGCCCTAAATGAAGCAAGTCTAGATAGAGCCCTAAATGAAACAAGTCTTGATAGAGCCCTAAATGAAGGATGTCAACGCGTGGCTGGTATTGACAATATTATATTCACTAGTTGCAGTGTTCATCAACTGGGGAAATTAGCAGCTCATCTCAAATCATTTTAATATCATTCATTTTACAGATGAAGTGTGCGTTGATGAAGACGAAGGCATAGTTGAGTTCAAACGTCTTTAGTACATGACAAACAAATACACAAGACATGAGCGAGGTGAGCGGAGTACCTGCTCAACCCCAGGGCATTTCCTACGAGCGGCATTATCCTGCTCGTGGTCGTCCCCACAGACATTTGGAATACTGGACTCGTACTCTTTCACTGTCTAGATGTGAGCATACTAAGTATATATACAGTTTTTGACAACAATGGACAGGCGACGACTCATCAATGGACAGACAGAAAAACAATAGCACTTCCTTGACCAGTTGATGTGATGGCAGACACGGCCAAGGGGGATTACCAATGAAGGTTATAAATGTCTTATACAATAATTAATGGGCTGACAAGTCAATGTACAATGCGGTAGTGATAAGGATGTACAGTAGTGATTAAAAATACAGGTTAGCGTCATATATATATTACAATAAAGTCTCACATGTCTTGAGTACATAGTTTTGGACTTTTTAAATATTTGGACGATGGCTGTCCTGAATTAGTCCCTATAACAACTTCCCTCTGCTCCGTAAAGCTTGGACCCCAAGCTTAAATAAACTGAGTCCAAACTGATAGGAGTGAAGCTATATAAATACCAACAGTTCAGATTGGTAAATAATCACAAAGGAACAATTCTTAAAGTCATTGAAATCTCGTGCAACAAATATATCTATGCAATTACGGTATAAATGTGATCATCTTGCCAGTCTGACTTATTAGAAAAATAATCAAATGATCTTTGTAATGTACATTTCACATCCAGGTATTTACTACTTTGGAAAATATCTTTGAAATCGGGAGGTGAGGCTCAGTACCAAATAATGGCAATAATTAGCGTCATAAAAAGTACACATTAAACATCTCAGCAAATATTTCACATTAAGAAATTTGAAACCAGGAGTCTAACTTTACCGCGCGACTCAGACGGTACTTGTGGGTACTGTTGCCCGTTTAAGTACGATGGGTGCTCTTCCCGTGTCTGTGACGGAGCTTGCCCATATAGTGTGGGTGCTATGCCCAATAAAAAAATAATAATCCTACAATGGGTGCTATTCCTGTGTCGTTGACAGAGCTTGCCCATATATTGTGGGTGCTATGCCCAATGAGTAAAAAATAACAATAATCCTACTCTGACTTCAAAACTCTAAAATGCTGAATATTACTTCGCTGTCAATGTCATCTTAATACTGACACATAACATACATGTGCGTCTGTGGGTGGCTGGGCCCATGAATATCCCTATTCTGACTACATATTACAGAAGTAATTTTGAGCACATGGTTCACATGCAATTAATACATGATGGTACAGGCATAAGAAAGTAGTAATGTACCGGCCTGTGATCTAACAAACCTGGTTGCACTTATCAACAATAACACATTGTATATCCTGAACTGAGTCCATTTAAGAACACACAGATAAGTAAGTCCTGATGAGTTCTGTTGTACACAATGTCCATCTTGAACATGTCCTTGAGGTATTTTCTGTATGAATACAGGATCTCCATATTGATGGCTGTGATCAGATCTCTGTGGGAGAGACACATGTACTTGCTTGGACTGTGGTATCTGGGTGTTTCATCCTTAACTTGTAGGTTGTCCATCAGGTGGTTGCTGTATGATGCTCCATTCAAGATGGCGGCGTTGAGGATCCATGTTGATCAAGACGCTTGTAATCTCTTCAAGTAGACGTAGAACTTGGGGAATCATCCTTGATACATCATGTTAATGGTAGGCACATAGAGAGGTTTTCAAGATCGGGAGTAAGCTAAAAAGTTACTCCAGCCGGATTCTAACACCAAATTGTCAACGCGTGGATATGCGTCAACTGGGGAATTAGCTCATAATTAAGATGAAGTGTGCGTTGATGAAGACGAAGGCATAGTTGAGTTCAAACGTCTTTAGTACATGACAAACAAATACACAAGACATGAGCGAGGTGAGCGGAGTACCTGCTCAACCCCAGGGCGTTTCCTACGAGCGGCATTATCCTGCTCGTGGTCGTCCCAACAGACAGTCCAAATACCGAACTCGTACTCCTTCACTGTCTAGATGTGAGCATACTAAGTATATATACAGTTTTTGACAACAATGGACAGGCGACGACTCATCAATGGACAGACAGAAAAACAATAGCACTTCCTTGACCAGTTGATGTGATGGCAGACACGGCCAAGGGGGATTACCAATGAAGGTTATAAATGTCTTATACAATAATTAATGGGCTGACAAGTCAATGTACAATGCGGTAGTGATAAGGATGTACAGTAGTGATTAAAAATACAGCTTAGCGTCATATATATATTACAATAAAGTCTCACATGTCTTGACAACATAGTTTTTTGGACTTTTTAAATATTTGGACGATGGCTGTCCTGAATTAGTCACTATAACATGGGGTAGCCCAGTGGTTAAAGCCGCTCGTCATGCTGAAGACCTGGGATCGAATCCCCACATCGGTACAATGTATGAAGCCCATTTCTGGTGTCCCCCGCCGTGATATTGATGAATATTGATAAAAGCGGCATAAAACCATACTCACTCATAAAATATTAATTCACAGATTTCTGTATTACTCAAAGTAATATGATTCTTTTATTTACATTTTTTAGATCACTTAACAATTTCAAAGTTCATATTTTTTCAACTATTGTAAAATATGTAAACAGATATTTGAGCTTTGGATCTGACATTTACTGGGTGAACTACAGTACGCTCACATTTCTTGTCTATACAAACAAGAACATTATATTGAAACTGCTTTTGTTTTGATGAGCATGACCTGAGTAAACTCCATGCCAAGTAGATAGGTTACATGCCAAGTAGATAGGTTACATGCCAAGTAGATAGGTTACATGCCAAGTAGATAGGTTACATGCCAAGTAGATAGGTTACATGCCAAGTAGATAGGTTACATGCCAAGTAGATAGGTTACATGCCAAGTAGATAGGTTACATGCCAAGTAGATAGGTTACATGCCAAGTAGATAGGTTACATGCCAAGTAGATAGGTTACATGCCAAGTAGATAGGTTACATGCCAAGTAGATAGGTTACACTTGTAACTGGTGTCCCTAGGCTGTGCCAGCACCTGTAGATCCCTGGTTGACTGAGTGGCAGTAGGCACACCTTACTCACTCAGTGTATTGTGTGGTAGATCACTGGTTGACTGAGTGGCAGTAGGCACACCTTACTCACTCAGTGTATTGTGTGGTAGATCACTGGTTGACTGAGTGGCAGTAGGCACACCTTACTCACTCAGTGTATTGTGTGGTAGATCACTGGTTGACTGAGTGGCAGTAGGCACACCTTACTCACTCAGTGTATTGTGTGGTAGATCACTGGTTGACTGAGTGGCAGTAGGCACACCTTACTCACTCAGTGTATTGTGTGGTAGATCACTGGTTGACTGAGTGGCAGTAGGCACACCTTACTCACTCAGTGTATTGTGTGGTAAATCAAGTTCTAGTTAACCTATCATTACACCTCGCCGGTTATATGTCTAGTTAATAGTACTGACAACTAGTTTATGAGAAGTAGACTTAATGGGCTGACTAGATGGACTACCTACTTATTATATTGCTAGACTGCCAAGTCCATATATGTGTGGTATGTTTGTATAAGAATTAGGTAGGTTAGATGAAGTGAGACAGATTTGTGTACAGTGTCTGACTATGGTTCTTTACAGTGAATCATTTCTAATCTGACTGGAATGTCATAGTGTGAGAAAAGAAATGTTGCATGTATTATAGTTACAAATGTAGACAAGTTTCATCTTGTTGAAATTTCTTGTCAGGCCAATTGAAGTTTAAACCCGAAACTGATAGATTGGGTTTTATTCTATTTTGGTTTTTAACTTTATATATCTAAGATATTTGTTAGGTAAATAGAAATGACAAATCTTACATGGAGCAGATATTTCTAGCATGGCAGCCAGAACACATTCTTTCTTTTGATGAACATGTCATATTGTATATATACACACGTTACCCCTCACAGTCAGTGTAGTTTATTAATGAGTGTGTGTACTGCAGAGGGAACAGGATTACAGTGGAATCATTAGGGCTGTGTAGTACTTCTTTGAGTGGCATATTTAGATGTGTATTGGCAAATAAATTGTATTGTAATATATTGCCATTCAGGTACCTGTATTGCGATATATTGGGAGTTTAAGTGTTAGACAGTAAGTGCCACAAATTGTACATGCCAATCCTATTTTCTACATACTAAATCCCTAAACATATATCTTATGGTTTTAATAACTGCAATCTCAAAATGAGGTTGCATAGTCAGGGATTCTATTTTCTTTTTTATACAATTAATAGTTTTACAGTATGCCATTTCGTCATTGAATAATGAAGGAAAACATTTGTGGTGAATGAAAGATCATCATATATGTTCTGTACCCAATATACCAGTTCTCAGAAAAAATATAGCAATATGTATCGTTTGAAAAGCGTATTGCGATATACTTGTATACCAGTAATACCATGCAGTCCTAGTAATCATTGGGCTGACAATGTAAGCAACCAGACAAGCCATTGATTGATGGAGGTTCCATCAGTTGGCCACTTCTTGTAACATCCCTGTCTCAGTGTCTCCACACTCATCCAGCAAGATCTTTCGGTTTTACTTAACAGTGAATTGTTTTTAAAGTGTTTTCTTTTAAAATGTAAACAATTCCATAATCTTATATCCTATGATCTATATTTGCCCGGCCATGTCATCATCGTCAGCTGACAGAGTGACACATGGTATTGACCCAAGTCATATGTAAGTTTCAACAGATGTTCATAACAAAAAACATTACCTCAAGTAGGTCACACAACTGTGCTACTCTGTAACTTGTCATATGACAGATAATATCTTTGACAAAATCCTAAATTGTATTATACACGAAGAAGATTTTGTGCTTGCTAAAATATTTTGCCTGAGAAGATGTGAGAAAACTATTGACCCTAACACACCATGGCAGGCTGGACTGGCACAATGGTGCTCAAGAAACATGGAATATGAAGACTCTTTAAGTACTTTGTCCCTAAGACTACTTCCATCATACAAGACTACCCTATCAGAATGTAAAAGAGGCTTAACATCAGGTCAGTTTCTCCACGATCAGATTGCCCATTGTGATAGGTTGGAGAGTTTAGCTGTAATATTGATTTACAATAGGCTTGCTCTTGGTGGAGGTTAAGGGGGGTTAAACCCCTGTGTGCATCCTGGGGTGCCGACTTAGGAAGGCTGTTGTTTGGGGTTATAGGAAAGTATGGGTTTTTGTGATATAGTGCTTATTGTTCTTTGTGCAAGGTGTGAACCATATCTTGAATGTCTACCATGCCACACCACACACCACACTGCTCATATGCATGTTGTTACATGAGTGCTACAATCTTGGATGTGACGTTCATCCCCATTGCACTCCATCTCATTACATTACATTGCTACTTGTGAAGAACCCGGGTTAGAATTGGTCTTCAGCATCCCACGCTTGTCGTAAAAGGTGACTAACAGGATCGGGTGGTAAGGCATTGTGTCCCAAGTTTGTAGATTGAAGCTCATGCTGTTGATCACTGGATTGTCTGGTCCAGACTTGATTATTTAGATGCAATATAGCTGGAATATTGCTGAGTGAAGCGTTAAACAACAAACCAGCAAACCAACATTAGATTACTCATCAAATGATAATGTTTTTGTGAAATATGCATTCATCATATAATTAGATTTTGTTACAATTTAGAACATTTATGAGATATATATTATACAGTTTAAGAAAAACCGTAATACTTTTTATGTACATAGTGCTCTTTATAAAGTGGTCCAATATAACATATGTTATGTTTGGGATTACACTTTCTCAGGACAGATTCTTGTACTTTTTTGTGTTGAGTCCCATCTCTCAGAGTCTGACATCTAATCTGCGGGTGACCAGCACACAAAGTCAGCCATCTAACCCACTCTCAGAGTCTGACATCTAATCTGCGGGTGACCAGCACACAAAGTCAGCCATCTAACCCACTCTCAGAGTCTGACATCTAATCTGCGGGTGACCAGCACACAAAGTCAGCAATCTAACCCACTCTCAGAGTCTGACATCTAATCTGCGGGTGACCAGCACACAAAGTCAGCCATCTAACCCACTCTCAGAGTCTGACATCTAATCTGCGGGTGACCAGCACACAAAGTCAGCAATCTAACCTACTCTCAGATTCTGACATCTAATCTGCGGGTGACCAGCACACAAAGTCAGCCATCTAACCCACTCAGCCACTGCAGCTTTCACAAACATGGAGGTGAGACAAGTGGTTGTCTAGATCACCTACTCTGACTGCAGCTTCCACAAACATGGAGGTGAGACAAGTGGTTGTCTAGATCACCTACTCTGACTGCAGCTTCCACAAACATGGAGGTGAGACAAGTGGTTGTCTAGATCACCACTCTGACTGCAGCTTCCACAAACATGGAGGTGAGACAAGTGGTTGTCTAGATCACCTACTCTGACTGCAGCTTCCACAAACATGGAGGTGAGACAAGTGGTTGTCTAGATCACCTACTCTGACCACTGCAGCTTCCACAAACATGGAGGTGAGACAAGTGGTTGTCTAGATCACCTACTCTGACTGCAGCTTCCACAAACATGGAGGTGAGACAAGTGGTTGTCTAGATCACCTACTCTGACTGCAGCTTCCACAAACATGGAGGTGAGACAAGTGGTTGTCTAGATCACCTACTCTGACTGCAGCTTCCACAAACATGGAGGTGAGACAAGTGGTTGTCTAGATCACCTACTCTGACTGCAGCTTCCACAAACATGGAGGTGAGACAAGTGGTTGTCTAGATCACCTACTCTGACTGCAGCTTCCACAAACATGGAGGTGAGACAAGTGGTTGTCTAGATCACCACTCTGACTGCAGCTTCCACAAACATGGAGGTGAGACAAGTGGTTGTCTAGATCACCTACTCTGACTGCAGCTTCCACAAACATGGAGGTGAGACAAGTGGTTGTCTAGATCACCTACTCTGACTGCAGCTTCCACAAACATGGAGGTGAGACAAGTGGTTGTCTAGATCACCTACTCTGACTGCAGCTTCCACAAACATGGAGGTGAGACAAGTGGTTGTCTAGATCACCTACTCTGACTGCAGCTTCCACAAACATGGAGGTGAGACAAGTGGTTGTCTAGATCACCTACTCTGACTGCAGCACCCACAAACATGGAGGTGAGACAAGTGGTTGTCTAGATCACCTACTCTGACTGCAGCTTCCACAAACATGGAGGTGAGACAAGTGGTTGTCTAGATCACCTACTCTGTGTAGTCCTCTGACAAGTGTTGGCATGGCTCCTATTGCCAACAGCCACAGGTCCTGCAACTGCATCTGTTATCAATGAAGTAAAAGGGCAAAACTACAAACAAACTACTCTCCAAATAATTACAAATATTTTATAGCTGCATTAGAATGAACTTGAGACTTGTCTTTGAGAAGAGACTTGGGTTTTATGATTACGAGATATATAAACATCCTTGTGACACTGCTGTACAGATGGTGGATATATTTTATTTTTATAATGTGCTATATTTATGTGCACTGACCTATTTATCTACTGACATGTAAATATAAATGTTACATAGTAACTGCTCTCAGTGAGCTGATGTCATACACTGGAGGAAGGCTTTCGTATGGGCGGTTGTGAACCAGGTCAACTGGAAATGTCTTACACTAAGGGATTATTATTAGCTTTTTAAATGGAATAATAGGTATCGTAGTACAAGGATAAACATTCCATTGGGAGAATTTTTATGAGATAATTTAGGCAATGAAGTATAAATACTGGTGGTAGTCTTTAGTCTTGCATCTTGTGCGTCAATGAGAAATCTGTGCGACTTTAAAATCGATCAGGTTTTATATACTGAGTCAAAAAAGAAACTTCACAAAATGTAATTTGAAAATTAAAGAATAATTTTTCTCTGATGATACATCTATGTATCCGAAATGGGATCCCTATCTTTCGACTCTAGAAAAACGTTAGCAAAACCCACTCAAACCCATCCATTCGTCGTGCAAATGACGTTAGTGCCAAATCAGGTTTTGCACGTGCAGTCGATCACGTGATCTTCGCATCAAAGTTTTCTTCATATGCACGTGTTTGCATTGGCCTCAAGAATTGAAAAAAACACTTTTAAACCACAGTTCTAACTGTACTTGAAATGCCACCATTGTCAAATGTGCAACGTGAACGTGCCATTGGCATGTTGCAAGCGGGAAGATCAGTTATTGATGTCGCAAGAGCAATGGGATGCAGCCGTCATACTGTGTATGACTTGCGAGGTCGTCTTCAACAAACTGGCACCACTTCTGATCGCCAGAGGTTGGGTCGTCCACGTGTGACGTCACGAGCAGAAGACCGTCAAATCTTCCTACGTCACCTACGTGACAGATTTCTGCCAGCTACATGAACCAGGGCTGAGATGTTTAGAGGTCGACTGTCCTCACAGACCATTCTAAATCGGTTGCAGGCTACCAATCTCCATTCTCGACGTCCATATCGTGGGCCAATATTGACGCCGTTTCATCAACGTCAACATCTGCTGTGGGCCCAACGTCACCCCTGATGGACCCAGAGAGACTGGAATCGAGTCGTCTTTAGCGATGAATCCAGGTTAAGCCTCAGATTCGCAGACGGCAGGCATAGAGTCTGGAGACGACGTCGTGAACGGTATGCCCAATGTTGTGTACAGGAAGTCGACAGATTCGGGAGCGGAAGTTGCATGGTGTAGGGTGCTCTCTGTGGGAACAACCGTTCCCGACTTCTGGTCATCCGTGGAAACCTCACAGCTGCTGCTTACCGCGACCAGGTGCTCACCCCTGAACTCGTTCCTTTCATGGCGGCTCATGGCCCAGGTCTACAGTTCCAGCATGATAATGCTCGGCCGCATACCGCGATGTTGACACGAAATTTCCTTCCAAACGCTGGAATCAACGTCATGGACTGGCCATCGAGGTCCCCTGACCTTAATCCAATAGAGCACGTTTGGGATGCACTTGGGAGAAGGCTTCGTGGTCTTAGGAACCAACCTCAGAATTTGCAGGAACTTGGTGCTGCCTTGCAAGAGCAATGGCGCAGAATGCCCAACCACGTGTTCACAAGCATCAGGCAGTCGATGAAGAGACGGTGTTTGGCAGTGGTGAATGCGCAGGGCGGCCATACACGATATTGAACTGAGAAATTTCGCATTTTTATTCTTGTGACTTGACATTCTGTATACCCATGTTTTGGAACGGCGGTGTAGCCTAATGGAACTGATTATGGCACTGTCAGTGTATCGTGTACATCACACAGATCTCAGCAATGAAATAATAACAATTTTAACCATCTTACCATCTCTTGTTCTTTTATAATGCCCTAAAGAAAGAATGTGAAGTTTCTTTTTTGACTCAGTATATTTTACACATATATTGTTTCATGTTTCTTGTGTTTTAGTTTTAACCATTTTATTGGCAGCTAAATTTACTGTTTGAATGTGATAAATAATATTTTTACAAATAAATTTATCTGTATGCTTCATGTCAAGTATTTTGATGTTTAACAGTTTTGCCCATGCATACATATATGTATATATATATGTGTGTGTTGAAAACACATCACCATGGGAACCTGTTCTTCCAGATATAGCAATTCATATGTAATCATCAATATTCAAACATTTTGGCTGACAATCACTTTTACAGAAAATTTTGACATATATATTTATCTACTTCCTGTTAATACTTCCAATATGCTCCCACTGACAAATCGTGGTACATGTTGTGTGTACCATGTGGCTTGCTGCTTCTCTATGCACAAGATGATTTTAATCAGACATGTTGAGGTGATGATTATAGCATGAGATTCTGATGTCACAGTGAGTGGAAACTGTCCTCTAAGCTGTACATGAAAGGCTTCTTATGCACAGATCTTATGAGAGACTTCAATGATGAGAATAATTTGGAGTATTTACTTTGTATGTGTTCAAAACCATTGTCATTTAGATTGTCCCAAATATTTATATTACATGTGGGTGTATATGTTCACTTGAAAATCAATTTTCGGTAATTTGTGGGTAATATGAGATATGCTGCTTTTGTTGGTTAGTTTTAGTGTATTAGGTCCGTGGTCAAGTTATTAACTGATAAACAATCCAAGCATCACACCACATTAGGTCACATGGACAAGGATGATGTTATATTTCTACATGTACAGAAACTATGAAAGCACTTACATTGTTGCAGTTCTCAGAGAGTGAAGGAGTTTGTAGTAATGATTAGGAGGTGTTTGTCTGCAGATACCCCTTGTAACCAGCAGCCTATGTAATGGGGCAATCAGTGGCACTTGTCCCATGTACTAGGATTAACAGCTAATACCAGGTTTATAAACAACATATTGGTTTAATAAGATTTGCCCCCCACAGTAATCCCCAATATTTCCCTTGATGGAGAGAAAACAGTAATACCCTTTTTGTTCCGCTTGATAGAATGCAGGCATTGTGGGAGCTTGTGGGGGCCCCTACGCTGGAGCTACCCGCTTGGAACAAGTTTGGGGGACTGAGTGCTTGTATGGGTGAGCTACTCACACGTGTGATCAACGCCGCTAGTGTCAAATGTCGAGCAAGGAGGCGTTCATTACCGTTTGCCGACTTGAGGTGACTTTTCAAATCTGGGATTGTCAATGTCAACATCAACTCAAAGAACATAGCATGAGCTTTTTACAAAAAAGTATGATTTATTTTTAAACGTGATTGACAGTAATGTACAAGAGTAAACATGTCTGACAGTTGTTTTGGAGTGATTACGAAAAAGCAGTGTGTCAACAGTCCTCGGTTGTGAAGATGATGCAGGAATGTACTGACATGTCACACACAGGGTAATTGTGTATATGTTGAAACAACAAGAAAAGAGCCTGACAAACTGATAGCATGTGTATGTCTAAATGTGATCAATATTGATACATACGTTTCATCTGAGGAATACATGCTGGGCTGCTTGTACACCAGCTGGAAGGGATCTACAGATATTTATGTATGATCGTGTGTACTATTGTCAAAGAGTTGGATATAGGGCTGTGAGTTTGAAAGAGAACTTGAAGACACTTGAGTCTTCAGGACACGGATCATGAAAGGGATGTTGTGTAATAACAACAGTAACGTGTGTCTCGTACACTGAATGCATGTAAGACATGCAGTATGTACAAGGCTCAGATTACAAACTATATTCCATTATAACTGGATGTGGATTCAAAGAAATGGAAAAGTTGAAATTCATGTGGATTAGGGATGAATTAAGTGCTGGCTTATTCAGTAGTCAAGATCATGGTGTGAGGATTAAACTTTATGTTCTTGTAAATATACTCTCCACAGAAAAATAATGGCATCAGTGGCAGTATAGGAAATGTTGATTTGATGGTAACAGATCAGAGGCTGCTGGAGGAACATCAAGAGGAGCTATCACGGTTCTAGCAGCGATGCTTAAGTGGGCAAAACCAGCACTGTGAGTACATTGTACATTCATGAAGAACACATCTTGGTTTCAGAATAAAACACAACACATTTCATGGGCCTAGTCGGTCAGTGTTTACTTAACAAATTATCCAAATATTACTAATGTTATGTAAAACTGAGGTACGTTCTACATGTTATCTGTATTGTCTGTTGTCTGTATTATAATATTGCTGCAACATGGACTGTGATTCTTGGGAACATAGAAAATACATGTATGAGAGAGAGTCATTATAAAGCCATAGTACTGAGCAGAATTCAGCTGCGACATTGTCTGTCATCACTCCAGAGGTTCAAACACCCGTGAGATCCAGGTTAGAATTGATCTTCAGTAACCGATGCTTGTTGTTAGAGTCCAGGTAGGTAAGCGCCGGTCAGACTCGCTGACTTGGTTGACACATGTCATCATATCTCATTTGTGTAGATCGATGTTCATGCTGTTGATCACTGGATTGTCTGGTCCAGACTCGATTATTTACAGACCGCCACCGTATACCTGGAACATTGCTGAGTCCGGCATTAAACAGCACACAAACAATCAAACGAAGCCAGAGGCTCAGCATAATATAACCATACCCAGCATGCAGTGTGGCCGAGAGGTTAACGTAGTACCTCATCAACTGGTTGTGAAGTGTGTTTGATGTCCTACCTGGTTATATAATGTCAGTGTCCATGGTGGAGTCTGCCGTCACTATACAGCTGCACTCTTGCTGCTGTGGCCACTGTATAGTCAATGTTCACATACCACATATTGGTCAGTCCTATACACCCATTGTTTACTCTGTCACCTAGTTAGTCATGATACTACTAATATACATCCCACACAAAGCAACATAAACATAGTTTGTGTCTTTGTTACTTCTTCAAACATGATAAAAAAGCATAAGATGTCAACAAAATCATTTAAATGAAAAATGTGAGAGAGAAAAGTCAACATTGAACCCCCACCCAAAATATCATTTGATATAAAAACAGCATTCACTGTTCCTGACATCAGATGTTCCGTATCTGAACAGAATGATGGTGGTGAATAGGGCTTCATGTACAATGTGGTCCCTGAGGTGGTGAGACTTGGTGGCCTCTTTGTCTATATCTGCCGGTGATCAAATGCCTTGCAGTGACAATAGCTGGTCACACTGTGCTTGGACAAGCAGAGATTTATGTCAAAAATAAATTTGTAGGAAACAGCATGGAATAAAAGGTGTGAAGGCATCTGTAAGCAAGCAGGGAGGGCTCAGATACGTTGCATGTCATGGTGAATTTGGGATAGAGGAATATTGTGATTTATGTCAGAAGAAATTTCTTAGTAATTGGGATTGGGCATTTAATTCTTGGGAACTGGCTCTTGACTAGGACTGATTCAATGACATTTTGAAAGTATGCAACACTTTAAAATAGTTTTAAGATATACCAATACAATTTATATTAATTTTTAGTGGATTTTAGATGGCTACATCATATATATATGATGTTGTGTTTTAGATTTCAACGAGTAAGGTTTAGATGAAGTGAGGATGAAAAAGGGAATCTTGTGAACAGGTCAAACGTTAGCTTTTAGTGAGTAATTGTTACATGATGCACAGACAGTAGTCCTGTTGGAAGTAGCTCAGATATAGACGTTGTTTCAACTGACTGTTGGCACCAAGACAGACCTTGAACAGACTGATATGTAGGTTGCACATACGGTGAGGCACTGGCTGAGTTGTACTCATCTGTACAAAGTTTCCATGGCACCCATGGGGTTGGCTATCAGATATCTGTCTCTTTCTTTCTCACCTTCAGAGTTATACATTGGTATAACTCTGAAGGTGTTGTGTGGCACCATGTTTCTGTGACAGAACGTAGAGATGACTAGCCCCAACAGACAGCTGTCTCTGTGACACATTGGTATAACTCTGAAGGTGTTGTGTGGCACCATGTTTCTGTGACAGAACGTAGAGATGACTAGCCCCAACAGACAGCTGTCTCTGTGACACATTGGTATAACTCTGAAGGTGTTGTGTGGCACCATGTTTCTGTGACCGAATGTAGAGATGACTAGCCCCAACAGACAGCTGTCTCTGTGACACACTGGTATAACTCTGAAGGTGTTGTGTGGCACCATGTTTCTGTGACCGAATGTAGAGATGACTAGCCCCAACAGACAGCTGTCTCTGTGACACACTGGTATAACTCTAAAGGTGGTGTGTGGCACCATGTTTCTGTGACAGAACGTAGAGATGACTAGCCCCAACAGACAGCTGTCTCTGTGACACACTGGTATAACTCTGAAGGTGTTGTGTGGCAGCATGTTTCTGTGACCGAATGTAGAGATGACTAGCCCCAACAGACAGCTGTCTCTGTGACACACTGGTATAACTCTGAAGGTGTTGTGTGGCACCATGTTTCTGTGACCGAATGTAGAGATGACTAGCCCCAACAGACAGCTGTCTCAGTGACACACTGGTATAACTCTGAAGGTGTTGTGTGGCAGCATGTTTCTGTGACCGAATGTAGAGATGACTAGCCCCAACAGACAGCTGTCTCTGTGACACACTGGTATAACTCTGAAGGTGTTGTGTGGCACCATGTTTCTGTGACCGAATGTAGAGATGACTAGCCCCAACAGACAGCTGTCTCTGTGACACACTGGTATAACTCTGAAGGTGTTGTGTGGCACCATGTTTCTGTGACCGAATGTAGAGATGACTAGCCCCAACAGACAGCTGTCTCTGTGACACACTGGTATAACTCTGAAGGTGTTGTGTGGCACCATGTTTCTGTGACAGACGTAGAGATGACTAGCCCACATGTAAGACTTGTCGAATGTCTACCGTTGTGCAATGATTAAGTCTTGAGGAAAAAGGGATGGGCAAGTGTGCCTACTGCGCAAAATACTCTAGTCAAAGATGACACAACGCAAAAAGACAGTACTTATAATTGTGATGAAAGGCTTGGCTACAGGTATGCAAGTTCCAAGTACACAGTCCAGGTGATACCTCAAGTACAATCCACAGATGGAGATGGGTTGTTGTTACCTCGACAGTGCAGGTAGAAAGAGCCATTGTCAAAATATACTTATGCAAATTAACAAAAATCCGAGTGATATACAAATGTGATGACAATACTTATTAGGGGGAAAAAATATTATTAAAAAATATCGAAACACAATGAGATTCTTGGGGATAGGGGATAGCTCCAACAGTATGTCAATACACCCAGTAGATAAACCACATGGGGATAACGGGTCATTTCACCCCAAACACATTCACCCCAGCACAGATTCACCTGGGTTGTGTCACCCCAGCACAGTTTCACCCCATACAGTTTCACCCCAGCACAGTTTCACCCCATACAGTTTCACCCCAGCACAGATTCACCCCATACAGTTTCACCCCAGCACACATTCACCTGGGTTGTGCCACCCCATACAGTTTCACCCCAGCACAGATTCACCTGGGTTGTGTCACCCCATACAGTTTCACCCCAGCACACATTCACCTGGGTTGTGTCACCCCATACAGTTTCACCCCAGCACAGATTCACCTGGGTTGTGTCACCCCATACAGTTTCACCCCAGCACAGTTTCACCCCATACAATTTCACCCCATACAGTTTCACCCCAGCACAGTTTCACCCCATACAGTTTCACCCCAGCACACATTCACCTGGGTTGTGTCACCCCATACAGTTTCACCCCAGCACAGATTCACCTGGGCTGTGTCACCCCATACAGTTTCACCCCAGCACAGATTTACCTGGGTTGTGTCACCCCATACAGTTTCACCCCATTTAGAGGTTGTTTCACCCCAGCAAAACAATATTATCATTATCAACTATAAAATTGTTTCAATATTTTATTCATCTATGTATAGTTTCAAAACAGCATCTTCAAAGTGTTTGAGTAATTATATCAGTTCATATTGGCTGTGTTGGATCGGGTGACGTCCTTCAGTGACGATAGCAAGTAGCTGTCTTGGACAGGAATGAACTTGTGGAGAGTTCCTTGTCTGTGTACTGTGTCCAGAGGTGAAGAAGCTTCTCGTGGATCTTCTTGTATGTCTGCCTATTGCCTCTTGATAGAAGACCATTTTGAACCAGGTGCACTTTGGTTTTCACTTGGTCAGCCTCACTTCTCAAGAGTGGCACAAGAACATAGATGAGATGTAAGCTTAAGTCTGATGTGCCATCTCAACTGAAGTTTATTTACATTCCAGCCACATTCTGCGGCATTAGAGGTACAAGTTTCCATCATAATGTACAACTTAAATACATGTAGGAAACATTTATCCAGTTAAATGAACAATGTTAGACTCATGCATTATTGGTTATCTTTTGGGGGGCGTTGCTTAGAATGAGACATTATATTATTTTGCAAAATATTGCTAATTTCCTAATTGTTCCTAGTTTGTTAGCCTGAAAAGCTGGTTCATTATGTGCATGTTTGGGTTTCTACACAAATAGTTGTTGATATATTTCTTACTTTCTTGGGCCAAGGTAGGGCAAATAAACAAAAAGTTAAATTCATCTCAAATATCGTTTGCATTACAGAGAATACATTATCATTCATTTGGGGGAGTTTTGATCCATCGTCCTGTTTCAACTGGTAGATAATGGTTTGAAGTTCTGAAATTGGGTAACTCCCTCCGATTGTTATAATGTAATAAAGTCAGATAGGTTTCATATTTCAATTCAGAATTTTTAAAAATATTATAAACAGCTCCTCTTGAAGATTTTTCTGTGTTTGATATCCAGGTCTGTAGATGATTTCTTTCAGTCTGTTTACAACAAGTGCTTTAAGACTGTTGTTATTAGGACATGCCTGTGAAGCCAAAATATAACTCATTCCAATTTTGTCCAAAGTGTCCTTAATACAGGCAAATATACAGGTGGGGTGTGCATTTCTTAATGAGAGGAATTCCTTTAGAAATTTTAAATGAATATTTTCTACCAAAGAATTATTACCAAGACCCCATAAGTCACACCCATAATGAAGAACAGGGGCAACCAAGAAATCGAATGATTGTAACTGACAATCACAAGACAAATTAAGTAATCTACCTTTGCATAAAACAAAAATGTATAGTTTTGGTGGCCTTCTCAGCTAGATTCTTTTTTATTAAGGTTACACACAGACACAGTAGCATTTACCTGATTGTTGTAAAAACATTGCCTAGTTAGGCTTAACAGATTTAAGCATTAATACCATTCTCCATGTATACTCAATTAGTTGGGATGAAACAACACTTGATTAGGGGTGAAACGGCCCCTAATGTGGGATGAATTGACCTAGTTTGGAAACATACTGGGTGAAACGACTAGGGGTGAAACGACAATTTAAATTGAAAAGGAGCCCCAGGGAGACCAGAGATCCTGAACCTGGGGACATCTAGACTTGCTTCATTTAGGGCTTTAGCATTGCAGGGAGAGCTGGGCTGTAGAGACAGACTACCATATAGACTGAATATTATCCATTTGAGGGCACATATCTTTGTGTGATTGTCTATTGTACGTATCTTACTGACCTGAACAACAGTAAACATAGCTTGTATCCAGCTTCCATGTTCCTGGACACAAACACATCAGTCACCCTGCTTATAAGTGGGAGTCTGTTGAAATCAAACAATGAGATGGTTCTGTATTCACCATCATATCTGTGTGGTATGTCAGGCCATCTAACCTACTTCCAACAGTAAATACAGCCTGTAGGTAGTCGGCAGTGTATTGCCAACTTACCTATGTGTATTTATCTATGTAGCCTGGGGACACTCTGTCATCTTGTACAGGCTTTTAGTGATACCTGTCGACTGGTGGGGCGAGGGCAGACCCATGGGTGTGGGGTCATGGAGTAGACTTTAGAAAACCACGAACTTCATGTCATGTTGTGGTTGATGCTTCATGTTCCACAACAACGTATGGTATGGATTTACAACTTCTTTAATATTTACAACATGAGGTGTTGTAAATATTAAAGAAGTTGTAAATCCATACCATACGTTGTTGTGTTACCTCCTAACTTCTAAATGCCAATCAAGCATCTGATGCTTCATGTTGTGGTTGATGCTTCATGTTGTGGTTGATGCTTCATGTTGTGGTTGATGCTTCATGTTGTGGTTGATGCTTCATGTTGTGGTTGATGCTTCATGTTGTGTTGATGCTTCATGTTGTGGTTGATGCTTCATGTTGTGGTTGATGCTTCATGTTGTGGTTGATGCTTCATGTTGTGTTGATGCTTCATGTTGTGGTTGATGCTTCATGTTGTGGTTGATGCTTCATGTTGTGTTGATGCTTCATGTTGTGTTGATGCTTCATGTTGTGGTTGATGCTTCATGTTGTGGTTGATGCTTCATGTTGTGGTTGATGCTTCATGTTGTGGTTGATGCTTCATGTTGTGTTGATGCTTCATGTTGTGGTTGACTCTGACTTGGAAGTTGATTTGCTGTTTGGAAAATAGTAAGAATTGTAATGTAAAACACTTGACATCTAATGTGTCATTGTTTCAGAAATGTTGGTTGGTTTAAACATATTTTTCACTCATTCTCAATAAATGGGCGCATTTGACCACATCAAAAGCCGAAAAATAAATTATTGTATATACATTAACTATACGTTTATTTCAGAGTGGAGTATTAGGTACATAAAATACAACAAGAGTTGTCGAGTAATCTTTATTTTAAACATACTATTTTGCTATTCAAAAGTAAAGCTTTGAGTTTCCCAAAATGTAGCTAAGTAATGTATGTTACGGTGAAAGCGATTCTTCAATACACTGATTAGTATTAGACAGAGGTATTAAACATATATTCTTTTCTTCCTTGCCGTAGTGGAGAATATTCTGGTGATAAAAAACCCAAATCACTGTCATGAATATCAAAGAAGAATTCCAGTCAAGATCTTCAAGGGTCACTTATCTTTTCAGCCCAGAACCATGTCCGTGTAATTTCAAACTACATCATTTGGTTCGTGTGATGTTCACTAAATACAAGTGTTTGGAGACAAAAACATTTTTAGAAGTTGCCACTTAAACTATAATCTACGCAGTTATTTCAAAATGAAGTATTCAAATGTGTTTTTTTCGTAAATGGGTTCGATGAACATATATACATGAAATGTAACGTACATTACTGCCTTTGTATCACATTTCTGAAATTATGAATTATCAGACAAAGAATACCTATTTCACTTCAACAGACAGAACAAACTAAGATGAGGTAAAAGCGACATAAATCGTTTCTAGCAACCTTAATAATATTTTCAAATCAGTGAATTCATACTGACTGAGTTTGGTTTTATGCTGCTTTTAGCAATATTCCAGCAACATCACGGCGGGGAACACCAGAAATGGGCTTCACACATTGTACCCATGTAGGGATTGGAACCCGGGTCTTCGGCGCGCGACGAGCCAACACTTCATAACATACATCTCTCACATCCATTATTGATACTACATTATCCTACTGTGACCATTCGTACCACACATTTTAAAATCTGATAATGGTTTTATGAATTGTTATACTCCATATGATCAGTAAGATTTGACGGAGAAACAAGCAAACACACCTTTGATTATTTGAAATATTTAACTACAAACAAATGTAACACTATCTGCTTTTCAAAAGCATCCAGTTTCAGCATTGTTTGAAATTTGATTACAGGAACAGGTTCACATATCTTGCACAAGACATCAGAATCCATGTGACATCATCACGTTTAGGCCACTGAAAAATCTGCAGTTTTCTATACAAAGAGGGGTGTGTGTGTGTGTGTTTAGCCCAGTGGATAAAGCATTAGCTTGTCACGCCGAAGGCCCAGGTTCGATTCTCTACATGGGCACAATATTCAAAGCCCATTTCTGGTGTCCCCCCGCCGTGATATTGCTAAATGTGCTAAACTCACTTCATTATCCTCTCCATCTACTTAAAGGACATTTGAAATGTACATTACCATCTTACGTATTCTCATGTTTTACCCCAAGTTCACTCTAGGCGTCTAGAGTTACATGTATATGCCACATACAAACCATCACGCTACAACATGGTCAAGTTTTGCAAGTATCAGTAGCTATGGTAAGCGATTTCCAAAATTCAAATAGCCTAAAAATCAATAGCTTTCAGTAAAATTGTTTTCATTTGAATTCAAGACGTAAAATGATAAATGCATGGACACATCTGCTTAATCCATTCGGCATACTAGTTAAACGCCAAAAGAATTTAATAAATATATATAAGATTATGAAAAGGATGTTTTCTTTAAATGTCCATGAATACCTGGATACTCTGGTGAAATGTGCGTTACATAGAGGGTAATATCCGAGTAACTCTCCATTCCTTAAAAATAATGGAGCCGAGGGGCCGAGGCACATTATTTTTAAGGAATGGAGAGTTACTCGGATATTACCCTACTTAAATTACATTCGAAGTATTGGGAATATTTCTGTTATCAAAATTAAATGTCAAAATGACAAAATGAAGGTTTTATTTTGAAACTGGTACACATCGCTCCATTCCTGAAAAGTAATGGAGCGAACAGACAATGGAATGATGTCACAAATGTATTTTAACAAGTGTAACGTAACTTCTCTATCAGTTTACATGCATAGTTCGTCAACCACAGCCAAGATACAGAAGTAAACTGGCCTCAGGGGAATGGATTATATGAACAAAAGGGTTTCATTGTTTCCCTTACATTCTATTAGACAAAGAAACATTGGTACCAAAGTTTCACTCGTTATTTGATTATATTTTGAGCGATACTGAAGATTTTCATCCATAGTTCTGCCACCTCAGGACTCTATGGCATGTGGTAGGGTCAAAATAGTGACATATGCAAAAGTCGTATTGAGCTGGACAGCATTGGAATAAAAATTCCGAATGTACTGGTATCGTACATTTCAGTAACGTAGATTTCTTTCTGTAAACAATTTCCCCATATCTGTTCAAACTTGTTATGGATTGAACACAAAATGTTGATATCTTGATAAGACCATTAATGTTTATAATTGTCATGCAAGTTAAAATTGGATGTATTCTGTTTACTTTGATTTTATAATAGTCACGAACATTACATCCTTAACCATACGCATTGGACATCAGAAACATGCAAACTTTTAGGATCCGTCAGACCTATTTTCACAGCTCTTTCTCATGGCTACCTCAAAACCGATGTATCATACTCACATATATGTTAAACAGTGCTCCAAATCCATTATGACCGAAAGAAAGCAGACATGAAATTTCGTAAATTACAAACTGGCGACAGACAATTTATACTTGACAGTAAAGTTATTTAACTACCTGTTTAGTTTCTTTGATAGGCAAATGAAATGTTTATCATAGCAAAATGCTACAGTCTGTTTACCGGGTTATCCGTAATGAACATTACATACTGATTGTCGTTTAAGGTGTATATACCACTTGCGGCAACAGTCACGTACGTTTCACAATTAACAATCAAATTGATATATTTCATTTATTCCCGACATGTGGCAGACATGCACTGTTCAGATCTTTAGTAGGGGCGGTGACATGTTGCAAAATGCAAGAGAATCAGCTAAAAAAGAAAGACAGGAAAACACAGAGCATGGTGACACAAATGCGCCCTTTTATTGAGAATGAGTGTTTAAGCATGTAAGAAAAGGATTGGGCAAAGGTTGTCCAACTTAGAAAAGCCCTTTCCTGAGAGTCACTCACTCACTCACTTCTGTCAGCCTGGACAATGTACAAGTCACACTCAGACTCAGTACAATGCTATCTTATCTTACTGACCTAAATGGGTTTTTGAGGGTGTGTATTAAATATTTTCTCTTATTTGGAATAATTGACATACTCTGACAAAATGCATGAATTCATCCTTGACTATGTGACATAACACAGTATTACAAAAGAGTGAGCTTTCAATGTCACAGTATCCATAAGAATGCCTTCAACAATCTGATAATTTGACAAATCAGTTAAACAAGTGGGTGAAATGACATATCCATTCCTACACATGTTCTAGTGTATTACAGTTTCCTGGCCTGGTGGAGTGAGGCTAAACACATGAGTAACTGGAGCAAGCAGGAGATTTAGTCAGCGGCTTGAAGATTTGTTCAAAGTATGGCTAAGGATTGACTTGTAATTAGGCTATGTTTGACCAATTTATGAAGTCAAGCGGATGCTTCTTAGGGTCAGTATTGACTGTGTAAATAGAAACATACAAAAATATACAGTTTACTTTAAAGAAAAATGAATATTGAGAATGCAAGAAACTATCCCAGTCTTTTGGATAACCTGTCCTGACAACTGTATTAAATATACCTGGTTACCCAAAGAAAACACAGGAGGCACACAGTGATTATTCAACATAGCTGACGTAGCAAATCTCAGACAGGGACTCCAGCATATTCCCAGTGTTACTGTCACAGAAATGCAGTCACCAGAAAAGATAGCAAATTGTAACTATTAGATATAAATGCAATTCAACAAAATGCATGATTTGTTTGTGCCACATGATAAGTCCATGTTGAGGCAATCATAACTGCTGGACACTACACTGACCATTGCCGATGCCAACATTGTCGATCAGCATGACAAGAAGAAACTGAAGACTCACAACTGCCATCCTAAAGAACCTCAACAGTGATGTTGTACTTGGCCCTACTGATCGCCTTAAACTGGTTCAGTTGGACAAATGCCTGCAACAGAGAAAACCGTACTAACTGTGTGTCACCACGCCAATGCATGAATTATATACCTGAAATGTTTATGCATGCAGTATACAAGCATAAACATATTTTCAAATCTATAGTTTGAAATTCAATTAACAAGGTTCTGTTATAATAAAATAATTATTTTATGAACTTATTTTTTCAGTTGCTTAATTTAATTACTGTTCTTGATTTTTAGACAATACTTGTGAACTTTAAATTTGGTCAAGACTGAAAGGTCCCTCTTTGTTTGCCCTTGGTCAAGCAAACTTGTTCACTAACACCCATAACAGAACCATCCAAGCACCACTGGAATCACCTGTTCGGACGTGCATTCAGTAATCAATATCATATATTAAACTGCTTGTATGGTCCACACATTGGGCAAGTCCAAGCACCTATCTAAAGCAGACATCCATCTTACTATACTGTAGATCAAATGGGCCGATGAGTTCCCACAAACACAAGAGTGGGTACTATGAGTGGACAATACAGGTACCTTTAACAATAAGGGTCAGTCATTGGTGAGTGTCCACACTCACAGAGAAAGCTCCATTTGACTGGGGAGTTTTACATGAGTAGACACTAGGGCTTTCTGCTTATGACTCCCTCTATCACCATCAACACTGAATGTTGAGATACATTGCAGCTAGTTATCACAATTATCACAAAAACTGTGTTTATCATAGTGTATGGGAAATGGTCAGTCTCCCTCTGACTGACATCTTGGATGAGCTCAGGATAAGCTTCTTTGTCTGTTAGTGCAGTGAACAAGGTGTAAGGTATTCAAGTGTTCTCATGTCTGTTGCATGGACTTGCTAGGTTGGATGGGACACACACACGTAAGAGTGAATAGTTCACTAGTTTCTGGATTACTACATGAAGGTCTAATGGGTAGAGCTTCCTATTGTCACACGTACATTGATACTCTCGGGAGGTAGCAATACAACAGCCTGGTCAATGAAATGTCTTACAATGAAAGACTTTAAACGTAAGGAGTGAGAGTCTGGAGATTTACTCTGCATAGCAACATTACAACAATACCATGGCCAGGTACAACTAGCAAATATCATGGCATATGATTGCATATGATTGAAAAATCTAAAACTGTTATGCTGAGCTGAAATTAATTTATGGTTATGATGCAATAGGAGTGACATATTCAAATGGAATTATAGGCTTCACACATTGTACAGTGCATTCATTGTGAAGGGTGGAAACTTCCTCAAGTAGCAGAAGTAACATCAGTCATAGTAGTAGCAGCAGAAGCAGACGTAGTAGTAGCAGCAGTAGTAGTAGTAGCAGCAGCAGTAGTAGTAGCAGTAACAGTAGTAGTAGCAGTAGTAGTAGCAGCAGTTGCAGTAGTAGTAGCAGCAGCAGTGGTAGTAGTAGTAACAGCAGCAGCAGTAGTAGTAGCAGCAGCAGCAGAAGTAGTAGCAGCAGCAGTAGTAGTAGTAGCAGCAGTAGTAGTAGTAGCAGCAGCAGTAGTAGTAGTAGTAGCAGCAGCAGCAGTAGTAGTAGCAGTAGTAGTAGCAGCAGCAGTAGTAGTAGCAGCAGCAGCAGTAGTAGCAGCAGTAGTAGTAGTAGTAGCAGCAGCAGTAGTAGCAGCAGCAGTAGTAGTAGTAGTAGCAGCAGCAGCAGACAGAAGTAGTAGCAGTAGTAGTAACAGCAGCAGGAGTAGTAGTAGCAGCAGTAGTAGCAGCCGCGCAGTAGTAGTAGTAGTAGTAGTAGTAGTAGTAGCAGCAGTAGTAGTAGTAGCAGCAGTAGTAGAAGTAGCAGCAGCAGTAGTAGAAGTAGCAGCAGCAGTAGTAGTAGAAGTAGCAGTAATAGTAGTAGTAGTGGTGGTGGTGGAGGTAACACCAGCACAGAATGTTACTGACCACCAGTCATGATGATTACAATGGCTGGAGACCACTAAGCCCACTGACGGGGAATAAGCCACATATTCATACAGTTTCAGTCACGTCAATAATAGCCATGAAGAGCTTAAACATCATAATCTGATCAATATTCATATATTTACTGCACAGTTATTCTGTGAGTGAACAGACAATCTCCAAACAATAACCCTTTTCAGATTTTCAGCTGCTATTGTGACCTCTTGAGTTCATGATGGAAGAACTTCTTCAGCTGAAAGCAAATCTCCTGTTACACCTGGAAGGGGCTGCCTATATCGGCGCTAATTGGCTTCACTTACAACCACAAGAGGTCAGAGTTCTGCCAACGTGTAAATACCAGCAACTTGATACAAGGAAATGAGTACAAAGGCACCATCGTCATTAATTTGTCAAAATGAGCAATTTGTCAGGTGTCGTATCCTTGGGTGGACATGCAAGACAGGACCAGTTAGTTACTTGTCTATCAATATACACTGTGTCTGGCTCACTAGAGGTGTCTATCAATATACACTGTGTCTGTCTCACTAGAGGTGTCTATCAATATACACTGTGTCTGGCTCACTAGATGTGTCTATCAATATACAATGTGTCTGGCTCACTAGAGGTGTCTATCAATATACACTGTGTCTGGCTCACTAGAGGTGTTTATCAATATACACTGTGTCTGGCTCACTAGAGGTGTCTATCAATATACACTGTGTCTGGCTCACTAGAGGTGTTTATCAATATACACTGTGTCTGGCTCACTAGAGGTGTCTATCAATATACACTGTGTCTGGCTCACTAGAGGTGTTTATCAATATACACTATGTCTGGCTCACTAGATGTGTCTATCAATATACACTGTGTCTGGCTCACTAGAGGTGTCTATCAATATACACTGTGTCTGGCTCACTAGAGGTGTTTATCAATATACACTGTGTCTGGCTCACTAGAGGTGTCTATCAATATACACTGTGTCTGGCTCACTAGAGGTGTCTATCAATATACACTGTGTCTGGCTCACTAGAGATGTCTATCAATATACACTGTGTCTGGCTCACTAGAGGTGTCTATCAATATACACTGTGTCTGGCTCACTAGATGTGTCTATCAATATACACTGTGTCTGGCTCACTAGAGGTGTTTATCAATATACACTGTGTCTGGCTCACTAGAGGTGTCTATCAATATACACTGTGTCTGGCTCACTAGAGGTGTCTATCAATATACACTGTGTCTGGCTCACTAGAGGTGTCTATCAATATACAATGTGTCTGGCTCACTAGAGGTGTCTATCAATATACACTCAGAGCTCCAGATAAGATTTAGCTCATGTGGGTACTGTACCCACTGTATTATTTTGGAGTGGGTATTATGAATGTTGAGTGGGTATTTCAATTTCCGTTACCCACTGCTTTCAAATATGTGCGTATTTCAGTCACTTTACTCACCTAAGTATTACGTCATTGAGTAAGTTTACTAAGCAGGTATGTTCTGCCTTATGTCATACCTAATCAAAACCAACTTAATTATAATGGAAATCACTCATCCTATACTGACAGTACAACACTTGCCCTATACTAACAGTACAACTTGATAGCAATCGATGTCATTTTCATTACGCAAGTTTCTATTTTATAAATATATCCCAGCACGCATTTGTTTTAATTTCTTTATACATTATCTAACATTTTAAATGCGTAATTGGTACGCAACAATTAATTTTCAACGCGTAAATGGGAATTTTCAATGCGTATTTTACCCGGATACGTAGCTTATCTGGGTCTCTGTACACTGTGTCTGGCTCACTAGAGGTGTTTATCAATATACACTGTGTCTGGCTCACTAGAGGTGTCTATCAATATACACTGTGTCTGGCTCACTAGAGGTGTTTATCAATATACACTGTGTCTGGCTCACTAGAGGTGTCTATCAATATACACTGTGTCTGTCTCACTAGAGGTGTCTATGAATATACACTGTGTCTGTCTCACTAGAGGTGTCTATCAATATACACTGTGTCTGGCTCACTAGATGTGTCTATCAATATACATAGTGTCTGGCTCACTAGAGGTGTTTATCAATATACAATGTGTCTGGCTCACTAGAGGTGTCTATCAATATACACTGTGTCTGGCTCACTAGAGGTGTCTATCAATATACAATGTGTCTGGCTCACTAGAGGTGTCTATCAATATACACTGTGTCTGGCTCACTAGAGGTGTTTATCAATATACACTGTGTCTGGCTCACTAGAGGTGTCTATCAATATACACTGTGTCTGGCTCACTAGAGGTGTTTGTCAATATACACTGTGTCTGGCTCACTAGAGGTGTTTATCAATATACACTGTGTCTGGCTCACTAGAGGTGTTTATCAATATACACTGTGTCTGGCTCACTAGATGTGTCTATCAATATACACTGTGTCTGGCTCACTAGAGGTGTCTATCAATATACACTGTGTCTGGCTCACTAGAGGTGTTTATCAATATACACTGTGTCTGGCTCACTAGAGGTGTCTATCAATATACACTGTGTCTGGCTCACTAGAGGTGTCTATCAATATACACTGTGTCTGGCTCACTAGAGGTGTCTATCAATATACACTGTGTCTGTCTCACTAGAGGTGTCTATCAATATACACTGTGTCTGGCTCACTAGAGGTGTCTATCAATATACACTGTGTCTGGCTCACTAGAGGTGTCTATCAATATACACTGTGTCTGGCTCACTAGAGGTGTCTATCAATATACACTGTGTCTGGCTCACTAGAGGTGTTTATCAATATACACTGTGACTGGCTCACTAGATGTGTCTATCAATATACACTGTGTCTGTCTCACTAGAGGTGTCTATCAATATACACTGTCTGGCTCACTAGATGTGTCTATCAATATACACTGTGTCTGGCTCACTAGATGTTCTTTATCAATATACACTGTGTCTGGCTCACTAGAGGTGTCTATCAGTATACACTGTGTCTGGCTCACTGGAGGTGTCTATCAATATACATAGTGTCTGGCTCACTAGATGTGTCTATCAATATACACTGTGTCTGGCTCACTAGAGGTGTCTATCAATATACACTGTGTCTGGCTCACTGGAGGTGTCTATCAATATACATAGTGTCTGGCTCACTAGATGTGTCTATCAATATACACTGTGTCTGGCTCACTAGAGGTGTCTATCAATATACACTGTGTCTGGCTCACTAGAGGTGTCTATCAATATACACTGTGTCTGGCTTTATTTCGCCTCCACAACATAGTAATATTTTCTATGATCAACCTTACAATTAATATTAGTCAGGTTTAAAGAATTTGCAATGGATAATGAACTTTTAGTAAAAACTACAATAGTATTTGTAATTTTGTTATTGAAAATTGAAATGACAGAATCTCTGCAGTATTAAAGGTGAGGTGATGGCGTGTCACCTCAGGTTGTCTACATGCATGGGTGTATTGATGGTGAAGTGAGATGGTGTTCCCTAGCGCACATCGGGATATGCTCATAACATCGCCTCTGGCATGCTGGAGAGTACTTTTTCTACCACAATGGCGCTTGTAATCCAATGCTTTTACAAAGCTTGATAATGATGGACAAAAGTGCAATTATTGTCTTTTCAGGGCTTCAGGATTTCAAGGTCTCCCAATGGTAGTTTTGAGATAAATGAGGGTTCTGAAGAAGCGAGGTAGCATCATGTTCCTGTGAAAGTTATCTGGTATTTTCCTTAGATCATTCACCTGACTGCCTGTCTCCTATCCCCGTGGCATACATCTACATCTACATCTATTGAAACACTACTTTGGCCTGTGGCTGTATGGGGCCTTCTTAACTTTAAGCTTTCCATTTAAAAGCAAGCTCACCTGCACATTTGTAGCTGATTGTGATCTTTCTGTCCTGTTGAGCCTTGTGAACTTGCCCTGGTTCAGTTGTCCAGTTTTACTACAATCTTCTCTGAATCAAAGAGGATGGTGAGGATGAAAGTTTGTGTGGATGATACAAGCAATGGTGTCTGTAAATACATTAAGAATTCATGTCCATTTTCAATGTGGCAGCAATAAAGTGGCATTTTAAAAATGTAAGTTTTGTCCTACATCAACCATGTTTTGTTTATGAAATTGTGGTAATCAGTAAGTGCATGCTATGTCAGCTGACATGTATATTGTGTTTTGTGATATACCTTGTTCTGTCACTATTGTCCTTACTATACACCTCAGCTGCCCACACAGCAGTGAAGCAAGGAATGTCATCATCCCTGAAAGTTCACATCATGTCTGTATGGATGGCTATTGGAGTTTCTGCCCTAACAGTTAAAGAACTTGATTACTTCAAAGTAGCCAACTGTGTCAGGTACAGAGAATACCTGGTCACATGATGCCTGCTAAACTACATGCCGTGTTGTGTGTTTGGTTCCAGTGCAGCAGCATGTAAGCATGGAACGTGTTGTCCTCACACATACCAACTGTTTAACCTGTACTTAATGTACATCCTTAATCATGTCTTCTTTTATACTTATTCTCTTTGGATAAAATCACATGTTATTTCTTGTATATTTGAGTATTGGCCTGTTTGTATTGCTGTGAGTCTATGGTCAGCCAACTGCCTGCTGTTGAGGACCTCTTGTCTCTCCACAGTATGCCACAGTGCTATGGTGCTGTAAACAGACATTTCGTCAATCAGGAAATGAAACTTAATTTGAAAAGAATAAAGTTTATCATCCCTCTTTCCTAGTTTTACTGTTATAGTCACTCTGTGTGAACAAAGGAGATGAATATGGTTCATCTGTATCTGGATGAGGTCACACCTTAGACTGATGGAATCTCATCTTTATGAGAGAAATGTTATCTGTGCCTTCATCATGGGTCTAATTCATGTGTCGTTTATAAATGAGGAGATGCTCTGCCTGAAATGTCAGTATAAATAGTTAATTCCTGGCTAATGTTATAGCATGGAGGGTCAGGTTTCAAATGAATAATTCAACTTTTTTATATGTCTTCTCAGAAACATAAAAATTAACAATTCATTTTTATAAAAGATTATCAAATATCATATTTACTGAAAATGTAAACTGAATTCAAAGGTTGTCATTTAGAAAACTGTTTGAGTTGAAGAAGATACTTGATGAACAATTGTTTGCAAATACATCATGAACAATGTCAATAAGCATGACAGTAATCAAGCTTTAAAGCTTTTCTAAAATTATTCTCCTTTTGTGATTTCTGGGCCTCCCACTGTCAAACCTTTGATGCACTGGCAGGGATCAAGAAAACATTTACCTTTCAAACAAACAACTTCCCTCCCTCCTACAATGATACGTTTTTAGTTGAATGTACAGACATGTGATCAATGTCAACATGGGGGAGATGAACGAGAAGCAAACAATGCTGACATTCCAGTGAATCACCTTGAATCAAGGTCACCCTAAACTCTGGGATTAATCTATACCATGAGCCTTTGCAAGTGGCTGTGCTAATTGGATTACTGATTAATTATTGAAGTGCCTCGGAAGACATCACTTGAAGTTTCAGTTCCGTGGGAGCTGTAATATGAGAAAATCTTCAGCTACTGTATGAGCATTGGAAAAATCCTCTAAAACACAGCTATGGGGCATTTCTTCTTCACAACTAATTATTATTGAAGTGTATGTCTTATTCATGAAAACATTTGAGTGTAGTCTATTTTGTGTATCTCACAATGGGACCCCATAAAGGGTTCGGTAAGGTAGCTTGCATTTAGGGGATTTCTCTGACTCGACTCACTGGTCGTGAGTTTTAATGACAGAAGGCCAATATGGATGTAACGCCAAGCAGGAGAGATGCCTTGATTGATGATTATCTCACAGGATATTCCAATATGGTGCATACACGGTAAGTACATTTTTCTCTCAATTTTTCAGACAAATCCCCATCTTTTGTTGAAAACAGTGACTCAGACAACTGGAATGGCTCCAGCATACATGACAGTCATGTAATGGGGATATTGTACAAACCATTTTTTCCTCTCTCTCCCACTGGCTAATGCATAAGTTGTAGCATTTTCACATGGGATGAGTATTTAATATTAATTAATATTCTAAGACACTCAGCATTGTTGATGTGGAGCATGTCTTTTTGAATTTTGACATGTCAGTGAAAAATTGCATTGTACTTTAATGACGAGTGATTTCTTTTGTGAAGACTATTTGCTGCCATACTTTTACATTATCATTAGGTTGAACACCTCACGCTACATTGTAGTGTGTCATATAGTTCAGTCTATACTTGTGGACTGACAAGGTGGCTTGACTTGACCTGGAGTGGTTCAGATAATAGAATCCAGTCTTTGTTTGGATGAATAAAAACAACTTTAAGGATTCACCAAATTATATTTTTCTTGACATTGATGATCTCACTCTAGGCCATACAGGGAGAAGGGACAAACAGCCTCCTTGACTTCACAAATCATTCATGTGTGTTGCCTAGGAAGAACAGCATACATATGTTCTATTACCAGTAAGTTATTCCAGTTGGCTACAATGGCTGACATGCTGGATTGGGTGTCTGGGTTTGCTTACACTATCAACCACAGGTTGGCCTGTCCTTGACAATACGCTGTCCAGGTAAAGCTGTGATAGAACTGATTGCTGTTCACAACCAAATCCACTCCCATGCACAGTTGTGTCTATGTCCTCCCTGTAAAACACACACTTAGTGAAACACAGAATCTGAAGTATTCTCACCATGTGTCAAGTGGAGGTAATGCTATATAGCAGAAACAGAAGCCCGTATTTTCCCTGTGGTCAGCCATATCTGTACATGCAGTGACTGCTGTATGAAAGTGAGGGCTTATCTCAGCTGGATGATGTATGCCATATATGAGTCATCTCAGAGGTATTCACCAGCTGATTTACCTGTGTGGCAAAATTGTTTGAATCGTTTGATCTTGTTGGCTACTAGACAGATGTACAGTTCATGTGGGGACCGTATCATGAATACATTTGACTCTTCCTCATGTTATCTGCAGTAGATGTTGTAAAATGTTTCTGTTTACAGACAAACTGTGGAGGATGCTCTATACTATATGTTCATATCTTTCGCAACATTTTCAAACAATATTGACTGTTTTGATGACATATTTTCCATTACTCCCTAGCTGTATATGACCAGATTGTTAATGTTTGCCTTATATTCATGGTTTGATCTAGATCTGCTCAAAGGCCTATTTGGCACCAAGTCTGCAGTAAATGTCAGTGAAATGTCTCTACTTGATTATTTCCCAAATCATCTAAGCCTGTTATGACTTATGTGCTGGCTTTAGAGGTGATTCCAATAATCAAATACGTCTTTCTTCACAGTCTTACAATATTGCAGTGAAAAATACAATTATGGTAAAAACATCTGAATTTGAGAAACAATGTTGTTTGGGATCCTAGATACAGCTTTGCTGTAAGGCCTTTGTGATGTGACATGTCTGTCATCCCAGTGTCACAGTGTACTAGGACTTTCTATATTATTGATAAAGACCACTCTGTCAGTTATGTGAAACACAGGGTCAAGTCAAATAGAAATTGCCCAAGAATTGACTACTATCATGCTGGTTGGTATTATACATGTATGATGTTGTTTTGGAAGTGAGAAAATAGATAATATTTCTGTATATACCACCCCTCATAAGCTCAATAGAGATATGATATATCTGGTTGTATACTGGAAATGAATAACATCAGAGTCTGGGAGATGATGATGTTATAACATTTTGCAATTGTTACACAGCACCACAGCTATGCACTGATTGCTTTATGGAGGAAGTGATTGTCTAGAGTGTGAAGCAGAGATACAACACCAATAGTGCTACTAATGTCATATTGCCAGAATGGGATATGTTAGATTTTTATAGATGTAAATGTTTCTATTTGGTTACCAGCTGCTCAATGAATGAAGCTATTTATATCAGTAACAGTTTGCAGCATGGAAGGAAGCAGTCTATTATTGCCTGATCTACATGGAGTATGTGTTGTGTAGCAGGAGAATGCTTGATGTATGTGATTATATCAGTTGTGGCAGGGGGCAAGGGGTGACACGAGGTGTCTCCGGGGAGACATCGGGATGACTCTGTTTGTTGACTGGGGTGAGATAGGGTGTGAAAATTGGGTTGTTGTCTCAGGTGAGGGAGGGAGTGACCAAGGATGTTGTCCAGGGCGAGGTAGGGATGACCTGAGATGTTGTCCAGGGCGAGGTAGGGATGACCTGAGATGTTGTCTAGGGAGAGGTAGGGGTGACCTGGGATGTTGTCCAGGGTGAGGTAGGGGTGACCTGGGGTGTTGATGGGGGAGAGGTAGGGGAGACCTGGGGTGTTGACTGGGAGGGGAGACCTGGGGTGTTGACGAGGGAGAGAGTAGGGATAGACCTGGGGTGTTGACTGGGAGGGGTAGGGGAGACCTGGGGTGTTGACTGGGGAAAGGTAGGGGTGACCTGGGGTGTTGACTGGGGAAAGGTAGGGGAGACCTGGGGTGTTGACTGGGGAAAGGTAGGGGATAGACCTGGGGTGTTGACTGGGGAGAGGTAGGGGTGACCTGGGGTGTTGACTGGGAAGAGGTAGGGGTGACCTGGGGTGTTGACTGGGGAGAGGTAGGGGAGACCTGGGGTGTTGACTGGGGAAAGGTAGGGGATAGACCTGGGGTGTTGACTGGGGAGAGGTAGGGGTGACCAGGGGGTGTTGACTGGGGAGAGGTAGGGAGACCTGGGGTGTTGACTGAGAAAGAGGTAGGGGATAGACCTGGGGTGTTGACTGGGGAGAGGTAGGGGATAGACCTGGGGTGTTCACTGGGGAGAGGTAGGGGAGACCTGGGGTGTTGACTGGGGAAAGGTAGGGGTCACCTGGGGTGTTGACCGGGGAGAGGTAGGGGTCACCTGGGGTGTTGACTGGGGAGAGGTAGGGGAGACCTGGGGTGTTGACTGGGGAAAGGTAGGGGTCACCTGGGGTGTTGACTGGGGAGAGGTAGGGGTCACCTTGGATGTTGACTGGGGGAGGGTAGGGGAGACCTGGGGTGTTGACTGGGGAGAGGTAGGGATAGTCCTGGGGTGTTGACTGGGGAGAGGGAGGGGATAGACCTGGGGTGTTGACCCGGGGAGGTAGGTAGGGGATAGACCTGGGGTGTTGACTGGGGAGAGGTAGTGGAGACCTGGGGTGTTGACTGGGGAGAGGTAGACCTGGGGTGTTGAGACCTGGGGTGTTGACTGGGGAGAGGTAGGGGTGACCTGGGGGTGTTGACCCGGGGAGAGGTAGGAGTAGACCTGGGGTGTTGACTGGGGAAAGGGGGGAAAGGTAGGGGATAGACCTGGGGTGTTGACTGGGGAGAGGTAGGGAGACCTGGCGTGTTGACTGGGAGGGAGAGACCTTGGGTGTTGACCCGGGGACAGGTAGTGGATAGACCTGGGGTGTTGACTGGGGAGAGGTAGGGGAGACCTGGGGTGTTGACTAGGGAGAGGTAGGGGTCACCTGGGGTGTTGACTGGGGAGAGGTAGGGCAGACCTGGGGTGTTGACTGGGAAAGGTAGGGTCACCTGGGGTGTTGACTGGGGAGAGAGGTAGGGGTCACCTGGGGTGTTGACTGGGGAGAGGTAGGGGAGACCTGGGGGTGTTGACTGGGGAGAGGTAGGGGGATAGACCTGGGGTGTTGACTGGGGAAAGGTAGGGGATAGACCTGGGGTGTTGACTGGGGAAAGAGGTAGGGGATAGACCTGGGGTGATGACAGGGAGAAGTAGGGGGATAGACCTGGGGTGTTGACTGGGGAGAGGTAGGGAGACCTGGGGTGTTGACTGGGGAGAGGTAGGGGTAGTGACCTGGGGTGTTGACTGGGGAAAGGTAGGGGATTGACCTGGGGAGTTGACTGGGGAGAGGTAGGTGGGGGATAGACCTGGGGTGATGACAGGAGAAGTAGGGATAGACCTGGGGTGTTGACTGGGAGAGAGTAGGGGAGACCTGGGGTGTTGACTGGGAGAGGTAGGGGTGACCGGGGGTGTTGACTGGGGAAAGGTAGGGGATTGACCTGGGGAGTTGACTGGGGAGAGGTAGGGGATAGACCTGGGGTGTTGACTGGGCCGGGAGAGGTAGGGGAGACCTGGGGTGATGACAGGAGAAGTAGGGGATAGATCTGGGGTGTTGATTGGGGAAAGGTAGGGAATAGACTTGGAGTGTTGACTGGAGAGAGGTAGAGGGTGACCTGGGTGAGGTAGGGGTGAGCTGTGGATTGTTGGAGTGTTATTTGCACAAAAAAGAGGTAAGTTTGATCTGCCTCTCAGGCTACTGTAACCAGCATGGAACATACTGCTAGGCTTGACACTCTCATTTAGTCTGCTGGTGTTTGACATGGCAGATGTTGGAGAGGCCGCATTGTTACATGAACATATTCTAATGTATATGCTTTTCTGGGCTTCTAAAAGTTTGTTTTTATGTTTATTTCACGGTTGTTCGCAGGAGTACTGACAGTATTGGTCAATGACTGTAGGATGCTTGGGTACTGACAGTATTGGTCAATGACTGTAGGATGCTTGGGTACTGACAGTATTGGTCAACGACTGTAGGATGGTTGGGTACTGACAGTATTGGTGAATGACTGTAGGATGGTTGGGTACTGACAGTATTGGTGAATGACTGTAGGATGGTTGGGTACTGACAGTATTGGTGAATGACTGTAGGATGGTTGGGTACTGACAGTATTGGTGAATGACTGTAGGATGGTTGGGTACTGACAGTATTGGTGAATGACTGTAGGATGGTTGGATACTGACAGTATTGGTCAATGACTGTAGGATGGTTGGAGTACTGACAGTATTGGTCAATGACTGTAGGATGGTTGGGTACTGACAGTATTGGTCAATGACTGTAGGATGGTTGGGTACTGACAGTATTGGTCAATGACTGTAGGATGGTTGGGTACTGACAGTATTGGTCAATGACTGTAGGATGGTTGGGTACTGACAGTATTGGTCAATGACTGTAGGATGGTTGGGTACTGACAGGATAATCCAAATATATTTTGGATAATACATTAATGCATACAGTTTACAACATCCATACTTTACTTGAAAACTATATACGAATAATACATTCACTCATTATGTATGCTTCTGGAAAATATACCTTTAGTTTGATCTCTGGAAATAATGTTTGAAAACAGTGAAACAATCTGTTGTTAAAGCTTTATGTTAAACTGGGTTTGCTCTGAACACTCCCATAATTTCAGAAGATGTAATAAAACAGATATAGAGGCATTTATTCACCATGTTGTTCAGATGCTGAGAGAGTCTGGTGACAGGGAGATAACAGTATGTGGTGGCTGATTATATTCATTGGTTTACCAAGCTACTTGTCCTGACTGTTGCACTGTATACCAGCCATCATCTCTCTACTACAATCATGTAGCCTCAGAGAAAGTGAGATAAAACTGCTCCATCTTAGTGATAAGATCACCTAGATACATGATGGCTAAAGTCCACTCTATTGTGCTACCACCTGCTGTACATGGATAACACAGGACGTCCTCCCTACAAAATATAAGGTAGATTATCCATTTCTGTTTAACCACATTATCTGGAACCCATGAAGATCCGGGTTAGAATTGATCTTCAGTAACCCATGCTTGTTGTAAGAGGTGACTAAAGGGATTGGGTGGTCAGACTCACTGACTGGGTTGACACATGTCATCGTTACCAATTGTGTAGATCGATGCTCATGCTGTTGATCACTGGATTGTCTGGCCCAGATTCGATTATTTACAGACCATCACCATATAACTGGAATATTGCAGAGTGCAGTGTAAAAGTAAATTCACTGACTCACTCGTTATATGGAATTAGTATGGCCTTGCCCACAGTGGGAGTGGCTCTCAGAAGCAGGGTCAACTTTCTTTGTTGGAGCAGTATCTTACATTGTCAACTCCAGGTGGACCTCACCGGATGTACTGGTGTTTGTGGTAAATCACTTTAACCATATGTGGTTTTAACATGTTGCTCTGAGCCTGAATGCACTGTCAGCATATCTGCTATGCTGAGTTTCTATGCCATACAAACTGACATCCATGCATACAAGCATATATATGTACATACATTTTGAGAAAAGTGACACATTTGACATTGGTTCCGTCTCCACATTACACCCAAACCTGATCCCATCATGTCCATCAGTAAGGTGGTCAAGCAGAATACACTTACTGCAGCAGTCATTTTCAGATAAATATAAAGAGTTAACATATTTCAGTGCTTTAACATACTGAAAACAACACTTGTAAACAAATTCCTCAGTTTTAAATTCAAGAAAAGCATGTTTACATGTTATTCTGCTTGCCTGAAAGACAATAGGAAATGTCTTGCATTATTTTGTTCCTGTGTAACATAGACAGTACCTTGATGTGTGAGTGGATGTGATGGTAGGGATTATTCAACGTATTTCCCCCAAGGAGAGGTGAAACCTCCATGCCATCTTCTGACTCCTGGAATTGGAGCAATGTCACGTACCACGTTTACAAAGAATTTCACAGATAGTTTTTTATACTGATTGTTATTTTGCGTTTCATCTTTCTATATTTGTATATGCTTTTAGCAGACAGATTTCACCAAGCTATATTTAGATGTATTTGTAGAAGATTTGCATGGAAAACTGAACTAATATCAAGGGCTTGTTGACAGAGAGGGTTTTATGTTTGCTTGTGCAATTTGATGCCAGGTTACTGTGAAGGGAATATGGAGATGTGTGTCTTATGGCTTTAACTTTAGTTGGGATATTTGCTGTAGCTGGAATAGGAAGCACTGATGGTCTTCAGTATTAAAGGGGCATTGGGAGGTATCCAATACCTGCTACACAATATTGCCCTTCTGTCCTCATGTTCTGTTAAATGCACCCAAGATCAGATTAGAGATTTCCAGAGTTTCTGGATTTATCAGGTATATATACTGTGCAGGTATATGATCACTGCACAACTGTCATGTGTCCAAGTGTCTAACGACTTTCCATAAGGGACCGTTCATAAGTTATGGCTAGGGGGGATGATGATGATTTTTATGGAGAAGAAAATGTACAATGTGAATGACCCCCTAAAATTTATGTACAAAGTAAGTGACCCCCCTGCATGTCATGTACAAAGTTAATGACCACCCAGCCTCCTTTCCATATTTTTTAAGCGTAATTTTAAAATATTTTTATGTACAAAATTGCTGAATCCCCCTAGAAACATGTGTACAACATTGATGACCCCCCCTGCCTCCCCAGAACAAAATGGGTGACCCCCCCAAAAATCATCATCATCCCCGACAAAACACACACACACACACACACACACACACACACACACACACACACACACACACACACACACACACACACACACACACACACACACACACACACACACACACACACACACACACACACACACACACACACCAAGCCATAACTTATGAAAGGTCCCTAAGGCTCACGATTGCCTAATGGGAAGCAGTATAGCCAAAAGTCAAAACTAAACCAACAAACTATACAATCAAGTGCACAGCTAAAACCTTCCACGTACAGTAGATGTAAGTGTGATTTATTGTACAAGGAAAATAAGCTAGCTACAATCTAAAGTTAAAGTCTTCATGCAACTTAATCATCACTGGTTGCTTACAGCCATCAAACACATGACATAACCTTCCATAGTAACTGAAACCATGGGTGTTACATTAGCTTTACACTGGGTGAACTACAGAACAGATGTATTCAGGCATTCCATGGACCTTTAACGTGTTGACAATGTTGGTGAAACCCACCCACTGGTGCTGTGTGTAAATAAACTCCCAGTTTGGCCAACTGGACAAGGCTGACCAGTAGCTTACACGGTGGGACAACATGACAGACGCTCACTGTGTTTACATAAGAAGCTGTCACGTCGCTGGGCCCAAACCTTTAAAGCTTGTGACAGGTTGACAAGATGTTGGTAACTGAATTACTAGTGTTCAGCTATGTTTGATAGACTGAGAGGAATTGGCTACAGTTGGGATACTGAGTTCATGGTGAAACAGGCCATCCTATGTTCATATGCTACACGGATCCAGCTGTACTTGCAGATATTGTTGTAGTACGCAGATCGTGTGATAGTACGTAGAGCATGTTTACTGAATGCATGTAACTGACAGAAATCTGTAACTGTGCTTCATATTAAGTTCAATAACAATAATCTTAAATAATCTTCAGTAATCTTAATGACCTGAAACTACTTGATATGGCTTGCTGAAAGTGAACATCATCTGTGGGTATGCTGCAAACAGGACTGGCACAAATGAATGTACCTGAAGTACAATATTATCTCTTTGGCATGGAACATGCCATACAATCAGCTCTAGCAATTCCAAGGTTGAAACCAATTATCGACAGAACCACATGCTAACTGTTGAGGGAGCAACATTTTGGGATTCGGCTTCCTCTTCACTGTCAGTCATGCCACAGCATCCAAGGTTCAAAAGTAGAGAATGGCACAGTAAACTTTACACAGGCTCTGGTGGATGTCCCATCTCTAAAGGCATCTAGGAGAATTTTTAAGTGATGCTTGCATAAGGGGGCATAACTCTTCATTGTAATGGCAATTTGAATCATCCTGTTAGGTTCTAGTTCACTCTACCACCATGTATAGTGTAATAAAGTACATTTCGGCCTGAACTATTACGAGGACGCTTGCATCCGAGTGCTTTCATTATAATATACTCCTCACAAAAAATTAAGCAACAAGTGTATTTTTGGTCAGTACATATGCCTTTACTCATGATCATTACAACTGAATCAAACATAACAAAGATAAAGCATATCCACACACTTTTCCAACAAAGAAATCAAAATTCATTGAACAATAACTGACTTGCAAATCATCAAAAACAGTGTCACTGAAAAAGCCGTGCAAAATGTGTTGCATCAGGGTATGAAAATGTCTGAAAACACTTTTACTGTCAGTTTTGAGCACTGATCCAAAGTTTAATAACGTGTATGGCCACCATTGACCTGAATACACGCTTCAAGACGCGTCTAGGCATTGACCAGATGAGTCTGTCTAGAGTCTGTTGTGGAATGTTCTGCCATTCTCTCCGCAATGCCTGTTCAAGCTGATCCAGAGTCTGAGGAATGACGTGGAGGCCGTTACACCGCCTTCGAGGATGTCCCAAGCATGTTCAATAGGATTCAGGTCAGGAGACCTTGCAGGCCAGTCCATATGGGTGATGTTGTTGGTCTGAAGAACATCAGTGACAACTCTTGCTTTCGATGTGGGCGGGCATTGTCATCCATGAAGATGAAGTTAGGACCTGCTTGCTGAGCCCACGGAATGATCACAGGTGTGACAATTTCGTCTCGGTACCTCACACCTGTCATGGTACCTCGTCTGATGACCACAAGATCAGTTAAATTAGTCCAACTTGGATTCCTGCCCAGATCATCAAACTCCCACCTCCATACTGATCATGTTCAGCAATCGTACAGTTGGCGTGTCGTTAGATTCACGGTTTCTCCACACCACGAGCCCTACCATCATTGAAGTCCAGACAGAATCTTGACTCATCTGTGAAGAGAACATTACGCCAGCGATTGACTCTCCAGTTACGTCGTTGGTTAGCCCAATTCAGTCTCTGTTGGCGATGGTGTGCAGGCAGTGGGATACGTTGCACTGGTCTTCGGGACCTGAGACCTTCAGCATGGAGTCTGTTCCTCACTGTCTGTGTGGAGATTCTGTTCCCAGCAACTCTCTGGAGGTCATTCTGGAGAGATCTGGCTGTGGTGAACCTGTTCCGCCCGGGCTAGGGTGGCCAAGTATCGGTCCTCTCTGGGAGTTGTCACCCTTGGGCGACCTGGCGTGGTCTCTCAGTCATCAATCCGGTCTGTTGGTGACGAGTGATAAGCTCTGGAGATGGCAACCGATGAACATTGAAATGGTTGGCAACAGCACTCTGGGTCTGACCCCTGCACCATTCCAACAATTTGAGCAACTTCAATTGGTGTCAAGTGGCGCTAGCCATTTCTCAAATGTTACTGTCAACAATTTGTCGTTGCTGGCAGTTTTAACGCAATCAGAACGCATGTGCGACGTGTATAGCACATGTTTTCCATGCATTTTGCATGTGAGTTTTGAGGGTGGTTGCGTTCAGGCGGTGCTAACAATGTTATCAGAAAAACAATATGGGAAATGCTTTAAGTTCATCAATCGTAAAGGGTTCTCCTGCATGGCTTATATGCCAAGTAATAACTTCATATACCCATGAAGAAAATATGTGGAAAAAAAATACTTGTTGCTTAACTTTTTGTGAGGAGTATAGTTCAGGGCAAAAGTGTGCTTTATTACACTATACATGGTGGTAGAGCGAACTGTATTTCTTTTCTAAGATGCAAAATTTAATACTTTCTAAGGATAGTTACGATTAATCTAAGGTAGAAAACAAATGACGGTGTCGGTGACCTAAATTAAGAATCCTTGCACAGGTCTAACTGGCGCGCTGTTCTATTGATGTGACTGCCCCCCTACGTTAAGACGAACGTTACCAGAAAAAAAAATATGATAAACAGTTGATGACGGTTTACGTTCGGATTAAATATCTTCTCTAAATTATTTTAATTACATCTGTGTGATTATCGTAAACCATATGGGGTAATATGAACGTCGCATTTCTAGTACCAAGCAACAATTGCATTGTGGGAATGTAAACATTGCGAATGTCACCGTGTCGCTGAAAACTTGAGACATTTAACTGTCGGTGTTGAGACATTTTAACTGTCGGAAAACATAAACGTAGTGAATCCACTAGTGATGTTAGCTGCATGAAGCAACTGCAAACCAAGAAACGGGATGCAACGGATTAGTTTACTGTAGGAGGCTGTACGAAGCGATGACAACTGACATGCATCGTGACGTCGCTTACATTGTGACGTAATGCAAAATTGTCCGATTACAAGGGGGTAGACTAGAATGGCGCAGTGACGCCAATACATTGTGACGTAATGCAAAAAGTGCACATTATCGTCTGATAAAGTACTGTCTGGGCCTTTGATCTTTCACCGAAGCATCTTAGAATGCCTTTTAACAGGTTGCATGTGTGCTGACAGACCTCACTGAGGCAGCCTAACATTGCTGTGCCACACCTCTCTCTCATACAACATTACAACATGTCTGTGAATAGACGGCAATGCCTATGACAGGGCCTGAACCATCCCCAAGTGCTAGCTCAGTTGGGCCAATCTTTGGCTGACATTTGGAACAATATCACTCTGGCTGTTTTGAATCATCTTGTGTCTTCAATGCACAGCAGCTGCCTTGTCTGTATCAGCACAAACAAATCAGATTGTAGATTGAGTTGTTACACCATTCATCTTCTAGGTTTGTAGCTGTGTCGCCAGTTATGAGCTATGAGTTTTGTCAATGAATTTGTTTTGATGAAACATTGGTCAAACAAATAACCAAATAACTATGCTATTATTTTTTTCAAAACATAACATTTACACCACTTTTGTTTTGCACATATATACATTGTTATACTGTGTTATTTATTGTACAGATCTTGATCTCAATACTTCCCTCACTTGGAATGAACTGTTTTGTTGTTATGTTGAAGAAGTAGGTTGTATCCCGACCCCATGTGGGTAGATACATACAGCCACACTTCTCGATCCCTAACTCTGAGCTGGGAGGTTGATTGTTATGTTGAAGAAGTAGGTTGTATCCCGACCCCATGTGGGTAGATACATACAGCCACACTTCTCGATCCCTAACTCTGAGCTGGGAGGTTGATTGTTATGTTGAAGAAGTAGGTTGTATCCCGACCCCATGTGGGTAGATACATACAGCCACACTTCTCGATCCCTAACTCTGAGCTGGGAGGTTGATTGTTATGTTGAAGCAGTAGGTTGTATCCCGACCCCATGTGGGGAACTGTGTATCCAAAGTCCATCGGTCATCTGTACCCACCTTGTGGGTCAGCCTAGGTTTGACCACAAGGAATGTTTTCTGTTATGAATGAGTACTCCCCTTCATTTTGCAAGTGTACCAAATAACAACTGCTGTGTCATTGAGGAGCGCATATTTCTTTTTATGATTTTTATTTACTGTTTTTAGAAACTTTGAACCAACACTGAAAATAGTTTTACTAGATTTCTGACGGACGGTCTTAATTTCTAATAGCCAGCCCAATGGTCTGGTAAAATTTTTAGATAACATGTTCCATACATCTGAGTAAATTCACCATATCTTAAATCTATATTTCAAATTGAGCCTTATATTTTTACTTGACAATTACTGTTTGAACATTGAACTATCGTATCGCAAGCTCTGAAAATGACTGTTGTGAATAGACTGTTAGACAGTAAATACATGTCGCAGGTTCATTAAATTATTCATTAAAAATTAATTAACTAAAAATTTAGGTTTTTTCTCTGGATTGTCTGGTCTGGTTAACATTTTGAAGTTACCAGCCCTGATGTCTTGCTGGGTTTCTGGCTTATTTCATAGACTGCTATGAGATAGATTTATTTCGAGCATTTCACATTTTTAAATATTAGAATGTGTATTTTGTGTAAGCATTTAAAGATACTTGATATTAATTCCAAAACCTATAAGTGTTATTGTGCACTGGGAAGGGTGTTGGTGTAGCTGAGTGGTAACTGACTTGTGTATTGTTTGACTTCGAACAAAAACTGTAAACAACCTGCGAGGTGGGACAAACTGTATGTGACAAGGTGAATCTAAAGAGCAGTGAGACTATCCAATACTAGCATACTAGAGTCACTGAAAGCTAATTCTTAAAATAATAATCAACTAGTTTGTATTATTAAGAAAGTCTCATGTAATTCACTACAAATTAAAGCTTTTATACCTTTCAAGTTTTTCACATAAACAAATATGAAACCTTATTGTTTAAGATTGAAACAGTTAAATATTTTTGTAGAATGCATATAAAATGTATCCCAGAAGGGTAAAGGCTAAACCTGCCCATGTATAAGACCGGGGCACATGAAGGAGTAACATTCCCTGTTTATATATTTGCCTATCAGCCTCAGTGTTTGTCGCAGTCCTTACCAGACCACTGGTTGAAAACTCTGTACAGTCCAACCAAACAGGTAAGTTCCAGATTTGACAGTTCTGTGCTGTGCGGAGTAGGTTTGAATTTGTTGAACGTGTGACTTTGAATATTGTTATTTACACTTGCTCTTTGTTATAAATAACAGTCATTGTATCTGTGTTTAATGTTCTGATTCAATTATACCATGTCATATTTGAACTGATTTTACCCCACAATTGTGTTTTACTTCAAATAGGTTATTGATGGGTTAATCACAAAAACTTGGTGAAGTAATTCTGATATATTCTTTTGTATGCATCCCTGAACATGCATCGATGATGCATAGTGTAAGACTTGTTTTATTATAATATACTGTATATTCACAGGACACATAGACAAGTAATTAGTATGTTTCAGTTTTGCCATTATGCTTTCAGATTTATGTCTTTAAACTAGCACATTAAATGTTTTCACATAAAACAACTTAATAATGTCAAAGGAAAGACAAATTATTTAAGAGATGCCACTGTTCCATAAAAACACCCCTTCATATGTTTCCAAACCAATTATTGAAGAACCAAGTAAATTATCTGAAATATCATTTTTCTGTATACTGTACAGCTACACCCACAGTAGAAGCTTGATTAGTAAAGGTCTGAAGTTAGATGGACTTCAGTAAGGTGTTGATACAAACAGCGACAGTCTCATAATGTGGTTGGGTTTATACACTGCACCTGTTTCACAAATAAATCTATCTCATCTGGAAGATTTCAGATAACATTTGCCTAGCAAATTTATAGTTGGCATAAACATTGTCTGTTGCCACTAATTTCCCTGCCATGACTGTACAATGTATGTCATTAGAACATACCACATCATTGAAGCTGTAATTGACAAGTGGTATTTTCTCCAAACCAGCTGACTGTGACAACCCACTGTAGCATGAAATCAGCATTCTGTTTCCCCACATTGTTTAGACATGTGAGCTGGAATGTTGGATCAAAAATAAATACATTAACAGCACATGGAGTGAATTAATTTGTTGTGGTGAGTTGTGGAGGGGGTTGTCACATGTTGACTTGGGGTTGATGGAGGTGTTTGGTGGAGTTGACCACGTTGTGGAGGGGGTTGTCACATGTTGACTTGGGGTTGATGGAGGTGTTTGGTGGAGTTGACCACGTTGTGGTGAGTTGTGGAGGGGGTTGTCACATGTTGACTTGGGGTTGATGGAGGTGTTTGGTGGAGTTGACCACGTTGTGGTGGGTTGTGGAGGGGATGTCACATGTTGACTTGGGGTTGATGGAGGTGTTTGGTGGAGTTGACCACGTTGTGGTGAGGGTGGAAGGGTTGTGTTGACTGTGACTGTGGGTTGATGGAGGTGTTTGGTGGAGTTGACCACGTTGTGGTGAGTTGTGGAAGGGTTGTCACATGTTGACTTGTGGTTGATGGAGGTGTTTGGTGGAGTTGACCACATTGTGGTGAGTTGTGGAGGGGGTTGTAGCTTGTTGACTTGGGATTGATGGACGTGTTTGGTGGAGTTGACCACATATGCTGTTTTACACTTTAAATTTTTAATTTTTTTTAATTAATAATGACATCAAACAATTGGAACTGTTTAGAGCGATGAATATCAACCAGTTGTGTCCAATATAAACAAGAAATACATGTATACGGTCTCCAGATATTTTCAGGAACACTTATGGCCCTGTACAGCATATGATCCATGGTTTATAGCTCATGGCTTCACAAGTTGGTAATAATGCCTGGCTAGCCAGGGGGGAGGACTGGTTGACAACTACCACTTTACACAACCATCATCATTAAGACAGCTCCATGTTCATTAAGAGCTATCCACAATACGTCATGTCTCTCCTACTGGCTGAGCACAGGTCCCTGAAACCCGCGATATCCCTCTTGTGTTGGTTTGGCTGTACATTGACGGGTAACGTCGGTGATTTAGGAACAGCTCGCGTGATAGCTGGGTCACTAACTTCAACAGTGGATAGTGACAAAACCATAGGTTTCTGACTGGAGAGATATGATTTTTGGAGTACATACACATTGGAGGGGGTCAATCTAGTCAGAAAGGTAAGGTTGATTACATAAGACTTTTGATATGCAAAGGTTATTACAATGTTGAAGCAGGCTCTTATCAACATACACTGTTTCAACTTGAATGCTTTCCCTCGTCAATATAGAGCTGTCAAACAGGGACATTTTTGTAGAATTGCATGCATCATTGCTGCACACACCTGTCATGGCCAATGTATTTCATAGCAAACCATGCTTACATATTTAGTAAATATGGACTGATTTGATTTTGATAGTATTTGTTTACTGGAATAAACAACAATTTTGAAAGTGTAAGGCTGTGGCTGAGTTTTCAGGATTACACTTATTTTCAAAAACAATTTTATATATTACTTTAATCACAGCTTTAAATTAGTTTGCTCTTGTCCATTCATATATTTAGATATGTAAGAATTTGAGTGTTTTACACACTGAAATATGGTATCTACAGCAATACTGAACCTGATGATCTCCTAACTGTATGATCAATTACCATTCTGTGATAATCTATTATCTGTGATCATCTACTGTCTGGATGATCATATGCAGTCAATGATCATATGCAGTCAGTGATCATCTACTGTCTGTGATCATCTGTGTCTGTGCAATGCAGCCAACTTGTCAGTGGTCTGGCTGTGTGTGTGTGAATTTAGATGTTATGCATAGGATAAAACACATGAAGTATATACTGTGAGTGACTTGCTGAGAGTGAGTATTCCACATAGAGGTGAATAAATTGTTGTCCCAGTTAGTTTCATCTATAGCTCCTGGTCGGTACTGTTGAGCCCTCTGTGGAATAGAAGTAGCAGTGGCAAAGTTTTAACTTGCATGGCAATATTTTGCACTTAACAGTTCAGCTGTCAGGGTACAATTTTTCAGAATATGTCTGCATGTGAACACTGTTCCTTGTCATTTTTTTTTTTAGTCAGCAGAGCTGAAAGTATGTGATTGAGGAACTCCTTGTTAACTGTGCTGCAACTCTGCTTCTCCTAACATATTGGTTGATGGACATGATTTTCAATGGAAAGGTCATTGTTTGTCAGTGAGTGTTTATTTTCCCCTGTTGTAAACATGATCCAGAAGTTGACCGACTTTGTTTGCAGGAATCCCGGGGACTGTGGAATAAGGTGGCCCTGTCTGTCCCCATGTAACACGTGTGTTGTTCATTATGTTCCTGGCTGGAGTCTCAGGCAGTCTGTCACATGCAATAGCCATCAAGCAATTTTATGAAATGTGGTTGTTGTTAATTAACACAAAATGTATATTTGTTGATTTATTAAAACAAAATGACAGTCCTTTGTCACAGACATTGACATGCCTATAAATGTATATTTGTTGATTTATTAAAACAAAATGACAGTCCTTTGTCACAGACATTGACATGCCTATAAATGTATGCAAGGCTTGTTAGGAATTTTGCAAAAAACGTTATTGAATCTGAAACAGAATGGTTGCTTGTTACTATATATAGGACTCATGAGTCAGTTTGATGAAAGAGAATCCTCAATTTTATGATTTTGAATATTGGTTTAAGTGCAGATGTGTGAATGAATTTGAGGTCTTCCACCAAGAAGATAGAATTTCCTTAATGTCAAAGAAAAGTCAGATATTGATGATATGTGGAAACAGTATGCCACACACAACAGGGGGACGTATGACTTCTGTGTGGCTTTCAGGTTGATTGATAACAGTTAGAATGATCATATGGGAATGGTGTTGTATCTGAGCTGGTTGTACTGTCAGTGTCATGTGGCCATCTACAAGTGTTTGATGATCATCTCTTTCTTGGCACTTGCTGCTGTATCTAGCAGACTGTTGGATCAATGGGTTATACTTGGAATGACAGATACAAACAACAACAAAAGCTGTGTAGATTGTCACTGCTTGTAAACTGAGATGAAAACGGCAGTGGTCAGCTTGGATATATTGTGGTTTCTACTTTAGATAAACCTTGCAATATGCACAGGTGGACAAATGACAGATTGGCTGACTGACTGATGGATAGATGGATGGATGGATGGATGGATGGATGGCCAGCTGACTGGCATCAGATATGGAGGAGACAGACAAACATCCCATTATGCAATCATTGTAGGAGACTTCAGACATGATATGCAGGTAGCCATAGCTGATGTACAGCTGATGTACATACAGATATAGACAGGCGTTAGCGCAACTTAAAGAAATAGATGAAAACACTGCTAATCATCATTTCCTTGACATTAAACTTTGGTCACAGTAGACTGTTTAAGTTATACAGTTATTCTTCAACATCTGCATCAGAAACCTCCGATATCAACATTATATTAGAAGACTATAAGGATGAGACACTGAATATATCTTGTTCTGAAACCTGCAGACGCATGTGTTCCTGTGTTGTTGGCAAATCTTTAATGAAATATCACATGACTCTTTCTTCATGCCACTTCTAATGCAGATATATAATGCTTTTAAATTCTCTTAAATGACTATCTAGCTCTGGCTGTTTCAGAGATGGTGTGTGTCAACTGAGGAAGGTGAACTATTAATGATGAAGTATACTGGTCAGGCCAGTCTGTCTAACACCTGGGAATACTGCGTGACAGAGGAAACAATATCCCCAATGTTAAGGATATAACAGTATAGTTTTGTTTACTGTAAATTTAACTACATGATGTACATAGGAAAGGTATCATACAATAGTACAGCATTTTTGCAGATTTTAAACCATTATTGAAATTTAATCTATCTGTTTTATATCAGTTAATACATTTGTCCTCAATATTCATGTATAAAACATGAAACCATTTTATCAGAATGATGCTGTTGTTTACATTTTGACTGACTGCATATCCAGGAATACATCTTCATGGCACCATTTCTCCACAATTCAAAGAACAATCCAAACAGCAAGCATCCTTGAAACAAGTGACCCACATTCCTAGAAGGTCCTGATATTGCTTCCACTACACTCAACAGCTTTGTTCCACCTCAGCTAATGTGTCATTATTTGTATGTAAGGCTATTTTAAACACATTTTTACCCTCCACTAGAACTGTTATTTGTTATTTTAACTGTCAACATTTCACTTCCCCCTGCTAAGCAGTTGCTTTCATCTGAAACATGCAGTGTTGTTTTGAAGTAAACTGTAGCACAATTGAACATAATTGTCGGAAATTTGCATATGAGTTCACCTTAAACATATTATTCGTATCTGCCTATTTGTTAATTCTTTTATCTTTACTGAGAAAAGAGTTGTAACAAGTTTTAGAAAAACTAACATGTATTTTTTTGAAGATTTTACACGTGTTTTTTCCTTGTTTCTATGTGATATTTATTCCCTTATCAGGAAGCAGCAGTCTTAATCATCTTACAGCAAACCAACTCACTTATCTGGGTCCCTACTGTGATTATGTTGTGTCTATTTGTCGGAAGTAGATATTCATTTTAGTTTTCTCTGTTAAAGTACTTTTGATCTTGTGAATGAATCAGACTGCACATTACTTTCAACCTACTTTTTGTCGAATATGGATGAATAAGTGGTATGTCCACTCAATTTCCATCATCCCAGATAGCCAAGTATATCCAACACAGGTATTTGGGGTAGCCAAGCAGAAGGAGAATTGGCCTATCTAAAACACTCAGTTCAGTTTCTATTTGAGATGTGTGAAGCTTATTTCTTGTGTGAAGCATCTATAGTTTATTCCCTGGAGTAATACTGTTTCCATGGAGATTAGTCCCATGATATAGGCAATAACTGTAACACAAAATAGAAGCATACCAATACACATGCAGCAAATCGTGTACTTTTTTCATCAAGTCAAAGAGTCTTGCATAGATTCAATGCACATAAGATGCCATTATGTGATGTTTAGTCCTTGAAAATATATAATTTTGACTGAACCAAATATCTAGACCTGTTGTGTTTAGGGCTTTTGCATTGCAGAAAAGTTGGGCAGAATGGAAAATAATGTTGCTCCGGGACAGAGAGATAGACTATGTGTTGCCCTCTCTTTTACCGATGCGATGTGAGCCAAAGACTAATACCTTGAATACATGTCTCACTGTATTCAAGGCAATGTCATGGCACAAAGAACATTTCACTGGGGACTGTACATATCTACAAATAGTCCCATGGACTTGGTTTTATGTAGATACATACATGGAGGCCACTTTGATATGTCTCAATGTGCTGTATAGATTGCTGGGAGTCATGCTCTATCTGTGTCAAGTGAAGTTAGAAAGGTGTGAGTTCTTGTCAGGTTGGGGTCTGTCAGGGTAGGTTTGCATAATGTCTCACATTCTATGTTGAATTGTCTGACATGATCACTAGGAAGATAAAGTCAGTGTTTTAGTTGAAATCATGTTTATTCTAAGTCTTAACCTCAGTAAATGAGCAAGGGGAAACTTCAGGGATACTGAATTTCATGGCCTGAAACCCATGCCTGTTGTGGTAGCTAACAAACGTTACTTGTTACTTAGGACTTGGTTGATTGTGTGTCAGCATGACCCTAACATTTTGTTCATGATGTCAACCCCTGGCTTGCCTTGTGTATAGTGATGTTGGCAGATGCATTGTCAGTCCACCTACACAGTGCAAGTGTCATGTGCATTATGTTGGACTATATGATGTCTGACCTTTGTGTTTTGTCAGCTCACCTACACAGTGCAAGTGTCATGTGCATTATGTTGGACTATATGATGTCTGACCTGTGTGTTTTGTCAGCTCACCTACACAGTGCAAGTGTCATGTGCATTATGTTGGACTATATGATGTCTGACCTGTGTGTTTTGTCAGCCCACCTACACAGTGCAAGTGTCATGTGCATTATGTTGGACTATATGATGTCTGACCTGTGTGTTTTGTCAGCCCACCTACACAGTGCAAGTGTCATGTGCATTATGTTGGACTATATGATGTCTGACCTGTGTGTTTTGTCAGCCCACCTACACAGTGCAAGTGTCATGTGCATTATGTTGGACTATATGATGTCTGACCTGTGTGTTTTGTCAGCTCACCTACACAGTGCAAGTGTCATGTGCATTATGTTGGACTATATGATGTCTGACCTGTGTGTTTTGTCAGCCCACCTACACCTACACAGTGCAAGTGTCATGTGCATTATGTTGGACTATATGATGTCTGACCTGTGTGTTTTGTCAGCCCACCTACACAGACATGTGCATTATGTTGGACTATATGATGTCTGACCTGTGTGTTTTGTCAGCCCACCTACACAAGTGCAAGTGTATATGATGTCTGACCTGTGCATTATGTTGTGCATTATGTTGGACTATATGATGTCTGACCTGTGTGTTTTGTCAGCTCACCTACACAGTGCAAGTGTCATGTGCATTATGTTGGACTACCTATGATGTGTCTGACCTGTGTGTTTTGTCAGCTCACCTACACAGTGCAAGTGTCATGTGCATTATGTTGGACTATATGATGTCTGACCTGTGTGTTTTGTCAGCTCACCTACACAGTGCAAGTGTCTGTGCATTATGTTGGACTATATGATGTCTGACCTGTGTGTTTTGTCAGCTCACCTACACAGTGCAAGTGTCATGTGCATTATGTTGGACTATATGATGTCTGACCTGTGTGTTTTGTCAGCCCACCTACACAGTGCAAGTGTCATGTGCATTATGTTGGACTACATGATGTCTGACCTGTGTGTGTTTTGTCAGCCCACCTACACAGTGCAAGTGTCATGTGCATTATGTTGGACTATATGATGTCTGACCTGTGTGTTTTGTCAGCCCACCTACACAGTGTGTTTATGTTGGACTAGCCCACCAGCTCACCTACACAGTGCAAGTGTCATGTGCATTATGTTGGACTACATGATGTCTGACCTGTGTGTTTTGTCAGCTCACCTACACAGTGCAAGTGTCATGTGCATTATGTTGGACTACATGATGTCTGACCTGTGTGTTTTGTCAGCCCACCTACACAGTGCAAGTGTCATGTGCATTATGTTGGACTACATGATGTCTGACCTGTGTGTTTTGTCAGCCCACCTACACAGTGCAAGTGTCATGTGCATTATGTTGGACTACATGATGTCTGACCTGTGTGTTTTGTCAGCCCACCTACACAGTGCAAGTGTCATGTGCATTATGTTGGACTACATGATGTCTGACCTGTGTGTTTTTGTCAGCCCACCTACACAGTGCAAGTGTCATGTGCATTATGTTGGACTATATGATGTCTGACCTGTGTGTTTTGTCAGCCCACCTACACAGTGCAAGTGTCATGTGCATTATGTTGGACTATATGATGTCTGACCTGTGTGTTTTGTCAGCCCACCTACACAGTGCAAGTGTCATGTGCATTATGTTGGACTATGATACCTGTGTTGTTTTGTCAGCTACTGTCATGTGATGTACCCACTGACCTGTCATGTGTTGGACTTTTGTCTGACCTGTGTGTTTTGTCAGCCCACCTACACAGTGCAAGTGTCATGTGCATTATGTTGGACTACATGATGTCTGACCTGTGTGTTTTGTCAGCCCACCTACACAGTGCAAGTGCATGTGCATTATGTTGGACTATATGATGTCTGACCTGTGTTTTGTCAATTGGTGCTGATGTATGATGTCTGACCTGTGTGTTTTGTCAGCCCACCTACACAGTGCAAGTGTCATGTGCATTATGTTGGACTACATGATGTCTGACCTGTGTGTTTTTCTATTGTGTGTGACCTTACAACAGGATACACCTTATCTATACATACAATGATAAAAACTTTCAGGATGGTTTGCATTAAGGTTCAACATCTTTTGTTTATAATTTCACTTAAATATGTGATTATGGTAAACAACATGGGACAATATGTCACATTGTAAGAGTTCAAGGTTATGTTTCTACCAGTGATGGTAGCCGACTGAAGCAACTGCAACAGAGTTGGTTACACTGTAGGAGGCTGTACTAAGCAATGACAACTGACGCGAATCATGACGCCATTTACCAAGTGTATGTTTGATTTCAAGGAGGCAGACAAGAATGGCCTAGTCACATCAGTTCAATGTGACATAACGTGTACTTTGTTGCCTGATACTTTGCTGTCATCGCCTTTCATCTATTAGTGAAGTGTCTTAAAATGCTGAACATTCTTGAACCTTCTGAATGCAATCTGTCATAGTTTACTGAACATAGACTGGCTTCTTCAGTTCTCTGTTTCGTGACTAACAAACTTCAGGGCATTCAAGGATCATCTCATCTGAATTTGCGTCATACTGATTTGGTTTTTACATTAATTTTTTTTTTCCACTTAACTTATCCATTACTTTTACTCCATATTTACTCTTGTTTTATTTTTACCATTTCCAGTTTACTTTCCCTTGTCCATCTCCTATAATTAAGGTCTGGTGTACCTGTGATCTGGACGAAATGGGTCATTAATCAATGTGTAAATATGATAGGTCTGTTTGTGAGACCAAGGTCTTCAGCAAGAAAGGTCACCATGAACATCCAGGCAATGTTTGCATAGACACTGAAATCAGGAAACTCTATTCCAGTCACTTTTGACCTAATTGTAAGACATTCACAGTAATCCTCAAACTGAATTTTCTTCTGTAATAAAAGTTTTGTGAAAATAGTAAGCCAGAAGTTATACCTGTCCATGTGTGAATTAGTACTTCATAAAAACTATCATATGTTTATGAGTGAGTGAGTGAGTTGGTTTTACGCCGCTTTTAGCAATATTCCAGCAATACAAAGGCGGGGGACACCAGAAATGGACTTCAGACAGTGTACTCATGTGAGGAATCGAACCCGGGTCTTCAGTGTGATGAGCGAATGCTTTAACCACTAGGCTACCTCACCGCCCCTCATATGTTTGTGATAAACCTGAAACCATTGCAAACATAAAAATGTACACATATGTAATGCAGTTTTAGTTCTGTTAGGACAATACAAATGTTATATTTAGTTTTCTTGATATTCTTCTTTAATACACCATTATGTAGTTTAAAAGCAAGACAATGAACAATGTTGTATGGTTAATTTTACATGATTTTCAACTTGATACAGATGCTGTAACAAAAGTATAAATCAGGTGTTAAAAATAGAATGAAAAAAATGTATCTAAAATGAATGACACTATTTATCATTGTATTGTTGTTTTACTGTAGTAAGATATATAACAGACTTGTATGTAAAGCAAGAAGCAGGTTGTAGTGGCCTTGACTAAAATGAATGACACTATTTATCATTGTATTGTTGTTTTACTGTACTACGATATATAACAGACTTGTATGTAAAGCAAGAAGCAGGTTGTAGTGGCCTTGACTAAAATGAAAAAATTGAGATGCTTACAGCCCTTCCCACTCAGGACTAAAGGTGATGAAAATAGTTCGTGTCGACCATGACATTACCAAACACTGTGCAGTTGAAGTTAATGCACAGGTACAGGAGCAATTACATCTGCATGAACATAGTGCACGGGACATGGCGTTAGAAAGTTCAGGTTAAGCCATGGAACTGGCCAACAATCGCTGTCTGTTTACACCTAGAATTTGTGAGTAGGCTTGCCACCATTTGACATTTGATGTGGTGTGGTGAGAGACATAATTACCATTTGCAAATGGTCGCAAGTAAACATAAACCTAGATCCTAAGTATGCGGCATTTACCTAAACTTGTAAGGGCAGTATTTAAACATACAGCCTTCTCCAGCCTCCCTGCTACTCAGAATATTTGGGGATTTCCGAGTTTGTCAGACTTTGTCATCAGCTATGTTGGAGCCTACTCATCTGTTGATAGGCGTGAATGGGTGTCCTGTTCTTCAGAACAGAGTGCTGGAGTGGACCTTGGCTGTAAACATGCCTCTTTTCACGTGTGTTTGATATGTGTCCATTGGAGGCTATAGTATAAGTACATTGACTTTGTGATGCAATGGTACATCACACTGCAGTTCACTGTGTACACATGCATCTCATGGCTCTTGTCAAGTAGAAGGCAAAAAGCTCCAATATGATGGATTCTGACATATGTCCTGCCTGTCACTTCTTCCAGTAAGAAGTTGGAAGCAACAAGTAGGTGAAAGCAGTTTGCGAAATAGCCACTGGCCTGCTGGTCCGTGGCTAGTAAAAATCCAGTTGGGCCAGTAAATCTCCACACTCACTGGCCCGACTGGATAGTGAATTTTCATGGGGTCATTTTGTAAATATAACACTCTCTCTGACTAGTTAAGTTATAACACACTTTTAATTCATGCAAGGTTATGGCCTGATAAAAATGTTCATCATATTAGCAGCTAAATGCTGAAACCTGTCTCTACATTCAAATTTCGGACTAGTGAAATATAATTGTGGGCTAGGCATAGCTAGCCCGACTGGCTAGCAAAAGTTGGAAACCATTTCTCACACTGGGTGAAGGTCATTCTTCCGCCATACCAACCCAGCTGACGCTGTCACTTATTAAAGGGGTGATGCCCATTGGCAAAGGTGTAAAAGAAGAGAAAACATCGGGGTCAAGATTCTCCTGCAATGATAATATATACGCTACAACGGACCAGTATACCTTCTGCTTTACATGTTCAGATGATCTTCCAATTCGGCACTTCCAATATGGAATCACTGTGTATGCTAAGGTTGGCAATGACACTGTCATCTTTTTAAACATATGGTTTGCAGATTGTTTCTTTTAAAAGAGATCAGTGTTTGAAAAATCGTCTAAGAAAGCCTGAAGCCTTGACAGTCTGAACAAATTATGGACACATAACTTAAAAGAATCTGATTTGGGGATCTCTTCCCTTATTGTGCTCTGTTCTCTTTGCCAGCTTACTGACAAGTGTGTAGATATTTGTGAAATCAGACAAAATGGTAAGAAAACCTTCCTCTCATAGGTAACTATAGTACTGTCGGAAATAAAAAAAAACTGTTTTTAGGCTGTTACTCTGTATCCCTAAAATTGACACAATTGCAAATAGCATATGTCGAAATAACCCACTTCGGCCTAACTGGGCGTTCAGTGGGATGCGTAATACGATATCCAGAAAAGCATGTTTACTCGTAAAATCGGGCAAAACTTAGAAAAAATACGAATAGCTGCTGAAAACAATAGATCAGACTATAGATGGCAATTAGGTCGCTCAGCCAGGTCTGTTCCAAATAAGTCTTTTGGGACTTAGAACAAGACCGCATTGCTCATTTCTGCATTAATTTCCCCTCAGTAAAGTCCTTTTTCTCCGTTTTCTATCTCTCTACCACTGAGACTGTAGTTAGGCCGAACTTAGTTTAACAGATATTTCACACTTTCACATATCAACTACATAAATTGTAGAGATAAATGAGAAAATACAGTTTTTTTCTATTTCCGACAGTACTATAGCTAGGCAGCTGATACAAAACTCTGCAGTCACTTGGTGGGATAAAGTTTGATTGTAACAACATGTTTAATAAATATATATATGGTGATGTCTGCCGATGCTTGTCCACCAGCGGTCACCTTCCTTCAACTCAGGACTTGGTCACCTGACTCCAGGTGACTTGAAGGACCATGAAAGGGCAGGTCAGTTTGCCACCAACATACTAGCCTATAACTGTGTTTCTTAGGTTCAAACCCTTCAATCTTGTCATCTTCTTTAGTTGTTTATACCCCTGTTCAGGGATTGAACTCTAGTGCAACGTATCTCAAACCTTGGCATACATGCTGTTATATAACCAGATTTGGGTGCATTTCAGATTGGCTTCAACTCACACACTTACTCCACATCAATGTTCATTCATTTGTGAAATGCTAGGACAAATCAAGCCAGGATCTAGAAGTAATCTTTACCAGGAAGCAGATTGTCAGACCAGTTTGACATTGTACTAAGACTTGTATCATCACTCAAACCTAATCTGCTTTCTTGTCCTTTAGTTGACATCAGCCTAATCATCTCCGCCATCAGTTCACCCACGTATAATGTGGAGGACACAGACAACAAAATCCACAACCTTTTGTTACCATGGTACTGACAGTTGCTATAGATACAGGAAGTTTGTAACAGATACCAATTTGTTGCCAGACATGCTGATGAAGCTATGAAATGTTACCGATACCGATATGGTACCGATATGGAAATATTGTCAAGCCAGACCTAGTTTTACCTCTTCCACAGCTCTGTCAACAACACCCAGATGTCTGTGTTAGTCCACTTAGTTACTATACAAGCTTGAGGTGCTTGCTCTACTCTGCTTCCATTCACCATGGCTTTATGTGTTCACACCAGACACTTCCAAAACATCAGGTTGGGGTTTCAACAAACTAACAAGAACTTCAAACATCTAGAATGATTTATTTGTTATTCAACATTCAGAGGAGTTCCCTTTGCATAAGGGATTGTATGTTTGAAAGGAAATGCACAAACTCGCTCGTGAATTTTTTTCCTTCAGTGTTGAGTGTAATAGCTCCTGTGTTCTGTAAATGTTACATTGTGACTGATATGGTTTCTAGGATCTGATGTAAAGCTTTCACAAGGTGACTTCAGAGTGAGAAATGTCAACTGTGTGGTTAAACTGAGTAGAGGCATGTTAGATTATTGTTTGTGTCCAGTGAGTCACTGAATGCTTTAAGTTTAAACACATCAGCATATTACATTCATTATACCTCTAAAATGCCATATATGTGCTGTCTAAGAAACAAGCAGAGTTTAACCCATGACCTCTGACTGATTGAGAGAGATAAAACTCAGACCACAGACATTTTGCGTCACTTTAAGATAGAAATATAATTGTGCCAGAATACCTGAATACATGATACTGTTTGTCAACAAGCATAGTCTTATTATACTATTTTAACAGTGATTGATAAATATTAATAGGAATCTGCATGAATACAATCTTTCGTCATGGTTTCATGTACCCGCAAAGGTAAACAACATCATTGTTGCTGTTGTCCTTCCTATCAAAATAAGTATATCAAGATTTGAGATATTCTGCATATCTTTCATCCTTAGGACATGAACATTCTCATAACCACTTGTGTTCTCAAGGGGTCATCTCAATTGTCATCACTGACCTTTGTGGGGGCAGCCATGTGACCTTGTCCCAGAGGTCAGCGATATGTGACAGCAAGGATAGCTCATGAATTATCCTGTGTCACTGAGACAATAAACAGCAGGGTGGGCCGGTGGCAATATAGTTTATAGTTGGTGTGATGGAAGACAGATAAGTGTGTAGGTAAACTCTGTGATACAAGCATAGGGAGAACTGGAAGATGTTCAGTGTGAGATATACTGGTGGATGTAAAACAAGGGAACATTGTGAGTCAATTATGTTGTGTTTACTACAATCTTACTTTTTAATCAGAGAACAAAAAGCATCATAAACCTAACATTTGCATCAGTTTGAAGGTGCTCCCATTTCTTTCTGTCAGCACTGAGTCAGTGAACTGAGCAGAAACTCATGAGCTGTGAGTGTGTGAAGATATGTGTGTTGTTTTAACAGGATTATTGAATTTTGAAGACAAAAATATTTGAAAACAGAAAGTAACACCCTAGACTGATGAAGAGGGAGATCTTTGTGGTGTTGACAACTATCATCTGGCCTACATCCCTCCAGATACCTAGTCTACAGATGAACAGTGGAATGTGGTGAACAAGTATGACAATTACATAAACTCATCTGAAAAATTACCAGTCATTTGTGCTGCAATCCATATATCAATTCCTTAAAGTTCAGTCAATAGCCCATGCCAGTAAGTGTCTGTCTAAATATTGACTCTGATACCCTTAAACCTTTTATGAATGATAGCCCCAGTTGGCTGTCATCCAAAAGATTTGTGACCCCAAAGGTGGCCAGATATCTATCCCAAGATTTAGCAATACTCCTTGATGTTGAGAATGCGTGATGATGTTGTTGGTATGTCCAACCTTTATCAATCTGGCTGTATCTGTTGGTATCTTCTCAATCTGGCTGTATCTGTTGGTATCTTCTATCTGTTAAGTGCAAATTGGATATAAGGTGCTACATAACTTTCCTGTTGTGATAATCATAATTCTGCTAACTCAGATAACAACTGATGGATTTGTTTGCCTAACAATGATATCCTTCAGGAATATCATACTTGGCAGGTTTCCAAAGTTACATGAAATTTCCTTTTGCAACTTGACACATTGCGTTTTTGTTTTGCACATTACGATTCTCAGGAAGCAGATATTGTTTCTCATTAGACTTGTCAAGTTGCTTCACACTTACATTAACAAGTGGACCATCTCTGCTTGATTAAAATACTTGCTAATTGTCTCCTTGGTCCACCTCGATATTACCTGGGAGATTTATATAGGTGGGACATGTAATAGAACACAAGACAATAGTATATATTCAATATGTCAATATGAACAAACTTTGTGTCAGTATAGTCAGCAAAGGGTAGTTGGAAGAAAGAAATATGTATAAGCAGAGTGAACACAATTGTATAAAGTCCCACAAGAATATGTCAGCTGGTGTTTCTCAGCATATCCAGGTGTAGCAGGTCCGTGTGTACACATAATAATGACAGAGAAGTCCTGATGAATACCTGCTTCATATGCAACAGGAACAATATCATTGTCTCACACAAACACTCAACACTGTAGGTAGGTACTCCCTCAGTTCTGCATTTCAAATGGGATTTATTATCTCAGAAATGTTTCAGTCCTACCTGATGGTGTTAGATCTCTTGATTCATTCAATAGTTAGTATCTTTCCTCCCAAATAAATTTAGTTGGACTTTTATAAGTGTAAATATCACTGTTCTATAATTTGATATTTGAATATTTAACTCTGTGTTATCATCATACATACATAGTCTCTGTACCCATCACCAGTCAAGTGACACACCATCCACAAGTACAGGATGGTTAATATCTTATTTATACTTCATTTGTCAAGCCCAGGAGCTACTATAGTGAGTGAGTGAGTATAGTTTTACGCCGCTTTTTAGCAATATTCCAGCAATATCAAGGCAGGGGACACCAGAAATGGGCTTCACACATTGTACCCATGTGGGGAATCAAACCCTGGTCTTCGGCGTGACAAGCGAATGCTTTAACCACTACGCTACCCCACCACCCAGGTGCTACTATACAACGTCCTGATGTGATGACCTGAAATGTAATATAACAATTTGTTTGTTGGACCTGAATGGGAGCTGATAAGCTGCAACAGCAAGCACTGATAGCTGTATATGGCGTATCGTGACTGTACACGAGGCCTGATGACTGGGAGACAACATCCCACCTTACGGAGCCGAGCGGAGTAATGTGGAGATGGGTCAACGTGTCTCAGATCGTCGACTACACTAACCTTTGCATTACTTGGATTTGGTATTTATGTGTTGACATTGGATCTATATGAAATGTGCGTACTTACAATTATATCAGTTAATGATGATATATTTCCAGATTTAATCATACAAGTGTCTGTTGAGTTGTGAAGAACTTCTGGCTATATCGTTACTATTAGATTTTGTTTACTGGAAGAGCATGGGAATGGATATCTGTTATGAAGACTTTTTAAAAAATAATACATGTCCACACAACTGTGTCAGCATAATCTTTTTGTCTCTGTTACAAAGAACTCACAGATACTGAGAGTTGATCCAACTTTTTACTCAAATATGTTTGTCTCATTGGGAAACTTTATGCAGTGGGTGGGTAAGTCTACCATACAGCTAGCCTGAAATAAATACTCCTGATAAGCCCTCCCAAGTCTAGAATGTGTGGCAAGTCTAGATTACCACAGTTTCAGGAATGGTCTCTTGGCTCCTTTTTATCATATCTCATGGATATAAGTCAGGAGCTGTTGTTTCTGTGAAATAACTTCTAAAAGTTGGTTGGTGGTCTTTCCAACAAACGTGGGGACGCCTGCCATACATATATTGTGTGAACCCACTGATATCATATGCACTACCAAAAGTGAAAGAAAATCTCTCACTGACCAAGACCTAAAACTCACTCACCCCAGCCTTCATTGACAGGCTGACACAGAGTGGTGTGGAGAGTTGAAGGTCAACGTCAGGAACAACTCATCTCCATGAAACCTGCAATAAAACCTGCACTTAGGCCCCATGTTGATTGTAGACAAACTAAACAGTGTTGTGGACTTCAAAAGGGGCAATGTTTTCCATGGCTATTGTTGCAGGAGGGAAGAGGGGTGACTGTTTACTATTGTCTGTACAGACACCTCTCATCAGCACCTAGACTTTCTTCAGGCTGTAGAAAGATGTACTCTGAGTGCTTGGCAAGCTGCTGTTTACTCACTCTCATGACAAATATTGAATGTTAGTAGGAGTTTGTTGTTTTTCTTTTTGTCTACAAATTAGAAATACCCTGTTACAAGATACTCATTACCCACTGTGTTTGTTTCCCTTGGATGTTCCTATATTGTTTTGAACTTAATGGATGAAGATATTGTCTACTTCACACACAACTATGTGATGGTGTACATGTACCTCTAGCTCACCGGATGTGGGAGATGCTAACGTAATATAACCAGGATTTTACGTTATTACTTGGCTCCAGTCACAATATGGCTGAAATACTGCTAATTTGACTTTAAATTTTCAACTTGCACTCTTATGCAGTGCAACATCATGTGCAAAGTTCCACATTATTTCAGCATCACAACAGGCCAGACACTTAGGAAGTAACTAGTGGGCAGTTGTAGTGATCACATTACGCTCAATGTGTAGAGGATGTAACTGAGGCTTGTATGAAGAGCATCTAACAATGTATGTAAACAATGACAACTGAGAGAGAACTCATGTCACACTAAAGCCAGTCTGTGATGATGGAAATCTTCATATGACTGTGATGAAGCAGTCCTGGTGATGACAGTGTCAATCCCATATCACTGTAAATGGTAACTTTCCAATTTTTAGACATCCAACAGTTCGCTTAAAACAACACATTGTATGGTTGAGTGAACAGCAACTCAACTGACTGTTCCCTCAAGATGATAATGGGATAATCCAGTCAATATGTGTATAGGAGCCCCAGCAAGTCTAGTAGCCACAGCCAGGTATCCCAAGTCAGTCAAGCGTTCAGTCTTACAATTCAGGTTTTGCACACAGTGGGGAGCACATAGTTGGCAGTGTCTGACATCCACTCTTACTGGACACTTGGCAAAATACAGGGAATATGGCAGGGAAAACTTGGATATTTCAAGGACATCTGCTTTAGGATATATACTGTGAAGGTCCACTGTCAGAAGGTGAGGCAATGTTGCATTTTAACAACTACTTTGTCAGGGTGGGCTGACAGTTTGTTCACATGTTGTGGGTGTCACCAATGATTTCAATGGTCGCCCGTCAGGAGTTATATTTAACTTGCTTTCCTCTGTTATTTGCGCCACTGTGTAGAGCTTTGATCTGGATTTGACTTGTATGTTGCCAAATTGAAGTTATTTTCACCTGAGGTTGCAACTGTAAGTTTTGTATTTGAAATGCTCCAGCAACAGGTGTTTCTCCAAGGTGTTACAATCACAGCTATTTCCCTGATGTACTGGCCTCAGTTACAACAGTAGTTGATTATCTCAGATTCACCAAATCTCCATTTGCTGTCAGTGGTCGTGTTTACTTTGATGTTTTCTTGACGAGGAAATATGCAGGTGTTTTGAGGATTATTGCTAACAGCCAGTGTGGAATCATTGTTGTTGATATACTATAAGTATAAGTGCTCATGTTTACAACAGTTTTAAACAGTCAGTAACTGTTCACAGAGACATCACAATAAATTCAGAATTTGTCAATCCAGACATTTATTGATTGTCAGAGTAATACTCTAAGACTTGATGAAGTTTCACCATATAATCTTAAAATATATACAAAGTTACAAAAGCTGAATAGAAATGATGAAGCATATATATTCCTGCTGACATTTTGAAATGTTTATAAGATTGTTAAGATTACATTTTGAACATTTTCGCCTATAGTTAAAAATATATTGAAAAATATATTTAAATGTTTTTAACAAACTCAAGACAAAACATTTTACTGCTGCACCTTTTCCTGTGTTTCTGGATAGGCCTGTCCATACTTACACCTTCACTATATCGCAGGCTCTTGTCCAATATCTGTTTACAGGAACTGTGATGGGCTAGGGGATCTACATAGGAACATTTCAGGTGTCATACTGAGATATTCATGGCCTACTTTCTATATTATTACCTGAGGCATTATGTGAAGTTGTTTACACCTTGCTCGTCAGCCCTTGCCTGCTGGATACCAGCATGGGATAACTCCAGTGTTATAGGGGGCTGCACACAAAACTATTTCATTGATCACACAGTCAAATATGATAGATAGTTTTTCATGTTTGCATTATTGTACATATGACAACTGGGATAATTATCATACAACATCTTAAATATTCTGTTTTGTAATGGAATACAGTACCTACGATTAAAATAAACACACTTATAACAAACTGACATAATGAACTGGGCCTTTATTCTCGAAACGTTCGTAGCCCTAAGAATTCTTAACTTTGATCGTAGCCAATGTGTTAAGAATGGGCTTAAGAAGTTTGTAGGACTTAAGAAGTTTCGAGAATAGCTAGCCTGGTGTTTTTGTCCAGATTGCTTGCTGTATATTTAAGTGAAACAAGTATGACTGTCCTAGTTGACTGCACATTATACACTGTGTAAACTGATGTGAGGTGATGTATACAGTTAAACAATGTATCAACACTTACTTGGTGATGTTAATTTGATACAGTTATTATGGTCACGGATCATGATGAAACTAATATTCTATATTAATACATCACTTGTAGTGGTAAAAATTAATGATGAATTTTTGTATAAACTATTACTCCATGATATAGTAAACAGATATCTTCTGACATACTTAGAGAAAAGTATTTTATACCTGCTGAGGAAACATCGTTTTATAATTACTTACAATATTATTGTGTTCAGTTTTCTCACTCATGTTTAGATTTGATAACAGTAGCAGGGAATTGTGATAGTTGACAAGCATGGCCATTTGTTTGTGAAAGGCAAATACCATCAGCTGAATTACAGTGGAAGCTGTCTAAACCGGCACTCATCGGGACTGAAGACATAATCCGGTTTAGACAGCATGCTAGATTGTAGAGCTGACACAGTTACCTACAACTAGAACTGGACCAGCTTTGTCACTCTCATATACATTGTTGTATCACATGGTTCTCTCAACTACTGCACACACTGACAATAAAACGTGTCAAATCACTAATTACATGTACAAGTATAGCATACTGAACTAAGATTAAATTATCTTTGTCGGCAACCATGTAGTTGTAACGCAGGATTAAATAGTGACAATACACACTCGGCCAACTCCTCGTCACGTGCCGGATTAGACAGCGCTGATTACTGTATAAACACATATCCGGGCAGCTCATTTCATGCCGAGATCCGGAATTGACAGCTGCCGGATTGCAGAGCTTTTAAATGATGATAATGCACTAGCCATGGACGGGATTTTATGCCGGTGTTGACAACTTGCCAGATTGAACAGCTGCCGGTTTTGACAGCTTCCACTGTACTTCATATTTTATACCCGTGATGGTCCGGGTTAGAATATTGATCTTCAGCCACCCATGCTTGTCGTAAGAGGCGACTAACGGGATCTGGTGGTCAGGCTCGCTGACTTAGTTGACACATGTCATCGGTTCCCAACTGCGCAGATCGATGCTCATGCTGTAGATCACTGGACTGTCTGGCCCAGACTCGATTATTTACAGACCTCTGCCATATAGCTGGAATATAGCTGAGTGCGGCGTTAAGCTAAACTCACTCACTCACTTCATATTGTGATGAAATAATACTTGACAGGCTGTAAAAGATGCTGTGTTGCAGAGGCAGAGGAGGATTCGTCCAGGCATCAAGGGATGCTGTGTAGAGGCAGGCATCAAGGGATGCTGTGTAGAGGCAGGTATCAGGGGATGCTGTGTAGAGGCAGGTATCAGGGGATGCTGTGTAGAGGCAGGTATCAGGGGATGCTATGTAGAGGCAGGTATCAAGGGATGCTATGTAGACTGTAGCAGGGGGGATGCTATGTAGAGGCAGGTATCAAAGGGATGCTGTGTGTAGAGGCAGGTATCAGGGGATGCTGTGTAGAGGCAGGTATCAGAGAGCAGGTATCAAGGGATGCTGTGTAGAGGCAGGTATCAGGGGATGCTGTGTGTAGAGGCAGGTATCAGGGGATGCTGTGTAGAGGCAGGTATCAGGGCAGATGCTGTGTAGAGGCAGGTATCAGGGGATGCTGTGTAGAGGCAGGTATCAAGGAGGCAGGTGCTGTGTAGAGGCAGGTATCAAGGGATGCTGTGTAGAGGCAGGTATCAGGGGATGCTGTGTAGAGGCAGGTATCAAGGGATGCTGTGTAGAGGCAGGTATCAAGGGATGCTGTGTAGAGGCAGGTATCAGGGGATGCTGTGTAGAGGCAGGTATCAGGGGATGCTGTGTAGAGGCAGGTATCAGGGATGCTGTGTAATGCTGTGTAGAGGCAGGTATCAAGGGATTCTGTGTAGAGGCAGGTATCAGGGGATGCTGTGTAGAGGCAGGTATCAAGGGATGCTGTGTAGAGGCAGGTATCAGGGGATGCTGTGTAGAGGCAGGTATCAAGGGATGCTGTGGTGAGGCAGGTATCAGGGGATGCTGTGGTGAGGCAGGTATCAAGGGATGCTGTGGTGAGGCAGGTATCAAGGGTAGAAAGGTTCAGAGATATTTGTTGATGCTACCATCACCAAGTGGCAGAGAGTTCAGTTTCTGGTCTTTACATTTGTTTACATTCATATTTACAGAATCACTTATCCATTCCAAGATCCTGTGTGATCACTCTAATCCTGTTAATGTGCTGTTTATCATCACCAAGAGTTTCACTAGTACCTACAACCCGTGGCACATTAAGATGAACACTGTGATATTACACATGGCAGAGTGTAGTGAAGTACTGGTCAAAGGTTAAACTGGACCATCCACCCACTGGATGTTTACATTTTGTAGGTGCCTGATAAATTTAAAGTGGTTTGTGTTCTTTCTAAAAGTACATGTACTAGTAGCCATACCATCCCACTGGGGAGAGAATCTGTGAAGGAGTGGCCTTATACAATGGGAGAGATTTGTACACCCTGTAGCCTCCCTCTTCCAGCCTACACAACTGTCTACATCTACACCCCCGTGTTTCAGTAACTTGGGTGACAGTGGTGTCACAGATCTCTATCCCTGCTCATCATGGACTCACAGATCAATGTTGCCAGTTTATCGGGATGAAAGGATATTACCAGAATTTGGTTAAATTCATTCCTAAACTGTCATATTGATGTCAACATATGTGGAAATGTTTGTCTGCTGCGTGAACATGCAGCTAGAAGTTAGCTTGCTTGTGTCGGTTTGAGGCTGGTAATGGACAATGCTTGTTCTGTCTGTTTATATCAACATTCCAACTGATGTGCAGATAATCTGCTTCAATTTGCATTAAATGAAGTCAGAAATATGATGCCACTGGTTGTGAGATGATCGACCTGTTCAGTTGTTACGGCTATATAGATTGATGAAGCTACCAAGACATACCCAGAGTTTTTGCCCATGCATTACAATTGGATATGCCTGGTTAGGGTTACTAAGCTGTATTTAATAGGTATTCAGTTTCAAGATAATTTAATCATATCATAGTATTTGTATTGGTAATAGGTTTGTCATTTCCTAGGTAAGGTATATAAAATTGGCCAGAGAAATTGCCCCTGTGGCAGCCAGTCACAAATAATTATCTCAATGAAAGGTAATATCCAGTTTGTATTTATTAGACCTACAAAAATACATGTTGTTCCGGTTGAGCGGAATTAAACAGCTGCAGATTTGCCCCAGTATAAATCCCAGAGTTCATCATTGTGATTTTGCTGATGTTAGGGCTACTTTCCTCAGACAAACTTTCCCCAGACAGACTTTCCCCAGACAGACTTTGCCCAGACTGACTTTGCCCAGACAGACTTTCCCCAGACAGACAGACTTTCCCCAGGTCAGAATGTTTACGACCTTGCTATGAGGATGTATCCAGATACACTAACCTCTGCTTTACCTTCAGAGTTAAGTTTGTTTCAAGCCAGGATTTCAGTACTATCACAAAAGTGAATGTCTTTAAAAGCCTCACTGTATGTATGTTTATTCCAAGGTAACAATATAGATGTTTACCTTTACTTAAATGGTTTTTGTGCTTGCAGCACCAGCTACTGGTTTGTCCCCAGGCATAATTTTACCTACAGCTTGTTGTGATACACCAATGACATAAAAAAAACATACTGACCTCATAACATTTCTTAGTCTGACTTAAAACAAATCTATCTGGATGGTGGGGTAACATTGGGTACGCTGTGTGAAGACCAAGAGGCATTCACACTCACTCCGCCGGAATAGCAGACCATTTATGTAATCCCCACTGTTGAAAATTCAGAATGCTATGGCTCTGATCGCACAATAAAATCCATTGAAGGCTTTCATGACTCTGTGAGTGAGAATTTCAAACTGTTGCACTTTGTTTTGAAATGCTCATACAAAAAGTAAAGTAGGTGACTTTGAATGTGGGCAACATGCTCAGGTGGGATTGCTGCCCATCGTCAACAGTGTTCCTGACACCCTGCAGTAAATTGGCTCTGTCGACATTAGAGTCCTTGCGAATCATCCATCATTGATCTGAGTGAACAAGGATTAGCATGCATTGTGTCTGTGGGGGCAGGGCACAGCTTAGCATTCCTCAGCAACAAGCTCCTGCACAATCCTCTTAGGAATGTCCACCAAAATGCTGGGCAGAGTGTTTTTGTTTGGAACAGGTAGCAATTGAAAGGTGAGTTTTTTAGTGATGGAATATTTGTACAATTTTCATGTGTCAGGGAGAATATGTTGACTCTTTGAAGGATTGTGTGATTCATTGAAGTAAATTATGGGCTATCAACAGGTGGAATAAGTGCCAAATTCTTTTCATAATAATTTCATTCAGGGATCAAACTCCCAAGGGTTTGATTTAAACATATTTATTCAAGAGAATGGATTGGGTACAAGTTATGCCAACTTAGTGAAACCCTCTCCTATTTACAGTGCTTACATGCAAAGGTGAAACAAACTATATGTACAGGGATAGAAAGATATATACAAAATGATATATACAATACAATGAATACATGAATTATTTAGATCATACACATTATATCTATATACTCCCAAGGGTGTATGTCATGAGGGAGATGGAGGGGGATGGGGAGGTGGAGTCAAGGTACTTCAGTGATGTTTTCTGGTGTATAAAGTTAACAAGATACATTCTCAAATGAATGTTTCTAAATTCATTTTTGAGGTAAGGGTATATAAATTTCCACATTAGTTGATTATGTGCTTGCTCAACTGGATGAAGCTTGGTAAGGCTGATGTAATTTCAGATTAAGATTCTTACAGGAAGTTTGCTGTAGGAGATATTTGTAGCTACACATCTATATATTAAGTCTGTAAAATGTTTCCTACCTGGCAACCACAATCTGAGACTAGGAGCACACAGAAAGTTACCTAAAATCAGTGTATAAGACATTGGATAAAACAAATTTCTAAAAGTACTTTAAGAACCAAAAGAAATATGATATTGTTGTGTTTAGACACATATGCATCAAAGCCATTCAAGTGTAAAATAGTAAAATAGACGTAAAAAAACCCTGCATTTTATCCTGCATCTTTTTTGAAAAAGACAATTTCAATGTCCTCCAGTTGAATATGCATGCACATTCCATCCCAGCCACTGTTATGCCCTTCCCTAGTAGACATTATGCTGGCAGTGGGATGGACTGTCTGACCGTGTCTATTGTATGCTGCTCCAGTGGAGTGAGCTCATCTCCTGGTTTCAATAAGAGTGTAATGGACTTTGACTAAGTGTTATTTCCAGTTCAGATCCCATGTTGGTTAAACGATGAGAAGAAATCATCCAGTTTGTCATGACTCAGGTCCCGTATTGTGAGAGGTGTGGTGTTTGGTGCAGTGGATGTGGTTATTGTTAGTCAACAGGATTCCTGAATAGCTAGATCTTTAGTCATTACATCTTTGTTATTGAATCACTTCATTCCAATGAAGGAAAGCTTTAGTTACACTGACCAGAACATATCCAAATAAATAATTTCAAGGATGTGTCTATATGTAAGAGACTACTTCAAGGACTCTCTTAAGGTACTAGTGAGCTGATGATTCACTGTCAGATTTCTTAGTGTTAATGGATACCCCATTGGTCTACAGTGCTGTATTTTACTCTACCAGGATCAGCACTCAATAGGGACGGTAGGGTAGCCTAGTGGTTAAAGCTTCTCTCGTCACACCAAGGACCCGGGTTCGATTCCTCACATGGGTACAATGTTTGAAGCCCATTTCTGGTGTGCCCCGCTGGAATATTGCTAAAAGCGGCATAAAACTACATTCACTGAGTCACTCAGCACCCAGTTCATCTACATTATAATGACTGGTTTGTTAGTCCGAAACAGCTATTCTATTAGGTTTCACCTTTTACACAAAATATCTCTACAATCAGCATCAGTTTTGGCTTCCCGATACCATAAGGCGTCACACTGTTTTGTTGAGACTATTGTGATCAGAGATCTCCCACCATCCCCCCTCACTTCTCCCTCGTCATAAGCTGACTAACTTAGGATGGACATCATGTATGCTGTGTAGGGAACATGGTATACTGACCTCTGGTTGTCCAAGACAATTGCTTCAAGGCCACCATCTGATAGCTAAGAAAGGTGCAATACATTTTATGGATAACTTCTTTATTTTATTAGGGGCAGTGGGGTAGCCTAGTGGTTGATGAGTTCGCTAGTCATGCTTAAGACCTGGGTTCAATTCCCCACATGGGTACAATGTATGAATTGCTAAAAGCGGCATAAAACTTAACTCACTCACTCTTTCTTATATTATGATGCGATGTTTCGGTACAGATTCTTATACTGTTTTCAAGCAAGATTTTGCAAGAGTGCTTGACAAAGGTATAAGAATATAAACCAAAATTTTGGTATACCCATACATGTGATCATGACAAGATCTGCCTACACTTCACCCATACATGTGATCGTGACATCATCTGCCTACACTTCACCCATACATGTGATCATGACAAGATCTGTCTGAACCTCACCCATACATGTGATTGTGACATGATCTGCCTACACCTCACCCATACATGTGATCTTGGCATGATCTGCCTACACCTCACCCATAGATGTGATCATGACATGATCTGTCTACAGCTCACCCATAGATATGATCATGACATGATCTGCCTACACCTCACCCATACATGTGATCATGACATGATCTGCCTACACCTCACCCATAGATGTGATCATGACATGATCTGCCTACACCTCACCCATACATGTGATTGTGACACACCTCACCCATCTGCATGATTGTGACAAGATCTGCCTACACCTCACCCATACATGTGATCATGACAAGATCTGCCTACCTCACCCATACATGTGATTGTGACATGATCTGCCTACACCTCACCCATACATGTGATCTGCCTACACCTGACATGATCTGCCTCTGCCTACACCTCACCCATACATGTGATCATGACATGATCTGCCTACACCTCACCCATACATGTGATCATGACATGATCTGCCTACACCTCACCCATACATGTGATCTTGACATGGTCTGCCTACACCTCACCCATAGATCTGTCTGACACCTCTGAACCACACCCATACATGTGATTGTGACATGATCTGCCTACACCTCACCCATACATGTGATCTTGACATGATCTGCCTACACCTCACCCATACATGTGATCATGACATGATCTGTCTGACACCTCACCCATACATGTGATTGTGACATGATCTGCCTACACCTCACCCATAGATGTGATCATGACATGATCTGCTGAACCCTCACCCATACATGTGATTGTGACATGATCTGCCTACACCTCACCCATACATGTGATCTTGACATGATCTGCCTACACCTCACCCATACATGTGATCATGACATGATCATGTGCCTACACTACATGTCACCCATCATGATCATGACATGATACTGATCTACACCTCACCCATACATGTGATCATTGACACCTCATGATCTGCCTACACCTCACCCATACATGTGATTGTGACATGATCTGCCTACACCTCACCCATACATGTGATCTTGACATGATCTGCCTACACCTCACCCATACATGTGATTGTGACAAGATCTGCCTACACCTCACCCATACATGTGATCATGACATGATCTGTCTACACCTCACCCATACATGTGATCATGACAAGATCTGTCTGAACCTCACCCATAGATGTGGTGGTGACATAATCTGCCTACACCTCACCAATAGAAGTGACCATGACAAGATCTGCCTACACCTCACCCATACATGTGATTGTGACATGATCTGCCTACACCTCACCCCTTCTTAGGATCCCTGCTTAATGTGTTTAATGGTTTGCCTGCCTCACCTTGGGATTTCCTCACACATGATATATAACATTCTCTTCTACTATAACATCAAATGACAGAGAACTGTTCAAAGTTCACCAGCTCCACTTTATTAGAAGCTCTTGCCAAAGGGTCAGAGACAGATATATATTTTATAATAGCTTCGTATGATCTTGCAATAAAAATGTTGCATAATTGGGTCTAAGAGTAACTTTGAATGTTGGGAGCTACTTTGCCCCTGGGGCTGACAGTACTACAACCATCTTGTATATAGTTTGATAATTATCCTGACTGTTGCTAGTGTAATCTCGCCTGATTTGCCCAGGGGCATTGGCTGTGAGATGTGTGAACATAGCAGCCTCACCGAGTGCTCGTAGTCAACTTGGTACACTAACACAGAGGACCTCTGGAAATCTGTGGTATGAACATCAAATGGCTGAATGAACGTTACCTAAAATAGACTTATGCACATTCCGCTTTTACTGAGAAAAAGTTCAACAAAATTTATGCCAGTGAGACAAAATGTATCTTTTAGTTAATGTTGAACACATTGATGATTTATGTGGATCATTTTGTGTATTTAGTTTTGTATTGAGGTTTAAAGATTCATCAAAAGATATTCTCCAACAGAACATTAATCTATACTCTATACTTAAGTCTCCCCTTTATATTCAGGTAAGACTGTCTCTCTCAGCAAGAATGTTTGATTTGGAAGAATGTCAATTACCCTATTAGATAACCTAGTGAGTCGGTTCATCTAATATCAGCTTGTGATGTGAAATGGACCGTGATAATCACTATACAGCATGTCAGAGCATTCATTCTTCAATAGCTGGAGGCCAGGAGATATGTGTACCATGTGACATCAGTGGTAGGCAGAGAGTTACCTCAATGTTCACAGAGCAAGATCTCCCTAAGGGCAGACCCTTCATGTGGTCTTGTTGGATTACAGATGCAGGCTTATGGATGTTTTAATTAAGAAAATTGCACAAAATAAGAAATAAGATCCAAGAAGTCCATGTCCACGTGGTATGTCCCAGGTTATTTCTATAGAAGTATGAGCAGTCAAACGATGCAAGTCCATGTTAAAGTTCTGTGAAGGTTAATGTGGATATCTATGTCTGGAGGATTTGTGTTTATTTGCAAACTGTAGATATATTCATTGTTTGTGTATGCAATTTAATCTTATTGGTTGATGTGGTACATGTCATGAGTGTTTGTACTTGTTGCATCTCATTTAGGACTCGGGACAGTGTTCACTGGGTCATGGCCATGCTTCACCATGTTCTCATCTCCTATGCCAAGAAAGATATTTTACACATCTTCCTCAAATCCGAATATTATCAAGTCTCAAAGCTGTTTACCATCCTTAATCCATACCTATACTGTAGAGAAACCTGAGAGATATATTGAGGACATACTGAAAGTATATCCCCATGTGTCTACACAGCAGATCTGCTGGGTACATAGCTGGGGTTGTATTACAACATTCACCAGCCACGGTAATCAAAGCCACTCAAGGAGAGTAGAGGATTTTCTCTGCAAGGAGAACAGCCCCCTCAGAGTAGAACTGCTGTAGAATTGTCTCCTTTGTGGATGACAGGAACAATGTCCTACGTGACTACATTCACCTGAAAGGTGGGTTGCTGTTTTTGTGTAATGGTATTCACACTTTTTGTTAGACTCTTCATATAACACAAGTGGTTGTGGGGGCAAGTGATGTCCGAAGTACTGTCTCATTATGTAGAACAAGCTACATGTCTTATACACTCCTCAGGCTGTATGTTAACCTGTGTAGCTAGGTCCTGTATTGGTTATGTTATGGGTTGTGAGAACATTCCTTGCAATAATTGGGAACAAAAAGGCATGTTGAGGACTGTCTGGAGTACGAATATAGGATGCTCTCATGTTACATTGTGAAGTAATGTTAAGACAACTTCTGTGTCATCTCCATGTAGGAACAACGTGGATTGGTTCTGATATTTTGGACAACTTCTGATATGAGGCATGGATGTCAAGTACTGGACCCTGATTTCCTGACGTTAGTTTGAATGGTGTCTATTTCTCCCATGAGGTAATAGTATCTTCAACCAGACCCTACAACATATTTCTGTTGTACTGTAAGGGAAGAGAAAGGTGCTAGTCACCTGCAGCAAAGATTTGGCGCGTCATGATTGAAGCCAATTATATTTCTTGTCAACAAATCAATGGCACTTGTAGATTAATGTCCAACACTGGCACAACTGTTGGATAATCCCTTATTACTCCTCACCCAGACAGATCCGTAGTTGACAATTACTAGATGCAGAGTGACAATATCAGAGACCAATTGTTTTTGGTTTTTGTACCATATTATTGGTTTTGTTCTAACAGTTATCACAATGATTTCTATCTTCTACTAACCCAAATATGTGTCTGAAATCAACAACACCAAATAAAACCATGATTATATTGTGAAATTATTAGGTATTACGTTTCCCTAGTGTGTGAGTCCACTTCAATGTAATTCTATACTGGATGAAAATGTTATTGAACTGTAGTGGTTGTAACCAATCTTGAAGGTCCTTGAGGTTAGTAGAGTCTCGTCTACAGTGAGGATCTGTTCCAGTGTAATGATGTATGATGTGAGGTATTGAAGGTGACGGAGCTAGAAAAGACAGGAAAATTCCCCATCTCTTGTCAATGCTGTCTTTCATCTGTCTGATTGGATAATGCTGTGTTTATGTGGTAATCTGGAGAACCGCCACTCCAGGCACCTCCTGAACCAATAGCAATACATCTATATAAACACATCAGATTTAACACTAACTGCTTCAGGGAGCTATCTTCTGGTATCTGAGACAGCAGAAGGATTCATGTCACTGAAAGTTGCCAGCATGTATTTCTGCCTTACAAATCAGTGTTTGTTTCCAATGGCAAAAATAGATAGATTCACTTTGGAATACAATGTGTGACACCCAGTCAGGCAGTCCGATGGAATATAGACTATCGCCCTTGCTCAGCTTGATTCCCCTCATGAACACAATGTGTGACACCCAGCCTGACAGTCCGATGGAATATAGACTATCACCCTTGCTCAGTTTGATTCCCCTCATGAACAACACAATGTGTGACACCCAGCCTGACAGTCCGATGGAATATAGACTATCGCCCTTGCTCAGCTTGATTCCCCTCATGAACACAATGTGTGACACCCAGTCTGGCAGTCCGATGGAATATAGACTATCGCCCTTGCTCAGCTTGATTCCCCTCATGAACAACACAATGTGTGACACCCACCCTACAGTCCGATGGAATATAGACTATCGCCCTTGCTCAGCTTGATTCCCCTCATGAACAACACAATGTGTGACACCCACCCTGGCAGTCCGATGGAATATAGACTATCAGCCCTTGCTCAGCTTGATTCCCTCATGAACAACACAATGTGTGACACCCACCCTACAGTCCGATGGAATATAGACTATCGCCCTAGCTCAGCTTGATTCCCCTCATGAACAACACAATGTGTGACACCCAGCCTGACAGTCCGATGGAATATAGACTGTCGCCCTAGCTCAGCTTGATTCCCCTCATGAACAACACAATGTGTTACACCCAGCATGACAGTCCGATGGAATATAGACTGTCGCCCTAGCTCAGCTTGATTCTCCTCATGAACAACACAATGTGTGACACCCAGCCTGACAGTCCGATGGAATATAGACTATCACCCTTGCTCAGCTTGATTCCCCTCATGAACAACACAATGTGTGACACCCACCCTACAGTCCGATGGAATATAGACTATCACCCTTGCTCAGCTTGATCCCCTCATGAACAACACAATGTGTGACACCCAGCCTGACAGTCCGATGGAATATAGACTGTCGCCCTAGCTCAGCTTGATTCCCCTCATGAACAACACAATGTGTGACACCCAGCCTGACAGTCCGATGGAATATAGACTATCACCCTTGCTCAGCTTGATTCCCCTCATGAACAACACAATGTGTGACACCCAGCCCTACAGTCTGATGGAATAGAGACTATTGCCCTTGCCAAGCTTGATTCCCCTCATGAACAACACAATGTGTGACACCGAGTCTGGCAGTCCGATGGAATATAGACTATCACCCTTGCTCAGCTTGATTCCCCTCATGAACAACACAATGTGTGACACCCACCCTACAGTCTGATGGAATAGAGACTATTGCCCTTGCTCAGCTTGATTCCCCTCATGAACAACACAATGTGTGACACCCAGCCTGACAGTCCGATGGAATATAGACTATCACCCTTGCTCAGCTTGATTCCCCTCATGAACAACACAATGTGTGACACCCACCCTACAGTCTGATGGAATAGAGACTATTGCCCTTGCCAAGCTTGATTCCCCTCATGAACAACACAATGTGTGACACCCACCCTACAGTCTGATGGAATAGAGACTATTGCCCTTGCTTAGCTTGATTCCCCTCATGAACACAATGTGTGACACCGAGTCTGGCAGTCCGATGGAATATAGACTGTCACGCCCTGGCTTGTCCAGATTCCCCTCATAGATGTTATATAGTACACCCAGTCTGTCAGTCTCTTGGAATATACACTCTGACTCCTTTGCTTGGCTAGATGCTTGTCAGGAAAGCAGTCTAGTTAATATCAAGTTGTGCAGGTTAATCTCGAAAGTCTTAAAGTGGGCCAGTTTAAAATAAACCATTTGTTTATGAAAACAACTGAGAACAACTTGGAGATTAGGTATCAAGATAAGCAGGTAGTAGCATTGTACAGAGCCTGAACTAAGTACAAATAGCCAGTCTGATTTGTGCTTGTTTATATTGTGAATTTGTGAAACACAAGTGCCCCTAATCAGAACCGATTTATTCAAAGTTTGTTGAGGCTTGACCTTTGTTTACCGTTCTAATATCAATCTTGCAAATCTGATTATTCTTGCTGAAGGATTTAGTGTTGAATAAACTTAACACTAAGTCTCAACTCTGAATGGGAAATTCAGGTCGATATTTATTACATATGGAGGTTATTGTGATACTGACTAAGAATATATGTAGATAGTATAATGATAATGTATGCTTACAGAGGAACAATGAGTCACAGTCCCATGTCAGTCAGTGGGGATGTACGCGCTGTCATAGTTCTGCTCTAGGTATGTTTATATTGTAAGCTGCACAATGCAGTGCATTTCTTAAACAAGATGAACTTCTGTTGAGTGTTTTTATCAAGTATAAATATAAATGCAGTTACAGTTCAACGTTCAGTAGGATAAGAAACTATATTGAAGTGTTAAGGCATCATAATTATACTAGGAAGGATGACCTGGGATAGTCCATGAAGGACACTGAGTGTGGAAAGCCACAACCATGCTGGTGGCTCCGGTGTACACAAGCAGGTTCGTGGCTCCAAACAGTGTAGGCAGTTATGATGGATTGACAAGCCATCACTTCAGTACATGACTCGGTGAGACAATATTTTGATTCATGGCCATGCAGAGCCACAATCATGGCCCAAGGCCAAGTTCAGGATGAGAATAGGTAGCATTGAGGAGATAACATGAACATCAAAGTCTTGCTGAAAAGTAAGAATTTTAGAAATCTCTTTTAAACATAAGAATCTGTCCAAGTCTGCCTTAATGGGCTTTGTTTATATGTGTGTGAAGGTATGAAAGTTGTTCTGAGATGGAAGCAGTGTCACGAGGTCAGTAGGTTATCATTATCACAGGTGTGGAAATGTGTTGTAGGATTCAGTTTTTGATGTGTTTCTTTGCATGTGAATACTGTTGTGTTGTAGCTATAAATGTGTTTTTTGGGGGAGGGGGGAGGGGGGTTAGCCTAGTGGGTTAAAGCGTTGGCTCGTCACGCCGAAGACCCGGGTTCGAATCCCCACATGGGTACATTGTGTGAAGCCCATTTCTGGTGTCCCCAGCCATGATATTGCTAGAATATTGCTAAAAGCGGCTTAAAACCAAACTTAGTTAGTTAGTTGTAAATATATGGTGAATTACTTTTGTATATAGCTGTGCATCTGGTGCTGTGATGTGATGCTGGTTTCCCCTGGTTAATGCAATTCCTGTTGTTGTAAATCATACAGTATAGAACCAGTTATCAGCCAGTATGTCAACAGATATACTGTGATGGTTGATGTGGAAGTAGGTCTGTTTCTAATTGATACAATACAATTTTTTGTATCAATTTTGTCATTACATTCTCCAAAGAAAAACAAAGATTACGTGAAGTATAGGAAGCATTTGTTTTGTCATTTGCTTACACTTTTGGTAACTTCAGAAATTTCGGTAAAACACTGTGACCATTGTTTGTTAATGTGCTCAAATAATCTCAGTAAAACTACAAATGGGATTCAAACTGTTATTGCCACCCACATAAACATTGATGGCAATCTGCTATGAAAGGGGGATAACTCTTTATGGCATATTCTAACAATGACAGCTACTGTCAGCCTTGCAAAAAATCCTCCTGGATTTCAAAATTCATAAAAGAATTTGATCTTATACATAATTTTTTTTTAAATGGAAGCTATAATGAGGACTGTGTTTCATGACATGTTTGTAAACCTGTCTGGATTGCAAAACCGATGATATACTTCAAAAATATTACCCGACCAAAAATTAACTCAGTTTCAGTATCTGACATTTAAATATTTGAGCATTAACTTCAACTACTGTGTGCCCAGGGACCCATATTGTCCTCGTGTATGCCCTATCCCATGTCATACCCCAGCATGACACATCCTACATATTGTCCCAGTGCATGACACATCCTACATATTGTCCCAGTGCATGACACATCCTACATATTGTCCCAGTGCATGACACATCCTACATATTGTCCCAGTGCATGGCACATCCTACATATTGTCCCAGTGCATGACACATCCTACATATTGTCCCAGTGCATGACACACCCTGCATATTGTCCCAGTTCATGACACATCCTGTATATTGTCCCAGTGCATGACACATCCTGCAGATTGTCCCAGTGCATGACACATCCTGCATATTGTGCAAGTGCATGACACATCCTGCATATTGTCCAAGCTCATGTGCTGCAGTATCTGACAGAGTAGCCTCCCCTCACCTGCTGACATTGTACCAGTCATGAGAACCTGACTTGACCTCAAATACACCACCCACCTGTATAGAAGTTATATCTTACACACTGGAATGTGTCGTGATCAGGCCTAGTGCTATATATGACTATGATATTTGGATCAATAAAAGATGAAGGGTGGTGGTACCGCTCTACATGCAAATCTACAGGTTAACTGTGGAACATAAAGGGGGGTAGTCCTGTAGCCTAGTGGTTAGGGATGCCATGATTAATCGATGCATCAATACTTTTTCTAAGACGATACAATCATCGATACATTCAAAACTGTATCGATATTTACTTTTGAAAGTATCGGTTTAAATATGTTTATGTATCGTTTACATATTGCTATTGTATCATGTTTTATGATGTTATGAGAGTTATAAATGATTATTTTTCATGCACAAAGATGAGAAATTAGAACTTTTTAATCTCTGAGAATAAAAAATGTTGATCTTTTCATGAACAATTGCAAAATATATAATATTAATGTAAAATGTAACAAAGTTTACGCAATAATACCGCGAAAATAGGTATCATGATGCGTATCGAATCGTGACATGGGTATCGTGATACGTATCGATTCATGAAACTTATGTATCGTGACATCCATACTAGTGGTTAGTGTGCTAGGTCATGAAGCATGTGTTCAGGAAGCCAGCAGATCATCAGCTGGAGTCCTTCATCCTGATACTGTCACCATCGTGACATCCATACTAGTGGTTAGTGTGCTAGGTCATGAAGCATGTGTTCAGGAAGCCAGCAGATCATCAGCTGGAGTCCTTCATCCTGATACTGTCACCATCGGGACATCCATACTAGTGGTTAGTTTGCTAGGTCATGAAGCATGTGTTCAGGAAGCCAGCAGATCATCAGTTGGAGTCCTTCATCCTGATACTGTCACCATCATTGACATCCATACTAGTGGTTAGTTTGCTAGGTCATGAAGCATGTGTTCAGGAAGCCAGCAGATCATCAGTTGGAGTCCTTCACCCTGATACTGTCACCATCGTGACATCCATACTAGTAGTTAGTGTGCTAGGTCATGAAGCATGTGTTCAGGAAGCCAGCAGATCATCAGTTGGAGTCCTTCATCCTGATACTGTCACCATCGTGACATCCATACTAGTGGTTAGTTTGCTATGTCATGAAGCATGTGTTCAGGAAGCCAGCAGATCATCAGCTGGAGTCCTTCATCCTGATACTGTCACCATCGTGACATCCATACTAGTGGTTAGTTTGCTAGGTCATGAAGCATGTGTTCAGGAAGCCAGCAGATCATCAGCTGGAGTCCTTCATCCTGATACGGTCACCATCGTGACATCCATACTAGTGGTTAGTGTGCTAGGTCATGAAGCATGTGTTCAGGAAGCCAGCAGATCATCAGTTGGAGTCCTTCATCCTGATACTGTCACCATCGTGACATCCATATTAGTGGTTAGTGTGCTAGGTCATGAAGCATGTGTTCAGGAAGCCGGCAGATCATCAGTTGGAGTCCTTCATCCTGATACTGTCACCATCGTGACATCCATACTAGTGGTTAGTTTGCTAGGTCATGAAGCATGTGTTCAGGAAGCCGGCAGATCATCAGCTGGAGTCCTTCATCCTGATACTGTCACCATCGTGACATCCATACTAGTGGTTAGTTTGCTAGGTCATGAAGCATGTGTTCAGGAAGCCGGCAGATCATCAGCTGGAGTCCTTCATCCTGATACTGTCACCATCGTGACATCCATACTAGTGGTTAGTTTGCTAGGTCATGAAGCATGTGTTCAGGAAGCCAGCAGATCATCAGCTGGAGTCCTTCATCCTGATACTGTCACCATCATTGACATCCAAACTAGTGGTTAGTTTGCTAGGTCATGAAGCATGTGTTCAGGAAGCCAGCAGATCATCAGCTGGAGTCCTTCATCCTGATACTGTCACCATCGTGACATCCATACTAGTGGTTAGTTTGCTAGGTCATGAAGCATGTGTTCAGGAAGCCAGCAGATCATCAGCTGGAGTCCTTCATCCTGATACTGTCACCATCGTGACATCCATACTAGTGGTTAGTTTGCTATGTCATGAAGCATGTGTTCAGGAAGCCAGCAGATCATCAGCTGGAGTCCTTCATCCTGATACGGTCACCATCGTGACATCCATACTAGTGGTTAGTGTGCTAGGTCATGAAGCATGTGTTCAGGAAGCCAGCAGATCATCAGCTGGAGTCCTTCATCCTGATACTGTCACCATCGTGACATCCATACTAGTGGTTAGTTTGCTAGGTCATGAAGCATGTGTTCAGGAAGCCAGCTGATCATCAGTTGGAGTCCTTCATCTTGATACTTCATCGCTGACGTCAATTTCAGTCACTGAAAGACTGTTTAGTGTTAAACAAAATTACTCACATTTTCTGGTCTGTCGGCATTTACATATAAACTCTTTTGTATCACAGGCTCGAGAAAGAAATATGTATCACTCACTCACTCTAAGCATTTGTAATAAAAATGTAATGTTACCAAGGATGGCATGTACAAGTGACCCTTACTGTAGTTATTGACTGGCTTAGTTTGAACAGGAGTTCTACTGGTTAGAGTGTAAGGCCCATTAGCTTGAATATCTGTAATACAGGTGATGTAAGTAGTTAGCTATGATATCTGCAACACAGTAGATGTAAGCCACAAGATATGCTGTCTGTACTACAGGTGATGGAAGCCATTAGCTATTATATATCTGTAATACAGGTGATGTATGCCATTAGTTATGGTATCTGCAATACAGGTAATGTAAGCCATTAGCTATTATATCTGTAATACAGGTGATGTAAGCAATTAGCTATGATATATCTGCAATACAGGTGATGTAAGCAATTAGCTATGATATCTGTAATACAGGTGATGTAAGCAATTAGCTATGATATCTGTAATACAGGTGATGTAAGCCATTAGCTATGATATCTGTAATACAGGTAATGTAAGCCATTAGCTATGATATATCTGCAATACAGGTGATGTAAGCAATTAGCTATGATATATCTGTAATACAGGTGATGTCAGCAATTAGCTATGATATATCTGCAATACAGGTGATGTAAGCCATTAGCTATGATATATCTGCAATACAGGTGATGTAAGCAATTAGCTAAAATATATCTGCAATACAGGTGATGTAAGCCATTAGCTATGATATATCTGTAATACAGGTGATGTAAGCCATTAGCTATGATATATCTGTAATACAGGTGATGTAAGCCATTAGCTATGATATATCTGTAATACAGGTGATGTAAGCCATTAGCTATGATATATCTGCAATACAGGTGATGTAAGCCATTAGCTATGATATATCTGCTAATACTGTAGGTGATGTAAGCCATTAGCTATGATATATCTGTAATACAGGTGATGTAAAGGTGATGTAAGCCATTAGCTATGATATATATCTGCAATACAGGTGATGTAAGCAATTAGCTATGATATCTGTAATACAGGTGATGTAAGCAATACATGGTGAATTAGGTGATGTAAGCCATTAGCTATGATATCTGTAATACAGGTGATGTAATAGCTATGATATATCTGTAATACTGGTGATGTAAGGAATTAGCTATGGTATCTGCAATTATGTGATGTAAGCCATTAGCTATGATATCTGTAATACAGGTGATGTAAGCCATTAGCTATGATATATCTGCAATACAGGTGATGTAAGCAATTAGCTATGATATCTGTAATACAGGTGATGTAAGCCATTAGCTATGATATCTGTAATACAGGTGATGTAAGCCATTAGCTATGATATATCTGCAATACAGGTGATGTAAGCAATTAGCTATGGTATCTGCAATTAGGTGATGTAAGCCATTAGCTATGATATCTGTAATACCGGTGATGTAAGCATTTAGCTATGGTATCTGCAATTAGGTGATGTAAGCCATTAGGTATGATATCTGTAATACAGGTGATGTATGCCATTAGCTATGATATCTGCAATACAGGTGATGTAAGAAATTAGCTATGGTATCTGTAATACAGGTGATGTAAGCCATTAGCTATGGTATCTGCCATTAGGTGATGTAAGCAATTAGCTATGATATCTGTAATACAGGTGATGTAAGCAATTAGCTATGGTATCTGCAATTAGGTGATGTAAGCCATTAGCTATATCTGCAATACAGGTGATGTAAGCCTGACACTTGTGTTTCATTAGACAATTATTATCTTTCAGAGAGGAACAGATTTGATGGATTCGTCAAAAGACATCTCGTACATAAGAAATTAGATGCAATATTGTTTGAGTTCAAGATGGAATATTTACTTGAGTACACCTTTCTTCAAATGACTACAATTTACTTGATAAAGTTTACTCACAGTCATGATCAATATTTCTATAAAATATCAGGGATAGCATGTCAGTAAGTTCCTATGTTTCTAAACCTCTTTGTTTGTATATACATGTAGATGTAAAACCTGTGATATACTGAGCAGTCATGGGATGCATTATGCTGTGCGGAGTAATGTCCCTTGGGTACACCAGCAACCTGTGATCGTTGGTTACAATCCAGGTTTGCCCTGTTTATGTTTGTAAATGAAGGATCACAAACACCTACCATTGGTGTAAACGTATCTTTAAACTAAACACTAAGTGAAATGCAAACAAATTATTTTTTGAAAAATTATCACTGAATTTTTACAAAAGATCTGAATATTGCAATTTTTTTTATTTGACATATTTCAAAAGGAATTTTGAAATGAAAAATGTGTCAGATTTGATATTCATGGGTTCACTGGTCCATACCATACTGCTAAATATAGGACGCTTCATCAAAGGACCCTTCACTTATGTCTAATAGCACTCGCAGGAGAAGGAACTCAGTCCTTATTGTGTTTCACTCAGATACCTCAAATGATGGTCCACACACACATTCCAGAGATATCCTGTCAAATTACCTACCTACCCTGACCTGGCCTTTGTTGTGGATTCAGTGAGACACTTAGCTTGAGACATCTAGTCCTCCACTCAAAGTGGGGGAGCTGGTAGACATTTGCTTCCTTCACTTGCTTTCTTTGCTTGAAAGTGGTGAGAATGGGGCCACTCATTGTTGTATCTCACTGTCTGTACATCACTGTTCATCTAATAGTGAGGGGATATTCCTTTTCTGATATTATCACTAGAAATGTATCATAATTACTGAAAAATATCAAGTGTATCCTCTCTATGATGTCTGAAATCTTTGATTGGCATTCTAAAAGTTGGGTAGATGAAGAATGAGGACTATTTGTATGGATGTACAACTTCTTTATTCTATAAAGGCGAGGTTTCGACACAGATGTGACCACTTGCTTGACAACGACATTAGAATCTATGTCGAAATGTCGCCTATATAGAATAAAGAAGTTGTACATCCATAAAGATAGTCCTCATTCTTCATATGATGTCTGAAGTTTAGGTAGCCCAAGGATAAGTTAAGAGGGTTATCCACTAGCATTGAAAGACAGAAATTCTCCATCAATTGTTCTTATACGTTGTTATGATTCTCAGAGTTGATTAGTCAGTTAAACTGTGTAGACGTCATCTACTGTTCATGGGAAACATGATATACACACATATACACACATCAATCCATCCCCACTCATACACACATCAATCCATCCCCACTCATACACACATCAATCCATCCACACTCATACACACATCAATCCATCCACACTCATACACACATCCACACACATCAATCCATCCACACTCATACACACATCAACACATCAATCCATCCATCCACACTCATACACACATCAATCCATCCACACACACATCAATCCATCCACACACATACACACATCAATCCATCCACACTCATACACACATCAATCCATCCACACTCATACACACATCAATCCATCCACATTCATACACACATCAATCCATCCACACTCATACACACATAGGCCTTTACATTCTATTTTCCATCAGTCCATTGTCATTTACTTGTAAACAGTAGTTGAACATATTACGTTTAGGCTTTGCAGAAGTTCTGCAAATAACCCTCGTTTCAATTGACTTCAGTGTCCTGTGCAGAAGGTGTGCCATGAATATTTGTGTCTTGATTTAATCTTGAAAGTGATACGCTATGAAAGGACATATCTAAATATACAATCTCTCTCTCTCACATAAAGCCGACGAAACATATGTAAATACTTAGTTTAACTCGATTCAACACAATTTAATATACATGACTGAAGAAAGTATACCGGGGGATCAAGCGTGTACTTGGAAATAACTGTACGTTTGACATGTCACAGTTTGACACAACAGTGTTTGACACAATAGTGTTTTTACACAATGTTTGACACAACAGTGTTTGACACAATAGTGTTGACAACAGTTTTTGACACAATAGTGATTGACACTACAGTGTTTGACACAACAGTGTTTGACATGTCACAGTTTGACACAAGTGTTTGACATGTCACAGTTTGACACAACAGTGTTTGACACAGTAGTGTTTGACACAACAGTGTTTGACATGTCACAGTTTGACACAACAGTGTTTGCCTCAACAGTGTTTGACACAACATTGTTTGACACAACAGTGTTTGACACAATAGTGATTAACTGTGTATATGTACCATATATTACCGTAGATAAGCCGAATTTTGAGGACCAAAAAAAGCAGTCTGTGGACTACACTTTCGTCAAACGTTTTTCCAGGATGTGAGAACACAACATCATATCGCTTTGCGTTAGCAAACAAACAAGAGAAGACAACTTTGTCAGTAAAGATGTCAAATTTGCAATTAAACATCACTAGACACACAGATGTGTCACAGTTGTTGTAACATAAAGGAAATGAATATATCCTGATTTGTGAAAACCTTGAGCTGTTAACGGAAGTCTATGTGTGTTGATGTCAGGGGTCGTGTAATAGATACATCTATTTGGAAAGATTGTGTTGAATGATAAGTTGGAACGTTTCACATGTTCCACTAGGAGGTCACTGATATTAACTTATGCTCACTTATGAAGCTAAGCCCTTGTTCCACAGTGGCAGTCCTAAATGCCCTCAATGTCAGCATGAATTATATATAGAAGTGGTAAGGGATGTGTCAGTGAGGATGATGTTCTTATGATGATAATGATGTAAATTATGATGATGAGGAGGAGGAGGATGACGATGACAATGATGTTGATGATGATCAGGGTGGCAATGAAACAATAGTGATGATGATTTCTATGTTTGCAGGAACGGCATGAGCAGCACCAAGCGGGGGTTCTCCCCATCTGTCCCTGTGGGGATGGAGAGTAAGAAACCTCCTCCCCCTCAAACAAATAATGGGAGTGTTCCACCACCCCTCAAATACAGCTCTGAACCAGTTGATGATGTAAATATGAATGAAGTTATTGATGGAAATATTGAATTGGAGGTGATCTTACCTGGTGGAAAGACAACGCAACTCACAGTAGACTCAAAGTAAGTTCATGTTTTGTTATGTTTCTTGAACAATAGATTATTTCTTACAGTTTTATGCATTAACTGTTACCTGATTCCATGCTTGAGTTGTTAGTGACCCACACCATGTTCTCAAACCTTTGAAAGCAATCACATTAGTGCCAGGTTAAAGACTGTCTGCCTTGAGAATATTAGTGTTTACTTATAAGATAGAATGATGATTCAAATTGTCGAGGTGTCCTGGACTGCCATGTGTGCTATGTTTGCCCCACTGTTGGTGGTTTTGTAGTAAGTAATAACAATAGTGGGGCTATCAAAATATTAAATCTGCATTGGTATTTTTCAGCTTTGAGATTTTTTCACTTTTGTTCATTAAAGTTTTTCAGATCATACACAAACATATGAAACTAGCTCATATGTTTCGTAATTTGTTTTGGGGAATTTAAAAACTGTTAGTCCATCACCTTTCAAGTTGCTGTTATGTGTGAAGCCCATTTCTGATGTCTCCTGCCGTGATATTGCTGGAATACAACTAAGAGCAGCATAAATGAATGATGTGAATATCAGCTCTTATCTTAGTAGTGATGACTTGTCACACTCAATCAATAGCTTGTTAATGTCACACCTGTTATCGTTACACAAGTTGTAACAGGTAAGTAGTCAGTTGTAGAAGTCGGTTTGTAACACTTTGTTACACCTGTGTAGCCCAAAGGTTGGACCCTGTCACTGGCAGACTTTTATTTGCACAAACTCAAAACATGGTATTTTGTGGTTAAAATTAAAATCATAATAGTAATTTTTTTTAGCTAATTCTGATAATGTTAACACATTTGACAACTATTGCATTATTATATTATTAAAATGTTTAGGAAACTGAATAATTTATAGACTAAAACTGATATCATATACACTCATATTAAGTCTGCTTCTATTAAGTACTTCATATCAAGTAGTACCAAGACTGCACATATTTTAGCCTAGGGCTTAATTACTAATTTTGCCTGTTTTGACAGGGTAACATTTGACCTGAATTATAGCCCAAGGCTTAAAAAAATAAAACGATTAGTTTAATAAACAAATAATTTTTAAACTTATCCTATCTCACGACTTGCACCTCTCTCTCTTGCTTCGACTTTTAGTGGAAAGACTGTAAACTTTTTTCCATAGGCCTCCTTGTCCATTCGCCTGTGCACTCCATGCTGCTCTCCTTAATTAGCTTCCTAGTTCCTAATAAAGCCTGCAGCATGCTCCACTAATTGCCCATGTGACTACCTTGAATGATCATTTTCTTTCTTGTCACACGACTATGTGGACGTGCTGTATATTAGGGACACCCTAACATGGGGAAAACTGATAATCAGTCAAGGAAAAGGAAAGTTTGTGCTCAATGCAAGACGAACTATTCGTCCCTCGACCCTCACTCGTCTTGCAGTGACTGTATTGGACAAACTGGAACAAATGATGTGGCAAGTGTAATTCACTAAAAGATGAGGATTTAAAGGCCTACCTTGTGTTTGCTCCTGGAGAATCGCCGATAGGGACAGGAAATGAACAGAATCTGATCCCATTCCCACCAAGCGTATCAAGTTACAGCGACAGAAAGTCGTACATTCACGCAAGAGAGCGACGTCTGTGGTTCCAGAGGATTTTATGGATGCTTCAGCAGATTCTTACTTATCTGAGGATGTTCGGCACCTACTACGTACCCATCAGTCACCTCCTTCCAAAGTGTCAGATCACTCACGGGTGGTTGTGATCGACAATTCTTCATTGCCTGTCCCATCTACACTACCAAGGGACCTTAGATCCACACTATCATCATCCAGATCATCGGTACATATCCCCTCGACTGTCTCAGTTTGTTTGGAGCCTGGCCAGCCGCGTTCAACCAGCCAACTGTCTCCCCACAGTTCATTGAACCGGACGGAGCTGGCTACAACAGCGTCGCCGGGGGAACGTTCATCATGAATCAACACTTCAGGTTTCGTCACCTAATCGCCGATCCAGATCACTACATCATTCTAGATCACCACAACGATCTAGATCACCTTCACGATCCAGATCACCGTGCCGATCAAGATCACTGGATCGATCCAGATCACAGTCACGATCCAGAGCACAACTACGATCCACATCACCTGATCAATCCAGATCACCTAACCAATCAAGATCACCAAACGGGTCCGGATCACAAATTCAAAATCAGATCACCGGACAGATCCAGATCAACGAACCGATCCAGATCACAACATCGAAGTAGATCATCGGACCGATCCAGATCACCTTATCGAATCCAGATCACGGAATGGATCCAGATCACAACTTCAAATCAGATCACCGGACCGATCTGGGTCACCTAACCAATCCAGATCACAACATCGAAGTAGATCGCCAGACCGATCCAGATCACCAAATCAAGCCAGATTGCAACTGCAAACCAGATCACCTGTTCGATCCAGATCACCTTATAGATCCAGATCACGATCACAATCACAATTTCCAGTAAGTGCATCGAATCGATCCAGATCACTTTGCAAATCCAGATCATCTTACCAACCCAGGTCACCTAAACGATCTAGATCACCTTACAGAGCCATTGACCAAACGGGATCACAGTACAGATCCACATCTCATGGCCGATCCTATTCAGATGGTCAAACCAGAGCTCCAATCAGAACTACAGTGACCCGGACTAGTTCTTCATGTCATACCGGTCACCTAGCCATACTAGGGAATCCAGATCACCAGCTTACCAACCTACTTCGGTACTTACCGTGTTGAGCTCTCAATACAGTTCCTCTGACTGACGTTCGGGTGATCATTGCTCTGATACCACTAATAGGCCTACAGTCTCTTACGATGTTCCGTCTACACGCTCTGAGAATCCTTCGACTCACTCTAGGATCTGAGTCATGGGAACCTGATAACAATCCCTCTCCTACAGCGACTCCGGATCTAAATATGATGATCAGGGCCATAACCTCAGCCTGGAACCAAATACAGCCGTCTACTCCAGCCCATCCGGCTTCGGTAGCTCCTGGCTCTTCATCTGGTCCAAATTATCCTGGATCAGTTGTCTCATTTTTTGGGCTACACTCTTGCTGTTCGCCGACATGGACCCCTTAACATCTCATCATGGGACGAGTGATTTAAAACAGAACTGTTTCGCCAGCCTTGGTTTACTGACTCCCTCTTCAATGGTAGCATCCAAGAAGTATATAATAAAGTTGATAAAGAAACACCAGTCTCGATTGAACTGTTAAAGATACAGAAGTCACAGCTCCAGGACTCATTAAAACAGCGTCGAACTGCACAGTTCACCCCTACCAATCCGGATTTACGCAATCTGTTTCATGGCGCATCCACTCAAGGCTGTGGCAGAGGAAACAGATCTGGCCGTGGTGGTTCCTCCCGTCGGCCCCCCAGGACCAACTCTGGCCCAGGCACCAGCGCCGGGAAGCAGTGACGGCTTGAGACAATCGCACGATTGGGACCTCCGGCCCCCAGTCGTTCCGATTTACAACACTCCGGTAGGCGGGAGATTGCAGAACTTCGCCCCGAATTGGAGCATCCTCAAAGATCCGTACGTCACCAACCTGCTTCTTCACTGGTAATCAGCTACCCGTTACTGGCAGTCCCCATCCGGCTCATTGCTCATATCCTGTGGACCAGCTTCAGACTCTGCAATCCACAATAGGTACACTATTAGACAAACTCGCGATAGAGCTCCTAGGTCCATCACCCGTCTCTCCAGGATTCTACTCCCCCATCTTCTTGGTTCCAAAGAAAAATTCCAACAAACTCCAGCTCATCTTCAATATGAAAGTTGTTCAATTCCCGATTCCTGCTTCCGCCGCCTCACTTCAGGATGGTGTCGAACAACCTTTTACGCACCATCCTGAAGAAGGGACACTTCCTTATCAGCCTGGATCTTCAGGATGCTTATCTTCACGTTCCGATACACCGGAAGTACCTTCGCCTCATGTTCACTACCAATGGAAAGTCCTACCACGTGGCTTTTTACCGGAATTACCAAGCCAATACCAAGCTTCCTCCACTTTCAAGGGATCACCTTCGAAACTACATAGACGATTGCATCCAGGCTCAACAGGATCCGATTGTATTGCTTCGCCAGCTACAGTTCACCACCACGCTGCTCAGACAGTTAGGGTGGCTGTTGAACATCACGAAATCGGATCTAATACTGACTCAGAAACTCCAATTCATTGGAGCACTGTTCGACACTCGTCAGGGGATGATGTTCGTCCCTCACGACAGGTGGATAAAGATTCAGCAATGCATTCCTCCAGCACTGTCTAAGGCAAGAACCTTACGACAGTGGCAGGAGCTACTGGGCCTTCTGACATCAGCTCAAGCCTTATCGTACAGAGGCCAGCTCCAACTTCAGCCGATACAGCGATTTCTACGCCCGTACCTTCAGGCCGATAACCCCAAGGAACTAATTTGCCTTCCAGAACCGCTTCGTCCAGTCCTTTAATGGTGGCTCGACGATCGGAATGTTTGTGCCGGAGTCTCTATGATGCTGTTTGCACCGACTCATGACCTATTCGTCGATGCATCCCTCATGGGTTGGGGAGCTCACTTCCTCGGCCACCAAGTGGCCAGGCTGTAGTCATCGGACGAACGGGTACTGGAATTCAAGGCGGTAATTCAAGCTATCTCACATTGGGCAACAGAGCTTCAATCAACCAGTCTGTTGATCCAATCAGACAATTCGACAGTGGTTTGGTATATAAATCATCTAGGCTCAACAGGCTCGGCGAATCGGCTACAATGGGCGATCAGGTTCTTCCATCTCATAGACTCACTCAACATCGTAGCCAGAGCCAGACACATTTCCGTGGTAAAAAATGTGATCACCGATGCCTTGTCCCGATCCAACAGACCGTCCCCGACAGAGTGGAAGTTACTGCCCCAGATCTTTCAGTCGATGATCTACCTGTCATCACAGCCTCAAATAGATCTGTTCGCCACAAGGTTCAACAACCAACTTCCAAATTCGTATCACCAATCCCAGACTCCTTGGCGTGGGACCTCGACGCGTTAGCAATATCATGGGAGGGTCTCAATGCCTACGCGTTCCCCCCTCCAGCTCTGCTACCAAAAGTAATACATAAACTATTGGCCACCAGCAACATACTACTGCTTTTGGTCGCACCCTTCTGGCCAGCAAGAAGTTGGTTTGTCAACCTAAGAAGCCTGGCAGAGCCAAACCCAGTACCGGGACAACCTACTTCTTCACCCTCACTCGGAACTGCGCCACGGGTCACCTCAGACCCTCAATCTACACGTTTGGCGCATCTTCAGAGGTCTCTCATAGCTAAGGGCTACTCTCGCCGAGTAGCCACAGCTATCACTTCAGCGCATCGTACTTCGACCCGTTCCTTGTACGACAACAAGTGGAAGAAGTTTGAAGACTATTGCAAGCTTAGGGGAATTGCATCTCCCACTTCCACCTCGGCTCAGGTCATTGCTGAGTTTTTCCAGCATCTCCGCACTACTAAGAAACTCAAGGGTACTACGTTAGCTACCTACTTAGCTGCCATTAACTCGGTTTTGGCTACCACCACGGGCATAAAGATTTCCACTGTTCCCGAGTTGCAGAGTCTACTACGCTCCTATAGACTCTCTGACCAGTCCAGGAAGTTCAGACCCCCGGCCTGGGATCTGTCCGTCGTCCTTCGTCATATGATTTCTACAGATTATGAACCTTTAGAAGACAAGGACTTCGAACAAGTGACATTCAAGACATTCTTCCTGGTAGCTTTGGCTACTGCTGCTCGTATATCTGAACTGCATGCGCTTGATGTCAATCGGGTGTGGTTCAAGCGGAAGAAGCATGGCAAGGCTTTCCTGGGTCTCCGCTGGGACTTCATTGCGAAAAAAACAATTGCCAGGGCAACCGAACCGGATGTTTACCATTCCCCCCATCCCCGTTGTTCACCATTCTTGGGCCTGAAGATTTGACACTCTGCCCTGTTAGGGCTCTACAAGGATCCTCCAAGGATCGTCGACGGCTACAGAAGCGCCTCTTCATACCCTTGTCGAACGCTTCAAGAACTGAGGTTTCCCAGACCACACTGGCCTTCTGGATGCGTGCCAAGATCCTGCGAGCCTACACCTTTGCAGGGTTGCCTCCTCCAGCCGCTTCCAATCCTCATGAGACTCGTGCACTAGCCTCGAAGATGGCTCTCCATAGCAACTGCTCCTTGACTGCTATCATGGAAGGTTGCTTCTGGCGTTCTGATACAGTCTTCTCTTCACATTACCTGCGAGACCTGTCTGTCACGGATGTCCAGGGACTACACCAGTTCGGACCTCTTGTACTGGCTCAGCAGCTTACATCGGCCCAACAACGCAAATGAGGGACGGTTCCGCATTCGCGTTACTACTTCCTTGTATATACTGAATAAATGTTGTACTGGATCTCAACCTTTTGTTCTCATTATGTGGGTTTAAGAACTACTTCACTTGGCCTCCATACCAAGGCATCGGAATACGGCCACCTAGCGTGGCCCTACGGACCTGAGGCAGAGTCAGTATGACGATGCAGAGCTGTTCGACATTCACGCTTACTGACCTCTACTCCACAGAGCAATTACGTCAGTGATGTGTGACACTCCCGAATTCCAGTGGATTTCGTTGCGTTCTGCCTCCAAAGTTGCCGGGCACATCCTTTGACTAAGCTTAGGCAAAGGAGTGAGGGCCAATTTGATGCTGCCCGGAAATGAACGTTAAACCTTGGAGATGCCGATTTGTGTTTCTCTTTCACCCGCCTCGGTCGTGTGTCTGGGGGGCCTTCTTGAAGCAGGGGCTGGCCCGATTCTAGTCGCAAGACTTTAATTATGGGGGTACCATGTAAATCGTGGCGAGGCGAGGCTTACTTGCCGAGTTGCGTCCCTTGTCTTGTACAAGGTTACAACTGAACACCACATCGCTCGGGAGCACCCATCTCCCTGGGAGTCGTTTTGCTAAGTAAGCCAAGGGGTTCCGGAGAACCCACTACAAGCATAGGAGTTACGTGCATGCATAACAGGCCTCCCTTGTACATCGCTATCTACGGTTGTCATCAGTCCAAACAGCTCCAAGACCAGCCATTCGCACTGTCCAGACAGAAGGGTAATCTGCGGCCCGCCGTCCAACTGTGGGATAAGTACAAGTCGGGAGATAGGATAAGTTTTAAAAATTGGAAATTTTAAAATAAATTGTATATTATATACTTATCCTATCTCACGAGATGGATGTCCGCCCGGCCTCCCCACTACTCAGATTACAACGTTGGCTCCAAGATGAGAATGATCATTCAAGGTAGTGACGTGGGCAATTAGTGGAGCATGCTGCAAGTTTTATTAGGAACTAGGAAGCTAATTAAGGAGAGCAGCATGGAGTGCACAGGCGAATGGACAAGGAGGCCTATGGAAAAAAGTTTACAGTCGTTCCACTAAAAGTTGAAGCAAGAGAGAGAGGTGCAAGACGTGAGATAGGATAAGCATATAAATATACAATTTATATTAAAATTTCCAAATTTTCACAATGAAAGGAAATGACAAGTGTCAAGTTTTATCAATCATTCGGTAAGGGAGGTGACTCCATTTTCATAACCTAATTTACACCCATGGGCTTAAAAACGTTTTGTTTTTTTTGTAATTAAAGCAAAATCCTGTCATTTAATTTCCTATATCATATACAGTCAAATACAATGATATTTGAATATTGCCTTGTAAGATATATGGGACAACTTTCACATTGAACCTTGGCCAGTGTTTGCATGGAGGACATATCCCGACAGTGGATGTAATGACACATCTCCATGTATGACTCAGTCTGGTCTCTCCAACTTCCACCTTGTTATGTATATCTATGTTCTCCGTGTCTGGTATCAAATTTCCTGGTTTACCTTGTAATAGGACAACACTCCTGTGTTAATGCTGTGTCTGTAGCTTAGAAGGAGTGTGGACATTTTTGTGGTTATATTGGATACCGGGCTGAAATTTCAGGATGGGTGACATCTTTTAACATGCTATAGTGTCAGCCCAATAGTTTCATTGAGTGTGATCTTTAGGGGAGACTGCTTCTATTACATGTTTTACAGTCCTGCTAATCTTATATATGTGACAAAGGGCAAACAAAGAAAAAGTGTGTACTAGCAAGTGTGTATTTTATCACTGATAGTCTCAACTGATAGTCATATGTAAAATTAACAAACATGTGCAAATTGTACCAGATGTTTAAAAATGAGAACTACAGAAAATTGTATAGAAAGCCAGCTATCTTGTGTGATACACACTGTCAGGGTACTGATAGAAAGATTTGGAAACTCTAAAAACGACAGATTGAATCCAATGCCTTTTACTTATCCATTGTCAGCATGTATGGAATGTATTTACATTGAGAAGATGACTTATTTCCACCTTCCTGCCATGTGTTGCCATGGATCAGTCCTTGATGAAGTACACCACACTATGTCATCTTTCCCTTATCATTATGTAACTAGATTGTCAGATGGCCACAACAAGCAGCATATGTTTGAGTGAGTGAGTTTAGTTCTACGCCGCAGTCAGCAATATTCCAGCTATATGGCGCCGGTCTGTAAATAATCGAGTCTGAACCAGACAATCTAGTGATCAACAGCATGAGCATCAATCTGCGCAATTGTGAACCGATGACGTGTGTCAACCAAGCCAGAGAGCCTAACTCCCCCGATCCTGTTAATCACCTCTTACGACAAGCATGGGTTACTGAAGATCAATTCTAAACCCGGACCTTCACGGGTCGCATAGGTTTGAAGTAGGGTGTGTTAACAAGGACAAGTTAAATTGTGTAGTATAAATAATGAACTATACATCTTTATGAATATCAACTTTTTGTTTATTGCCTGGAGAGATGTTTCAGTGTAGGTTCTTACACAGTTATCAAGCTAAGCGTGTCTGTAGTGATGTTTCAGTGTAGGTTCTTACACAGTTATCAAGCTAAACGTGTGTGTAGTGATGTTTCAGTGTAGGTTCTTACACAGTTATCAAGCTAAACGTGTCTGTAGTGATGTTTCAGTGTAGGTTCTTATACAGTTATCAAGCTAAGCGTTTCTGTAGTGATGTTTCAGTGTAGGTTCTTTCACAGTTATCAAGCTAAACGTGCCTGTAGTGATGTTTCAGTGTAGGTTCTTACACAGTTATCAAGCTAAGCGTGTCTGTAGTGATGTTTCAGTGTAGGTTCTTACACAGTTATCAAGCTAAACGTGTCTGTAGGGATGTTTCAGTGTAGGTTCTTACACAGTTATCAAGCTAAGCGTGTCTGTAGGGATGTTTCAGTGTAGGTTCTTACACAGTTATCAAGCTAAGCATTTCTGTAGGGATGTTTCAGTGTAGGTTCTTACACAGTTATCAAGCTAAACGTGTCTGTAGTGATGTTTCAGTGTAGGTTCTTACACAGTTATCAAGCTAAGCGTGTCTGTAGTGATGTTTCAGTGTAGGTTCTTACACAGTTATCAAGCTAAGCGTGTCTGTAGTGATGTTTCAGTGTAGGTTCTTACACAGTTATCAAGCTAAAGCGTGTCTGTAGTGATGTTTTAGTGTAGGTTCTTACACAGTTATCAAGCTAATCGTGTCTGTAGTGATGTTTCAGTGTAGGTTCTTACACAGTTATCAAGCTAAACGTGTGTGTAGTGATGTTTCAGTGTAGGTTCTTACACAGTTATCAAGCTAAACCTGTGTGTAGTGATGTTTCAGTGTAGGTTCTTACACAGTTATCAAGCTAAGCGTGTCTGTAGTGATGTTTCAGTGTAGGTTCTTACACAGTTATCAAGCTTAACGTGTCTGTAGGGATGTTTCAGTGTAGGTTCTTACACAGTTATCAAGCTAAATGTGTCTGTAGGGATGTTTCAGTGTAGGTTCTTACACAATTATCAAGCTAAACGTGTCTGTAGGGATGTTTCCTCTGCCTTGTATTCAGCCCTCACCTGAGACCTGTTTCTTCACCACACACTCAAACACAAAGATATTGTCACCAGCCAGAATACTCAGTCATTTTGTCATCTAAAATTTTCTTTTTCTTTGAATGAATACGAATAATAATATGAATAATAATGAAGATACTTACATTGCTTTATCAGAAATATTCCCAACATTTAACCCCACTTCATGTCTGAATGGAAATAACAAAAAGGAATCTGTGTTAATGTTTTTTATCATGTGTGTAGCTGATCCCTACATTGTGTTATTGGGCAGCGACATAAACCATAGCTAATGTTCTGTTTCTACAACTTTGTTAAATAAACTTCAGAAGTTGTTTAAAAGTTCTGAAGTTTTGGTATTTACTGCAAGTACTGACAATCATTATACCGAGGTTTTATATTTGTCCTGGAGAGGTTCCTCACCTCAGTTGGGTTTTGGCAACCTGGCAAACAGACTGATGGCAATCATGTTTGAACTGGTTGTTTGATTGCCAGCATCTTTTTCCTTTGAAATTTGCCTAGTGGCAAGGTATTGTTGAATTTGGACAAACTTCTTGGGGTGTCTTTCTCCCTAAATGTCAATGATATTTTGGTTTGTTTCTCGTTTGGTCTAAGATATTCAGATAGAGGTGATAAAAGTTTAAACTTTGATTCATGTGGACAGATAGCCAAATACATAACTTGACTCCCCAGATGGGTAGTACATGTGTTAACATGTGTTTCCATGTGTGAGCAGGCATCTCTTTACTATCTGTCCCTAGTATGGTGATCTATTTTGACATTGTATTGTCCAAAACTAATTTTCTACTATTAAAGATACATGCTAGCCAGTTTTAACTCATTTTGTGATAATCTAGTAATTTTACTGTCCTTCGTTGACAGGGCTCTATATATTATATGTATGTATTGTGAATTTAGAGCTAGTTTTAGTCACGATATGGCTGAAATATTGCCGATGTAACTTTAAATCTTAACTCACTCACTCACTCACTCTTTACTATCTTCTTGAAAGAAATTGGTCTGTATCAGAAATTGTAACTAGGGATGCATATAACAAATTTTCTGTTTTCTAAATTTGGTGTGATGGTGTTTTTATTGTACCGGTAACTAATATTGTAATGATGGTGTATATAAATGTATTCCTTTTAACTTTGTATTTAAGATGGACATGTGTATCTGTGTAGACTTTGTCTCTTCGCTGTATTACTGAAATATTGCTGATGCAATGTAACATTGTAACACTCACTTGGTGTCTCTGTATGTAATAGGGTTTGAATACTGCATATCTACACTCAGTGTGTTGACAACTGTGTGAGACTGATGTGTTTTTCAATTTTATAACACTCCAGAAACAGGGATATTGCTGGGTTAGTGCTGATTTCATCAGTGCATCATTCACTGACACTCCATACTCTGATGTTACTGAATGAACCAATCTACACATGTATGTTATTCTTCCAAAGTAATGCAGCTCAATGATCTCTCCAACAGTGGGAGGCCTGCAGCCAGTGTGTTCCTGGATGTTGACAAGCATACAGTCAGTGGTGTGTGTGAACACAGAGGCAAAACTCACTGTTACTGCTTCCATAGACTCCAAACAATGCCATCATGTATAAATCTTCTTTTCACTTGTGCAACAATGGTTGATATTTGTGAAAAAACAAAGTCAGGCCACTTGACACAACAGTTGTCACTCACTGCAAACTAGGCATTCATTGATCGGAATAACGGCCGAGGAAAGCTGCTTAGCCGGATCCCTGATCTTGGGGTAAAAATAACTCCCTGCGACCTTGCTTCATTTGTTTCAACCTGCTTAAATGTCTTATCTCCACTGAGGGGTGATGAAACTAAAGTTTGCACATTATGATTCATCTTTACCCAGTAAGATGGGGGTGTAGTAGGTGACATCACTCAACATGCAATGGTACAGTCAGAAGGAGTGTGTACAAGCATCCACAATGTGTTAACCCTTTCAGTCATAACAGTTCACTGGACTGCTGGTTATTGCAGCAATTAGACATTTATCAACCTGTCATCATCAGAAACCACGTACCGATATAGTCTCTGTCATGATTAAAGTAGAAATTTACAATATTTTATTGATATATTATATTTATATAATTTAAATCTTTGTAAAATAAAAAATAAAAATACTTTCAGTTCCTTGATTTCATAATGGTTTTATGAAAGATAAAACACAAGCCATGTAAGGAGTTACGTGTACTTGATCCATGGTTCCCCTATGACACAATAGATGTGTGCATGTATCTTGTATTCACAGAGCCACCATGGAGGAGAGGAGTGAATAGGTACACCAGGTCACCATGTATTATAATACTCTGAAATGTAATGTTTGGAATCTGATGTAGTGTCATTGTACATTCTTTGACAATGGAAGGACATTTGTATTGAAGAACTGTGTTTTGTGATGACAAATTTTACAGTAAGATATGAATGTTTCTTTCATATTCTTATATTTCATTATGAAACTTGATTTTTGAAGATTTGTTTATCTGCATAATTGTGTTTTTTAAACCATTGCCTTTTGTAAAATGTATTTTATGTTACTTGATGTTTTTAACAAAATAGAATATTTTTTTATTTGGAAACTGATATGCTCTTCTTTTTTTTGTTCAGTGGTGGCTGATGAAAATTTTGCTTTCATTGTTGTATTAATCATTTGTTTACAAGCTTTATCATCTACTGGCTCCAGACAAGTAGCTATAGAACTGATCAATCTGATCTCTAGTGGGTAAACAAACATGTCCAGGTACCATCATGCACTCATTATATCCAAAGATTAATGGACTCGATCGTCAATTATCAGCTGCTTGATTGTGTGATGAAGTGATGTGTAAATACTACACTTACAATAGCGGTTCTCAAAGTATACTGTACAAAGTATACATGGATTACAAATAGATTCTTTTGTGGTTTTTCATTCTGATTCCAGTATACCAGTTCCCCATTCAGAAATGTACTCATTGAAGGTAATACTTGTAGTGGGAGGTAGGGCAATGTGAATCTCAAATGCATTGATACTGAAAGGTTGTTTCAAGTCAGGTTTTTGTTTGTTGTAACATTTTGTAAATTTTGTTTATGTTATGACTAAGCGAGGTAATATTTTATACTGCAGTTGTCAGGTATATTCTCTATATACCTAACATAATTGTGTATTAGCTAAATAAAACTTCTGTTGTGGTTCAAGTGAGACATTAGGTGGCAATACTGTGTGAAATGGACAGCTGTGCTGTATGTAGTGTCGAGATGTTGTGTGTGTCTACCCATCTGACCTAGCAAATGTGTGGAAATACCTGGGTACCACAATAGCCCTCTTGTTATCAGACAGGAATCTAATACTCTGGACACTTACCTGAGAAATGTGCTTACCTCAACAACTATGACTGCCCTGTAGTGACTTCATTAATGAAAAACACAGGCATCAGCAGTTCATGAAAATACACCTTCAAGTACAATAGGAATGTTTAGCCTTTTCCTTTATTGGCCTTGATTAGCTGGAGCTATTGTCTGGGCAGAAGCTGGGAGGGGGAATACTGTAAGGGAGTACAACAGGGCCAGTTACTCAGCTGGAACACCAAGACTTGGCTGGCTGTCAGCTTTTGTCAAGCTTACCTGGATAGCAGGTCATGTGACCTGCTGAACAACTCGTCAGTGTTACCTGAGAATCAAATGGACATGAGAGGTGTGCTTGTTTGACATAGCTCAACAGAAAATATACAATTTGTATGAGGGATATTTTACCTGGATATGTGCAGAGATTGTGTGTAGTGGTCATTTTCACCTGGTTGGAATTCTAATTTGGATTTACCTGTGGTATTACACGAGGCCTATCAATGTTTGGACGAAAGAAGAAACAGGTTTTGAAGGTGGAGGCAGGTGATATGGTAAGTGTTGCTAGTTTTGTAACCAACAATTTTATCCATTTTCAGCGTTCCCATGCAGGACCTTAGAGTTCTCCTGGCAGCCAAAAGCAAGGTGTCCCCCACTGGGTATATACTAAGTGTGTATTCGGATGAGACAGGCAAACCTTTGGATTATAAAGCCAATCAAACTATTGGCTCATTAGAAGGACGGACTGTTCAGCTCCAGTCTAAACATAAGGAAAAAGAGGTTGAAAAACGAATGATGAAGAAAGACTCATCAAAGAATTTACAGCCATTTGAGGTAATGTGTGATTCATGATAAAGTTATTTGATTACATTTCAGCTGCCATTGTTGTCACCTGACAGGTGAAATTAACCTGGTTATGGTGAGTGTTTACGTTGTCTGTTGCCTGTTTCCAGGTATTACTCACTGGCCATAGATTACAATATAAGCAGTCAGTATACCTGGGATGTTGTCATCTCCATCTGCACAGTAATTAAGGGCTTTTGAATCGAATGATTGTATTCTGTAAATAGAGCAACATTGTAAATCTTAGGATCACGAACCAGGAATGGCAAAATTTTTCACTGTCATGTCTGTACGTATACGCACAGACAAGTCAAGTGTCTCCCCCAAGCCCTGACCCTTCCACAAGATAAATGCTGCCGGAAACTTACTGTATGTGTGTGTACATAATATATATATGATAAATTATCACAGTAAATTATGCTGTGACATAAATTCGTTAACAAAATTCCAAAAGGGAATTAGACAATTTTTTTAAGGAATATACTTTTATATGCACAATAAATTCACAATGTTGGTGAAAAACAGCACTATTTTTATCCATCTTCATCCATCCCCGCCATCCCACTATATACAAGTGATCCAACCATCTTTCTCACCTTGTATACATACACGTCCTACCATCTTTCTCACCTTGTATACAAATGTCCTACCATCTTTTTCATCTTGTAGACCGCCTCCGTGGTGTAGTGGTTAGGGCATCCGTCCGGAGAGCAGAAGGTTGCGGGTTCGATCCCCGACCGTGTCATACCAATAGACGTTAAAATATGGTACTTGTTGGTCCCTGCCTGGCACTCGGCATTAATGTGTACAACAAGGACTGGTCGGCTCGGAGTCAGTATAATGTGTCTGAGTGGGGTATTCATGCTTCACTGCGGCATGGTATCTCAGTGGGCTAGCACTATAAAACCAGCTTAAGTCTTGGCTAGTACAAGCAGCCGCACATACACATACACATGCATGCACGTCGTCATATCAGCGAAATATTCTCAAGCATGACAGAAAAAAACAATTTCGCCTCACCTCACCTCTCATCTTGTATACATACACGTCCTACCATCTTTCTCACCTTGTATACATACACGTCCTACCATCTTTCTCACCTTGTATACATACATGTCCTACCATCTTTCTCACCTTGTATACATACATGTCCTACCGTCTTTCTCACCATGTATACATACATGTACTACCGTTTTTCTCACCTTGTATCCATACACGTCCTGCCCTCTTTATCACCTTGTATACAAATGTCCTACCATCTTTCTCATCTTGTATACATACACGTCCTACCATTTTTCTCACCTTGTATACATACACGTCCTACCATCTTTCTCACCTTGTATACATACATGTACTACCGTTTTTCTCACCTTGTATCCATACACGTCCTGCCCTCTTTATCACCTTGTATACAAATGTCCTACCATCTTTCTCATCTTGTATACATACACGTCCTACCATCTTTCTCACCTTGTATACAAATGTCCTACCATCTTTCTTACTTGGTACACAAGTAATCCTACCATCTTTCTCACCTCACATACAGTTTACCCCACCAAATGCTACCCGACCTTCCTGCTAACCCATCTCAAAACCTGACCCACAGGAAGGGTAGAGCGTATTGTGTATGACTGTCAGCCTGTGATGCAGCTGTGATGAGCACTGTAGACTATATGAGTAGCATTAGAATAATGACCCACAGGATTGTAGAGCGTATTGTGTATGACTGTCAGCCTGTGATGCAGCTGTGATGAGCACTGTAGACTATATGAGTAGCATTAGAATAATGACCCACAGGAAGGGTAGAGCATATTGTGTATGACTGTCAGCCTGTGATGCAGATGTGATGAGCACTGTAGACTATATGAGTAGCATTAGAATAATGACCCACAGGAAGGGTAGAGCATATTGTGTATGACTGTCAGCCTGTGATGCAGCTGTGATGAGCACAGTAGACTATATGAGTAGCATTAGAATAATGACCCACAGGAAGGGTAGAGCATATTGTGTATGACTGTCAGCCTGTGATGCAGCTGTGATGAGCACTGTAGACTATATGAGTAGCATTAGAATATTGACCCACAGGAAGGGTAGAGCATATTGTGTATGACTGTCAGCCTGTGATGCAGCTGTGATGAGCACAGTAGACTATATAAGTAGCATTAGAATAATGATGGAGTACACACAGGATTCCACACTCCCACAACAAGTCAATTATTGACAGTCTTATTATACAAGAAGTTTGGAAACAGTTATGCCTTTTTGGAAAAAATAATAAAATTTGTAACTATAATACCTGATGTTTCCTAACCCCTTACAGACATATTTACACTGGCAAGGTACATATATGTCCTAAATACTGCTTAGTGAGTTGTGAACGTGGAATGTCTTGTACACACATGGTGTGTTAGAAGCCTATGTTTCTTAATGATGAAGGCTTTTCTTTGTCATCTACTGTTTCTTTTAGTTCTTGGCTACTTCGATATCCAATTTCTCATTGACTGATTTAGCAAGGCCACACATGTTGAAGGGCCACACTCTCACTGCTCACTTTGATGGATGTGCTGGAGTACTCAGCTGTAGAAATTAACCCCACGTTCAATTCATCAAAGGTTACAAAGTGTGATGCACAGCATGGACTTTTTTAAACCATTTACACAAGTCAAATGTATTTAGTAGATTTATCCAGTGAGGCCAAACACACCATTTTTTCATATTGCCTATGTATTTCAGATGTGTTACCTGTGATATCAGCTCCATTTTGTGTCATTTTCAGTCATGTACATCACATGAAAGTTGATTACTCTGGAACAACCACATGATGACTGTATTGACTTCAACCACATGATGAGTGTATGGACTTCAACCACATGATGACTGTATTGACTTCAACCACATGATGACTGTATGGACATGACTATCATGTTGACAGCAGTAGTAGCTGTAGTAGCCAGAGATGGCCTTTTCTTTTCTTGTTGTCCAACAACCATGACTATCATCTGAGTCAGGACGGTGTGACACCATCCAGCCATCTGGCAGCTGAAGGTCTGCTACTTGAATGACATGTAGCACCAGATGGGTAGGGTGACACACAACAGTGCTTTCACATATCCCCAACATTTGTCAACTATATCTGTATATATGGTGCTCAGTACCCCCACCCAGCTTCCATGTCATATTTCCATTGTGTTGATTGTTTAGTATACATGTTAATTCTTCATTCCATTGAACATGATTTTTTTAATATTAATTTTAGCAAGAAACAAAGTCATGATGACACACTTTAAAACTACAAATTTTTCCTTATCCTGACTCATGCTCTTTTGCTTGTCTCCTTCCTCTTGTGAACGTTAGTGGAACACTTGTATCTCCTATTGAAGCTCCCTTCAATAAAGAACAGACGTAAAATCCCTACTCACCACGAGTTATCTGTGTGGCCGTTTTGGCCGGAAAGCGGCGCCACCGTACTCCCCATGCTTCACTCTCTCCTTCTTCGCCCTGTGGGCAGGTTGTGAGAGTGCCTGTGTCTCCTATACGGCACTATATCCTTTAATTACTTAGTTATTCTCCTCTATTCTACTTTTATAGAGGTTTAGTTAGTATTCTTCAACAATATGGTTTGATATTTAATCGTATTTAGCACTGTTTATTCACAGAATTGTCCGTGTTTGTTCAGTTGTTTACATTTCATGAAAACCTATTTTCGTTGTAGGTTTAGGTTCGCTGCTGCAAACCCGCATTGACTGTGCCCTAGCTGCACAACAACATGTACTTCCAGCTATAGCTGTAATCTTTATCAGCATTTAATAGAAATTCAATTTAATAAATAATTTTTCTCTGTACTTAGACATCCTACCGACAAATCCAGGTGACTTTACAAGTAATGGATAAACTGGTTGAGTCCCTCACGAACTGTCTACTGCTGTCAGACAACTTACTACCATCAAGTGACCTGCCGGAGGTGTCCTCGGAGGATGGGCGTGGGATGTTGTCCGCCATTACTTCGAAGACGTTGGCTTCTACAGTCGGACAACCCCTCAACGCAGACGTAGAAGAAGAAGCCATCCTCTACGCAGAATGAAGCCTCACAGACATCGTCCCGATGGCAGTGAGATGACTTCATGATCAGCCGCTGCTGATCATCCCAGAGATACAGCACGCAGTCCGAGGGCAGCAGATGAGCGATCCCTGGACCATATCGCTATCAACGCAGAGAGGGCAGCTCTACAATCATCGCAGACGATCAATAGAAGCCATCCTCTACCCAGAGAAGGCTACACACCCCTCAGATGACGACCAACTCTACAGGGACATCTGCGCAGACTACAAGGACTTTCTCTGCCGAGATTGTCCCGATGACTGAACAGGGACTCTAAGATGATCAACCGATCATCATCCCAGAGGTTCATCCGAAGAAAAGACCAGTCTCAGCTACGGTGACTTCAGCGCAGATCTCCACGCAACCCGAGGTATCTACGCTGACAACAGATGAGCGTCCTGTGGGCCACGTCGCTATCACCGCAGAAAGGGCAACGCTACTACCACCGCAGACCTTCAACCTGGGGGACTTTATGCAGCAGTTCTCCCAACAAATCATGGAGATGATGGAGCAGCGTTACGGCCTGGAGAAGAAGTAACAGCCAGCCCACAAAAAGGTCCCGAGCCTTCGCGAAGGCTCCAACGCAGACGTCGTCTCTGAGGGACCCTCCATCAACGTGACATCTGGCAGCAGATCTACACTGCAGGACCAGCCTGCGCGAAGGTCGACTCAACCATCCCCTGCGGCTGACTCGGACGATCAGCATCCGCGAAGGCATTCGTGAAGGACGACTCGGTCATCACCTGCTGCGGATTCGACGATCAGCATTCGCAAAGGCGTTCGCGAAGGAGGAATCGCCCATCCCCGGATACAGAATCGGACGACCAGCGTTCGCGAAGGCGTTCGTGAAGGACCAGTCGCCATTCCCCAGATGCGGAATCAGATGATCAGCGTTCGCGAAGGCATTCGCGAAGGACTTCAGATACAGTATCCAAGACATCTTCCGCATCACGCAGATCGTCGAGGGATTGGCCGAGACATTCGCGAACCCACAGTTGCTCATCTCCGCGCAGGTCACCCTACAGACACAGTTCGCCGGGCCACTCGCTAGCCGATCTCCACGCAGATCTCAGTGCAGGTCTCCGCGCAGGTCTCCATGAAGGTCTTCACGCAGGTCTCCACGCAGGTCTCCACGCAGATCCCCAGCGAAGCAGAGACATTGCAGTCCTTAGTCTCTCAACTGAACGCTACATGCCGTCTACAACGCAGAGACGCCGCGGTACTTAGATTCTCAACAGAACGCTACATGCCGTCACCGAGCCTGCGCGAAGGCATTCGCACAGGCCATCTACAACGCAGAGACGTTGCAGTACTTAGCTTCTTAACAGAACGCTACATGTCGTCTACAACTTGCGCGAAGGACGGCGCTGTCTTCAGAGACCGTCAACAGATGATGAGCCTAATAAAGGATCTTCAGGCCGACTACCTACATCAAGGGCATCAATGGCGCCTCGTAGATCATCACGGGAATCACCATTTCGGAATATATTGCCAGGAAGGCAATCCCAGACTACGAGACGATTACCTACACGCAAAGCGCCATACAGTCACACCACGCCGACCACCACGCAGATCGCTACGCAGATCTTCAAGGTAATTCAACCAGGACACGAGGCGGACTGGACATAGCGTCACCCTAGAAGGGAAAGATCTTCGTCGGTACACAGACTGAAGGACATGTAATAAAGTTCAAGAGGGGTACTCTTGTCCGAATTCATCACCGGCACGGATCTTCAGACTGAATCCAGGACGGGATTTACATAGATTGATATCTCTACTTTAGAAGACTCATGGCCATATAGAGATCTTCACTTCCGTACAGATCTGCAGATATTCTCACTGGCGTAGTTCAACAGCAGCCTTGCTACGGCTAGGAAAATACATACTCGTCAACAATTCCCTGAGTAGAATTTACAACAAAGTTCAGCATTAATTCTACAATTACGACGCTTCATTGATGTACGCAGTCTACAAGCTGACAACGTGCAGATTTCAGCTGATCATCTGTATAAAAGGACGACTGCATTATCTTCAGGTCTGAAGTAACAGTCACAGCAGCCAGGGAAACTGCCTACCTACATCAGTATTACGCAGCGAAATATTTCGCGCGTTTACCATTCAACCCTCGATACACGTGGTCACTCGTGTGTCTCCGGAAGGCTACGGACAAGACCGACAGTTGATCAGATATCAACGGCGGCACTAGATTCTACAAGGACCTTTTTCCTGCTACACCGGTGACGTCACAGCGCGGCAAGCCAAAGGAATCAAAATGCTTTATTTTGATTGGACCACGAGAGACAACGCCCTGCGCAGAGGTCGGACGTAGTTCACAGGTCAAGAAAAGGGTTACAAGTGACAACAACATGTCAGCGAGCGAGGAAGGCCTCAATTACAGTCCAGTTAGACGGGACCTACGTGATTTGGCTGCCTTCATGAGGTTAGAGACCTTCCCTGTCATCATTGGAGACGATTCTTCAGATGACTTGCAGCAACATACGTTGGCCGGACTTTAGGTGGCGGCAGCCAGACGCCTTTATATAGACTTCACAACGATGGCAGTCACAGAGTCGGACATCGCTTCAGTTCCCTTACGGACACGGCAAGGGTTTCAAGATCGTAGGATATAGATACAAGTCCTTGTATCTCAAGCACTACTCTCTCCGTTATTACTACGAAGTGGCAGAGTCTGTTGGTTCTTCTCACGTCAGCACAAGACATGACATGCAGAGGGAGTCTACAACTACGCCCACTACAGGTCTTCGTGAATGTACAACTGGACGATCCGGACCCCTTCAGACTCCCAGACAGATTAAATCCATATCTAATATGGTGGACTCAGAGATAGGAGGGTCGCAGACGCACCTATTTAGCAGAGCCGGAGTACAAGACGCATCTCTATGTGGACGCATCTCTCCAAGATTGGGGAGCACACATCGACAACGATGTGTCAGCTGGGATATGGACCATAGCAGAGAAGATCTGCACTTCCACATGCTGGAAATGAAAGCAGTGATAAACGCCATACTCCACAGGACCAGCATTTTGTTGAATGCTCATCTGACGGTACATACAGTCACCTCCTCAGTGGCGTTCTACATCCACAGAAGGATCAACAAGGTCGGCGAACCTTCTGGACCTATGCTTTCAACTGGCCAGCATAACAGTCAACCTGAATGTCCACATCAGAGCATGCCACATTCCAAGAGCCAAGATTGTGATAGCAGATGCACTATCCTGTCCAACGCAGCCATTCTCAACAGACTGGATGCTACATCCAGAGATCTTCAAGCAGATCATACAAGAGATGGGAGCACCATTAATAGACCTCTTCGCCACATGGATCAACTGATAACATTCGTCTCACCAATACCAGATCCACGGGCTAAGCATCTCCTGGCAAGGACTAAAACGCTTACGTGTTTCCACCACCAGCTCTAATACCGAGGGTGTTGCAGAAAATCAGTCAGACGAGAGTCTTACAACTACTTGGGGCGGCCTTACTGGCCGGCGAGAATATGGTTCCCTATTCTCATACAAGATCTAGGACTGCCTCAACTGCAACTACCAGAGTGGACGAATCTACTAGTACATCCTCACACAAAGCAGGTGCACGGCAACCCAGAGGTGTTCCGGTTACACGTGTGGACTGTATCAAGGCATGCTTGAACAAGAGAGGATATTACGCAAGTCTACACGCAACTTGTACGATGACAAGTGGTGACGCTTCGAGACATACGTTTCAAGGGGGCCAGCTTCACAGCCATGAAAGCGACACATCCTCAAGTGGCGGACTACCTTTGTCACCTAGACAAACGAAGCGGTTAAAAGGGTCAACACTCTCAACATACCTAGCGGCATTGAGGTCAGTTATCGCCATGAGGACGAGTGCAACTGACGAAAGTACCAGAGTTACTGGCCTTGATACGCCCTTTTAATTGGAGGACCAACAACAGAGATTTAAAGCTCCGGTGTGGGACCTCAACGTAGTTCTATGACATCTCACTAGTGACATCTACAAACCATTATAGAGAACATCATTCGAGTTCTTGACGCAGAAGACGCTGTTCCTGATAACCTTAGCAACAGCAGCAAGGATGGCGGAAATACATGCTCTGGACTTTGAGAGAACACGATTTGATGAAAATCAAAACATCGTGCATATGGGACTGAGATGGGACTTCATAGCAAAGAATCAACTGCCAGGTCATCCAGCCAGACAGTTCCACGTCCCAACACTATCATCAGTCCTTGGACCACAGGGTACGCAGGACCTATCCTTGTGCCCAGTGAGAGCATTGAAAGTCTATCTACAAAGATCCAGGTCTAGGAGACGGAAATTCAAGTGTCTTTTCGTCTCGATATCGACAGCGACACAGACGGAGGTCTTCCGCACTAAGATATCAAGCTGGATCAGAACTGTCATACTACGGGCCTACAAAGCAGCAGGATTTGATCCTCCAAGAGTCTCCAACCCACATAAAGTTAGAGCTCTGGCGTCACGCTTCACTCTACATGGGAATCGCTCTATCAGGACGATAATGGAGGGCTGCTTCTGGAAATGGGACATGGTGTTTGCCAACCACTACCTGAGGGACATCGCCACCGAGGCGGCTCTGGCATTCACCATTTTGGCCCACTTGTTGTAGCACAACAATTGACAGTCCCACAAAGGCTGAGACGGAGTCTCCCTTTTATCACATGACTTGCAAAAGCCTACACTCAGGAGAGTTCAGCTTTAGAGTCTATATGCAAGTCTAGGACAGACTAGCATAAGTGATATGACCCAGTACTTGTAAAGACATACTCGTACAGGAAAGGGTCGTTTCTCCACTTGATGCTCGCATCAAGAGATGGAGTTGCAAAATCCACATGAAATGTGAACAGAAGCAAGGACCAAAAGTTAACAATTGTGGTCCCCCCATCAGAGAAAGCTGGAAGTGAAGGGTTACAGCAGCAGCAGAGCCTAGCAGTAAATTGAAGTGCTACCAGGAAGTTCCCATAGGGGGGTATGCAAGACGTAAATCACTACATGAAATCCAGAAGTAGCTTGACCCACCACCAAATCTGTCGGATTCTACAAGCAAAAGAGCATGAGTCAGGATAAGGAAAAATATGTAATTTTCTGAATAAAATTGATATTTTATACTTATCCTGACTAATGAGGTAAGCCCTCCCAACCTCCCCGCTAGACACTTTGGATTTCCCTGTAAATTAAAGTGTCGGGCTCATAATTCGGAGAGAGTGAAGCATGGGAGTACGGTGGCGCCGCTTTCCGGCCAAAACGGCCACACAGATAACTCGTGGTGAGTAGGGATTTTACGTGTTTTTATTGAAGGGAGCTTCAGAAGGAGATACAAGTGTTCCACTAACAAGAGGAAGGAGACAAGCAAAAGAGCATGAGTCAGGATAAGTATAAAATATCAATTTTATTCAGAAAATTACATTTTTCTCTTTGTTTTTTGGGGGGGCAGTGGGGTAGCCTTGTGGTAAAAGCATCCACTCATCTTGCCGAAGACCCAGGTTTGATTCCCCACATGGGTACAATGTGTGAAGCCCATTTCTGGAGACCCTTGTCGAGATATTGCTGGAATATTGCTAAAGGCAGGGTGAAACCCAACTCACTCACTCACTCTTTTTGTTTTTCTGAATTTCTGTTGACATTGGAGTATGAAGAGTAATGACATACTGGTACATTATATAATTTTCAATGTTTAAATTCACAATTTGTAGTTAGTTTTTCTGATCACTTGGCCACATGCCCCAAAGACCATGTCTATGATATTTGAGGCTGAGGGTAGTAACGTGAGAAATAATGGAACTAGAAGATTACTTCTTTTAGACTTAATTGATAGTGCTCTAGTTTGTGATATTTCAGAACTCACATTCATCAGCTTCAGGTTTTATTGTTATAAATATGATGGCATATAGTTGGACGATGGTTGCATCAAGTGTTTTTGTATCTAGGTGTAGTGTCAGTAGTCTCTCCTACATGAGACACAGCTAGCACACAATCTACCATTATCAACAGAGGTACATAAACATCCCCACGTATTTGTCCATCTCCTCAGGATTATGTAAGCTTGCCCTGGGGAGACATGCGTTCAATGGAGAGCTTCATGAGAGGGGAGAGGTTGTCATATATGTTTGATGCCACCATAGAAGGCGGTCTCGGTCTCCAGTTTGGAGTAGGTGCCCTGTATAATGAGCACTGTGTGGTCAGAATGGCTTCTGTCACCCGGTTCTACCCAGTCAATGAATGTTGTTTTAAATCAACTGATGACAACAATGTCCTGGAGATGAGTCTCATGTCTGCTTCCATGATGCATCGTTCACTTCACAATTAGTGCGCATTGATCAGTCGAAAATCAATATCATTGCATTGTGCTTTGAATAATAAATATATCAGTGCATATAAACTGTGTAAGTCGAGCGAATGAGCATACATAAAACTGGTTTATCCACATGTTGATATAGATTCAGTGTCTGCATGATATAGCTGGTCTTATATCTGATGCTGTCTGTATACTGTAGCTGTTCCCTCCTCAGCTGCTGTAGGCTACACACAGATGTGATGTGATTCATTGCCAGGTTTACACCACTGGACACCATGTACATCAATAGTCCAGGCCTATGTCAGGCCTATGTCCAGGTTCTCCAGTCTTACTTGACCACAAAGGTGAGGACAAGGTCATTAGGTCAAGCACCTGAAAGCAGGTAGGAATCCCCTGGATCCACATACCCTTGTTATGCAAGTTTTACCTGTACACACATACATCCACAGGCATTGTTTGATGTGTGTCAATACAATGTGTGTTGGAGGTTATACTGAGGGAATTGTGATTCATACAGGACTGGAGTTGTAGCAGGGGTTAAGTTCACACCGTGTTTTGAAGTGTGAAGTAGCTGTGGGGATTGGAGCTGAACCAGCATGCCCATGCATGTGTACTGGGTACTGTAGTACATACAGCTACAATCTGTAATGAGCTGTGGATTACATGTAGTCCTGCAGTGTTCTCTGGATGTGCCCATGGTTGTGTAGTGGGTTACTATACTGGGTATTGTAGTACATACAGCTACAATCTGTAATGAGCTGTGGATTACATGTAGTCCTGCAGTGTTCTCTGGATGTGCCCATGCATGTGTACTGGGTACTGTAGTACATACAGCTACAATCTGTAATGAGCTGTGGATTACATGTAGTCCTGCAGTGTTCTCTGTGTGTGGCCATGGTTGTGTAGTGGGTTACTATACTGGGTATTGTAGTACATACAGCTACAATCTGTAATGAGCTGTGGATTACATGTAGTCCTGCAGTGTTCTCTGGATGTGCCCATGCATGTGTACTGGGTACTGTAGTACATACAGCTACAATCTGTAATGAGCTGTGGATTACATGTAGTCCTGCAGTGTTCTCTGGATGTGCCCATGCATGTGTACTGGGTACTGTAGTACATACAGCTACAATCTGTAATGAGCTGTGGATTACATGTAGTCCTGCAGTGTTTTCTGTGTGTGGACACCTACAAGAGGTTTCACTGTGTGTAGTGACAAGACGGTGTGATGGGCAAGGCTGCTTCAGACCTTCTTCACAGGCAGCATCCTTGGTAAATGTTGGTTAATGGACACAACTCAAGTCCCACAACCATCTGCTTGTTGTGTGGGTGCCCAGATTGACATCTGCTATTTTTGAAGGCATGGAGTCAGAACGCACTCACTCACTCACTCACTCACTCACTCACTCACTCACTCACTCACTCACTCACTCACTCACTCACTCACTCACTCACTCACCTGCTGACTATATTTTGGCCTCATTTGTAACTTGTAGACCTTCTCGCAGTCTTTGTTTACACAAAACATGTTTCATAAACATCAGTCGACAAACTGTCCCCCTCCTGATTGTCTGTCATTCTTCCCGTGACATTCATCACGATCGGCAATGCTATTAATCAAACTCAGCTATATATACAGTACAGCACTTTATGACTGTTGACATTCCTCACAGACATTGTCTGACAGATGTGGACTTTATATAAGTGTATGAAAAGCCCATTGTACACCACAAAGCCTGGAATCGGTGGTCGAGAGATTTGGGTTTGTGAGGTGCAAGCTTTGACACCAAACTAATCTACTTGTGACCTAGTTCTTATCAACACAGAAGATATTGGTTCATTCATTTTATCTGGTGATTACATCTCTACCAATGAAATTCTTTAAATATTCTCTCCACAGTTTATGGTACTGAAAAATTAATGAAAACCTGATGGTGTGAAGAACATGTATTCAAAGTTTTTAAATTAAGAATTTGGACTGAATGAAAATTGTTATGTCTGAAAATGGTTAGCGGCGCTTTCAATATTTGTATTTAACCTGCAGCTTGCAGGTTAGCCCTTATCCAGTGATACTGTAAGATTAAGCAACCAACCATGAGGATTTATGGTGTATCTTTCCCAAGTAAAATGATGTTGAACATAAAGAATTTTCTGGGTTTTGTCATCTGTTTATTGTTTGGTACAACGTTTCAGGGCTTGTTCTGGCCCCATCATCAGTTAGAACTAAAGAACAGTAACTAGTTCTACCAGATGATGGGGCCAGAACAAGCCCTGAAATGTTGTACCAAACAATAAAGAGATGGCGAAACCCAGAAAATTCTTTATGTTCATCAAAGAGCATCTTCTAAAATGCCAATGAAACATAAAATGATGTCATCATTCCATAGTGAGTGTAATGATGACATTCATTCCATAAAGGAAACAGAAAAGAATGTATAGTTTAAATGTATTTTCCTGCCCATCTTCAAATTTTGTGTCTCTAGATCACGTTCTGCACAAATTTAGAAATGTAGAACATTTATAACATATTGTTACCCTCAGAAATGTGTCTCTAATCAGTGGTCAACAAGAGACCTTTTCACGACACATCTGATTGTGTAAAATAGCTCACATTTACCATGAATATATTCAGTATACTAGTGAGTGAAGGAACTCACATTTACCATGAATATATTCAGTATACTGGTGAGTGAAGGAACTCACATTTACCATGAATATATTCAGTATACTGGTGAGTGAAGGAACTCACATTTACCATGAATATATTCAGTATACTTGTGAGTGAAGGAACTCACATTTACCATGAATATATTCAGTATACTGGTGAGTGAAGGAACTCACATTTACCATGAATATATTCAGTATACTGGTGAGTGAAGGGAATGTCTGTTGAAGTGGGTCACTGGCAGTGTCACAGCAACTCAGTCAAGTGTGAAGTTTTCAAACATTAAACACCAGACTGCCAGCCCTGAGGATGATGCATAGATGTTAACATTTATCAGCAATTTGTAGGTAGTTATTCAGAATCAGAACCCACAACTCTCGACATCTCGTGACTGAAAGACTGAAATCATGATCAAATGCTAAACTATTACCTGCGATCAATGAAAATCTGAGATATTTACAGAAAAACTGTAATTCCCAAGATCTTTACAGAGCAAATAATGCTCCTTCTGTCTTTCATTGAGAATAAGAACACTCTACCCTAACCCAACTATCATGATCTCAGGAGCACTTGATGAAATTGTTTGCCACCCCCTTATGCACTCTGGCATGGAGTATATGATTGACAGACATATTCATTCATCACTAAGCGGCGGTGGGGTTGCCTAATGGTTAAAACGTTCGCTCATCACGCCAAAGACCCGGGTTTTATTCCCTATGTGGGTACAATGTGTGAAGCCAATTTCTTGTGTCCCCCTGCTGTGTTAGTGCTGGAATACTGCTAAAGCAGCGTAAAACCATACTCACTTACTCACTCACTCATTCATTCATTCATCACTAGCTTCCCCTTTGAAATATTGTGTTACATCACTTCACCATGACATCAGCTGCAGTGTCAACTTAGCTAAATTATTTCTCTCCTTCATTGTGGGATGTTGCTGAGTTGACATGTTGCCAAACCCTAGACATGTGCATTGAAGGTCTGTCCCCACTCTGTGTGTTGCTGTTACTGTAACCATTTCCTCACTCACATCTCAGTTGTTTTCTTGACCATGATCTGTGACCATACAATTCAAAGCTTACTATTAAAGCTTACCATCGGCATTCAGACCCAATTATAACCCGTGAAGATCCGGGTAAGACTTGATCTTCAGTAACCCATGCTTGTCATAAGAGGCGACTAACGGGATGACACATGTCATCATATCCCAATTACATAGATCGATGCTCATGCTGTTGATCCCTGGATTGTCTGGTCCAGACCCAATTACTTACAGACCTATTGCTGAGTATGGTGTAAAACTAAACTCACTCACTCACCCACTCAGTCCCAATTATTAGCTTAACATTAAACTGTCCTTAAAACTGCACAAACACCAGCTGATTATGATCTACTACTTGAAATGTTAACACCCCTTTGAGAATACCACTCAACCATTAAGCTTGTGTATCTACAAGAGGTGATTATACACTGATGTCAGTTTGTGCTGCCAGAGCAAGGACAGGCCTGATTAAATCCATATCCTGACCTTATCTGTCATTGTATGTAAATGGCAAGGACGAACCAGTGACACATTACCTGCCGTACATTACCTGCGGTACATTACCTGCCTATTGTTTCAGTGGTAATCAACAGCTGGCAGACACAAGCTGAATGCTGCACACACTCTATTTGTGTACTTGTGTTACTTAGGGAGACTTGGTGACCTGTATTTAATGAATAACTTACATGCTTGGTCAACAGTGTTAAGGGAGGCATGGTGAAAATACCAGGGAGGACAAGCAGGTATTCTCTGTGATATCTGGAACTGCTTTGTGTGTAGGTGGGGATGTTATATTGGCTATGTCTTGTAGCAGACGTCAATGATTTATACCCATCACATTGCACATTGAAGCATGTGTTACAGAAATACAGGTGTTCCTCCAGCAATAGCAGAATGATCAGTCTTGTTTTGAATGAAGGAGTGATCAATGTTTGTGTGACAATGCACCACAATTGGGGAGCACGATCAATACATAGATGAGAGCAGTGAAACACATTCCCCATTTTCTGAACTCAAGGCATGCTAATTAATGTCGATAAATATTTCTGCTGTCATGACAATCTTTGACATGTTTCTTTGTCTCAATACCTGATATGTGAAGGACATTCTCTTGACAACACTGGCCAGACACACGTCACTACAACAAGGCTTGGTGAGATTCATGCTTGTATACAACATGACCTGGTGACATCAATGCTTGTATACAACTTGGCCTTGTATACAACATGGCCTGGTGACATCAATGCTTGTATACAACAAGCATACACTTAGTGAGATTCATACAGACACATGCTGCATTGTCTCTTTACTCAATTCTTTGCATTAATGCCATTTTTTGATCAGTGAAAAATACTTATCATTTGTCTGTCTTTTTTGTAGACCACCCATCGGTTCACAATCAACCTTCCTCGCAACCAGAAGATGGTCACTCGGATTAGCCCTGAAACAAACTTGGGACAGCTGTATGCTCATGTCTGCAGAGAGAAACATCTTGATCCCAAACGCTTCACTTTCCAACACCCCACCAACCCTCATGGCAGCCTTGACCTGAGGGTTGTTACTGTGGGTGACCTCAAGAGCAATGAAATAAATCTCATTCCTTTGGGTAAGTAAATCTAGTCATAATTCTAAGTCTGTATTGTTTGTACTTCAAGTTTTACTTTCCAATTACCTGGGGACTTGTCAGTTGATTTATGTTCCTGATTACATTCAGGCATGTCCATAACACTGCAGCCTAAAGTGACACGAGTACTATGCAGAAGTCCAGATAAGCTGCGTATCTGTGTGAAATATCATGAATGAATCACCTTACCCAATTTACTTGGCGTTGCTTCCTGGTTAGAATTGATCTTCAGCAACCCATGTTTGTCATAAGAGGCGACTGACAGGATCAGGTGATCAGGCTCGCTGACTGGGTTGACACTTATCATCACATCCCAGTTAACGTTGCTTAGACTGATGCTCATGCTGTTGATCACAGGATTGTCTGGTCCAGACTTGATTAGTGCTGCGTAAAACTGAACTCACTCACCCACTCACACTTAGAGTTGCTGACATATCAATACAATTAATTGTTAATGACACTTACAATAGACTGGAGCCAGAGGAGTAGAAATATATTGAACAATGAAAGAAACTATCAATCCTGGAGCTGTTTTTGATGATGGAAATGCTGAATGAATATCTTCTGTACTGATTTTAAGGACATTAGGCATCTTAAGACAAAGACTGAGACTGTTTCTCTGGTTTTCAAAGCAGCAGGGTATTGGGGGGGGGCAGTGCTTGCTACTGATTTTAGATGTCGGCTTGTGGCAGCCTCAATGGATATTGAAAGCACTTGCATCAAGAGACCTCATGCTACACTTTTGACAACTAGTACAGCCCACAGTAGTTTACACTGTTGGCGGCCATGTTTCATAGTTGTAATATTGCTGGTTGTAGTTTAACACCTCTGCACATACTAGTACTTATGTACAGATAGCCTTGTGTTTAAGGTTTTCGCTTCACAGCCCAAAGTTCCCATTTTGATTCCCCACATCGTAACAATATGAAGCCAATGTTACTGATAGTTTGAATAGAGCTTGAGAGGGTCTGAGGGTGAGTTTACTTAATATGTGACATGACTTTAATCAATAACTTGTTTAAACTTTCATTTTACTATTTATGTGAACATGATTGAGTTTGATTGCCTCTCTGACTCAACTAAGGTCATGTAGGTTAATCAAAGGCATGTGTTAAGTGCAGTAACCTTTGGAAGGGACAATTGATTATGAGTCCATTATATCACACATGCAGCAGTCAGTAAGTTTATTGTCAAACATTATATTTGCAATATATCTTTGACAATATAACAGAAAGCGTGTTGACGTTAAACACAGAACTTTTGGTCAACAAGTTTTGTACCATGGAGGATGCCTGCACAGTGAACAATCAGTTTTCAGTGGTATGGCTGGTTTTAAGAAGGTCTGTTTGACACTTTTCAAGGACAAATCACTATGACCTTCACCTAAAAGTTTTATTAAATGGTACATGAAAGTGCTTTCAGTTTTTACAAGGACTTAATTTAAAAGTCTTCTTGTTATGCTAACATGGCCTTTTGAATTTGACAAGGGCATATCTGTTATTGAGAAGTCCACCCATATGTCTAGAGTTAACTGATGGGTACATAGTGAACCTGGACAGAAGATCTGTCACATATATTCTGCCATGTGTCTAGAGTTAACTGATGGGTACATAGTGAACCTGGACAGAAGATCTCTCACATATATTCTGCCATATGTCTAGTGTTAACTGATGGGTACAAAGTGAACCTGGAAGATCTCTCACATATATTCTGCCATATGTCTGGAGTTAACTGATGGGTACATAGTGAACCTGGACAGAAGATCTCTCACATATATTCTGCCATATGTCTGGAGTTAACTGATGGGTACAAAGTGAACCTGGACAGAAGATCTCTCACATATATTCTGCCATATGTCTAGAGTTAACTGATGGGTACATAGTGAACCTGGACAGAAGATCTCTCACATATATTCTGCCATGTGTCTAGAGTTAATTAATGGGTACATAGTGAACCTTGACAGAAGATCTCTCACATATATTCTGCCATATGTCTGGAGTTAACTGATGGGTACATAGTGAACCTGGACAGAAGATCTCTCACATATATTCTGCCATATGTCTGGAGTTAACTGATGGGCACATAGTGAACCTGGCACTGAAGATCTCTCACATATATTCTGCCATATGTCTGGAGTTAACTGATGGGCACATAGTGAACCTGGACAGAAGATCTGTCACATATATTCTGCCATATGTCTAGAGTTAACTGATGGGTACATAGTGAACCTTGACAGAAGATCTCTCACATATATTCTGCCATATGTCTGGAGTTAACTGATGGGTACATAGTGAACCTGGACAGAAGATCTCTCACATATATTCTGCCATATGTCTAGAGTTAACTGATGGGTACATAGTGAACCTTGACAGAAGATCTCTCACATATATTCTGCCATATGTCTAGAGTTAACTGATGGGTACATAGTGAACCTGGACAGAAGATCTCTCACATATATTCTGCCATATGTCTAGAGTTAACTGATGGGTACATAGTGAACCTGGACAGAAGATCTCTCACATATATTCTGCCATATGTCTGGAGTTAACTGATGGGTACAAAGTGAACCTGGACAGAAGATCTCTCACATATATTCTGCCATATGTCTAGAGTTAATTAATGGGTACATAGTGAACCTTGACAGAAGATCTCTCACATATATTCTGCCATATGTCTGGAGTTAACTGATGGGTACGTAGTGAACCTGGACAGAAGATCTCTCACATATATTCTGCCATATGTCTGGAGTTAACTGATGGGTACATAGTGAACCTGGACAGAAGATCTCTCACATATGTTCTGCCATATGTCTAGAGTTAACTGATGGGTACGTAGTGAACCATTGAAAAGATCTTCTATATATTCTGCTATGTGTAGTTACATTAGTTGCCTGTGAACTATCCACCAATGGTGAGAGCTACTGCTGCCATATACCTGGGGGGCAAATGCTGTCCTAGTTCTCAGCAATAAATCCCGAGGAATGTGTGAGGGCAGGAGACATTATCTCTGAATATGAAAACAAATAAGAATGTTTGGTATGCTTCTGTAATTAGTTTAAAGGTGTGTGCTTGAGTTGTATTGACTGTGTTACTGCCATGTCTCAACGGTCTTTTTACGACAGATAAGTCAGGGAATGGCGTACCAGAGTTAACTCATCATATTTAACATAAAGTAATACAAAAGCAAATTAGGACTGATTTTGTGTCAGTTTACATATTGCATAATGAGTGAGAGGAAGTGCCACAATATTTTTTCAACAATGATTTTAATTTTGTTGTAACCTGTCCAGTGACATTTCAGTATTGTAACCTTGTAGTGTTGCATTAATGCATTGTAAAGTTGTCATGGGATGTTAATACATTGATATCTTGCAAACTTGTTGTGTAGTATTAATTCATTGTGAATGACACTAATGCCCCATGACCTTATGACATGACTTTGTTGAATAATGTTAATGCTTCATCACCATCTTGAATGATGTTGAAGCATTGTCACCTTGTTGAATGATGTTGAAGCATTGTCACCTTGTTGAATGATGTTGAAGCATTGTCACCTTGTTTAATGATGTTGAAGCATTGTCACCTTGTTGAATGATGTTGAAGCATTGTCACCTTGTTGAATGATGTTGAAGCATTGTCACCTTGTTGAATGATGTTGAAGCATTGTCACCTTGTTGAATGATGTTGAAGCATTGTCACCTTGTTGAATGATGTTGAAGCATTGTCACCTTGTTGAATGATGTTGAAGCATTGTCACCTTGTTGAATGATGTTGAAGCATTGTCACCTTGTTGAATGATGTTGAAGCATTGTCACCTTGTTGAATGATGTTGAAGCATTGTCACCTTGTTGAATGATGTTGAAGCATTGTCACCTTGCATTGTCACCTTGTTGAATGATTTTGAAGCATTGTCACCTTGTTGAATGATGTTGAAGCATTGTCACCTTGTTGAATGATGTTGAAGTATTGTCACCTTGTTGAATGATGTTGAAGCATTGTCACCTTGTTGAATGATGTTGAAGCATTGTCACCTTGTTGAATGATGTTGAAGCATTGTCACCTTGTTGAATGATGTTGAAGCATTGTCACCTTGTTGAATGATGTTGAAGCATTGTCACCTTGTTGAATGATGTTGAAGCATTGTCACCTTGTTGAATGATGTTGAAGTATTGTCACCTTGTTGAATAATGATAATGCATCAGTACCTTTTCACATGGTTCTAATTTTAAAAACAACTGAAAATAAATTTAAGTTTTTGGAAATATATATTTTTAGATTATCATCATTCACGTGAAAACATATGAAGGCAACAAGAATGACTCATGTGACATAATGTATGTAATTTGAGTTAACAAATTTGTTCATCTGGTCAATTACATCTTATGTTTATAGGTTTAGTTGCTGACTCAGCACGATCGATGCCGGATCTCTCTCGTAGTGAGTCTTTAACTCTGCCTAAAGACTCAATCCCTTCCTACATGCCGGGGGCATCGGAGCCGAAGAAGAAAAGAGGTTTCCTTTCATTCCTCAAGAGGAAGGATAACAAATTTAAACTGGTTTGTATAAATCTGCTCCATACATATACTGATCATAGACATAGAGCTTGTAACGCAGCCAATCATCCTGATAGTTTTCTGACATGTACATTATGTGGGAAGGGAGATAACTTGTGTTTTGCAGATTCCATTCACATCACAGAATTTTCTTCAAAACAAACTATAACTTTTGTCCAGTCAAACATCAACAGCAAATGTGTATCAAAGAGCTGTGTATACAATTCAACAGTAGAACCTAGGTGTTGCAGTTCAAATGTCAAACTTCCATGCAAGTCTTCAAAGGTCTCATCCAGGTTTACTTCCCAGTAGTATCTCTCACAATGCTAAGTAGGTTTATAATGGGGAATTACAGGTGTCCAGTACCTCACACTTGTCATGCTGACTTGGTAACATATCAGATGATCCTTCTTATTTCACACAATCATTCCCTGGACTTTTAAAATTACTGTTAAAATAGTATGCTTTATAGTGCATCAAATGGTAATAAAACTATGATGATAAATAGGATAATTTATGTTTGGCAGCATGAGACAAGATACCAGGACATGGAAACTAGCTCGACAACAAGTAATCAAATGTCAATGGCCAGAACACGACAGAACATTACACCACCTCCAGAACGTCGAGAATCGGATGCAGCCAACATGCAGGTGCGACCTAAATCGATGTTCGTCACAGCCAAAGAGTTGAAGGTTAATGATGGAGCATCATCTTCACAGGGCAAAGAAAACACACTTCCTCTCAAAACAGCCACAAAAAAGAAACGGCCAGCACCTCCACCCCCTCAGCAACAGAAACAAGCAGTGCCAGAAACAGTTGAGATTTCCGTGAAGGACAAAACATCCGTTGTTGTGCATGAGAAGAGAGAAGCGGTTTCCAGGGTTACTCCCGACCACGTGACGCAGAGACTTCATTCCCGCAATAGCTCTGACTCGAGTGGATATCATGAACTGACACTGAGCGGAGCAGAGTCACCTGAGGCAAATCGTGTTTCAACAAATTTCAAAACAAGCATAGACACTACATCCATTGAGAGTGCTGATAACACCAATGGCGACAGTGGTATCAATGAACATTCCCCTGTACACAGCTCCCCCAAATACCCTGACAGGGCCACCGGCGATAGCCAGACATTGCCGCTTAACAGGATGGCTAAGAAGCAAGTTCAGAGATCACATTCTCTAGAGAGAAAGGAAAAGCCCAACAGGCCACCGCCACCATCTACGAAGAAGAAGAGAGCTCCAGCACCACCCCCAGGTAGGTCCTGTCAACACTCTGTCCTGCTTATGTAACTGGCTTCTGAAAGTGTCGTTGCTAGCATTGGGGACGGCAGTACCTGACATATCTATTTGATATTCCTTTTCTGACCTTTGAATCAGCAATACTGTTTTAATATTTTATGATAATAGGTGAGTGATTGTTGTGTTTTTTCTTGAGATCAGATCTTTTCTGCATCAGTCCTTTTCTTATTGCTGTTTTTTTTTGTGAAGTTGGTTGGCTGTAGTCTAGACTGAACATGGTTAAGTGCAAGTTATGTGAAAAAACTCATTGCCATTTTGTTGTGAATATCAGTTCATTATAGAGATGCATTGTGTCAATTCACATGAGAAAGTAATTCTCATTCACAGAAAGTATTTAAGTGATCTGGCCCCGATTTCTCGAAACAAACTTAAGTCTGAGTTTTGACTTAAGTTCGAATTTGTACTCAAATTTGAGAAAACGCATTTCCCAGAATGCACATAATCGATATTAAACTCAAATATAGTAGACAATTTGAGTTTGGTGAATAGAATACTTAAGTTGTTTGGGCTATTTTATTTAAAAAATGCAGCTGAGTTCAAAATTCAGCTGTTTCAAATTATCAAACTCAGTTTGAAGTTTGAGTAAAAACTTAAGTTTGTTTCAAGAAATCGGGGCCTGTCCGCGTGAAAGAGCTGAGTCATATGGTCTATAATCAGATGCCAAAACTTGAATGTTTGGTAGCATGTCATTAAGGCAGCAATATGTTCAGTGGTGTGTGAGAAATGTTTTGAAAGATATGTGGACTTACTTACAGCTAAAGGCCTTGTCAGTATTGTTGTTAATAAGGCTTCCATTGAGCTAAGGTGTAGACACAGTAATCAAATAGACAAACTGACAGTAAAGCCCTGTAAAGTTAAATCTGAGGTAAAAGCAGTCTAAGCTAGCCCCAAACTGTGAAGCTTGTCATACACTAAGAATCTGTTTTAAGCCTCATGGCAGATTTTTTGTTCACACTTTTGCTTAATTTTGGTGAAGCAGTTTTGATTAAGTATGGCCTTAAGCACCACAGTTATTCAGATGTAGCTGTTGCACTCACTGTTTGCTTGGTTTGTAGTTGTAAATATATTTTGGAATACTATTTGAGTTTAGATTATAAAAAAAGCTGCAGGTAAATAAACTCAATAGTCACACCTATATATTGATTTATGGTTATTGTAATACATTGTATATGGGTTTGTTATTGTTATAGTCATACTCCCAAAATGTTGAAGGCATATATAACATGTGTAATATATCATGTGTAGTGTAATATATCATGTGTAATATATTATGTGTGACATTGTAAGAATGTTTAGAGATTGTTAACCTTCTGTGTTATTATTAGAAATAGAAAAGAAGCATTTTGCTCACCAAAGACTCACACAATACAGTTTTTATCCATGACTATTATGGTGAGATTTAGACAGGGTCAGTCATCTCTATTTATTATCCGTGCCCACATGTCAAGTGACCTAGTATTTATACGGGTCCATGCACGATGTAAGTGATATGTTGTGATGCATATCAACATATCACACTGATATCTACAACAGATGAATATTGTTTGGGTTGTATTGACAATACATATTATGTATGCCTTCAACACAATGAATGACATATACAGCCAATATATATATACCTCTCTCCTCAGTTGCTGATCCTCCTCCCCCCACCCCATCTACCCCTCCTAGTCACATCCCCGAAGCTTCTCAGGACCACACCCTAAGTACCTCACCCTCCGAAGCTATACAGCTGACAAAGGAAACATGTAAGTCCTCATCTAGCATGCTGTATATTGTCTGTACAATGACTGAACAGGACTGAGGATATAGTAAGTAACATTTATGGCATTGGTATTTCTATGAATTTCTCCCATTTTATCTTTGCTGTGTCCTCATAGCAAGTCTTTTATTGATATTCTCCTGTTTTCTGTGAAGAATATGCTTGCACATCGATGTTGGCTCTATAGGTTTTAATTCAGTCAGTTGTTTCAGAGCATTGGTAATTTCTATTCATCTGAACCAAAGTTTCATTCAAAGTGTTGTCCAGCATCTGTCCATTGTAAACTTTAAGTCTGTGTTGTATATACAGCTGTCCCAATTAACTGTGTACTTGAGTACAGTGATCTCATCACCTGAAAAACATAATGATGTCAGAGTAAAAGAGAATGTCTGATACCGATACCCTATGTTTTATAATGGAGAAATATAGAAATGTGGAATGACACTTAAATTGCATCATTCAGATACTGTTGTATTACCAGTCCCAATACTGTAGTGAAGTAAGTGCATGTACTTACTAATACAGGTGAGCTACAGTCTATTCATACCATATTTAGGTTCTTATACTTTCATTGTTTTGATGTTTATCATTTGCTATGTCAAAATGTTGAGTAAAACATAAGGTTTCATTAATGTTGGATGTGATAGTATCTTATGTCAATCCAGAAGAAGACATTATGATGTGTATATTTCCTTTCAAAATGTATATTTATGTTTGTTCTGTTTATGTCCATATAAAAAAAATTAATGGCAGCAACAATTTCCTTTTGAGATTGAAACTTTTTCATTTCATCATTTTCAAGGGAGAATTAAGCCCATGTGGATAGTAATATTACTGGTTGGACAGTACGTTGGTTAAAATGTTACTCTTTTCAGACATGTATAACTGGAAATGATTAACATTATGAGGCCTTAGATGAGTTTATAGATAAGGAAGTGACATTTGTTTGTTTTAAAAAAAACTTAAATATGGTCCTTATTACTTTGGGCATTATTTTTCTAGACTGCATGCTTTTGATGTAGTCAGAATGATAGGATATGATAATGGAAAGTGTTTTCAATGCAAGTACTGTCAGCAGATGAACATCTATTGATCATGGTTATTGAGCATACTATATTTTATAAATACTAGTATATCAAATGTGATTCTTTCTACAGTATCTGCTAACGAAGACATAACTGACGGCAAAATGGATACCGATGATGACAGCGAGGATATCAATGAGACATTGGATGGTTTACTGATGATGGTGGAGGATGACTCTATATGCAGTGAGGATATTGAAAATATCGAGCAGCCAAAAGCACCACGCCCTTGCTCCTTTGTTGCCCCTCCCCCTCCTAGTGAACCCCCACCCCCCAAAACTCCAACGACTGAGACAGTGGATGTTGGTGTAGAGGTTCATGATAATGCATCTCTCGGCCCATCCAGTGCCAAGAGTTCTCCAATAGCCGGTGAGTGCCCTTCCTAATGCTTGCTATTGTTTCTGTTGTGTAAAGCTGTCAGTTATACTTGCTAGAACAATCAATACTGCTGAACAGCCTCCAATACTCAGAAATACTTGCTAGTACAATCAATATAGCTGGACAGCCTTCAATACTCAGAAATACTTGCTAGTACAATCAATACAGTTGGACAGCCTTCAATACTCAGAAATACTTGCTAGTACAATCAATATAGCTGGACAGCCTTCAATACTCAGAAATACTTGCTAGCACAATCAATACAGCTGGACAGCCTTCAATACTCAGAAATACTTGCTAGTACAATCAGTATAGCTGGACAGCCTTCAATACTCAGAAATACTTGCTAGTACAATCAATACTGCTGAACAGCCTTCAATACTCAGAAATACTTGCTAGTACAATCAATATAGCTGGACAGCCTTCAATACTCAGAAATACTTGCTAGTACAATCAATATAGCTGGACAGCCTTCAATACTCAGAAATACTTGCTAGTACAATCAATACTGCTGAACAGCCTTCAATACTCAGAAATACTTGCTAGTACAATCAATATAGCTGGACAGCCTTCAATACTCAGAAATACTTGCTAGTACAATCAATACAGCTGGACAGCCTTCAATACTCAGAAATACTTGCTAAAGTACTGTCGGAAATAGAAAAAAACGTTTTTTAGGCTGTTACTCTGTATCCCTAAAATTTACACAATTACAAATAGCATAAGTTGAAATAAACCACATCGGCCTAACTGGGCGTTCAGTGGGATGCGTAATAAGATATCCAGAAAAGCATGTTTACTCGTAAAATCGGGCAAAACTTAGAAAAAATACGAACAGCTGCTGAAAACAATAGATCAGACTATAGATGGCATTTAGGTCGCTCAGCCAGGTATGACAACAGACCGTCAACTCACTTGGCATGAAATGCAAGTGCTGCCCACAGACACAAGGGGTCATCTCAAATATCTTTTATGCTTTTTCATGTGTACTGAATATGTCTCTACTGATTATCTAATCTTAGCTAATATCTCTATACCCAAGCCCGACCCCAACTTCCGTCAGAAACACCCGTCTTGGTTTTGCTTTTGAAACGACCCCTTCTACCTGTTCCTTGTTATAGTGATAGTGAGACTCCATGGTAGCTACATCCTTCATAGTTTCAGTATTAAAGTTATTATTGTTTATGTCAGCTATCGTTTATAATGAAGCTAAGTTTAATTTCAAAATGGACATTAAAAAATTGTCCCTTGTAATATAATATCATCGCACACTAATTTGCATAAAGCCATGGCCTGTTCCAAATAAGTCGCTTTGGACTTAGAAAAAAACACATTTCTCATTTCTGCATTAATCTCTCCTCAGTAAAGTCATGTTTCTACATTTCCTATCTCCCTACCACTGAGACTGTAGTTAGGCCGAACTTAGTTCAACAGATATTTCACACTTGCACATATTAACTACATAAATTGTAGATATCAATGCGAAAAAACAGGTTTTTTTCTATTTCTGACAGCACTTTAGTACAATCAATACTGCTGGATAGCCTTCAATACTCAGAAATACTTGCTGCTACAGTCAATACTGCTGGACAGCCTTCAATACTCAATAATGCTTGCTAGTACAATCAATACTGCTGAACAGCTCTCAATACTCAGTAATACTTGCTAGTACATTCAATACTGCTGAACAGCCTTCAATACTCAGTAATACTTGCTACTACAGTCAATACTGCTGGACAGCTCTCAATACTCAGTAATACTTACTAGTACATTCAATACTGCTGAACAGCCCTCAATACTCAGTAATACTTGCTACTACAGTCAATACTGCTGGACAGCTCTCAGTACTACAGGTGATTTATGATACAGGAAGGCTTTTACAGGAACTACATTTCATTTTTGTCTTCTAATTTTGAAGATACGAAAATCATTGATAATGATTTAGAAATCCCAAGATAAAGTGTTTTTTTGTAAATGACTGTTGTGTGCTGTTCCTGGATTTTGATATACCGAGATACTTATGAACCAAAGACTGGTAGTTCATGTAAGTTCCTCCTTGTCAAGACATGAAACAATATATTACGTTATTGCATATAATTTTGTGTGTTTCCTTTTCAATTGTGTTTTTGAAGTTTTTATGTACCTATTTTGTGTTGTATCACTTGATATTTGAATAGCCCCACCAATAGTAACACTGTTGACCGTAGTTGACCGTGGTTGTCCAATAGAGTAGTCACTATCTGAGATCTGAATTTGTGCCTCAAGTTCAGGAGGAAAGTTATTTATCCAGAAACAATAATTCCTGCCAACTTTTCAACAAAATCTGCTGGTTGTCATACCCTTCCAGTAAGACATCCCCACCATTTTCTAGAACACCTGGTGTCAGTATTTGATAGTGCTTAGAATTATCAGATATTTGGCAAGATTGAATGGCACAGAAAAATAAGACAACTGTTACAAAATGTATTGTAGAGACGTATATTAAGTGTTTTATACATTTGACAAGAAGCAGATAGTTATGTTCATGTTACTGGAGTTTTCCTGCATGGTAAATGTCGAGACAAGTCAGTTACAACGACACAGCTGCAGCACTGTTCAACACAGTTACACCTACGATATTCAGAAGATGTTTTATGTTTGTATATGCAATGATATATTTCTCTCTCTCTGTCTTCCACTTCTTCAACCTTTCTTCCTTCCATCCCCAATACAGTCCACACCCATTCTCGGACAGGCAGTCACTGCAGTATAAGTTCCATAAATACTATCGAAGATGTTAACATGGCGTTTGAACAAACAATCGCCTTGGCAGAGGAAGTACTCGAGGCAGAGGTCCCAGGTAGTTCACGAGTCCACCACTAGGGGGGGCAAGCTTTTGGCCCTATTAGATTTGCACTTGTGTGTTGTGGCTAGAGTTACTTCCCTTGAATGTGCTTTTTCTGCTTCAGTTGCCTATCTTCACATCTTTTCCTGTGATAATCAGATTCTGTTTCAGACTGTTACTATGTTACTAGTGATCTGAACTTGTATTGATGTGTGTCTTGAGGAGTTTTTCAGCTGGTTGTTTTCTTTTGAATTATCAGTTTATAAACCAGTATGTCAATGGTGATCCATCTTTCCACTTAGTCCCTTGAAACCACTGAACATGTATATTTGTACACAAACTCCACAAAATAGTCATTTGTATAAGATAAGACAATAATGAGATAAAATTGAATATGTGAAGATAAATGCATACATAGTTGCCATTATTTCTTGCTTGTTATTCTCAGCTGTAGAATCACAAGATTCTAAACACCGGGTTTTGTTCACTCAAGCATGTTCAGTGGTCTAAGTGATGTCAACATAAAAATAGCAGTACTTTGTTTTTGTATATAGATGTGTCTAACATTAACTTGTTTCCTTTCTTTATTGATGGTAATACAACAAATCTGAAGTTTTACATAAACACTAGTTTTGTAAGATGCACATTAAACCAACTAATCTAACAATATAGTTTTCATATTGAATGTACAAGTATTAGGACTTTGTATTATGTCATGTCTGTAGTTATCTGTCATTTTCTGTTGCTAAGTTACCTATTGGCCAGTCTATGTCATGAGTATTGCTTGTACTGTTATATTGTAAATGCTCTTAAACTGAACTATTTTGCATTGTTTATTACTGTAGCTTTATTAGATAAACCTGCTTCATACTGTGAGATGTGGACACACTGTAGATGGGTTTGGGATTAGATATTGTAGAATTTTTGGTTTCCATTTTTCTACATTTTGCTTACTAAGTCATTCATTCTGGATCATATACACTTAAAAAAGTAGGGGAACTTCATGATGAATTTATGATTTTCATTTTCAAAACAAAAAACAAAAAGCTAGAAACAAACACTAACAACTGTGTGAGGCAAGATGATTGTCAAAATTAATGGTTTACAGTGATTTATCGACCTTGAAAACTGTCAAATCAAGAATGACACCCCATGCATGTGTATGGGGCTAGTGCATTGTGCACATGCATCCCATGCATTGTGTTTAGGGGTGGTGATAAAGAGAAATGGTGTTGCGTTCATAAGATGTCTGTCTTTGAAAAGTTTGTTAACGCTTATCCAAACTGAAAGTTCAGGTTCCCCTACTTTTTTTAAGAGTATATCTTGAGACTTTTTTCTGTAGATGGTTAAGTTTTAAATGGTTTTGAAATGATAGCATGTCCCATAAATTATGAAATTGTTGATTAATGTAAGTGTATTTCTCAGTCAATAACACAGTTATTGTTTTGTAAAGGATTTTGTATCATTTTTTTATAAACTTAATTTTAACGCATATGTTTATGTAGTGATTCACGTAAAGTTGAACTACTGTGAATCAAAAGGAACAATACTTACTGATGATAACTTGTGTATTGCAGCAGAAACAGGCTACAGGTCGGAGATGGCGATTTTCGTGGAGCAAATGAGCAAGCTGACAGAGAAGGCCGACTCCCGAGACTAACATGTCTGACACTACTAGCATCTCACTTCCAGATACGGAGAGTAACTCTGAGACAGGCTCTGTCATTCGACATGAACAGGAGGGGAAGCTGTACCATTCCAAGATGGATTCCTATTCCTCGGACTCAGGTTCAGTGCAGAAATACGACAGTGAAGACCGATCTCATGGAGGGTCTACAGATGCCAGTAGCTATGATGATGTTCCGGTAACAGAAGTACAACAATCACGTGCTAGGCGTGATTCTCTTGAAATTCATCGTGAAACATTGTTGCAGATAACGAAGTGTCGGAAATTGATGTTCCCATGGAAATGGTTCCTCCTCCAGCTGAGTTCAGGAATGATCCTGAAGAGGAAGAAGAAATGCAAGAGGAAGAAGAAGAAGAAGAATACAGAGAATCTACAGAAGAAATAATTGTAACTATGGCACCTTCAAGTAGTTTTACTTTTGCTGGTGCTTACAAAATTCCTGACTTGGAAACACCTAAAGAACATTCCAGTTTACCAGACTCTCCTCGATTTTGTGTTGCTGAGCCTTCATTATCTTACTCAACATCTAAAAGTGATCAGAATTCTACAAACTTCTCTGACCCTAAACCTCAAAATGTGGTGAAACCTGCAAGAGAGAAAGAAGAATTTGTTCTGACACGTGAAGATTTGGCTAAGATTAAATATGTTGAAGATAACAAATGGAGATCTGAGCCATATGTTGAGACAGCAAGAAGGCCAACATCAATCAGTAGCTTGACCCAGGTGTATCAGGATGAGCCAGAACCTGCAGTGTCCTATGCATCATTTGAACCAAGTTATTCTAAACCTGAAAGTATTCAAGGGTCCAGGTCAGAAGAGGAAAATGTTAAAACAAGATGTTCTGAACTGAGCTTCAGACCCAATTCTGAGGGGGAGATTGATAATGTCCTTGAAGAGAAATCGATTTCTTTAATTGCCTTGCCAGCCATGAGAACAAGTGTCCTGAAAAAGTCGGATGAGGAATATTTGACAACATTAAAACAGGAATCCTACCAATCATCAGTTCCAGAAACAATGTCAGCAAGTGATCGTGAAATGAGAAGCAAGTTCTTTGATGATGATGATGATGATGATGATAATGATGATGAGACTGATAATATAGTGCAATCAAGAAAGGTGTTTATTTCAGAGGGAAGTGAAGATAAAGGGAGTGCAGAGGAAGAAAATGAAGAGATTACAAAGCAACAGGCAGCACTCCAGACTCAGTATGAAATTCTGCAGCAACAGTTTACTATGTGGCAACAACAACTCAAGCAGAACCAGGACCTCCTTGCCAGTCAACATATTGACCCAGAAGTCCAGAGCATGCAAGAAATTCAGATCCAACAAATGCAGCAGCAGATGCAGATCCAGCAGCAGATGATGTCACAACTAGAGAGGAGCATGGAAGCCCTGGCCCTGCAGAAGAAGCCCAAGTCAGGCCAGCCCTCAACTGCTGCTTCAGCCTCAGCATCTGTTGTAGAAGCATCACCTGAATGTTCCGGAGAGGGTATTGGTAGGTTGTCAATACCTACCCCACCTCCACCACCACCAGTCACAGTTGTGAAGAAAACTGTTAAGAGAGTCAACAAGGAGGAGGACCCAAGATTTCAGAGGAAGTTAGACCCTCGTGAGGAGCTCATGATAGCAATCAGAAGCTTTGGAGGAAGAAGTAAACTTGCAACTGTAAGTTGATCATTTAAATGTTACTCTGACCACCTAAAATATACTTGAACATTAAAACATTTAATCATCTTCAGATCAACTGGTACTGAAAAAATAATATTTCTTTTAAATTGCTAATTCAAGGAGAAATAATTTTGGAGAAGGATTATATCGATATGATTGGTTTCATTCTGTTATGCTACTTGCCCTTTTGTGTGTACTGATCTATGTCATATTTTTTCAGGTATCAATCCAAAGCACACACTGGCAAGAAGGGTCTTCATGAGGGTGCTTTGGTAGAGAATCAAAAGCCAATCAGTGCTAGGATCAAAAAGGTCAAGGTCACAATATTTTACCATAAATGTATAGTTCATTCTGTTCTGACAAAGCCGATTTTATACACACTCTTTGTCAAATAACCCAAAAGAACACACTGGGGGCAAGTACAAAACATGGTCCGGTATTGTTCTTTATATAGAATCTTTCAGATCAGATGAATTGTTCAGGTAATTCTCACGGACAACTATATACGGTTAATCTTTGAGCATTGTATTAATTATATATGAAGCAGGTTGCTATTCATCTTCACACCATCTTAGTCAGACAAACTGAAGAGACAATGTGATTCCAAGCAGCTAAGTGGAGATACACCAACAGCAGCAAGCTCATCCTACTGGCGTATCAAGGAGGACATATGTGTTTCGGCAGGACCTCTGTTCTGAAGTCACCTTTCTGGTGTTGCTTGTAGTAATGACATGATTTGTAGATCAGGACTTGGGAGACTTTCTACATCTTCTGGACTGTATACATTGAAACACAGGATGGCTTGTGACTGGGGATACTGGATGATGAAACATGGGTGACAGAAACTGCTCCAGCTAATAACAGGCCTGTGAGGTTCCGGCTCTGTCAGACGTCCTGTACTATCCTTAAGCCTGCCATCTTGGTGATAAAGCTGCAAGCATGAGTGTTTCATGTACTGACTTAAGAATGATATGAGCTTGTTGAATGTGGAGTTATAAGAGGCTTGTACTAGAGGTGGCAGCATTCTTTCAAATCCAAACGATTTGTCATATGTCGGAAGACACCATCGTTGGCAACAATGATGTGCGAAAATACAATAAAGACACAATTCACAACATGTGAATACCAAAATCATACTTCCCAGTTATTAATCCACCAAGTCAGCTGCATATGTACCTCTAGCTTGTGGATCATGCTTTCATGAAACCATCTTTTATAAATATGATAGCATGGTTGCTAACTGTTTGGTGCAATCACGTTAAAGTTTGTCAGTGTTTATATACACAAAACAGTTATTGTTCATTATACAAGGCAGGGTTGCCTGAACAACGAGCAGTAATCCTTGGTATCCAGTTTACTGTTTCTACTGTCACATCCCAATCATGTATCTATTATCTGTTCTATGTTAGGACATATTTACTGTGTTTTGAATTAGTATTGTGTTGAGTTATGACTAAATTTTATTTGCTAAAGGGACATAATTATTTCAGTATCATCAAGCTATACTCTGTAGTAACGTCATATAGGGCATATCTATTGAATTAAGTTACCAATGGAAAACTGTGCATTAAGCCATTGTTTATGTATAATCTGTTAGATGTCAACACTTTATGGAATGTCATATGCTACTTAAAGCAGTGTGGACAATGGCCATACACCAGTAGACATTATGTGAAAAAGCAGCAGTTCTCATGGGTACAAGATTTACAGTGAGATAGGACTTGTTGGGGCCATGTGCCACTTTAACTTGTATATTTACATGACTACAGCAATATATGTGTTTACATCAGCATTTCTCTGTGTGTGTCTGTTAGTAGAACTGTTTCAGATCATAATCGACCAAAATCATCAGCCCCGGTATATTATTTTTAATTTCTAGTTACCTTGATAACTATATTTCCATCAGAGGTTGAATCAGTACATGTTGACGGAGCCCTTCTTATTTGGTGTTATATTCAACTTCGGATAGAAGGGAAATTATGAAAACCAACCTTTGCTTTCCACTTGGCTCATCAAGGCATCTCTTCTCTAATTTTGTTGAAAAGAATGAATGTGGCTTTTGTTGCGGCCAAAGTCAAAATTTGACTTTTGGGTGTTGTCATGACTGTGTAACGTTCACTGACTGTTCATGTAGGAGTTGGATATGGAAAGAAATTGTTAAGTAGAATAATATGCCATTTTGTGGACAGCAACACGGAGTTGAAGGGACATAAGTTTGTGAAGAAAACATGGCAGTTCATTTGTGTCAATGCATTTGTTTCTTATTCTGTTTCCTACTGAGGCCCTTCTGTCATTTATCAAGGTAATATACGGGGCTGGCTTGGTAGTCCACATTGGTACTTCCACAAAACAACAGGTTAGTTTCAAGTATACTTATTCTTTAGCTTACAAATTTTGATGTTGACTATTTATTTTGTGCAATTATCCTAGATGTGATCCTTTTGTGCCCCTGCTCAATATTTATACCCCGGCATCAAGCTTCTGATGAGATTGACACACAAGATCTTCAGGGTAGTAGACAAACAGCATCTTTCTACATATAATGGAGAACTTACTTGACGTTTAGTATTTTTAAGAATACTATTTCTTTTCAATAAATTCCATTAAAACTCTATCTGAAAAACACAATGTTTGATGATGTTTCTACTTATTTGACCGATGCTTTTTGTTCCATCATTTAGTGTGTGAATCATATGGCTGTGAAAATAGCTATGTAACTTATGAAACGCCAAGGTGGTTGTGTGGGGCAGTGTCCAGACACCAAGGTGGTTGCATGGGGCAGTGCCCAAGACTTCTCTCATGGTGTCACCAAGGTGGTTGTATGGGGCAGTGTCCAGACACCATGGTCGATGTATGGGGCAGTGTCCAGACACCAAGGTGGTTGTATGGGGCAGTGTCCAGACACCATGGTCGATGTATGGGGCAGTGTCCAGACACCAAGGTGGTTATATAGGGCAGTGTCCAGACACCAAGGTGGTTGTGTGGGGCAGGGTCCAGACACTAAGGTGGTGGTACTGGGCAGTGTCCAGACACCATGGTCATTTTATGGGGCAGTGTCCAGACACCATGGTCATTTTATGGGGCAGTGTCCAAAGACGAAGGTGGTTGTATTGGACAGTGTCCAACAGTTAGTTAGAGCATCTAACCTGGTGGTTATCATTTTTATCAACAGCTAAGATGCATGATATTATTTGTTTATGCAGTGCAATAGTACTGAAGAAAATGTATATATAATTTTGATACCTATTAACTTTCTTACTGGAATTAGATTTTTAAGATGTTTCTAAAATTATCATGTAGCACGTGATGACTCATGAAAGTTGTTGATCTTCATGAAATTTACAGATGATCATGAAAATAATATGTTTCTACTTCAGCATTAATGACTTCATAATTTGATGCCAAGATTATCACAAAGTTGATTTTATTCATTTATGTTATATCTTTCACAATACCAGGAATATTCTTTGATAAGGTCAGTGGTGTGTATAATCTAGAAATTTGATATCAGTTATATTTTATCCTACACCTCTTCAAAACTTCATCACAATTATTATGCATAACAATTAGGAAAATAAATCATGGTTATCATTAAATCACATCGTATAATTCTATCACATTTCATGACCCTAATACTGAATATACATGATGAAAATGTGTTCCTGTAATTCATCATGTACCAGGCTTAGAATTAACAGAATAGGCTGAATATATTTTACAGTTATGCATTAAAATGCACCATTTATCACTTACCAGATGTATAGTCAGTTAATATATTAGACAGCTGTAGTCTTCCAGTTACTTTCAGGCAGGACCAATATGTATATAGGTACCAATATAGATATATGTACTGAAATAGCTTTAGAAGTCACATCGTGAAAGAATCATCAAAAACAACATTGTGGACCAGAAACTGGTGTTGTATGTAGTGTCAAGAAGGCTACAGAGACCTTCATTGTGAAAAATACTTCTTTTACTTAAATGGAGGACAGGAATCCATGCCTACCAAGGATAATTGTTTGTTATATTATGCTTAACTTTGACACTGATTCTGAGACTGTTTTATACTGATCATATGTAATTTTATATATTTTAACTTCAAGGCAGTATACCCATCAGAACTCTTACAATATCAACAAATGTTTAGGAGAATCACACGTACCTGTTCTAGAATACATTGTAGCATCATAATAGGTGAAATATACATTTGGAGAAACAAAATTATTAGTAAAAAACAGAAAGATTGGATACTGTTTTCTCTGCCATAAGTACAGTTGTTAGGTCGGATGTCTTCCACAACACCAGTGGATGAGGAATTCCCATTGTTCATTTTCAGGGCAGGTATATGGAGCTCCTCGGCCTGCTGTCCATAGTTCATGTCTTTCATCTCCCTCTTGGCATAATGTCAATGTTGATATCAGCGTCTCTCAGAGACTTGTAGATTCTGTGTATATTACTGCATCTGTCCTGTGTTTTCTATTGAACATATCATGTAATTAACAACAGTTGTATGTATGAGCAAAACCTACATAAATATATGAAATTGTACTTTTTTGGTGTCTTGTTTTCTAATTACTGAAGTACGACCTCAGTAGATGTTTGTTGATGGATTCTACTTGAATACATTGATGCCCTTATTCCAGTGATCACAAGGATTGTCAATAAGAGTCTATCAACAGGAATAGTTCCTGTTAATCTCAAAGAGGCAGTGGTCAAACCTCTTCTAAAGAAACAGGACTTAGAGGTGTCGATCCTCAGTAACTACCGTCCTGTGTCTAACCTATCATTCCTTTCAAAAGTGCTTGAAAAGGCTGTGAAGTGTAGACTCTCCTAACATCTTGACAGATTTGACTTACTGGATAAGAATCAGTCTGCATATAGGCCAGAACACAGTACTGAAACAGCGCTGCTTCGCATTATGAATGATTTGTTGACATCTGTGGATGGTGGGTGTGTTGGCTTGTTGGTATTGTTAGATCTCTCGGCAGCATTTGATACCATCGATCATGAACAACTCTCAGCAACACTGAGGGAGTCAATAGGTATTGATGGAACTGTACTGAAATGGTTTATGTCATACCTTTCTGGTCGAGTCCAGTCAGTTTGTATCGGTGACTCAAATTCTGAAACTGCCATCTTAAAGTATGGTGTTCCTCAAGGATCTGTCCTTGGGCCCATCCTATTCACACTGTATACTTCTGATCTGGGCAAATCTCTTTCAACCTCAAGTGTAAATCATCATATGTACGCAGATGATACACAGTTACTTAAAGTTTTCTACCCCCCCAAAATGCATGCCACTCAGTGACTGAACTGGAAGTGTGCACAGACAGGATCAAGTCCTGGATGACTATGCACAAGCTGAAACTAAATGACAGCAAAACAGAGGCTCTTCTAGCAGGAACGGTTGGCGACAGGTGTGAAGACCGTTCGAGTAGGAGACTCTGAGATTACAGTTTCGGGAATGTGTCAAGAATCTTGGTGTGGTTCTTGACAACAGTCTATCAATGGATGATCACATATCTAAAATCTGTCACTCTTGCTATTTTCATCTAAGGAATATTGGTTCCATTAGAGATCTTCTCTCTACTGATATGGCACATATGCTAGCAAGAACACTTGTATTGACAAGACTCGAAAGAGGAAGTGTGCACATATAACACCAGTGCTAACTTCCCTACACTGGCTCCCAGTCCAAGCTCGAGTCCAATACAAGATTCTCACATTGACATATAAATGTGTCAATCAACCAGCTCCTGCCTATCTGACAGAATTGATTGAGAAATATGAACCTTCTCGGACACTAAGATCTGCTGATAAGTTACTTCTTAAAGTACCCAAATCCGGCCTCAAAAAGTATGGACAGAGATCATTTGCTTACATGGCCCCAACTCTGTGGAACGATCTTCCCTTGGGAATGAAGAAATCCCCATCATTGACAATCTTTAAAAGCTGCATAAAGACTCATCTCTTCCAAAAGTTCTATAAAGATTGATATACCAGTGAAAATATAGCACCTCCACTGCAGTGTTTTTTTAATTTTGTGTAGCGCCATGAGCAGACACCAAGTGCCTGGAGTTTTGGCGCATAACAAATCTTCTGTATTATTATTATTATTATTATTATTATTATTATTATTATTACCCAGTTGTCTTGACACCGTGTGGCAACACCCAGCCAGCTGACCCAGAATACCTACAGATGTATTATGTCATGAAACACAGAAAACAGTACAAGAGAAATCTGTGAGACTGTATTTGAAACAGTTTATTGATACAATACTACTTGTACTAGGGTTTACTGAAGGGTATATTTTCCACAAATCTCTGAATCATGTCAAGTGATCTCCTTGGTTGGTCATGTGGCAAAATATGGCCTCCATCACGCACTACAACCTGCAATTGGAAATACTTTCAATGTATGTACAAACTGCTCCAAGCCATTCCAGTTGATCATTTACAGCACTGGATGTTGGAAATATAGACAAGTAACACATCATCATTGGTCAGTATGCAGACACCAGAACATATGTATGTTCAGATAGGTTCACGGACAATTGCCCCTGGTCAGTTACCGCTTGGGATAATTACTACTTGGTGAATAAACTACAACAAGCAGAACTATTCTGCACTGTGAGAAAAACCAACACAAAATCTGAACAATTTTCATATTTTCTATGTGAATCGTATGTGTCATGGGGAGATAAGATTACTGAGCGCAGAGTTGCTGGTTACTTAAAGTAACAGGAGTCCCAGTGACAAGACTTAGTGTCCTGAGTAGGAAGTGTCATGATGGCAGATGTCCTGCTCCAGTCCAGAAATAACCTAGGGATTCCGTGTTAGACCCCTAACAGTTTGGACATTTCAGGGTAGTGCAAGGTCTAAATATTCTTTGATCATGATACAGGAACAAGTACATTTGCACCTTAAAAATATATGTATGTGGTTACATTTTACTAATCTCCATGCACAAGGGACTTGCTCAAAGCGCAAATACTATTACCCTGTCAATGGATCAGTGTGCACTACAACCCAGGCTGCCTGTGAAAGCTAGTGGGTGAACAGTCATTTGGCCATCTCATCCCACCAGGTAGCCATTCACTGCTGGGGGAACAGAGGCAATTTTAAACAAAGTCATTTGCCTCATGTATTACACCAGCAGGACTTGAAGTCCTAGAAACTCTCAGGAGTCAAGCTGCCAAACATGGTCACTCATCCAAGGACTCTCCACGATTAACTTCAACCCAGTTGTGACCTTTGCTCTTTGCAGAGGACCAAATACTACCACCTTCATGATCTGGTGCTGTTGGTGGTCTTGTCTGTGTTTGAACCTACCTGGTAGAAGTTGTCGACCTGTCGGACGTAGCCAGCTACCTCATCATCAGAAGCATTAACCTTCCACACTGTCCTGTTGGCAGCCTTGTACGCCTGCAGGCCCCGCCATTCCACAGTCTGCAGCATGGCTTCAGTCAGAGGATTGGCCACAACGATGTCCAGCTGCCCATTGTACAGCATCACCTTGTACATAGAGGAGTGGAATGACCAGGAGTTGTAGATAATGTTTGAGCTGCTTCCCTGACTTGTAGCAGAGGTCAAATCCACGATATGTCCTAATTTGAAACATGTTCTCAAAACGTAGCATTTTCTGTCCAGTTAGGATGACATACTGTGATGTAAAAAAATGCCATTTTACAAAGGCCATAAAACCATCTGACACAGCATCAGTATCAGAACAGATTACCCCTGTGTGTGTTTGTTTAAAAGTGTAGTGAGAGTGCCGTCAGTTTTTTGTCCTTGTCTACCATAAGCTGGAAAGCCTGAGTTTAAAGTAATGTGAAGAAAAACAGGGTTTCCGACATTCAAGGATGTACAAAATGAGTGGATATACTGGTATATCATGGTCTTATTAACTTTACTTGACTCATGCGTTTCCGACTCTGCAGATATGTTTCCAGTTACATTACACCCCTGAAACTACCTCTTGTGCTATCTGTCAGTTTCGTCCAGTTCTCCCCAACGACGTAACAAAAATCTTATCCAACAAAGGTGATATATATGTAAATCTCTGTTACCTGTAGCTTAAACAGCATTTCATTTCTCATTCACTCAGCATACCTTGTAGTTATCCATGATTGTTGCCAGCCAGGGTTTCACAGACATCATGAAATCATCACCGAGATGCATCGACACCTCAGAACCATCATGAAAGGTAAGATTACCAACATGAATAGCATTTCTTGTCTCTGGGCGTGCTAGGAACAGTGGGTAATAGCTGAAGTCTTTAGGATCCTGCAAATACCAACCAATGTACCACCCATAAGTACTACTATGTGCCTTTAAATGTGCATGTAGTATTAGCTCGGATAGTTTTAGCACGTGTGTGTGTGACCAATTAAGGCTATAAATGTCATATACAATATGTGATGAAAGTGACAGAGTGGCACAGGGTGGCTGACAAGACAATGTACACTGCGGTAGTGATAAGGATTAAGGCTGCAGATTTATAGCGTCATATAAATAATTACACTGACGTCTCACATGGCTTGGCTACATAGTTTTTGGTCTTTATGATGGCTGTCCTGAATTAGACGCTATGACAGTACACGTAATTAACTATCTGTAAGACTGCATTTATCATGTACAAAGCATCAGTTTCGAAATGACAACCATCTTGTCTTAGTGTATCTTAGTAATCTGTTTAAAAAGAATTAAATGGTGACAGTGTGTGATATTTGGACCAGTTGTCGTGTTTTGATTATATACTGAATATCATTGAAAACGCACCACTTATAAAAGTTCAGAGTATTAAAAGCACGTGTAAGGAATTGATATTTTTGAGTGGATAATAACAGATGGACGGCTGACAAAAACAACAACACAGAAAAGACGCTCATTGATTGAAATGTTCCACAGCCAGAAAGGATCAAACACACGTGGGGTCAAATCGAAAAGTCAATATCGCGTGTGACCGCCATTTCCATTGACACATGCAGTTTTAACGTCTCCTCATTTCTGTAATAAGCGTCCGAATAGAGTTCTTGAGGATGGCATTCCACTTCTGCAGTAGTGCAGCCTCAAGTTCTCGGATGTTTCGCATCTGTTGTCGCCGCGAAAGACTTTGACCAATTTCGTCCCACAAGTGCTCCATGGGGGATACATCTGGCGACTGTGCTGGCCAATGAATAACCTGGATGTGTTGCTGGGTCAGATACTGCATGGAAAGTCGTGTGTGTGCCCGTGCGTTGTCCTGTTGAAAGTTATGGACATCTTGGTGGTGATTGAAGACAGATACGATGTGATTCTGAAGAATCTGCTCACGGTAATAAAGGGCATTAACTCTCCCTTGACAGACATGAAGGCAGTCCTGTGATTGTAATTTATTCCACCCCAGACCATGACACTCCCACCGCCCAAAGGTCTGTCTGAACCACACACTCATCAGAAAAACACGTAATCGGCCGTCAGCATTACGTAGATGAAAACGTGACCCGTCAGTGACTACCACACCATGCAATTGTTGTAACCTTTACTGAAAATACCTGCTAGCCCATTGTATACGCCCATTACGGTGTCTGTCAGTCAGAATTGGTCCAACGTAAGGACGTCGAGAATGGAGCCCTGTACCGTGTAGACGGCGTCGCATGGAGTCAGCGCTGATGACCCCCACGTCAACCTTGAACTAGTGCAGCAGTCCTGGCAGTCGGCAGCGTTCAATCACTGATATGGACAAGGTCAATATGGCGATCCTGATGGAGCGTCGTAACACGTTGTTGCCAAGGTCATTGAAGGTCACGGGTGCTGCCTGTCTACTGATGTCGTCTATGAAGCCTAACGATGGTTGAGTGGCCAAGTCCAAGTTGTCGAGCAATATCCCTGCTGCTGGTGCCAACCTGAATCATGTTTAGTGCACGTTCTCTTTCGTGAGGTGTTAACCTCGGCATCTCTGTCCTAGTTTCACAATCGTTAGTGAAGCAATGAGAATCGGTTCTCATACACCTGCTTTTAATGTCACAGTCAGTATGATTTCAGAATGAAATTCGCGCTTTTTTCATGGCGTGGCTGCATGTTGATGCATTTTGGAATTAAGAGTCATACTGTGGACAGGAATTTGTTTCTCAAGCAATTTTTCAACTGGACATGCCCTTCGACTTCATGTTAGTTATATTCATTGATCATTGTCATGCTGAAATCCATCTTGATGAAAGTATGGACAATTTTAGACTGGTGCGTTTTCAATGATGTTCAGTATATTATTATTATATTGTGTCACCTTGCGAATCTGAAATCTCTAATACATCATTGCCTTAAATCCTGTAATTTTCTGTCATCCAAACATAAAATCTTCAGATTTTCGACAGAAGCCTATTTGACAGTCCATAATCCATAATCCTCTTGCCAATATGCATTTGAGGAATCTCTCAATGCTAGTGTGAACTTTGAACTCTGGTATAACATGTTACTAGAGTAGTTCCTGTGCTACAATTAGATCTACAGTATAAATACTGGTATAGATATAGTATAGGAAATAGTTCAGATCTACAGTATACAGACTAGGACAGATCTACAGTATAAGGACTAGTATAGATCTACAGTATAAGGACTAATATAGATCTACAGTATAAGGACTAGTATAGATCTACTGTTTAAGAAATAGTACAGATCTACAGTATAAGGGCTATTCGTGTTTGTATTATTCTGGGTCACCAGCACAGTCTCCACGAAGCGGAAAATGGATATTCCTGAATGCAGATGAACATTGAGTCTATTATTTAAACAAACTTGTGAATTGTGTTGGTTGATCACGCCTCCCTCTGAGCGAAACAGTGCCCCCCCCCCTCCCCAACATTCACTAATAAATCACCTCTACGTTGACAATAGGAAAGTTCTTTTTTGTCATGTGTGTTTTTACCACTAATAACCCCTTATACAGATATGGGAAATGTAGATCACTTACGTTCGTAATAAGATAATTGTAGAATTGATGGAGTCCACTTTCTTTTCCAGCCAAACCAAGCGTTGTGCCAAATAGCTTGAATAAAAAACATAAAGAAATGACAAAGTTAACTCTAGTGCAATGTCTATCCATTCTCCTGTTAATGATTTGCAGAAAAACAGAAATGATCATGAAATCGAAATGTGTACACTATCAGTGTGACCTCTGACCATACCTGGCGAGCGTCCTGATACCTGCCCTCCCTGATGTAGGCGGCCATGTCCTCTCCCCGGGCGGTCATGTATTCTTCCTGGTTCTCATCTATCAGTCCCAGATAAAACAAGTACTTGCCATACACAGGCATCATCTAGTGGAAAAGGAGAATGTTCTGCATCAGAGAAAGGATATAGACACTCGTGGACTCAACAAGTTCATATTGCTAGGCAAGTTGGTCTGACCCTTACACAACTGGAGAAGCTTAGATGGCGCGAACTGAGATGAAGGTGCTGAGGGTGTAGATGAACAGAACAGGAGACACAGATATTTTCGTGTCCCAAACTGGTAAATGTCTAATTACTTGAACCTTCCCAAGTGTTTTGTTGATTCCCTGGTTCAGTCTGGCAGGAATCAATGTTACCTGGTGATTCATACCAGATATATCGTCACCTAACCAAGTAACCACCTTCCTTTATTCGTTCAAGAAATATAGCAATGTATCGTCAACGTATTCTATTTCCTTACCTCACCAAGAGATCTCCATCCATATTTCAATCCAGAGACCACTTTTACATAGCAAGTACACATTATGAATATGTAGAGGTTTTAGTGATACCGAGCAGCTGTTCAACAGATGCAGATGCATCTCAAACTATTCTTTAAAAATTCCCAAAACATAAATGAATGAATGGATGTGAACTTTAAACGGAACAAATCCTTTTCACAAACGGTAGAAGATACTCAGAAAATGTTCAAGAGATCATTTCTACAATGTAGGCGATATTTGTTTCCAGTAATATCTATATGATAAAAATGCACACATTTGAAACACCTTACAACTGGTAGTGCATTATGGCAGTAGTTGTTATAACCGCTTGCAGGTTTGGATCAGTAGTGCATATTACTACCACGATTTGTCAAACATTAACATGACGAGGCATATTGCAAATGAGTCTCCCAAACCGATTTGAGGGTATCTGTCCCGATCCTCTGTCAGTGCCTGGCCAAGTTCCTTCATTGTTGTCGATGGCCTATGGCCGTGACGCACACAAACGTCCCAACACATGACCAATGGCAATTACCCTACATTGGACTATGTGTACACCGTTGACGTTAATTTGCGATGTGACGATATGTCAAGGGTAGCACAAGGCATGGCAATTCGATTCGACTCGATTTGCCGCTTGAGCTCGATTTCGTGCAGACTGATTACAGATCGAGTCTGTACGTTTGTCGTTGCTGCTGGACGCCCTACACAGGGTCGATCGTCAATATTTTGAGTTTGGTGGTACCTGTACCATAGTCCGATAATCACAGACCGTGATACTTTCTACGAATGGCACACTGACACCAGTCAGATTTCAGCATGGCATTAGCCAGAAGACACTCCACACATCAAGTGCATAATTAATTACGAGGACGATCAATTGTGAGTCAAGCCAAGGCATCTTTTCCTTCGGAAATTTGAAAACATTTTTCCAGCATTGAAGTTAGCCTACTGAAGCAACTGCAAACCATGAAACGGTGCTAACCGAGTTAGTTGCACTGTAAGAGATTACCAGATTACAAGACCGTACATTTTGGACATTGGTATGTTACGGAAGGCCCGTGACCATGTCATTGACATGATTCCAAACACACCAACACCGACCTGGAACAACTTTGTAGCTTCTGTGGCACGGACACAGTGGTTTGAGTACATTTGTGAAACCCTCGCTGCTTTGGAGATTGTTGACATAAATGTCTACGGTGAAATAATCTTGCATTAATTGGCAAGTTTTCCCGTTCAGAGAAACACGAAAACGCCAGGTACAGTACATGTAGTCAATGTGTGACGGTCATAGGTACAATTGTCCCCTTATAGTGCTGGATGACTCCATGTAGAGATGACCAAAAGGAGAAGAATTTGTCAACACCACAAGAAGAGGACTAAACCATATTTTGTAATGTCATAATACTTGATTATCTCCCTTTTCACACTACTGATAAAGGATACAGTTGAATTTCTGCTGTGTCTAAAGATAACTTGCTTCACAACAAGTATTATGGCATTATTTGGATTATTTTTGTTTACTTTGATTCCAAGGAAAACATTCTGTTTTGTGAAATATAACGGAATATTCAAGTCAGTTAAGAGCCATGACTGGATGTTTTTCCAGATATCTTGAACAATTTCACAGTCCTAAAATATATGGGTAATTTTTAAAAAATATTATTTATTTTTTTTATTCCATTTCAAGTCTCACATAAAATACATATGGCAAAGAGGACAACATCCAAATATATATGTATATAGCTTCAGTGATGTTTTGCAAGGTTATATATGACATAAAAGACAGTATTACATACATATACACACACGCGCACACATACATATATACATATACATACATATGCACATACATACACGCATGTATACATATATATAAATATAACATCATGAGATTACAACAATTATACAGATACATAAGATGTCATTAAAGTTTCTGTGGAGGGAATATGAAATGGGAGGGGTAAGGTTGAATAGTATGGTTGTAGTGAGTAGGGTCTGGAAGTCTCAGCTGATATTATAAGTAGAATTTAATGTTTAGCACATAATTAGGTATATAAATGTGTCCATTTCCTTATAAAGGGATCTAAGCTATTGTTTTTCCTAGCTATATATTTTTCAGTTGTATATATATATTTTAATAACTTAAGAAATCCCTAAAGGGAAAGTGTTTGTTGTTTTAAACTTGAAACATAAATGAATCTTTTGGCAAGAAGTATAATATGGTTTAGTATTTTATTGTTTGAGAACATTCCAAACATGATAGTGAATTTTGTAAATGTGACATCACACTGGAGGTGGGCATTTAGAAATTGTTCTACATTTCGCCAAAAGTTTTTAACTAAATCACAGTAAAAAAATACATGCAATATGTCTTCCGAGGTATTTTTACAAAAAGTACAAGTATCATTATCAACTAGTTTCATCTTCAATAGTTCTTTCTTTGTATAGATTATTCTGTAAATAAATCTGTACTGAAAATCTAACAGCTTACAATCATTTGTGCATTTCCTGTAATATCCGAATACATTACTCCACATTATATCCTGCTGAAAGACAGTTTTCCAATACTCTAGTACTTTAGGGGTATCGTTGTTCTTAATCAATTTATCATAGAATATCCTTGAACCTTTAATATTTGAGATCATATCTAGGTAAACTCTATTAATGTTTAATTGATTTAAGCAGAGAGTTCTGTTTCCTACAAGTTGTCTCCAGTTCATTGGAATGTTATTTAACAAATGATGATAGTCTAAGAAGGTTCCGCTTATTTTGTACCTCTGTTTTACATCTTTAAAACTGAGAAATCCATTTTCATTACAAATATCGTTGACATAATGTATACCGCACTTAAACCAATTTCTTATCATGTATGAAGATTTAAGAAATGGTTTAACCAGAGTGGCTGAGCTAAGATTTGGTCTAAGTCATCGCTGTCAAAGGTGTGTTTTTTATAAAATATTCTCCAAGCAGATAAAACATCTCTCCAATAGGGATTATCTTTGCCAGATAAGCAATCAACAGCATTAGAACCTAGAAAGTACAGTTGACTTAAGGGAAAAATGCTATTAAAATTTGAAGTTTTCTTTAAGTGACATTTCAGTGATGATAATTTCGAAGCGTTAATGAAACATTCAATGTCCATCATTCTGAGGCCTCCATCTTCGTAAGTTCTACTGATATTAGACCTTTTAATCTTATCATTTTTATTATTCCATATGAATCTATAGATTATTTTACTGAGTTCATCGATGAATGTTTTTGGCGGGTTAGGAAGTGCTGAGAAAATATGTACTGGAGTAGAAATTGCTAGAGTTTTGCTAACAGTGATTTTCCCGATTAGAGTCAGGTTTCTTCTTCGCCATCTAGCAAGTAATCTATTAATATGTTCTAGGCGTTTTCTTGTGTTAATTACCCAAAGGTCTTTAAGAGAAGCATTAAGTGTTATTCCTAAGATTTCAAAGGTCTCCACTGTGCCTGTCAAGATAAAAGTGATTGGATAAAGTTATATTACTACCTGTCATTGAGCCTATCCAGATAGCTTTGGTCTTGTTTATGTTCATTTTGAGTCCAGACATTTGATAGAATTTATTCAGTGTTTCAATTGCAACATTGAGACTTGTTTCAGATCCATCTAGAAATAGCTGTGTATCGTCCGCATATTGTCCGAGTTTCTGTTCTGTATCATTAAGTGTTATACCCTTTATATTAGGATTCGACCTTATCATAATACCTAATATTTCAACGCCAAGAATAAATAAATGAGGTGAGACCGGATCTCCCTGTCTACACCCTCGTTAGGTTGGGTAGGTTGATGTACAGAGTGATAGTGATTAAAACAATATGCAGAATGAGTTTATACAATAGATGAGTTGATGTACACTGAGATGGTAATGTGAGTTGAAGAGAGTAGGTTGATGTACACAGTGATTGGTTGTGATTACCTACTCTCTTCAACTCACATTACCATCTCAGTGTACATCAACTCATCTATTGTATAAACTCATTCTGCATATGGTTTTAATCACTATCACTCTGTACATCAACCTACTCTGCTCAAATCACTAATTAGCAATCCAATGTATATCAACCTTGTCAATTGTATATACACACTATACAGCTATGTATATATTCTCCATGTTACAACTCTTTGTATCACTTGCTTGATAACGGTGGAAGTACCTACACCGAAACGTCGCACCCATTGCAACAAAGAAGTTGACTATCCATAGAACTTTGTTTTCCTTCATCTATACAACTTCTAAAATGCCTCTCAAAGCAGTAAGGAATTGTTAAATTTCCAGACGCCTCGGCCACGAGGCATATTTGAAAGTGTGGGTAATAATTCTATCAGGGAGTTGTCAGATCCTAAACTAGGTGATATATCACAGTGTCTTATGGCTGATAGCATTTGATGAGAGATTAAAAAGAAGTAAAGCTTGTTTCAAAGGGGTTGGCTGTCGCCATGTATATCTCAAAATCTTTTGTTCACACCACGGGTCTTTAAGATCCAGATCTTCCATGAAACACCATCTTGATTTTCAGAATGTATAGCGTACAGTAACCAAGATTGGGCTGATAAAGTACTGTGGGTTCTTTTGATTTTTTAATGAAGCATCTTAGAATTCAGGTTAGTTGTTGAGGTTTGCTTCTAAAACCGTGTGTGTTGTCCAGCAGTAATGTCTCTTACATGTTGTAACCCAGGGGTCCAGTCGAACTGGGATTGTCATCAACATACTCACTGTCTCTGGATCACTGAGGCCATCTCCAATAGCCATCCCCTTCAAGTTGATTTTCACTTTAGCTGTTGGGTTCTCCATGTGGATCTTGTAGGAGATTGCGGGGACGTACTTCCCTGCATACGACTGGAATCACAGGTTACAGATATACACGATGCACCAAATAGAAACTTTCCCGTGAGATTAACGATTACTAAGTACATGAAATTGAAATTTCGTTCTGCGTTTCTTGTGATGTTTGTATGAATGTAATATTGCTTAGTGCCTGATGCTGACCGACGTTAGTACCGCCAACAGTGGTGACACGTCAATGTTGCATCTACTCGCCCAGACATACTGTTAGTTGGCCTCCAGACTTCAGGAAAACAAATACACATGAAAATCGTCAACCGTTAAGAACCACTTTCCACATGTTACGTTTACCTCTCCAGTAATGTAGAAGTCATTGCTTTGATACGATGAAAATATCTGAAAGAACTGCGTCAGACAGCTGTAAAGAAATAAATGTGTTTTGACTTTCATGACCAAGAGAATATTCGCCCCCATTCGTAAAAAGAGATTAGGAAATAAAGCTCACAAATACCCAATAATACTCAAATACTGCAAATGAGATTGGAACAAAACAACATAAGGACTTTTCCCAAATGAATATCGAAACCCCCGTCTTTCTGTAACAAACTAATCTCATAATGACGCATATTAAATGAAGCAAGTGAAAATATTCGCCTGTACACATTTAAATTGTTAGTTTGCAATCTGCTCGTGATCTGTAATTCGATTATTGTATTATCTTATAGAACTGGTCTTCTGTGAGCAAAATATTACACACGCAAAAAAGGAAAGAAAAAAACAGCAGTTCCTCATATAAAACTCAACTATCACGGTAGCAGCTCACGTAAAACGTCTTTGTCGACTGCAAGACTATCAACAGCTCATTTTGTTAATTTAGTAAAATAGCAGATCTGATTTCAAGGCTTGAGAATAATCTTGTGATTCACCTGTACAGGTCCCTGGCTACGTCTTCCTCGTTGTTGGCGTAGCCGGAATCTTCCCCCGTGAAGCTGAAACCTGTCCCTACCTGCAATAATAGTACTATTATGCTGCATGTATAATACATATTGTAGGATACACGATTTCATACTTATGAACTTTCTGTTATATATAGACCGTGTATGTGTGATGTTATGTCACAAAGGTGTCAATCTAATATATATTAGTAGGACGAAGGACTAAGGCTCCACTATTAATGTTGTTCCAGACACCGAAGACGATTTTGTAATGGGATTTACTGCAATGTCTCTTAGACCAGCCAAGAGGTTTCAGCTCAAATCATGGTCCCGCATCTACAGGGAGTCAGTCGTATTGTATGAAGATCATCTTTTCATGTTGATGAGCAACTATAGGTACTAGCCTCTTGTTAAACATGTGCAGTCTCTTAGTCATCATAGTCTTAGTAATATTTAACATGAGCAACTATAGGTATTAGCCTCTTGTTAAACATTTGCAATTTCTTAGTCATCATTGTCTTAGTAACATTTAACATGAGCAACTATAGGTACTAGCCTCTTGTTTAACATCAGCAGTCTCTTAGTCATCATAGTCTTAGTAACATTTAACATGAGCAACTATAGGTACTAGCCTCTTGTTAGACATTTGCAATTTCTTAGTCATCATAGTCTTAGTAACATTTAATATGAGCAACTATAGGTACTAGCCTCTTGTTAAACATCAGCAGTCTCTTAGTCATCATAGTCTTAGTAACATTTAACATGAGCAACTATAGGTACTACCCTCTTGTTAAACATCAGCAGTCTCTTAGTCATCATAGTCTTAGTAACATTTAACATGAGCAACTATAGGTACTAGCCTCTTGTTAGACATTTGCAATTTCTTAGTCATCATAGTCTTAGTAACATTTAACATGAGCAACTAGAGGTACTAGCCTCTTGTTAAACATCAGCAGTCTCTTAGTCATCATAGTCTTAGTAACATTTAACATGAGCAACTATAGGTACTAGCCTCTTGTTAGACATTTGCAATTTCTTAGTCATCATAGTCTTAGTAACATTTAACATGAGCAACTATAGGTACTAGCCTCTTGTTAAACATCAGCAGTCTCTTAGTCATCATAGTCTTAGTTACATTTAACATGAGCAACTATAGGTACTAGCCTCTTGTTAAACATTTGCAATCTCTTAGTCATCATAGTCTTAGTAACATTTAACATGAGCAACTATAGGTACTAGCCTCTTGTTAAACATCAGCAATCTCTTAGTCATCATAGTCTTAGTAACATTTAACATGAGCAACTATAGGTACTAGCCTCTTGTTAAACATCAGCAGTCTCTTAGTCATCATAGTCTTAGTAACATTTAACATGAGCAACTATAGGTATTAGCCTCTTGTTAAACATAAACATCAGCTCTTTAGTCATCATAGTCTTAGTAACATTTAACATGAGCAACTATAGGTACTAGCCTCTTGTTAAACATCAGCAGTCTCTTAGTCATCATAGTCTTAGTAACATTTAACATGAGCAACTATAGGTACTAGCCTCTTGTTAAACATCAGCAGTGCAATCTCTTAGTCATCATAGTCTTAGTTACATTTAACATGACCAACTATAGGTACTAGCCTCTTGTTTAACATCAGCAGTCTCTTAGTCATCACAGTCTTAGTAACATTTAACATGAGCAACTATAGGTATTAGCCTCTTGTTAAACATCAGCAGTTCCTAAGTCATCATAGTCTTAGTTACATTTAACATGAACAACTATAGGTACTAGCCTCTTGTTTAACATCAGCAGTCTCTTAGTCATCATAGTCTTAGTAACATTTAACATGAGCAACTATAGGTATTAGCCTCTTGTTAAACATCAGCAGTCTCTTAGTCATCATAGTCTTAGTAACATTTAACATGAGCAACTATAGGTACTAGCCTCTTGTTAAACATCAGCAATCTCTTAGTCATCATAGTCTTAGTTACATTTAACATGAGCAACTATAGGTACTAGCCTCTTGTTTAACATCAGCAGTCTCTTAGTCATCATAGTCTTAGTAACATTTAACATGAGCAACTATAGGTACTAGCCTCTTGTTAAACATCAGCAGTCTCTTAGTCATCATAGTCTTAGTAACATTTAACATGAGCAACTATAGGTACTAGCCTCTTGTTAAACATCAGCAGTCTCTTAGTCATCATAGTCTTAGTAACATTTAACATGAGCAACTATAGGTACTAGCCTCTTGTTAAACATCAGCAGTCTCTTAGTCATCATAGTCTTAGTAACATTTAACATGAACAACTATAGGTACTAGCCTCTTGTTTAACATCAGCAATCTCTTAGTCATCACAGTCTTAGTAACATTTAACATGAGCAACTATAGGTACTAGCCTCTTGTTTAACATCAGCAGTCTCTTAGTCATCATAGTCTTAGTAACATTTAACATGAGCAACTATAGGTACTAGCCTCTTGTTAAACATCAGCAATCTCTTAGTCATCATAGTCTTAGTTACATTTAACATGAGCAACTATAGGTACTAGCCTCTTGTTTAACATCAGCAGTCTCTTAGTCATCATAGTCTTAGTAACATTTAACATGAACAACTATAGGTATTAGCCTCTTGTTAAACATCAGCAGTTTCTTAGTCATCATAGTCTTAGTTACATTTAACATGAGCAACTATAGGTACTAGCCTCTTGTTAAACATCAGCAGTCTCTTAGTCATCATAGTCTTAGTAACATTTAACATGACCAACTATAGGTACTAGCCTCTTGTTAAACATCAGCAGTCTCTTAGTCATCATAGTCTTAGTAACATTTAACATGAGCAACTATAGGTACTAGCCTCTTGTTTAACATCAGCAGTCTCTTAGTCATCATAGTCTTAGTAACATTTAACATGAGCAACTATAGGTACTAGCCTCTTGTTTAACATCAGCAGTCTCTTAGTCATCATAGTCTTAGTAACATTTAACATGAGCAACTATAGGTACTAGCCTCTTGTTAAACATCAGCAATCTCTTAGTCATCATAGTCTTAGTAACATTTAACATGAACAACTATAGGTATTAGCCTCTTGTTAAACATCAGCAGTCTCTTAGTCATCATAGTCTTAGTTACATTTAACATGAGCAACTATAGGTACTAGCCTCTTGTTTAACATCAGCAGTCTCTTAGTCATCATAGTCTTAGTAACATTTAACATGAACAACTATAGGTATTAGCCTCTTGTTAAACATCAGCAGTTCCTTAGTCATCATAGTCTTAGTTACATTTAACATGAACAACTAGAGGTACTAGTCTCTTGTTAAACATCAGCAAGCTCTTAGTCATCTGTTACGTTTAATATGAGGAACAAATTCGGGAAAACTCCACGAATAGATGAATGGGCTTGTGAATGTAGTTTTAGGCCGCAATGATCAGTTTTCCTGGTGTTAGGACCAACCTACAGGGTTGTCAATATACAGCATGGAGTAGCGTGAGTTCCAGGTGATGTTGCGCCTCACCACTGTAAACAAAAATTTAGAGTTAATTCAACTCCTAAGGCATCGTAGTACATTTGACTTGCCTTGTTAGGGACGGGTGAGGTGAGGTGAGGTGAAATTGGGTTTAACGTCGTGCTTGAGAATATTTCGCTCATATGACGACGTGCATGGGTGTGTATGTGTATGTGCGGCTGCTTGTACTAGCCCAGACTTAAGCTGGTTTTATAGTGCTAGCACACTGAGATACCATGCCGCAGTGAAGCATGAATACCCCCTCAGACACATTATACTGACCTCGAGCCGACCAGTCCTTGTTGTACCCATTAATGCCGAGCGCCAGGCAGGGACCAACAAGTACCATATTTTAAAGTCTTTTGGTATGACGCGGTCGGGGATCGAACCCGCGACCTTCCGCTCTCCGAGCGGACGCTCTAACCACTACACCACGGAGGCGGTCCTGTTAGGGACGGGGTAGCTCCGGTGTGTTATTAACCAATAATAAAGAATCCTTTGTACTTGTACTCGGTTCAGCGTTGAGACAGGTACTGTTGAATAACTGTGTGCTTCACATCAAGGAATCGATGAATGGGTGACAATAACACTCAGGGCTATTATTGAATTAACATAAGTTGCGTCTTTGAGTGGTTGATGCAATATTCCAGCGTCCCACTTGGAAACACAGTCTTAGTATATCAGCGCCATTAGCATGCCCGCCGTACACTTCTACTTCCTGACTCGCTGGTTGACTGTCGCCTTCATATGCAACTGTTCTTGCGTTACAGAAATATTGTCCAAGTCACCGTTACCTCTGTCGTCTGCATGACTAAGAATGTTGGAGAAGCAATAAAATTATGGCTTACAGAAAGGACCAGGAGAAACTTACAGTTCCCGTGTTGATCCACAGAGAAGGGCCCATTCTCCACAAATAGACCAAAGAGGGAGGATCCGCCGGGTCCACCCTGGAGCCACACTAGCACGGGAGCAGTCTCGGGGTTAACCTGTCGTAAAGTAAAGAAACACACTGAGCTTACAAAATTAAAACAGATGATGTGAATCATAGGACAGATGTTTAATTTGAAGCATATGAATTATTGACGAAGGAGATGTAACAAATGCAGTTTTTGACAAGCCATGATGTACCAGAACGGTGAAGATCCTGTGTTTAAAATGGCATGATGTACCAGAGCTGTGTAGATCCTGTGTTTGATGGCATGATGTACCAGAACTGTGAAGATCCTGAGTTTAAAATGGCATGATGTACCAGAGCTGTGAAGATCCTGTGTTTGACGGCATGATGTACCAGAGCAGTGAAGATCCTGTGTTTGACATGCCGTGATGTACCAGAGCTGTGAAGATCCTGTGTTTGACATGACATGGTGTACCAGAGCTGTGAAGATCCTGTGTTTGACATGGCATGATGTAACAGAGCTGTGAAGATCCTGTGTTTGACATGCCATGATGTACCAGAGCTGTGAAGATCCTGTGTTTGACGGCATGATGTACCAGAGCTGTGAAGATCCTGTGTTTGACGGCATGATGTACCAGAGCTGTGAAGATCCTTTGTTTGACAAGCCATGATGTACCACAGCTGTGAAGATTCTGTGTTTGGCATGGCATGGCATGATGTACCAGAGCAGGGAAGATCCTGTGTTTGACATGCCATGATGTACCAGAGCTGTGAAGATCCTGTGTTTAAAATGGCATGATGTACCAGAGCTGTGAAGATCCTGTGTTTGACGGCATGATGTACCAGAGCTGTGAAGATCCTGTGTTTGACGGCATGATGTACCAGAGCAGGGAAGATCCTGTGTTTGACATGCCATGATGTACCAGAGCTGTGAAGAGCCTGTGTTTAAAATGGCATGATGTACCAGAGCTGTGAAGATCCTGTGATTGACATGGCATTATGTACCAGAGCTGTGAAGATCCTGTGTTTGACATGACATATGTCAGCTGTGAAGTTCATGTGTGTAACATGACATAATGCACAAGAGATGTGAAGATCATGTGTTGGTAATGACATAACGTATTTCAGGTGTCAAGATCCTATGTGTAACGTGGTATCCTGTACCTGAATTGTGAAGACACTGTGACCTATCTGAACTTTGAAGTGTCATTTGTGAGACATTACGTACTGGAATAGGAAGACCCTGTTCCACATACTATGGTGTACCTGTATTGGGAAGAATCTGAGTGTGACATGACATGCTATATCTGAACTATCAGAACTGCTTGCATGTAACATGGCATGACGTGCTTGTGTTTGACATGACTTGCTTGTGTGTGACATGACGTGCTTGTGTGCAAAATGACATGACGTGCTTGCGTGTAGCATGACATGACGTACTTGTGTGTGACATGACGTGCTTGTGTGTAACATGACACGACGTGCTTGTAACATAACATGATGTGCTTGTGTCTAACATGACATGACGTGCCTGTGTTTGACTTGACGTGCTTGTGTGTGACATGACATGAGATGCCTGTGTGTGACATGGCATGAGGTGCCTGTGTGTAAGATAACATGAGGTGCCTGTGTGTGAGATGACATGAGGTGCCTGTATGTAACATGACATGAGGTACCTGTGTGTAACATGACATGAGGTGCATGTGTGTAACAGGACATGACGTGCTTGTAACGTGACACGACGTGCTTGTGTGTGACCTTACTTGAGGTGTCCGTGTGTAGCCTGACATGAGGTGCTTGTGTGTAACATGACATGATGTGCTTGTGTGTAGCCTGACATGAGTAGCTTGTGTGTGACATGATGTATCTGAGTGAGACATGACATGACGTACCTGAGCCGGGAAGAACCAGAAGAACATGTTGCTGTTGATGGTCTTGTTGACAGTCAGGAAGCCGGAGTGACCCGGTTGGGGGATATAGGACCCTGTAGCACTCACCAGCCGGGCTGGAGACAATGGAAACGTTTACTGACTCGACCATCTGGAGAATATTGCACAAGTTTCTTTCTCTCTCCCTCTCACAAACACACATGAGCACGTTACAATGCTACTATGATTCCAGTAAAATCGATTGTGCACGCAATTGATACAAAATATCGTCCCTCAAGAAAATCCCTCACACCACCATTCATGCGGACGGTGGGATGTTTGTGCACTACCAAGTTATCACAACATCTCAGATATTGCAGATTGTTGGAACAAACAAATCTCCCGACGAAGTTGTTTTGAAACAGCACCTATGTTCAGCAGGTGACAACATACATTACCCAGCTTAATGTTTACAGTACCTTTCTCTGTGTCACCTCTCTCTATATACGGCGTCAGCATGAGCGGCTGTCCAGGGTCCACGCCGTTGTTGAGGGCATAGGGGTAGTGTTTCGGAAACATGCTCCGGAAGGGGTTAATCTGTATGGCCGGTGCCACTGACGCCATAATGACCAACACTTCCAACACTGTGGACTTCATGACTGATAGCTGTTCTGACTAATACAAATCTCTGTAAATGGACCGAGAATGTGAATCAGGTTAACTTAAAAGGCAACAATACAACATTCGTTATGGAGTATGTATGTTTTAGTGAGTATGTTTTCTGTTTCTTTAATGGATTTTCCAGGCAGTTCCCATTGGAGGCACAAATATGTTTTTCAAAATATATACATGCATATGCATTTCTTTGTGTGGCTGTTCGTTTCAATTGGAGACCAATTATAAACTGCCTGCTTCGAGGGAAAGTAGCCGATAGTAATTTGCAACTGAGATAGTAAGCTTCGTTTATATCATATAGTAATTCATTGTAAGCTACAAACGTGAAGATTACATGAAACATTGTTGCGTTGTGTGGACAGTAACATTACGAGGCTTCCACCAAAGGATAGTTTTATACAGAACACCTAGTAAACTTGGTAAACAAATGTGTTTTCACCCTGAGAAGAAAACGGAGAGAATACAGTGAAAATATCATTTAACAACAGACAGATCACTGACTCACCTTCTCAAAGTCAGATGACATGTGCCTTGTGATAAGATAAACCAGAGGGGTCGTCTCAAACTGGTTTGGGGAGAAAGATATGGGAGGTCAGACATTAATGTCCCGCACTTTGTAAATGATTAAATGTGTGATAAGTTAATCTCGCGTGGAACGTCCGTTATTGAGAACAGTGGCGAGGGTAGAATCTGTTCGGATTTACATAAACGAATTCTGCAACTGGTGTTTATACACTGTGACCCACTACTGATAAGGGTGTCAAGTTGATGGTATCCGAGATTGTCCTACTCCACTAACCCTTCAAGTTACAGGGCCTCGGGTTCGATTCTCGGTATTGAAAATGTGAATCCATTACTTGGATCATTGGCCGTGAGTAAGATGGGGCATAGAGATTATTAACCGAGTGTGATTCTGTATCATTAATATCATATATTAGGAATATAAATTGTATTATGCGAGCCTTTGGAAGGGGGAACCGTGACGTTATGTACACGTGCATGTTGCACGTGTACATAACGTGAAGGTTCATGCCACTTATGTTCTATAGCCTTAAGATCAGGAGGCAACATGCACGTGTACATAACGTCACGGTTCATCCCTCTGATGTTCAATAGCCTTGAGATCAGGAGGCAACATACACGTGTACATAACGTCAAGGTTCATCCCTCTGATGTTCAATAGCCTTAAGATCAGGAGGCAACATGCACGTGTACATCACATCAAGTTTCATCCCGCTGATGTCCAATAGCATTGAGATCAGGAGTCAACATGCACGTGTACATAACGTGAAAGTTCATCCCTCTGATGTTCTATGGCATTGAGATCAGGAGGTAACATGCACGTGTGCATAACGTCAAAGTTCATGCCACTGATGTTCTAAAGCATTGAGATCAGAAGGCAACATGCACGTGTACATAACGTCACGGTTCATCTCGCTGATATTCTAAAGCATCGAGATCAGGAGGTAACATGCAAGTGTACATAACGTCAAGGTTCATCCCTCTGATGTTCAATAGCCTTAAGATCAGGAGGCAACATACACGTGTACTTAACGTCACGGTTCATCCCTCTGATGTTCAATAGCCTTGAGATCAGGAGGCAACATGCACGTGTACATCACATCAAGTTTCATCCCGCTGATGTCCAATCGCATTGAGATCAGGAGGCAACATGCACGTGTACATAACGTCACGGTTCATCCCGCTGATGTTCAATAGCACTGAGATCAGGAGGCAACATGCACGTGTACATAACGTGAAGGTTCATCCCTCTGATGTTCTATGGCATTGAGATCAGGAGTCAACATGCACGTGTACATAACGTGAAGGTTCATCCCTCTGATGTTCTATGGCATTGAGATCAGGAGGTAACATGCACGTGTACATAACGTCAAAGTTCATGCCACTGATGTTTTAAAGCATTGAAATCAGAAGGCAACATGCACGTGTACATAACGTCACGGTTCATCTCGCTGATATTCTAAAGCATCGAGATCAGAAGGGAACATGCACGTGTACATAACGTCACGGTTCATCTCGCTGATATTCTAAAGCATCGAGATCAGGAGGCAACATACACGTGTACATAACGTCAAGGTTCATCTAGCTGATGTTCTAAAGCATTGAGATCAGGAGGTAACATGCACGTGTACATAACGTCAAGGTTCATGCCACGTATGTTCTATAGCATTGAGATCAGGAGGCAACATGCACGCGTACATAACGTTAAGGTTAATCCCTCTGGTGTTCTATGGCCTTGGGACCAGGAGGAATACCCCAGATGTGATCAGCTACAGATGATTCGATGCAGTTTGACTCGTGAATATCTCTGATGTGATCAGTTACAGATGATACGATGCAGTATGACTCGGGAATATCCCCGAGGTGATCAGTTATGGTTGATACATGCATACCAATATTTTCATAGCGCCATTAACTTCTTCAGTATTACAATGTATTTGAAAATGTCATAAATTTCGATATAGAATCAAGATGTGAGTCAACACATCTCCCGATAACAATGAAGTTACATACGACTCAAATGATTAAGAATGACCGTAACATAAAACACAAAACTGAAAAATCGTTTATGTTTGTCTGGGACACTAAAAAAACTACAACAATTTAGAGATAATTTACACTCTGATCCTGTACAAGAATTGCTAGATAAATCCCTAGATGCAGCATTATCAGACACGGATAGGAGTATTGATTATATCACAGATGCTTTACGTTTAGCAGCTTTAGATATGAAAAGACAAACGGGTAAACCATTGAAAGATAATTCAAATAAATGGTTTTATAGAGAATGTGAAAGATAGATGCAAATCATTAAGTAATTTTCGAAAAAATAAGGATAGGCAATCTCAAGACGAAAATCACAAAACTAGGAACAAGTACACAGCAACGTGCAAACAAAAACGAAATGAATATTTTGAATGTAAACAAAAACGTTTGGAAGACAGTATCAATGACTGAAAACAGTTTTGGCTGGAGTTTCAATCCGAAAAAGACTGAAAATAGTATATATATTGAAGAGTGGTATAAATATTTTGAAAACTTGTTTGCCTTCCCAGATAAGGACTCTGACTCCCACTATTCTCATGGAGCACCAGAAAGTAATTCTAATATGCCGTTTGTAAATCAGATTTTAGATGCACCAATAACTAGGGATGAGATAGTTGAAAGCATTCAACATCTCAAGTGCAACAAATCCTCTGGTATTGATGATACTATTCCTGAATGTTTTAAGTATTCAACGGATATATTCATACCATATTTGGAACTAACATTTAATGTTATACTCGAGACTAGTATTTTCCCACAATCTTGGTCAATTGGTGTAATTGTCCCCATTCATAAACAGGGTGATATAAAGAGTATGAATAATGACAGAGGGATTACCCTCCTTAGCATGTTTAGTACAATATTTACTTTTATCATTACTAAAAGACTAGTTCTATGGGCAGATACTTTGGATAAAATATGTGAGGAGCAAGCGGGGTTCAGAGAGGGATACTCAACAGTTGACAATATTTTTATTCTGCAAACAATTGTACAAAAATATTTAAGTACTAAAGGTGCTACATTTTATGCTCTTTTTGTAGATTTCTCGAAAGCATTTGACTCGGTAAATAGAAATAAACTATGGAATCTTGAAAAATTTTACGAATGCATGGTTTCAGTAGGTAAATGAATAAACTTTTATGCAGTATTTATGAAAATGTAAAGGTATGTGTAAGAAATAACAACGATGTGTCAAAAACGTTTACAAGCCAGTTAGGAGTAAGACAGGGCTGTATTTTCAATTTTCTATTTAGCTTCTTCATAAATGAATAAGCAACTCAAATTCATGAAAATTGCAATCATGGCATCCAACTACATCCTGATATTACGCATCTGCTTTTGCTTTTATTTGCAGATGATATCATATTATTTTCCAGTATTGTTAATGATCTACAGAGACAAATTGATGATTTAGAGAATTATTGTGATAATTGGAAACTAAGTGTTAACGAAGATAAATCGAACGTTGTAGTTTTGGTGGCAAAATATCGGGTAAAGAAAAAATGTTTTTTCAAAGGAAAACTTTTAAAAATAACATCGTTCTATAAATATTTAGGTGTTTACTTCACCAAAACCCTCTCATGGAATAGACACACTAAACAGGCAGCCATACAAGCTCAGAAGGTTTTTATTTGTATCTATAATGCTTTTGGAAATGTTTCATTTAAGCCGCCTTTTAAAATATTTGATGTTAAAATAAGCCCGATACTACTATTGATCTGAAGTCTGGGGCTTACAACATTTTGATGTAATAGAAAAAGTCCATGTATGTGTCTGTAAAAGATTTCTTGGCGTTAAGACAAGTACATTTAGTGTAATGGTTTATGGTGAATGTGGTTGATTCCCGATGCACATATTTTCTCAAGTTAAGGCTATCAAATACTGGTTAAGATTGTTGCAACATGCCTGCACATAGATTTCCCAAAATGTGTTACAATATGATGATAGTTTATGACAATAGTGGAAAAAAATAATTGGGTAATGAATATAAAAACATTGCTGTTTAAAACTGGTTTTGGTAACGCATGGCATGACCAAAACGTTAGTTGCTACCCTAATTTATCATGTCACTGACTCAAACACGTAAGGATATTTATGTGCAGACATGGCTTGAATCGCTGACACTATCAAATAAATGTTTCTATTACAAACTTTTTAAAGCGTAAATAAGTTTGGAATGGTACCTCCCTAAGATAACAGTGAAGAAGTTCCGAGTTGCATTATCAATATTTCGATGTTCATCTCATGATATATTGATAGAAACTGGACGCTATACTAATATCAATCGACAAGAGAGACTATGCCAACTATGTGATTTAAATACTGTCGAGGATGAGTACCATTTCTTTCTTGTTTGTCCGCAGTACTCAGATCTTAGAAGAAAATATTTAAATCATTTTTATAGATATCCAAGTGTTATTAAATTTATATCATTACTAACAAGTACAAAATTTTAATACTTCAGAATTTATCAATGTTTATATTCCATGCAACATTACAAAGAAAGAAAAATAATAATATTTAGAAAAAATATATAAAAGTTACTACTCGGGGCGAATATAAATGTATGTATGTTTTATGTACTATAGGCCTGTAGCCTCTTCAGTACGGAATAAAGGTTGAGTGTTATAGTGCCATTTTCCAGCTCAGCTGATCAAAGGCCCTCGATCATTGGATGTCAGTCTCAACGGCGCATCGTATTTTAAATCTCAATTCTTTGGGGATCATACAACTCCTGCAGCCGTTAGGCGCACTAAGGTAATGTGGCTTTCTCATCCTTACGAGATATCCTGGGTGGACTGGGACACTTAGTCACAGTACTTTGTCCAAGTTTACTGCACGTTGCTGTACCCGCCAATAGGTCTTTGCATATATTCATGTGGCCACCATCTGGTCATTTACCAACGGATTCGTGGGTTCTTGTTAAGTGCACAGGGTTGTGACAACACTGAAAGAGTCTGCACATGTTGACTCCAAAGTTTTTTTACACCCGGTCACAGGTGGACTCGATCTCGGCACCTTAAGCACGCTGTATCACTAGCCTGGCGCCTTAGCCAGTTCGCCCACCAGCCAGATGATAGAACAGTCAATTGCAAGTGTGCGAGTTGCACGTATGAAATTAAAATTTCACTACACACGCTTGTCGATTACCTGGCTGTTCTACCAGCAACTGGTCCCCTCGTAAACAAATAGCGAAAAGTGACAACAAAATAATGATCGTTTGTAAAACAACCTTTTTATTCGGGTGTCCAAAATTATGAGACAAATCATCAGAGTTGGTCTGTCGATTTCATGTGACTGTGCAATATTTGGTTTTGTTGCAATTACATGTATTACATTTTGTGTTAGTGAGCAATTCATCGGTCTCAAATGAAATCAAACAGACTGTATGTATTGCACAATATGCCTTCAGTTTATAGGGTTCCGGGTAGTCTATGTCATTACCCTGGATTCCTTATTTTATTACTTAAAGTGTGGATTTCACTCAAGGCTGCGGTGAGGCTATATGACACGCAAAATAATTAGTGTTATATCAATACTTTGATGTACAAAAGATAATCTGTAAAGAAATCCGTGTGTGTGTGGTACCCCCAACCCCCGGGCTACCTTCGGTCCTGGAAAGAATTATAAGGAGAATTATTATTTTCCTACAATACGAGTTTTATATATTGTGTTTTAGTTAAAGAGGGGGTGACAACTTTCTCTCCTTCAAAGCAACGCCTTCCTCGGATTTAAACGCCCCTTCTTCCTCAGCAGAGTACCCGTGAAGATCCGGGTTAGAACTGATATTCACTAACCCATGCACGCTTGCTTGTCGTAGGAGGCGACTAACGGGATCGGGTGGTCAGGCTCGCTGACTGGGTTGACATATATCATCGTATCCCAGTTACGTAGATCGATGCTCAAGCTGTAGATCACTGGATTGTCTGGTCCAGACTCGATAATTTACAGACCGCCGCCATATAGCTGGAATACTGCTGAGTTCGGCGTAAAGCTAAACTCACTCACTCACTCACTAAACGACAGCGTGTAGGAAGCGTACGCAAATGTCATACAAGAGTTTCTGCGGCAAGAGTTGATGTGGGGTCCGAGGCTCCTGGTTCTGATTCAGTTACACATAAGTCCCATAGTCCAAAATTATCCCACCGCAAAAGAGTCTGGCCGTCTTTCTCATATGACCCCGGGAAATGTTACATTTGTCACACAGGCACAAATACTTACAGGGCCGTAGATAGAGAATACTACACGAGGTCTCATTACATACGAATTATACGAAACGAGTATCCTTCCTATTAGTCCATTGCATTATGTTCACTTTTAATTTTTCGTTCAAAAAAATTGGAGATTTGTTTCTCTGTGTTATTTTACACTCTTTAGGGTTTACTTTCTACAAAAAACAATGTTTCCAGATTTTCACTTTCTCTTAAAGTGAATAAAACTTCATTATAGTTGGCACCATGAAGTTCCTTCCCAGTTGTGGAAGCATAATAAGTTGTAGGAGATTACTGCCGTATGAGTTGTCTCCCTTTGTGACCCTGTCCTATGAAGTCAACATGGCAGTGATGACTTGCAAAACAGGAAGAACTTGTAGACAATTTTGTGTCTAAAGGATGGTACACAGTGGATATCAAGCATGACTTGAAGGTCAGTATAACAATATTTTCAAGTGTTGACATATCTCTCTATATATTTTGATTGAGAATACTTTATAAAATGTGATATCAATTAATTCTATCACATGAGACCACTTGCCTCCTTAGCATTATTTTGATTTTTAGATGTATATGTCATTTCCTGAGTCATTTAGTAGTAAATTGATTGACATTTTCATAGTATTTGACATGCTATCATATAGATAGAATGTTACATATCTGCTTAAATAAGTGAAAAGCAAGTGTTTGGTCTTTGTGCTTGTATGCAACATAGGGGGCCTTTTTGGGGATATTCTTTACTTGTTTTGTATATGATGTGTTCTTAAGGCTATTCTCATGATGTTATATATCAAGTGTTTTATTAAGTCCACATCTCTGACAATATAGAATGTATTTTAATTATTTAAATCAGGAAACATGGTTTGTATCACCACAATATTGCCATTAAAACATCCTCCCTAAAAGGGCCCCTAATATGTTATGATGCAGTCACAGATGTAAGCTGGTTCCCGGCTCCCTTTGCGCGCGCTAACGTTCGACAAAGCTAGGAGCCGGTATAGGCTGCCATTTAAAACGCTCTGCTCGTTTATTTGACGTCACATCCGGATTGGTCAATCTGGATTCCGTCGCGATGAAAGATCTTGGAATCATAAGACTTGAAAAGTGAACGTTGTGCGAGAATTGCACTTACGTGGTCCTGGATCTGCGTATGGCTATAAAATTACATAGAAATGTAAAATATTAAATTTCCTATCCTTTGGTATTAAATATAAGTGCACCTACCTCGGCGGTCTGAGAAATAAACACTGTTATATGTTGTCCAAATCTTTGTTATGTGTTAAAAAGCAGTAAATATCTCCGCTTTTGATTGTGTATTGATGAAAGCACTGTGCTACGAATTTTTTAATTTGGCATCGTTACGGAAAGTGTGAGCGAAGAAAATACAGCCTGATATCTGAACGACATAAGTATATATGAAATGGGTGTGTGTGCTTATGCATAACGGTATACGCTCAATCTTAAAAATGAATGTCGAAAAAGGATTTTGTTCTATGACGTCAAACGACGACAGAGAGGCAATACACGTATAAAGATAAGGGGTCATAACTCCGACATGCTTAACACTAGGTCTATGTAACTCTGAATACGGGTGTAGGCTAAAACGGAACCACAGCAAAACGGCACCTGGCGAAAACGGCACCATTTGGACATAACGGAACCTCGACTTGGCGAAAACGGCTACAAATCTTATGGCGAAAACGGCACAAACTAAAATCTTATGGGGGAAACTAGTTTGTTTTAAGATAATCGGATTGCAGATAATAAATACATCTACTATTATGTCGGAACTATCAAAATTTAAGAACAAGGATGTATTTTTATATTCAAGGATACGATGTGAAACTACTTTATACGGTAACGGCGCATTGAATAACTCAACTATTAGTGATATTCTTAACTCATTACAACAGTTCATTTCTAAAAGTAACCGCTTACAGTAATTATCAAATCTACGTATATATTCAATGTAAGGGAAATTTTATATATTTGATTTTCTGCCGCTGCTCATTTCGTTGCTAGGCATATCCAACACTATACCGAACATATTTATTATTCAATCATTTATCTGTTATTTTGTCACAGTATTTTTCTTTTGTTGTCAAATTATTTCAATTATGTATCCAGCTATTGGAACAATGTAATGGAGTTGCGTCTATATAAGCCACTAGGCTTGTTCGCCTATCCAGGTTTCTTTGACGAAATAAAAATGTGCTTAAACCAAATATATCTACTGTGCCGACAGTGATTGGAAGTGGGCATCCCATAGCTGACAATCGGATTGCAGAATGTGTAGATAGTAAATACATCTACTGTGCCGACAGTGATTGGAAAGGGCATCCCAATTTAGCGTGAAAACATCGTACGCTTTGATGTTTTAAGTACATTTACTCAACTGAAATCGCCCAGTGTCAAACTCAGTGTCAAAATGAAATTGTATTAAAACGGACAAATGTACCCATTGTTAACCGTCGCCGAAATACCTTAGTTGTGCGTGCGACGTTAAATAAAGCAAATAACATCAACCCATTGTTTGTTAGTTTTTTGGTTTTATGGGGATTTTTTTCTTTTGGGTATACATAACATAATAACTTTTCTGAAAATACATAACATATATTATGCAAGCTTTAATGATGTTTCATTTTTCATATTTTACCATTTTTATTAGACATTTCCTGAAATTGTGTCACTGCCGTTACGAAATTTGTAACATCATTTTGAAAAGAAAAAATCCAAAGATAATATTTATTTCATGTACATTATATATTAAAATATCTAGTTTTACAATATAACATGGAGTTTTGAAATTGTATATTTATTGCTTATGAAAAATACAAAAACATTCAAATGCCACATCTGTGACATCAGCCACTGGAGTTGTGACACATGAACATTGAGTAAAATTGGGTGGTGTAAAGTAAATAAGTTAGTTACCATAATTGTTTTGGTTTGATTTTGACTTAAGTTTGTCGGATACAAACATCTGACATAAATATGCACAGATTTTGAGAATGACTCATATGTTGATATAATCTTGCTAATGTTATAATGAAATGAAATAAAACATGAGTCAACGTCTTACTTTGTTTTTTATATGGTGCCGTTTTAGCCCAGAAATCAGTAGCTGTTTTCGCCAATATGGTGCCGTTTTCGCCACACAAATTTGGGGCCGTTCTGCTGTGGTGCCGTTTTAGCTATAACCCCTGAATACTTGGAGATCATTTTTTGTGGATATTGACGCTATATTTTCGTTATGGTTTTTTCACCATGAACCAAACTATACAAGTACAAAGTTCCACAATGTGAGCGGATATGTTTTGATAGTTGCACAATTCATAAGAAAAGATGACAAAGTACTACATGAGAAAGCACGTAATAGCGATTTGGATGGCCCTATCTGATACATAATTTAGTTCTTAGATTCCCATATTCTCCTGTTAGTGTAGATGTATTTTGACTAATTTTGCATTATTACTAATAGAGTACTAGCCATATCTTCAAATGTAATGAAATTACTGAAAATAGTACCACTGGATGCGGAAGTATTTTGTGACGCAGTTTCATAGGATCTGAAAAGTGAACGTTGCATTGGATCTACGGTCCTCCGACTATAACATTATGTTCAGATGTAGAATACATTTAGATCTGCTGACACTTGTCTAAATTCATTTTCCGCCTTACTACTGATTTTGTGCCAGTGTTGGCACACCTACCCACTCTAAGAGACACATACCTTTCTAACGTCATCCGCGAGGAAAGTTTAGAATATTTGCAATACGAGATTTAATTTGTATGCGTGCCTCGACCGATGTCCACATGTATAAATTACCGGCATATTTGTGTCGTTCATACATCAGAGATGATTTTATTCGCTCACAGTTTTCTGACAAGCTTATAATAAAAATCTTTGTCGCATAGGGAAATTTGGGTGTGCATTTAAAAAGCGACGGTCCTTTCACGCAAATAAAACGAATATTTACGTTTACTATTATTTCTCGTGAATATTGATATCAAATATGTACAATAACAGAAAGTAAGATTTTGAAAAAGAAGTTTCCAGAAAATATGAACAATTTATATTTTCAAAGGTCTTTCAAGCGCCTGCATAACCGATTTTTGAAAACGATACAAAATGTGTTTTGGACGTCTTCCGATGAAGGACAGCGCGGTCGTCTAAAAATAGCAACCAATGGAAAATGACATAACATTGTCAATGTTGGCTTTTCGTAGGCCTTCTCAGCCATCGTCTCTTTGGCCTGTACCGGCTCGTATATAGAGAATACTACACGAGGTCTCATTACATACGAATTATACGAAACGAGTGTCCTTCCTATGGTATCTGACCGAGCGAAAGCGAGTCAGATACCATAGGAAGCCTCGGTCACAGTTTCGTATAATTCGTATGTAATGAGACCGAGTGTGGTATTTTATTTATTACCCACGTCTTAAATGCATTAAACTGACAAAATAGCGTATTTTTTGTTTCGAACCGAAACCGGTTTCATAAAGAGGTTGCGGAAGAGTTTGTACTGTGGTACAATATTTGCATGACGTCACACTGTAATGACGTCACTGCCTTGGTAACCGACGTCACGATGCACGTCAGTTGTCATCGCCTCGTACAGCCTCCTACAGTAAACTACTCCGTAGCACCCCGTTTCTTGGTTTGCAGTTGCTTCATTCGGCTAACATCACTGGTGGAAACATTGCGTTTATGTTTTTCGACAGATATAATGTCTCAGTTCGACTCACAATTAAACAGCGACACGGCAACGTTCGCAATGTTTACATTCCCACAATGCATTTAAGTTGTAGAATGAATGAATTCACGTGTTTGTTAAGAATGAAAAAATAGTTACGTCAGAATGTGACCTAATTGAGAGGCCATCGGTTATCCAATCAAATCGTTGGAATCTCTGGTCAAGTCGTTACGACACAGGTCAACGCGATACGACACTCGTGTGACGTACGAGATTAGTATGCAACTACCCATACGTTGACCACGTGGGTAATAAATTGCGATATGCGAGACGGGGCCCAGCTTATCACAGATGATAATTTAATTACAACAAACAAGAACAATGTTTCCTTATAGGGTCCTGTGGTGAACCAAATTACAAAATATCTCAATTTTGCAAGATAGTTTATAGTTAAATTTACTTAGGTGTTGTATTTGTATCCTTTAGTGATTACAGTTTATAAAATGCTTATTTTTTGGTACTTATTGTGATTATTTGTTAAAGAATTGATACTATTATTTCCATGTAAGATTTTGACTTGCAATTGATCATAATGTAGTGATTTTACTATAATTGCTTCACATTTTGTCATGAATTGTGCGGTTTTTGAAAAGACGTTTGCAAGGTGATTATTTTACAATAACTAATTCATTTGGGTTGATATGACAAAAATAGATGAATTATATTTATATTTTTAGGTCACCATGACAACAATACCACAGCTAAGTCATTGTCATGAAACAACAAATGAGAAGGACCTTAACTGGAGTTTGTGCATTTTATGTCAAAATGCTACCACTGACAAAATCAAACTCCCTCTTGTATCACAACCAAGATTGGAATCATATGACAACTTGTTGGAAATCATACATGAGCGTGCTACTTTAAAAGATGGACCGTACGTTGATATCTGCCAGAGACTTGAAGGTTGCACAAAGGAGACACTTGAATTACACAAGGCTGTTTGGCACAGAAGCTGCTATTCTAATGCAACAAATAAAGACCAAATACAACGTGCCAGGAATAGAAAGCATAAAACTCAGGATTTTGAACAAATCGCATGCAGCAAGAGGGGAAGGAAAAGAAAGGGGTTTGAACACGAAAGTCAGCCTGAATGTTCAGCAATTCCTTTCACAAGATCATCAACATCTCCATTTGACAACAATCTCTGTTTCTTCTGTCAACAGGATGATCAACAGCAGCTTTTCGAAGTCAGGACAGAAAAAGCTGGCTCAACCCTCAGAGATGCAATTGAGATTTCAAGAAATCCTTTCCTGAAAACAAGATTAAACTCTACCATTTCTCCAACTGATGCACATGCCATTGATGTCCGATATCACAAGACTTGTTGGACCAACCATGTTTTCCATGTCCTACGCCAGGAAACCAGCAAGGAAAACAAGGAAAGTAAGCATCCAGTTCAAACTGCATGTATAACTGAATTGATTGATTTGGTGGACCAGCAAACAGCAAACAAGGCTTTTTTATCACTAGAGGAAATTGAGAAAACATATATCTCTATGCTTGGAGGGGTTAAAACGTTGGACAAGCATGTGCCTACCTACACAAGGCAGTGGCTGAAGGAAAAGATCCTTTCCGAGCTTCCCAATGTGAAATCTGTCCTTCAACAAGACCGCCGGAAACCTGCTGTGCTGTATTCCCCAAATGCTTGTGAGGAAGAAATGGTCCATAATGCTATTGAGAGAGACAACAGCATGGAAAATATGAAACACATATACCAATCTGTCAAGCTGGTACGCAAGAGCATTGAGGCCTTTCAGAAAGAAGATAAAAGCAACTTTTCTATGCAAGTTACAAGTACTGTAGATGATGTTCCTTCTGAACTCTACTCTCTCATTCGTTGGATAATGGCAGGAACAAAACTTGAGTTCAGCAGTGAAGAAAAGACAAGTACTGTTGACAGAAGTGTACTTACAATCTGCCAAAATATCATGTATGGTGTCAAATCCAGAAGACAGGTAAAATATAAACAGCAAAGAGAGTCTGGAGCATTTAGATTACGTGGAAAGGAAAATCCTCAGGTGCTTGGATTAGCCCTTGCAGTTCACTACAACACCAGAAACAAGATGATCATGGATCTCCTCAGTGCCCACAACTACTGCATTCCTTACAGGCGTGCTCTTCTTCTAGAAACTTCACTTGCCAATGCTGTAGTTAAAAATACAAGACACTTCAACGGTTTATACGTTCCACCATTTCTTCGGAAAGGTTCATTTGTCTTCTTTGCTGTTGACAACATAGACTTTGCAGAAGACACACCTGATGGGAAGGGAACGACACATGGAACTGTGACTGCTGTCTACCAGAAGGCTGATGCCTCAGGAGAACTGATATCCCAACCCCTGGACATACAGGAAGGCCAAAATCTTACAGTTGCTCCCTATCATACAAAGCTGATCCCCTGCAGAAAACCAGACTTGAAAACCACATCTCAGTTATCAACAAATGGGACAAAACTGGACTTCAATAGAGATGGTATTTCAAAAGGCTATTACTTGACACACTTTGGATGGATAGTAGCATCAGTGATGTCCAGAATGAGGGAAGAGAGAGAAGCTAACATGATTCCAGGCTGGGCTGCATACAATTCTTTGCTGTCTGAAAGCAAGACAATGACACAAGTGGGTGCTTTGCCATTACTCCCTGAAGTCGCACACGAATGGTCAACACTACTGACAGTAATGATACAGGCTCAGAATCTGAAAGAACTGGCAATTGGAAAAGATCACCCAACTGTTATATCATTCGACATGGCTCTATACGAGAAAGTTGTTAAACTTTTGGATTCCAGTCCTGACTTGAAAAGACAGTTTGTGCCCAGGCTTGGTGAGTTGCATGTTGTTATGGCTGCTCTAAGAGCTCTTGGTACATCTATTGAAAATTCTGGAATTGATGATGCCTGGATGGAAGCTGATGTTTTTGGTCCAACAACAACAAGACAGATACTAAAATGTATCCACTACAAACGCTGCCTCCGAGCTCATCTGTACTCTTACACTGCACTGTATGAGTTATCACTTGAGGAGTTTTTCAGGAATAATCCTGGGCTGCAAGTGGTTTACTCTGATTTCACCAAGGAAATTGTCAGAGCCTGTAATGTAGTTGACAAAAGTGAAAAGGCAGAATCCGTGAAGTGTGCAAATTCCAAGCTGCTTAGACAAATTGCCATGGATGATCTAATGACCAAATTTCAGTCCTGGGAGCAAGAGATGTGCAAACATGCCATGTTCAAGTCAATGATGAACTACTTACACCGTGCTGAAGACATTCTCTTCTTCATAGCTGCATCAAGGAATGCAGATCTTAGGTTGCATCTAGAGGCTGGTGAAGAACTGAGCAAACTCTTTTTTGCAATGGATCGGATCAAATACAAAAGACTGTGGCCCAGATACTTAGCAGATATGTATGCACTGAGGTCAAAGGATCCATACACATGGAATGAGCTGGCTAATGGAAATATATCAGTTTCGAAGAAAGGTATCCCCTTTGTGTCCATTGGAGCTGATCATGCATGTGAACAACTGAACAGACTAATGAAGGTACACTCTGGTCTCGTTGGCATATCACGGAATGCAAATGCAAGACAGCGTTTTTTTCTGGCAACACCTGAGTTGTCACGCTTAGCAAATGAGTTCAAAAGTCAGTTTGATTTTGAAGCAGCTAAAGTCAAGGAGCATCATGACCTTGCACCAGGTGTTATCCAGCGGGACCATATTGCAGTTGACAAAATCAAGAATGCTATCCTGAGTCATGGGAATCCTTTTACTGTTGAAGGGGACAAGCTGCAGAATCTGATAACACATGCATATATTCAAGATCAGTATTTCTCTCAGATACTCAACATAGATGAGACCGGGCAAAAGTTGTATGAAGAATATGTGGCAGAAAGAATCAATGGAACAGTCAGCCTATGGGCGCCAGTGAAGAAGGAAAACAACCATCTCTACATGTCTGACAGCAAGAAACAAACAGTGAAACTTCGAGACAAGATTGTGGACCTGAAAGAAACAAAGGACTTGTATGGACGGCTGATGATTTTAGCCAGATCAAGCCGCGATATTGACCTGAAACATGCTATAGGGAACTATGAATTCACACTGACACCAAGAGCATTCTTTTCCCCGGATGGCATGTTGTTACAATGTACAGACAAGTCAAAACTCATCAGTTGCCTTGAGGAACTGGGTAAAAGTCATATGATCAGTGATCCAGAAATGGCCCCTCAACTTAGTTGATGGTATGGTTCTTCTTCAGAAGATGACACAGTTACCTCCTGCAGTGGAGACAGTAAAGGATCTAAGTCAGTGCTTCAATAACCGACTGGTGAGCCTTACAAGAGAATTTGATGAAGTCATTCTTGTGTTTGATACCTATAAACCTGATTCACTTAAATGGTCAACAAGGGAAAAAAGACGTCATGGCAAGGATCCAGTCCAGTACCAAATAACTGATGAAACAAGAATCAAGCACATCACATTGAAGCGATTCTTATCTCACGACCAAACCAAGGATGACCTTGCAGAGTACCTAGCAACAAAGACCATGGAGTACAACAAGGATTCATCAAAGCTCTTCATCACCTCAGCTTCGGGTAACACAAGAAGTAACAGCAGCATCAACTTTGAGTCAAACAACCATGAAGAGGCTGACACACTGATGATCTACCAAGCCATCTGTGCATCTCAGCGAAACTCGTGTGACTCTGAACTTGTTTTCTTCTCTCCAGATACTGACGTCCTCGTGCTAATCATAGCAAATTATGATCACCTGCCAGTAAAGACATCTATCTGCATGGCATCAGGTGAAGTACAAATACAGCATATATGGAAATCACTTGGGGTTGAAAAAGCGAAGGCTCTGCCAGCCTTCCATGCCTTTTCTGGAGCTGATAACACAGGTAGATTTTCTCGCATTGGGAAGACAACTTGGTTCAAGACGTTTCTAAGAGCCACCGAAGACACTGTTGAAGCTTTGCAGCTGCTGTGTTGTAGAGAAGATCTTGATGAAGAAACCTTTTCAACATTAGCTAGATTTGTATGTGCTGTGTATTGTCCAAAAAACAATCACCTTGAATGAAATTCCTGAACTCAGATGGTATCTCTTTTGCAAGCACATGGCTGAAAGTGATAGGCTCCCTCCAACACTTGGTGCCTTGAAACAGCACATTCACAGAGTTCAGATGCAGGCATGGGTATGGGCTCAAGTTCATGTTGCCAAACAAGTCTTCTTGGACCCAATGAGTTACGGGTTTCATAGGGATAAAGATGCTCAGCTTAGACCAGTCACCACAGATGTTCTGCCAACTCCCCCAGGCTATTCTCGAGATGGTTCGATGCCAGTGCAAGACAGACTTTCAACTCAGCGGTGTACATGCAAATCAAAGGACTTACCATGTACTGAACTTTGTCAATGCAGTAATCAGTGTGAGAATGAAGAGTCTCAAGTGGAGGAAACAGTTCCTGATGATAACTTTGATGAACTGCTGTAAATATATCTTATGATGAGTGTGAAAGACCTCTCCTTTCGGTGACATTGTGGATATATACTTTCATCATTAATGACAACTTTTCGATTGGAGATATGATTACATGTCTGAAATGGAAATCACGATGATGTTGATGACTTGCTGTAAATGGTGTTGTGTATTTGGTGCTTATATTGTCTGAAGATTGCAACATCTGAGGATAGACATTAAGCTATCAATTCTGTGACATTGTGGACATTCATCTTCAACCTGTTCCTACGCTTACACCACTGATCAACAAGTTAGTAGTTTCATTGATTTTTAACAGCTAGTGTGGTTATCATAACATTCATAATATTCTTGTTTTATACAGAGCAAAATAAGTATAACAAAATACAAGTGTCTGGGAGTTCAGTGTATAGATATATATCATAAATAGCTGATATGAAATATGTAATGTTTAGATTTTGTATATAATAACACATTTCCTCTTCATGTATACACATTAACAGTGTCTTTGATACTGGGGTGTATACAAGTAATCCTTTACAGCATAAAAGCTTCAAATATATACATGTACTGAAAATAGAACCAGAATTGTACTTAAAAGTGAAAAAAAGGGTGGCACATTATTGAATGTGGCGGCCATTTTGAAATCCAAGATGGCCGCCAATGGGATGATGGGAAAAATTGGAAACATTGTTTTTTACATCAAGTGTAGTGAGTGGTTTAAGAAAATGTATACTGTTGCTAATCTCCAATTTCTTTGAACGAAAATACATAATACAATGGACTATATGGTATCTGACCGAGCGAAAGCGAGGTCAGATAACATAGGAAGGTCACGAGTTTCTCATTACACTCGGTCTCATTACATACGAATTATACGAAACGAGTGTCCTTCCTATGGTATCTGACCGAGCGAAAGCGAGGTCAGATAACATAGGAAGGTCACGAGTTTCGTATAATTCGTATGTAATGAGGCCGAGTGTGGTATTTTATTTATTACCCACGTCTTACATGCATTTAAACTGACAAAATAGCGTATTTTTGTTATGTTTTTGGTTTCAAACCGAAACCGGTTTCATAAAGAGGTTGCGGAAGAGTTTTGTACTGTAGTACAATATTTGCATGACGTCACACTAATGACGTCACTGCCATGGTAACCGACGTCGTACAGCCTCCTACAGTAAACTACTCCGTTGCACCTCGTTTCTTGGTTTCCAGTTGCTTCATTCGGCTAACATCACTGGTGGAAACATTGCGTTTATGTTTTTCGACAGATATAATGTCTCAGTTCGACTCACAATAGACCGATCCAGTCCCGGCCGATAAGCCCCGCCCACTTCGTTTTTGACGTTAGGGGGGACAACCACGGACTAATCACAATGGCGTCACCGCCGGCGAAACGTACATGATTGAGAATGTTGTTGGTGAATTCTGTTTGTTGTACTTAGGTATCCGTCGTTTGTGAATGATATTTAAAAAGGAAAGTTATACGTATTTTATTTTCAATATATTTTAGTTGACAGGTTGTATACATTGGCGAGTGAAAATGTAGTTAGATCTACATGCCCGATGAAAAATCGTCTCAGCCAGCTACTGAGATTGGGAAGCGTATTTTCTACCAAATAATCTATCCGGCAATTGACGTACGTCTAAGATATTAGCAGGGGCAAGGTAACTGAATTATGTTGTTTGTTGTTTTTTCTAAAAAATTCCCATCGTAATATTATAAAAACCGTGAACACAACCACATGTTCAAGTTGCAGATCGTTTCGGTATCTATAAAAAGATTGTCAAAACTGCGCATGCCACCTTTATTTATTTATCCGTTGTTCAAATTTAGTTAAATTAGAAGTTTGTGAAAACATTGGTTTCTACCTTTCAAGGAACAACGCAGGAAAACAGTATCCCGTCTTACTTCGTCCACCTTGTTTGTCTGTATCTATATATTATCTGGAAAACGTTACTGGACCTGTTGACACAGTATGTTTCCATGGATGTATCAGGACATACCCAGAAGCAAATATTCAGCAGCTAATCTGCAGCTATTCTTAGTAAAATTTCTCTCTTCAAAATCTGTACACCATCCTAAAATGACATTGAATATAAGGAAATCCATTTTTTAATAATACTTTCCAATTTATTTTTCTATGTGTACTTTTTTGTGGAATCCTAATCTACAAACCTCCACTATACTGGACTTCATGAACTGCCAGCATTTATCTACAGGTATGTAACACCACCATAAACACAAAGAATCCAAGATACAGTCTGCGCCTGTACACTGACACATCTTCCATAAATAGGAAACATGTGATGCAAAATCTTTGAACAGAGGATCCACAGTTATCCGACCAATTAACTAGCATTGAAATAGAATGTTACACAACATACAAATATACTGCTTTTTCTTCAGATATATTGAACTGCTAACTACTAATGTAAATAAGAGGCAAAGAATATATTCAAAGTTTAAAGCTTTTTGTCAATAAAATTACATATTGACATTATTGCTTCTTAAACAATGATAATCTTATTGGATCTGAGACCATATCCTTTAGGGACATAACACTAATTGTGATCTACATGTATTTCCTTTCCTGAGATACTTACTAGTGTCATCAAAATTATATTAAAGTTGCTTAAAATTTGGTAAAAGTCCTAACAAAAGTTAAGGGAAAACATACATGAAAATGTCCTGAAGCTTTCACATCCTGCAATTAAACCAGTGTGCAATTTAATATGAAATTAAGCTTATTTTCCAAATAAGCATCAACAAACCTTGAACAATTTGTCCAAAACCGAAGCTGAGATTTACAGAAACTGTTTTTCGCGATTAAAACATAATTATACATAATTTTTAATTGGAAATTTGGGAATATGTTTCTTATGGCTTTATCTTTCACCCATCAATTTGTTGCAATTCACTCGTATTCTCCTTTAATAAACACTACTTTGGCTCAGTTATCAAATATTGGTAACCTCCCCAAAACCTGATGATTTCTAAGAAGTATTACATGAAATCGGGGTTGAATATTATATGTTTCAATATCCATTCCAGTTACATGAACAGTCAACTTAGAATTCTGTAAGTTATTTGGTTCCAAGACTGAATAATGCCTGGGTGTGACCAAAACGTAGCCTTTGGTTTTTTTTCCAATTCTATGGATGTTGAAATAACTTTATTATGAGTGATGATACTAGTGATCACTCTCTGAATAATCTTATTAGTAAACATATTATTTAAAGACTAAATATATCTTAAAACAAACTAGCTATCTTAGTACCAAGTGGTTGTTCAGCCATGATATGTATATAGTGTTTGTTTGCCTAGTTCTGCCTTAAATTCACATGAATCTGATATGTGAGTCAATTAAGTAATTATTTTTAATTGATTGGATTATTATCTATTTTATTACCTTTCCATGTTTCCTGAAGGAGGCAAGATTCTTAGAACATACCTTGCTATCATTTCCAGTGAATTATAATTAAAATAACAGAACTATGTTATTACTCCTAAAATGTACCAATGTACCCACCCCCACCCCAACCCTATCCTACATGTAAAAAAAAGTATGCTGTGACAAAAAATCAAAACAAATAATGTTCTCATAGTTAAGAAATAAACTTATATTTCACTCCGTCCGATATTCCAGAAAGTCACTATTCTTCTCACATAGTTTTCGTCTCCGATCCACATGGAGTAAGCTAAATCAATTCAAGGTCCCATCTCTTTATAGAAATTCTGAAATGTTTAAGACATGGTGCTATAGACACTCATTTGAACTAATTTTGATGTTTGGATATTGCGTGATAGGCAACTGCTGACACTGACAATATTTCCGTTTGGATAAAAAAATATTACTCCTCGAATATTTTGCACTATTAGCAGTTACTGTACTGTACATAGGCCTTCAGATTGTGCTTTTGAAACTTTAAAACATCCTAAAATGTGTGACAAATTTAAGAATATCTAATCGCGAATGCAACCATATCCACCACATTGTTCTTTAATGTAACAAGTTTTGCTATTTCGGTTGACCCTAACCGAAATCAGCTCGCTGTCAGATTTGTTTACATTGTGTCACGGCTTTCTCGCCTGTCTCGTTTCAGGTTTATGGTGTACCAACTCAATGCCCAGTAGTGAATAAAAACGTGAATCAAAAACAATTTTGTAGTTACAAGAACTGTCCGTGTTTATAACACTTGCAAAATCCTAAACTGCTATTTGTTGTCATCTATTGGTAATGCTTTTGCACATGTGCGAAAGTGTGTAAATTCGTGTAAATTCTCACCTTCGAGCAGACGTAGGTTTCGTGAACGACGGTGCCGACATTTAACTGCTCGATAGGCCTATCGCATTCCTTGATCCGCCTCAATTTTTTGATCTTGATCGTAATGGTTTTGTTAAAGGTACGCATCAAATCACAGCAAAATGTAATAGATATAAATGGCATAATTCGAAGCACATCGCTTCGGAGGCATCGTTTGACCCCGGAAATAAGTCTGACAAATCCACGCAGCGCGCCCGGCCTGCTGATTGGCCAAAATTGACGCATGCGCCAGTTTTGATTGACAGACTGGATCGGTCTATTGTACTTAAAAGTGAAAAAAAAGGGTGGCACATTATTGAATGTGGCGGCCATTTTGAAATCCAAGATGGCCGCCAATGGGATGATGGGAAAAATTGGAAACATTGTTTTTTACATCAAGTGTAGTGAGTGGTTTAAGAAAATGTATACTGTTGCTAATCTCCAATTTCTTTGAACGAAAATACATAATACAATGGACTATATGGTATCTGACCGAGCGGCGAGGTCGAATAACATAGGAAGGTCACGAGTTTCTCATTACACTCGGTCTCATTACATACGAATTATACGAAACGAGTGTCCTTCCTATGGTATCTGACCGAGCGAAAGCGAGGTCAGATAACATAGGAAGGTCACGAGTTTCGTATAATTCGTATGTAATGAGGCCGAGTGTGGTATTTTATTTATTACCCACGTCTTACATGCATTTAAACTGACAAAATAGCGTATTTTTGTTATGTTTTTGGTTTCAAACCGAAACCGGTTTCATAAAGAGGTTGCGGAAGAGTTTTGTACTGTAGTACAATATTTGCATGACGTCACACTAATGACGTCACTGCCATGGTAACCGACGTCGTACAGCCTCCTACAGTAAACTACTCCGTTGCACCTCGTTTCTTGGTTTCCAGTTGCTTCATTCGGCTAACATCACTGGTGGAAACATTGCGTTTATGTTTTTCGACAGATATAATGTCTCAGTTCGACTCACAATAGACCGATCCAGTCCCGGCCGATAAGCCCCGCCCACTTCGTTTTTGACGTTAGGGGGGACAACCACGGACTAATCACAATGGCGTCACCGCCGGCGAAACGTACATGATTGAGAATGTTGTTGGTGAATTCTGTTTGTTGTACTTAGGTATCCGTCGTTTGTGAATGATATTTAAAAAGGAAAGTTATACGTATTTTATTTTCAATATATTTTAGTTGACAGGTTGTATACATTGGCGAGTGAAAATGTAGTTAGATCTACATGCCCGATGAAAAATCGTCTCAGCCAGCTACTGAGATTGGGAAGCGTATTTTCTACCAAATAATCTATCCGGCAATTGACGTACGTCTAAGATATTAGCAGGGGCAAGGTAACTGAATTATGTTGTTTGTTGTTTTTTCTAAAAAATTCCCATCGTAATATTATAAAAACCGTGAACACAACCACATGTTCAAGTTGCAGATCGTTTCGGTATCTATAAAAGATTGTCAAAACTGCGCATGCCACCTTTATTTATTTATCCGTTGTTCAAATTTAGTTAAATTAGAAGTTTGTGAAAACATTGGTTTCTACCTTTCAAGGAACAACGCAGGAAAACAGTATCCCGTCTTACTTCGTCCACCTTGTTTGTCTGTATCTATATATTATCTGGAAAACGTTACTGGACCTGTTGACACAGTATGTTTCCATGGATGTATCAGGACATACCCAGAAGCAAATATTCAGCAGCTAATCTGCAGCTATTCTTAGTAAAATTTCTCTCTTCAAAATCTGTACACCATCCTAAAATGACATTGAATATAAGGAAATCCATTTTTTAATAATACTTTCCAATTTATTTTTCTATGTGTACTTTTTTGTGGAATCCTAATCTACAAACCTCCACTATACTGGACTTCATGAACTGCCAGCATTTATCTACAGGTATGTAACACCACCATAAACACAAAGAATCAAGATACAGTCTGCGCCTGTACACTGACACATCTTCCATAAATAGGAAACATGTGATGCAAAATCTTTGAACAGAGGATCCACAGTTATCCGACCAATTAACTAGCATTGAAATAGAATGTTACACAACATACAAATATACTGCTTTTTCTTCAGATATATTGAACTGCTAACTACTAATGTAAATAAGAGGCAAAGAATATATTCAAAGTTTAAAGCTTTTTGTCAATAAAATTACATATTGACATTATTGCTTCTTAAACAATGATAATCTTATTGGATCTGAGACCATATCCTTTAGGGACATAACACTAATTGTGATCTACATGTATTTCCTTTCCTGAGATACTTACTAGTGTCATCAAAATTATATTAAAGTTGCTTAAAATTTGGTAAAAGTCCTAACAAAAGTTAAGGGAAAACATACATGAAAATGTCCTGAAGCTTTCACATCCTGCAATTAAACCAGTGTGCAATTTAATATGAAATTAAGCTTATTTTCCAAATAAGCATCAACAAACCTTGAACAATTTGTCCAAAACCGAAGCTGAGATTTACAGAAACTGTTTTTCGCGATTAAAACATAATTATACATAATTTTTAATTGGAAATTTGGGAATATGTTTCTTATGGCTTTATCTTTCACCCATCAATTTGTTGCAATTCACTCGTATTCTCCTTTAATAAACACTACTTTGGCTCAGTTATCAAATATTGGTAACCTCCCAAAACCTGATGATTTCTAAGAAGTATTACATGAAATCGGGGTTGAATATTATATGTTTCAATATCCATTCCAGTTACATGAACAGTCAACTTAGAATTCTGTAAGTTATTTGGTTCCAAGACTGAATAATGCCTGGGTGTGACCAAAACGTAGCCTTTGGTTTTTTTTCCAATTCTATGGATGTTGAAATAACTTTATTATGAGTGATGATACTAGTGATCACTCTCTGAATAATCTTATTAGTAAACATATTATTTAAAGACTAAATATATCTTAAAACAAACTAGCTATCTTAGTACCAAGTGGTTGTTCAGCCATGATATGTATATAGTGTTTGTTTGCCTAGTTCTGCCTTAAATTCACATGAATCTGATATGTGAGTCAATTAAGTAATTATTTTTAATTGATTGGATTATTATCTATTTTATTACCTTTCCATGTTTCCTGAAGGAGGCAAGATTCTTAGAACATACCTTGCTATCATTTCCAGTGAATTATAATTAAAATAACAGAACTATGTTATTACTCCTAAAATGTACCAATGTACCCACCCCCCACCCCAACCCCTATCCTACATGTAAAAAAATTATGCTGTGACAAAAAAATCAAAACAAATAATGTTCTCATAGTTAAGAAATAAACTTATATTTCACTCCGTCCGATATTCCAGAAAGTCACTATTCTTCTCACATAGTTTTCGTCTCCGATCCACATGGAGTAAGCTAAATCAATTCAAGGTCCCATCTCTTTATAGAAATTCTGAAATGTTTAAGACATGGTGCTATAGACACTCATTTGAACTAATTTTGATGTTTGGATATTGCGTGATAGGCAACTGCTGACACTGACAATATTTCCGTTTGGATAAAAAAATATTACTCCTCGAATATTTTGCACTATTAGCAGTTACTGTACTGTACATAGGCCTTCAGATTGTGCTTTTGAAACTTTAAAACATCCTAAAATGTGTGACAAATTTAAGAATATCTAATCGCGAATGCAACCATATCCACCACATTGTTCTTTAATGTAACAAGTTTGCTATTTCGGTTGACCCTAACCGAAATCAGCTCGCTGTCAGATTTGTTTACATTGTGTCACGGCTTTCTCGCCTGTCTCGTTTCAGGTTTATGGTGTACCAACTCAATGCCCAGTAGTGAATAAAAACGTGAATCAAAAACAATTTTGTAGTTACAAGAACTGTCCGTGTTTATAACACTTGCAAAATCCTAAACTGCTATTTGTTGTCATCTATTGGTAATGCTTTTGCACATGTGCGAAAGTGTGTAAATTCGTGTAAATTCTCACCTTCGAGCAGACGTAGGTTTCGTGAACGACGGTGCCGACATTTAACTGCTCGATAGGCCTATCGCATTCCTTGATCCGCCTCAATTTTTTGATCTTGATCGTAATGGTTTTGTTAAAGGTACGCATCAAATCACAGCAAAATGTAATAGATATAAATGGCATAATTCGAAGCACATCGCTTCGGAGGCATCGTTTGACCCCGGAAATAAGTCTGACAAATCCACGCAGCGCGCCCGGCCTGCTGATTGGCCAAAATTGACGCATGCGCCAGTTTTGATTGACAGACTGGATCGGTCTATTGTACTTAAAAGTGAAAAAAAAGGGTGGCACATTATTGAATGTGGCGGCCATTTTGAAATCCAAGATGGCCGCCAATGGGATGATGGGAAAAATTGGAAACATTGTTTTTTACATCAAGTGTAGTGAGTGGTTTAAGAAAATGTATACTGTTGCTAATCTCCAATTTCTTTGAACGAAAATACATAATACAATGGACTATATGGTATCTGACCGAGCGAAAGCGAGGTCAGATAACATAGGAAGGTCACGAGTTTCTCATTACACTCGGTCTCATTACATACGAATTATACGAAACGAGTGTCCTTCCTATGGTATCTGACCGAGCGAAAGCGAGGTCAGATAACATAGGAAGGTCACGAGTTTCGTATAATTCGTATGTAATGAGGCCGAGTGTGGTATTTTATTTATTACCCACGTCTTACATGCATTTAAACTGACAAAATAGCGTATTTTTGTTATGTTTTTGGTTTCAAACCGAAACCGGTTTCATAAAGAGGTTGCGGAAGAGTTTTGTACTGTAGTACAATATTTGCATGACGTCACACTAATGACGTCACTGCCATGGTAACCGACGTCGTACAGCCTCCTACAGTAAACTACTCCGTTGCACCTCGTTTCTTGGTTTCCAGTTGCTTCATTCGGCTAACATCACTGGTGGAAACATTGCGTTTATGTTTTTCGACAGATATAATGTCTCAGTTCGACTCGGCAACGTTCGCAATGTTTACATTCCCACAATGCATTTAAGTTGTAGAATGAATGAATTCACGTGTTTGTTATGAATGAAAAAATAGTTACGTCAGAATGTGACCTAATTGAGAGGTCATCGGTTATCCAATCAAATCGTTAGAATTTCAGGTCAAGTCGTTACGACACAGGTCAACGCGATACGACACTCGTTTGACGTACGAGATTAATATGCAACTACCCATACGTTGACCACGTGGGTAATAAGTACAGATATGTGTAAGTTCAGAACGTTAACATTACGTACAGATGCTACAATTTTGAACACAGAAACCTTTTTAAAAACATGAAAAAAATGGTCAAACCAGAGACCATATCTATTATAATATTATGGTATCTGGTCAAACCAGGGAGACTATATAAGGGGGAGTGGTCACTCCTCGGAAAGCTCCTGAGCTATTCCGCGGCTCGTCACGTGACCAGTGTAGCCAATATGGCGTCAGCGTAGTTTTTAAGATTGAGCCCGGTTTATTTTCAACAGCTGATTACATACGCTGAGTGTTGTAACAACTGAAAACCTACATGTAGAAGATAAGTTACCTATTCTGTCACTTCATTTTAAGTCAAATAATTGTTATTAGTGTCAGTATAAGTACAGTAGATTTGTAGTAAAGTTTCAAGTCGGCATGTTGTAGCTCACTGGCTTCAATTCTCAGTACACAGCGAAGAAAGATTAAATTATATCGCTAAAAACTTCTTTCACATATTCGTTTAATTTTTAGAAGGGAAATATACCTTTAGTTGAAAGGTGTTTGCAAGTAATAGTGATAGTTTTATAACTAAAAAAATTTGTTAGGGTGTATTTGAGGTGTGTGAAAAATATGACATATCGCCGTTCTGCCATTGAAATACTACAGGGCGTTGTTTGAGTGTTTCTAGTTATTGTTCAAAAACATCTTTCACATACAACTTCAATTTTTATGAGGGGAATATACCATCAGGTGAAAGGTGTTTGCAAGTAATAGTGATAGTTTTATAATTTAAATTTTTTTGTTAGGGTGTATTTGAGGTGTGTGAATATGACATATCGCCGATCTGTTCTGATACGCCATTGATGCTTGTGATGCTTGAGTTCTAAAACTTCTTTCTTTCTTGTTGATCTTAGTATGTGACAAAACTGGAAAGGTGTTTACAACGCTTTGTGATAGTTCTAAACTTTGTGTTTGAGGGGTCTGTGACAGTGTCAGTTAACATTCTGTCAATGCCCATGCCATTCTACACATGCAATAAGATATCTGAATTAGCTACTAATGTAAAACATGTCTCAAAGTACATTTTTACAAAAAAGGACAGCTGATGTTAACACATGTGTTCTACCGATAGTTTTGCGTTCTTTAACATGTTTGGGGAGGGATGGCCGCGGTGTATCATTTATTCTTTCATTCATTCACATATGTATTTCTTTCTTTTGTTCTTTTTCTTTATTTCTTTCATTCATTCACATATAAAAAATTCTTGCTCTTAATTAATTCATTCATTCATTGTAAAATTCCGACTGATACAATACACTGGCTGAAGTACTGTTAAACGCAGCCGAAGTTGCGCTGGGAACGAACCAAGTCACTGTGTGCGCTGGAGCATGACGAGGCACACGTTAATTAGTACAAATGGTAAAGAAAGCAAGCGAGTGACCTATCCCTGTTGTAGAGTATCCCTGGTCAAATGTAGCAGGAAAAAAATATTATTTTATACAAAATTGGAAATTACATAAATGGAGTCATTTTACCTTCAGAAAGCAGGAAATTTTAAAAAATTCCCGGGGGACCATATGACCCCGGACCCCCTCCAGATCCTGGGCCGCATTGCGGCGTAGAACGTGGATAGTCCCCCCAATGCCCTATAAGAAAAGCTAACGACAGCGTGTGTTACCGAATTCACCCCAAACAAGCCTCTTGTGTGTTTGAATCACGTGAAAGTTGTCACATGACGTATCTCACGTGATTAGATCAAAATGGCGGCAGGGACACAAGGCTTGGAAATGCGACTTGTTGCAGTTGTATTGACATGCCTTATCGCTTGTACTTTGGTAAGTCTTAACCAGTTGAGTAGGTTAAAAGATTGAATTTAAGGTCGTCATTAGATATTATATGTAATCAACAACCCATTTGAACCTTGTGACGTGTGACAATGCATGTTGATTTTGACAGTGTCAGTGTCTCACTCAGTGACCGATGGGGCCGAACCAACAGTGATCAGCTTGCGTAAGTGCGCACGGGCGGATCTAGGGTGCACACCACCCTACCCCATCCCCCTCTCCCCTGAAAAAAATTTCGCTGCGGTTCATTTCCCCAAACCTTTGGACTTCATGATTTATGTGCACCCCGCCTTCTCCTAAATCCTCGAAGCTCTCATAGCGCTACATTAACATTGGCTGTAGGTGAATTCGTAACCAAAACCGGTTCGTAGACGGATTGAGCGGTGAATTCGTAGACGTTATTAAAATGGGAAAAGTTCATCCTCAATGATGAAGAAAATCGACGAAAAGTGTTTGCATTTTGTGAAATAAATAAAATATATCAGGTAATTATGATCGGCGGTGAAAATATCCTTAAATAATAAAATAACAAAATATGCTTCACAGTGGTCCATTTCACAAATTCCGACAAATCATAGGCCGCTAATATTAAATTCAGTTGTGTAAAATTAAAAGATATGTATTACGTAAGTATCGTCATTCAACGTTTAACTACGCAGACCAGCAGAGAAGTAGCAGAAAACACTTCTTAAGAAAACACTTACATCTCCCACACAGAGTACTTCTTAATCAAAACAACTCACCACTTCCTAATTAACATTCACAACAACTCAGTGAAACCAGTTAATCCACATACACAACACTCTTCATTCACATTTTCTTGTGTCCTCAGCATATTGTTTAGGTATCACTGAAAACAAAGCATACGGGAAAATATTCATTCACAATTTCCTTGAGTCTTTAGCTGCCCTTAGTTTCGTATCACTGAAAACAAAGCATACCAACTTCGTTATAAACATTCTAAGTAACATCTAAGTAAAATTCAAACTATATATTCAATTATTTATACACGTCTACGAATTCACCGTCTACGAACCGGTTTTGGTTACGAATTCACTGCGTCTACGAACTGGTTTTGTCTACGAAATCACCGTCTCCCTTAACATTAACCTACCACTATCTTAGCTCTAAGAGAGCTTAGAAAATCTAGACGCAGGACCGCCCATGATGTGTTACTGAGCTACCATGCAACCAAGCCAAAGTTTTATACGAATCGACGACGGCCGAGTTTTCTGAGGATGTCAGGGACATACAACTGCCCTACGTCATCCCAGAAATTTATTAGACACCTTGTCTCTAAAGCAAGAGTTCCTAAGGATTTACTAAGAATGGTACTTATGAAATATTATCTTTGTCACTAATACAAATGGTCTCAGTGGAAAGAAATGATGTGCTTAGAAAAGACCAATACATGTATATCTCTTTCAGGTGTGCATTGGCCCAATGTTTTGAGAAATATTGATGGGAAGAGAATCTTAGCAAGAATTATGGATCTGTTTGATCCATAAAATATCATACCTACCTTTTTTAGAATTATGGAATTGAAAATAGATGCATTACAGTGCTTTGGTAAATTCAACAAGGACTGTCAAAAGTTTACATCATGCTTAACACCAGGACTAATATAAATTGACAATGGTATGTCTGTAATTCTCTTTGTTTCAATGTAAAACATAAAAACAAATAACAATACACAGATTGTCACTCTGTTTCTGATTACTTAATTGACACATTAATGTATCCCGGTGTCAGGGGTTTTCGACGATGTAACTCTTATTTGTAATATCATTTAAAGTTTTTATTTTACTAACCTTGAGTAATAAAGGATATATTCATCTGTTTCACACAAAAATATCAAGTGTTTCCTACAAAATTAGTGTTGATGACATTGTATCAGCGAAGTTGTTGCCGCTCTCAACATCTGGGTATTTTGTATGGGTTTTTGACGACGAGCCATACTTTTCTGATCCGCACTGCGAGGGAGTGTTGTGATCACGTGGCTTCCTATTTATATATTGCCTGTCACTAGCAGACAACTGATTTTACTGAATTTTCGCTTGCTATTTTTTGCTATAAAGACAATTGATTTTGCATCTGAAGTGATATTAACGATCTCGAGTAAATGATATTGATGTTTGTTTGCTTTTTATATAACTTAGTTAATGATGGTGAATAGTGCAATATGTATGTATCCTGTTGCTGCATTCACATCACCCATGAGTAGTAATTTCCATCACCCATCATGACCATGTTTAATATGCTTTCTGTCCAACATCCATGTTTTTTACTGCTTACCTCAGAAGTTAAATACAATCCAGTAAAAGTGATAAGCATGTTAAAACAAATTAACTTAACAAATGTTCAACTGTTTGCATGATATGTCTGTTTACAGGGTTTGAACCACAGTTTTACCGTTGATTACAACAATGCTACATTTCTTCAAGATGGCAAGCCCTTTCGCTATATCTCAGGGAGTCTGCACTACTCTCGAGTACATCCATATTACTGGAAAGACAGATTGACAAAGATGAGGGTATCGGGACTAAATACTGTACAGACGTAAGTAAGGAATGGTGGATGTAGTCACCTGCTTTATATCAGTCAACAGCTGTCTTTTAAGTATGACATGACAGACAAAGCACCTTGATTTCCTCAGGGCCCATACTGAGGATGCTGTGATAACTGACTGACTGACTGAGTTTGCTTTTACGCCGCTTTTAGCAATATTCCAGCAACATCACGGCGGGGGACACCAGAAATGGGCTTCAGACATTGTGCCCACGTGGGGTTTCGAACCTGGTTCTTCGACGTGACGAGCCAACGCTTTAACCATTAGGCTACCCCACCGCCCCCTGTGATAACTAGAGATATATGTTGTAATGCTGATGTATCAGTGAACATGGTCAAGTTCTTGTATTGATGCTAAATTATTAATTTACTGCCACAGAAATGTGTACATTTAATTTGATTACCTTGATTAGGATTTATAATTTGATGGAAGAATAATCATTCTGATCATGATCAATCCAGTTCATATGGGTACTTTTATCCATGTCCGTACGTACGAATTGGAATATCTTAAGAACCGTAGACTAGATTCTTTTCATATTTGGTAGCTAGGTTCATCACAGTATAAGAAAGATCCCAATCAGGTTTGGTGACTTTGAAGTTAATTTCAAGGTCACAAGGGGACTTTAACGTTTTACTCTTGTCGTGTTACTCGTCACATAATTTTCAAGGTCATGACAACACTTTGAAGATTTCAGCATATTAACATTCATGTTATGCTTGTCAGCGAGTTACCTCAAGAACCATTCACTGGATTTTCTTCATATTTGACATCAAGCTTCATCCAGGGAAGGTGCAGGACTCAGTCGATTTTGGTGACCTTCACTTAATTTGCAAGGTCACTGCGACACTTTGAAGATTTCAGCATGTTAACTTGAATTAACTTGATTTTTTTCATAGACTTTTAACACTTCCCTTGAATGTTTTTCAATAAGCAATTTCTTTAGTACCATTTTTGCATATTTCATACACTATGACATTCATGTCAAGGTCAAAGTCAGTCTTGAAAATATTTGTGTGTTTGAACAACTAAAGAGAAGATATCAAGAGAGGTTGACTGGTCATGTTTTTGTTGACATTTAACTTCATCTTAAACTTTCATTACTTTTTATGTTTGATTTGATAATTTGCGGCGGGGGATTATGTCACCTTAGTGACAATGCTTGTTATCACATTTTATTGCGACTGTGTGTGAGTCATATAGATTGAGGTTGCATGACCTCTTTTGGGACTCCATGTAAACATGAAAACTCAGTAACTAACATGCACTACAATGCATGGACGCATGGAGAGAGTTGAACCCTAAAACAAAAAAGTATACATGGTGGAAAAAGAATCCTCGCCAACAAGCCAGATTAGATTTCTTCTTGGTAACTGAAGACCTCTTTAACATAAATAGTAATATATCCATCATACCTGGTTATAAAAGTGACCATTCTGCTGTAACGTTATCTTTATCAACACAAAAAAATAAGGAAAAGGGACGCGGCTATTGGAAGTTTAACACATCATTATTGAGACGAGAGGAATATATAACACTAGTAATTGACTTACTTAATGAAACAAAACGAAAATACGCAGATCCTACATATTCAGATGAAGAATTAAACGAGATTAATGATGAACACTTACGTTTGACTATCAGTGACACTCTATTTTTAGTGACATTTTTAATGAAACTTAGAGGAAAATCCATCTCATACTCTTCATATATTAAGAAAAGCAGAACTGCAAAATATAAAGAACTAGAGAGAATATATGTCATATAGAAGATGAAATAAGAAGTAACTTCCAAAACGCTAATGAAACACTTCTTGCTGATTTATCTAAAAGTAAAAATGAATTGGAAAAAAAAAAAGAAGAAATAAAAGGAATCCAAGTTAGAAATAGAATCCAGTGGTATGAAGAGGGGGATAAACCTACACATTATTTTTGTCATTTGGAAAATAGAAACTATACAAACAAACTTATTAACTCCCTTATTATTGATAATGGTGAAGAAATAGCAGATGGACGAGAAATAATAGTGGAACAAAAGCGATTCTATGAAAACCTGTATAAATCAAATAGCGACATAGATGAAGACATTAAAGCTGTATTCGAACATATTGCTACTCCTTCTTTAAATAAAGAACAGTCAAATGAACTAAAGCTCGATATTAGTGTTGAAGAACTTTCGCATGCTGTTAAATCAATGAAAAATAACAAAAGTCCAGGTTTAGATGGCTTCCCTATCAAATTCTTCAAATTTTTCTGGAAAAATCTGAAAATTTGGATTCACCGATATATAAAAGAAACTTTCAACCAGAATTCTATGACTACGACAATGAATAGAAGAGTAATTACATGTATCCCTTAGCCAGAAGATAGAAGATACCTAAAGAATTGGCGACCTATCTCTCTCCTAAACGCATTGTATAAAGTTATAAGTACTTGTATAACAAACAGGATTAAAAAAACTTTGAATTTTCTTATAAACGAAAATCGAACAGGATTCATTCCAGGAAGATGCATTACGGAAAACATTAGACTTCTTTATGACATTATGTTTGAAACTAAAAGGCAAAACATAAAAGGTTTACTAATCTTAATTGACTTTGAAAAAGCTTTCGACACCGTGTCAAAATTATTCATTAAGATGGTCCTAGACAAGTTTGGTTTTGGAAGTAACATTCAAAGATGGGTTAACATATTGATTTCTAATGCATCCTCGTGTATGATACAGAATGGTCACTTGTCCACGTTTTTCGATAATGAAAGGGGATGTAGACAGGGTGATCCCATATTTATTTGTATTGGTAGCAGAAATACTAGGAATAATGATCAGAGACAACCACAGAATAAAAGGAATTGTTTTGAACGACATCGAACATGTTATTGGTCAATGTGCAGATGACACTGAATTATTTTTGGACAGTTCCGAACCTCTCTTAACTCATTAAGCCCGAGAGCCCCATCACTACTCAACACCTGGAAGCCCTCGCTGATTGCCCACTCTCTGTGCTGAGACTAATTAGTGCTAGTCACACCGGAAAACTGTCTAGTCGTACAAACAAGTCCTGATTGTTTAATTGTGTCGTAAAGATATATGTTGAAAGAAATCAGGTATGAATACATGTCGTGTATTGCAAGCTTTATGTAATTTTATTGCAAGTTTCTCTTGTAGACCTTTTGTCGGCTTGTACATTTATATTTTATCACAATATGCATACACATGTATTCTTTGTATGTAACAGGTGAGACACACGTTAACAAATTCTCTCTCTTATATCATTGTGTGAGGTTTAAATTTACAAAACATCTATGACAATGACATACTGTAAAGAAGAATTTACTTTCATACTTTATAATCTTCGACGAAAATAGCGGTTTTGCCAATACATTTCTAGTGTTTACGAATTATTTTAATGAAAGTACTATAACGCTAGTCTGTGACTAGCACAAAGCACATTCATAGCATTGCACTTTATTTCATCTAGATTTAATGCAGAAAACATACGTGACCATACAAACACATATACAAAATGATACTACATATTCCTTGCTTAGACATAAAACAAAGAGTCACGTGATAGGGCGTCATCAAATTTCCCGAATAGAACGTTCGGTATCTCAACTGTTCAATGTAGTGGCTGGTCATATGTTATCTGCGACCAATTGTATCATGAGATACCTGTCACAGAGGAAAGGACAGGTGATGGGGCGTGGGCGAAATTTCTGAAGAGCACGTTTGGTCACTCAGCAGCTTGGATAGAGATTGGTTATTGGCTATATCGTTGACCAGTTGATATGCTGGGTTTCGGCTTTATCAACTCAAGCTATCATGTAACAGTTTGTGTATTGTAAACATACACACTGGTAACGATGTATGAAATATACACATAAGACAAATAGGAGTAGATAGTCACTTTAGCGAGTTTATTTGTCCTCATTTTAGTGTTTTTCGATAAGTAAACCAAAGCGATTGAAATCCAACCACTGAGTGGAGGTAGTATTTATTTTCATATACTATTTATGCACACAACTAGTACATAAAACAAAATGTTTTTCTGTACATGTAAATATAATCTTCACCTTGATACGAATGACTATCCAAACTAGAGTACACGCATTACAGAATTCACGAGGTGACACTATACTGAATTATTATAGTGTATAAACTTGCAGTTGACACCCCCCACCCCAAATATTTATGAAGGTGGGCGTGCCTATATCTTTACTGAATGCAAACGAGGTTCATAAGATTACAGATGTGCATGCATGTATAAACATCACAGAGAGGGGCGTGACTCTATAAAGCAAGATGTCCAATGATATAACAGCGCATCTGTTTATTTTACACTTGTCACGGGACAAACCTTTCAACAAGGACGTAACTACATATGCATTCTACCGGAGGCTGTTATTTCAAGGTCGAAAGAGGCGTTCAATTATCTCATTACTGTAATCTGCTTGAATGATTATACGCATGTGTATTGATACCGTAACTGATATACTATCCAGCTTTTATTGACGATGGATCAATAGAGACTGAGTTGATTGATACACGTGATAATTGCACCGGATTTGATAATTACACAGATCAAATACAAATTTTACAGAATGCTCATGTAAATTGCATTAGAAAACTGACAATTCAAATCAACATGAAACTTTCAACAGCTTGAACAAAAATGCTTGAAATACCTTTGTATGGCTTACATGTAATAACTTATGATATTACTTCTGTCCATGTGTGACAATGTTTTGAATTACCAACTTACTGTCTTTTGTAACAAACGTAGTAAAACATTTCATTGTTGTAATGTTATAGGGACTAATTCAGGACAGCCATCGTCCAAATATTTAAAAAGTCCAAAACTATGTGCTCAAGACATGTGAGACTTTATTGTAATATATATATGACGCTAAGCTGTATTTTTAATCACTACTGTACATCCTTATCACTACCGCATTGTAAATTGACTTGTCAGCCCATTAATTATTGTATAAGACATTTATCACCTTCATTGGTAATCCCCCTTGGCCGTGTCTGCCATCACATCAACTGGTCAAGGAAGTGCTATTGTTTTTCTGTCTGTCCATTGATGTGTCGTCGCCTGTCCATTGTTGTCAAAAACTGTATATATACTTAGTATGCTCACATCTAGACAGTGAAGGAGTAATGAGTTCGGTATTTGGACTGTCTGTTGGGGCGACCATGAGCAGGATAATGCCGCTCGTAGGAAACGCCCTGGGGTTGAGCAGGTACTCCACTCATCTCGCTCATGTCTTATGTATTTGTTTGTCATGTACTAAAGATGTTTGAACTCAACTATGCCTTCGTCTTTATCAACGCACACTTCATCTTAATTATGAGCTAATTCCCCAGTTGACATATAATCCACGCCGTTGACAGTAATAACACTGACATGTATATATGTATTCGATGCAAAGGCTTAGCGACTTATCACTTTATATTCGCTTAGGTAACATTACTTAACTTTAGATATTCGAAAACAACTAGTTACAATTCAGTAAACTTCAAATTAGTAAGTTCAATTATGTTTAATCTATTCGAGCTTGGATGTATAATTACTTGTGTTTATACATTATGTTTCAGTATATGAAACATGACAACGTAATGATGCCTAAAAGTAAATTCAAACTATTCTATTGTGTTTGAATTCTTTGTATGTCCTTGAAATTTCAGTATATTGTTTCCTATTTATTAGGTAGTTGAAGGAAATATAATTTTTAGTAACCTCTAAACCATTACATCTAATTCAATCAAGGTGCATAACGAAGTATTTTAGTATCCATTCCCAAGGAAGAGTACCAGGCACTTACCTCTGTAAAACATCATAATCCCCTTTCTCTTCCGACATGCGTTCATTTGCTAAACGCTGTACAAGCCTATGATAATGATTAGCAATTGTTATCAAAACACTTTAAATACTTCTTCTGATTGATACTAAAGGTGGGATCTCTCGTAAGAAAAGCTAACATTTGCTCAGTACTACTGAATTGGTTGAAATAATAGGTACAGTGCGAGTTTTAAAAGTACAACACACATGTGCGTCTCTCGCTGAATAAGAGGTGCTTTCTGTTGACGACTGTATGTGGCTCTCGCTGTGAGAAACTGCTAATTACCTGCCCCATAAACACGTCACTCGCTGTGAGGAGCTGATTAATTTGCCCCATATATGCGTCTCTCGGCCTTAATGAGTTAATGAAGCTATGAAAACTTTGCTTTCCTTTTACAAGATGTCAGGTTTGAAAATAAATATTGATAAAAGTAGTATGGCTAGGCTCAATGGCAGGTAGTAAAATAGTTCTATCCCAGGACTATAAGCTGGATTGGCATAATGAGAATTTCGAAGTATTGGGAATCAAATTAAATGCTCATTTAGAAAACCTATGGGTAATTAATACAAAGAAGAGACTCGAAAATATCAAAAGAATTCTACTGAATTGGAAAAGACGCAATTTAACATTGATAGGGAAAATAACCGTTGTTAAAAGTTTAGCTTTATCCACGATTGTCCACATCTTCTCTTCTCTCCCTAATCCTCCAAAAACATTTATTACTGATTTGAACAGATTATTCTTCAAATTTATATGGAATGATAAAATTGATAAAATAAAACGAATTAATTTAGTACCTGCGAAGATGCGAAGAAGGTGGTCTAAGAATGGTCGACGTGAAAAAACCTTTATCGACTCTTTAAAACTTTCATGTTTGAAGAGATATATTTCAAAACCTAAGAACTATGCTCTCGCCGGTTTTCCTCTACAAAACCTTCTTTTTTTAGGAGCCAACATCACAAAACATTATAATATTAAAAATCCATTTTTGAAAGATTCTCTTGATGCCTGGCATAGATATGTTAAAAGATCGGTATGTAACAATAACGACATTAATGAAATACTCATGCAGCCACTATGGTTAAATCACCAGTGTAACCAGCCAAGTTTGATCATTCATAACTGGATTAAATGTGGAAAAGTTTATATTAAAGATATTTGTAACGACCACGCATTTCTATTATTTGCAGAACTTAAGGCAAAATTTGGTATTAAAGGTACTGTACTTGACTTTAATCGTGTTCTCCTTAGTATACCCAAACAGTGGAAAGAAGTTATACGAACAAACAATTTTAATATACCGTCGTTATCTATGTGCTCTCCTTGGAACGATTTGATTAAACCTAGTAAAGGTTCAAGGATATTCTATGATAATTTTATATCTGACTATAACATTCCGAATGTGTGTCTCAAATGAAACGGGGAACTAAATGAGTTGATAAATTGGAAAACCATATTTTCACAATATAGACAATGCACTAAAGACACGAAACTTTTAGTTTTTTAATACAAGTTTTTGCATAGAGTCATTTACACTAAACGAAAATTACTAAAAATGAAATTGATAGATAATGACCTATGTACATTATGTGGTTCAGTAAGTGAGGATATTTACCATGTATACCTTGATTGTCCAACCATCAAAATGTTCTGGTCAGAATTTAACAATTTTATAACTCAAGTCCTTGGTAAAACGTATGAAATGTCAAACCATGATATTCTATTTTGTTGCAGTAGTAACCACTTACTCAACCACATGATACTATTGGCAAAGCGCCACATTTTCGTAATGAATATAAAAGGACACAAACCTAGCTTCACCATCTACAGAACATTATTAAAAGATGTCTATGAGATAGAGAAATATATCGAGAAGAAAAACGATAATATGAAACATTTTTTCAGAAAATGAATGTCCTAGATGCAGTCATGTAATTTATTTTTTAGTCTTTTAATTCTCTGTAATATTAGCTAGCATCTCAATTGTTAATCTATATTCCTAGTACCATATGCAGTGTGCGAAATAGTTTCCAAATTTTGCTAGCCAGTCGGGCTAGCTATGCTTGAAAGTTACTAGCCCACAAAATAATTCACTAGCCCGAAATCTGAAATCTGAAACTAAGCAAAAGATTACAAAAATAGGTAAGAATAATATATTGTCGACATGACACGGGTTTCATCATGAAGCTGCTAATATGATGGACATATTTATCAGGCCGTACCCTGTAGGATGTAAAAGTGTATTATAACTTAACAAGTCAAGTGCGATATTTACAAAATGACCCCATGAAAATTCACTAGCTAGTCGGGCCAGTGACTGTGGAGATTTACTGGCCCGACTGGATTTTTACTAGCCACGGGCTAGCGGGCTAGTGGCTATTTCGGGCACTGACATGTTATACATTGTCTGCTTTTTATTATGCAACCTGTACCATTCTACTCTACCCACATATCTTGTTCAAATGTAACCAAGTAAAGTGAATAAAAATACTTTACAAAAAAAAGAGTAAAAAAAACCCCCAAAACATGCACTACAAACGTTACATATGCTGACGTTTGCCATGTGCTGTTGCAAAAGGACGTCACTCTAAACAATTATATCTGAAGTCTTATTTTAGGCCCATGGACTTAATAATGGGAAAATATCCCGTTATGAAGCCCATGGGCGTAATTATAAGTGGGCTTAAACAAGGGAAATCCCGGTAATCATGCTGTGTATTTTTAAATATTCAGTTTAGCCAAATAATGTGTCAAATTCATTGTATTGGGCAATGTGTTTGTGTATATGTCTGTATACTGATAATTTCATTCATCATGATTATTGCAATCATAAACATTTCTGATTAATATTGGCATAATAACTTTTTCATGTTGTTTTGCAAACCGATTCAGACACTTAATGTGACGACATTCTGTGAAAAATAAGTACATACATGGATCTCTTTATGAAGTTTACTAATTGTTTGTGCCAAAGTAACTCAAAACTTGATCAATTATGTCCTCATTATGCATTGGAAAACAAATACATGTACCCCCATAGATAATAAATGCCTTTTCATATTAACAAAAATCCAGAGGTTGAATACAAATGTATTAGAATGACAAATCCAGTCATTAACGTCATATGTATGAATCTAAAACTTTTTCCCTAGTTATTTCACTGGGCGATCAAAAAATGTATCCTCTAAACCTACCATGTAACAATGGAAGATACGGGACATGATCGGCGATATTTTCGTCATTAAATTTGCTAAAATAACTATATTCAATCAATGTGGTCGTTCAGCTCCATGTTTATGTGTTTTGATCATGTTGATATTGTGTGTCAATATATCAATACCTTAATTACCATTCCATGACACCCCAAGTGATCACTGATAGGAATACTAATTACATGTAACTTTTGGGATTCATTTTGACAGAGAATGGAACATGTTAACTAATGGCATACAGATACAGCAAAAACATAGTATGAAAACGGCAATTCATGCTTCTGAAATATTGGATGAATACCAAGTTATCCTAATCGACCACCTTTCTACCTTTCAGTTATGTCCCCTGGAACATTCACGAGCCAACCCCTGGGAAGTACCAGTGGACTGGTCTCGCTGACCTGGAGACCTTCCTGAAGTTGGCACAGGAAGGGGGGCTAAATGTCCTCCTCCGCTTGGGGCCCTACATCTGTGGAGAGTGGGAGTTTGTAAGTCTCCTTCACTACGTGGACATCAGGGATTATCCAAAAGTCCCTAAGCCTGAGTTGTTACCTAGTATGTGGAGTTGTTGGTGATGTTGGCAGCTAGGATAATCTCACTGCTCTTGTGATCTGAATTGATTCCTGACAATCTGACATCTTGAACAGATTAATTGTCTTTTTGAATGGCTGACACTGTTCATCTTCAGACTGCTAGCGTGTGTGTGTCTATGATCCTGAAAGATAAACAGTGAACCCTGTAAATCTGGAATCTCTTCCTTCCTGGGTGACTGCTGTACAGGAACATTCCGAATTAACCAAGTTCATTATCCTGGAAATTTAATAATGTGCTGAGGTTCACTTGAACTATGGATTAATGGTGATATTTGTGTATCATCCTCAGTTAGGCAGTATTGTCAGATAAGGAGTAGGACAGCAGTGCTCGTTCAGCCAGTAACGAAAGGTGTTGCAACACACAGACATTGTAAACTATGGAATGATGGCTTGTGTTCAACATAAAGTTATCTTAATGAAACTAAGTTAGGGACATGTTTTGTTCATGCAATAATCAAGACAACAGATGTTCTTGAGTGTCTGAGAACCCTTAACACAGAGGATAATAGACATAGAATGTATTTCAACAAAGCACATTGTTTTCAGAGGTCATCAGTCAAATGACCCAAAGGTATTGACATCAGTCAGAAACTGGGCAGTATAAAAGCATGTGTAAATATTCTAAGCAGGATCTTGTACTTGTGCTTGTACTGTAAGTTTGTAGTGGACACTTGGAACCTTTTTATTGATCAGTGAACAAGGGGTAATGGTCTATGGCCATACCAATTTCAATTCTTATGCTCACTTTTCTGGACCTGTGAAGCTCCAGGTTAGTATTAATCTTCAGCAATCCCTGCTTGCTGTAAGAGGTGACTAACGGGATCGGATGGTCAGGCTCGCTGACTGGGTTGACACATGTCAACGTATCCCAATTGCGTAGATCAATGTTCATGTTGTTGATCCCTGGATTGTCTGGTCAAGACTCACTTATTTACAGACCGCCGCCATATAGCTGGAATATTGCTGAGTGCGGCGTAAAACTAAACTCACTCAAACTCACTCAATTTTCTGGGGTTTATGTTTCACTTTTGCAAATTTATATGAAAATATTTGATAGAAAAAGGGAATTATATTGGTTACGGATGTAATTAGAGAATAACATTCTACTTGCCATCGTAAAGTGACTGCATCTTGGGGACAAGATTTTGGATTCTTGCTGAACCACAAAGAAGTGTTTTATATGTGACTGATGCTACATGAGATGTGATTGCAGGGAGGTTTCCCGGCCTGGCTGTTGACCAAGAACCCAGACATGGTGCTTCGAACCAGTGATCCATGTAAGTGACAACTAATGAAGGAACCCTGTGGGATCCCAGGACACACTGCAGCCACTCTCCTTGACATGTAGAATGATCACAATCACCATCTTGTTCAGATTCTTGGATATCTTACCTTTTGGATGTTTGAGTTTTTTTACACAGAAATATAAAAAATAGCACAATATGTGGTTAATTTGTTTATGTCACTGTCAAGGTGCAAGGCGAAAAGGGTCTATATTACAGAGCTAGGGTTAGAGAATGGGCAAGTGATCTATTTGACCGACTAGTCATCTACATTATGGAGCAAGGGTGAGAAAATGGTTGGTGATCTATTTGACCGACTAGTCATCTACATTATGGAGCAAGTGTTAGAGAATGGGCCAGTGATCTATTTGACCGACTAGTCATCTACATTATGGAGCAAGGGTTAGAGAATGGGCATGTGATCTGTTTGACCGACTAGTCATCTACATTATGGAGCAAGGGTTAGAGAATGGGCCAGTGATCTATTTGACCGACTAGTCATCTACATTATGGAGCAAGGGTTAGAGAATGGGCATTTGATCTGTTTGACCGACTAGTCATCTACATTATGGAGCAAGTGTTAGAGAATGGGCAAGTGATCTATTTGACCGACTAGTCATCTACATTATGGAGCAAGTGTTAGAGAATGGGCAAGTGATCTATTTGACCAACTAGTCATCTACATTATGGAGCAAGTGTTAGAGAATGGGCAAGTGATCTATTTGACCGACTAGTCATCTACATTATGGAGCAAGGGTGAGAGAATGGGCAAGTGATCTATTTGACCGACTAGTCATCTACATTATGGAGCAAGTGTTAGAGAATGGGCAAGTGATCTATTTGACCGACTAGTCATCTACATTATGGAGCAAGGGTGAGAGAATGGGCAAGTGATCTATTTGACCGACTAGTCATCTACATTATGGAGCAAGGGTGAGAGAATGGGCGTGTGATCAATTTGACCAACATGTGTTTCAATACTTGTGTTTCAGTCACAGCTCATTTAGCAGAGTGTGGGGATGATGGGACAGTGATGTATTTGAAAGCTACTGAATAAGAATGATATGTAGTTGTGAGCTTGAGAACTGCTGCCCTGCTGTCAGCTGATCCAAGGAAACAGAGTTACCTGTAGCCATTAGTCTGATGGTAGTAGATCATGTATGTTTCTTCTGACATATCTTGGGTATTGCTGATATTGTGTACATGTGTTGCAGCCTACATTGCCGAAGTGGATAGATGGTATAGTGTGCTGCTGCCCAAGATCAAACCATTCCTGTATGAAAATGGGGGTCCTGTTATAATGGTGCAGGTGAGGATGATACACATATTATCACTGCTATAACACCAGATTAGGCTTGCATCACTACTACCACCAGCTAAATTCCATCTACTGCAGCAGACTAATGGATCCCATATGGTGTCTACCAATGTACTAAGGTACTAACAATCCAAAGTCGTCAAACTCTAGCATTAATCAGAGACCATATACCAAGGTCGGGTATCAGACCTATTTGGGGACTAATCACTGTCGTGCGAGACCAAGTTTGGACTTTCACCCGAGACTGAGATATTTGGAGAGTTACATACCAGGGTCTTGTAAATTGATTTTTTCATGTGTTCAACCCTTAACTGATTATAAACTTTGAGTTTATGAAGTTTCTTGATTTGTTAGAGAGCATTCATTACATATAAGCAGCTATGTGTTTACATTGGCATGTTTGTGAATTCTCTAACAAAAACATCTTATGATGTCCTACTGTTCCAAAAGAAAATGGCTGTCAGAAATTCACAATTTATCCATTTTCAAGGAGACACTACACCACTATAGTCCTTAGTTACAGGAGTCGTTCAGAAGATTTCTTTGTCATGGAACAATAATCTACTGCTTGGTGTATGGTTCCTGCGTTAAAATGCCCAATTGGCATACATTTTCAAATTTTCCAGTTGGAAATTCTTGTTAGCAAGTTTTCATCCATGGACTGGCACAATAAAGCTTACTTATATAAATCTGTCTTGATGCTATTTTGATTATTTTCAAGCTGTTGAGAACAGCTTTTGTATTGACCTGGAAACTGTGATTTTGAACAATATTTTATATTTTTTCTTATCCTGACTCATGATCTTTTGCTTATCTCCCTTTCCCTTGCGAATGGTAGTGGAACACTTGAATCCCTTGAAGTTCCCAAAGCAGACGTAAAAATACACTCACCCACGAGTTACCTCCCTTTTGCCCTTTCCCGCGCAAACAGTCATGTGACCAGCCGTACTTGTCACTCTCTCCCTTTTCGCCCAAGTGGATGGTTGGGCGAGCACTGGAGTCCCGTATACGGCATTATATCCTTTTTATTTAAGCCTATTCTTCAAAATTACGCTGTGTATGGATTTGGCAATAACTACTATGTATTATATGTAAAGATTTTGTAAAAATTATTTGTATTTGTGTCATAATTTCATGAAATCTTGCCGTGTTTGCAGGCACAGGTTATCCGTGGCTGATCCTCACCCCCAATGCCCTTCGTGCATGAAACCATGTTCTTCCAGCTTGCACTGTACTTATTGTGTTGATTTATCAACTCTACAATTTAATCAATATTTGTCTTATATCTATAGACGTGCCATGGATCGGGTGAGGAAGTCATCTCAAGTCACGGCTGATAAAACAGGAGATCAGCCTTCAAACCATATGTTGCTTGCTACTGCTGAAGTTCATAATACTGGTGCTATGTTGAGTACGTTGCAGGGGCAGTCTGCTGGTTCGGGAGTCAAGAAGAGATTGGCTACAACGCAGTTGACTCCGACTCAAGCTAAGAAAAAGACGTCGTCGTCTTCTACGTCGCAGAATAAAGCATCTGTTACCAGATCGGAGGGTAAATCTACGTGGCCTAGTAAGTCAACGCATCAGAAATCCTTCAACGAAGAGATGCTACCTCCACATGAAGTAGATGTTTTTGATGACCCCCTGTTACTTCTACCCGAAGTACCTACGAGATCGGCGACTCAATCGACTTCCACGACTACTAGATCGTCTCCTGCAACTGTCACAGCAGGCCAGATGTTTGAAGAACTACCACCAACTTCTTAACGAAGTGAAGTCGAGACACACAACTCATCAGCATTCGCGAACGCTTCATCTACACCGCAGCAGCTTCAATCAACGCAGAACTTTGATCCGGGTGAATTTATGAGACAATTCACCAACCAGATGATGGCCATGATAGAACGTAGGTTTGAGGAAGAAGCGATGGCTCGGCGAAGCCTCTCATCTACTGACATCGTGCGCAAACCTACGGACCTGCGCGAACCTACTCCTCATAGAACTACGTTTCAAGACTACGTTGGCGAACGTACACCTTTGTGAAGGTCTCCACAGTCTGATGACTCTGTCATCTTGGAGGAGGATAGATGAAGTCTACACTTATAAGATGCATAATGACGACTTTGACTCGGTGACTATTCCTCCGATTGATATCCAAGATACCTTCTAACCTACGCACAGCTTTGAGAAAGCTGCAGACATCTACAAGGTTCGAGAACTCTTAGATCTACAGGCAGATAACAGCAACGCAGACATCTATAGGGTTAGCGAACCCTTACATCAACAGGCAGGATGTTGACGTCGACTCTGTTACCATAAGGCTGGATAAAACGAAGCAATGATGAAAACAGATGGTTTTGTCAGAGTTTATAACTCAACAAAAAGATCTACAACATGTGCAATCTCTACAGTTTACAGCCTGCACAACTCTACAACCTGCACGAACCTTACACCTGTAATAGGTTCAGTTTCGGACGACAACCTACTTGATGAAAGGAATCCCTTCATCTACACGGATGCTGAGGTCTTATACCGGGTAGCAGATGGCCTGCGGATATTGTAGTTCACTCACTCACTCCAACCCAACAGAGACGTACTGCATATACGCTGATGATTTCGACTCCAATATGATATCACCTATGAAGCCGATATCTCAAGTACTGGAGAACCTCAAGGCGACCTTTGTAAAGGGCTTAAGCTTAACAACGCCTTCAAGAATCCTTGAACGGATGTACAGATGATATTATTAACACTCGTCACTCAGCGTGGGGATTAGGATTTTATATCCTATCAACTAGATTCAACATCTTTATTTCTTCAAGATCCATACAGACATACGTCTCAACAGCCTCCTTCGTCATGCTGGTTTATATTATCCACAATGGGAATATGTGATTTATATCACTGAACAAGATTTTACACTTGGAGCAACCCTTAATCAAGAGGTTTATATGATCGGCGTAGATTTACGCTGCACTTTTACTCAACCAACTAATTGCACCAGATTTTATGTAGGCCAACTTGCTACAACACCGGTGACGTCATGCTTGAGGCTGATTGGTCCACGTCAGACAACGGCTCCCACTGACAGAGCAGGCTCCAGCAAGTTTAATGACTTGTAAACAAACCCGTGGTACAGGGAAATACTTCATCGGCAGCCTTGGAAACAGTATATATCTATGGCCTGTTATCATCATGGGAATCTAATTGATGTCTAGCCTTAACAGCAGCATAAACGATGTTTATTTTGGAAGTTGTCACTGATAAAAGGTGGTATGAGTACCTGTCCCCTGCGATGCTACACTGGAGCCAGCCTTGCTATAAATAGACAACACTTCGATGTATGCTGATCAACACAGATCACCTGCATATATAAGGGGAAGAATGATGTATCATCACTGCAATCAGAGGTTAGCACTTCCATTGGAACGTCCTACCGTTTTGAATATCGTCGGCTCTATGATTATTCATACGAATAACCAAGCTTATCTGTAGCATCGAGGTCTACGCAGTGCCGTTTATCTGGACGACGGCATACAGGTTCTTCAAAGTGCCAATCAACTCAGACAGCAGCTGAACTTCACAATTCAGTTGCTCACGCAACTAGGATGGCTAGTGAACCTGATGAAGTTGGAGTTAGAATCAAACAAGATCTGCAATTGCTGAGAATAAGAATTATCACAACACAGAATCGAATTGTGGTCCCGGAAGATCGTTGGGTCAAGATACAAGCCATGATTTCACAAGCAGTCATCTCTCCGTTAACACTACGAACATGGCAATATCTACTCGGTCTACTAACCTTGGCGCAGGACTTGACTCGCACAGGAAGGTAACAACTAAAGCCGCTGCAACGGTTCCTGACAAAACATCTGGAAAGCGTCGACCCTATCTTGCTGCCAGACAATCTTAAGAGGTACCTACTTTGGTGGACTCACAGGTCGAACGTCTGCGGAGGGACCTATTTACAAGAGCCGGCCTTCGACACACATCTCTACGTAGACGCATCGGTTGGGGTGCACATCTCAACAATCAAGTTGCATCAAGGAAGTGGTCCAAAACAGAGCAGCATCTTCAAATCAATCTGCTGGCGATAAAAGCTGTGATCAACGCCTTACAACTATGGTTGAGCTCATTGATCAACAGAATGCTGATGGTCCACACAGACAACTCTACAGTGGCATTCTCCATAAATCGGCAAGGATCTACAAGATCACCAAGCCTACTACAGCTCACATTCCAGTTGTTTGACATCTGGAAAAAAGGCGTGTCACATACCCGGAGCCAAGAACGTGCTTGCAGACGCTCTCTCCCGACCTCTGCACCCGTCAACTACGGAATGGATGCTCCATCCAGAAGCATTTCGGCTCATCATAAGGGAAATAGGATCCCCATGCATAGACCTGTTTGCCACGAGGTTCAACAAACAACTACAGCCGTTTATCTCACCAGTTCCAGATCCTCAAGCCTGGGCAACAGATGCACTGATTGTGACTGAACATATCATGGGAAGGACTAAACGCTTATGCGTTTCCACCACCGATATTACTACTGAAAGTACTGTTGAAGATCAAACAGACACAGGCACTACAACTGACTTTGGTCGCGCCATACTGGCCAGCGAGAGTATGGTTCCTAGACCTAATAGAACATCTCGTAAGTCCAGTAATCAAGTTACCAGATTGGCCGAACCTTCTCATACATCCACACACCAAGCAAGTCCACGGGAACCCGACAGTATTCCAGTTACACGTGTGGACCGTATCAAAACATTCTTGAAGAAAAGAGGATACTCCGCCAGGGCAGCCAAGGCAGTAACACTAGCGTTATGCAGATCTACTCGTAACCTATATGATGACAAGTGGCTGAAGTTCGAGACTTATGCAAGGCGGAAAGGCTTCATTGCGATGAAAGCTACTCATCCTCAAGTGGCGGAATACCTGTGTCATCTTAGACAGACTAGACATCTGAAAGGTTCGACATTATCTACATACCTCGCCGCCATCAGTACAGTGATTACCATGAAAACAGGCATCAAGTTGACGAAAGTACCAGAATTACTTGCTCTGCTGAGATCTTTTAAACTGGAGGACCAGCAACAGAAGTTCAGAGCTCCGGCCTGGGATCTGAATGTAATTCTACGTCATCTTACAAGTGATGCCTACGAACCTCTAGATCAGACTACCCTCGAGCTGCTGACACAGAAGACTCTGTTCCTGCTTGCGTTAGCCACAGCAGCCTGGATATCAGAGATACATGCGCTGGACTTTGGTCGAACCAGATTCGACACGGGGCAACATGCTGCAGTTCATCTTGGACTTAGATGGGACTTCATTGCCAAGAACCAACTACCTGGTCAGCCAGATAGACAGTTCCTCGGACCAGAGGATATAGAGGACCTATCCTTGTGTCTGGTCAGAGCCCTGAAGATATATCTTCAAAAGACTAAGACAAGGAGACAAAAACTCAAGCGCCTGTTCACATCCCATTATCCACAGAGACATCAGCAGAAGTCTCAAGAATGACGATATCGTTCGGGATTAGAGCCGTCATATTGAGAGCCTATAAAGCAGCAGGACTAGAACCTCCTAGAGCTTCCAACCCACATGAAGTCAGAGCACTGGCGTCAACACTGGATGGAAATTGCTCTATATCTGCAATTATGGAGGGCTGCTTTTGGAAGTCGGACATGGTGTTTGCCAACCACTACCTCCGAGACATAGCCACTGAAGACGTCTCAGGCATTCACCACTTTGGGCCTCTCGTAGCACAACAACTAACGGTTCCTCAAAGGCGCTGAGCTGGAAAATCTCACCCTTTATCACGCTTACTTGTTGATAACTTTTACAAAAGAAAAGTATTAGTTTGAAAGTCCTTGCGCACAGTCTAGGACAGGCTAGCATGAGTGAATAAAGATCCTGTATGGGTAAAGATCTTACCTGTACGTGAATGGGTTGCAACTCATTTATGATAAAAATCTTATCATAATCTATGGGTTGTTATAAGATATGTAGTAATAAGAAGATACTAGTTTATCTGTAGCCACATGAATCAACATGATTCAACTTGTCTGAGACTGAAGTAAGACAAGAAAGTGGTCCCGGAAATGCCGTTTCGCAGTTCCCATGGGGGGATACAGGACGTATCTAAGGGCAGCTGATGAATCCACGAAGTGGCTTGACCCACCAGCAATCCGTCGGATTCTATAAGCAAAAGATCATGAGTCAGGATAAGAAAAAATATGTAATTTTTCAAGTAAAATTGATATTTTATACTTATCCTGACTCATGACGAGAAGACCTCACAACCTCCCTGCTGGAAGCACTTCGGATTTCACAGCAGATCCAAGTGCATGGGCAGAAAAATCAGGAGAGAGTGACAAGTACGGCTGGTCACACGACTGTTTGAGCGGGGGAAAGGGCAAAAGGGAGGTAACTCGTGGGTGAGTGTATTTTTACGTCCGCCTCGGGAACTTCAAGGGATTCAAGTGTTCCACTACCATTCGCAAGGGAAAGGGAGATAAGCAAAAGATCATGAGTCAGGATAAGTATAAAAATATCAATATACTTGAAAAATTACATATTTTTCCTTATCCTGACTCATGCTCTTTTGCTTGTCTTCTTCTTCTTGCGAACATAGTGGAACACTGATATCTCCCTATTGAAGCTCCCTTCAATTGAAACATACGTAAAATCACTAATCACTACTCACCAAGAGTTGCCCCTCTTTGCTCCAACTGGCGGGAAAGACGGCGCCATTGTGCCCCACATGCTTCACTCTCTCCTTCTTCGCCCAGTGAGCAGGATGTGAGAGCGCCTGTGTCTCCCTCACGGCACTATATCCTTTGATATTTCTTACTTAGTTACCTCTACAAGTCCCTTATAGAGGTTTAGCTAGTATCCTTCAACAATATGTTTTGATAATTATTCATATTTACTGCTGTTTATTCACGGTGTATGCCGTGATTGGCCAGTAGGTTACGTTCATGAAAATCTGTACGGTTTGCAAGTTACCTTTTTCTGCTGCTGATCCGCATTTAATATGCCCTAGTTGTACTGTACCATGTTCCTTCAGTTCACGTTGCAGTTATTGTAATAATTTATATAATTCTGCTTTTAACAAATATTTACTTTGCGTCTTGAGACGCGCAGCAGATAGGTCACGTAAGCTACATCCAGGCATGGATAATGCTACCGAATCCCTCTCAAGTCAACTGCTGTCGGACGACCCCCTCCCGTCTGGTGTTCCGCTGGAGTTTCCTTCGAGGAGGCGCGGGGACGCAGTCCACGGTCTCCAAGAAGCGTCCTGCATCACCAGACATCCCGTCGTCGCAGCCTAAGACTAAGAGGGCATCTACTTCTCAGCGCAGACTCCGCACCCCCAAGGCAGCGTCTACCACCAAGGGGAAACCAACGCAGACCGCATCGAACTTTCTCGGCCGAGATTGTTCCTGCTGCAGAACAGGGCCTGTATGATGAGCAGCCGCTCATCATACCCGATGTTCATCCCAAGAAACGACCGGTTTCAGCTACAGTGACGTCAGCGCAGATCCGCAATAAGCCCGATGTATCAACGCTGATGACTGACGATCTTCCCATGGGTCCCGTCGCTACCAACGCAGATAGGGCAGCGCCTACATCTTCGCAGACCGTCCCGGGCGACCTGGTGCAACAACTAATGAAGTTGATGGAAGACCGCTACGGACTGGAGAAGAAACAACCAGCCCAGGGCCTGAGCCTTCGCGAAGGCCCCAACGTAGACGTCACCCCTGAGGGACCTCCCATCAACGTAGCGGCTGCTACCAAGTCACCACTGAGGGACCAGCCTGCGAGAAGGAAGTCACAGCCTACCTCTGCGAAGGACCCAGACGATCAGCGTTCGCGAAAGCCTTCGCGAAGGACCTCTAGATCGTCACCTGCCTGGGACTCCGATGATCAATGATCCGATGAAGCTTCGCGAAGGTCTTCGCGAAGGACACCAGTTACAGTCTCCAAGTCATCTTCGTACCGGAGGTCATCGAGGGATACCATCGGCCTCTAATCAGCGATCCTCTTACTGAAGATGATGGAGGCATCATATTCTCCGACGCGGAAATCCGTTACTGGATGGTCAACAACTTGGACTTGGCTTCACCTTCTAAGGACGATAATTCGGCTAACACCTATCTTATGAGGGAGGACGACGCAGACACGATCACCTTACCTCCGATTGATCCTATAGCAATGGTTCCACAGAACCTGGATACAGCCTTCCAAACAGCCACTAGAGCTCAGGCGCCGCACTTACCACAGTTCAACGCCAAGAAGTTCTCTGCCCATAATATGGACCCCTTCCTTAAAGCACAAGAAATCGACGATAACTTTAAAGTCATCAACGATGCCAAGGCCAAGGCGTACAGGATCGAGGACCGCAAGCTGGCTCAAGTCGAGACTATGACCAGAAGAATGTTTTTCGGCCTCAACAGATCCAGGACTATCAACGAAACTCTCATCACTAGGTTTCGAGATTCCACATCAGAAGACGACAGAATGGTATACTCGGCCCTCCTCATGCAAAAGAAGGACCAACAGTTCATGACCGATCACCTTTCATCCATCTCCGCAGCTCTTACTCTGGCTCATCGTCAAGGTCTCTTCGCCAACTGCAGTTGGTGTGAACAGTTCACAACACCGCTCTACACAGCCCCCGTGGTCAACTCCATCCATCTTCGCTGGAGGAATTGATAAAGTCTCTAAAGAAGTCACCAAGGATTCAAGAGAAGTCCTCATGATTAAATCTATTGACACTCTGGCCAGCGTCATCAGACAGACATCACAAAGATATTCCGGAAGATCCAAGTTTACTGGTCTACAAAAAGCACGGGACAGGAAGATGGCCGGCTTCAGAGGTGGAAAGGACTCTTTTCGTCGCCCATTCGGCAACTACAGGGGAGGATCTGGAAGAGGCAGGACACCCAGAGGCTCCCGCAACTATCGTCGATGAAAGACGGGTTCGGAACGACTGGAGTCTTCCACCCCCAGCCGTCCCTATACAACCTTCACAAGTGGGTGGACGCCTTCAACTGCACTGGGAGAACTGGGGAATACTACAAGATCCATATGTCTCCAACATCCTACAACACGGATATCGCATCCAACTACGGGCCACGCCTCCGCTTACAGTCAACCTTCACAAGTTCGACTTCCAGGCACAACACATACTAAAGTTACGAGAAGCTGTTTCATCTCTCCTAACCAAGCAGGCCATAGAAATCGTGGATCAAGTAATCATCGAACCAGGTTTCTACTCCCCAGTTTTCCTAGTGCCCAAGAAAAATTCCAAGGAAAAGTTCCGACTCATCTACAACATGAGCACGTTCAACAGGGATTATCTACGCAAACCGCCAACGTTTCGCATGATACATCTACCTCAACTACTGCACCTCCTTCGTCCGATGGACTACATGGCCAGTATAGATCTACAGGATGCCTACCTGCATATCCCGATACATCCCGACTTGAGGAAGTACCTACGGTTTACACTAGACGGGCTACATTACCAATGGAAGGTCCTACCATTTGGAATATCATCGGCCTCCTGGTTGTTTACAAGAATAACAAAACCCACGTCACTTACCTACATCGTCAATGGCTACACAGTGCGTTCTACCTCGACAACGGGATTCAAGTAGATCAAGATCCAGAGCGTCTCAAACTACAGTTGAATTCCACCATCAAACTACTAACGCAGCTAGGATGGTTAGTGAATCTACTCAAGTCGGACCTAGAACCTACACAAGACCTGCAGTTTCTAGGCATCAGATTTCTCACGACACAGAACCGTATCGTCGTACCAGAGGACCGATGGCTCAAGATTCAACAGACGATCCCTCAAGCCTTACTCTCTCTGTTACCACTACGACAGTGGCAGAGTCTGTTGGGTCTCCTCACGTCAGCACAAGACATGACAGCCAGAGGCAGACTACAGTTACGCCTGTTACAGGTCCTCATCAACGCTCATCTCGACGACCTTCAACTCTTCGGTCTACCGAATCACCTCAGACCTCATCTACTTTGGTGGACCCGGAGGTCGAATGTTTGCGAAGGCATCTATTTAACAGAGCCGGAGTTCAAGACCCATCTCTATGTCGACGCGTCGCTCCAAGGTTGGGGAGCTCATCTCGCCAACCGGACGGCAGCAGGGTTATGGAACCAAGAAGAGAGCAATCTGCACATCAACATGCTCGAAATGAAAGCAGTAATCAACGCCTTACTTCATTGGAGCACCATTCTACAGAATGCGCATCTCATGATCCACACCGACAACTCAACAGTGGCGTTTTATATAAACAAGCAAGGCTCAACAAGATCATTGAACCTACTGACTCTATGCTTTCAACTGTTCGACCTGATCGACGATCTCAACATACATGTGAGAGCATGCCACATTCCCGGAGCCAAGAATGTACTAGCAGACGCCACTCTCTCGGCCAAATCTACCATCACCAACGGAATGGAAGCTCCACCCCGAAATCTTCGCTCAGATTATCAAGGAAATAGGAGCTCCATTAATAGACCTATTCGCCACTCGCTTCAACAATCAGCTAACAACATTCGTCTCACCAGTCCCAGATCCACAAGCGTGGGCAACGGACGCTCTAAGCATATCCTGGGAAGGCCTCAACGCGTATGCGTTTCCGCCGCCAGCGCTAATACCAATGGTATTACAGAAAATCAGACTAACTCAGAGCCTCCAACTGATTTTGGTCGTGCCTTACTGGCCAGCGAGAACGTGGTTTCCCATTCTAATACAAGAAATCGGACAACCAATGCTACAACTACCAAGGAGTTCGAATCTACTCGTACATGCTCACACAAAACAAGCGCACGACAACCCAGGATCATTCCAACTTCACGTATGGAGTGTATTAAAGCGTGTTTAAACAAGAGAGGGTACTCAACCAGAGCGGCGAAAGCAGTCACGCTTGCTTTACGCAATTCTAACTTGTATGATGACAACTGGCACAGTTTTGAGACATACGCTGCTAAAAAGGGATTTACAGCTAGAAATGCTACACATCCTCAAGTGGCGGACTATCTTTGTGTCACCTACGACAAACCAAACGTCTAAAAGGCTCTACACTTTCAACGTACCTCGCAGCACTAAGTTCAGTGATAACTATGAGGACGGGTGCCAAGCTAACCAAGACGCCAGAGTTCCTCGCCTTGCTAGGCTCTTTCCGATTGGAGGAGCAGAAACAGAGATTTCGCGCTCCAGCATGGGATCTCAATGTTGTGCTTCAACACCTCACAAGTGAGGCTTACAAACCACTGGAAACTACATCGTTTGAATTCCTGACACGGAAAACACTGTTTCTGCTATCCCTAGCAACGGCAGCCAGGATGTCGGAAATCCACGCTCTAGATTACGAGAGAGCACGTTTTGACGACAATCAAAACTCAGTGCATATGGGACTGCGATGGGACTTTATCGCCAAGAATCAACTGCCAGGTCAACCAGACAGACAATTCCACGTCCCTGCACTTTCCTCCGTACTGGGACCTCATGATACGCTGGACTTATCACTATGCCCAGTGAGAGCACTCAAAGTTTATTTACAACGATCCAAAACGAGGGCTTAATTTTAAATTCAAGCGATTATTCATCCCTCTCTCTACAGCGACACAGACCGAAGTCTCTCGCACCACGATATCTATATGGATCAGAACTGTCATTCTACGAGCCTACAAGGCTGCAGGACTCGAACCTCCAAGAGCATCTAACCCTCACGAAATTAGAGCACTGGCTTCTATACTTGCTCTACATGGAAATTGCTCGCTGAATACGATCATGGAGGGCTGTTTCTGGAAATCTGACATGGTGTTTGCTAACCACTACCTGAGAGATATTGCCACCGAGGACATCTCAGGCATTCACCATTTCGGTCCCCTGGTCCTCGCACAGCAGTTGACAGTTCCTCGTAGACGATGAGACGTAGTCTCACTATATTATATCAGTAATTATCAAGCTTACAACTCTACGGAGTTTTGCTTTAGTCAACATGTATATCTTAAGCCTAGTTCAGTCTTAAGCCCAGTACTTGTTGTTACTTGTACAGTTGGGTCGCTTCTCCACTTTGGAGTCGCTTTATTTCTATTTTAACCTACTATTGTAGTCCCCCCCATCTATGGCAGCTGGTAGAACTTATGTATGATAGCAGCAGAAATTAATTTATTTACAGTGCCATTATGAAGTTCCCATAGGGGGTTATTTTACATAAAGTCACTAATTAAATCCAAAGTATCTTTCCCCACCTCCGATTCCGTCGGATTCTACAAGCAAAAGAGCATGAGTCAGGATAAGGAAAAATATGTACTTTTCTGAATAAAATTGATATTTTATACTTATCCTGACTCATGAGGTAAGCCCTCCCATCCTCCCCTCATGACACTTTGGATTTCCCTGCAAATTGAAGTGTCGGGCTCGTTATCAGGAGAGAGTGAAGCATGTGGGCCACGGTGGCGCCGTCTTTCCCGCCAGTTGGAGCAAAGAGGGGCAACTCTTGGTGAGTAGTGATTAGTGATTTTACGTATGTTTCAATTGAAGGGAGCTTCAATAGGGAGATACAAGTGTTCCACTATGTTCGCAAGAAGAAGAAGACAAGCAAAAGAGCATGAGTCAGGATAAGTATAAAATATCAATTTTATTCAGAAAATTACTTATTTGTCTTTGAACATGTTACATATAACTTATATTATATCTGAGATTACACAGTCAAGTTCAGATTCTAGTACTTTTGGGGGTTGAGTCCGACACTCTCAGGGTCAGGAACCAAATCACCAACATACTGTCAGCAATCTAACTCACACAGCCTCTGTGGCTTCCACAAAAATGGTAAACCTGTGAAAATTGGCATGGCTCCCATGGTCGAATACTATGAATAACCCTCGAAATACTACTAGAATCTGCTGTTTACTCGGAAAGTGTAACCTGAAATATAACAGATGTTATGTGACCACTTTCCGAATGTCATTCTGTATTCTGTATGGCTCACCTGTACTTTGCATGTCTTACTTGCAGGTTATCCTGCAACAGTAACTGGCCTTTATGGTAAAAGCACCTGAAGAGCCTGTTACTGTACCTGCTTTCAAGTTACTTTAAGTATTAGACATATTGACACATTACTAAAACATGCCACCATGTAAGTGGTGAGGTTGAAGCCAGTGTGACCAGTGCTTGTACTAGGAGCAGAGTGGCCACCACACCATACTGCAAGGGCTGAGATCTAGTTTGGTAGGGTTAACCATGTTAACATGAGTGAAATCCTGTACAAGTGACAAAAATAGAAAAATAATTTAAATTTGTTTCAGATTGAAAATGAGTATGGCAGTTACTTTGCCTGTGATTATGACTACGTCCGTTTTCTGTACAACAAAGTGCGATCGGTTCTGGGCAAGACAGTTGTTATCTATACCACCGACGGTGATGGAGACAGCTACCTCAAGTGTGGCGCCATCTCTGGCGCCTACGCAACTGTTGACTTTGGTGTATCATGTGAGGATTATATTTTATACATAAAAATGTTTGTAATTGAGAATGGTATTAAGAATGTACTTGTGAAGTTTTAAGGTATGTTTCATAATCTAATTAGATTTATGCTGATTGTGAGTTTGTTACTAATTACAAATGACAAGAATGGCTGACTGGACATTATGTGTGTTTTACTTCAGTTGGAGGGCTGGCATAGACATAGAGCGAAATACGTCACATTTCCTTGTCATTATAGTTGGACTTTAGTCTTATAAATGGTCTGTCAGCAAACTCACAATGACTTTCAGGAAAGTTGTTTCCAAGCAACATCAACTGGAGTTTAATCTCACGTTAATCCTACATAAATATGACATGCTGTAATAGCTAATAAAAAACTTTTGGGATATATACTTTAGTTTTTCAAAAATATATATTTTTATGTGGGCTTATTTGTTAGAAGTAACTTGACAGTGCAATCAAACAATGCATAATAAACAAATATTTGAAAACATTTCACATGTTCCTTCAGATACACCTGCCAAGAACTTTGCTGCACAGAGAGACTATGAGCCAAATGGACCAGCGGTAATCATTGTTTAAAGGATGAAATGTCGTTTGCAAGCACTTTTATTATTGAACTCCTAGTTACATGACAAGGACCAACCACAGTTTGCATCTGTGCAGCAATACAGAAACTCAACTTTTATTTTGTGGCCTCCTTCTTTGTCTCAAAGAGAGGTGCAGTGAACTTTTTGCCTTTGGTATTTAATATTTTAAAAGATTACAGCTTTTCAAATTTGGTGACCACCTATTTTATCAAAAGGCGAGGTGCCAGGCAAATTTTCATTTTGATTTTATATTTGTTTCAATAATCACAGCAAGTTACAAATTGGAACTTGGAATAGTTTGTTTAAACAAGAACTTGAAAAGTGTTAGTCAAAATGTTTTAAAATCTGGAAAGTGAAAGTGGAGGTTTCCTTGTTACAACCATTATTAATGAACTGTACATCACTGTAATAGCTTATAATTAGTGTGATCTTCATGGGGGGTCCTGTTCAGGTGAACTCCGAGTTCTACACTGGCTGGCTGGATCACTGGGGTTCCCCTCACTCAACAACAGACATGAGATCAGTGGCCAAGAGTCTGGACCTGCTCCTGGACTATGGTGCCAACATCAACATGTGAGTTTGAATAAGATGTCACTGGTACCATCTTGCTGGGATTATTTAGCTTGTTAACAAGTGCTTCAGATTGTTAGGAGATGTGATTGTCAACAACTACTTCTTCTGTAACTGACATAGTTATCGTATACTGGGACTATCAACTTGTGTTTAGATCTGATAATACCTTTGTGAATACAGCTGATTAATGGTAATGCCACCAGATCAGTTTATGTATAGCATACCAGTCTGAGACCCCAGTGAACGTTTGGAGAGCCAAATTGCTTAGTTCATACAGCGCCTATCACAGCATTGAGGCAAGAACATTGGCCCAGATAATGCCAGCATTCTTACTTCCTCAGGTACATGTTTGAAGGAGGCACCAACTTTGCTTACTGGAATGGTGACGTATATTTCCTTTTCATTGAGTCATGTGTGTTTCAGACACAGGCATTTACTAATGTTTATCATGTTCCAATTAGAAATAAGTAAATACTATAGTAAATTCTTTCTAAGGCTAATTGACTAGACTTCATATGATATCAGCAGCTACAACTTTTGTTTCTGATGTGGCATAAATAGCCCCCTGTTGATTGTTGAAGTGAAACATGGGTATTGCATGGGTGATCTGGGTTGATTGTAGGTGCCAATGCCCCTCCTTACCAGCCTGTACCAACCAGCTATGACTATGACTCCCCTCTTAATGAGACCGGCGACATCACAGAAAAATACATTGCCATAAGGCAGGTCATATCAAAGGTAAATATTCTCTTGTAGTAGATCAGATGAATTATGTTTGCTATAGGTTCACCTCCAACTGCTATCGGATAGGTTGGAGTCATTGGTAGATCAAACTGTAATGGTTAACTTGAAGCCTTCATTAAAGAGATGCTAAATGTAATAGTATACAAAGGCAACAAAAGGACTTTTTCCTGACATATATTATAGCTAATCCCAGATAAATCTCAACATTAGGTCTTTAATGAACATGTTCTGTCATTAAAGTCCACCATAATACACATACTGTACAAGAAGAGATTGTGTGACACATGGTGTACACACTTAAAGGTTACATAGACATCTGTGTGACTCATGGTGTACACATTTAATGGTTACAGAGACATCTGTGTGATACATGGTGCACACACTTAGCGGTTACAGAGATGTCTGTGTGACTCATGGTGTACACTTAATGGTTACAGAGACATCTGTGTGACACATGGTGTACACACTTAATGGTTACAGAGATGTCTGTGTGACTCATGATGTACACACTTAGTGGTTACAGAGATGTCTGTGTGACTTATGGTGTACACTTAATGGTTACAAAGACATCTGTGTGACACATGGTATACACACGTAGCGGTTACATAGACATCTGTGTGACTCATGATGTACACACTTAGTGGTTACAGAGATGTCTGTGTGACTTATGGTGTACACTTAATGGTTACAAAGAAATCTGTGTGACATGGTGTACACACTTAGTGGTTACAGAGACATCTGTGTGATACATGGTGTACACAGCGGTTACAGACATGTCTGTGTGACTCATGGTGTACACTTAATGGTTACAGAGACATCTGTGTGACTCATGGTGTACACACTTAATGGTTACAGAGACATCTGTGTGACTCATGATGTACACACTTAATGGTTACAGAGACATCTGTGTGACACATGGTGTACACACTTAATGGTTACAGAGATGTCTGTGTGACTCATGATGTGCACACTTAATGGTTACAAAGAAATCTGTGTGACACATGGTGTACACACTTAGTGGTTACAGAGACATCTGTGTGATACATGGTGTACACAGCGGTTACAGATATGTCTGTGTGACTTATGGTGTACACTTAATGGTTACAGAGACATCTGTGTGACTCATGGTGTACACACTTAATGGTTACAGAGACATCTGTGTGACTCATGATGTACACACTTAGTGGTTACAGAGATGTCTGTGTGACTTATGGTGTACACTTAATGGTTACAAAGACATCTGTGTGACACATGGTATACACACGTAGCGGTTACATAGACATCTGTGTGACTCATGATGTACACACTTAGCGGTCACTGAGACATCTGTGTGACTCATGGTGTACAAACTTAATGGTTACGGAGACATCTGTGTGACACATGTACACACTTAATGGTTACAGAGACATCTTTGTGACTCATAGTGTACACACTTTATGGGTACAGAAACATCTGTGTGATACATGGTGTACACACATGGTGGTTACTGAAATATCTGTGTGACTCATGGTTTACACACTTAATGGTTACAGAGACATCTGTGTGACTCATGGTGTACATACTAAGCAGTTACAGAGACATTTGTGTGACTCATGATGTACACACTTAGCGGTTACTGAGACATCTGTGTGACTCATGGTGTACACACTTAATGGTTACAGAGACAACTGTGTGACACATGTACACACTTAATGGTTACAGAGACATCTGTGTTACTCATAGTGTACACACTTAATGGTTGCAGAGACATCTGTGTGATACATGGTGTACACACATGGTGGTTACTGAAATATCTGTGTGACTCATGGTTTACACACTTAATGGTTACAGAGACATCTGTGTGACTCATGGTGTACATACTAAGCAGTTACAGAGACATTTGTGTGACTCATGATGTACACACTTAGCGGTTACTGAGACATCTGTGTGACTCATGGTGTACACACTTAATGGTTACAGAGACAACTGTGTGACACATGTACACACTTAATGGTTACAGAGACATCTGTGTGACTCATAGTGTACACACTTAATGGTTGCAGAGACATCTGTGTGACACATGGTGTACACACATGGTTACTGAAACATCTGTGTGACTCATGGTGTACACACTTAATGGTTACAGAGACATCTGTGTGACTCATGATGTACACACTTAGTGGTTACAGAGATGTCTGTGTGGCTTATGGTGTACACTTAATGGTTACAAAGACATCTGTGTGACACATGGTGTACACATTTAGTGGTTACTGAAACATCTGTGTGACTCATGGTTTACACACTTAATGGTTACAGAGACATCTGTGTGACTCATGGTGTACACACTTAGCGGTTACAGAGACATCTGTGTGACTCATGGTGTACACACTTAAAGGTCACATGCAATGTAAAACACAACTTTGCAGATTCTGATACCTTTCGGTATGGACTTACCGAAACAAATCGTCAAAAATACAAATTCAACTTATAAAGTTGAAAAATAACGCGATGCAAAAAAACGTGCGAAATCGGAGTTCAAACGATTTACTAATTTTCCCTCGACTTTTCGAGGGAAAACTGGTTTCAACAGCTGGGCTGCGCTCATAGCACGTGCGCAGTGAAATAGGTTCGCGCAACTTGGAAGCGGGCTGTCCGGTGAATACTCGGTGAAGGCTTTGGTGTGAGCTATTTTCCTAATGTTTTGTTGATATCTCACAGGCGAGCTTTTATATGTTATGACAGTAAATAAACTGTTTATATAATTTCATTTGTCTATTTCACCACACGTTCTTCTTACCGAGTCACTTTCTCAGTTCGATACTTAAAAGCAATGTCATTATTTAGCGTTGACAGAATTTCTAACTGTGATATAGATATGTCGTTGTCACAGACAAAACTCAATGTCTTGTTTTATTGACACCTGTGTGTCTGCCTGCCTGTCTGCTAATGACAATATTCAATACACAACTGCGATCACTGACCACATGCAATTTGAACTTAACACCAATCAGGCTATACACCATAAAAAAACGCATTGATTTATGACCCGAGTTCGGTCAGTCACATTATGTAATTACACAGACAGGCAGGTGTGATACTTGAACACATGACATGTTATGATGTCTGTGATTGCAAAATGTTATACACCAAAAATGAGCATGTATTTACAAAACCCAATATCTCTATATATACACACACAATGAGCTGTGAGGGCATTCTGCAAATGAACCAGCCGTTACACTTGAGTGCACACCCACCCGCTCTGACTGGGTTCGGTATCCCGGCTGCTTCGTTTCTTGGAGGGTAAACCAAAGTACACAATATTGCACTTTTGATTTGCGATTGTACGCTTATAATTTTGTTTATATGTTTTTTCATAACCAGCAATGTATATTATATGTCATGAATAAGTGATAATTGTGTTTTCATTATGTTTGATTTTTTGGTTGCATGTGACCTTTAATGGTTACAGAGACATCAGTGTGACACATGATTTACACACTTAGTGGTTACAGAGACATCTGTGTGACACATGGTGTACACACTTAATGGTTACAGAGACATCTGTGTGACTCATGGTGTACACACTTAATGGTTACAGAGACATCTGTGTAATACATGGTGTACACACTTAATGGTTACTGAGACATCTGTGTGATACATGGTGTACACACTTAATGGTTACTGAGACATCTGTGTGATACATGGTGTACACACTTAATGGTTTCAAAAACATCTGTGTGACACATGGTGTACACACTTAATGGTTTCAAAGACATCTGTGTGACACACATATTGCTGGGTTATATGTGAGACAACTGTTAACTGTTAATATTCACATTTGATACGTGAGTAATGAGTGAAAAAAAAATTAAAATTACAATCTTTAAATTCTCAATAATTTCTGGTTGTACTCTAGAAAGTTGTGGTCCATGCTGTCCCAATATCGGACCACCTCTTCTTTCAATTCAGCAATATTCCTAAAATTCTCAATAATTTCTGGTCATACTTATATATTTAAATATGCGAGGGTGCCTTTCCTTATTCCGCCTGGTCTTGTTTCAGTATAACCCTCTACCACCTGAGCCGATCCCCCAAAACACTCCAAAGTGTCCGTATGGAAATGTGCAGATGGATTTTGTAAGTGGAGTGTGACATACTGTACATAATGTTTGAAGGGAGCTCAACATCATAGATAGCAAATATGTATGTCACTGACATTGGATCAGTCTTTATTGATTGTTTTCATGATTGAAGATTGCTGTGTTTGGTGGTATTCTGCAGGGCTTGTGATTCAGGGGTGTCTTTTTATCTCCCGTATCTTTATGTCCACGCTAAGAGTGTTGTTACAATGTGTACCTTGTTGTACGACCTCTAAAAGTGGTTACAATGTGTACCTTGTTGTACAAGCTTTGAATGTGGTTACAATGTGTACCTTGTTGTACGAGCTCTAAATGTGGTTACAATGTGTATCTTGTTGTACAAGCTTTGAATGTTGTTACAATGTGTACCTTGTTGTACGACCTCTAAAAGTGGTTACAATGTGTACCTTGTTGTACAAGCTTTGAATGTTGTTACAATGTGTACCTTGTTGTACGAGCTCTAAATGTGGTTACAATGTGTACCTTGTTGTACGAGCTCTAAATGTGGTTACAATGTGTACCTTGTTGTACGAGCTCTAAATGTGGTTACAATGTGTACCTTGTTGTACGAGCTCTAAATGTGGTTACAATGTGTACCTTGTTGTCGAGCTCTAAAAGTGGTTACAATGTGTACCTTGTTGTACGAGGTCTAAATGTGGTTACAATGTGTGTCTTGTTGTACAAACTCTAAATCTGGTTACAATGTGTACCTTGTTGTACGAGCTCTAAAAGTGGTTACAATGTGTACCTTGTTGTACGAGCTCTAAATGTGGTTACAATGTGTACCTTGTTGTACGAGCTCTAAATGTGGTTACAATGTGTACCTTGTTGTACGAGCTCTAAAAGTGGTTACAATGTGTACCTTGTTGTACGAGCTCTAAAAGTGGTTACAATGTGCGTCTTGTTGTACAAGCTTTGAATGTGGTTACAATGTGTACCTTGTTGTACAAGCTTTGAATGTGGTTACAATGTGTGTCTTGTGCTAGCTTCAAATGTGTTGTACAAGCTTGAATGTGGTTACAATGTGTATCTTGGTTGTGTACACAAGCTTTGAATGTGGGTTACAATGTGCGTCTTGTATGAGTTTCAATGTGGTTGCAATGTGTCTCTTGTTGTACAAAGCTTTGAATGTTGTTACAATGTGTACCTTGTTGTACGACCTCTAAAGTGGTTACAATGTGTACCTTGTTGTACAAGCTTTGAATGTTGTTACAATGTGTACCTTGTTGTACGAGCCTCTAAATGTGGTTTACAATGTGTACCTTGTTGTAATGAAGCTCTAAAATGTGGTTACAATGTGTACCTTGTTGTACGAGCTCTAAATGTGGTTACAATGTGTACCTTGTTGCACGAGCTCTAAAATGTGGTTACAATGTGTACCTTGTTGTCGAGCTCTAAAAGTGGTCATACCGTGTACCTTGTTGCACGATGAGGTCTAAAATGTGGTTACAATGTGTGTCTTGTTGTACAAACTCTAAATCTGGTTACAATGTGTACCTTGTTGTAATGCAAAAAGTGGTTACAATGTGCGTTGTCTTGTTGTACAAGCTTTGTTGTACGAATGTGGTTACAATGTGTACCTTGTTGTACAAGCTTTGAATGTGGTTACAATGTGTGTCTTGTGCTAGCTTCAAATGTGGTTACAATGTGTGTCTTGTTGTACGAGCTCTAAAAGTGGTTACAATGTGTTCCTTGTTGTACGAGGTTTGAATGTGGTTACAATGTGTGTCTTGTTGTAACGAGCTTCTATTGTGGTTACAATGTTTGTCTTGTGTACACAAGCTTCAAATGTGGTTACAATGTGTGTCTTGTTGTACAAGCTTCGAATGTGGTTACAATGTGTATCTTGTTGTGTACACAAGCTTTGAATGTGGTTACAATGTGTGTCTTGTATGAGTTTCGAATGTGGTTGCAATGTGTGTCTTGTTGTATGAGCTTTGAATGTGGTTGCAATGTGTATCTTGTTGTATGAGCTTTGAATATGGTTACAATGTGTATCTTGTTGTATGAGCTTCGAATGTGGTTACAATGTGTGTCTTGTTGTACGAGCTTCGAATGTGGTTACAATGTGTGTCTTGTGCTAGCTTCGAATGTGGTTACAGTGTGTCTTGTTGTGTACATAAGCTTCAACTGTGGTTACAATGGGTGATCAAATGTGGTTACAATGTGTGCCTTGTTGTGCTAGCTTTGAATGTGGTTACAATGTGTGTCTTGTTGTGCTAGCTTTGAATGTGGTTACAATGTGTGTCTTGTGCTAGCTTCGAATGTGGTTACAATGTGCATCTTGTTGTGCTAGCTTCAAATGTGGTTACAATGTGTGTCTTGTATGAGGACCGAATGTGGTTACAATGTGTGTCTTGTATGAAGACTGAACGTGGTTACAATGTGTGCCTTGTATAAGGACCAAATGTGTTTACAATGTGTGTCTTGTATGAGGACCGAATGTGGTTACAATGTGTGTCTTGTATGAGGACCGAATGTGGTTACAATTGAGTCTTGTTGTGCTAGCTTTGAATGTGGGTTACAATGTGTGTCTTGTTGTGCTAGCTTTGAATGTGGTTACAATGTGTGTCTTGTGCTAGCTTCGAATGTGGTTACAATGTGCATCTTGTTGTGCTAGCTTCAAATGTGGTTACAATGTGTGTCTTGTATGATAACCGAATGTGGTTACAATGTGTGTCTTGTATGAAGACCAAATGTGGTTACAATGTGTGCCTTGTATAAGGACCAAATGTGTTTACAATGTGTGTCTTGTATGAGGACCGAATGTGGTTACAATGTGTGTCTTGTATGAGGACCGAATGTGGTTACAATGTGTGTCTTGTATGAGGACCGAATGTGGTTACAATGTGTGTCTTGTATGAGGACCGAATGTGGTTAGAGTGTGTGTCTTGTATGAGGACCGAATGTGGTTATAGTGTGTGTCTGGTATGAGGACCGAATGTGGTTAGAGTGTGTGTCTTGTATGAGGTCCAAATGTGATTACAAAACTGTATGAATGATCCTTGGTCAGTGTGACATCAAGGCATAAAGTTATGTAAGCCAGAACAAGTACCTTCAATAACACTGACCTCCAGAAGAAGACAGATCTTCAGTAGCTACTTCATGATAAAGATCTGTTCAGAACTCACATAGTTTGCTCTAGCTATACCAAATCAGGTTTTTTACATGTAAATAAATTGTTTAAGGTGTTTAAAAGTTGTTGTTTACATGTTCACAGTGTTTTCTACTTAACTGAAGAAGCAAACCTTCTCATGTGTAACTAGCTGTTCTCTTACCTAAAGCATTAGTTTGTATGTTTGACATGTCTTCAGATGACAACAATTCAAGGATCTCTTCAAACAACAAGCCCTGGTGGACCGATCAAATCTCGCTTTCCTCTCACCATGGAACAGATTAAGTTTGTGAGTGACAATTTGATAGGTGTACCTCTTCAGCATAACCTTTTATTGTCTGTTATAGTTCACCATAATTTGTTTTAGGTTGTGTTGGAAATATTATTATTCCATTGAGCCAGTTAGTAAACTTTGAAATTGCTTTCTATGTCATGGCAAAATTATAAAGTCATTCAAGAAATGAAAAAAATGTTCAAACTGATGTAAAGCAAATTTTTAGTTCCTTAAAAATGTTCAACAAAACAAACAAATCCTCTCTATGTTTTAACTGAAAAGTTGCTGAGCACTATGTTAGACTGTTTATGTATAAGACGTCCTTAATACTGTTTTTTTGCTTTCATTATTGTCTGCTGAACATATTGCTGTGTCCATTTCCAGTATTATGGTTTCATCCTGTATCGCCACGTCTTGAAGAGCAACTTGACACTCCCAACACCACTCGTGACTAACGGAACACGAGACCGAGGTTACGTCATGGTCAATGAGGTTGGTTAGAAGGTCATTTTATACTGTAGCAGTCTGTATACAGTAAACACCATGTTGTCAGAAGTTATTTTTGCTCTTTCATGCATGACTGGAATAGGTCCCCAGTACCATAAGAACCTTGAAACACTAATGCTTAGCTGTGACATGATTGCCGCGTTACCATCATTGTGTTGATTAAGCTCATATTATTGACCACTGGTTTATGAGGCCCTTAGTCTGGGGATTATCAGGTCCCTGTACATTTATATGCAGGTGCTTGGATGAAGCAATGATAACACTAACATCAGTATACGAACTCTTCACTCAACGTTTAGACACTGGACATGTTTGTACATTGATACAAAGGATACCAAGATCTTCGTGCAACTGTTTATTTTCTGGGTAAATCTCCAGGTACCCATGGGTATCTTTAACCGGGACCTGACATGGCAGGTGAACATCACTGGGGCTGCTGGCCAGTACCTAGACATTCTGGTGGAGAACCAGGGCCGCATAGGATTCAGTACACTCATGAACTACAACCTGAAGGTAGGTGGCACAAGGTTCTAGAACTTCCTCATCCCAAACATGGACACTGTTGCTCATGTATGACTTTATGTTAAAACTGCTTGATAATAAAACATTTCGAGGAGGAACCATGGCACTTCATTTATTGAAACCATAGTGTTTGATTTATTGGAACCATTGTGTTTGATATATTGGGAACCATTGTGTTTGATTTATTGGAACCATAGTGCTTGATTTATTAGAAGCATTGTGTTTGATATATTGGGAACCATTGTGTTTGATTTATTGGAACCATTGTGTTTGATATATTGGGAACCGTTGTGTTTGATTTATTGGGAACCATTGTGTTTGATTTATTGGAACCATAGTGCTTGATTTATTGGAACCATAGTGCTTGATATTATTGGGAACCATTGTGTTTGATTAATTATGAAACCTGACATTTGATTTATAGGGAAACCTAGCACTTGATGTATGTATTAGAAAACCCAACCAGTGTGCGAAATACTTTCTATATTTTGCTACCCAGTCAGGCTAGCTATGCCTGAAAGTTACTAGCCAACAAAATAATTCACTAGCCCAAAATTTGAATGTGGACAAGGGTTTTCATCATTAAGTTGCTAATATGATGAACATTTTTATCAGGCCATAATCTTAAATGATTTAAAATTGAATTATAACTTAACAAGTCTGAGGGAGTGATATATGTACAAAATGACCTCATGAAAATTCACTAGCCAGTTGGGCCAGTGACTGGAGGTTTGCTGGCCCAACTGGATTATTTCGCACACTGAACCCAACACTTGATGTATTGGGAACCATGGTGCTTGAATATTGGAACAGTCACACTTGATGTATTGGGAAACCTGACACTTGATGTATTGGGAACCATGGTGCTTGAATATTAGAACAGTCACACTTGATGTATTGGGAAACCTGACACTTGATGTATTGGGAATCATGGTGCTTGAATATTGGAACAGTCACACTTGATGTATTGGTAAACCTGACCCTTGATGTATTGGGAACCATGGTGCTTGAATATTGGAACAGTCACACTTGATGTATTGGGAAACCTGACACTTGATGTATTGGGAACCATGGTGCTTGAATAATGGAACAGTCACACTTGATGTATTTGGGAAACCTGACACTTGATGTATTGGGAACCATGGTGCTTGAATATTGGAACAGTCACACTTGATGTTTTGGGAAACCTGACACTTGATGTATTGGGAACCATGGTGCTTGAATAATGGAACAGTCACACTTGATGTATTGGGAAACCTGACACTTGATGTATTGGGAATCATGGTGCTTGAATATTGGAACAGTCACACTTGATGTATTGGGAAACCTGACACTTGATGTATTGGGAACCATGGTGCTTGAATATTGGAACAGTCACACTTGATGTTTTGGGAAACATGGACACTTGATGTATTGGGAACCATGGTGCTTGAATAATGGAACAGTCACACTTGATGTATTGGTAAACCTGACACTTGATGTATTGGGAACCATGGTGCTTGAATATTGGAACAGTCACACTTGATGTATTGGTAAACCTGACACTTGATGTATTGGGAACCATGGTGCTTGAATAATGGAACAGTCACACTTGATGTTTTGGGAAACCTGACACTTGATGTATTGGGAACCATGGTGCTTGAATATTGGAACAGTCACACTTGATGTTTTGGGAAACCTGACACTTGATGTATTGGGAACCATGGTGCTTGAATAATGGAACAGTCACACTTGATGTATTGGGAAACCTGACACTTGATGTATTGGGAATCATGGTGCTTGAATATTGGAACAGTCACACTTGATGTATTGGTAAACCTGACACTTGATGTATTGGGAACCATGGTGCTTGAATATTGGAACAGTCACACTTGATGTTTTGGGAAACCTGACACTTGATGTATTGGGAACCATGGTGCTTGAATAATGGAACAGTCACACTTGATGTTTTGGGAAACCTGACACTTGATGTATTGGGAACCATGGTGCTTGAATATTGGAACAGTCACACTTGATGTATTGGAAAAACCTCACACTTGATGTATTTGGAGTGGTGAAGAAAATTGAACTTGCAGAGAGGGCCAAGCTTGCACAGCTTGACTTTGGAGGTGGACCACCATGTAGGAAGACAGCGTATCGGGAGATAGACAGTAGGATTGTCAGACTGAAAGATCAGCGTCGTCAGTTCCAAGATACCGTCGGCAACCTCATTTGACTTGCATAGTGACTGAATGTTTTTCATGTGATGATAAACTTTAAAACACTCATGTGCTATTTATGACTTTATTAATGTGATTAACAGTTTTTTTCAAGGATTATTTACTTATCAATTTTATACAGATTATAATTGTTTTAATGTCTTTCTGACATCATCAATAAATAATTAAAATGATTATTTTATGTTATTTCATCATTCTGCATGGATTAGTCAATTATCTATCCTATGTAACAGGTAATTACTGAACTATGCATTCAGCTGAAAAGTTTGTTGTTTTAAGCTGTCTAACAACTGGCTGTCTAACAGATGGGAGGACACCAGGTCTGTGACACGTGATAAATTGCCCCTCACAAATTAAAAAAATGGAGCTTTGACTTTTGGTATATTGTAACTTGTGACCTCTATCATTTTGGTCGGATTTTCAAAATGTTGATTATTTGCAGGAATTATTTTTGTTGATAATTTCAAAATGTTCCATTTAGTATGTTTGCATCATTTACAGGGCCTGACGAAAAATGTAACCTTGAATGGAAGCATTTTGGAAGACTGGGAGGTTTACCCAATAACACTTGAGAATATTCGTACTCTGCCCACTTTACCAGACAGTACAGGTGAGGGAGTGTTATACCATAGGCATGGGGATGCATTTCAGTATCAAGATCAAGATAAGCCATGGCACATGGTATTTCATCAATGGAGACAGTAGGTGTTGTGTGCACTCTGTATTAGTGAGGGTTAGCATTTCCACTGTGGGCAAAGTGAAGACATTCCACTGCAGCCATGCACTGCTCAGCACACGGGCCGTTAGCTCCAAGTCAGTTTTATTTCTGAAACTGTGAGTTTATTGTATAACTAGTGTAACCATGGTAACTTCATTGTAAAATTCTAGGGCTGGTCCCAAGAAATCAGCGTCAGGTGACCTAGAGACTCCCTCCATCTACATGGGTAAAATACCAGTGCCCAACATGGCCGGTATGCCACAAGACTCCTACCTGGACATGAGGCCTTGGCATAAGGTGAGTTAGTGCTTCATTGTCTCACAGGAACAGGCTGCTCAGGTACACTGTAACGCCATAGAAGTTTCTACGCAGATAATGGTAACAAATAGAAAGCTAAAAGTTCTATTGGTGTACTACATTTAGTGGATACTGTAGGGACAACAGAGGTTGTGCTCTGCCACTTGGTTTAGATATATTATCTAGGTCTGTGAATTATTATGAATCATATTATGGAGGACGTTAAACATGTGTCTTTGCAGACAATGTAGGTTTTAAACCAATCATACCATTAGGCTCTTTTAACAGAAAATTATGATGTTAGTTAAAACAGTTAAAACAATGTGTGAAGCCCATTTCTGGTGGCCCCCATGCCCTGATATTACTGGAATATTGCTAAAAGCGGCATAAAACGGAACTGAAGAATGTGCTACATACATACACGCATGCACGCACGCACGCACGCACGCAACGCACGCACGCACGCATGCACGCACACACACACACACACACACACATCTCTCTCTCTCTGATCCCCCTGGTCCAGATTTCAAAGTCTTCTTCCCTCGAATAAGAACACCCTAATTTGTTCAGAGATTCAAATCTTATTTTCAATATGGCTGCCGCTGCAGTCATGATGGAAACCTATTTACAGCCATTTGTTTGTATGTAATGTATGTTCCTTATCATGCTTATGTCTTCAGAGTTGCTACAACTGTTGTCGGTACATGTCCCCTACAGCTAGTGGGTCGAGAGTGGGTTCAAAACAGGAGTTGCATGTCATCTTGAGCTGTTTTGTTACCCCAGTGGATGTTGCCTGTTCATTCAGTTCACAAATTGTTTTGGTTCACAGGGTCAAGCTTTGGTAAATGGCTTCAATCTGGGACGCTACTGGCCAGTTGAAGGGCCACAGGTTACACTGTACGTCCCGAAACCTGAGCTGGTGGCGCCCCCAGGGACTAACTCCCTTATTATGCTGGAACTGGAAAGTACTGGATGTCAGGCAAACAGCAGCTGCACCATCAAGTTTGTAGACAGCCCGTTTATCAATGAGACACCAAAGGGATCCACCTTGTCATCACGTGTGGTTCGGGAAAATTTTGACTGGCACAAGTTTCATTAAGGCAACATTGTCAGCTGGTGTTACAATGTGTATGATGTTTGCCATCATGTTTGTATCACACTGTTACAGTTTGATATGCAATAACATTCCACTTACTTGCCTTTTAAAGTAGGGATTTTGTATCAGGTTCTTTTTTAACTTTAAATGTGTTAAATATTCTCATAATATTTTTGCTATCCTTCTATATTGACCTCAAGAAACCAGAGACAATATACTTTATTGTTCAGCAAGATTATTTTACACTTTATATTATATATGGAATTGCAAGTTGACAAGGCAGTGTAAACTATAATGTTTACAATGTATTTTTACATACATAATTGAGTGACTAGTCAAACTCAAGTGACACTGTTAGGGAGATGTGACTCACATTGCTCGTTAGTCTTTTAAAACTCCTGGTATTTAGGCCACTGTTACTGTGATATTTCTCTGCAGTATGTGATGAGCATCACTGATGTCAGTCAATGTCAAGACTCACTGGTACCATATGATGTGATGACGATAGCCTCTGTAGTATTACCATGATGAAAGAAGATAGTGAATATATTTATTGTGTTTATTTTTCATGATTGTTTGTGTGTTGATGCTGTGATTAAAGCCATAAATCTCACTGCATTCTGTCAATTTTCCAAAGAAATTGTTGCTGTTCTAGATTTGTTTTTGTGGCAGCAGTTGTGTTGCTTACCACCACATAGGTGAAGGCACCGCCTCCGTGGTGTAGTGGTTAGAGCGTCCGCTCGGAGAGCGGAAGGTCGCAGGTTCGATCCCCGACTGCGTCATACCAAAAGACTTTAAAATATGGTACTTGTTGGTCCCTGTCTGGCGCCCGGCATTAATGGGTACAACAAGGACTGGTCGGCTCGGAGTCAGTATAATGTGTCTGAGTGGGGTATTCATGCTTCACTGCGGCATGGTATTTCAATGGGCTAGCACTATAAAACCAGCTTCAGTCTGGGCTAGTACAAGCAGCCGCACATACACATACACACGCATGCACGTCGTCATATGAGCGAAATATTCTCAAGTACGACGTTAAACCCAATTTCACCTCACCACCTCACATAGGTGATCTATTCATTACCGACTGAGGAATGACGGAGCAGTGCCCTTGTGTCAGCAGTGTTCTGGCTACGGCAGGTCAGCCTGTAGATATTCACACCTGGAGCAGATAAGCCAGTGAGGTAATCATCCATGTCATTACCAGTTGAGGAATGAGAGAGCAGTGCCCTTGTGTCAGCAGTGTTCTGGCTACAGCAGGTCAGCTTGTAGATATTCACACCTGGAGCAGATAAGTCAGTGAGGTAATCATCCATGTCATTACCAGTTGAGGAATGAGAGCAGTGCCCTTGTGTCAGCAGTGTTCTGTCTCACGGCAGGTCAGCTTGTAGATATTCACACCTTGAGCAGATAAGTCAGTGAAGTAATCATCCATGTCATTACCAGTTGAGGAATGAGAGCAGTGCCCTTGTGTCAGCAGTGTTCTGGCTACGGCAGGTCAGCTTGTAGATATTCACACCTGGAGCAGATAAGTCAGTGAGGTAATCATCCATGTGATTACCAGCTGAGGAATGAGAGAGCAGTGCCCTTGTGCCAGCAGTGTTCTGGCTACGGCAGGTCAGCCTGTAGATATTCACACCTGGAGCAGATAAGCCAGTGAGGTAATCATCCATGTGATTACCAGCTGAGGAATGAGAGAGCAGTGCCCTTGTGTCAGCAGTGTTCTGGCTACTGCAGGTCAGCCTATAGATAATCACACCTGGAGCAGATAAGTCAGTGAGGTAATCATCCATGTCATTACCGACTGAGGAAGAGAGAGCAGTGCCCTTGTGTCAGCAGTGTTCTGGCTACTGCAGGTCAGCCTATAGATAATCACACCTGGAGCAGATAAGTCAGTGAGGTAATCATCCATGTCATTACCGACTGAGGAAGAGAGAGCAGTGCCCTTGTGTCAGCAGTGTTCTGGCTACGGCAGGTCAGCCTGTAGATAATCACACCTTTAGCAGATAAGCCAGTGAGGTAATCATCCATGTCATTGGGTTTGATAACATAAGCCAAGTTAGTGACCACCCAGTATTTCCTCATTTAGGTCAAACCTGAAGCATGGGATACTAGTGTCCAGTCGTGTCCTACATCTGCATAGGGTCTTATATACAGCTAATGACAGTCTGCTGTCTGGAGAATTAGATGTTATGCTGAACTGTTGTATAAAGATCTAACTTCAGCCCCGCTTCTTGTTCTTATTTGTAGACATTACTTAGCCGTGCCTTTGAATTTGACTATTCCTGAAGTTAATAATTCAGAGAAAGCAAAAAGAAAGAACAAACCTTTGAACGTGTCAATTTTATACCAATATGTCAATCCTGTAGGCCAAAGAAGGACTCATTGCTCTACATCAGTCTTTGATAGAAAGGGATTACATTAAAGGTCACCTGATAATAACTTATTTTGGCTCAGGGTGGAATTTCCTGTAACTTTTCATTTTAGGTCAATTTCATCTTGTAAACATGAAATACCATTGAAATTACATGAAATAATTGCTTTTAAACTAACGCAATACATTCTTCTAAAACTGGCTTATGTGTTTCCTTTTTTTGAAGTGTGTATCTATTTGGCACAATGAGCTGTCATTTTCCAAATAAGGCCGAGAAGAGTTTAGTCACAGCCTTCAGCCTTCTAACTTCTGTGGATTCTGATGATATCCTGTTTCTAATGTAAAACACTCATTATGCCCCAGCTGGGAACACAATGGTCTTCAAGCACTCCGCCGTCTAAACCTGAACAAGGAGCTTTTCATCGCAACATTAAACTACCACCAATAATAATATTTACCAGACGTCTGTTGTGCCCTTAAACGCACAATGGTCTTAAGTGCACAGAACTCATGAATATTCATGAGTGGGCGGAGCTTATGTCACTACGTCACATACACGGCACAGTATCTTCCGCGGAACTAGTAGAGGGAGTTGACCTATGCTGCTTCGTCTGTTATTGCCTTATACGATGTGACAGCTACAATATGCATATGAGGTATATGTAAACATGAAGTATAAGTGCTGTTTATTCAATATAATGTGCTGTATTGAAGTTTTTGCGGACGCAACTTCCACACGGTGAAGGAGTTCAAGCGAAAAGCCTCCCGAGAACAACCACGGTACCTAGCGCTATGATGGAAACATTCCTATGTCAATATTGTCATTGCTCAGTCCTGACTTATCATAACTCTCCAACCAAACAAAATAACATCTCTTGTCAACCAACTAAATACTTATATACAATACATATGTACATGTACGTACATATTGCCAGATCTAATTAAACTCCACGTGATTTCAATAGCCAGCTCTAAAAGGCTGCCTTATGAAGGAAGGAAAGGTTACCCAGGCAGGCCAAAGTACCCAAAGCTACCTTTCCATGGCTATCAGGGCACTACAAAATTGAAACAAATATTTGAGATTTATATCCCAGGGTAACCAAGCATGGCAACAAATATTTCTGGAATTTGGGTAGTGTATCTGAAGTACCTGAGGAACTCCTCCAAATGGTAAAATTACTAGTTTCTGGTGTGAAGGTGCAGATAAATATATTAAGGATAAAAACCCACCATGTTAACACCTCGGCCAGTTTAAATGTCTGGCAAAGTATATCCCTCCAAAGATACCATACTGCCAGGGTGTTTTGGAACTTTGGCAAGTCTTACTGAGTTTACTTATTGGCAGTTCAAATCACTTTCAATTATTTCCAACTTAACTTCCCTCTAAACTAATTAATATAAAATGGCATTTTCAACACCCCTCTCAACCTGATCCCTTTGACCATGTACAACCCCTCTAGACTGAAAATTTCATTCACTCTCTCTCCCATTTCAGCCTAGCTGGGCCACTTCCTCGGCGCGTCAAGGCGGACAGTCAGTGTGCACCACAGAGGTTCTGCCAGCTGCCCAGGAGAGCTTCATCCAGCCCCAAGCACCCCAGGGGACTGGTAGGAAATGAAATGCATGTTGTTTTTGCTGTGCCTTTTTTAAAAAGGTCCATTGTGCATTTAAGGTTTTCTGTGCACTTAAGGTTTCCTATAGCAGTCCTTAAGTGCACAGAAAACCTTAAATGCACAATGATGTCTTGGCCCCTCCCTGGACCCTCTTGGCTGTTTTGGCTGGTGCAGAGGCCCCACCTGATCCCTTTGACCATGTACAACCCCCTCTAGACTGAAAATTTAATTCAATCTCTCTCCCATTTCAGCCTAGCTGGGCCACTTCCTCGGCCAAGGCGGACAGTCAGTGTGCACCACAGAGGTTCTGCCAGCTGCCCAGGAGAGCTTCATCCAGCCCCCAAGCACCCCAGGGGACTGGTAGGAAATGAAATGCATGTTGTTTTTGCTGTGCCTTTTTAAAAGGTCCATTGTGCATTTAGAGGTTTTCTGTGCACTTAAGGTTTCCTATAGGAGTCCTTAAGTGCACAGAAAACCTTAAATGCAATAATGATGTCTTGGCCCTTCCCTGGACCCTCTTGGCTGTTTTTGGCTGGTGCAGAGGCCCCACCTGATCCCTTTAACCATGTACAACCCCCTCTAGACTGAAAATTTAATTCAATCTCTCCCATTTCAGCCTAGCTGGGCCACTTCCTCGGCGTCCAAGGCCGAGACAGTCAGTGTGCACCACAGAGGTTCTGCCAGCTGCCCAGGAGAGCTTCATCCAGCCCCAAGCACCCCAGGGGACTGGTAGGAAATGAAATGCATGTTGTTTTTGCTGTGCCTTTTTAAAAGGTCCATTGTAGCATTTAGGTTTTCTGTGCACTTAAGGTTTCCTATAGGAGTCCTTAAGTGCACAGAAAACCTTAAATGCACAATGATGTCTTGGCCCCTCCCTGGACCCTCTTGGCTGTTTTGGCTGGTGCAGAGGCCCCACCTGATCCCTTTGACCATGTACAACCCCTTCTAGACTGTAAAATTCATTCACCACACTCCCATTTCAGCCAAGCTGGGCCGCTTCCTCGGCCGTCATGGCCCAAGGACAGTCAGTGTGCACCACAGAGGTTCTGCCAGCTGCCCAGGAGAGCTTCATCCAGCCCCAAGCACCCCAGGGGACTGGTAGGAAATGAAATGCATGTTGTTTTGCTGTGCCTTTTAAAAAGGTCCATTGTGCATTTAAGGTTTTCTGTGCACTTAAGGTTTCCTATAGGAGTCCTTAAGTGCACAGAAAACCTTAAATGCACACATAATGATGTCTTGGCCCTCCTGGACCCTCTTGGCTGTTTTTGGCTGGTGCAGAGGCCCCACCTGATCCCTTTGACCATGTACAACCCCCTCTAGACTGAAAAAAGGACTCATTCACTTCACACTCCCATTTCAGCCAAGCTGGGCCGCTTCCTCGGGCGTCACAGGCGGACAGTCAGTGTGCACCACAGAGGTTCTGCCAGCTGCCCAGGAGAGCTTCATCCAGCCCCAAGCACCCCAGGGGACTGGTAGGAAATGAAATGCATGTTGTTTTTGCTGTGCCTTTTTTAAAAGGGTCCATTGTGCATTTAAGGTTTTCTGTGCACTTAAGGTTTCCTATAGCAGTCCTTAAGTGCACAGAAAACCTTAAATGCACAATGATGTCTTGGCCCCTCCCTGGACCCTCTTGGCTGTTTTTGGCTGGTGCAGAGGCCCCACCTGATCCCTTTGACCATGTACAACCCCTCTAGACTGAAAATTTCATTCACTCACACTCCCATTTCAGCCAAGCTGGGCAGCTTCCTCGGCGGTCCAAGGCGGACAGTCAGTGTGCACCACAGAGGTTCTGCCAGCTGCCCAGGAGAGCTTCATCCAGCCCCAAAGCACCCCAGGGGACTGGTAGGAAATGAAATGCATGTTGTTTTTGCTGTGCCTTTTTAAAAAAGTCCATTGTGCATTTAAGGTTTTTCTGTGCACTTAAGGTTTCCTATAGCAGTCCTTAAGTGCACAGAAAACCTTAAATGCACAATGATGTCTTGGCCCCTCCTGGACCCTCTTGGCTGTTTTTGGCTGGTGCAGAGGCCCCACCTGATCCCTTTGACCATGTACAACCCCCTCTCTAGACTGAAAATTTCATTCACTCACTCTCCCATTTCAGCCAAGCTGGGCCAGCTTCTCGGCGTCAAGGCGGACAGTCAGTGTGCACCACAGAGGTTCTGCCAGCTGCCCAGGAGAGCTTCATCCAGCCCCAAGCACCCCAGGGGACTGGTAGGAAATGAAATGCATGTTGTTTTGCTGTGCCTTTTTTAAAAGGTCCATTGTGCATTTAAGGTTTTCTGTGCACTTAAGGTTTCCTATAGCAGTCCTTAAGTGCACAGAAAACCTTAAATGCACACAATAATGTCTTGGCCCCTCCCTGGACCCCTCTTGGCTGTTTTGGCTGGTGCAGAGACCCCACCTGATCCCTTTGACCATGTACAACCCCCTCTAGACTGAAAATTTCATTCACTCACTCTCCCATTTCAGCCTAAGCTGGGCCAGCTTCCTCGGCGTCAAGGCGGACAGTCAGTGTGCACCACAGAGGTTCTGCCAGCTGCCCAGGAGAGCTTCATCCAGCCCCAAGCACCCCAGGGGACTGGTAGGAAATGAAATGCATGTTGTTTTTGCTGTGCCTTTTTTAAAAGGTCCATTGTGCATTTAAGGTTTTCTGTGCACTTAAGGTTTCCTATAGCAGTCCTTAAGTGCACAGAAAAATTTCTCAATGCACAATAATGTCTTGGCCCCTCCCTGGACCCTCTTGGCTGTTTTTGGCTGGTGCAGAGGCCCCACCTGATCCCTTTGACCATGTACAACCCCTCTAGACTGAAAATTTCATTCACTCACTCTCCCATTTCAGCCAAGCTGGGCCGCTTCCTCGGCTGGCGTCAAGGCGGGACAGTCAGTGTGCACCACAGAGGTTCTGCCAGCTGCCCAGGAGAGCTTCATCCAGCCCCAAGCACCCCAGGGGACTGGTAGGAAATGAAATGCATGTTGTTTTTTGCTGTGCCTTTTTTAAAAGGTCCATTGTGCATTTAAGGTTTTCTGTGCACTTAAGGTTTCCTATAGCAGTCCTTAAGTGCACAGAAAACCTTAAATGCACAATGATGTCTTGGCCCCTCCCTGGACCCTCTTGGCTTGTTTTGGCTGGTGCAGAGGCCCCACCTGATCCCTTTGACCATGTACACTCCCCCTCTAGACTGAAAATTTCATTCACTCTCTCTCCCATTTCAGCCAAGCTGGGCCGCTTCCTCGGCGTGTCAAAGGCGGACAGTCAGTGTGCACCACAGAGGTTCTGCCAGCTGCCCAGGAGAGCTTCATCCAGCCCCAAGCACCCCAGGGGACTGGTAGGAAATGAAATGCATGTTGTTTTTTGCTGTGCCTTTTTAAAAGGTCCATTGTGCATTTTTTCTGTGCACTTAAGGTTTCCTATAGCAGTCCTTAAGTGCACAGAAAACCTTAAATGCACAATGATGTCTTGGCCCTCCCTGGACCCTCTTGGCTGTTTTGGCTGGTGCAGAGGCCCCACCTGATCCCTTTGACCATGTACAACCCCCTCTAGACTGAAAATTTCATTCACTCACTCTCCCATTTCAGCCTAGCTGGGCCACTTCCTCGGCTGGCGTCAAGGCGGACAGTCAGTGTGCACCACAGAGGGTTCTGCCAGCTGCCCAGGAGAGCTTCATCCAGCCCCAAGCACCCCAGGGGACTGGTAGGAAATGAAATGCATGTTGTTTTGCTGTGCCTTTTTAAAAAGGTCCATTGTGCATTTAAAGGTTTTCTGTGCACTTAAGGTTTCCTATAGCAGTCCTTAAGTGCACAGAAAACCTTAAATGCACAATGATGTCTTGGCCCCTCCCTGGACCCTCTTGGCTGTTTTTGGCTGGTGCAGAGGCCCCACCTGATCCCTTTGACCATGTACAACCCCTCTAGACTGAAAATTTCATTCACTCTCTCTCCCATTTCAGCTAAGCTGGGCAGCTTCCTCGGCGCGTCAAGGCGGACAGTCAGTGTGCACCACAGAGGTTCTGCCAGCTGCCCAGGAGAGCTTCATCCAGCCCCAAGCACCCCAGGGGACTGGTAGGAAATGAAATGCATGTTGTTTTTGCTGTGCCTTTTTTAAAAAGGTCCATTGTGCATTTAAGGTTTTCTGTGCACTTAAGGTTTCCTATAGCAGTCCTTAAGTGCACAGAAAACCTTAAATGCACAATGATGTCTTGGCCCCTCCCTGGACCCTCTTGGCTGTTTTTGGCTGGTGCAGAGGCCCCACCTGATCCCTTTGACCATGTACAACCCCCTCTAGACTGAAAATTTCATTCACTCACTCTCCCATTTCAGCCAAGCTGGGCCGCTTCCTCGGCGTCAAGGCGGACAGTCAGTGTGCACCACAGAGGTTCTGCCAGCTGCCCAGGAGAGCTTCATCCAGCCCCAAGCACCCCAGGGGACTGGTAGGAAATGAAATGCATGTTGTTTTTGCTGTGCCTTTTTTAAAAAGGTCCATTGTGCATTTAAGGTTTTCTGTGCACTTAAGGTTTCCTATAGCAGTCCTTAAGTGCACAGAAAACCTTAAATGCACAATGATGTCTTGGCCCCTCCCTGGACCCTCTTGGCTGTTTTGGCTGGTGCAGAGGCCCCACCTGATCCCTTTGACCATGTACAACCCCCTCTAGACTGAAAATTTCATTCACTCACTCTCCCCATTTCAGCCAAGCTGGGCCGCTTCCTCGAGCGTCAAGGCCATATGACAGTCAGTGTGCACCACAGAGGTTCTGCCAGCTGCCCAGGAGAGCTTCATCCAGCCCCAAGCACCCCAGGGGACTGGTAGGAAATGAAATGCATGTTGTTTTTGCTGTGCCTTTTTTAAAAGGTCCATTGTGCATTTAAGGTTTTCTGTGCACTTAAGGTTTCCTATAGCAGTCCTTAAGTGCACAGAAAACCTTAAATGCAATGATGTCTTGGCCCCTCCCTGGACCCTCTTGGCTGTTTTGGCTGGTGCAGAGGCCCCACCTGATCCCTTTGACCATGTACAACCCCTCTAGACTGAAAATTTCATTCACTCACTCTCCCATTTCAGCCAAGCTGGGCCACTTCCTCGGCGCGTCAAGGCGGACAGTCAGTGTGCACCACAGAGGTTCTGCCAGCTGCCCAGGAGAGCTTCATCCAGCCCCAAGCACCCCAGGGGACTGGTAGGAAATGAAATGCATGTTGTTTTTGCTGTGCCTTTTTTAAAAAGGTCCATTGTGCATTTAAGGTTTTCTGTGCACTTAAGGTTTCCTATAGCAGTCCTTAAGTGCACAGAAAACCTTAAATGCACAATGATGTCTTGGCCCCTCCCTGGACCCTCTTGGCTGTTTTTGGCTGGTGCAGAGGCCCCACCTGATCCCTTTGACCATGTACAACCCCCTCTAGACTGAAAATTTCATTCACTCTCTCTCCCCCATTTCAGCCAAGCTGGGCCACTTCCTCGGCGGCGTCAAAGGCGGACAGTCAGTGTGCACCACAGAGGTTCTGCCAGCTGCCCAGGAGAGCTTCATCCAGCCCAAGCACCCCAGGGGACTGGTAGGAAATGAAATGCATGTTGTTTTGCTGTGCCTTTTTAAAAGGTCCATTGTGCATTTAAGGTTTCTGTGCACTTAAGGTTTCCTATAGCAGTCCTTAAGTGCACAGAAAACCTAAATGCACAATGATGTCTTGGCCCCTCCCTGGACCCTCTTGGCTGTTTTGGCTGGTGCAGAGGCCCCACCTGATCCCGCTGACCATGTACAACCCCTCTAGACTGAAAATTTCATTCACTCACTCTCCCATTTCAGCCAAGCTGGGCCACTTCCTCACGCGTCAAGGCGGACAGTCAGTGTGCACCACAGAGGTTCTGCCAGCTGCCCAGGAGAGCTTCATCCAGCCCCAAGCACCCCAGGGGACTGGTAGGAAATGAAATGCATGTTGTTTTTGCTGTGCCTTTTTAAAAGGTCCATTGTGCATTTAAGGTTTTCTGTGCACTTAAGGTTTCCTATAGCAGTCCTTAAGTGCACAGAAAACCTTAAATGCACAATGATGTCTTGGCCCTCCCTGGACCCTCTTGGCTGTTTTGGCTGGTGCAGAGGCCCCACCTGATCCCTTTGACCATGTACAACCCCTCTAGACTGAAAATTTCATTCACTCACTCTCCCATTTCAGCCAAGCTGGGCCGCTTCCTCGGCAAGCGTCAGGCGGACAGTCAGTGTGCACCACAGAGGTTCTGCCAGCTGCCCAGGAGAGCTTCATCCAGCCCCAAGCACCCCAGGGGACTGGTAGGAAATGAAATGCATGTTGTTTTTAACTGTGCCTTTTTAAAAGGTCCATTGTATTGCATTGTAGGTTTTCTGTGCACTTAAGGTTTCCTATAGCAGTCCTTAAGTGCACAGAAAACCTTTAAATGCACAATGATGTTTGCCCCTCCCTGGACCCTCTTGGCTGTTTTGGCTGGTGCAGAGGCCCCACCTGATCCCTTTGACCATGTACAACCCCCTCTAGACTGAAAATTTCATTCACTCTCCTCTCCCATTTCAGCCAAGCTGGGCAGCTTCCTCGGCGTCAAGCCGTCCAAAGGACAGACAGTCAGTGTGCACCACAGAGGTTCTGCCAGCTGCCCAGGAGAGCTTCATCCAGCCCCAAGCACCCCAGGGGACTGGTAGGAAATGAAATGCATGTTGTTTTGCTGTGCCTTTTTAAAAAGGTCCATTGTGCATTATAAGGTTTTCTGTGCACTCTAAGGTTTCCTATAGCAGTCCTTAAGTGCACAGAAACCTTAAATGCACACAATGATGTCTTGGCCCCTCCCTGGACCCTCTTGGCTGTTTTTGGCTGGTGCAGAGGCCCCACCTGATCCTTTGACCATGTACAACCCCTCTAGACTGAAAATTCATTCACTCACTCTCCCATTTCAGCCAAGCTGGGCAAGCCTCAAAAGTTCAAGGCCCGGACAGTCAGTGTGCACCACAGAGGTTCTGCCAGCTGCCCAGGAGAGCTTCATCCAGCCCCCAAGCACCCCCAGGGACTGGTAGGAAATGAAATGCATGTTGTTTTGCTGTGCCTTTTATATTTTAAAGCATCAGAGAGCCTTCAGTGCTGACTGAATCAAATGACAGCAGTGATTGGATGATTTTATGTTGTTAAAATGTGTATTCATCCAGTAATTAAACTAACCATATTTTTTTTCAATGTGTAGTTGCTTCTTTTTGAACTTGATTGCTTCTGCAGATATGAATGTGCAGAGATATTTTCAAGTAGGTTACATTTTGGTAAACGAAACTGGGATTCGGCCCTTTCATAGCACCTCCTGTATTACACACATTCTCTAAGTTTTACCATGACCGAAAGGAAAATAGGAGAATGTTGTGCCTTGTTTTAAATGCACTTATTTGTCTAATTATAATTTATTCAGGTGACTTGTGACAGCTTAAATGAAAGATCAGACATTTTACTTTATTGCCATTTGTTTTGTCCTCAATCTGCACATGCTATTGACTCCAGCCTTTCATGATTTGAGACCCCAAGTTCAAGGCTGTTTAGTGTATTTCAGCTCGAAAATCTCCGGTGACCATTGTTGATGAGTGGGATAGCAAAATTGAAATGCCTCGATCCATCTACCGATATTTGCTGGGGTAAGTGAGAAGTAGTAGGTTGGTCAGCATGCCACAGGACAGCCTAGGACAGATATTAATTATAAGTGCTCCTGGCCATGGCATGTCACTGTAGATAGTAAAGTGGTCTGAGGCTATATACTAATACATGTATTGCAACAGTTAACAGCCTGGTTGTTTGAATGTTGCTTTGGAAGTTAATGGGAAACATTTGATTTTAAAGTAGCATGTAAATGGTGAGTGCACACATTTTAGTAATTCATACATAGCATGTGTATATGCTTTCCCATTTATGTTTCACCATGGATACAAGTTGGCATTATTTATAGAGACTAATTTAAGGAGGTGAAGCTGGGGCTGCTTGAGTTGGAATGGATTGTTTTTAGTGGCCTTGATTTGAATGCCTGCCTTTGTCGGTCTAACAGTGACAAAGAGCCCACATGGTAATAGAATACCTGGCTTCTAAATTTGTTGAAACCATGAATTGACTACATGTATAGGATAAAGTCACCACTGACACATTTTGGTGTCTGTGTGTAAAGTCATATGATATGAGTATTAAATAGTAGTATGAAATGTGTTCACTGCTGATGGCACAATATGTCATAAAAACCTCTTTTATTTTAAGTAAAACAAATTGTTTACATATGATCCATTCTTTCTGTAACAACTTTTTGCATATGAATAAACTTTTTCTCATGACTTTCAAACAATTATTTAGTTTCTCAAAAAACTGTCTCATGGCTGTTATGGTCTTTATGATTGAACATTTAATATGATCTTGACACTATTTTCAGCTTGAGAATGACTGATGGTGACTCAGAGGTGTATCTTTGCACAATACAGCAGAATCAGAAGCCTTCACATCCAATGTTGTGTTTCAACAAGTCGGTCTTATGTTGGCAGTGTGTGCACCCTCCTTTTCATCTTGATATCCTCTACCACCTTGAACAAGTTGTGGTACTTGAACATGTAGGCTACATACCGCACATTTAAGTGCCCCAGTCCAGTGAAGGCTGTATCTCAAACCTCATCCATTAGATATTTCTGATGAATAATAATCACTTGGGCAACTCTAATAAACTCATAAGCATATTCTGGGTATTTTTCATTTTGTTTTCATGTATGAAATTGGCAAGTCTAGCATTCTCAAAACAGCAAACAGTGATTTTTGTTTATTTCATGGAAGTATTTCAGTCTTAGCTTGATGAATTGATAGACTCATGTGTAATTTCGTTTCATGCTGTGGTCTCAAAAGAGCTTTCATCTGTTTCAATTTCAATTTCTATTTTGGCTTTAACAGGCAGTAGGGTTCTTTGGTCAGTGTTTCACATTGCTAGGTATATTCCAACCCACTTACTTTATGCTTTCTGGCAAAATTCATTATTCAGCCTTACATATGTCAGGACCTTTTAAAGCTGTTTAATGACCCCTGGCAATTTCTGGCCTGAATTCTGCATGCTTTCTAACTTTGAACAATGTTTCTGATTCTTCTCCCACTTAGATCACCGAGCCTACATCAAAGATGCTTACACAAATGACTTTGGGGATAAAATTAAAGATCAGACACTGGTGTTAGCCCTCTCATAAATGGTTTATCAAACCTGGACAGTTGTTTGTTTACAATATAAACAATGCAGGAGTGTGTGTGTGAAACAGTTTTTAAACCATCTCAATCAGATCAGGTCATGAGTATTAAAACCATATTCTATTAATGGTAGCAGACTCTGCTATGATTTGATGATGTCAGCAGAGAGAAGGGTAATTAACTGACCATTAATGAACAGGAAGTTGCATTAGCGTTACTAGTTTTGAGGTTTAAAGATTTTCTGTCATTCGAAAATATGATATTGCGTGAAATTATCCCATGACACTCTCTTTTTAGTGACAAATGAATAAACTCCCATGGTATCTGTATGATTATTAAAACATTCTATATTAATGCAGAAATACATTTTGCAAAACATTAATGAAATAGACATAATTTATCTCTTACAGGTCTTTCAGTGTAACAAATCTCTCTGTATCTTGTGCCATATAGACATATTGGACAGGGAAAAGCATTGAAGCTTCATCCAATTCTTTTTAAAAAAATTTAAGTGACATATTTTTTTTTAAGGATATGTACACATATACAGGGCATGGGGTAGCCCACTGGTTAAAGTGTTCACTTCCCAGGTTCGATTCCCACATGGATGAAGCCCATTTCTGGTGTTCCCTCGTCGTGATATTGCTGGAATATTGCTAATATGGCATAAAACTAAATTCACTCTCTCACTCACATGTACACATACAGTACATAAATCACAGATTTGCCTAGAGTGCAGATGTCTCCATTTTTTTTTCAACATTAAGACCTTTCTGTAATGCTTTAAGGGCAGCTACAAGAAGGGTCATAAGTACACATATAAACATCACATGGGAAGACAAAGGCATTATTGACTTAAGTAGTTTAGTGATATTTCATGCAACATGTAAGTGCATGTAAGTATGCATTTTATATTTCATATTTATAATAACCTGAAGATTACAGCAAAATATATGAAAAGGAAGCACCAGCTGTTTATCACCTAAATAATTTTCTTTTGCAAAACTGCTTTGGAGACTACCACATGTGAAATATTATTTGAAGTTGCCATGTCATTTACTCTGTTCAATGTTAGAGCATGTAAAACACATTTTGGACCAAAGGCCATTTTGGATGTATTTGACTAGGTGTGGTGAAAGTCTGACAATATAATTATGTTCACAGCTGAGTTGGCTAGATCACTGACTTTGTATGTTGGCGACTTGGTGGAGAGAGAGTCGGTTAAAATCCTGGGTGGGACTGAACCCCAAACATGTCTAGAGAATGTATTTTACTGAGAAAGTGTAATCTTGCATATAACATGGATTCATGTGTACAACTTGTATAAATGTGATATGTTTTGACAATTATTATGTATATTGAAGAAAGGATTTAATGGATTTGAAGGACTTGGATAATATATGTTTCTTTTCCATTTTAAAAGGCTTAATAATTATTATGATTACCATTAATACATCACTGAGATGTACTCTACCACTTCAACAAGTAATCCATCCTAACTTGAGTAAGGTACAGAACCTAGCCTTTGTTTCTTAGTTTGAAGATAATTGTTAGTCATGTTAGTGTCTCATTTGCCCTAATTCATAATCAGCCAGCATATTAAGAATAGGCGGCTTGAGCTGAACTATTTGGGTGCACATTAAGTCTTGATATGGTATGTTAATAATGGTGTGCATTAATATAGTGTTCAGTGGACTGTTTATGTGTTTCATATGTGTTTATTATGTTATAATCTATTGTGCAGTGATATATGTTCATATTGTACCATACTGTCAGTATGTTTACCCAAATAAACTCTAAAAAGTAATCTTAATGCTGATAGAGGCAACCAACATTAGAATATCGTTTTTACCTCAGTTTGGTTTGTCTTATACTTTTCATTTTTTTTTGTGGAATAACACTCCAGATAGAATAAAGAGGGTCCTTGTGTGTACCTTTTTGTATTGTATATACATTTGTTAATAACTTTTTGTAAGATGACTCAATAAATTATATAACATTATTAACATTAATCACATAATGTGAGATAAAATAGAAAACAAACATATGAGGTAAATAATTGAACCTAATGATGGATTTTGATGCATTTCAGGCACAACCTTCAAGAAATAGAAGCATTGGTGTTATTTCAAATGACATCACGCGATTGCCTTAGATTAAAACTTGAAGGAGGTGACATTCCCCAGAAAAGTAGGATTTGTTGGAAGTTTTATCATTTTTGTAAGAAAATGAACAAGTTTGATTACCTTTGAAAGAAATCCACAACCATGTCCATAGAAAATACAGACTGAAATTATTGATGGGGACAGTAAAATAGTGATTCCTCAGTCTGGACTTCATAGCTGTCATATCCACAAATTCTCATACAGCGCTTATTTTGGGTTCAGGATCCGAAATCACGGGCAAATATAAGAACATTGATAAACCCGATTATTATGCTGAAAATTCTTAGGAATCCGTGCAGGAGTTTATTGATAAGCAGGGTAACATGGCAATTGTTATCCCAAATTTCTAATGAAGCAAATTTGAAACCTGATACAGAAAACACCAGTGGGGCAAC